>NC_138903.1:105819510-107164493 GCF_965194825.1 Balaenoptera physalus
CATATCTTACCTATCTAACTTTGTATCTCACTACTCTATGCTGCAGTTAAACTTTTTATGACTCCTGCCCACACTGTGCTCATTCCTTCCTCCACGCCTTTTCTCACGGTATTTCCTCTTGCAACATATGCCTTCTCCCTAACTTAAATCTGAAGGCCCAGCTCAAGTCCTACCTCCTTCATGAAGGCTTTCCCAGTTGTGCCAGTCCACAGTTATCTCTTGCTTCACTGAACTCCTAACACACTCTCTCAGCACCACAGATTGGTATTTATTGGTCGTGAAATTAAGTGTCATTTCTCCCTTTCCCCATGGTTATAAGTGCTGAGGAGGGGGATTATCCCTTTATAGTCCCCCAGAGCTCTTAACCAAGTGGAGTGCACATAGTGGACACCGAATAATGCATGCTAATCAAACGATTCAACACATACCTATTCCGGTAGCCTGCTTGATCTCTTCTAAACTGAACTCCTCTCCCTCATTAAACATTAGCAGCACCAGTGTTTGAAAAAGAGAGACCTGGAGTTCCTTTTTACCCTGTTGGAGAAACAACAGTGTTTAGCCATCATTTTTTTTTAAATGCATGAAAATTAATCAAATAACTAATCTCTTACTGGAAAAGCATTTTTCAATTAGTGGATTTAGAAACTCGGATTAACATTATCCAGAAAAGCCGGTATGTTCAGTGTAGGGTTTAGGTGTGATCCTACCTAAAATAGGAGGAAGGATTGGGTGACCTTTCTACAGGTCTTTTTTTAAGCCTTATAATTAAAACAACAAAGTAATGAAAATTAATAACTCGGTTTTATGTGTCATTACAGATATTTATCATGAGCAACAAGAAATCACTATTTCAATGCATTTTCAACTTGTCTGATTCAGATTAGTCATGAAAAGCTGTAGGATTTTTTGAAATTAGATATGAGAACTGTTCCCCTTAACGCCCACTCTATTCTCTAGCTCCCAGCAACAAGAAAAGAAGTTTCCTGTCAAGAAGTGGCAGCGTGAATTTTGCATCCACAGGTGGGGAAAGGGTGTGGGAGAAAAGGGTTATTGGTTTTGGTTTTGCAGCAGGGCCCAATCAACTGTGGAAAAGACCACATTCTTATAATATACACAGGGCTGTGACAAGCTATCACTATCTGATGCAGATATTTAGGACAAATTTGTAAAACACCTTAAACCTTCAAATTAAGAGGGATGACCTCAATATCAAAGATGAAGGTGAAAACTAAGTTTGGGGAACATCCACTTACCTCTTTAAATTCTGCCTTTAGCACACAGTGTCCTAGGGTTGACTGCCACTGAAGTTTCCTGCCACTATGTTTGCCTAGGTAAAAGGTCTTGAAAATCTCCTGAAGTTTTACCATCTACAATAAATAAAACAAAGCTTTATTTAAGCTCTGTATCCAATATCACATTCACCACTTTTTATATTTACCTCATATGTAAAAATTTCTGGAAGTTTTAAAGACTATACAGAGCAAGTCCACTGATCACTTTGATGTAAGGTAATAACCACCAAATCTAATGGCATTAATCAGTCTTTACACTCTCTGATCTGTCTGCAACATTTTATCATCCCCTCTTTTGAAACATTCATCTCCAATGTCTTCGGTGTCTCTGCAACATGCTGGTTCCTTTATCTCACTATTGCTTCTTCATTGGATTCCTTCACAGGTACCTCTTCCTACCACCTACCAAATGTGATCCTTTTTCAAAGTTCTGCCTTAGGCCTGTTCTTCCTGTTTCCACATTCTCCCTCTTAATGAGGGAGATCTGCTCCTTGGGCTTCCATGATTATCTCCATGGAGGACTCTCAGTATCTATCTCTCTACCCTTAACCCTTTTCTAAGCTTCAGTCCTGGGTTAAGACATTTCCCCAGGAGTTAGGATGGATTTACTCAAGCATCTATCACTCAGCAGTCCAACCCCCAGGTGATACACGGGCAAGAATTTTTGAGAGCCGGGCAGAGTGATGGGTACAATCTGGGGAACTGAAGGAAGAGTCAAGGAAATTGGCCCTGAACTCAGAAACTTGGCATCTTTAGCTATGCTCTAATGATATAAGTACAAGAGTAATATAAATAAAAGAATAAAGTATTAAAAACAGTTGACATTTGGTGGTGGTGTGCTTACTGACAACAAACTTTTAAAAAAGTACATATTTTTCAATGATAAGCAAAATAGAAATGTCATATATTTCTACGCTTATAACTCAAGTCCTAAACAGCAACTCTTACCTCTGGTGGTAAATGAACTTCCATAGGCACATATGTTGGCCAATAACCCATCGTCAGGATATTCACAGTTAATTCAATATTCCCAGGTACATTCTGGTTCTGCATATACTACAATAAGAACAACACACACTGAGATCTTAAAAAATAAAAGTGCATACATTTCATGCCATAATAATGACCCATTTAAGAAGTTCCCCATTACAAAACTACATGTGAATACTGACGATCTTTAAAATAAAAGGCAACTATTAAAAGGACTATAAATGAAGCCTATATTAAGTGCACTAGAAAAGTACACTGGGTAACATTTTGCTACAATGGCACACAAAGATCACATGACTCTGTTAGAGGCATTAACGACTTAAATAAATAATTTCTCACATACGACCGGGCTGTTAAAGGATTTCTTCTCCATTCTTTTCCCCATACCACCTGCAGTCCCCATCTCTGGAGACCCCTATGTGGCTTGGAAAACCTGGCAGCAACCCCCATTCCTCACCCCACCAGCCAGCCCAAGTCTCCGGTTTTTCACTTGCTCCACTGCCTGTTTGCAGGGGGTGACCTGAAATGGGGAAGGAAGAAGGGGAAAGGGCAAAGCAAATAAACCCTATTCTGTAGCTACTACAGGACCCATGATCCTACTGACCCTGATCTTTCTCTTGAGTCTTCCACTCTCATTTCCCACCGTAGCAATATAGTGGTAAAGAAGTCATTATTAAAACCCCAGGAGAGGAAAATCTACTTTGCTATCACTATTACCTATAATCTCAAATATTTCAAAACCAGCTTCTACCAACACCTGCAAAACTATGGATCTAGCTTTTCATTCCCAATGTCCCTAAAGGCCTTATACAACCACTCTATCACTTCTCCTCCCTCCCCACCACCAGCTTTGAACATGCAACTCACCAACAGTGATTAGATGCTAGAAGCCCTGTTCTCACTAGCTACAGCTTTTCTTGTCCTTATTTCTGTTCAATACATTTTATTTCTATTTTTGTGTTATCTTGGGTGTATACTGAGAATAAATTTTGAAGTAGGTCAAATATACTTACATTTCATTTGTGATTTTTTTCCTCTACTGTGACTATCATCTAAGTTGCTATGAAGTATTTATAACAAATACATGTTTCTATTTATCCTCTTCAGTACAAACCAAAGTAAGGAGATAACTAAATACATTTAAGTTGGAGGAATTAAGTAAGAGTTTAACTCACTTTTACCTGTTTGAACTGAATCATGATGTCTTTAGAAAGTTCCATGTCTTTAAACATTCCTTCAAGTTTACTGGTGAAAGCAGCTCCACATTCTATTAAAGATGTTTGTACATTTACAGTATTTTAAAGTGGTAAAAACACAGAATTTAGAATTGAAAACATGAAATATAAAACTTACTTTAGCATGAAATATGATCTGTAACTATTCATAAGAACAAAAAAAATCCTTACCCCAAAGTGTATGCCCCACTAATTCAGAGTCAAATCTTTAATCCTGTAGTAACCTTATCTACTATTTAGGCATAAGATAAATGGGAAACTTTTATACAAATAATAAAAGAATAATGCTTTATTTTAAAAAAAATCACAACAGCTCTGGATATGTAAATAGGTTGGAAACCTAATGAGCTTACTCAATTTACGTTTTTATCATACGAACATACAATGATTGACAAAAGAGGCAACTGACTGAAAGAGTAAAAATTAAGCTAACATTTTCTCTCAGAAATCAAAGAAGAAAAGGAACAGAAAGAATGACAAACATACCATGTTTAAGTTTGGACAGCATTGATTTTTCAGCATCCACAGATGCACTCTTCCCAACTAACAGGCGCTTGGCTAAATCTTTCTTATAGAAGGCCTCAAAAACATCCTTGCCTATGTTAAATAATAAAACACAACTCTCATAATACTCCAATATAAGGTTTTGACAAAATTGACTCAAAGTGCTTAATAAATCGCACCATTACTCCAAGTTATTTAAATTTATAGATTTTATCCAAGTTTGCTAAATGCAAGAAACATTAGAGGTAGATTTTTGTGCCAAACCTTTCAAAAGTTCTTTGCTGTAAAGAATTAAGACTGAATTAACTTTTCTTTAGAAAAGCTTTAGTCAACTAGTAGCTTTAGCATCAATACTCTAGAGATTAAAATAAGTAGCAAAATTCAAGGCTCTTAATAGTGGAAAAGTCAAAGCACAAGGCAATTAAGTAACATTCCTCAAGTACCCCAATAAATTAAATGCAAGGAATGTAACAGAATTTTAAATAGCTAACCCCCAAATAAATATACCTTCTAGGTTGGTTATACTTGCTAGTTTCTCTGTTGAGTGCTTTGTTTTAAAAGAAAAATATTAAAACAAAAATACATACCATAGATAAATCTAAATATAATCATAATCTTATCCAACATTTTCTCAAGTTCTTCATCTGTAGCTTCTTTGTTGCCTGCGCGAAGCTTTGAATCTACATACTTAGCTAAAATGGGGGGAAAGTTTGTTGTTTAGTGATCATGGGTATCCATGAGGTACTGGTCACTATAAATACCAAATAGGAGTATGGTATACTGACTTTTTCAGTGTTTCACATGTATACATGCATTTTTAAAACAGTCTCCAAAGTCAGGGAGATCAAGTGACTTGTTCAATGTCACAGAGGTAAAAAATACAAGAGCCTCAACTCAAACCCAAGTCTTCTGGCTCTACATCTAACATACTTTCTACCATACTGATGCTTACTAAAATGGGATATGCGGGATATGGGTACCCCGGGGGTGGGGGGTGTATACAGCCCTGTGCTGGGGTCATCAAAGCCATTGAAAGACACGGCACATCTTCTGGAGCATTCACTTTACACTGATGGTAGGCAATCTTAAACCCTTTTCTATTAAAACAAACCAGATACATTACAGAGTAGGAGGCAAATTTTGCAAAAATTTTAAGGGTTAAGTAGTAAACCAACAAAATTTCATCCTTTTGGGACTTCCCTGGTGGCACAGTGGTTAAGAATCCACCTGCCAATGCAGGGGACACGGGTTCGATCCCTGGTCTGGGAAGATCCCACATGCCGCGGAGCCACTAAGCCCGTGTGCCACAACTACTGAGCTGACGTGCCACAACTACTGAAGCCCGCGTGCCTAGAGCCCATGCTCCACAACAAGAGAAGCCACCGCAATGAGAAGCCCACGCACCGCAACGAAGAGTAACCCCCGCTCGCCACAACGAGAGAAAGCCCGTGCGCAGCAACGAAGACCCAACGCAGCCAAAAATTAAAAAAAAGAAAAAATTTCATCCTTTTGGCGAAGGACCTTCTCAGCTACCTCCTCCTCGACATTAAGGGGTACCCCAGCTGGGAGAAACTGAGAACTGAAGTATACCACACCTTTTACTCTAAATGAGCCCAGATTATTAGGTTTATTTTCATCCTGGACATTCTACCTTTCTCACTGGCAACTGTAATTTTGTGCTATCCTTTCCTGTAGCCCTATGTGTGGGCCTCAAGAAATGGCACCCTGCCTCACCTCTAAATTGCAGGAGGTTTGTAAAACAGCTATCAAGCTTTTTATAAATAAAAGTAAATAGGGTCTTACAAAGAAAGACCATGTTTGACATGTGGGTTTTGAGATATTCTTTAGCATGAAGGACTTATTCCTTGCATCCAGCTTCTTAGAAACCACCAAGCATGCAACTCCAAATAAATTAGGTGTTAATATACAAAACCTTGTCAAAATTTCAGGTTAACTGGAATTTTATGAGTAAAAGAAGAACATTAAAGAACCGGGAAAAGGGACTGGAGAAATACCTATAAGTTCAGCAGGTTTGTTTGGTCTTTTGTTAATGAATGTTTCAAATGCTTCTTTCATGGCGTTGATAAATTTTTCATTCTTCAGGAAACAGATATCAATTATATGGTCAACCTTATCTTTAAAATCCAGCAATTCTTGAACCATGGTTTTATCCTTTTCAGGATTAATTACAATAGTGCTACCAAATGCCTAAAGAAACAAAAATGACTTTTTATTAGAATTTAATTATCTGCAATGAAAACAATCCCCCAAATCATATTTTAAATAGATACACATACTTTAAAATCTCAAAAAATTAAAATAAAATAAAGCTGGCTTTGAAGTCAAGACAATAAAAAAATAAAGTTATAAAACATCCAGACTGATACCATTCATCTATAGTCATAAAATAAGTAATGGCCACTGGCTATATAATATCATAATGGGGCATTATTGTAGAAGTCTCTAGGGTCTTTTTCCTACTTTTAAAGAAGTCGGGTTTAATTTTTAAAAAACAGCAATCTGCCTTCAGTGTAAGATCAAAGAAAGCAAAGAAATTTGGATCCAAAAAAAGCCCTCTTCCTTCTTCCACATTCACTGCTATAATTATTGGAGCTAGAAATCACATCAGACATCAAGAAGAGAACTGTTTTATTGCTAATTTGCCACACAGCTATCATTCTCAGGTTGACTGTTCTCAAAATGCCCATTACTTAAAAAAAAAAAAAGGATCTAACAAATAAGAAATTCTTGCTGATATGTACTCTAGATGTATAGATTATAAGCCATGAGAGAGAAAAAAAAAACAGGGTAATGTTAATACCTTAATGTATTCAATCCATTGCTGCAAGAGAACCTGAACGCCACCTCGAACTCTACTGAAGAGCTGATACAGGAGAGATAAATCTTGAATTCGGTTTTCATCAAGGAGGTTATTCAAACCTGAATTTTGAAACATTTGGTATTAAAAAAGTGAACAAAAATGTCAGATATTTTAATGAAAAATAAGTTATTGTGATACTGGTGTGAATTATGACTAGCCTGTGATTTTAATATAAAGATGTGCTTTGAATTAAACTCAAAGAAACAATCACCTTTCCAAGTGAAAACTAACTATAGGGAACTTTACTTTATATAAAAACAAAAATTGTGTAATGGTTTGTACCATTTAGCATAGTAGATGAGATGTATAAACCAACTTATAAAAATTGGTTTACATAAATACACATTATAAATACCTCATATGTGCAATAGCCACATATTTGCATTAGTATACACATATATATATTTCAGAGTATTGGATATGGCCTGTGGTATATCAAAAACCATGCATCAATAGGCCAAGTTTAAATGAAGTTCTAAAGTATTTGACTTTCAGAATGAAATAAAAGTGTAACTGCATTAATGTACTAAAATACCTTAAACAAAAGAAAAGATGGCTGGAGAGAAATGTAAGACTTTTTTGCCTATTTGTAGCATTGTCAAAGTAAAATTCAGGGTATACTCATACATCACTTAGGATTAATAGAAATGCTTGGTTTTATATGCTAGAAACAAAAACATTTTAGTGCAAAAAGGAACGCATTTCCTTATTACTGCAGTCTTAAAAATTAAATCAAGAATTCCCCAATTCCCACTGTTTCTTTACTGGAGTTGGTAGTCTCCTCTCATCTCACTCCCTGTACCTTTAAGTTAAGGAAACAGGCACCTCCTGAAAGTTCACTGTGATGAATAGGGAAAAGGGGTTGTGTCCCTCCTCAGAAATGCAGCCACATGCTACCAAACTTTTAAAAGGGCAATCTTTAAAAATTTTTCTACTTGTTTGCTGCTACCATTTTAAAAGTAATCTCTTATTTGTAAATTACCAAATACCTTTCTGAAGAATCGCTGTTAAGTGTTCACCTAGAAGTTGTTTTTCCACAGTAGCAATTAATGACTTTCTACAAGGAAAAAAAAAGTTTAGAATTATTGACTTGGAAAAAAAAAGTTTAGAATTATTGACTTTGACTTTGCTGAAAATTTATAGTCTCTCCTGGGGGGGGGAAAGTCAAATAGCTCATTATATGTTAATTTCAATATTCCTATTCCTATGTATAAATTTATTGTGCTCAGAGTTACTCTACTTTATGCCTAGAAGGAAAACATTGCATATTTCAGAATTTTGTTACATCACGAAATAAATATTTTAAGGGTCTTGCTATGGCTGGCTTTGCCCAAATTTCTCTGCTTTCACTAGGAAAGTAAAGAATTTATCTGTGCTGCTTACAGGAACTCCTTGGCTGGTAATATTTAGGAAAGCACAGAAATACTTTCTCCTATGAACACCCACTGAATTTTAATCGGCCTGAAGATTTCAAAGATCACATCAGCTTGTAATACTATTTTTTAATTACATCCTAAACATAGACAACCAATTATCAAATCCTTGATTAAATCTAATTAAGTAGGGAAAATAACAACTCGAAGGTTGCATTATGAAAACAATTGTTAAAGACTCAAGACACCTGAAAATAGTTACTAACATGTTTGGGGATGCCCAAAGTGCCTTAAGTGACTCAACAACACAGGTTAAGGCTATTAGGCTGAGCATGTAATACTTACTGGGTGGTCTGATCTAAGTAAGTAATAAGTCTGTCTGCTTCTTCTTCTAGACGTTTGTTAACATGATGAAGATATTCAGGAACCTACAAAGATAGTTTTTTATATTATTGTTTTCCTCCCCATAAATCATTCAGAAAATGTCAAGTCCAAAAGATCCTGGGAGCAGCCCTGTCAAATGTGACAGGGTTGAATCATATGTAAAATTATAGGTAGAGTTTACGATCCAGAATTCTGGCCTTTAAGAAGAGAGAAAAGAAAGGAGCACCTAAGTGAGAGAAAAGCAGCATAATGTTGGGAAGATAAATGCAAAGGGCAGCTTATGTTCAATAAAGTAGGGTCTATTGTGAGACACAGTGGATTTATTAATCATGATTCTTAAATACCTCTCTTTCCTGCATTAATTTTTGGCCTTCGGCTGCATAGAGTCGGTTAGTTTCTTCCAAAAATCGTTGTTCAAAAGAATCCTGATAAATCTGGGAAGGGGTAACAAAATAAAGGAGTTCAATTATCCAGTAAATGTTTATTGAATGCCCTTAATGGGAACAGCACTATGAGTTTGGCTTTTATTTTTTTGGTCATGCCTCGCGGCTTCTGGGATCTTAGTTCCCCAACTAGGGATGGAACCTGGCTCCTCAGCAGTGAGAGCGCGAAGTCCTAACCACTGGACCGCCAGGGAATTCCCTGAGCTTGCTTTTTAAACATCAAATTAGGGATAGCAATCAGCTCTGTAGTAAGTGAAGTAGTTGACTTACTTGCAAATCAGAGAGCATGCTTAAAAGGCTTCGGAGTAAACTTCTATCAATTGCTTCACCATTCCTTTCCCTCTCAATCAAAAGAAGAATGCCATCAATTGTCTTATTCTGGACTTTCTGATCACTTATAATATGAGCCCTAAATAACTCCAGTCCCATATCCCTAAAATAAAAAATATATATAATCTAAATTAATTGACGACAACACCACTTCTGGAGAGGCTTGCTTAACTTCTCACCACATGTTAATTAGGGTTCCAGGCTTTGAAGCAGCAATTGTAAAAGTATAAAATCCACACATTTAATTTTAAATAACATTATTAGATTAAAGCATACAGGAAACTCATTTTGTCTTTAATGAAAACTGAAGCTAAATTCCCATCTTCCTCCATAACTAAGTTTTATTGTATTATTTTCTTTGGTAGATTTCTTCCTTGGTCAAATCAAGAGGCAAAATTAGTTCAAAGCTATAAAATGGTCTTCACTGTACTGGTAATGAAGGCTTAATTGCTCATTTGTCATCTGGCTTCAGTACTCAAAAATCAGTAAACTCTGATAATTGCTGTAGGTAGATGCTAGGCACATGGTGGGGGGAAGAGCTCATTATACTCTTCTGTTTTTGTGTATACATGGAATTTTCCACAATAATGTTAAAAGATAATGAGTGAACTCTTGATCAGCAACAAAATGATGCACACTCAGACAATCCAGAGCAAACTTTAGTCCCCTTGGCTAACAAAGAAACTTCTTCATAAGTTATTATATGCCCAGGGAATGTTAGCTATCTCCAATATTAGCATAGGCAAAACATAATTAACAAGGTAAAACTGCTATAAACAGAAGTCTAGAAGCCAAATATGAGTTTTTAGGAGAATATTCACAGTATCACTCTCTATTAGTGTAATTAAGATTTGACTATGATTTGTTACAAATCTTTTCATAATTTTTTTCTGGTATCCTTACCAAATGGAGGGTAGCATTGAATTTTGAAGAACGTAAGTCCTATCCAGAAACAAAAAAATGCTCCTGATCATGATCTGCCAATGAAAAAAAGAAATCAAACAATTTTTTATATTTTGTGAAGCTTAAATATTTTATAAAATAAGATTGCAGGGTTTACTTGTATATATACTAGACTACTAGGATCAAACATACAGATAAACACATCTACCTGAGAATATGCCCACACCATTTTTATTAAACTATTAATAAACCTTAATTCTTGCTGCAGTTTCCAGAAAAAAAAGAAGACACTTAAAATGGTCTATGACTTCTTTGCAATCTGAGAAGCAACTAAAAATAAAAACAGAATCAAGGGGCATACAATTTTTCCTCAGCAACAGTCCTCAGGGTGAAACTGCCTTAAACTGTATACGTGGGATTTTGGGTGGGTGGGATGGATTTTAAGATTTTTAATTTGCAGAATATAAGGTTTAAAATAATACCAGATTAGGGAAAAAGGAAAAGGTTGTGATCCGAATAAGCTAAAATGCAGAACCATCAGGCACCTTCACAAGTAACCAAATAGCGAGTGGGATAGCCATCAAAACTGACAGGCAAAATGTAACTTTTTTAATGAGATAAATACTTTTTGCTTAAGTGTTACAAAAATAAAAATGATCATAAGGTGCAAGTCATTCTAAAATACTGGTTTACCTGTAACTTGCAGTTTTAAAATAGAAAACTCAACCAAAATTAGTTTCAGTCCCCCCATTGCAAAGCTTTTAAAACTAGCATTCCTGTATTTGAAGAAACTTATTTTAACTACAATATTTAGCTGAAATGTAATGCTTTTTCCATCTTACCATTTGTCTGCAATGGTTTTGCCAACATCTATCGATCTTCTTTAGAAAAAGAACACTATCCAATGAATCCGTGAGATATACGTTAAGGATATTTTAAAAGTGCTTAGTACAAGTAATATATGCAACGTAAGAGCACATTTGTCTTAAATACGGAATGCCCTACGTACTAAATGAAACTAAACAGCACTTAATTATGAAACAAAATGCTACTTCTTAAACTGTAAAAACATGTTAGATCCCACTAAAAAAAAATACCTCTAAAAACAAGTCTTAGTGGGACTTCCCTGGTGGCATAGTGGTTAAGAATCCACCTGCCAATGTAGGGTACACGGGTTCGATCCCTGATCCGGGAAGATCCCACATGCCGTGGAGCAACTAAGCCCGTGCACCACAACTACTGAGCCTGCGCTCTACAGCCCACGAGCCACAACTACTGAAGCCTGCATGCCTAGAGTCCATGCTCCGCAACGAGAAGCCACTGCAATGAGAAGCCTGAGCACCGCAATGAAGAGTAGCTCCCGCTTGCCACAACTAGAGAAAGCCTGCACGCAGCAACGAAGACCCAAAGCAGCAGCAAAAAAAAAAAAAACCCAAACAAAAAAACTGTCTTTAAAAAAAACGAAACAAACAAACAAACAAACAAAAAAAAAACAAGTCTTAGGGGACTTCCCTGGAGGTCCAGTGGTTAAGACTCTGCACTTCCACTGCAGGGGGCACAGGTTCAATCCCCCGTCGGGAAACTAAGATCCTGAAAGCCACTAGGCCAAAACAACAAAAAACAAGTCTTAGACATAACTGAGCATTGTTTTCAGTTTATTATTTCCCAATTATCTTTCCTCAAAAAGAGTAAAGACATAAACACATTTTATTTATTTACATTAATAGTACAATGTAGATTTGGACCCTAATTAGAGATAAAAAGTCAAATTTTGCATCTTCTTACTCTAGAGGCAAGATGAACAAAAAATAAATCTACAAAACACAGGCATTCCATTTTAAGCTGGGTTTAAAAGTGAGGGACAGAGAGGTAGGGATAGATGAAAATACAAGGTTTTTTGTTTTTAAAAGGATATTCTCTGAACTGATGAATTTGTGCTTTGATGTGATCTTCACAAATCTGTCTCAGCTGTTTGTACAAGTTTGCAGAAATCTTGTAAGAACAGAGATTTTCCACAGCCTGCAAAATTAAACATACTTTCTTACGGAGTGAATGGGGCGGGGAGGGGGGATTTCTTGATTATTTACATCAAATTCCTATTATTTGTTATTTCTACCATGTCGGCTTATTAAAAAGGATTATTCGTCCATTTAAAACACAAGGTAAAATAGCAAAATATCAACATGGGTAGTGAACTTTTTTCATAACCAGTGTACTATACCAACCCCCCCCACACACAAATTAATACATTTATTGTGGCAGTACAGGTTAAGGATGGAGGGAATCAAGCCAAATTCTCACCTTGTGAAGACCAATTTGTAACAACTGCTACATATAAATTGTCTTGTTCTTAAAAATGTTAATTGTTTTCATAAGCAGAATTCCATTTTGAGTTTGAAAATAATTTCACCAATTGTTTATTAGATGGGTTGGGTGGTCCAACCACCACTGAAATAAAATTTATTTACACTTTCTTTGGTTTTCCTGAACAGAGCAATGCAGAATTTATTGCTAGCAGTATTATAATGAGTATGATATAATTATACACAAGGATTTTTCTCCAACATTGCAGCTTAAGAATATTTAAATAAATAGAGGTTTTAAAATTTGCACAATGGAATAAACGTTAATTACTAAAGAAATACTGAATTTTTACTTCATTCTAATAGTTGAATTGGTCTTTTATACTCAGATCCCAAAAGGACAAACTTGAGATTTCAGTGAGTTTCTTCTTATGTGCATAAAAAGACTTTCAAATTTAATACAACAGGCATGGTAAAACTCTTTGGATGAACTCTGATATAATCTACAATTCCAACTAGTAATGACTTAAGTATAACACCAGGATTTTTTTCTCACCACAACAGAAGGCAAAAATTCCATTATAATTGACTCTAAGGGACCATCCAAGTCCTGTTGGTTGGAGTGGAATTTTATAAATATGTAGTTGGAAGTCATATTCCCAGCATGCAGGTCCAGCAAATAAACTAGCAAATGAAAAGAAAGCCTAAAGGAAACCACTTATACCAAAGGAGGAAAGGCACTACACCTTACCAGGAAACAGCAGACCACTTAGATATAGCAGTTAAGGAGGAATAAGAAGGCTAAGTCTCTGCTGGCCACCACTTTCCATGGGGCCTTGGGTCAGGCCACAAATGCCTAAGGGTGTGTTTATGTTTATTTCATGTGCCTGACTGGTTCACGTTAGTCCTCTATGGACTCTCTCCCTTCCTCCTTTAGTAGTCTTCTCATTGTATCTTGTTGTTCTTTTTGAGTGACTAATTCTCTCAGCATTTCTCGTTTTCCTGCTTAGATTCTTTGTATTTCACCTTCTCCACATTTCCCACCTGCAGTACTTTTCCGAGTCCTCCTTCACCATTCCCTTCTGCTGTGTTACTCTTTCTTCCATATATTAGTTCTCATCACATCTATTTATCTTCTTACACAAGATACCATATTCCCTTACTACTCAGCTAGGTTCCACTTCTTCCAATAAGCTTTCCTTAATTGCCTTGGCTACCAGTGACTCATTTGGCACTATCACCAATCATACGACACTGACTTGTCCCTGAGTCAATACTGTATCTCTTAATGTGTATAACCTTTCCCCCAACTCTCTTTAATGACAGAAAGAGACCATGTGCTCATGTACCTATATGTTCTTTAATACTTTTTGGGCTTTGAACCAGGTGAATATAGTAAATATTCAAAAAACTAATGTACCTATAACTAGCAATGTGTCCTGCACACAGAAGGGGCTTACAGCGTAAGGAGAAAACTGGTCAGAAAACATATAATTACAATACACTGTGTTGGGTGCTATGATGGAGATAAGATAGAGGTGAGGTCCCTAACCCAATCTTTAGGGCAGAGGTAAGTCAGGAAAGGCTTCCTGAGCACAAGTAAAGAGGTGGAGTCCCAAAGACCCAGGGGGAAATAGATAAAGAACTTATGGGAATAGTGAGAAATAAGAGAATTAAGCTGGTCTTCATATGCATACAGCTTCACCTGTGTTTAGTTGGAGAGTGGTTTAAGATATGAGAAGCAACAACAGAAGGAAAGGAAAAGGCAGGAGGATCTAAGGTGAGTTTTGAAGGTCAAGATGGAAGAGAACATCCTGCTTCTCTAATTTAGCCTTGACTGCTTAACATATAGACCAGATTTAGTAATTTCCATTCCTTAAGAACTTTTCCATCAAGCTCTTCAGGTACCATTATGGAGAAATCCCATAAGTGGTATAAAAAAATACAAAGGACTGAATGGTGTGGTGCATGGTCTACTATCATTTATGTAAAAAAAAAAAAAAGAAAATTAATTTAAAAAACCTCCACACAGTTGTTTTTACACACATGAACCATTTCTGGAATGATACCCCCAATTATGTTTGTCGAGAGGGGAATTAGCTGGGGGAGCAGGGTTAGAGGATGGAGTGGAAGTGAAACTTTTTACTACATGCTCTGTAATACTTTTGGGACTTTGAATCAGATGAATATACTAACTATTCAAAAAACTTCAGTACTTGCCTCCCCCAATAAAACCCTATCTTCCCCACCACCATACTTTGTAGCATGGCATTCAAGGCTCAATATTACCATTATTTTACTCTCATGTCTGTCTATAATCTTCCATACACCCCGTGATCTAAATACTCTGCTTTGCTCACTTTCAAGCAAGGTTTGTTTGGAGCAATCATGTGTGCCTAAAACAGTGGCTTCCAAAAGTTTTTGACAAGCCACAGTAAGAAATACATTTTATGTCACAATCCATTATACATAAAATTTATGTAATTGAAACAAAATCTTCATGAAACTGTACTTACCATTACTATGTGTGATGTACTCCGATATTTTCTATTTTACCTTTTTTAAAAAATGCTGGTCACAAACTATTAATTTCATGAGCCTACTAGAATATAAGTGCCTTAGGGGCAAGGACTAAGTGATCTCTATATGCCCATGGCATTTGTCCAGCTGTGCACACAGTAAGCAGTCACGCAGTCACTGATTCAACAAGAATGGGGTGTTTACTAAGTACTCTGTCCTGTTAGGTGCTGGGATAGAAACATGAATAAGTGTTAAATCACTACTGAGGAGCTTGAGGTAAACTCTATTTTATTCCAGATCTTTGAAAAGCACTTTTAGAAATGTATCATTTTACATTTCACTAAACACTCTGGAAATCCCTGGAAGTTTGATCTGGTATAATTATTACTAACATAACCTTGTTTCACAGGTAACTATTTGTATTAAACATTCTGGATAATTCTAGAAGTCTCTTAAATAAAACTATCTTTTTTTTACTTAAGCTCCCAATCACTACTGGTTAAATATGCTGCCTTAAATCCTTTTTGCAGGTAGTCGGATATAAGATAAAAACATTCTAATAAGGTTTTAACTTTTATTCCTCCAAATCCCAGCCCCCTCCCTCCAAAATTCATACACTGCATCAAACACATGTTTGTCTGAAGAAAAAAAAGAACTCCTAAGAAAATATAAACGTGTAGCAAATGAAATGCAAAACTATAGTTCCTGAAATTTGCAGAATATAAGATTTAGAAACAGCAAAGGCACATAAGCTTGCATTTGGGATGAGGAAAAGAGTGGAAATGAGGGTAAGAAGACTAGAATAAAAAAATGAAGAGGATTAGAATAAGGATAAAAAATACAAAGAATGTGAAAATAAATGGTAAGGGAGGAAATCTGGAAAATTTTCTGATTTAGCAACAACAGACACTTAAGAAAGATAGTAAATTCCCACCAGGGTGCTGAACTCTGGTCACTGGCCTAACAGGTTGGGGCTTATTTTTCAAACCATAATGTTTAAAGAGAGAAAGAAAAGCATACCACAAAACTTTTCAACAACTGATACAACAATAAAACTCAAAATTATGTCTTTTTACATCTAGTAAAAATGCCTAAAATAAGATAATCAAAATATATCAAAAACTAAGAATTTGCAGAAAGGAAGCCGAACAATGAAACCTAAATTATTTCTCTTTTTACATCTAGTAAAAAAGAGCTTAAATAAGACAAATTATCAAGGACTAAGAATTTGTAGTTGGGATAAATAGCAGGGATAGTATTAACAATTCAGTAAAAAGAGGAGTAATAGTAACGTGACAGACTAAGCTTAAACACATCAAAGGTTAAACTTACAGAACACAATACCTAGTCATCAATATAATAGCTTGTCACCTCTGCTAAGAATCTACTACCTGCTCTCCACTGACTGCTTAAGAAACCCGATTTTACAATGGAAAATAACCTATACTCAGATGGATGCACTATTTGCTTCCAGTCTTGCGGTCATGTACTTGATGAATGAATCATTAATTGAAAGGCTCTGTTATTTAAGATTTATTTCACAAAAAGCTAACCAAACAAGAGTTCTCATTATTAATGATGAAATTATTTTCATCGGAATTGAAGTATGGACTAAGCTTACCTTCAAAGATAATAGCTAAAAATTTATACTAAGAATAAATGTAACACTTTCATACAGAAACCAGCCAGCTCCAAAAAAGGTAGCTGATTTAAAAACACTACACAGCTATTCACACAAGGCTGAGAACATGAGGAAAATAATCCCATTACTTAAAATATCACTTAGTAAAAAAGTCACAGGCCAAAACCAAGATTCCAACTATTAAGATACCACATATAAAAACAAGACACATTCTTGAGCAGTGCGGAGGGACACTGTTCCTAGAGAGTTCTCTTTTTCTATTATTTTTTCAATTTGGCTAATGATGTTTTCTGATGCATATTTGGGATGTAATCTATTTATCAGCCAGCTGTTCTGGCCCAGTGTGGATTTAGAATTTAAAAACGTGTGTGGTTTTAGAGCTGTATAATAAAACATAATCTTAAAGATACCTTTTTTAAAGACTCAAATACTACTTATCATCATCATCATCATCACTGATGACACGGACATACAGCAGGCAGTGTAGTAAGTACGTTTTGGCAGTATTTTATTTACAACTGAACAACCCTGCCATATAGGTAGTCTCCCCATTTTGCAAATGAGGAAACCAAGGATTAGAGAAGTAACTCACCCAAAGTTATCATGAGTGGCAGATCTCAAATCTAAGGCAGGCTGATCAACTCAAAAGTCAGTGCATTTACCATACCCCTATCTGTAGTCAATCAAAAGCAAACAAGCAAACAAACAAACAAAAAAACCCAAACCAAAACAACATGAACCACTGCCTCACTCTTAACAGGATTTCAAGGTTGTGGAGGAAAGATAATTTTTAAACTCAGGTACAAGTCACACTTTAAATCACTTTTGAAAGACAACGTTTACTTATCGCAAATATACTCAGAACAGCACGTTCTTTTCTAGAAATTAAAAACTTATGAGGTAGTATATGCAATCCACACTAGGGAAGACTTCCATGCTTAAGCCTTAAAGCAAAATGGTTTTTCATTCATAGAAAAAAGTTCTGCATAGACATATGCCAAGTTAAGTGTTTACTTCAGGGACGGGGGTGGGGGGGATGGGGGGGTGATGAGGAGTTTGGAGAACTTTTGTTTGGTACGCTGCATACTTCTATATTGTTTCAATTTTAGAAGAGTACTTTTAAATTACATTTCAACCTGTTAAAAATCAAACAAGCACCTGAAATCCAGATGGTATGAAATAATTTTACTCCCTTTATCCTTTTATCCTCTTTTTTGAACTTGAACACCTCAAAATAATCTTTCTGAGAACAATCGCAAGGAGCATTTATAAAATTAAGGTCAAAAACAGCAAAAGAGCTAGAAACAAATGCTTTTGAATTTATTATCACAGAAGTAGTAAAGTACTATGAAAAATGCAAAGAGTGAAAAGTTGTAACTGACTTTAGGCTAAAGAAAGGCAACTGAACAACAGCAGGTAAAAATTCTGAAGTACAAGAAAGGAAAAACACAAAAAATGTGAGCTGTGAGCTCTTGAAACACAAAGGGATTTAACAGAATCAATTTATCAGGAAAAGTATTTTTTTTTAACCCAAAAGCTCTAGAAAAATATTCAAGGTAAAGTAAATAGGGTTCATTAGCAACTACAATCAATATGTTATAAATATGGGGACTTCCCTGTTGGCGCAGCAGTTAAGACTCTGAGCTCCCAATGCAGGGGACCCAGGTTCGATCCCTGGTCAGAGAACTAGATCCCACACGCATGCCACAACTAAAGAGCCCGTGAGCCACAACTAAGGAGCTCGCCTGCCGCAACTAAGACCTGGAGCAACCAAATAAACAAGTAAGTAAATAAAAATTTTTAAAAATGTCATAAATATGAAATATGTAAAGTAACACATTACTGAAATTAAAGACGCTGTACGCCAGCATATCCAAAGAAACACCACATACATGCACGAATGCAAAAAAATTACCTTTTTAAAAATTAATTAATTAATTTATTTATTTATTTTTGGCTGCGTTGGGTCTTCTTTGCTGCGTGCGGGCTTCTTCCTAGTTGCAGCGAGCGGGGGGCTACTCTTTGCTGCGGTACGCAGGCCTCTCATTGCTGTGGCCTCTCCCGTAGTGGAGCATGGGATCCAGGCATGCGGGCTTCAGTAGTTGTGGCACGGGGTCTCAGTAGTTGTGGCTCATGGGATGTAGAGCGCAGGCTCAGTAGTTGTGGCGCATGGGCTTAGCTGCTCCACGGCATGTGGTATCTTCCTGAACCAGGGCTCAAACCCGTGTCCCCTGGGCTTCCCTGGTGGCGCAGTGGTTGAGAATCTGCCTGCCAATGCAGGGGACACGGGTTCGAGCCCTGGTCTGGGAAGATCCCACATGCCACGGAGCAACTAGGCCCGTGAGCCACAACTACTGAGCCTGTGCGTCTGGAGCCTGTGCTCCGGAACAAGAGAGGCCGCGATAGAGAGAGGCCCACACACTGTGATGAAGAGTGGCCCCCGCTTGCCACAACTAGAGAAAGCCCTCACACAGAAACGAAGACCCAACACAGCCAAAAATTAATTAATTAATTAATTGATTTTTTTAAAAAAGTAAGAAGACCCAACTGTCTTTAAAAAAAAAAAAAAAAAAACCCGTGTCCCCTGCACTGGCAGGCGGATTCTCAACCACTGCGCCATCAGGGAAGCCCCAAAAAATTACCTTCTTTGATGACAGAGTTTTTTTTCCTAAAGTAAGACTATTTGCTTCAAACACTGCACTACAGAGGTATGTGAAGTGCTGTGGTGTATTAGTGAAAGTGCACTGGACTAAAAACTTGGGCATCTCAGTTTAAGTCCCCTGCTCTGCCAATACGCGACTCTAGACTTCACTTCGGAGTCCCTGAGACTCCATTTCCTCATCAATAGAGTAGGGATAACTACTACCTTATCTACTTCACAAAGGGTTTCTATAATGCTTAAATGAGATAATTCTACTTTGTAGGCTGTCACATAACACTATATGAAGAAAAGATACTGGACCACATAATTGCTTAAGGCCTTTCCAACTGTAATTCTACTTTTATTACTGTACAACTCAGGAGCCACATGTGTAATATACCAACATAGCCAAATGAGGTGGGCTTACCCTTAATACCTTAGAACTACTACTGACTACTACCTGACACTTACATAGCATTATAATGCTTATAATATTACACAGCATCATTACTATGTACTTGGCACCGTTCTGAGTGTTTGGCATGCATTGACGCATTATATTTAAACAGCAACAGAAACTGGTGATCTCAATTGACATATTACAAGTGAAAAAGTCATACTGTGCCTTATGAAAAAATTTAACTAGTGATAACATCAACTTATATTTCTATCATAGTGCTTCAAGGTGTTTTTCACAAACATCTTATTTGAGTCTTATAAGCAACACTGTGAGGTAGACAGAGCAGGAGTTCTTCCCCCATTTACAAAGGAGGAAACAGAAGCTGAGAGGTTTAGTACCTTGCCCAAGACCACAAGGGTAATAGAGCCAAAACTAGATCCCTTTGTCTTTTGACTCCTAATCCACTGTTTGTCCATCACCATACTATCTCTACAACTAAAATGAATAGATGCAAACTATGAATTCTGATAAACTGAACCAACATAATTTCTTACAAAGTACTCATCAATACAAAAACTCAAGCCATTGGATTTTTTTTTTTTAATATGAAACTGCTGACGCTATAATGGAAAGTAACTTCTTGAATTGGTTGTGGCAAAAATACAGTAGGTCAAAGTATCTTGGTAGCAAGAAGTCTAAATCAGGAATTGCCCTTAATTGTATATTTAAGTTCAACACTTCAAATACAGATCCATTTGTTAAGCAAAAGAAACAAACCTGAACCTCAGACCAAGTTGCTGAACTACAACCTGCTGATCATTTTTGGGCTAAGGTATGTCTTGTACACCAGGAGAAAAGACAAACATAAAGAACAAGAGAAAGAAATGGCAAAAGTATGCTAACAGCAAAGACGCAGAATAAAGTATATGGAGAATATCTGCATTTCTTGAGGGCTTTCCTATATAGGTAACATCACTTGGCAAGAAGTATCACAACAGAATGACATGTCACCAGAAATCATCTTTGGGATCCAGGCTATAGGATTCTATTATAGGTCAAACTTATTACAGCAAGGTACTCCTAACTGTAAATCCTAATTAGAAGGGTCCAAGATAAGCCCAATTTATACCAATAAGACTGTACCCATAGTTTATGTCAGAATATATGGTCTGATTATAAAACAGAGTGCATACATTAATCAAGAAATTGTAATTAGAAGGGAACCAAAAATCTACATAAGCGCCCATTTCAGAAAGTAAAATCCATATACATTGCACCTCAATTTACGCTAACCAAATCTGGCAATCCAAGTTAATACATACCTGATAGAGTTCTTCTAAATTGTACTTAATCGAAGTACTATTCTGGATAGCTTCCACTGCTTCTTTCAGTTTCTGCCATGTTTCATCTGTGTAGTTTTCCGGTAATTTAGGCTTATCTAGATGATATGTAAAAGATTGATAATCAGAATAATATGTAGGAATAATATGTATTACTATTACAGAATAATTACTATACAGAATAATATGTATTACTATCAATAATATGTATTACTATTAATGAAAAGATCCATAAAATACTAGTATTATTGCTCTTTAAGGGTAAATTGTTGTAAGTATTATATCTAACTATTAAAGTAACCATTATATTTAGGCTTAGTATAAAGTATAAAATTTGAAATGCCAGAATACTGTGTAAGTCATTTTGACTAACCTATTAAAACTGAAGGTGAGGGTTTTTTTCTGCTATTGACTGAATTGCTTCAAAAAATAAAAATTCAAGAATGACAAAAAAATAA
Source organism: Balaenoptera physalus (assembly GCF_965194825.1). Taxonomy (NCBI): domain Eukaryota; kingdom Metazoa; phylum Chordata; class Mammalia; order Artiodactyla; family Balaenopteridae; genus Balaenoptera; species Balaenoptera physalus. Next base: position 105,841,150 of record NC_138903.1, read on the forward strand.
CAATCCTGATCCTATCCCATCATGTGTAAACCAAAGTCAACATGAATTTTGTACCTGAAATTTAAAATACTGAGTGCCTACTATGTACAAGGTACTTTATAAACATCTTAATTTTCCTAATAATGTCCTAAGGAAAGTATTATTATCCCTATTTTGCAACTGAGGCTGGAAGACTCATTTAGTAAGGCTTGCCCAAGGTCACCATGGCTAGTCAATGGTAAAACTGGGATTCTAACTCAGGTCTGTTTGACCCCCTTATTTATGTAGCATCTACAGAAATGGAGAGAAACATCTTAATTCATGTTTTAATTTAAACTGCGTTTATGAGCAGAGTGAAATATAAAAAAATTAAAACATCCAAACAACTCCAGAACCTATGTAGCACTTTCAGAATGGAAAGGAACATCTTAATCCAGGCTTTAATTTAAACTTTATTGACCAGCAATGAGTATATTTTTTATTAAAACATCCAGATACCTTAATAATGTGTTTTTATTTTGGGAGGGGGAGAAAAAAACCCAAACCAAATCTCTGAAACCAGTATACAAATGCAATTAGGGTCATAGCTCATCTCTTTAAAAATCCTTGGCTATTAAATTGATATATTTTAAATAAAACAGTGAACAAATTAGTCAATTACAATTCATATTTACTTCAGAAAGGTCTACTATTAAATCAGAAAGATTACAACACTTGAGAGCCTGGAGGTGGGAGAGGAGTGATAGAAAAAAGAAAAGGTTAAAAATAAACAACACTATGCTCTGCTTAAGACAAAATAGAGCATATTACTGATTTCCACACTAATGTTGAAAATACAAGCATGGAGAATCTAATTTTCTCAATACTAATATTTAGCCACAAGGCACTGATCTGGTAAATATTACTTTAGTTCATTCATTTTACTTGCCCATTTAATAAACATTTTAGCATCCACTACTTGCCAGTTAAGGGTGTCGAAAAAGTCAGAGAAACAGAAACACACTCAAGAGATTAAAAAGTAATTCAGCTCAATTACATTTTTAAAAATTGTTGATTTTACATTTGCATCAATGCATTCACAATACTCTCAAGCACATATCTCAAAAACCTGAAATGAACAAATTTTCCTAAAAGCCGCAGGTCAGTACTTTAAGACCCATTTCAGTGATTAAAAAAAAAAAAGATGTAGTAATTGTTCCTATCTTTAGACTAGTGGTACACAGAGTTACTACTGTGTATACACAGTATTTTCACTTCCAAACCCTACCTTTGGAAAGAAATGCAGAGATCATAAGTACTTTTCTCCAACTATTGCTTCCACAATGAGTTTCAAGAGTGTAGTATTCAACATTATAAATCTAACTATAAGTCTTCTTTGAACATGAAAAAAATCACTAGTCCTACCTGCATTTCTAGGGACTAGATAACGTGGCCTACTGAAGGATAAAAATAAAAATCCCAACAGTGCCAAGGTTCACTATGCACCTGAAATAAATAAACCTTTTTAGAATACAAATTTCTCACCTGTAAAATCCGGATCAATCATATCGATTGTCAATGTTATAAGGAATAACAGATTAGATACTATAGGCTGAGACAGACCTCAAAATACTGCACAGAAACACCTGGTGTCTGCTTCAGCACAAGGATACTAACCACCCCCGGAAAATGAACCCTCCACCCAAAAAGGACCTCCCTCCACCTCACTGATTATGCATAAAACATTAGGCCACCTCTATACTGTTTAATATATTAACATAAATAGAGCACGTGACCACTCAAGTGTCAAATCCTTAGATGATTATGGATTTTGGCCTTGGTTACCTTTAAAGTTCTTGATCACTAACTTCTTAGCAGAGCCAGGCTTGCTGTTAGCAAAGCTAGAGACGGTGGTAGAAGATTTGGCTAGGCCGTTTGCGTGATGCACCGAAGCCACAGAAGAGATTAATATACTCTTATTTTTAAGTTGCTGCTGCTGAGATGTTGCAGCAGTTGGTGAAGATGAGGAGGAGGAGGAGGAGGATTCCTCAGCCATCTTCGCATCAAACCCTACAAACTCCAGGGTGTCTTCAAAACGCAGCTTCTTCTGTATCGGTACGTGGCTGGGAGCAGCCACTGAAACCCCCAGGCAGGAGAAGGACGAGGTTGAAGGGGATGCCGAATCCCTGGGTTGTAAAGGAGTGGAAGAGGAGGGAGAGGTGGAATCAAAGTCTTCTCTCTCGTTACTACTGTTACTGCCGCTACTGCTGCTGCTGCTGTTTAACTTTCTCTTCTTGGCAGAGGTGGGCGGAGTGGTGCTGGTATTACCATCAGTGGCAGATCTGACCTCCTGAGCAGCAGCAGCAGCAGCTGAGGGATTGGGGGAAGAAAAACCTGTTGGAAACATGAAAATAGCGGGGTCAACCGGCAGACGAGCATCAAAAACCTACGTTTATATGCCTGAGTGCGTGTAGGAGAGAAGGTGGCAATGCTAGAGGGGGAAGGGAAGAAAGAGAGGAGAAACACAGAGGACGAGAAGGAAAGTGAAGGGGGGGCTCCACCGAGGGAATGGGAGGGTTTGGGAAGGAGGATAGGCTGACACCAGGAGTGAGCAGAACAAGGGGGGGAGAGCGAATGAGGAGGCAGACAGGTAAACGGCCGTGCCGTCCCCCTCCCCTGCTTTTCGGTCTCTCTCCCCCCTTTCTGCAGGAGCGACTCAGTAAGTCTGTGAGGCTGCAGCTCCTCCTCCTTTTCTCCCTCTCTCTGGGAGGGGAGATGCCGTTGTTGGGGGGAGGGGGGAGGGGGAGAAAACCGGAGCTTGTTATTGTCAATAGCACAAGAAGCTAAAGATGGCGCCACTTCCGGTCACGCGGCGGCGAGGGAGGGGCGGTGTTAGTCCGCGAGAGTGGGGGGTGGAGAGCAGCACTGCAGGCGGCCGGGGGGCGGGGGAGCTGGCTTGTGGGGAGGCGGCGGGAAAGGGGCCGCTGAGGCGCTCGAGACGCTCGCGCTCGCTCTTCCTCCCCCTCCCTCTCCCGCTCCCCTTCCCAGGCAGCACTCTCCGCCCCCGGCCCACCGGTTACTTCCACCCCCTCCTAAACGGTCCCGCGGGAAGCTTCGCGCCGCAACGCCCTTACCGGAAGTGACTGAGGAGACACTTTTCATAGCGCCCAGATCCCGAAGCCCCCAGGTCCGCAGGACTTGAGTGGGGGTGGGGTGGGGGAGGGAGAAGGGGGGGTAGAAAAGTGGAAAGGGGGGAGGGGGCGGGCCTTCGAGACACCTTCGGAGCTCCTGATTGGAGCTTCCCGAACGCGAGGCGGGCAGGGAGGGGTGGTGGCGGGAGAAGGAGCGGGAAGGAGCCTGAAGGGGAGGGAAGGTGGTGACGGTGAGGGGCGGGGTGAGCTAGCTGGGAAAAAAGAGGGAGGGAGTAAAAGTAAGGGAATGGAGAATGGAAACTTTGAAAGCGATAAAGGAATAAGGAGGGGTTGCAAGGCGAGAGGAATAACCCGAAATGGAGGAAAACGTAATCATGCCATTATGCCTAATGCTAGGGAGGAATGTCATGATGTTAAGATAGGAAAGGAAAAGAAAAAGAGCTTATATAGAAAGAAAAATGAGTTTTTCATTTGGTTGAGCTATAAATTGTTTCTTTTATGTCAAGGACACAGCTGACCCAATACTGAGTGTTTTGATACTTTTCTCAGTAATGTAGTTGCAAATCGTTTTACCTTCCTACCAGGAGCATTTTCTAAGATGGCTGGCTAGAGTTAAGGGTGCATTCTTTTTTTAAAATAATTATTTATTTATTTCTTGGCTGCGTTGGGTCTTACTTGACAGTGGTTTCTCTTGTTGCAGAGCACGGGCTCATAGGGACGCGAGCTTCAGTAGTTGTGGCTCAGGGGCTTAGTTGCTCCATGGCATGTGGGATCTTCCCAGACCAGGGCTCGAACTAGTGTACCCTGCGTTAGCAGGCGGAGTCTTAACCACTGTGCCACCAGGGAAGCCCTAGTTAAGGTTGTATTCTAAGGCCAAGAAACAGGAAGGTAACTAACACTTCTCCCTAACACAATTCCCAGGACCAACCCCAACCCCAACCCCCATCAGTCATTAACCCAGTAATTTACAGACTAAACAAAGCCACTTCTTTTACCAAATCCTGGTTCATACGTTTTGTCTCAAGACATTTTAGGAGAACAATATTGGCAAAAGTCAATCTTTTCTACCAATATAGTACATGAGCGCAAATTTTAAAATGAAGTAATCCTAAGAACAAACCTCTAAATTTGGTTAAATTAGCAACAATAAACCGTGTAAATCCCCTGTTGGGAGTTTTTATTTAACCTGAGGGTATTGGGGGGGAGGGGAGGTAGGAGAACACAATGCCAAATAAAACTAAATTTGCCAACCTGTTGATCTTTCTAACTACGGAAACATTCAAGGAGCATGTACTGAAAGACTCTGTATGCCACACACTATACCAGGTCCTGCCATCAAGAAGCCAGAGGGAGAAGAGTCTCAAAACTAATTTCTATAACAGTACTATAACCAATGTACAAAGTGCTGGGGCAACAGGTTAAACAAGACATTTGAGAGAATTCCGGAATAGTCAGAAAGAGCTTCACAGAGGAATTGAGGTTTATGCTGGATCTCAAAGAGGAAGTTTCCAAAAAGACAAGAGGAGAGAGGGTGAAAGGCATCCTGGGCAGTGGAAACAGGGGCAAAGCAGGGAGTTGTGAAAGGTCCTGGCCTGTTTATGGAAAAATGGAAAATGCAGTGAGGCTGGAAAGTAGTATGTCTGGTTGAAAGTAAGAAAAATGAGGCTCAAAGATGCCTGGAACATGAAGCCAAAAATTTTGGAGTCTACCCTGTAGGCTAGGGTAGACGGTATGGAGACCAAACTGGGCTTTTAAAAGCAGGGTAGTGACAGGATTATGGATGGAGTAAAAGCAGTTTGTATTGTATAGTTTGAGATAGACAAATCAGAACCCTAAGAATAAATCAGTTTTCTTAATTTTGTTTACACAGGTCCACTTTTAATTTTTTATTGTCTTGAAAAGTCCTTGGTTAAAAAGCAAATCCTCCTAGAAAAGGCACCAACTTGGGCCACTATCAGCTTTGTGCTGTTTGATGACAACAAGCTGAAAGCAAGGCTCTAATGGAACTAAGGCCCCAGGGCCACAGAGAAGAGAGATAAGAGGCCTCAAAGGGGGAAGATGGACTCCTACCTGTTTTGAATGTACCGTGTTGTTGTTCCTGTCCAAAATGAGACTGTAAACTCTTAAGGCCAGGGAAGGTATCCGAAAATATTAAACCCTCTTTTATTGTGTCTCACATTTCACACGGTGCTGAACAACTGTGTAAATGCAGAGTAAATACTTACTGAGTTGAGTATTTCATTGATTGAGAATAAAATAATGCCAAGTCTTCATAAGGGAGGATTAACTGGCTAATTTTCAGGACAATGATAAAGGTCATTCTAATTCATGTACTTATATTCCTTAGAAGGGTGTATGGATGGGCCAGCTGATAACAGCCCACAGTGGTACCCTTTCTAGGAGGATTTGTATTTTAACCAGGGACTTTTCAAGACCAAAAAAAAGAAAAAAAAAGTGGGCCTTGTTCTAATTCATGTAATTATATTCCTTAGAAGGGTGTATGGAAGTGCTAGCTATTTTAAAAATTACAAAAATTAGTGCCATACAAAGATAAACTTTTATGCTAACATACAGGATAGCTGAATCCTGTTAATATCCAACTACGTGGTAGTAATAATAGCTCCCAATCTGACACGGTTATCTAAGCCCTTCAGTCTTCCACATTACATGTTAGCTCTAAAAGCACAGATACTTGACTCTTGAGCTCTAGCTCACTTTGAATGACCCAGTAGTCTAACCTACTAGTTAAGTTTTCCATGAAATATCCTTAAGTGAGTTTTGTAGGAAAATATTTTTTCTTTTTTTTCTTAGTGATTAATAAAAATCTCCCTTTTGAGGACTTCCCTGGTGGTGCAGTGGTTAAGAATCCGCCTGCCGCTGCAGGGGACACGGGTTCGAGCCCTGGTCCGGGAAGATGCCATGTGCCACAGAGCAACTAAGCCCGTGAGCCACAACGACTGAAGCCTGCACACCCTAGATCCCGTGCTCCACAACAAGAGAAGCCACCACATTGAGAAGGCTGCACCGCAACAAAGAGTAACCCCTGCTCGCCACAACTAGAGAAAGCCCGTGCGCAGCAACAAAGACCCAACGCAGCCAAAAATAAAATAAATAAATAAATTTATATAAATAAGTAAATTAATTAATTAAAAAAAATCTTCCTTTTGACATTTTACAGTCTTAATTTATTTTGTGCCAGGTCAATTCTCACATATTTAGCACATCTTAATATGGATACGTAATTTATGTAATTTTTTTAATTTAACATTTACATTTTGTGGCACAAACCAACTTAGATATTACTATGTGATGTATGAAGACCAGGACTTTGTGTCTTTTTGTAACTTTGGACCAATTTAAAAGGAAGAAAAACCCACATTGCTTTGTAAAACATCTTTTACATCAAGAATCGACTAATTGGGGCTAGCTAAAACATAAACTTATGTTCTATATACCCAAATGTTTGCCAACCAACATTAAAGACATTCTCAGCATTAAAATTCATTTTTCAAGGTTAACTCAATGAAACCACAATAATCAAGTTGTGCAATGTAGGACACCATACAATTATGGCCATTATCAGACTAAACCCGATTGGGCACCTAACATATTCCATATATAGAATCTTTCATCTTGTGAGTTCAACTCATATCTTAGAAACATTAATAAAACTTTACAATGCTGCCAGATGAGGTACAGTTATTATTGGCCTTCTTTTAATCAAGTAAATAAATAAATCTGTAGCTATTTATAAAGGTAAGTATATGCATAAAGGAAGAGATACAAATAAAGACAGAGGACTATCTAATGTCCATTCCCCTATTTTTGTAGGCATCTCTCTAAAAAGGCAGAATGTAACCAGTTTCCCTTTTTTGATCGTGGAGATTCCCCAGGGTGCGTGGTTTGGGGTCTTCTCCAAACATCTCTGAGGAGGGGCTTGTCAGTGAATAGTCACTCCTTGAAGCCTTGTTATCCATGGGTGGGATTTTCCTTAAAAATAGGAGATACTGCTTTCTCAGAAAGATGTTCCTGCAGCAAGCATTGTTTAAGAATGTGTCCAGAAAAGACAACTGCTGGGTAAAAGCTGGTCCATGTTCTCTACCCACTTTTCGGAAGGACCATCTCTGAAGGAGGGAAATACAGAGGAGTCAAACCTAGCAGTGGTGACATAGTAAACATTATACCATAATAAGGGTTTTGTTATGCTATCAGTAGTAAGGGACCGCTAGGGGATGACTGAGGAGGCCAAAGCTTAAGCAATGATGATCCAGCTACACAATGTGAATTCACCCTTTGTCCATCCTGGAGTTGCTTTATAAAGCAAGGAAGTTAATAACAAATCCTGAACCTATGGTGTTCAGTAAAATGTAAATAAATGACACAGATCTCATGTTTTTAACAAAATCATTTCTCTTCTATGTAAAGTTAGCAACTGAAGATTTACTGACTTGGGTACATCAACCATTAGAGTACTTATCTCCTTATCTCAGAGATTTTATCTACTGTCATAACCTGTGAACCATCTGGAAAGTAGATTTTTAAGGACCAACAGTTAGGGGCAGGCAGTTTCCCCTGGGGGTTTGGGAGTGGCGGACAGATCAGTCACAGATTACTTCTTCCTTTGGTGCTGTCAAGCACTTGCTTATTAAGGAGTTGCTGGGCCTATTTTTAACCTTCTGTTCACTTTATCAATGCCTCTCACAGCCCTTCCACCCCCACCCTGCTTTAAGGTTTGATCTTCCAATGGCATTCAGCTTTTCTTAAGAGCAGGGCCAATTTACGTTTAAATCAGAGGTTCCCAACTCTAACTGCACAACAGAATTGCCTGGGGAGTTTTTAAAAAAACACCTTTGCCCAGGTCTGCACCTAGTCCAACAGAATTAGAATCTTGGTGAGTAGGGCCTCAATTATCAGTTTTTTTAAGAAGCTCTCTGGGTGATTCTACATAACTCCAGGGTTGAGGCAACAGCTGTAGGTGAAATAAGTACCACTGTGATCTGCATGAGGCTGATAAGCCTTTGTATTCCTTTTAATGCCTGAAATTTCACAATTATTTATTCACTCCTTTTGATAAAAATAGCCGCCTTCTCTAGAAATCCTTTTTTCAAATGCAAATTAGCCAGGGAGACTTAGTTCCTGACCCTTTTAGGTGAATGCTTCTTGGGAACAAAGGATAATACAAAAGTCCTAAGTGCCTGGAGGTAAACAGAACTATGTGTAGGCACTGCAATGTGGGTAGGGGAGGAAAGTTACCATCAAGGGAGGAAAGATTTCTGAGAGTACATTTTGCTGACCTCACAGTATTGCCTGGGGCCAACCCTGCTTTGAGAGGACTGCATATTGAGCATCAAGTCAAATTTGACAGCTTATCTCAGCTGCCAAAATCATGTTAAAAGAAAATTTAAATTTTTTAAAGAAGCAAAACAAAGAGCAGACATTGGAAATGTAGGTTTGGAGCTATCCATAAATGCCCAACTTTTGAATTATCACTCACCATATGGATGTTTCTATTGCCAAATGATCTGTTTTTCCTGATTCTATTAAATGTTCTTTATTCCCACAGATAGCATTATCTCTCTTGCCAATTCATTTGGTCATTCAACAAAAATGTATTGAGCAAACTACTCTGGGCAAGACATGGTGCTAGATGTCATAAGGGAATACAGAACTAATACGAAATTCCATTTGCAGTTGATTTTACAGTTTTTCAAAGCACTTTCACACACAATCTTATTTTATCCTCATAACCACACTGTGAAATAGGTCAAGTGTCATCCCCATTTTACAGATGAGAAACATGCTCAGGGCAGGAGGTTAAAATGACTTGCCAAAGTCACAAAACACAGACTTAAACCAAACCCAGCTTTTCTCTAACTCCAAATACAGTACTTCCCATAGTTTATAATTTAGTAAGGAGACATGCCATAAAAACGTTTCAAGTAATAGACAAGTTAGGAAAAAACGTTCAGAGCCCCACTCACCAGGAGGAAAAAATGAGGAATAATGAAACAACTTTATGGAGATGAGCCAAATCACAGTGCCCAAAAGGAGCCCAAGCTTGGATTTAGTTCAGGCCATCATCAAGCACACAGCACACAGCACCAAGCAATGCACCTTCAAAGAGAGAGTGGCAATTTGGTTATAGAAAATCAGTCCATTCCCTGGCTGGACCCTCAGCCAGTGGCTGATCCTCACCAAAGGTTGAATCCAGCTCCTCCTAGCCAAATCCAAGCAAACACTGAACAAATCTTGCCCGAGGACCCATCATGATCCAGTCACTGAGTATACAAAGACAATCCTTGCCCTCAAACAGTTCTCAACTGGCCTAGTGGGCGAGGCATACAACTACAGGACAGAGCAGATAAAGGCTGGTAATAGGAACACACAGGAGAGACACCTGCACAGCCTAGGAAGGTAGGGTGTGGTGGGGTGGAGAAAGGGTAGGGGTGGGGAGTTAAGAATAGCTTCCAGAGAAAGTAAATTTAAATCCCAGAGGGTAAGTGGGAATTAGCCAGGAAAGGGGAGTGGGAAGGAGCGGGGGGTGGGGTGGGGCACAGAAAAGAAAAATGGGGAGCACAGTTAAATCCTGAAGGTGAGAGAGAATAAGGCATATTCAGGAAATTGCAAGGAGACTAGTTCTCGGGAGTAGTTTCAGTCTTAACCAGAAACCCTGCAGTGCTCAGGACAGAAATCAAGGCAGCATCCCAGTCTCAAATCTGGTACAGCAATTCCTAGGCCTCTTAGCACTGGGCCTTATTTCTATACCCTACTTGCTGTTGGAGCTGTGGCTACTGATAATAATTCTTGCTTTGAGCCACACTGGTTCAGGAATTGGACAAGTTGGGCTCATCATTACATATAGGAGCTCAGAATCACAAAGGGCAGGAGGAGGGGGTGATGAGGCATGGGAAATAAGATAATGAGAAAGAAATGAGATGACACAGATGCACGTATGACTGCAATATTGGACAATGCTACAGGAATTCAGACGAACTAGAGCAGGGTTTGGGAAATGATGGCCAGTGGACCAAACTCAGCCAGCTGCCTATCTTTATAAAAAACGTTTTATTGGAACACTGCCATACTCATTCATCTACATATTTTCTGTGGCTGCTTTTGTGCTAAAACAACAGAGTTCAGAAGCTGCAACAGACCATATGGCCCGCAGAGCGTAAAATATTTCCTACCTAGTCGTTTACAGAAAAAAGAATTGCTGGGTTTCCCTGGTGGCGCAGTGGTTGAGAGTCTGCCTGCCGGTGTGGCGGACGCGGGTTCGAGCCCTGGCCTGGGAGGATCCCACATGCCGTGGAGCGGCTGGGCCCGTGAGCCACAACGACTGAGCCTGCGTGTCTGGAGCCTGTGCTCCGCAACGGGAGAGGCCGCGACAGTGAGAGGCCCGCGCACCGCGATGAAGAGTGACCCCCACTTGCCGCAGCTGGAGAGGGCCCTCGCGTGGAGGCGGGGACCCGGCGCAGCCGTAAATGAATAGATAAATAAATAAAAATTTAAAAAAAATTGCTGACCCTTGCTCTTAAATACGCTAAGTGCTAAAAAACGATATGGAGAATGTTTAGTGGTGGCACAAAGGACAAAGTGATTCAAAACATGCTAAGGATTTTCTGTTCCTAGTCTGCATCACCTTTGACACAGACTTCAAAGAATGGCAAGAGAATATTCTTCGACAGAATGACTAAATGTGGTATATTCACACAAGAAAATACTACACAGCATTGAAAAATAAATTGCAGTTACCTGCATAAATCACAGAAATAATGTTACATGAGAAAAGCAAATCACAGAATACATACATACAATTTGGTAATTTTTTGGTAAAGCTCAAAAATAAGAAAACTCATGGATATATAATGTGATAAAACTTAAAATATAGAAGGGAAATAATAAACACAAAATCCATGATAGGGGACTGCTTTAGGGGAAGCAAAGGGGGAGAATTTAGGTAGATTCAAAAGCATTGGTAGTGTTCTAGTTCTTAAGCTGATGATGGGTTCTTGGATTTTTGTTTTATTATTATGCTCCATAAATTACATGTCACACATATTCTTATGTATATATTAAAATTATATAATAAAAAGTTTTAAAAAGTATAAAGACAGCAAGTGGTGATCAGTTGAATGCTAGAGCATAGCAGTTTGGAGAATGAATACCTGGAAGAGATGGCAAACGACAACTAGGACTGATTTTTGGAACATTTAAGCATTTCTCCTGGATTCCCTGAAATTACTCAGGAGCTGGAGGAATCGCCATCCAAACTGGTGGAAGAATAGACTTCCCATGGTCCAGAAGATGGGGGCTTGGAATTGTTATTTGTATATTAATTATACAAATATGAACTTAATTTGTAGTATCAGGATGGTGAGATCTGGAAATCTACGGGTTACCTGAAAGGGGGAACAATGTGTACAAAGACATGGAAGTATGAGGAAAATCATGGCCCATTTAAGCAAATGCAAGCATGACCATGCTGTGTGACTGATGTGCAATAGGCCTACAGGACGGATGGCGGGAGACGAAGACAGGCAGGGTTCAGATCATGACAAACTTTGTACGTCATGCTCCAGAGTTTGGATTCGCTCCATTAGGTCATGGGTAACCCACTGAAGGGCTTCAAGCAGTGAAGGGAGTAATACGATCAGCTGTACATTTAGATATGTCCAGGTCTCAACAACCTTTGACTACAAAATGAGGTGACAGCTCCCCCCAATCCCCAAAGGTAATCTCAGTTAACAGTTTGCTAATTAAAGATCTTTTTCTATATATTTAGCTATATACAGAGTTTTTGCTTTTTTAAAAAAATAGTTCACACTGTGTGAATTGTTCTGTGACTTTTATTTCGCTTAATATTATATCATGGACATATTTCCGTGTCAGTATTCATAGATTTACCTCACCATTTTTGCGGGCAGCGTAGTACATTTAGCCCTCTGTATCCACCAGTTCGGCATCAGTGGATCCGGAGGGTGGAATGTACTATACCATTTCAGGTAAGGGACTTGAACATCGGGGATTTTGTTATTCCTGCAGGGGGTGGGGGGGAGGTGAGGGCAAGGGGGAGGGGGGAGGGGGGGAGGTGGCGGGAGGGGGAGGGGGGAGGGAGAGGAAGGGGGAGGGCGGTGGGGCGAGGGGGTCCTGGAACCAATCCACGGTGGATACCAAGGGACAACTGTATATGGATGTACATATTCCTGTCATTTTTAAAAAATTCTAATTATCACACTGTCTTGTCCCTTTTTCCCCTTTCCTTACTTTTGCTGGACCGACTGAATTTCCTTTTTTCCTTCTTTTTTAACTATTAGTGGCTGGGAAGTTCTATGAACTATTTATATTCTATTAATGGTTACCTTTCAGTTTTGTTTACTTATACAAATGACACACAAACACATTTTTGTAAAAAAGAATACAAAAACAATATAGAAGAACATAGGATAAAGAGAAGAAGTGTCCCTTCACTGTTAAGTTTGGTGCACAGCCTTCCTCAGCATTTATGTACATATATATTTATATTTATACAAATAAGCTTTACTGTCTTTTTAAAAAATGATATCATTACTGTACATATAGTTCTACAATTTGCTTTTTAAACCTAATATACATTGGAGATCTTTTCATGATAGTACATGGAGATCTATCTAATTCTTTTTAAAGCCTGTACTATTTGGTAATAAAAACATACCACATTTCATGTAATCATTCCCCTATTTTGGGACGTTTGGTTACTTCCAAATTTTTGCTACTACAAACATGCAGCAATGAACATCCTGTAACATATATCTTTGTGCATGTATAAAAGTATTTCCGAGAAACCATATGATCATCTCAATAGATGCAGAGAAAGTTTCGACAAAATTCAACACCCATTTATGATAAAAACCCTCCAGAAAGTAGGCATAGAGGGAACTTTCCTCAACATAATAAAGGCCATATATGACAAACCTACAGCCAACATCGTCCTCAATGGTGAAAAACTAAAACCATTTCCACTAAGATCAGGAACAAGAAAAGGTTGCCCACTCTCACCACTGTTATTCAACATAGTTTTGGAAGTTTTAGCCACAGCAATCAGAAGAAAAAGAAATAAAAGGAATCCAAATCAGAAAAGAAGTAAAGCTGTCACTGTTTGCAGATGACATGATACTATACATAGAGAATCCTAAAGATGCTACCAGAAAACTACTAGAGCTAATCAATGAATCTGGTAAAGTACCAGGATACAAATTAATGCACAGAAAACTCTTGCATTCCTATACACTAATGATGAAAAATCTGAAAGTGAAATTAAGAAAACACTCCCAATTACCATTGCAACAAAAAGAATAAAATATCTAGGAATAAACCTGCCTAAGGAGACAAAAGACCTGTATGCAGAAAATTATAAGACACTGATGAAAGAAAGTAAAGATGATACAAATAGATGGAGAGATATACCATGTTCTTGGATTGGAAGAATCAACATTGTGAAAATGACTCTACTACCCAAAGCAATCTACAGATTCAATGCAATCCCTATCAAACTACCACTGGCATTTTTCACAGAACTAGAACAAAAAATTTCACAATTTGTATGGAAACACAAAAGACCCCGAATAGCCAAAGCAATCTTGAGAACGAAAAATGGAGCTGGAGGAATCAGGCTCCCTGACTTCAGACTATATTACAAAGCTACAGTAATCAAGACAGTTTGGTACTGGCACAAAAACAGAAACATAGATCAATGGAACAGGATAGAAAGCCCAGAGATAAACCCACGCACATATGGTCACCTTATCTTTGATAAAGGAGGCAAGCATATACAGTGGAGAAAAGACAGCCTCTTCAATAAGTGGTGCTGGGAAAACTGGACAGGTACATGTAAAAGTATGAAATTAGAACACTCCCTAACACCATACACAAAAATAAACTCAAAATGGATTAAAGACCTAAATGTAAGGCCAGACACTATCAAACTCTGAGAAGAAAACATAGGCAGAACACTCTATGACATAAATCACAGCAAGATCCTTTTTGACCCAGCTCCTAGAGAAATGGAAATAAAAACAAAAATAAACAAATGGGACCTAATGAAACTTCAAAGCTTTTGCACAGCAAAGGAAACCATAAACAAGACGAAAAGACAACCCTCAGAATGGGAGAAAATATTTGCAAATGAAGCAACTGACAAAGGATTAATCTCCAAAATTTACAAGCAGCACATGCAGCTCAATATTAAAAAAAAAACAACCCAATCCAAAAATGGGCAGAAGACCTAAATAGACATTTCTCCAAAGAAGATATACAGATTGCCAACAGACATATGAAAGAATGCTCAACATCATTAACCATTAGAGAAATGCAAATCAAAACTACAATGAGATATCATCTCACACCAGTCAGAATGGCCATCATCAAAAAATCTAGAAACAATAAATGCTGGAGAGGGTGTGGAGAAAAGGGAACCCTCTTGCACTGTTGGTGGGAGTGTTAATTGATACAGCCACTATGGAGAACAGTATGGAGGTTCCTTAAAAAACTAAAAATAGAACTACCATACGACCCAGCAATCCCACTACTGGGCATATACCCTGAGAAAACCATAATTCAAAGAGTCATGTACCAAAATGTTCACTGCAGCTCTATTTACAATAGCCAGGACATGAAAGCAACCTAAGTGTCCATCAACAGATGAATGGATAAAGAAGATGTGGCACATATATACAATGGAATATTACTCAGCCATAAAAGGAAACGAAATTGAGTTATTTGTAGTGAGGTGGATGGACCTAGAGTCTGTCATACAGAGTGAAGTAAGTCAGAAAGAGAAAAACAAATACAGTATGCTAACACATATATATGGAATCTAAAAAAAAAAAAAAAGATTCTGACGAACCTAGGGGCAGGACAGGAAAAAAGACGCAGACATAGAGAATGGACTTGAGGATATGGGGAGGGGGAAGGGTAAGCTGGGACGAAGTGAGAGAGTGGCATGGACATATATACACTACCAAATGTAAAATAGATAGCTAGTGGGAAGCAGCCGCATAGCACAGGGAGATCAGCTCGGTGCTTTGTGACCACCTAGAGGGGTGGGATAGGGAGGGTGGGAGGGAGGGAGACGCAAGAAGGAAGAGATATGGGGATATGTGTATATGTATAACTGATTCACTTTGTTATAAAGCAGAAACTAACACACCATTGTAAAGCAATTATACTCCAATAAAGATGTTAAGAAAAAAAGAAGGTATATTTAAATTTCGATAGACTGCCATATTACCCTTAAGGAATGTTGCACATACACATCCACCTTCAGAATGACCACTGATTGCCCACACCATTAGCAACGTTAAATATTATCAAACTTTAAAAAGTTTTTGTCAAAATACTACATGAGTTCATTCTCACTATAAAACAACCACAACACAGCAAAAGTAGAATTGCCCACTTGACCACCATCCCCTGATCCCTCTCAGGAAACTGATTTCCACCTTGCTATTAATTTTTTATAATGGTTTCATTCTGCTTGATCTTCTTAGTAATAGCGTAATAATTTACTCAAGCTTCTTAGACATATTCTTTCTTTCTTTCTTTCTTTCCTTCCTCCTTTCTTTCTTTCTTTCTTTCTTTCTTTCTTTCTTTCTTTCTTTCTTTCTTTCTTTCTTTCTTTCTTTCTTTCTTTCTTTCTTTCTTTCTTTCTTTCTTTCTTTCTGGCTGCGTTCGGTATTCATTGCCGTGCGCAGGCTTTCTCTAGTTGCGGTGAGTGGGGGCTACTCTTCATTGCAGTGCACGGGCTTCCCATTGTGGTGGCTTCTCTTGTTGTGGAGCACGGGTTCTAGGCGCGTGGGCTCAGTAGTTGTGGCTTGTGGGCTCTAGAGCACAGGCTCAGTAGTTGTGGCACACGGGCTTAGTTGCTCCGTGGCATGTGGGATCTTCCCAGACTAGGGCTCGAACCCGTGTCCACTGCATTGGCAGGCAGATTCTTTTTTTTTTTTTAACATCTTTATTGGAATATTTTTGACCGTTCTAATTATTCTTTTTTTTTTAAATTAATTATTTTTGGCTGCATTGGGTCTTCAGGCTTCCTCTAGTTGCGGCGAGCGGGGGCTACTCTTCGTTGCGGTGCACAGGCTTCTTGCTGTGGTGGCTCCTCTTGTTGAGGAGCACAGGCTCTAGGTGTGTGGGCTCAGTAGTTGTGGCACGTGGGCTCACGGGCTCTAGAGCGCAGGCTCAGTAGTTGTGGCTTGCGGGCTTAGTTGCTCTGCGGCATGTGGGATCTTCCTGGACCAGGGCTCAAACCCACGTCCCCTGCATTGGTAGGTGGATTCTTAACCACTGCGCCACCAGGGAAGTCCCCGTTCTAGTTATTCTTTTCTAGTTATTCTTAACACACAATCCCAAAATTTAGTGGCTTAACACAAAAATGTAATAATAATTATTATTATATCTCATGCTTATTTGGGTCAAGAATTTAGACAAAGCACATCAAGCTCATTTTGGCTTCATGATGTCTGGGGCCTCAGCTGGGATGACTTGAATGGCTGAGAACTAGAATATTTGGGGGGGGGCTGGACACCTTCTTCTCCAGACAGCCTCTCCGCGTGGCAAGCTTGGGTCTTTTCACAGAAGGACGGACTCAGGGTAGGCAGACACATTACATGGTGCTTCAAGAGTCCAAGAGTAAGTGTTCCAAGAGGCCTAAGTGGAAGCTGCAAGGCTTCTTATGTCCTAGCCTTATACATTCCAGAATATCACTTCTGCTGCATTCTTTTGGTTAAGGAAGTCACTAAGACAAGCCCAGATTCAAGGAGAGAAGAATTAGACTCCAGAGAGAGAGAGGTGCTGAAGAATCAAGAGAGAAAAGGGATAATTGATAAGGCAAGGTTTCTGAGAAAATGGAAAAGAATGGAATTCCAAGGGCAGGTGGAGAAATGGGTCTCAGAAGGAGGGGTAGTTCTTCTATTGTTAGAAGAATGAGAAAAGTTAAATGGAACGGGATGAAGGTAGACAGTTGCAAGTTGTATGTTTGGTACCAGGCAGATGAAGGCAATCCCATCTTCCTTTCCATTTTATGTATAAAGTAGGATGTGATGGTTAGGGGAGGGGTGGCAAAAATTTGAGAAAAGTGGAGAAGGTTTGAAATAGTTCAGAATAACTTAATAAGAGATAAGATTGGGGTTGCTGGCCAGACTTTCAGGCATATTTGAAGTAAAATATTTCTCTAAGAAATCATCAGATCATGTGAATAAGTAAGGATATACAGAAGTTCATAACACTACTCAACAAGGTTGAATATATATATATATATATATATATATATATATAAGATATATGAGATTACCCTGTCCAAACATAGAATGTGTTTTCTTTGCAAATACGCATAGAACATTTGCCAAAATGACTCATTTATTAGCCTGCAAAAATGCAGAAATCATAGGAGTAACAGTCTCTGATCACAGTGCAATAACATTACAAATTAGCAACAGAAAGAGCCCCCAAAATCAACACCCTTAGATAACAGCTTTCTTGAGATAGAATTTATATGCCATAAAATTCACCCCTTTAAAGTATACAATTCAATGATTTTAGTATATTCACAGAGTTGTGCAACCATTGCCACATTCTAATTTTAGAACTTTGTCATCACCCCATAAAGAAATCCTGTCCCTTTCCTCAGCTGCCACTTAGGTGGCTAAGGCCGCGTTGGGGTGAGGCCCTCACATCATCGGGCGACTAGAAACACACCAGGCAGCCCCTGCCTAGCACTCGCCCGCACCATGGCCTCCGTATTAGAGCTCGCCTGCATCTACTCCGTCCTCATCCTGCACGACGATGAGGTGACGGTCACGGAGGATAAAATCAATGCCCTCATTAAAGCAGCTGGTGTAAATGTTGAACCTTTCTGGCCAGGCTTGTTTGCAAAGGCTTTGGCCAGTGTCAACATTGGGAGCCTCATCTGCAATGTGGGGGCTGGTGGACCTGCACCAGCAGGAGGTCCTGCCTCCTCCACCACTGCTGCCCCAGCTGAGGAAAGTAGAAGCAAAGAAAGAAGAATGTGAAGAATCTGATGATGACATGGGCTTTGGTCTTTTTGACTAAACCTCTTTAGTAACACGTTCAATAAAGAGCGGAGCTCTTTGCTGACAAAAAAAAAAAAAGAAAGAAATCCTGTGTTCATTAGCTGACACATCCTATTCCCACCTTTCCCCATACCCTGGCAACCACTAATCTACTTTCTGTCTCTATGTATTTGCCTATTCTGGACGTTTCATATAAATGGAACTATACAATATGTGGTCTTTTGTGATTGGCTTCTTTTACTTAGCCTAATATTCTCAAGGCTCATCCATGTAGTAGCATGCATCAGAACTTCATTCCTTTTTATGGCTGAATCATATTCCATTGTATGGGTAAGCCATATTTGTTTATTTCACCAGTTGAAGGATATTTGTGTTGTTTCTACTTTTTAGCTATTATGAATAATGCTGCTATGAACATTCATGTACAAGTTTTTGTGTGGGCATATGTCTTCATTTCTTGGGTAGATACCTAGGAGTGGAATTGCTGGACCATTTGGTAACTCCATATTTAACATTATATGGAACTGTCAAACTGTTTTCCAAAGAGGTTGTACTGTTTTATCTTCCCACAGCAATGTGTGAGGGTTCCAGTGTCTCCACATCCTTGCCAACACACGATATTATTTGTCTTTTTAATCATAGCCATCCTGATAGGGTATTTTTAAAACATTTAACAAACTCTTTTAGGATAGTTTTACATTTACAGAAAATATATAAGAATATTACAGAGAGCTCCTATATATCCTGTACCCAGTTTTTCCTATTGTTAGTATTACTATGGTACATTTATCACAACTAATGAACCAATATCGATACACTATTAATAACTAATGTCCATATTTTCTTCAGATTTCCTTAGTTTTAACCTAAATGCCCCTTTTTTCTCCTCCAGGATTCCATCCAGGACACCACATCATCTTTAGTCATATCTCTTTAGGCTCCTCTTGGCTGTGACCATTTCTTAGACCTTCCTTGTTTTTGACTACCCTGACAGTTCTAAGGAGTCCGGTCAGATATGTTGCAGAATATCCTTCAATTTGAGTTTGTCTGATGCATTTTCCATAGTTATACCAAGTCATACCAAGGGTACATGCTATCAACATGATTTATCATTGATGAGGTGAACCTTGATTGCCTGGCTGAGGCAGTGTTTGGCTTGTTTCTCTACTGCAACACTACTCTCTTTCTCTCTTTCCAAACTCCACTGTTTATAAGGAAGTCATTATGCACATCCTACACTTAAGGAGTGGGCAGTTATGCTCCACTGGCTTGAGAGAGTATCTACATAAATTATTGGGAATTCTTCTGTACAAGAGATTTGTGTACTCTCCTTTAATTTATTTATTCAATCATTTATTAATATCAGTATGGATTTGTTGATATTTATTTTATACTTCGAATTATAATCCAATGATAATTTTGTTGCTCAAATTGTTTCAAATTTGGCCATTGGAAGCTCTTTCATTTGGCTCCTATATCCCTTTGACATACCTCTATAATTGCAGGGGGTTTTTGTTTTTATGTTTGTTCAGATTTTTATAATTAAAAAAAATTTTATGGTGCTCCCGACTCATCTTATATTTTCCATGCCCCAGTCCTAGAGTCAGCCATTTCTCCATGGAGCCCTGATTCCTTCTATTGGAGAATGGAGGAAAATTTGGTGCTATCTACTAAATTAAATATCCACTTAACCCTCAACTCTGCAATTCTGTTAGGTATGTAGCTTAAAGAAATAATGGCATTTGTTTTGAAAGAGGTATGTGCAAGCAGTTTTTTGTGTGTAAGCATTTAAAATGCAGTATTATATGTATTGATAATTCACTTAAATATTTATTGCATGCTTATTATGAGTTCAGCCTATTCTAGGCCTTGGGGATATAGCAGGGAGTCAGACAAAGGCCCTACCTTCTTCTTTTATTTGTTTTTTTTTAAATAAAATTATTTGTTTATTTATTATTTATTTTTGGCTGCGTTGGGTCTTCATTGCTGTGCGTGGGCTTTCTCTAGGTGCGGCGAGTGGGGGCTACTCTTTGTTGTGGTGTGTGAGCTTCTCATTGCAGTGGCTTCTCTTGTTGCAGAGCACGGGCTGTAGGCACACGGGCTTCAGTACTTGTGGCTCGCAGGCTCTAGAGGACAGGCTCAGTAGTTATGGCGTACAGGCTTAATTGCTCCGCGGCATGTGGGATCTTCCCAGACCAGGGCTCGAACCCGTGTCCCCTGCACTGGCAGGCAGATTCTTAACCACTGCGCCACCAGGGAAGTCCCAAAGTCCCTACCTTCTTTTTTTTTAAATTTATTTTATTTTAATTTATTTTATTTTTGGCTACATTGGGTCTTTGTTGCCATGTGTGGGCTTTTCTCTAGTTGCGGCTAGTGGGGGCTACTCTTCACTGTGGTGCGCAGGCTTCTCACTGCGGTGGCTTCTCATGTTGAGGAGCATGGGCTCTAGGCGTGCAGGCTTCAGTAGTTGTGGCATGCAGGCTCAATAGTTGTGGCTCACAGGCTCTAGAGCGCAGGCTCAGTAGTTGTGTCCAACAGGCTTAGTTGCTCCGTGGCATGTGGGATCTTCCCGGACCAGGGATCGAACCCGTGTCCCCTCCATTGGCAGGCGGATTCTTAACCACTGCACCACCAGGGAAACCCCTACCTTCTTGAAGCTTACTATCCACTGGGGGAAACAGACAATCAACAACAACAAAAATAAATAATTTTAACGTCAGGCAGTCCTGTCACTCAGGGTACTGGCAGAAAAGAGAGGTGCATTCAAACAGAAGGATTGATAAGCATTTAATGAAGGAGTATTTACAAAGTTGTAAACAATGTTAAGTGAAAGGACAAGAAATGATTCAGCAGCCACAGGTGGGAGGGGGATGAGAAGACATTACCATAGCTTGGCCCTGAGTCAAGCTGGAGAGAAGTATGGCAATAGGAGAGAGTCACCGGACAGGAGTGTCACAGCTGCTAGAAAATCACAGCAGGGAGGGAGCTGGGGAATAAATGCTACAACTCCAGTCTCTCCCACCCTCCTGTCTCTTGAGGGTATCTCTCACAGGCAAAACCAAAGGGGAAACCAGAAGGCAAGGAAGCTATTATTTCAGATCATAAAGATCTGCTGCGGGGCACAGAGCAGGGTGGAAAGGGGGAGAGTGGATCCGGAGAGGCAAAGTGAGAATATTCAGCGCAGTAGTGATAAGTGCTATGGGGAAAAGTAAAGAAGAGTAAAAGAGAGAGTGTAAAATGGGGCACTATTTTAGATAGTGTTAGGATGATGTGGCATTTGAATAATGGCGTGAGTGAAGTGAAGGAGGGAGTCATGTGGATATCTAAGAGAAGCACATTCTAGGCAGAGGGCAAAAGCGCCAAGGCCTTGAAGTGTTATTCACACAATGAAATATTATACAACAATCAAGATGAATGAACAACAGCAACATGCAAATATACATGGGTGAATCTTAGAAAAGTAAATATGGAGGGGGAAAAATTAGGTTCCCAAAGAGTACATACAGCATATAGCTGTATAAAGTTAAAATACGTTATAATAAAAATTATACTTTTAAGAAAGATATATATATATCCATATATGTATGTAGGCACACATATCTATATATGTATGTGTATATATATCTATATATGTGTGTGTGCATATATATGTATGACATAAAATTGTATTAAATGGAGCACCACAAAATGATGAACACACGATTCAGGATAATGATTCTTTGCCAGGGGGTTGGGGGAGACAGAGGAATGAGATTAGGGCCATATGGTTAGATTTAGTTATTAGGTTCATGGATACTTATTACATTATTTAAAAAACTAACTAAAAATGAACCATACTTTTATTAATAAAGAGAATGTGCCATGAATCAAAGTTTATGATCAATTTAATTCTATTCATCCAAGAACCAATGGAAAAAAATAAGACTCTGAGAAGCAAGGGACCATGCTTGGCATGCTTGTGGAATAGCAGGAAAGCCAATGTGGCTGGAGCAGAGAAAGGGAGAGTAGTAGTAGATGAGGTGGAGGGGTAGATGGGGGCCAGATTGTGTAGAGCCTTCAGGGCAGGATGAGGACCTTGGATCTTATTATAACTGAGATGGGAAGCCACTGGGGGTTTTGCGCAAGGGAGTTACATGATCTGACTTACGTTTTAAAAGGTTCATCCTACCTGCTGTGTAAAAAATAGACTGCAAGGCAGCAGACGTAAGAGTGAAAGCAAGAAGCAGAATAAGTAAGAGACGAGTTTGGTAGTCAAGGTGACAGATGATAGTGAATTTGACTAGAGTCATAGTGTTGGAGGTATGTGAGAAGCGATCAGATTTTGGATATATTTTGAAAGTAAAGGTGATAGTATTTGATGATGGACTAAATGAAGGATGTAAGAGAAAGAGAGGGCTTCAGGGATTTTTGATCCAAGAAAATAGGTGGATTGGACTCCCATTTATTGAGATGAGGAAGATTGCATGTTGGGGAAGGGGCTGAAATCAAGAATTCTATTTTGGACATGTTTCATTTCCAGTGTCTATTATTCAAGTGGAGATGTCAACTTTGGATAGTTTGAAGTGTAGAGGAGATATCCAGACTGGAGATTTCAAATTGGAAGTCCATGGTATATAGATGGTATGGAAAGCTATGAAACTGGCTAAGGAGAATCAGGAGAGGGTGGTGTTAAAGAAGTCAAGGTACCAAAGTGTTTCAAGAAGGAGATCATGGTCAACTCAAATACTACTGAGAGTTTGAGTAAAATGAGAACTGAGTATGATTTTTGGTTTTGGCAAGGCGAAGGTCATTATTAACCGAACTGAGTAAAGGGATGGCGGGGGGTGGTAGATGGCATTTTAAAATACTTATTTATTTATTTATTTTGGCTGCGCCGGGACTTAGCTGTGGCACGTTGGCTTTTTGTTGCGGCATGCAGGATCTTTACATGCATGCGGGGATCTAGTTCCCATACCAGGGATCAAACCCGGGCCCTCTGCATTGGGAGCGTGGAGTCTTACCCACTGGACCACCAGGGAAGTCCCTAGATGGCATTTTTAAAAGGAGGGTCTATGGCAATACCTTATTGAGAAGGTAACATTTGAGCAAAGGTCTGAAGGAGGTGGGGGAATTGGTCATGTGGAGATCTGGCGTAGTGCTTTCCAGGTAGAAGGACCAACCAGTGCAAAGATCCTAAGATGCGGTGTGTTGGAAAATAGCAAGGCGGTCAGTGTGACTGGAGAAGAGTAAGAAAAGGGAAGGAAGAGTAGTAGAAAATGAAATTGAAGAGGTAACAGGAACCTAGACAATTAAAGACCTTGTAAGCTATTGTACAGATATCGGTTTTACTCTAGTTGAGATGGAGAGCTGTTGGAGAGGTTTGAGCAGAGAAAAGACTTTACTTTGAATTTCACTTTTAATAGGAAAATCTGGCTTGTGTTGAAAATAGATTGTGGTGCGAGGCAGAGGTAAAAGACCAGTTTGGGGGCTATTGAAACAATCCAGGCAGTAGATAATGATGGCTTGAACCAGGATGGTAGCTGTGAAGGTCATGAGAAGTGGTTGAATTTTTGATATATTTTGAAGAATCAATAGGCCTTACCAATGACTTGGGGGTGGAGTGTGAGAGGAAGAGAGGAGTGAAGGAAACGCCTAAGATTTCAGGTCTGAGCACATGAAAGGATGGAGTTGTCAATAACTGACGACTGTGGGTAAAATAGGTTTGGGGACAGATGAGTGTGTGAGGGGACAGAATGGAGAGAGTCTAGAAGTACAGTTTTAGACATGTGTTTGAGATGCTGGTAGAAGTGGGTAGATGGGGTGGTGGGAGTCTGTGAAAGGTGTTGGGGGTTGAAGGAGAGAAATAGTCATCTAGGGGAGACTGAATGGCTTATGCTGAGCTGTCCAATACTTAGCCACTAGCCACATGTGACTACTGAGTACTTGAAATGTGGTTACTATGGCTAAGGAACTGGTTTTTCAAAGTCTATCTAATTTAATTATTTAAATGTAAACATAAGTAGCCACATGTGCTAATGGCTACCGTTTTGGTGAGCACAGATTATAGAATATTTCCATCATTGCAGAGAGTTCTATTGGACAGCACTAGTCTAAGAATATATTCTATAATTGCCAGGCAGCATTAAGGGCCCACTTGAGATTAGTGATCATGAATTTAAAATGAAGCTGGTTAGCATGGTTGTGTGTTTTTTGTTTTTTTGGTTTTTTTAAAATTTAATTATTTTTGGTTGCATTGGGTCTTCGTTGCTGCACGGTGTGCGGGCTTCTCACTGCGGTGGCTTCTAGTTGTGGCACGTGGGCTCAGTAGTTGTGGTGCACAGGCTTAGTTGCTCCGTGGCATGTGGGATCTTCCCGGACCAGGGCTTGAACCCGTGTCCCCTGCATTGGCAGGCGGATTCTTAACCACTGCGCCACCAGGGAAGCCCTGTGTGTGTTTTTTAAAAACATTTTTAATTGAAGTATAGTTGATTTAGAATGTTGTGTTAGTTTCTGGTGTATAGCAAAGTGACTATATATATATATATATATATATATATATATATATTCCAGATTCTGGTACTTCATAGCTTGGTAATCTTGGGCAAGCTACTTTACCTCTTTTTTCCTCAGTTTTCTCATCTATAAAATGGAAATAATAATAGTATCTACTTCATAAAGTCACTCGGAGAATTAAATAAGTTAATACATGAAAGCACTCACAACAGTGCCTGACATAGCATAAGTAGTCAGTAGATGCTAGCTATGATTATGGTCATTATACTTCCGTGTTGTTTGAATGTTATACGATGCGGGTGTATTCACGTATTTCTGTTGAAAGAGCTGAGAGGAAGGAGCCAGTAGAGAGGGAGAGGTTGAAGGTATAGGACAGAGGCAATGACAGCTTGAGTAAGGTTACTGAGGACCTGTACATGAAAGGGATCTGGAAGACAGATGGAGGAATTAGACCTAGCTTGGAAGAGGGCTCTCTCTCATTTTAACAGTAGAAGGATGGCTCTGAATATATTCCTAGTTCGGCAGTAGTAGGTAGTAGGAAGTTGGTTTCCCACATGGAGACTTCTATCTTATCTTTAAGAGGTGAGTTATTTGGTAGATTGAAGGGGCTGTTGAGGTGTTGGAGTTTTGAGGAAAATGGGCAAGCTTTGAAAGAATCACTGGGGAGAATGAGAGAGTGACCTGAAAACATGAAAGGATTTCCCCAGGAATATTGAAGGTCCACTTGAGGCTGGTGACTACGAATTCAGGGTGGTACCTGTTTATTTAACTGTGATTTTTCTCTTGCAGTGTTTAACGACTCTAGGGTGGAGAGGAAAGGCTGTGAACCAGGATCTTCAATGAATGAGCAGAGTACAGCAAATAGGAAGTCGAGGTGTAACCAGATAGTATGAAACTTAGAGGAAGAAAAATCAGGGATTTGGTTTTTTTTACCTGAGGGTGAAGGAGGAATTGTCTAGAAGTTGTAGTGTGGCTGGAAGAGGGCATCACATCACCTCCTGACTCCCTAGTACATGCAGCATCTTGGTGTAAATCACTTTCACTTGAAAGGGCTGTAAGGGAAGCTCCAATCTCATGGGAAAGCCAGGAATATCAGTGGATATTCAGGGATAAGTTGGAGGATGGGTAGGAGCGTTTGTTAATCATGGAATTGTGTTCCAGGGAGGCGTAGCAGAAGCACCTGGAAATTAAGGTAGAAATGAGAGGTCAGGTGGCAGGAGAAGAAGCACAGAGGAATATGGGAATGAGATTAGAAGAGAGGAAGAACAACGACAACAATAGTAATTTAATAATAACAATACTAATAATTTAACAATGCTTCGCCTGTATTCTCTCATTTAATCCTCATAACAACCTCATCAAGTAGAGCCTTTATTTTTCAGATGAGAAGACAGGCACACGAGTTTAAGTGACTTGCCCAAGGTCACATAATAATAGATTGAACTGGGTGCTTACATATTGGGCGATGACAAAAGAAAATAGGGATGTGAGTGAGGCACAGTGAGTTCGGCTTATCATAAATTTGTTAAGATGGTTACTTCTGACAGTCTTTTGATAAATAGGGGTCTCTCAGCTTTCTCCAAATTTAGCTGTATTTGGGACTAGAGGTGGATGATGCTGTTTGGTTGGTGTTCCTTATATTGCTCTGTATGGAAGGATCCAGGCCGTGGCCAATGCATTTTCTCACCTGTGCTCTGCACAGTGATTGGTGGTGGGGGTAGTGGTGTGATTCTTAGGTATGTCTTGACCTTGTGGGGGATATAAAGTCAGGCTGCAGGTGGCTCTGAAGTATAAGGCTGCGGGGCGGTTTGTGGGAAAAGTGACCTTAATGGAAAACTTCACAGGCTGTAGATTCTGAGAGATGAGAGACCCAGTAGGGGTCTGGCAGTGGCCCAATTCTTTCTTGCAGTGAAAGCACCTCCTCCAGTGTTCAAAGCTATGGCCCACCTCCTAAAGAAACCATTTTTTACTGGACACTCTGAAGGGTTTTGGTGCCATGCTTATTGCTCAAGGAAGCTTATGAAGAAGCAAAGGAGGCCTTACTGTAAACTTCCTTGGGCAGCATTTTAGACTCTTATGTCAAGATGATCCTATAAAATTGTTTCAAAATTCTAAGACAGCAAATACAATCATTAAATGTTTAATGCTTATTATAGCTAGGTTACTTATTTTAGTAAACTGTATGCTAGACTTGGGTTTTCTGTGTCCTGTGCTGCATGTACATTGATGTCTCTTGTAAAATAAATGGCACAGAACATCTATGCATGAATTCTAGTATAGACAGCATATATGTCTAAAACATAAAAGTCCTTTATAACTATGGCATGAATAAATGAAGTTCATTATTTCAATTTTGGAAGAGGTTTATTTTGAGGTATTTCTTCTTTTATGACATATTGTTTGTTGTAGCAGTGATTTATTTGAAGATGAGTTCTGTCAGGAGTAAACCCCCAATTATAACCTTGGAAAAATGATCCTGTTTACAGCACAAAACCAGAAACACATTACAGTGAAAAGTGGGCCCTGCTTATGTATCTGTGTAGATGGGTTATGAATAAAGGTATTCATGTACACATACAGAACTAAATATCTCCCTAGTTAATACTAATGACCTAACTTGGCATTTGTCATAATTCAGATTCAGTTTCTGTGATTATCAGAGTGTATGAAAGTGGATTAAAATATGTATGCACATGTAGCTATATATCTATTCCATGCATGTGAGATTTGTCATAATTTAGAGTATGTATAAATTTTATTTTTATTTTTTAAAACCTTATTATTATTATTTTTGGCCGCCCCATGCGGCATGCGGGGTCTTAGTTCCCCCACCGGGGATCGTGCTGGCACCCCCTGCAGTGGAAGCGAGGAGTCTTAACCACTGGACCAACAGGGAAGTCCTTATGTATAATTTTTATAGAATTAAAAGTTAGCTGTTATTTCTAGCACTGCAAATACTCAGCATAATACTTTTTAATAAGTCTAAAATTAGTAGGTTCAAGAAATTAGGAAGTTCAAGAAACTAGGAAGTCCATCTAGGTATTATTAATTTTGGAGTTCATCAAGTTAAATTTTATTTACTAGTGGAATACATTGCTATTACTAAGGTGTTATGTTTAGATTGAATACAAAATATTTATTTTCTCCTACCTCCAACCATTTAATTATAACTGTCTATAGTTGTTACAATATATTTACTGTTACATGGCAGGCTTCCAGGGCGATGTGACTTGCCAGTAGAGGAAAGTTCTCCTGTTTTGTAAGAAGCCTAACAGTGTAGCACTAACCACAGCTTGGGGTCTGGGCTTCAGTTTTGTATGTTCATAAACAATATTTAAATGTCACAGAGTTGATTGATGCTGGGAATGCGGATTCACGCTAAGGATGTTCTCAAGAGATTGATGTATAAACCAGAATGCCAATTTATTAATTTACAAAGACAATTGTTCATGCGGATATGATTTGAAAATAGCCCTTTCCGGGCAGATTTTCATGGGAAGCTAAATTATAACCAGAAGATTGTTGCTACCATAGAATCAAGGCAAGGTGAGTTAGCAGTACAATTCAAACACATAATACCATTTGCTGTCATTGCCAAGCGCCCATCTCCCCAATATAGAGTATTTGCTCCCTGGAGAGACTGGTGTATTTGTTTTACAGATCAGTGCACACCCATCCCACCGCCTGGGTAGTGCCTGTTTAGGTTTTGCATTTTTCTATGCTTTCTTTGCTGATCAAAACCCTTGATTTGCTCTTTTTTAAAATCACGTAAGTAAAACGTGTTTCTTTAGCTGTTAACTCTTCAATCGGATTAGTCTAGTATCGATCGGCTACAGGCCATTCTATCATTCAAGGAAGGTACCTCTTTATATTTATAGCTCAACTTATAGCCATGGGGGTGAGGCAGGGGACAGCAACCTAGTGAATAATTCTTTGGGGGCACCTCACTGTGGCCAGTGAATATGGTTGCCAGATTAAAATACAGGACGCCCAATTCAATTCAGACAGCACGTACTTTTTTTTTTTTTTTTTTTTAGTATAAGTATGTCCCAAATATTGGATGAGGTATAGTTATACTAAAAAAAGTATTCATTGTTTTTCTGAAATCCAAATGTCCTGCACAGGGCGTCCTATATTTTTATTTGCTAAATTTGGCAAGCCCACGAGTACATAAACATGATGTCAAGAGGCTTGCTTGGCTTCAAGCTGGTCGGTAAGCACGAATCCATTCGGTTGTCTCAGGGAACAAAAACCATTCCCACTAAAAAATAACTGTAGGTAGCAATGAAACACGGAAGAATTTTGACCCTTTGAGGAACCCGTAGTGACGCAACGGCCTTAAATACTGCCTTGATTGATTGCCCCGCCCCCTCCATCTTCTCTTCCTGCTCTTAGAATGATTGCTCTATCTCTTCTTCCTTCTCAAGTCCCGCCCTTTCAGCTACCCGCTCTGGATAGGGATCGGTAAACCAAAAAGGGCCGGCAAAAGAGCGGAAGTAGTCAAATTTCTCTGAGAACCGTAAAGTGCGGCTGGCTGTCTCCCTTTCCGGATAACGACAACAGCTCCGACTGTCAGTGCCGGCCTTCCTCGTGTAAGGGGATCTGCCGGACCCTTGCTAATTCAATTTTTTTCCCCATTCCAGGCCCTTCCCTATCGTCGCCCCCTTCACCTTGGATCATGTTCAAGAAGTAAGGACATGCTGTGGCCTCCGTCGGCTGCTCACAAAGGTGGTGGGGGTGGGGGTGGGGAAGAGGGCGAGAGCAAAGATTCTCTTTCTCTCTCCCCCGCCCCTGCCATCCTTACTCCCTAAGGTCTTATATAGTACTATTCTCTCAACTCGCAACTTGCAACACTTCTTTAAGCTTTTCGTCCCTAATCCTCAGTTGGGTTTGGGTCCTCCCAACCTCATTTTCTTTCTCCTTACCTCTCTCTCTCTTTTGCCCCCTTTCCTAGTCCTATCTCCGTTCCTAGGGTTCTACCAATCACATCCTTGCACTGTGATTTAGGGACATATCCTGTTTAGCAGAGAGGAGAGCCCTTCACTTACTGCCTTGTGGTTACTAGTTATGAACTGAATAAGGGAAGGCTTGACTTCCTGGGTCATGGGAGTGAAGGAGTCTGGGTGACAGGAAGCTAGCGGACTGTGATACCTATTGCCTAGCTGCCAGATGAACCTTGTCTTGAAAATAGCGTGATTGCCCCATAGGCTATTCAGTGTGAGGAAGACAAAAATTCTTTGGAACCTACCTAGTGGGTTTGCCTTCCAGATTTGGTAGACGCAAAAAGCAAAGGGGGATCATGGGCAAAGGAAGGTGGGTTTTGTGCATGACATTTGGAGCAAAAATAAATAGGGATATTAAATACCATCGTCATCATCACTTAAAAAAAAAATCTCAGCAGATTACATAGCCTAGGAGGGGCCGATTTTCAATGTTATATTTGGGTTGGTCTTTTGTATCTCAACGCTTGAGGGTATTTTCATTTTGTTTTGTTTTGCTTTTGTTTTTTTACACAGGTTTTGTTATAGGTGGGAATCTGTTTCTTCCTGGGTAGAGTTGAGTAAGATTTTCCAGGAGAGGCATTTGTGTAGCTAATTACAGATTATAATGTGGAATATGCCTCATATCCTTCCCCCCTCGCCCCCCCGCCCAGCTAATTGTGACTTTATGACAGTTTATTTTAATATTGTATTAAGACTTTTGTTTTGTCCTGGACACAATAAAAGGGAAATGGTATTTTAAAAAACAATTTATTTCATAATTATTTTAGACGTCTAAATATTTGCTTGGAAATAGATGACTAATTAAAACAATACCTTTGGCTATTCTGATATGTCTTCTTGGAAATGCCTTTTTTTTTTTCCTTGCAAAAATCACTTGGCAGATTTGATGAAAAAGAAAATGTGTCCAACTGCATCCAGTTGAAAACCTCAGTTATAAAGGGTATTAAGAACCAATTGTTAGAACAATTTCCAGGTATTGAACCATGGCTTAATCAAATCATGCCTAAGAAAGATCCTGTCAAAATAGTGCGATGGTAAGTCTTTATTTTTTTCTATGTAAAGCTCAGAGAAGCTGAATATTGTATGATTAGATTGCACTCATAATAAATGTAATTATCTTCACATTAACTATTTATCTACTCTAAATGAGTAACTCTAAAACATCAATATTTGTATTTTCAAGTGTTTTTCTATGTTTGTGAAAAATGTGGCTTTGTGTACTGATTGTTCTATTAAAGAGTTAATTAAATGTTTTTATTCAGAGTTGGATTTATTTCAGTTTGTGCTTTAGAGATTTGTTTTATTAATTATCTAAAAAGGAAATTAAAATAATAAAATGTGAAATAAAATTGTAGCAGGTCATATCTTTCTTTTTTCTCTACTGGACTGGTATGAATTTAAAAAAAAATGTTTTGTGTTTTTTTTGGCCTGGATCTTTATTGAAATTTTTTTAAAAAAGCTTACTGTATCTCTGTATGTGCATGCTTCATATTATACATTATTTAAAGGATGTTTGGCATATTCATTTTTGAAAGAAAATATCTAACTTGGTACTTTGTGACATTTGTCTTACAGCCATGAACATATAGAGATCCTTACAGTAAATGGAGAGTTACTATTTTTTAGACAAAGAGAAGGGCCTTTTTATCCAACCCTAAGATTACTTCACAAATGTAAGTCTTGTTAGAAAATATGTATTTGGGCATATGGAAAGACACAAAAGGAGTTGAAAGTGACTTCTGGTAGTTAACGTATTAGTACTAGGTTATATGGAATATAAAACTAAAAAGATTTCCCCCCTCCCCATCTTGTGGTAAATCTGAAAAATGCAAATTCTCTCATTATGCATTCCAGAAAGCCCAAGAAAGAGCATTCATTCATTCATTACTTAATTCAAAAAGTATTTTTTAAACTTACTCTGTGTCAGGCACTGAGTTAGGTACTGAGAATGTGATCGGAAGCAAAGAGACATGGTCCCTGTCCCTAGGAAGCTAACAGTCTAGTTGGGAGAATAGACGACAATTAGATAATTACACAAATATATATTTACAAACTGTAATAAGTGCTGTGAGCATTTTCTTTTACATTTGTATCTAGGTTTGCCTCATAGAGGTAATTCTGTATAAGGGAAAGCATGGAGTCCCAGTTATTGTTAGTTGAGTGCCAAGGTCAGGTGTTAAGAAACAAAATAATGTTTATTATGTACCCACATTTGCATGTTGTTAGATTGATTACATTACAAAAGAAAACCCAAAGGAAGATGCTATCCCAGTGTACAAGAGTTTTTGAACTGCAAAGTAAAATTTCTGCTTTTCAAGCCAGTATATGTCTGGCATGTGTGCTTATTTATGGTGAAGCACTGTGTCTGAAATGTCAAATGGTAGAGGAAAAAAATGTGTGTGTATAAATAGAAAGAGATAAAGCAAATATAGCAAAGTGCTAATGAACGATTGTTGAAACTAAGTGGATGGTGTCCAGGTGCTCATTGAACTATTCTTCCAGTTTTTCTATATGTTAAGTAAGCATTTTCACAATAACCTGGAAGAAAAAGATGTTCCTGTTTAATAATATTTTGCTGGGAACCAACCTTTTAGAACATCTTAAAGTTATTCTTGTGCAAGAAGCAGGATGATATGGTGGTTAAAAGTGTGAACTTGGAGTTAGGCAGGTCTGGGCTCAATTCCCAGTGCATGTCACTTTTGTCAAGTCACTTAAGCTTCGTTTCCTTATCTTTAAAAGTGGACACAATTGTATGTTACATCTCCCAGGGTTGTGAGGATTAAATAAGATAGTAACACACATGTACTGCACCTAACACAATGCCTGGAACATAGTAAGTGCTCAATATATAATAGCCATTATTATGATGTATAACCATGGTTAGTATATCAGTGTACTTCCATCCCATTATTTCCTGTATTTTGTGTGTGTCTGTGTGTTATGTGTAAATGCATATTTTTTTCCTTTTTAAATTGGGCTCTCTGTTACATAGTTTTTGCTTTTTAATTAATAGACTTTCTTTTTTAGAGCAGTTTTAGATTTACAGAAAAAATGAACAAAGTACAGAGAGTTCCCATATACTTCCTTCCCACCCTTCTTTTCTTATTAATATCCTGCATTGGCGTGCTTCATTTGTTACAATCGATGAACCAATATTGATATTAACGAAAGTCCATAGTTTACATTAGGGTTCATTCTTTGTGTTGTACATTCTGTGGTTTTTGTCAATTGCATATGTCGTGTATCCACCGTTACAGTATCTTACAGAATAGTTTCACTACCCCAAAAATTCCCTGTGCTCTACCTATTCATCCTTCCCACCTCCCCCTCTTTTCCAACCCCTAGCAACCACTGGTCTTTCTGGCAGTTTTTATTCTGCTTTTTTCACTTATCATATATTTTGAATATTTCCCAGGGTATTCTCCAAAAACATGGTCCTATTATGTAGGTATTATAGACATACTTTAAGTCATTTATCTCTTACTTTATTGCTGGACATTTAGGTTGATTCCAGTTTATTTCTAATATAAATATTAGTGCTATAATGAATATCTTTCTACCTAAATATATTGTACATCTCTCATTTTTTTCTTAGGATAAAGTCCTAGAAGTAGAATTACTGAGTCAGAGTTTGAACCTTTTCGAGGCTGTTGATACATGTTGCCAAGTAGTCCTAAAGAAAGCTTGTACCCATTTATAAGTCTTCTAGCAGTATATGGGAATGCCAGTTTTCCTACACTCTTGCTAGCACTGGGAAATACTTTTCTTAAAAATATATACCAATTTGATAAGTGAAGGAGGGTGTTTCA
Source organism: Balaenoptera physalus (assembly GCF_965194825.1). Taxonomy (NCBI): domain Eukaryota; kingdom Metazoa; phylum Chordata; class Mammalia; order Artiodactyla; family Balaenopteridae; genus Balaenoptera; species Balaenoptera physalus. Next base: position 105,874,629 of record NC_138903.1, read on the forward strand.
GTTTTATTTTGCATGTGTCACAGAGTACTGTAATTTGGGGAAATATTTGTTCATGTCCTTTGCCTTTTTCTGTTGAGTCATTAGTCTTACTAATTTATGTAATGTATTTCTTTTCTTCTAGATCCTTTTATCCTGCCACACCAGCAGGTTGATAAAGGAGCCATCAAATTTGTACTCAGTGGAGCAAATATCATGTGTCCAGGCTTAACTTCTCCTGGAGCTAAACTTTACCCTGCTGCAGTAGATACGATTGTTGTATCCTTCCCAGGCTCTAACTGTTGAAAAATGTGTTCATTGTATTCTTGTTATTACTGAAAGATCTGTCATCCCAGAGAACATTAGATGTACTTTTTTGGAGGTTACTCTTACTGTTATCTCATGCCTTTCTGGCTACATTTGAAGATGTGGGAAGCAACATTATTTCTTGAGACTAAATTATGTCCCATCTTAGAGGTTAAATGAGAACAAGTAACAAAAGAGTCCCAGCTGCATTTCAGGTCAGTTAGGGACCACTGTTATCAGACTCAGGACACAGTATAAAACTCTTAATTATTAATAGAGAGGTTGTATATGATATGATTGGATCACTTATTTGGACATCATCTTGCTACTTTTATGTTTGAATTACCCCAGATACCCTGGAGTAAAAGCACTCAAAAGGGAAAAGAACTTAAGCACCAGGTGGAGTGTTAGAAGTGAGTAGTGGGAACCATTGGCAATCCCAGTGGTTTTATTTTAAAGTTCCAATGAACTTTTATTCTAAAGTTCATTTTTAAGTTGGTTGTTTGGGCCTCAGAACACGTTTTCTCAAAGAGAAACGATAAAGTCCCAGATAGTCCTTAAGAATCTATTCAACTCATGATGTAGCTGAATAATTCTGCATTATTTCCATTTCTACAGTGCTGTTTCAGCTATATTCCAGATTAGTTTTTTGTCACCTAGTCTGGACAGGAAGACATCTTCTCCTTTGTCATAGATAAAGTGGCCATTTGCCTCAGGTTGAGAAAAGGAACCATACTTGGTGGGAATGGGGAAATCACTGGAGCGGAAAGGCCATTGGAGTGGGTTTAAGAGTGTGTCCTGTGCTCAAAAGGAGGGTGTTCTCTCTTGTGGCAGTTATATCTAAGGGGTAGTATAAGTTGTATCAATATATTTATATCTTAGGAACAGCTTGTGTTGATATAGATACTGGTCACATAATAGGGGATCACATATTTGTGGAACATTGAATGAATGAATGACTTGAAAATCAATGGAGAAAAGTATTCTGTGAGGACAGGTTACCCTTTTATGTTTATGATTTTTCTGTTTTTAAAGATTATAGTTCTGGGGTTTCCCCTAAATGGAAAATTTTCCTAGTACTTAGCCTTTACTTTTAAAATAATTTTTATTTTGAAATAATTATAGACTTTTGGAAAGTTGCAAAACTAGTACAGAGAGGGGCTGTGTACCCTTGAACCTTTACTTTTTAAAATATGTACTGCAGTGTTTAACATTCTAGACGCTTCAAATGATAACCAAGAACATTCTGGTTGTTCTGGATAGATTGCAACTTACGTTGGGCTCTTAAAGATTGATTGGGGATATAATTATTGTTTTAATGTGTTCTTTATATAAAACCACCATTTAGTGATTAAAGCACTAGAACAATTGATATTTATTTCCATTTTTAATATTTATATGCAAGAATTTTGTCTCCTTTTTTGCATGACTTCTTTTTCTTCTCCTTTTGTTGGCATTGGGTTATGGTATTATTAACATTTGACTTAAAAACAGAATGATTATTTGATTCATTCATTTAGCATGTATTGAGTATTTGCAATCTGCCCATAAATTTTGCTAGGTCACTGCCCTCAAGGAGTTAATGGACTAGGCGAAGATGCAAGTTGGATTGACAGTGGCTTAAGTAGTAATGTGACACCCCCTCTCCAAGGCATTTTGATAGATAAATAGTTTTCTTAGCTGTGTGTTTTCAGGCAATCATGGCAGAAGGAAAACAGCATGCTCTGTGTGTTGGAGTCATGAAGATGTCTGCAGAAGATATGTAAGTCTCCCGTTAGACCTCCTTAGCTTTTAAGATATAGGTAACCTATGCAGGAAGAATCAGAATTACAGGCGAAATTTGCTCTCATTCATACCACATCTTATAAATATTTAAGCACAGAAGCCTCATTTCTGATTTTTCCTAATACTTAGGAAGCCATTGAAACCTATTTTGTCTCTGGGATTGCATTCTTCCTTTAGCATTCTGAAAAGAACCTGTGTGCCAACACAGCTGTATTATATGTATGTGTGTGGTATTTTAGGAACTTTTTTTATTTAGTATGATGTAGATTAGGTGTGGGGAAAGATATTTTGCTGCTAGTTTTTAAAAACAGTGACATAACTTAGTACCACACAGTATTTATCTTATATTTTAACATGGTGGTATAAAATATTAAGGAAATATTAAAGATATATTACCAAAATATAGTCAATATACTTAAAAATGTTGGAACTCATGACCAAAATATTCCTATTAATTTTGTTTCAGGGTTAATTATAACACTTTGATGTTCTCCTGGTTTGGTGACATCATTACTCTGTTTCTGTGGACCCACCAGTTTGATTGCTAAAATCGCTTTAAGACATGAACTGCAGCAGAGTAATGTAGTTTAATGTAGATGATAATGTTAGTGTAATATAAATAAATTCCCTACATGTGGCTCAATAATTGCAAAATAGCAATGCACCCTGAATTATATTTACCATGAGTAAGCCTATAAAAATACTTAACAATATGTTTATGTACTTTATTCCTTCTGCAGTGAGAAAGTCAACAAAGGAATTGGCATTGAAAATATTCATTATTTAAATGATGGGCTGTGGCATATGAAGACATATAAATGAGCCTCAGAAGGAATGCACTTGGGCTAAAAATGGATATTGTGTTGTATCTGTGTTTGTGTCTATATGTGACAACATGAAGACAATACCTCTGTGGTTATGCTGAATAAATTCAACAGATGCTAAAATTGTTAGCTCCAAAAATTATTTTAATTTTTCTTAAACTCAAGTTAAATTTGGGTTACAAACTTGGACATTAAAAGGTATCTGGTAAGTAACCAAACTCAGACAACTTAATGTCCTTTCTCAGGCTGATGATGTAAGATGAAGGGCAAGACTTGGTAAATGAACTTGCTAGTATATGGTTAACCCCCCCAGAGAATCTGACTACTTAATGGGGCTGGAAGCTAGACTGGGATTTTTTTTTTTAATTTATTTATTATTTATTTATTATTTATTTTTGGCTGTGTTGGGTCTTCGTTTCTGTGCGAGGGCTTTCTCCAGTTGCGGCAAGTGGGGGCCACTCTTCATCGCGGTGCGCAGGCCTCTCACTGTCGCGGCCTCTCTTGTTGCAGAGCACAGGCTCCAGACGCGCAGGCTCAGTAGTTGTGGCTTACGGGCCTAGTTGCTCCGTGGCATGTGGGATCTTCCCAGACCAGGGCTCGAACCCGTGTCCCCTGCATTGGCAGGCAGATTGTCAACCACTGCGCCACCAGGGAAGCCCTAGACTGGGATTTTTATCCCATTACCCCAGGGCACCTAGAAGTGCCCCTTCTCTTTTGTGTGTGTTTTTTGTTTGTTTGCTGTTGCTGTTTTTAAACTTTTCATTATGGAAAATTCTGAGCGTATAGAAAAGTATGGGTAGCATAGTATAATGGACCTTTTCTGTATCCATCACCCAGCTTCAATTCGTGGCCAATATTATTTCATCTCTATCTCACTCATCCCACCCCACTCTCTGATTATTTTGAATCAGATCTCAGATATATCATTTCATCCACAGTTTCTTTAATATGTGTCTTTAAAAGATGTATTTTTTTTTAAAAAACCATAATATCATTATCACACCTAAAAAATTTAGCTATTTCTTTTTTTAAAAAAAAAATATATTTATTTTTTATTTTTGGCTGCGTTGGGTCTTAGTTGTGGCACACGGGATCTTCGTTGTGGCACATGGGCTTCTCTCTAGTTGTGGCTTGCATGCTCAGTAGTTGCGGCATGCGGGCTTAGTTGCTCCACGGCATGTGGGATCTTAGTTCCCGACCAGGGATCGAACCCATGTTCTGCATTGGAAGGCAGATTCTTAACCACTGGACCACCAGGGAAGTCCCAGCTATTTCTTAATAAGGTCAAATACCTGAACTGTGTTCAATTATGTGACAGATGGACCCAATTGTTTCTCTTTTTATTTTTTTAACCATTGGTTTGCTTGAAATTGGTATCCGACAAGGTCCATATATTGCATTTGGTTGTTATTTGTCTGTTTTAATCTCTAAGTTCCCCCTCCGTTTTCCCTTTAAATTAATTATGTAAGAAATCTAGTTGTTTTGTCATATAGCGTTTCTTCCCACATTCTGGATTTTGTTGATTGTATCACTGTAAAGTAATTTAACTTGTTTTTATACTCCCTCTATAGCCTGTAAACAGATCGGCTTGATCAGATTCCGGTTCAATTTATTTAATGCCCTCTCTTGAATCATACTACACAGATGCCCAGAACTTCCAGATTTGAGTCCCCACTGTATTCCCCAAAGAATGTGTATCTCCTATCATAAGTGGCATATGAAGACCATGGACCTACTTCAGTAAGAACAGTAAGCTGTTTTGAGAATTAAACAGCAGTTATGAATTTATACAGTGATAACAGGTCTTTCTTCCTAATAATATTGCTGTTATATTGGGTTGGCCAAAAAGTTTGTTTGGAAAAAAGTTTGTTGTTACAGAAAAACCCGAATGAACTTTTTGGCCAACCCAATACTGTGTTTCAGCCATCTTCATTTGGTTGTTTACAAATATATGACATGTGATTTTATTTTTCAGATGGATACAGACATTTACAAGATTGTGGTGACCTGTGTTACGGTTAGAAGTTGGTGAGAAAGGTGAGGGTGGATAGTAAAAAGAGAGACACCATTTGGCTGGCTGTTGAAGCTGGGCCTCCCAAGATATAACATGGGTGAAGGGTATAGATCCAGGGTCTGACTCAGATTGAGAAACTATTTTCCAGTAACAAAACCTATAAGACTTGGAGATTCCCACGTTAGAATGTAAATGTATTAATTTATAGTGATAAGTCTGCTTAGGGTAAACAATTAGTAAACAGGAAGTTTCTTGGTGAAGATGGATAAGAGTAAAGGAAGGTTGATAATTTGGGGGAGTATTTCATCTGGGCCGGGGTAAGGCTTGGAGAATTTTTCCTGCTTCATCATTAATTAGAATGCTTATGTCTGCCAAAATCTTTCTTTCCTAGCCTGTAGAGGTGCCCTGATACTTTTCTTCCTATGTCCTTTTTAAGTTCTATGTAGAATATTTTTCTTTGTTATGACAGTTATATTCTACAACTTACTATATTTTTATACTTTATTATTTATTCCTGGTGGATAAAAGTGTAAATTATCTCATCAGTAGCACAGTTTTAAATGATCTTTCAGGGTAGGTTTCTTCAACAGATAGTCTCATTTTATGCTGACTTACTAGTTTCAAATTCAGATGTTTCCCCATTTGGGGGAGAGGCAGCCTATTCGAGGTCTATAGCTCCTTATATGCTTAAAAAGAAAATAAGTCATTTATGTCAAAACCAAACTTTGAACCTTTATTTTTGGTACTAAGATAATGTTAATTGACCAAAATTGCCTATGGAGTGTTAGCAATGAAAAACAAAGCACACACATATATTAGAGAAGTTTTAATTGTGTGGTTTCAGAAATAATTTATCCATGTTTCTAACCACTGTTACGGTGGGTGTGGGGAACACTTTTAAAATATTCAACATCATCTGTGCTTGTTTTCCTACTATGTTCAGGTACATTGACTTTGTTGCCTTGGTAATATGGACTAAATATGTATATTTCCTGCTCCCCCTGGGTCTGAGGCCTCAGGTTATAGAGTTAATCCAGGGTGTCACTCCATAGGTTGGAGCCCAGTCTGTTTCTAAACATTAGGTCATGCAAGGAAGCCAATTCAAAGAGGTTGAACTATCAGCCTCTTTATTCACTATGCTTAAAGGCAACTTAGTTTTCCCATATTCCTGAGAGTAGGAATACAGGGAGAGCCTGTTTTTCTCACAGGCAATGTGTCTTCAGTTCATTTTTAGTTAGGGTGTCAAGCTTGACACATTTTGTGTCAAGCTAACCTACAGTCTAGTCATTTTTGTGCATCTGACACACTTTTCCTCAGCCAAGGTCAGTTCAGCTCAATGGACATTTATTGAATATCCACTAGGTTCTAGGCATGTGGCACAAAGATGAATAATAGACAAGTGGCCCTTGCCCTTAAGGAGCTTCCAGTCTAGTGAGTAAATTTACGTTAAAAAAAATCTGGGTAATGGTGACAGCCCAATAGCAATTTATAAAGCCAGTAGGAAGTTACTAATACATTTCCAATTTCAGTCATCAAAATTTGCAAATTATACATGAACCAGATATAAAAATATTCCTTAGATTATATCCAATGTGAGGTTAAAAAAAAATCCAAATGTCTTGGAGTTGCAACAATTCAGCATTCCAACTCAGGTTGTTGTCCCATTGTGTGGTAATATAAAGGCCTGATAAACCCTCTTCTAGCAGACTATTATAGTGGTTTGGTGGTGTTCTGTTGGCAGCTGCATTTTTCCTTTTTTTAATGTTCTGGACCCAAAACAAGCAGCTGGATTTATCCAAAGGACAGCTATGAACATTTCTAATTTGAGGGATTTGATAGTCCCCAAACATAAAGTCATATGGCATTTGTCAAATAATGATTATATCCAGCCAAGTTCCCCCTGCACGTACAAATCTACTACCGAGGATACAATATTTCTAAGCATAGTACTTCAGAAGATACAAGAATGGCAAATGACTAAATTTATAGACGTATTTCACTATAGTAAATATTTCACTCTTTTGTTCATGAGAATATTAATAATGTAACAATTATATATTAATAGGAATATGAAATGAATGTATGCCCAAACAAAATGTGGTAAATATTTAACTTTGTTTATCTAGGTTCCCTAATTTTGAGAATATGTCTCTCAAGGCTCTTCAGGAAACTCAAAATGTTCAGATTTCTAAAGGAGTATCTACTAAAACTGATTTATAAGGAGAGAAAAAACAGAAAATGTATGTATGCATCCTGTGTCAATATAACCATCACTTCTGAGGTCTCAAGCAATCAGAAACTTACTCAAATTATTCAATAACCTGTAAGAATTAGGCCATTAAAATATTTTGAAAGCCCTTCAGAACACTTATGTTTAGTGTGTCATTAACTGTATTAAGGCAATAAAAATTACACTAAATATAATTATATTCTTTTTTTAAAGATTTTTTTGATATGGACCATTTTTAAAGTCTTTATTGAATTTGTTACAATATTGCTTCTGTTTTATGTTTTGGTTTTTTGGCTGCGAGGCATGTAGGATCTTAGCTCCCCGACCAGGGATCGAATCTGTACCCGCTGCATTGGAAGGCGAAGTCTTAACCACTGGACCACCAGGGAAGTCCATGTATTCTATGTTTTTACATGTTGTATTTATGCTTTATTATACTTTTTTAAATAGCAGGTAAAAGAATGATTAGATATAATGAACTCTAACACTAATTTATTTAATATTGTATTAAAACTAGTTAAGTACTTGTAAAGAACTACAACTCCATCAGAACAGGAGTGAATGAATGGGATTGAGAACCAGTTTTAAAATCTATGTTGAGACTATTAGGCTAGTTGATTGGTTGGTTGGTTGGTTGGTTGGTTTAGGAGGCTGGCCTCTTGGAGAATATAATTTATATATGGAAAGAGATATGGGAGATGATTCACTGGAATTTCTCCTAATAATATCATGTTCATTAGAACAGGTCATGGGGAGGAAAAATAGATAAAAACATCCAAACTAATTAGTACTATTAATATTTGCCTCTTGGAGTGAAAAATTAAAGAACACCAAATTTTATCCCTGAACATTTTGAGAAATAAAAGATCAATTAGTGAAATAATTTCTACTTAAAACCCTAGTTGTTACAGAGAATGACATGCTTTACTATTGTCCAATTCTAATTAAATGGATTATCTTATAGATTTTCTTTTTTTTGGCTGTGTTGGGTCTTAGCTGCAGCATGCAGGATCTTCGTTGAGGCATGCGGGATCTTTCGTTGTGGCACACGGGCTTCTCTCTAGTTGTGGCTTGCGGGTTTTTTCTCTCTCTAGTTGTGGCATGCAGGCTCCAGGGCACATGGGCTCTGTAGTGTGTAGTGCGTGAGCTCATTAGTTGTGGCGCGCAGGATTAGTTGCCCCACGGCATGTGGAATCTTAGTTCCGCGACCAGGGATCGAACCCGTGTCCTCTGCATTAGAAGGTGAATTCTTTACCACTGGACCACTAGGGAAGTCCCTATCTTATACATTTTTAAAATCCCATTTTAAAAGTAAAACAAATCATGGTTTTCACATCATAATTTTTATCACTCTTGTTCCATTCCCCAATTTTAAAATACTTCAATTTTAGCCAATATGTGAATATAGAGGACTTCTAAGGCATAATCATTTACTTCACTACCTTCAGGTTCATTGTAAATGTTCTCAAAAGTCTATCGTAGGGGGGAAAAGCCCTAAATTTAAAATATACAAAGTTTTACTTTTAAATTTTTATTACAATACTTGATTGTCAATGATAACTATTAACTTTCTTTTAATCTCCTATGGTGAAATATGTAATTTCTTCTGATTTTCACAAGCATGTGAGCAAAAGACTGTGTTTTAAGAAACAAATCATTTAAGCACTTAGAGAAGGTGCCATTTCTCCAAACATATGCCTTGAAAACAAATCAAATTCAGTTACTTTTTTGTCTCAGGGAAGGCCATACTGTGGAGACTTTTGAGGTTGGGCAATCCATTTTTATTCTTACCAACTTCTAGTAAAAAAAGGAACACTTTCTGTCTTTGTCCCCAAATGCTGGGATTGTCTTTCTGTGCTGATGTATGATGACACCCTGAGGCTTGGAAACTTGCAAACCAATAAGATGATTTTGTGATGAAATTGCATGTTAGATTGATACTATTAATAGTCCTTGAATGAGCTTAAATTTGAGACAACTTTTACAAGCAGCATGCACTTAACTTCTCATTTTGTTTCCCTACCTGTGAGGTGTGAAATATCTGTTTCTTCATACCGATGTTTTTAAATTTATTTTTGGCCGCGTTGGGTCTTCGTTGCTGCGCACGGGCTTTCTCTAGTTGCGGCGAGTGGGGGCTACTCTTTGTTGTGGTGTGTGGGCTTCTCATTGCAGTGGCTTCTCTTGTTGTGGAGCACGGGCTCTAGGTGCGCAGGCTTCAGTAGTTGCAGACGCGGGCTCAGTAGTTGTGGCATGTGGGCCCTAGAGTGCAGGGGCTTCAGTAGTTGGGGCGTGTGGGCTCAGTAGTTGTGGCACGTGGGCTCTAAGGTGCATGGGCTCAGTAGTTGTGGCTTGCGGGCTCTAGAGCACAGGCTCAGTAGTTGTGGCGCACGGGCTTAGCTGCTCTGTGGCATGTGGGATCTTTCCCAGACCAGGGATTGAACCTGTGTCCCCTGCATTGGCAGGCGGATTCTTAACCACTGCGCCACCAGGGAAGTCCCTTCATACCGATGTTATAACAAATTTTTAGTTTTTCATGATCTGAAAGATTTGGTATGTACTTGTTAGTCTGGACACTGTTCTCATCAGTTCTAATGCTGCCCCATTCAGAATTCATTTTTTAAAGCCAAAATTCACTGTTCACTTAAACATCTGGATTAAATTGGGCAGGGTGAGGAGGATGGGAGGAGAGTCCTTTTTGCCCTGTAGGCTCTGGACAGCTTTCTTAGAGAGCTGACTTATCCAGGATTAGGAAAAAGAATGCTTTTGCGTGACTGAGATCTTTCTAAAGTTTGCTTGTGTAAGCATTTTGGATTTAAGAAAGTTCAACCTGGGAATTCCCTGGCGGTCCAGCGGTTAGGACTCCGTGCTTCCATTGCAGGGGGCACGGGTTCGATCCCTGCTCGGAGAACTAAGATCCCGCAAAAAGTTCAACCTGAAATGTATCTGAATATAGAGTAGAAACAGCTTCATTTGGTGGGATAACAGCAGTCTCTAACCCATCAAATTAATCTCTATCTCCTAAATCGCTTTCAAAAACGCATATGACTGGAAGATATTTTTCACTGGCAATGCTTTATTCTGTTTAAAAAATAGAAGGGGCTAAAATATAGTAAAAACTTGGAAACTTACACTGTACTTATTTTGTGCTTTACAAGATATAAATTTTATATTTTGTAAAATGTTTTGAAAGGAGTCCACAAAGTAATCCTGCTTTCTTGCTCCCAAATGCAGAGGTCTGAGAGAAGGCACATGGCCTCGTGAGCTTCTGGGTGTTGTCAAATCCAATTCTCTCTCAAGTACCGAATGCCCAGATGCATTTACTGGGGATGCAAGAGTGTCACTTAAGCAGTGGTTTTTGTCAATATAAAGAGAAGCATCTTGATTAAAGTGTGAGGAGATAGAAACCATACTGATTTGGGCAATTTCGGCTCCAATAATGTCTAATTTACTGTGAAAGGGGAATATGTTCTAAGTTAATGTTCTTAAAAGCAACTTCCAAATTTCTCCTTAAAAAATATTTACTTTATTAAAAAGCTGCTTGAGGAAGAGCTGTTTTATTGCAGGGCACAGATTCAATGTACAGATGTTATCTTAGAACTGTTAATTAAGGAGTTCCCTTGTGACTTTGAATATTCAATACCAGCTGTTATTCACATCAATATTTTAATATTTTACCAGAAAGATACTTAATAAAAGGATTGATACATATTTAACTGTGTAAAGTGCTAGTTAAACTTGTTCAAATGGGTCAGAGGGAAAGGGAAATAACATTCCTTGAGCACCTACTATACGCACAAACTCTACTTATATATCTTGCTTAATCTTTATGACTATTCCATGAGGTAGATTTTAATTCTCATTTGATAAGTGAGGAAGCTAAGGCTCCAGAAGGGTTATATAACTTTCCTGAAGATACATTGCTAATAAATGGCAGAGTTGGGATTTGAACCTAAGTGTCCCTGATTGCAAAGCCTGTTGTTTTTTTTTTTTTTTTTTTACATTATCATATATTTTTTATTTTAAAAAATCTAATATTTTAGTATTAAAATAAAATTTAAACACAGCATCCTTTTCTCACCATTAAAAGTAGGATAATTCTAGACAATTTTTCTGAAATCTATAAATGTGCTTATACAAATGCATTAAAAGCTAAGTATCTCAACATCTGTAAGGCCTTTAGCAAATAAGTACCAACCTTCAGGAAGATGAGAGGCCACCTGAAAATGCACCAAAATTTCAAAATTAAGCTTTTAATTTATTGATAATAAAGCTAAGTATCACTGATATGCAAGTAAACAGTTTTTAGAACAAGCTGGAATTTTTCTAAAATTTAACCACGGTTGAATAAAATAGCAAGAACTTCAGGGCAAGATGGTATGTAAATATGAAAAAATACATAAAACACTTGGAATTAATTCAGAACTTTTGTAAAAATACTTGAGTGGTAAAGTGTTAAAACAGTCAAGAGAAATATTCTTTGACAAAGAGATTACATGCTAGAAGAGACTTTTTCTACCTTCCATTCATACTTCACGTATAAAGAATTTACACTCAGAATTTGCCTAAACCTCCCTCCCTCCCTCCCGCAAAGCCTGTTTTGCAGAAAATCTCCCCTCACGTTTCATAAAATGTTAATCTCGGCCCACAGTTGTATCACCATCTTTGTTTATGGGCTATTGGAGAGAAGTGTAAGTTGGCCAAGCCTCTATTCCACAGTGGGAAAATATGGGTAGGATTAGAATGCAGTAAGACTGGGTTGCTTGCAGTGTGCTTCTAAGGAATGTTCTGTTTCCCTCTTCATCAGCAGGGTATTCTGGGAGAATCTTTTGAAATTGAACTTAGTCCTGAGGTCGGAACTTTTTCTCTCACCTTCAAGCTAGGTGATTTGTGACCATTTAAAGGTTATGCCATTTAGAAGCCTTTCCTGGATTTTTAACGAAAAGGATACAAGAGGGAGGGTTGGTTAAGTGGGGGAGATGAGGGTATAGAGTGTAAGTGCAAAGGCAGAACTAGCAGCTGCTTTGTGACTATCAATACATCCAAAAGATAGGTCAGGAAAAGGATTAGTGAATATTAAAATTGACAGGAGCAATTTGGTTCAATTATAATCTAAGGAAAAAGGCTGAGGGGTCTAATCGATATTTTACTCCAGATCTAATGAGTTAATTTTGAGAAGGAGGATCCAATGACTTAATTTTGAGAAGGAAGACCCAGTGATGGAACTCATGCAAGGAGATGGCCTGGGGCCTGCTAAAAGTCAGGTTGCAATTTCCGTAGCCTTCAAGACAACCAGAAAAATAAACAGGCCTTTTAGAAGAAACTTCAAGTTTTCTCCCATTCACACGACAGCCCCGGGGTGGGGTGTTGTCTCACACTTCTGGAATTGGTTAGATCTGTGCTGTAACTGTAAAATACACACTGGATTTTGAAGACTTAATAAAAAAAAGAATGTAAACTATCTCATTTTTTCTGTTGATTACATGTTGAAATGACAATATTTTGGATATATTGGGTTAAATAAAATATAATACTAAAAGTAATTTCACCTCTGTCTTTTTTAATGTGGCTACTAGAAAATTTTAAACTACACATGCGGCTCACATTATATTTCTATTGGATGGCATTGGGATGGAGAACAGGCAGTATTCCCTGAAGCTTCCTTCTGGAGGTGAATACCTTAGCGTGGTAAATATGGAAAAGAAGATTCTCAGTGCCAGTATTTAAAGTCTTCCATTGGGGGGAGGGATAAGTTGGGAGATTGGGATGGACATATACACACTACTATATATAAAATAGATAACTAATAAGGACTTACTGTATAGCACAGGAAACTCTACTCAATACTCTGTAATGGCCTATATGGGAAAAGAATCTAAAAGAGAGTGGATATATGTATATGTATAAGTGATTCGCTTCGCTGTACATCTGAAACTAACACAACATTGTAATCAACTATACTCCAGTAAAAATTAATTAAAAAAATAAAGTCTTCATCAAGTTAGGACCACTTTCCCCCTTTTCACCTCAGATGGTATGGGGCTGGTGTTTTGACTGTTAGAACATCCCCATTTATTCAGCACTTTGAGTACCTTTGTGGATGTCTCTTATCAGTCACTCATTAGAAGCATTTCTTACTTTTTTCCAAACAAACACAAGCCTGTCACATAATTAATGGCATCCGTCCTCACTCCCATCCATCCATCCATTCATAGAAAATCTGAGTCTTATTTTTAGGCCCTGCTCTTCCTGCCAGGGCTTTCACTAAATTGCCAAAGCAATGGCAAAACCAGTGTGGCCATTCTTGCATGGTCAGTGAAAACTACCAAAGAAATGGGAATTATATGGGTTAAGAGAAATACAAATTGAGGACTTTTAAGGCAAAGAGGACCACCATATTCTAATAGTAAACAAACAATGGCTTGTTTTATTGCTCGTGCAAAGCTTACATGAAATGATTATTTGACTCCCTGTATGAATCATGTGTTTGGGCTCTTTTTGCTTTCCACAAAATACCAGGTCTAGTGTTAAACTCATAGATACTCAGTATATACAAGGAGTAGTATAGTGTATAGATTCCACACTAATAAAAGTGGACTTTTCTTTCTATTATGCTAGAGACCCCAGACATACACCATCATTTCATACTTTCTAAAGAAGTCATTTCCCCCATTACCCTTTGAATACTTTATAGTATTTTATCTTTGATGATATTGGAATTGAGTGATTGTTTTTTCATTAGACTTTGGGGGACTCCTTGGTGGGAAGGTTGGCAAAACCTTCCCTGAATTTCTTTGAATGCCAAAAGAAAGCTAAACTTTTACAAACAGGCTCTTCACATAAACACTCAGACATGCACTGAATACATCAATCCAAGTCATCTAGCACTAAAAGGAACACAATATTTTAACCGAGTGGAAAATTAGTGGTACACCATTACTAAACTCTGTGCTTTCAGTAACTTTTCTAATATAGGTGTTCCCTGAATCTGGGCATTATAAATCAGATTTGATACACAAGCAGTTTTTTAGCTACATAAAAAAAAAAAGCCAAGGGGTCTAATCTATATTTTGCTCCAAATCCAATGTTTTGAGAAAGAAGGTCTAGTGATTGAACTTGTACAAGGAGATGGCCTGGGGCCTGCTGAAAGTCAGGTTGCAGTTTCCACTGCATTCAAGAAAACCAGAAAGATAAATATAACTTTGAGAAGAAACTTGAAGTTTTCTCTCATTCACATCTCAGCCAGTGGGCCTCACACTTCCAGAACTGGTTAGACCTGTGTTGTCCAATATAGTAGGTATTACCCAGCCATATGTAAAATATATTCACAATCATGATCAATTCCCATCAGACCTCCATTCGTCCCAACTCTCTTCCCAATAACAGAGTGGAGTTAGGGTTATAGTTTTTGGCTGTTGAATGCATGATGATCAAATCTGCAACCATGACTTCTGTAGCACAGTTTTCTGTGTTACTGATTCCAATTTTATCTACAAGACTAGGTACAAATAAGTTCAAGGAGACAGCATATTATTTAAGACAACTAACATTTTATAAAGGAATACTATGTATAAAAATACAATCAAGAGCATCAATTTGGTTTAAAAAGCAATTGTTACTTTAGTACCCACTAGGAAATCAAACAATGGAATGCATTTTCTGATATATTTATTACAACTATACCTCGATACACTAATGTAATTGAAGGCGATAAATACAGTAGAAAAAGTTTTAAGATACTGGTGTTGGGGGCAATGTGACACTTGTAAACTGGGTGTCACACTCAGTGAGATACTGTTTATCATTGCACTCACACTGAATATGATTTGGTTTGTAGTAATTACATCTGAGACCACATATTTGGGTGCTTGATAAAAGGGTTTTATTATTTTTCAAAATTAATAACCTTTCATTTTAATCAAGAGCCCCAGTGAGGAAAATCTATAAATTAAAACAAAGGGTTTTACACATTACTCTGATGATCAATAATTTGAAGCCCGAGGCCCTCTTGAGGAAATTCTCTTTCTGGCTTGCAAAAGCTGTGGGAGACCATTAACATCATGAGGCCAGTTACAGGAAAAATTAACCTCTAAAATGTCACGGTTTCACACCCTATGGGGGCTTATGGATCTGTCTTAATATGGCATGTGCAGGCCCGATTTTAGGACAAGTCAGCTCCAAGTATTTCACACGTTTATAAACACAGAAGCTGTTGTATCCACCATCCATAAAGCTTTTGGGTAGCCACTGAAATCAGGCAAATGGCATAGTAATCCAAGGTGAATGGTGAGGTTAAGGCCTCCACACCAAAAACCGTTGGATACGGTGCAATCATGAACATGGGAAAAATCTCAAAATTTGAACAGGTAAACAAAAGCCAGGACAGACTCAATTCAAGTAAGTGAAACTGCCAGACTTCCGAAAGGAGTTCTTCAAAGAAGACTTCCACAGAACTAGTTTGCTCTGCAGGAGTAAATAAATCTCAACTGATATATTTTTATCCAAGCCACAGCTGAGAGCTTGATTAACTGGGAAACAATACAGTTAAATGACATTACATTCTTTATAGTCACCACTCCAACTTCAATATCTGCATAGAGAAGTACAGAGGGTTACAGTGAAATTGTGTATGCTGAGGGATGCCACTAAATTAGCTCCCAGGAAAATTATTAACCTTTATAAGTAATTTTCACTTTTTCTCTCAGGGATAGATTTCAACTTTCACTTTAACAGTGGTTGGGAACATTCCCTTTATTGCTTGGTTGTGTATTTTGAGAAAGCAAATCCATTGGCACTTGCGAAGGCTTAGAACATAAACCAACATTAGAAGGAACAGAAACACATAGCTAAAAGTTTTAATCACAAATTCACAACTAGAGATTTCATTTGCGTATCTTAGAATGCTAAAAAGACATGTTAAATTTTTTAACCAATCAGCGAAAACATGTGCCACACAGATTTTTAATGTTCATAATTTAGAATTTATCACATAAATATATTATTTATAAATATATCCTTTATTTGTAAAATTATTATTCTTAAAACATTTCTTTCCAACACAGTTGAAATTTTCGTATGTGTTTTAAGGAAAAAACCCCACCCTATTTTAAAATGTATTACTAAACTTCAATGTGCGAATAAACCAGTGCCACCAAACTGAAAAAGAAAAAAAAAAGAAAAGAAACATACTGCTGTGTTGGATATGCAGTTGTTACTACAAATAACACCACCACATGTCCTATACGGTGATCATATACATGCTCTTGTTTCACTTCTCAGTCATTATCAGAACCATTTGGAGGTAGGAATACCAATGCATCATTGAAAATATGCCCAAATGCCCTAAGGCGGTATACCCCGTACATCATTACGTGCATCTGATTAGGCGTCAGTCCATTAAAAGTAACAGCCATGTCTGAACAACATCCTTCTACTACCTGGTTGGGGTGATTAGTCATTGCCTCTTTAATAAAAAGCCCAACAGACTTGGTGTTAAATACATCTTTTCCTTCCGCATCTTCTGCATTTTCTGCAAATACTCCAGCATATTTCAGGCAGACTGCTAGCTGCTTATCTTCAGATATCTTCCAAATCATCCCTCCCTGTTCAGGACACTTTTCAGGAATACTGAGAAGGCTGTTAAGTCTTTTCATTGATTCTACGCTTAAGACAATTCCTCCTTCCATACTCACATACTCGAGGTCTCCAGATTTTATAGTGTGGCCTAGATAGAAAGGTTGTGATGGATCCTTTTTTAACAAAAAGTACTTTAAGTTTTCAATAATAGCAAACGTAGTGGGGCGTGCAAGGAAGAACCAGTTGTATTGGTCTCTATATTTATCAAAGGCGTATTTGTAAGCTTTTCTCATCATTAACCACATGTCATTTGTTTCCATGCTAATTGACTCAAACACTTTAACATTTTCAGAACTGAAGAACTCTGCTTTGTCACAGTGTTTGGTCCAAGTTTCCTTCACTGCAGCCCAGAGACTCACATCTTTGGGTTTGACAAGGATGATACAGTATACTCGAAAGCTCTTACTGAGCTCCATGCGTTCATCCTCTGAAATTTTCAAGATATCTTCTTTATTAGGAGCTTGTAGGTGATGATGCTCATGGTGGTGCATTCTATTTCCATGACCAATCCTAATGTGTCCTAGCATAGTGATCAAGGCACAGAAAATGCTTCCAAGCATTACACCCTTCAAAAATGAACTGCTTTCAGAAAGCATTTTTCCTATAAAGAAGAAAAAGATACTTAGGATACTTAATAGAAAAGGATTAGTCTAGTGATTTGATTTGATATTCCCCCTATACTTACATTTTGCTCTTAATGTTAAAAAAAAAAAAGGCTCCCAAGCTTGAAATCGAGTCAGTGCAAGTAGCACAAGAGAGTCTTAAGAATTTTTTGCTTCCAACGATACCTGATTACTGTTTGGTACAAAGTGGAACTTGGCAGCAACACCTCGTCGCCGTAGAATTTTCTGGGAGGCTATTTTTGCACTTCATCTATAGGGATTTAATTAACCAAGTACTAAACCAAAGCACTAACCCCAGAAACTGATATTACAGAGGTTGTCTGTCCATCATTCGCTTTAAAGGAATTTCATTTCACAAGCTTGCATTATATTATTTAAATACCTCTGCGGATATAAATGGACTTTTACAACAAAACCTTAAATTGAAGAGATAAAACCACCTACAATTGGTAAATCACCAATGGTATCTGTGCTGGCCTCTGTTCTCAACCTAGTGCTTTATTTAACTGATGGCTGCTGTCCTTAGGTGTTTTGAGTACATCTTGGAATTGATACCATATATGTTAATATTTACCCTTTTGTTCCTAAGACTAAATGGTTTCCAATACAGTACCTCAACTAACTGATGTATAATAATAAAAGCCCATAATGAAAATAGCTAAATTATTTGGATGAGAACTGAGTCAATATAGGCATATCTGGGGACTATTAATGAACATTTTTATTTCCTCCAAAGGCATTTTCTTATTCTTTGGGGAAGTAAAAAGGGAAAAGTCTACACTTTTATTTCAATTAGAAATTAAAAGAAAACCCAACATTAAATACAACTGTTGAGATTTTCCCAATCTCCCTTCTATCTCCACAAGGAATGTTCTACTGAGCTACTTAGATTTTCCCTTTGTTTCTTAAAGTTGAAAGTGGCCTTAGAAGCTATCTACTGTCACTTTTCTCATTTTACAGATAGGGAAACAGGGTCCACAGAGGTTAGGTAACTGACCCAAAGTCACAGTCAGCAATAGAACTGAACTAGAAATCAGATATCCTGGCATCAGTTTAATGGTTTTTCTATTACAGAATAAAGATCTCAACAGTGCTTCCACCCATATTATTGAGAATTTAATAAAAAGTTACTGAATAACCTTGTTTTCCTACAAATGGAAAAACATGTAGGATCTGTTAACCATAATTGATATTTTGCATCCAGCATCACCGTACTGCTACAAGGAAACCATCCCTTGGTTTTCTTCTAGAGGAAATGGACTTTGACCTCCATTACCTTAGAAGGACGTGTGGAACAACTTGACAGATGTAATTCCTAAGGAGGGTGGGGAGTCGGGTGGGAAAGAGGCAGGACAGCTTTCCTGTGTCACTCACAGAACTTGGTCAACAAACACAGCTCTAATAAGGAAAAGAAAATTCACAGGAAACAAGCTCTGCTTGTTTTAGAATTGTCAGATGCACTCCAAAATGAATTATTTTATATAGGATTTTGGTATTTCATATTACACAATTTTCAATATGTCTGGCCATTATATAATAATTCACTAGTGTCTCTTAGATTGATAATGATATATGTATGTCAGAATTCTTCCTGATGGGGATACTACTTATGAATCATTTGCACAAATTTTTCTAAGGAGTAGCATCTAGAGATGCACATGATAGGATATTTGGTGCAGAGGCAAGGGAAACTTAAAACCGCACACGAGCACAAACGAGGCAGAAACGACCAGAGTGGTTTTTGAGATGAATCCTTTTAGATGAAGGCGGTTGGGGTGGAGTATGGAAAAGGGAGGAGAACAAAAGTGAGGGAGAGAACATGGTCATCTCAACACCCCAATGAGGGGCCGAGGGAGCGCCTCTAGGAAGCCGGCGCTCTATCTACCCCCCTCACTGTTCCTCACACTGCACCTGCCCGGACACACCGCGTGGAGCATGCTGGGAGTGGGCCAGGGCCCAAGCCTTCCCCGGAGGGGGGCGGGGTCGGGCCGCTCCGGGGGCTGCTCCGCGGGCAGCTCCAGGTGCGGGCCGATGCCCCAGCACTCACCCGCGTCTAGAGCAGCTCAAGGGCGGGAAAGCGCAGCCGCGCACGGCTTTCCTCTCACGTTCGCGCGCCGCTCGGTTACGTTCCTGGTCGGGCTGCTCTAGATGCAGGCGGTTTCTTCTCGTTGGTTTCACTAAAGGTGGTGAGGGCCCGGAAGTAGACGCCACAACGGCGCGGGCAGCGGGGCGGGGCAAAGGAGCCCTAGTCCAGGCGGAGCCGCCCACCCGCGCCGACGTCGGAAGGGCCCGCGCGCACGCCGCGCGCCCTTTCTCGCCGCCCCGTGCCGAGTTCAGAGAAGCGCGTCCTGCTGGCGTGACCCGCACGCTCACCCGTACCCAATGGGAAGCCCACAGAGGCGTGCGTGCGTACGACCCGCTGATAAGTCCCACCGCTTCATTTTCCGGTTGTGGAAACTGCGAGAGTGAGGTAGAGTGTTCCACCTGACTGAGGTCGTGTCAGGTCTCTCAATGGTTTCTCTGACAAGCACCTGAGGCACTGCACCCTCCCATTGACAAGAGGGCGCTCCACCCAGTACTGGGCTGGGATTAAATGCAGGCCAATAGTCGTTGAATTATGAGGGCAACGATCGCTAAGGTTATTGGAACGGCATCTGAAGCCCCACTGTCCGGTTTCCAATCCTGTCTTCACCGCGTCCTTTGGTATGCTGGGAAAGTTACTTCACCTCGCTATGCCTCAGTTCCCTCCTTTGTAAAGTACAGAAAGTATCACGGTAGTGCTATCATGAAAGATTAAATGAGATAGTGCCTTTGACTCCATTAGCAAAAGACCAAGCATACAGTAAGCATCCGTTAACTGTTAGCTGTTATATTACTCACCCCTGTATCACTAGCATTTAACCTAGTGCCGCACGCAGGGGACAGTACATATTTGTGGAATTAATGAATGTTAGAGCAACAGATGAGGAACCAGGACCAGAAAGGATAAGGAACTTTATAAAGGCCACACTAATTAATGGCAGAGGTGGGACTAGAATTCAGCTCTAATTATAAGTGTAGAGCTCTCTTTCCGCTAAACATGTGATCTGTCCTTTAAAATTCATTTTTGTGGCAGAAAGGGTTTTTTGCTAAAAAGCACAAAGTCTTACAAATTTTTAAAATGTACTGTCACCAGTTTCCATCTAAATAACTTTGAGTGGTGATTTACTCAGGCCTGAGTTCCTAAAGACACGTACATTTGAGTATTGGCAATGACCCAGTTTAAGTAGACTGAAGGTTTCGAGAAGCACTGAAACAATGAACAAATAGATTTTAGGCAATTACTGTCCTGGCAGCACTACCCTAAATTCTGGAGATATAGTGGTGAACAAAATTAGCCCCCTGCCTTCAAGGAGCTCTCAGTCTAGCAGGGAAGAAAGACATTAAACAATTCATTACAAATACATGGTGGTATGTTCTCCAAAGGAATACAAAAATGAATTCTAGAACTGGAAAAGAACTTATGACTGCAGAGTATCTCCACTATATTTTCTTAAATAACATATATTGTCTATTGTCACATATTATATATAAATATATGTGTATATATGTATATATATATATATATATATATATATAGTTAAGTGAAACAAGTTGCAGAATAATGTGTATAGTATGATTATACTTTGGTGAAAACAAACAGAATTTTACATATGTGCACATATGTTTGATCTGTTTGTATGAGCAAGGGGAGTTGTGGAAGGCTGCTCAGCAGGCTGTTAATATTGATCACATCAGGAGGTCGAGGTGTGGATGATTAGCTTTGTGTTTATACATCCTCCTATTGCATTGTTTCAGTGGTTATAACAAGCATTTGTTATTTTTGAATTTGAAGAACAGCAAATAAAAAGATCTTTAAAATTAGAGGGACGAAAAGAATAAGAGGAAAAGATACCAATAAAAATACCTTTTAAAGAGTGCAGACAGCCAGTCTCTCCTTGCGAAAAGGGACCAAGGAAAGACAGAAATGGCAGTCAGAATTCAGAGACAGTGGCAAGGAGTCAGTTTAACATGCTGCTTCCTTCTAGTACAGGAAGGAATACCAAACTGGAAGTACTGATACAAGATGCTCTGAAACAGAATAAACCATGGAATTTTCAACAGCAAAAGTGCTGTCAATGAGAGATTGTCTAAGAACCCAGTTCTCTACTTAAAGCAGAGCTTAAACATACTTTGCATTTGAAGTGAGGTTAGTGAGATGGTTGATTTGTAGTTAGGTGATTCATTTTTAAAACGCCATTCCACATCGTAGCCCTAATTTTAAAAATACATGCAATTAGTTTCTGCTAAAATTAAAAATATTTATAAATATTCTTTGGCCCAGCTAACCCATTTCTTGTCATCTCTCCCCCAGAAATTAAAGCACCAGAATGTAAGGCTAAATGTATAAGGTCAAATGCATTGTTGTTGATAATAGTGGGAAATATCCATCAATAAGAGAATGGTTGAATTAATTATGGTGCATCCATATAGTGTAATATTAAGCATAAAATAAACAGCTTACCTCACCTGTACTAAACACTTCAGTAAACACACTAACCTCCTCCTTGTGTGTGGGGGGGTGAGGGTTGCTTTTGAATTTGGTTGCCTTCATGTACCCAGCAGATAAGGCAAGATTGCATTAAAAACTGACAACACTGCATTTTTGGTAAAGTCCTCCTGCCAAGTGCATTATTCAGCATGAGAAGTCATTAATTTTTAGTAATTGGCGATCACTTGCATTTGAACATTCAAATTTTCGAAATCTGTCCAAAGGCCTTTGGGAAATTAACATGACTTTCTACAACAGTTCAGTGGAATAATAAATATTGAAGAAAATCTAAGGTGGATTGTTTTCTGCATAACATCTTTTTGAAGGGTTAAAAATGTCTTCTGTGTTTACCAAAATTAATAGCTATAATATATGTACCTCTTCTGCCCAGAATTTCACAACTGTTCATCTTTAATAAACAAATTCCCTTGTCTGAGCAAATTCATTATTGTTTCCATTTGAGTATAGTTTGGTCCCTAAATGAATCTCATTTGTGTTTTCAGGCATATTCATGCTTGCAATCTCATTTTAAAATGTTCTTCCATTTGATGACCATCTGGAAGCTTTCCTTTTTTAAAATTAACAAACCCATTTGCCTGCCAACAAATATGTATTAAGTGTTTACAGTAGGTCAGGCTCTGTGTTAGGTATTGTTTTTTTCAAAAGCCTTTTTTTATTATGGAGAACTTCAAACATATATCAAAATAGAAAAGTATAATGAAATCACGTGTACTTTTTAAGGAAGCTTCAACATCCTCAATTCAAAGCCAATCTTATTACATCTATACTCTTTCCACTTCCCTCCCTTCCATATTATTGTGAAGCACTTCTGGGACATGTCATTTCATCCATAAACATTTCAAAATGTATAAGAGATAAGGGCTTCTTAAAAAACCCCACAATACCACTAGAAAACTAAAAAATGAATAATTCCTTAATATACTAATGGAATTACTTGACAGTGTTCAAATTACCAATAATATCACAAGTGTCATGGTATTTTAATAATCTGAAGCAGAATCTAAATAGTCTACACATAGTGATCGAGTTTTGTGTCTTTTAAGTCTCTTTAGTCTATATGTTTCTCTTTTTCTCTTTCTCTCTCCCCCTTGACATTTCTTTGTTAAAGAAGTCTGGTTGTTTGTCTTGTACATTTACCCACAGTCTGGTGCAGATAGCCTCATTCTGGTTCCTTTAATGTGTTTCTCTGCCATTTGTGTTCCTTATAAATGGGTAGTTGGATCTAAAGTAGGGTTGCCAGATTTAGCAAATAGAAATACAGAGTTCCCAGTTAAAATTGAATTTCAGATAAACAATGAATACTTTTTTAGTATAACTGTGTCCCAAATTTAGCTTATGGGACATACTAAATATTGCATGGGACATGCTTACACTAAAAATATTATTTGTTGTTTATCTGAAATTCAGTTTTAACTGGGCATCCTGAAATTCATCTGGCAACCATAACCCTAATCTAAAAGCTTTGTTTGATTCAGGTTCAATTTTTTGGGGGGGAGGGAGGGGGTGCAAAGCTACTTCATAGGTGGTGGCGTGTGCTTCCTTCAGGAACATTATGTCTGGTTGTCTTTTTTTTTAATGTTTTATTTATTTTGTTTTGTTTATTTTTGGCTGCATTGGGTCTTCATTGCTGCGCAAGGGCTTCTAGTTGCGGCGAGCAGGGGCTGCTCTTTGTTGTGGTGCATGGGCTCTAGGTGCGCAGGCTTCAGTAGTTGTGGCACGTGGGCTCAGTAGTTGTGGCTCATGGGCTCTAGAGCACAGGCTCAGTAGTTGTGGCGCACAGGCTTAGTTGCTCCGCGGCATGTGGGATCTTCTGGACCAGGGCTCGAACCCATGTCTCCTGCATTGGCAGGTGGAATCTTAACCACTGCGCCACCAGGGAAGTGTCTGGTTGTCTTTGTGATGATAGCTGCCATTGATGCCTAGATCCATAATTCATTAGGGTTGCAATGTGGTGATCTTCTAATTTTCCAAGGCATATTTTTAAGAGGAAGTTTGGTGTAGTGATTAAGAAGTCAGGCTCTGGCATAGGAAAGACTTGGCTTAAGCTCTGGCTCAGCTACTTTCCTAGTTGTGTGACCTAGGGCAAGTTAGGTCACTTCTCTCAGCCTTAGCTTCCTCATCTGTAAAACAAGGTTAATAATAGTACCTATCTCATAAGATTTTTTTTTGAGGATCAAATGAGTTAAGGTATGTGGAGGATTTAGAACGGTGTCCAGCACACAGTAGATGCTCCTAAGAGCCAGCTATTATATCTAATGAGACTCTTGAAGAATTATGGCCTTTCAAATTCAGGATTTCCCAATATTAAAAACTTTAAATCCTCCACTCAGCAGTTATATTTTCACATAATTAATAAAAATAACAATAAGGATGTATTGAACGAACAGCCTCTCCTATTTGTCCAGTGCTTTGCAGTTAACAAAGGCCTTCTTCACATGATTCCATTCTCATTTGATCCTCATAGCAGCCTGTTAATCAGAAGGACTGGTCCTATCTGTTTTTAAATGTGAAGAATCTTGGGCTTAGGGAGGTGACTTGCTCAACTTGTAACACAGCTAGAAAGTCACACAGTAGAGTAGGGACTGAGTCCTAGTACAAGGCTCTTTTGAGGGAAAACACTGAGTGAGGAAAATTGTGTGGTCCTCCCTCTGTGCAACATTTTCATTTCTTGGTTCCAGGGACAACACTATCTTGTTTTCTTTTTCAACTTTTCAGCTTCTTGTTTCTTTCCCAGACTAATCCCTCCTCGTCCCCATCCTCAGTCTCTTTCTTCTCTTCAAAATGTAGTTGTTCCCCAGGGTTCTATCCTTGGGCCATTTTTATTGTTATATTCTTCCCCTTTAATATCTATTCAATAGCTTCATCTATTCAAATAGCTTCAACGATTCCCTCTGGGAAGATGATTTCCACATCTGTATTTCTGGCCTCTACCTCTTGAATTTTGGACCCAAAATTTCAGTTGCCTGCTTGATATCTCCATATGGCTGTTTCAGACAGAATCTTACATTCAATGGGTCTGCTTATGTGGATCCTGGTTTTAACCAATCAACTATATAAATCAAACAAACAAGGGGCCGATTGAGGAAGTTTGAATAATTACTGATGACATTAAGTATTTGATGACATTAAAGGCTTAATATTACCTTTTTAGGTGAGATAATTATATGCGGCTATGTTAGGAATATCTTTCAGAAATACATACTGAAGTGTTTATGGATAATATCATGTGATGTCCGGGATTTACTTCAAAATAATCCCGTTGGGGAGAGAAGGAATAAGTAAGGGTATTGATTGGCTGTGAGTTGATAATTGTTGAGCTAGGTAGTGGGTATATGGGACTTCAATATCCTATTCTCTCTTTTCCTCTATGTTTTGAAATTTGCATAAAAATTTTAAAAGCTTAAATAGGCCCCAAACTGAATTGATTAACCTTGTCTACATCCATCTCCTGACAATCATTTCCTCGTATCTTCCCAGTCACTTATTATGAAAACCAAAGCTCTTGGTTTCTTCCTTCTCCCTGACCTCTACACCCAATCAATTGCTAAGTCAGGCCGAGCCTCACTTCACAGTGAATCCTGCTTCTATCCTCTCTTTCCCATTCAAACTGCCACCACTCTCTTAAGTCCCTAATTACTTCTTGCCTGCACTAGTTTAATAGCATTCATAAATTTCTCTCCATTTCCAGTCCCTCCTCACTTGGTATATGTGAAGCATCTAGCATAGTGCTTGGTACTTAGTCCCGTCTCCATTTCTCCTCAATAGTGAATTCCTCTTCCTTCCTGCTGCCTGCTTAACCCTCTGATGACATCTCCCTTCCCTGAGACTGCTCCTCACTCCCTTTCAGAATTGCTTTCTTCCCCATCCCTCCTGGATCCTGCACCCTCACTGCTGCCTCCAATCCACCCAGCTGCTATGCTTTGTGGAGGAAGCATGTGTCTGAATAAAGAATGATTTCTCAGTTCCAAAGTTAGAGTGGGGTTTTTCATAGCTGTAGGTGAGTGGAGTCTTTACGTACAGACGAAACAGGCATACCAAGTGTGAGTAAAAGAGAAGCAAGTTTTAAAGCTGCCTCCTGTCCCCTCAACTCATTGAAGAAGAAGAGGCAAGATCTCTAGTCCAGAGGGATCAGCTTCTAGATCCAGGCAGGCTAGGGTAAATGCCAATGGCAAAGAAGGAGCTGGGTGGATATTTTTCCAGCAAGCTGGGGACTTCTTGAGGAAATACCTCTTGCCTAGTCTGGCTAAGGGAGGAAGAGCAAGAACTGCTTCCGGTGGGTCTCATAGAGGCAGCATCAGCAGTATGGATTGGGCGAAGGTCCTGTTGCTCAGGGCTGTCCCAGAGAAATAGAACCCTTACTTTTGATGGCCTGCCTAGGTGTAGTTCTGTCTGTTTTGGAGAGCAGCCAGGCATTCAGGAGCTGGGCTGACCGAGCACAAAAAACCCCCCTATCCTTTAAAAAAAATTCTGTAAATCAATCACATTCTTGCATTTTAAGCATAACACTTGCAACTAAAACCAAACTGCTGTATTATAATCAAGATGCATCTGCTTGTTTTATATTTAAGGCCCACAGGCTTCAACTAATTTAGGGGACCATCTGGTGAGAAAGAGAGAAAGTCTTATTACAAAGTGGCATTTGTTTGCAGTCTCAGGCCTCAGAAGGGATTGTTCTGGGGATCCCAACCAATTTCCAGTGCTCCTGACTTAAGTAGAAAGGCATGGCTCTGGAGTCAAATAGATCAGATTCAGTTCCTCCTGCAACATTAACAAACTGGTGTCTTGAGCCATAGGACTTCTGAGGTTTGAATTTCCTCAGTTTCCTCATACGTAAAATGGGAATTAGATTATACCTGAAGTTGCTGGGAAGATAAAGGAGATAAAGTCTCCCAGAGGGAGCCTAGAAACATTGCTTCCTTTCCCTTGATCCATAACTTAATCTTCCATCTTATTCCCTCTGAGCCTGGCTCTTCTTGCCTACTTTGTGTAATATCCACTTTCACATGGATAGACGTGGGCATGCTTTTACACTGAGCTTTGAACAAAAGTTCTGAAAAATAAGCTTTATTCCAATGCTGTTATTTGTTCACTTCTACAGAAGTTAAAGAATTGAAATGGAATTGCCCTGGGATGCAGTGGTCAGAGGGCAATTTTGCCTCTTCTGTGGTATGCTAAACAAATCTATTCTCAAAGTCCTCCTGTCCTACATTTAAGTAGTTGAAAGGATTAGACCAGTTAGCTGGGACAAGTGCCAGTTGCAGCTCAGGGGTGGGAGGAGAGGGAGTTAGAAAGCAGGTTGGTTAGAGATGGAAAATCTGGGAATGGGGATGCTCTTTGATTTTAACTAGATAACTGCTACTTGGGTGACAGCTTTATTTCAAGTGAGAATATGAATTTGGCTGTATTCCTAGTTAGAATCTAATGCTCAAAATTTCCTCTAAATCGAGAAACAAAATTAAAAAGTGATGATTGAGATAGGCAAATGTAATTGCTGAAGCTGAGTAGTAGCTACCTGGAACTTCATTGCACCATTTTCTATACTTTTGTGTGTGTTTGAAAACATCCATAATTAAAAGTTTTTTGTTTATGTGACAGTTATGGGACAATGGAGGTCACTCAAAAACTGGGGAGTTTGATGTCATGTCAGTAAAGCTAGTAGAGGATATTTGAACCAAAAGAACTCCTTAGAGGAAATGTGGTGATTTCTATAATTCTTATCTAGCTAAGTGGATTTATTTGAAGGATTAAACAGCATGCAGATAAGACATTTGATGGATATAATATGAATTGACCTCCAAAAGTTTTTGACAAGATCTTACGACCACTGTTTTGGGTTTGTTTGGTTTTTTTTTAGGTTTTTGTTTGTTTGTTTTGGGGCCATGCCACGCTTGCAGGATCTTAGTTCCCCAACCAGGGATTGAACCCGGGCCCACAGTAGTGAAAGCACAGAGTCCTAACCACTGGACCACCAGGGAATTCCCACGACCACTGTTTTTAAGGGAGTTGAGTCACTATAGGACCGTGACCCTCCTTCCTCTGAGTAGATATCACCTTAGAAATAAGAAACAGACACAGAGTTAAAGGAGGTTAAGGACATTATTATTATTATTATGACATTTTGAAAATATGATTTCTTAGGGATTGGTGGGGGGGCTAGTTTAAAAAAAAATTTTTATAAAAGATCCAAAGGAAGGAATGCACAGTGAAATCTCCAAGTGGAGAATTACATGAAACTTCCTGACAATAAAAAGCTTAGGTGATGGGAATAAACTATAAGGAAATCTCATGAATATGGGCGTGGGTATATTCACTGGTAGCTATGAAGATTGGCTTTAGTTGTTGCTCTGAGTTGTTGCTAAACTACTTAGGGATATTATGAAAACCTTGCTTGGCAAGGCTCTAGGCATGAAGGCTCATTATAGAATGACTTAATAATTCACATATGTAAATGTACACATATGCATTTGATGCTAGAGTAGTGGCTGGGATTGATTGTGGATCACAGGAGAACAGATTTTTCTCTTCCTAGAATTGGCATGTTGGAAGGTAGGTACTCTATTATGGACACCTGCAATCCATCCTGTCAGGGGCTGGGAGAGAGTGTAAAACTAAAATCTAGTAGGGAAGAAAAAATAATCTGCCCTCAGAGGCTTTCCCTTCCCTTCAGGGAGAGGATTGATAGTCTTGCTGACAGTGGAAAAAATAGGTCAAAAGCCTCCTTGTTGAGAGGTGTTACCCTTCTACTTGAAGGAACAAAAATGAGAGTAGCAAGTTCTCACGTGGTGTTTGTAGAACAACACATTTCCGGATGAGAGCTGAAGAGGCAAGCTATACTCCTGACAGGACCAGCAATGTAATTTGTAGGGCTCAGTGCAAAATGAAAATGTGGGGCCCCTTGTTCATGAATTACTCAGAATTTCAAAATAGTGACAGCAGAATATTAAACCAAACATGGGCTCTTCTAAGCATGGGACCCTGTGTGATAGCACAGGTTGTATGCCCATCAAGCTGACCTTACTCCTGGGCAGCAGGAATAGTGATAACAAAAATTCAGAAGACATAATAGAAAGGTATAAAGCAGAAAATCAAGATCATCTAAAACTCCCACCACGTAGAAACAACCCTTGTTATTTTGGTGTATATATCTAAGAGATGTTTCTGTATACATATACATATATAGACACATATTCATACAGTTTTTTATACTGTGGAAATTCTATGTTAAAAAGGAGATAAGGGGGCTTCCCTGGTGGCGCAGTGGTTAAGAATCCGCCTGCCAATGCAGGAGACATGGGTTTGAGCCCTGGTCCAGGAAGATCCCATATGCCGTGGAACAACTAAGCCCGTGCGCCACAACTACTGAGCCTGTGCTCTAGAGCCCACGAGCCACAAATACTGAGCCCACGTGCCACAACTACTGAAGCCTGTGCTCCTAGAGCCTGTGCTCCATAACAAGAGAAGCCACCACAATGAGAAACCCGCACACCACAACGAAGAGTAGCCCCCGCTCGCCGCAACCAGAGAAAGCCCGTGCGCAGCAATGAAGACCCAACACAGCCAAAAATAAACAAATAAATTAATAAATTTATTTAAAAAAAAAAGGAGATAAGGCCCAAAATGGAGTCGCTTGTGCTAAGCCCATGTCACCAAATGGAGACTTAATATGTACGAAACCTAATTACAGTTTCAGCCTCTCCTAGGAATGTAATCTTAACCAGTCAGTCTGGAATTTCCTGGTTAGCACTAAAGAGGTAATCTCCTTGATGGACCCCTGCTGTCCCCCAGAGGAAGGTAACCTTGCTTGAAACAACCAGCTCTTTGCTAGAATAACTTCCTTGCTCTGCCTCCTTCTACCTGTAAAAGTCTTCCATTTTGTACAGCTCCTCAGAGCTTTTTCCTATTTGGTAGATGGTATGCTGCCCAATTCATGAATTGTTTAATAAAGCCAATAAGATGTTTAAAATTTACTCAGTTGAACTTTGTTATTTAACAGATTCGGTGGCAGCAGTGGGACTGAAGGAGACTTCTGATGGCTTCAGGGACAATGAGAAACACAGGAGTGATACCTTGTGAACCCCTTGAGTTCTCTTTCTCGCCATTTCCAGGGGCCGTGGGTAAGTTCCTCTTGGTTCTGAGCTCCACTCTCTTTGCCTTGAGCTTCCAATCTAATTGGCTTTCTGCAGTTCCACGTTGGGACCTTCTGGTAGTTAGACCACAATCCTCTATTTGACTGGAAAACCCCAGCCCTTAGTTCAGTCCCCAGATTCAACGTTGGGAACTGCTGGCGATTCTGTCAATAGTTCCCCATTTGTTTAGAATCCCAGTCTGTAGTCCCCACTTGTTGGGTCTGCTGGTTCAGTCCTTTCCCGAGTCCCAGGTTCCACATTGGGAATTGCTGGTGGTGTGTACAGGGCCTTCTCTTGTCCAGGCCACAGTAACATCTCTTGGTTGCTGCTGGTGTGTTAAGGTGCACATGTTTGTTTGTCTTGTTTTGTGTAGATAAGGGCTATTGCTAATGGGATTCTTGGAAGCCAAAAGTTGCAAAATTGGTGGGCATGGGTCGAGCACTTAAAAACTGATGGAGCACTCACCACCTAACTCTAAGATTCCTGTGTTAGGATAAGTTGATCACCAACCTCAAGAAAATTTCCATGCAATGAGGTATGCTGTAAAACACCACACAATCCCCAATGCAGCAGCACAACCCTCTTAGGTATTACAGTAGTCCCCCCATATCTGCAGTTTCACCTTCCATAGTTTCTGTTACCCCTAGTCAACTGTGGTCTGAAAATATTAAATGGAAAATTCTAGAATTAAACAATTCATACATTTTAAATTGCACACCATTCTGAGTAGCTTGATGAAACCTTGAGCCCTCCAGCTCCATCCTGCCCAGGATCCCCAACCAGTGACATTGTCCGCTCCTGACATCCAGCCATCTACATCATCATGGCTCGATGATCTAGGATCACCCAAAGCAGATGATCCTTCTGACATATCATAAGAAAGTCAATAGTAGCCTAACGCTACATCACAATGCCTATGTCATTCACCTCACTTCATGTCATCACATAGGCATTTATCATTTCACATCATCACAAGAAGGATGAGTATAGTACAATAAAATATTTTGTGACAGAGACCACATTCACATAATTTTTATTACAGTATATTGTTAAAATTGTTCTATTTTGTTATTAGTTATTATTGTAACTCTTACTGTGCCTAATTTATAAATTAAACTTTACAATATGTATGTATGTACGTATAGGAAAAAATATATATAGGGTTTGGTACTATCCTTAGTTTCAGGCATCCACTAGGTGTCTTTCTTGGAATGTATCCTCTGTGATTAAGGAGGGACTACTGTAGTTTGGCTCCGAGAGACCAAAAAGGCTTAGCTAAAAGAAATGGGATCCTTAAATTCCAAAGAGTTGAATGCACCACCTTTTGGCACACCTGCTTATTTTATGTCTAAGAACTATGGTCCCGGAAGCTATAAATATCTACAAAACTGGCAGAATCTTACTAAAAAAATCCTAGAATTACAATGGCCATTATGGGGAATGTTCCAACTAGATAAGATCGTTCAGTTAAGAGGGTTAATAAAAAGCAAAGGTTCCCAAATCAAACAAACAGAATGGGATACCTATTTTAATTGGTATGTAGAAGCTTCCAAAAGGCTTCTAGATTCCAAAATAGCTTCAGTGAAAATTTTGTTGTAAAAGGCTAATGGAAAATCAAAGACACAAAAGGTATCTAAAACAACACCAAGGCCTCCCGAATTACACCCTCCTAGGGGTCCATCATCAAAATGCTGTCCTAGAGATTGATATCTATTGTAATCAACTGGGATACTGGAAAAGAGATCGTCCTCAAAGGTCCTATGCAAATTCTTCAACATCAGCTTGAATGCCCCCGTATCTACCTTCTAAGGAGGGGCCCTATATGGGCCCCTCCAGAGTTGATGAGACTCTGAGGGATTTTTCTAGTAAACTGCTACTTTATTCCCTTAAGCAGCCAAGGGGAAGCTAAAGTTAAAATCAATCAAAAACTTTACCAAATTCTGGTAGATACCAGAGCTTACACTCTCTACTTTAAACCCCACTCAGAGCCTGCAGATGGGATCCTGGGAAAACTGGCAGAAGCTGGCTAAGGGTAATAATTCTTGCTAGAGTTGGCTCTCCCAGATCTCTGTCTGTTGTATCCTGTAGAGAAAGGAAAATAAAATACCGTTTGCACCCTCTTTGGGGGCACCTCTTTAGTCCAAGGAATTGTTCAGTACTGCCAGAAATATTTACTGTTTTTCCCGGATGAAACCTGACAAGATATTTGAAAGGATTTTTTTTTTTTTTTTAAGTAGCTCTGCGGTCAGAAGTTGGCCAAATTGAAGCTGATATTCAAAGCCTATTGGGAACTTTTTTAAAGACCTTCTCCCCAAAGCTAAAATGAAAACTATACAACCAGAGGGAAAGAAAAACCTTCTGAAGCCTTTGTGGAAGGATTTACTAAAACATTCCAAAGACAAATATTTCTAAATCCAGAACATAGAAATATTTTGGTTTTCATCTTAGTTGGGAATCTTCTCCCTGATACAGAAAAGCAAATTGAAGATAATGTGGTTGGATGAGTGGAACAACCTATGATGCCATTTAAGTTGCAACCTAATTTCTTGAGAAATTAAAAGCAACTGTCCTTATCTTACAGATCTTTGCAAAACCAGAAATGTAGCTCCAGAAAAAATGCAAAGTCCACCTATCCTTTTTACCTATCCCAAAACCTCCCCTACTTATCTCAGAAAGCTTGTAAGTATTGTAAATATTCTGGTCTTGAAAGAACAAAAGTCCTTCTTGGAGGAACTTGCATTCTTTCCCTGAGCCTTTGAGAAGTAAATGTTTTACCTAGTCTTTCTCTGGGAACTCTTATCTAGACCATCGCCAATTCCTGAGAATGAAAGAAAAAAGTAGGGGGAAGGCTTTTAAAAAATACAAACTGCTATAAAAGCTCTCTTCCCCCAAATCTGGTCCACAGCTTCTATAAGGTTACTTGTTAAAGACAAATACAAATCTTCAGTGTCTTCTCCACAAATATTATTAGAAGAAGCTTTAGCCATAGCCATTGGAGCAGGTATACTTATTTCAACTGTTCTTTTATAAGCTAGTGAGTTTTATATTATCATATCTGTCTCATGGTTAAAATTTTAGGGCAAGAACTATAAAGTCTCAACTATAAAGTTTGCATCTGTATGTTTATGTGTGTCTCTCTATATATGTTGTAGATGTGTGGTACTTTTTTTTTTACCTCCAGATGGTATTGCCAAAATTAATTTGTAAAAGAGTTCTGTTTAATTGGCTTAAAGAAAATGAATGCCTATATGAATTAAGTATTTATAAAATTCTCAAAAAATATAATAGAAACTAACCCAAATGCTTTTCAGGTTCGTGTGATCTAGGAAAATATTTGGTATTAAAGCTAATTTAAATCTGTTGGTTTAATTAAAATAGACATGTCTTTAGAGTTATCAACATTGAATATAATGCAGACATACAACTTTTATTCTACCTAGGTTTATTAGTCAAATAAGTTCATGTTATCTCTGTTATAAAACTTGTCAGTAAGAAACATAACTTGGTATGATGAAGTAATCTAAGCATAATTGTTGAAAACAAGTGAATTAAATAGATGTAAGTGAGGTAAGAGTTTTTAGGTGAACTTTTTAGCAATAATTATATTTTACAGTATATATACTTAAGCAGTTTCCCCAAATCTTTTTGGTAACCTGAAACCTTAAAGTTTTGCTAAGTTAAATTAAATGATAGTCATTAAATATCTAGATAATTTCCAAATAAGATGAAATACTGAAACACTAATTACTGAATGTAGGTTTATCCACTTTTGGTTTTGTTTTACAGAGCAGCTAAAGATATTTGGGTTTATTAGTAAACATGTTTTGTGCCACACTGAAAAAAAATCACTATGAAAAAGCATATGTTTCTAGAAAATATAAAATGTTTATAAATTTGCCACAAAATGCTAATGTATAAAATAGTTCACAATTGTTTATTTATTTATTTTCACTAGAAATTAAAGTTTTTAAGGGTTGAAAGTTATATGTAATTAAAACTACTAGAAATAATAAGGGAAAGTTTCCGTATGCAAGGAAAGTAGGATGTATGTTTTCAGTAAAAGAAGGTATGAGGAATGGAAATGCATTTTTGTTGAGGGAAAGGAAAGTAGTTTTGTCCTAAGGCTGGTTATTTCAGAATGGAAAAGAGGGAAAACATAGGACAAAATCTGAAAGTAAAAAAAGAAAGTTGTAAAAAGTTTATGGGAAAAGAATCTTGGGAAATAATTTTATGCATGGTCAAGCTGGCTAAGATTAAAATGAATTTATTTGAGTGAAAAATGAGTTTTAATATCAAAAGTAGCTGGTGCAATATTAGAATTTGGTTTTCTCTCTGTTAAAAGGACAAAGATTTTGTGCACTATTGATCTGCTCTTGTAAGAGATTGCAAATGGTTTTTCTTTATCTTTTAAGTAACTTGCCTAGAAGACAAAGATTTTGTGTCTTATCAAAATAATTTCCTATTTCACATTGTCTTTATCAAGTCTCTGATTACTTAAGAAAATTGAGTCTTCTCTATTAAAAGAGCTAAGATATTTTGTTTGTTTGTTTGTTTACAAGTATTTAACTTTCTGTATTTGCCTGTGAAGTCTAATTGTCACTATGGCTAAATAGATAATTAAGTATTGTTTCAGTGACCTATGATCCTATTTGACCAAATGTTTTTAAAGCCTTTTGATATTTTTGAAAACTGCCCCCCCACCACCAAAAAAAAAATCAAATTCTAAATGAAGTCTTTTTGACCTGGAAGTAACTTTGAGATTTTTCCAGAAGCCCCTGGAAAATCACAAAAGAATTACTCTCCTTAGAAAAAGAGAGATGTTAAACTTATTAGGCATATTTGATATGCTAAATTACATGGGAAGCATTGTCAAATAAGTAGTACTAAGCCTTCTTTATGTTGTATTTGTATAGATATATGTGTTCCAGAAATTGTATGAAATTCCTGGGAATTTGAAGTGTCCTGGTATGTTATCAGTAATAATTCCAGTTATTATCTTAAAATGTTGTATGTCACAGAAATAACCAAATTTCCTCATCAATTCCATTGTAATTAATTCTAATCAGATCTTTAACAATGAGCATTTTTTAAGTCTTTTTACAGACAGTTACTGTTTTACTCTGATACTTTTGTAAAAATGTTCCTGCAAAGTACTTCCATCTTCAAGGAGATTCACGGAAAGAACTTTGACAAGTACAGGTTTCTGATAACTTTAAGATCATAAAGCTGAACTCAGTGAGAATTTCCAGAGCTAATGGAAAAATTGGATTCAAGCAGAACAAGTATTAATTACATGGGTCTGAATGAACTGAGGAGGATGATTATAATTTTTAATGACTTTTTGGTTGAAACATTGCTGGTTCCTTAATGTTTTGTTTTTCCATATTTAAGGAAACCTTTCCTCTTAAGCTAGCTATGACATGCAGCAATTTGGTAAAGTATACCTTTGTAAGCAAAGATGAAACATGTACTTTTTCTCCCTACCCAATCCCTCCATAATTTAGAAACTCTTGAGTATTCTTTTCATGGCAATATAGTTAGTTATTTGAATAAGTTCAATAAGGATCTGTTTGTTCTCCTTGTAACAGAACACAATTAGAAACATTGGCTATATTACAATACCAAGGCTTTGACAGGAAAGTCATATTTGGGAGAGACATGCATAGACTCAGATATGACCAGACAGCTTTAAGGTACTAAGGTTGACTTCATGGAGCCAATAAAGCCTCTCAGAAACATCGACCTGGTACTTTGCTTACTGGATTCCCGGCAGCCTTACCAGGTAAGTAAGGAAGGTCACTTCCTGGCAGGCTCAGAAAGCTCAGGATATTTTGGGGATCTGAAGAAGAGAGGAATTTACACAACTATAGGCAAAATCTTGGCTAGGCTTCCTGTCCTCAGAGGCTTTTAAGAGTTCAAGCTGAGATTTCTTATGAAAAGTTCCAGCAAAGCTGTCTTAAAAAGAACTTATATGGTCAATCACTATTCTTGCTGCACTTATGTAAATAACAAAGCCAGTTTTAATGCAAACAAATTAGTTTTACTGTGATTATCTTGGTAAAAATAATGGGGGTGATTGTAGAGAGAAAAATTATGTTTGCACCTTTGTAGATACTAGATTTTAGTCCTGTTAACTGTCTTTGAAGTTTTGTTATATACCTGTAAACTGGACTGGATCCTCAATTCTTTTAGTTTCCTCAAATATCTGGCTATAACTCTCCAAACTAACGTTTCCAATTTTCTGCCACCCTTCTGATTTGGAATCACTAAGAATAAAGGCTGCTGTTAAATTTTCTTGGAAGGGACTATACCAGGTCTTCCTCATTTATCCAGATGGCAGCCAAACTTCAGGGACTTGAACCTTGGGTACACATCTCACAGCTAAAGAAGGCTGCACCTGACAACTGGTCCTGTGTAGACACTGGAGACTCCCAATCAGAGGAAGAGAAGTAGCTAACATTGATGGAGACTGCCAAGATGCCAGATCAAGACTTCATACTTTAGCTAAACATGAAACTCTCTCTCCTTCTCTTTCTTTCCTTTACTCTTCCAGGCCATTGCTAATAGAGTTAACCTTTCAGACGGCTGGATTTGTCATCAAAAATGCCTGTCTGTGATGCCAGAGACCCCCTGGTCCTCCCTGTGACCAATTTCTCTTCTATTCCCAATTGACATCCCCCCCACCACCGCCACCAGGAGTCACTTAGAGTCTGACTTTCATGGCCAGAACATCCTGTGCCTTCTTTGACTTTTCTTCAATTATAACTGTACTTGCCCAATTAGACACAAATACCTGTGTAAATCATAGTACATATGCACCCCCACGCTCTTATGATTATCTAAATCAGATCTTCCCCCAATCATGAAAAGCTCTCACCAGCAGCACTCATCTTTGCAAGGAATTTAGAACAACTTTTCATTTCAGGCTCGGAGGTTTACTTTCCAATTGTGCTGAAAACCTAACTGACCCCTGGCTTGAATGGACAAATGCAACAATCCATTAACAATACCACCTTGGTGGGAATGGTTTGTGCCCTGACAGGATTTATCTTTGTCTGTGGTGTTTGTCATTCTCCTTGAGCCTATGAATGCCTAGATGGGTGGTGCATAACTGAGCAATCAATGCCCCTTAGGTTATCTAACTGTGCCCCTAGCTGTCCACAATCAAACTGAGACACCTCATTGGTCAACTCCCCTGAATTTACATCGTCCAGTTAGAAAAGACCTCCCAGGAGGTGTTCATGATTCAGGATTCACTTCCTTTGGCAGGTCCCTACTTCCCTGGTTAGGAGTGAATACAAGTAAGGCTATGATCAGGAACCTCTCCTTAACTCTCGAAAATACTACAGAATCTACTGCAAAAGCCATAGCTGCCCAACAAAAATCCTTACACTCTCTGATCAAGATTGCTCTTGATAAAAAGATAACCCTTGATTATCTTTTAGCTGAGCAAGGAGTTGTTTGTGCTGTGGCCAGCACCATTTGCTGCACCTGGATTAGCACTTCTACAGTTGAAACTCAGCTGTATAAGATCACTGAATATGCCACTGGCTTAAGAAAGTAACTCCTTCAACGGGTTGTTTCTTTGATGTAGTTGATTTTGATTGGTTTGGGTCTTGGGGACCATGAATCCAAAGTGCACTCCAGACTTTGGGAATTATCCTGCTTACCACAGCCATAGTAGTCTCCCTGGTGTGCTGTGTTCTCTCAAAAGCTTTAAATGCATGGTTGCAGCTGCTCACCACCAAGCAAATGTTCTAAGACTGGAATGTCAGGAAAGAACAAAGAGAACGACCAGCTAAAAAATTGTGAACCTGAAGTCATGACCTTTGAATGCCACAGAGGTTCAGCAAAAAAAGTAATGACCTGTGAATACTACACAGAGGATCAGCAAAAACTGTGGGAACTTCAGAGTGGTAGCTGGAAGTGCCACTAATGCCTTAAATTTTGATCACATCTCCCAGTTAAGCTGAGAGTCTGATCAGAAGGGGGGAATTGTTAAAAAAGAGACAATAGGCCCCAAATGGAGTCACTTGTGCTAAGCCCACATCACCAAACTGAGACTTAATACCTAACCTAATTGCAGTTTCAGCCTCTCCCAGGAATGTAATTCCAGTCAGTCAGGAATTGTCTGGTCAGCCGTAGTGAGGTAATCCACCTGATAGACCCCTGCTGTCCCCCAAAGGAAGGTGACCTTGCTTGAAACAATCCACTCGTTTTTAGTAATTTCCTTGTCCCTCCGCCTTCTGCTTGTAAAAGTCTTCTATTTTGTACTGCTCTTCAGAGCTCCTTTCTATTTGCTAGATGGGATGCTGCCCAATTCATGAATTGTTGAATAAAGCCAATAAGATCTTTAAAGCTTACTCAGTTGAGGGACTTCCCTGGTGGTCCAGTGGTAAAGAATCCACCTTGCAATGCAGAGGACGTGGGTTCGATCCCTGGTCAGGGAACTAAGATCCCACGTGCCGAGGGGCAACTAAGCCCGCACGCCACAACTACTGAGCTCGCGTGCCTCAACTAGAGCCCACGTGCTGCAAACTACAGAGCCCACGTGCCCTGGAGCCTGTGCACCACAACTAGAGAAGAGAACACCCACATGCCACAACTAGAGAGAAGCCCACGCACCACAACGAAGAGCCTGTGTGCTGCAACAAAGGATCCTGCATGCCTCAACAAAGATCCTGCGTGCCGCAACTAAGACCTGACACAGCCATAAATAAATAATAAATAAATCTTTAAAAAACAACTTAGTTGAATTTTGTTACTTAACAGGTATATTGTACATTCTCTTTTGTCACCTTTTAAAAAACTTACTACATTTTACAGGGTTTTCCATGTTGGTAGTTACAGTTGTGTGTGTTTTTTTTTTAATTATTTAATTTAATTTAATTTATTTATTTATGGCTGTGCTGGGTCTTCATTTCTGTGCGAGGGTTTTCTCTAGTTGCGGCAAGTGGGGGCCACTCTTCATCGCGGTGCGCGGGCCTCTCACTATCGCGGCCTCTCTTGTTGCGGAGCACAGGCTCCAGACGCGCAGGCTCAGTAATTGTGGCTCACGGGCCTAGCTGCTCTGCGGCATGTGGGATCTTCCCAGACCAGGGCTCGAACCCGTGTCCCCTGCATTGGCAGGCAGATTCTCAACCACTGCGCCACCAGGGAAGCCCTCCATGTTGGTAAATATAAATCATTTCAATCCTATTGTATAGAGATTCCATGTTCTATTTAACCAAACCCTATTGTTGGGTGTCTGAGGAATCTCAGTCTGAGTTTTTCATTATTACACATGATGCACATTGAATATCCATACAAGTTGAGTGGGGATTGAATAGCTCAATCAGTATAAAGCACTTCACAGAGTACTTGGCAAATAGTAAGCTCTTTATAAATGTTAGTGTTATTTTTATATTGTCAAATTGCCCCATATAAAGGTGAACTAATTTACATTCCTGATAGCAGGGTGAGAGGGCTTAGTTTCCCTAAATCCTTGCCAGTTCTTTCAACTTTTGCCTTTTGTATTTCTTCCTCTGTGAATGGCCTGTTCATGTTCTTTGATGGTTCTCCTGTTAGATTCCTCATGCGTTAACATTTTTAATGGGTTTCTGTACTGGGGCTATTAAGCCTTTGTAATATGAATAACAGGTACTTTTTCTTCTAGTTTTTTTGTTTGATGTTGTTTGCTTTAACCACACAGATGTGTTAAAGTTTAATACAGTTAAATCTGTTCATCTTTTCCTTTAGGATTTTGGTCTTTGCTGTCTTCTTCTTCTTCTTCTTCTTTATTTTTTTGGGCCACGCTGTGAAGCTCGTGGGATCTTAATTCCCCGACCAGGGATTGAACCTGTGCCCCCTGCAGTGGAAGCGCAGAGTCCAAACCATTGGACCTCCAGGGAATTCCCTTGCTGTCTTCCTTTAGAAAGTCTTTTGCCACAGCATAGGTTTGAAGTTCAATGGGGGTGAAACCTCTCCTACCTTAGGTTAGGTCCACCAGCTTTCCTCTGAGGCTTCATTCTTCTGGGGTGTGGTGTTCCAAATTCTACCATGGAATTCACAACATTAGAATACTTTCAAACGTACATGGGAATACTTTTATTAACTTTGAATGATACAAGGTATATTAAGAATGAGTGTTTTCTACCTTCTTCCCACCCAGAAAACACTTCTGCCTTTCCATATTTTCTGCCTTGCTTTGCTTGCTTCTCTTTTTTTTGGCTGCACTGCGCGGCTTGTGGGATCTTAGTTCCCTGACCAGGGATTGAACCTGGGCCCTCGGCCATGAAAGCGTGGAGTCCTAACCACTGGACCACCAGGGAATTCCCTACCTTGCTTTGTTTTCTAGGGAGAGTTCTGTCTTTATCAGAGCTGTTCTTTTGGGGATCAAACCAAAGAGAAACTGAATTGCATATACATTTATTTGGAGTTAGTGGGATATACTTATGTGGTTTGCTATCACTTCTGCATATAGTTAAATTATTGCTGGCTGTACGAGTGTAGGAATGACTTGTGGAAACATTTCTGAAGTGGCAAATCTAAAGCTTATTTAAGATTATTTATTACTTAAAAAACTCGACACATCGTAAAATCTTACAGCTTACGTATAAAAGAAATGAGAGAGGTTTTCCCAAATTTTATAACAATCCAGAAAATTTACATGACATTAACCAGTGGTGGTGAGTTGTGAAGCTGATAAAGACTTTTCAAACTCTCAGAAGAAAACCGAGTTGTTTTTCTATTCTCTCTATAGAAATTGTACTACAAAAGGTGTATTGGATGAAGAGGTGATCAAAAGTCATGCAACCAAAAAATATAGGAAAAAAGTATATATTTAAAGTGATGAAAGGGAAGAACCTACAACCAAGATTACTCTACCTGGCAAGGATCTCATTCAGATTCGATGGAGAAATCAAAAGCTTTACAGACAAGCAAAAGATAAGAGAATTCAGCACCACCAAACCAGCTCTACAACAAATGCTAAAGGAACTTCTCTAAGTGGGAAACACAAGAGAAGAAAAGGACCTACAAAAACAAACCCAAAACAATTAAGAAAAT
Organism: Balaenoptera physalus; assembly: GCF_965194825.1. Lineage (NCBI taxonomy): Eukaryota > Metazoa > Chordata > Mammalia > Artiodactyla > Balaenopteridae > Balaenoptera > Balaenoptera physalus. The sequence continues at coordinate 105,915,783 of NC_138903.1, forward strand.
GGTAATAGGAAAATACCTATCAATAATTACCTTAAACGTGAATGGATTAAATGCTCCAACCAAAACACACAGGCTTGCTGAATGGATACAAAAGCAAGACCCATATATATGCTGTCTACAAGAGACCCACTTCAGACCTAGGGACACATACAGACTGAAAGTGAGGGGATGGAAAAAGATATTCCATGCAAATGGAAATCAAAGCTGGAGTAGCAATACTCATATCAGATAAAATAGACTTTAAAATAAAGAATGTTACAAGAGACAAGGAAGGACACTACATAATGTTCAAGGGATCAATCCAAGAAGAAGATATAACAATTATAAATATATATGCACCCAACATAGGAGCACCTCAATACATAAGGCAACTGCTAACAGCTATAAAAGAGGAAATCGACAGCAACACAATAATAGTGGGGGACATTAATACCTCATTTACACCAATGGACGGATCATCCAAACAGAAAATTAATATGGAAACGCAAGCTTTAAGTGACACAATAGACCAGATAGATTTAATTGATATTTATAGGACATTCCATCCAAAAACAGCAGATTACACTTTCTTCTCAAGTGCGCACGGAACATTCTCCAGGATAGATCACATCTTGGGTCACAAATCAAGCCTCAGTAAATTTAAGAAAATTGAAATCATATCAAGCATCTTTTCTGACCACAACGCTATGAGATGAGAAATCAATTACAGGGAAAAAAACGTAAAAAACACAAATACATGGAGGCTAAACAATACGTTACTAAATAACCAAGAGATCACTGAAGAAATCAAAGAGGAAATCAAAAAATACCTAGAGACAAATGACAATGAAAACACGACGATCCAAAACCTATGGGATGCAGCAAAAGCAGTGCTAAGAGGGAAGTTTATAGCTATACAAGCCTACCTCAAGAAACAAGAAAAATCTCAAATAAACAATCTAACCTTACACCTAAAGGAACTAGAGAAAGAAGAACAAACAAAACTCAAAGTTAGCAGAAGGAAAGAAATCATAAAGATCAGAGCAGAAATAAATGAAATAGAAGCAAAGAAAACAATAGCAAAGATCAATAAAACTAAAAGCTGGTTCTTTGAGAAGATAAACAAAATTGATAAACCATTAGCCAGAATGATCAACAAAAAGAGGGAGAGGACTCAAATCAATAAAATTAGAAAGGGAAAAGGAGAAGTTACAACAGACACCGCAGAAATACAAAGCATCCTAAGAGACTACTACAAGCAACTCTATGCCAATAAAATGGACAACCTGGAAGAAATGGACAAGTTCTTAGAAAGGTATAACCTTCCAAGATTGAACCAGGAAGAAATAGAAAATATGAACAGACCAATCACAAGTAATGAAATTGAAACTGTGATTAAAAATCTTCCAACAAACAAAAGTCCAGGACCAGATGGCTTCACAGGTGAATTCTATCAAAATTTAGAGAAGAGCTAACACCCATCCTTCTCAAACTCTTCCAAAAAATTGCAGAGGAAGGAACACTCCCAAACTCATTCTCTGAGGCCACCATCACCCTGATACCAAAACCAGACAAAGATACTACAAAAAAAGAAAATTACAGACCAATATGACTGATGAATATAGATAGATGCAAAATTCCTCAACAAAATACTAGCAAACAGAATCCAACAACACATTAAAAGGATCAGACACCATGACCAAGTGGGATTTATCCCAGGGATGCAAGGATTTTTCAATATATGCAAATCAATCCATCTGATACACCATATTAACAAATTGAAGAATAAAAATATGATCATCTCAATAGATGCAGAAAAAGCTTTTGACAAAATTCAACACCGATTTATGATAAAAACTCTCTGGAAAGTGGGCATCGAGAGAACTTACCTCAACATAATAAAGGCCATATACGACAAACCCACGGCAAACATCATTCTCAGTGGTGAAAAACTGAAAACATTTCCTCTAAGATCAGGAACAAGACAAGGATGTCCACTCTCACCACTATTATTCAACATAGTTTTGGAAGTCCTAGCCACAGTAATCAGAGAAGAAAAAGAAATAAAAGGAATACAAATTGGAAAAGAAGATGTAAAACTGTCACTCTTTGCAGATGACATGATACTATACCTAGAGAATCCTAAAGATGCCACCAGAAAACTACTAGAACTAATCAATGATTTTGGTAAAGTTGCAGGATACAAAATTAATGCACAGAAGAAATCTCTTGCATTCCTATACACTAATGATGAAAAATTTGAAAGAGAAATTAAGGAAACACTCCCATTTACCATTGCAACAAAAAGAATAAAATACCTAGGAATAAACCTACCTACGGAGACAAAAGAGCTGTATGCAGAAAACTGTAAGACACTGATGAAAGAAATTAAAGATGTTACCAACAGATGGAGGGATATACCATGTTCTTGGATTGGAAGAATCAATATTGTGAAAATGACTATACTACCCAAAGCAATCTACAGATTCAATGCAATCCCTATCAAATTACCAATGGCATTTTTTACGGAACTAGAACAAAAAATCTTAAAATTTGTATGGAGACACAAAAGACCCCGAATAGCCAAAGCAGTCTTGAGGGAAAAAAACGGAGCTAGAGGAAGCAGACCCCCTGACTTCAGACTATACTACAAAGCTATAACAATCAAGACAATATGGTACTGGCACAAAAACAGAAATATAGATCAATGGAACAGGATAGAAAGCCCAGAGATAAACCCACGCACCTATGGTCAACTAATGTATGACAGAGGAGGCAAGGATATACAGTGGAGAAAAGACAGTCTCTTCAATAAGTGATGCTGGGAAAACTGGACAGCTACATGTAAAAGAATGAAATCAGAACACTCTCTAACACCATCCACAAAAATAAACTCAAAATGGATTAGAGACCTAAATGTACGACCAGACACTATAAAACTCTTAGAGAAAAACATAGGAAGAACACTCTTTGACATAAATCACAGCAAGATCTTTTTTGATCCACCTCCTAGAGTAATGGAAATAAAAACAAAAGTAAACAAATGGGACCTAATGAAACTTAAAAGCTTTTGCAAAGCAAAGGAAACTACAAACAAGACGAAAAGACAACCCTCAGAATGGGAGAAAATATTTGCAAATGAAGCAACTGACAAAGGATTAATCTCCAAGATTTACAAGAAGCTCATGCAGCTCAATAACAAAAAAACAAACAACCCAATCCAAAAATGGGCAGAAGACCTAAATAGACATTTCTGCAAAGAAGACATACAGATGGCCAAGAAGCACATGCAAAGCTGCTCAACATCACTAATTATTAGAGAAATGCAAATCAAAACTACAATGAGGTATCACCTCACACCAGTTAGAATGGGTATCATCAGAAAATCTACAAACAACAAATGCTGGAGAGGGTGTGGAGAAAAGGGAACCCTCTTGCACTGTTGGTGGGAATGTAAATTGCTACAGCCAGTATGGAGAACAGTATGGAGGTTCCTTAAAAAACTAGAAATACAATTACCATATGACCCAGCAATCCCACTACTGGGCATATACCCAGAGAAAACCAGACACATGCACCCCAATGTTCATTGCAGCACTATTTACAATAGCCAGGTCATGGAAGCAACCTAAATGCCCATTGACAGAAGGATAAAGAAGATGTGGTGTATATACACAATGGAATATTACTCAACCATAAAAAGGAACGAAATTGGGTCATTTATAGAGATGTGGATGGATCTAGAGACTGTCATATAGAGTGAAGTAAGTCAGAAAGAGAAAAACAAATATCGTGTATTAACGCATTTATGGGAACCTAGAAAAATGGTACAGCGCAGTGGTGGGCTGCACAGGCTTCCGGAGGGGGTGGTGTGTGTGGATAGTGACCTGTGCTTGCACACAGGATTCTTGGTGCCTGCAGCAGGAGCGTTAGCGTTTCATGCCCGTCTCTGGGGTCCAAGCTGATAGCCACGGCTTGTGCCCATCTCTGTAGCTCGTTTAAGTGGTGCTCTGCCTTCTGTGGGCAGACAGGGAAGGAATCCCCTCTCCTCGCACACCCCGAAACAGTGGTCTCTTGCCTCTTAGGCAGGTCCGAGCTTTTTCCCGGACTCCCTCCCGGCTAGCTGTGGCGCACTAGCCCCCTTCAGGCTGTGTTCACGCAGCCAACCCCAGTCCTCTCCCTGGGATCTGACCTCCGATGCCCGAGCCTCAGCTCCCACCCCGCCCCCACGGGTGATCAGACACACCTCTCGGGCTGGTGAGTGGTGGTTGCCCTGGTCCTCTGTGCGGGAATCTCTCCGCTTTGCCCTCCGCACCCCTGTTGCTGCTCTCCTCCGTGGCTCCGAAGCTTCCCTCATGCCCACCCCCTGTCTCTGCCAGTGAAGGGGCTTCCTAGTGTGTGGAAACTTTTCCTCCTTCACAGCTCCCTCCCAGAGGTGCAGGTCCCGTCCCTATTCTTTTGTCTCTGTTTTTTCTTTTGCCCTACCCAGGTATATGTAGATTTATTTGCCTTTTGGGAAGTCTGAGGTCTTCTGCCAGCGTTCAATAGGTGTTCTGTAGGAGTTGTTCCACATGTAGATGTATTTTTGATGTAGTTGTGGGGAGGAAGATGATCTCCACATCTTACTCCTCCGCCATCTTGAAGGCCTCCCCCAGCAGCTTTATTTTGATATGCAACATAGTTGAGCCCCAAGCACAAGTCTTCCTGACTGACAGGCCCTGGTATTTTGTACAGGCCTTCCCCTCCTTCTTCAGCTCTGTGCTCTGCTTCTGATCTCAGGAGCCAGCTCACTGAGGTGTTTTGCAATCTGTGAACAGTCCTTCAATCAGGTCCTGTAGTGTCTACAGAATCCCCCCAGTGTTTTTAAATACTGGGCCCTGGACATTCAGTCATCTTTCCCCAGTCTGTGCCCAGGCCCTGTTGTGATTTTATATGTCCAACGTATTTTATTGAGGTCTGGCAGGACTGGCATTTGTGAAGGGACAATTTTAGGCTGTGTTTTCCAGGCGATCCAGTAATATAAGGAGCCATTGTTCCTCTCCTCCAAAGCTCTGCCAAATGTAATTATGCCATCTAAACAAATAAGCGCCTCCAGGTAATTCATATCACCAATTGCTTTTTCCATCAAACTCCTCAATGTGTCTGGGCCTCCAGAGATGTGTGGGGCAGCCTTTCAAATAGGGAAAACCCCACAGGGAAGACAAAAGCTGGCTTTTCTTTGCCCTAGTCAGAGGTAGGAATTCAACAATAGCACTTCTCAAACACAGCACTGGAAATTACTGATCTCTACCATGCAGTCTAGAGGTTAATCTGGACACAGAACTCTCTCTTTAAGGTGTAGAAGGATAATAGAACATCATTATCCACACCCCTGTCCTGAGTCTGCCCTCTCCTATCATGAGCTTTCCTTCTTCTCCTTTACATATTCATTTATTCAGCTGAATAGTAGTTCTCAACCTTGACTGCCTATTATAATCCATGGAGTTTCTCATAGAACATCTATCCCTGGGCCCCACCCACCCCTAGAGATCCTAACATTTTCTAAACACCTACTCTATGCTAGGTCCTGTGCCCTGCCTTAGGAGTAGAGGCAATTCAGTCATGATCCCTGCCACCATGTAGTTCATAGTCAAGGGACAGAGACAGAGACAGATAAATTAAAAAATATAATTCAGTGAGAAAATACAGTGTTAACTCCATGTTCTTCTCTTAGTCTAACTTGTTTCTCATAAAACTGTGCCAGTATGGGTAAGGTAAACATGGATTTTTTCAACAAGTCCTAGTATACAGGAGAAGGAGGCTTTCTTGGGTTCTTGGGTGACATAAATTGCGAATTAAAAAAAATACTAAAATGTACATGAATGCCCATAGAAATTTTATTTGTAATAGCCAAAAACTGGAAACAGCCCACTGTCCTTCAGTGGATGAATGGTTGCACAAACTGGCACATCCATACCTTGGAATACTACTTAGCAAGAAAAAGTAACGAGCTATGAATACATATGACAACCTGGATGAATCACCAAATTATGCTTAGTGAGAAAGGCTGCTCCTAAAAGGTTGCATCTTGTGTGATTCCATTTATACAGCATTTCTGAAGCGACAAAATTATAGAGATGGAAGAATGTTTAGTGGTTGCTAGGGGTTAGGGAATTGGAGAGGGAGGGAGGTAAGTGTGGCAACATGAAAGATCCTTGTGGTAATGAAAATATTCTATATCTTCACTGTTGTGGTGGTTATGCAAGGCTATACATGTGATAAAATTATATAGAGCTAAACACCCACCCATACACATACTCAGACACAAATGAATACATGTATAACTAGTGAAATCTGAATAAGCACTGTGAATTGTACCAATGTCAATTTTTGGTTTTGATGTTGCATTATAGTTGTATAAGATGCTAATACTGGGGATACCAAGGAAACATTGCATGGGACTTCCCTATACATTTCTTGCAACTTTCTTTGAATGTATAGTGATTAAAAAAATAATAATATAAGAAGTTACTAACCAGAAATCAAAAGGATTAAAAGTGTTAGACACACTTATAAATGCAAAACCATAAATGGCTACATTAGGAGAAGCTGGGATTTTAGCTACTCTTTGATGTTATAAGGAAGACATACAGTCCTCAGGGAATATTAAATTTAAAAAATAGATAAGTTTTGTTTTTTCCAATTAAAAAATGTTTCTTCAGGAAAATTTAAAACATGTAGTTCAAAAAAAGGTCTTTAGTAATCCTATCATTTTGAGATAATCATTTTTTTCAACATTTAGGGTATATATCTTTTCAATCTTTTTTCTATGCATAAAATTAAAAGAAAAAATTTCACACTCAGCAATAAATACATTTTTTTCTCTCTTTAAAGAGTCTTGTATTAATATGACCTTAATGTATATACAGTATTCTATCGTGTGGATGCAGAATGAATTATTTACCCAGTCCTCTATTCTGGATAGATTGTTTTCAAGTTTTTGGTATTATAAATAATAATCCTGCAATACACATCATTGTGCTTGCATCTTTGTATATATCTCTGGTTATTTCCTTAGTAAAAATTCTTAGGAGCAAAATTACTGGGTCAAGGATTATATAAAAATTTAAAGCTTTTGCTTTGTTTGGCTAAATTGCCAGCCAGAAAGGTTTTATGAATGTTCCATCTCTGTTTTTTCCTGAGCATATTCTTTGTTGCTAATGTTAGCAGCTGGGTAGTAGGCTGGGTAGACCCACTGTGGCAAATCTTCTGTTCCTTGGTACAGTGTTATAGGATCTAGCACAATGCTGGGTGCACACTAAGCCCTCAAAAATATTTGTTGATTTAACATCCTTCATAATGCATTCTTTGAAACTCTTATCTGCAGTTCGTGGAAACAAAATCGTCAAAATATTAGTGTGCTTTAACCCCGAATTATATCACTGACATCTAGTAAAGAGTAAGGACTTGAGGGAACAAATAGGTACATTTTGATAGAGGGGAAGGACTTGGGAAAAGCCTGGAGGCTCTAAAGTGGGAAGCAGAAACCATCTGAGGTTTCTGGGAGCAGACTGAAGGGGTCTGAAAAACTGAGGTTTGAGGTTTGCTGGGAAGGGTAGTTGTTGGGAGGGTAGAAGAGAGGAAAGCTCTTGCCTGTTACCTGCTTCCCACAACTCCACTCCTCTAAGCACTCAGGGTGTTAATAGACCTGGTGGCCTTTATGTAAAACAGAGGGCAAACTTCTCCCAGCAGACGTCTGGGCATAATTTATTCTGAATTGTGCTTTTATTTTTCACTTGTAGTGAGGAAGGTACGGGTTTCATCTGTCTTTCTAAGTTTCCCTCTTTGTGTCTTGCATGTGGCTATTACCCATGGAGTGGGACCGGTGGCCAGAGAGGTCTGGGCTTCCCATCATTGCTGCTCCTTCCACCCTCTGCCTGAAATACAAAGAGGGTGGACCACCTCACAGGCCCCAGGGCTCTCTGGGAGGAGCCCACCGTGGTTTCAGAAAAGACTGGGACACGGTCAGTTCTATTTAATCACCAGATGTGATTAAATAATAACAATATGTAAGCACTCAAAAAATTATACCAGATTCTTCTTGGATAACTTTATGTCATCTTATTTAATCTTTTCTAACCTGGTAAGATAGATCCTTATTATCCTCATTTTACAGTTCCAGAAATGGACTTAATTTATTTACCTGGATCACCCAGCTAGTATGTTGTAGACTTAATTTATTTACCTGGATCACCCAGCTAGTATGTTGTAGATCAGGTCTGATTCTAAACACCTGCTCCTAGCCACTGCCTGATTTGAAGCACACAGAGTGATGTGCTCTTCCTGAGTCTATTTCCTCCATTGCATGTTTTATTTTCTTAGATTCCACCTTTGGAGATTCAATCCCTTGCCTCATGAAGGCTTTTCCTACCCAAAGATCCCTTTTAAAATGATATCTATTCAAAGGAGCAGCAGTGGCTTAAGCACATCAGATAACACTGGAGTGCAGGAAAATGGGCTGTTAGCTAATTCCCCCAAACAAAGGACATGGGAAATTAATTCAGTTTTCTCAAGGTAATCAGGGAGCGTTGGAGAATCAGGGACACAAAGATCCAAAGTAGGATAGATTAGATCCAGTATAAATTTTATATTGGTACCCTCAGAGGTTTGCTACCATTTAGAAAGCCAATCCTTTGGGGCCTACCCCATTGTTTCTGCATTCCAGATGATGTTATTAGCATATAAAGTAAACAATACATTTTAATTCTCGGAGGCCCCAATTCAACCTTCTGTAGCTTTTCTTGCCTCCTTCAAAGTTCCCTTTATTTCTCAAGGTTACAGGAAGATTCAATCATGTTTGTATATCATGAGGGAGTTTTTTCCCCAGCAGGTTGAGACAGCATACTGTCACAGGCCCTTTGATATTCTGGTTTTGCTGTACATTTTAATAGGTACTTGCTCAGACTAATCAATCATCTGTAAGATGTAACAGTAATATTGTTGAGTGCATGTTATATTCCAGACACTGTACTAAGCACTTTCCATGTGTGATCTCATTAAAGTCTCATGAGTCTGAGAACAAACACTGTCCCAGAAAAGGCCAACTTGTTCAAAGTCACAAAGATAGTAGCAGAATGAGGACTTAGTTCTAGTCTGACTTCAGAGTCTCATAACTCTGCCTGTGGTAACTATAGTTACATAATAATAATAGATCTAAATACATAGGGGCTCCAAAAAAAGGTGGTAGGATATTTGGAAGGGCTGTTAGAGGTCATCTTGTCCAACCTGCACATTTCACAAACGACAGAACTGAAGCTAGACCAAATTACCTGCCCAAAGGCTACAGTTATTGGCAGACTTAATAGACAACTTTAGCTTTTATGGTGAGCATCATTCTAGCAAAATCAATGGAGATCTAATTTATTTCAATCTTGTTTACCCAATATCCGTTTGTTATAACCAGGTTAGTCTCATCACTGACCTGGGCACATGTTTTGCTCATTTCTACCTCAGTAGCATGACCCACACTGGTCCCTTTGCCTGGGATTTATTCTTTCCAACCTATCTATTTTATTAATCCTTCAAGCCCCAGCTCAGTTTTCACCCCCTCCATGCAGACTTTCCTGCCCATTCTGGCTCATTGTAAAGTCATACAGCAGCCTGTATCATTCATTTGGCCTGTAATCACACATTAATGTGTACTGTCATTTAAATGTTCTCAGGTGTGTTTTTTCTTCCCCACAGACTGCCCTCCCCCAAGCTCATCAAGGACAGGAACCATATCACATAGTGTGCCTCTTTTGTAATCCTTTTGATTCCTAGAAAGCACTAGACACATAGTGGACATTTGAAGAATAATTCTTGAATGAATGAATGAATGAATGATGTAAGCAAGAAAAAAATGAAATGGTAAACTCTGCCATCTTGTGGCTATTGGTCTTCAGTGTTGCCATTGTCACAGCGTTTTTCAGTGTTGAAATTAGAAAAGTGGCACATGGCAAGAAACTAAGGTGAGGGTGGCAAAGTGGGGAAGGTGTCTTTTTTTTCTTTTTTTCTCAATGTATCAGCAGCATGGTCACTGAAATGTTTTATATGAGAAAACAGAGATGGAGGGAAACCAAAAACTAAATTAACTGTGTACCTAAGGACTGAACACAGACCCAGGGAATAGTGATTGGATTTCCTCCCTGCTTTGAAAGGGACAAGTAATAGAAACTGTCCCAACATGTTCAACAGTCCAGAGCACTGATCAGATGACCAACCTACTTATTTAGGGGATCTATGAATAGACCTTTCATAACAGTCATCTGGTGAAGAGAATCTCTGCCTTGGAGTTAACCGTTCTAGGATCCAGTTCTTAGTTTTGCTGAGCAACATCTTCTCTTGTCTCAGTTTTCTTATTAGTTAATTTACTGCCCAGTTTAATCCTAGGGCTGTTGTGAGGCTCTGTGAGACTACAGGCAGGAAAATTCTTAGAAAAGTTTCAAAAAAGTGATATATATGTTTAACATTTCCATAAAAGAAAAATAATGTTTATACTTTACATTTGTATAACACCTAAACATCTGTAAAGTGCCTTTACAGCCATTATTTATTTTCAGTCTAGGAGGGAGGCAGGCAGGTGGGCATTATTGCCCTCAATTTAAGATGAAGTTCAGAGATTCATGTTTGGAGTAAATAAACACATATTGAGGACCTGTTACATGCCAGGCATGGTGATCGGTGCTTTCCAACTTCGGTTAGAGAAGTTAAGTGAGTTGCCCAAGATCACCTGGCTGGTAAATGGCTGAGTCTGTGCTCCAACCCAGGTCATCTGACTTCAGAACCCAGTGCTCAAGCACTACTGTCTTTCGGTCCAGTCTAATTAATCTCTGGGGCCATTTGCATTTCATTGTTCTCTCTCTTGTGGAATGAAACATTTTGTTTCCTGTTAAAAATATTTAAGGTCTCAAAAGCAGGTGCCCCCAAAAGCACTTGGTGTGGGTTACTGTCCTCTACTTCAGGCAGTGGTGCTCCGCCCCGGTTGTACATTAACACTATCTGGAGAGTTAAAGCAATTACCCATGTCCTGGCCCCACAGCAGAGTAATTATTATACATCAGAGTCTAAGGGTGAAGCCTGGGAAAAAGTTTCCTTTTTCTTGTCTTTTAAAGCTAATTCGAAGGTGCAGCCTGGGTTGAGAACCACACTGCTCTCCAGAAAGTCAGTGACTCAACATTCTAAGAGTCAGTCCAACTTTCTCAGAGACTGGTCTCAGAGCATTCAATGGGGAAGAGGGAAGGGGAGTGAAAAAACATCTTAGAAATGTCATTTGTTGAGTCTGATTTTAGTAGTGCAAGCAAACTGAATAGCAGTGACAGAGGTAAATCATTAGAGCTAAAGAAGAACCAGGAAAGAGAAGGACATGGATCCCACTTTGAGGTAGAGAGAGAGATGGCAGACATCTCCTCACTTCAGAAGAGCGGACATTATGTCCCTATTAATTAATTAATTCATAAATCAAGTGTTTACTGGGCACCTCCTATATGTCAGGCACTCTTCTGGGTACTGGGGGTATAGCAGTGAACAAGCCAGATATAGAATTTAGAATCATGGAACTTTCACCCTAGTTGTAGGTGCAGGGGAATAGTTCCTCCACGGTGCCTTGGTGACCTTGAATGTCTCCACACAGGCCACATAGCCAAGGCTCAACAATGGTCTGACTCAAGCCTTAGAGGAATGCCCTGTAATCCTCTCTGGAACATGGCAAGATAAGCAATATTGTGAGGAGCTGTTACAAGACCATTTCTGATCCACCTCCCTATCCTGTGGGAGGCTACCGTGAAACTGTCTCATCTGCCTCTCTGCTTCTGGTAAGGCATAGAGCTTTCCACCATCACGGACACAATCCCTTTCAGTATAGCTGCAGTATAAGCGGCTTGGCTGTAGTTTAGATTTGGCTCCTCTGCAACAATGACCCACTGCTCATGTCATCTGTCATCTGGCCCCTCCAATTCAATGTCATCCTGTGGGACTAGGGACATGGGGTGCCGACACCATGATGATCTTGCTTTTGCTGCCTGTGTAAGTAATAAACTGTCTGTATCCATTGGGGCTCGTCGTCTTCCAATTGGCTGAATCCATGAAAGTGTGGTAAGTCAACCTAGCAGCTGCCAATGCATTGCTGCTTAGGGACTGCTTGACTACTTGATAGTAGGGACAGACCCATACCAATTACACAGAAAAACGAAATTACAAATTGTGATGCATACAATGACCCCTAAGTGAGCTTAGAAATCACCTAAATATTGGGGAGAAGGGACAAGCCTTACTTACTGATGAATTCCAAGTAAGAAATGTAGAAAAAATGAGAAAAATACAAAATCACCATTAGACAAATATCATAATAATAATTGTTGTGGATAAGATAGATGCTAACATCAGTGGGCAAAAGTTTGAGAAGAAATGGGATATTTGTGTAGTCTCAAAGTACCTCCCCCAAGATACTTACTGATTGCAAGGGGAAAAATAGTAACTTTACAGTGGAGAAACCCAGCGCCCTTAGTTCGTTCGAGAGGGAACATTTGGGGGTCAGATAACTAATGGAGTCCTGGCCCAGGAGTGGTTCATCATGGGTCTGCCGGGTGTATGGACCTACCTGATTGTCATTTCCCTAGTTCCAGACTGTATAACTAGACTGGAGAAATTCAGCAGTTGGCAGAGCTCTCACATTGGTTCCCTGACCAGTAGAGTAAGAACTATTGTGGTAGGAAAGGCCAAATAGAAGCCTCAGAAATTCCTCACTCCCGCATATCAAGATAGTAAGTTAAGTAAGTGAATAAAATTTAAAAACCATTCTGCATCCCAGGGAGAATTGCAGAATTTAGTGCTGTCAACAACTTATACTGTGCAGTCCCCATCAGGTTCCTATTTAATTCACTAGTGTGGCCCCTGAAAAAAAAACAGATGAATCACGGCAGGTGACAAAATGAAGTACCAAAAATTTTACTAAGTAGTAGTACCAACTGCTGTGTCAAATGTGGCATCATCACTAGAGCAGATTAACATATGTGGCTATTGATCTAGTGAATGTGTTATTTTCTATACCCATTAGAAAGCAGATCAGAAAGTTTGCATTCACACGGTGTGGCTATCAGCACATGTGCTGAATGCTCTAATGTGCTGCCTAGATCTCCTTTCAGCAATGAAGATGTTATTCCCTCAGCTGATGGGAGCGCATCTAGAAGATGGCCCTCAGGTGTCAGCTTTCCTTAGGGATTACCTCAGCTAAAGAAAAGTGCCTCACCCAAGGGAAGCCTACATCCGATGACTAATCAATGCAGGGGTATAGAGGCCCAGGCCTCTTAACCCAGTTTGGGACAACCAGTTATTCTATTTCCAGAGCTTACCATGGGGTTGGCTGAGGTCTTTGTTAGGACTGCATTATAGCTTCACTGACCAATGCTGTCTTCTCCACTGCCTTTCCACAGGTGTTGATCCCAAGGGCACTCCCAAATTAACATCTCACGCACTAGTCCCTATCTCAGAGTCTGTTGCCTGGGGAACCCAGACTCTGTGATAGTTGGTGCCCGGAGTGGTCTGTGGAAGCACATGTTATGGGATTTTGGACCTGGATTACCCACTGCCTGGCTGGCATTGAAGACGCCATACTGGTGGTAGATGGAGCATGGATATTCCCTGATACAAGGTCACAGTGCAGTTAAAACTTTCGTTGGTGCAAGGGAATATATTAGCTATTGGCTTATATATATTTGAGAAATATGGGGAGACTAGTAATCTGTAAAAGAATAGAATTTGGTGGTTATTCTAAGTTTGATTGACACTCTGGGAAAAGATTACAAAAAGCTGAAAGCGATTAGTTGGCAATTTAAAGTTAAGTGTGAAAGCCATAGAACCTCTTTGGTAGCATATAAAGAGGCTGTCACTCCTGCAGCAGGATGAGAGAGAAAGGGAAGGACCAGGCCCAAGACTTAGTCATAAGGGTAGTCAATCTTCAAAGGTAGTTAAAATCCCAACTAATGCAGGTCTGCAGTGCTAAGGTCAGGGCTCTGGTGGGGAAAGAATGAGACTGACATATGAAAAAGAGACTTCTGGGCCTTGAAAACCTTGAATTTCTGGATTCCCTTTACCCTCTGAGCCTGTAGAAGTGGCCCATTCCTCCTTATTAAGAGCTAGCATGCCTCATTTGCTTGAACACAATACAGAGGCCTCTCCCTTACAAGACAATATGTGCCTGCCCCCCTCAGGGTTTGCCTCCCCACCTCCCCACCTTGCTTCTCCAATAACAAGGGTTAAATCACCATGTAATCCAACTGGGGATGTGCTATGCTGCTAAGATAGGAAAGGGACAATACCCTGATAAAACTGCAGCATCTGTCAAAATGTATCAGTGGGAGCTGGGACAGTAGGTATGGGCAAAGATTTTGCTAAACCATGAAGGGGTAGAACACAAGTTTGGATAAAAGATAGTTTATAAATATAGGAATATTCTCCTGGGATACAGGATTTAACACCCTGGCAAGGACCCTGTATAACGATACAAACACACCTAGAAGGTTGGATCCTAGAAGCATGGAAAACATGTTGGTTGATATTAACTTTGGGTAGAAATGCCTGAACTGCCATGACAGACAGTGGCTTAGAAGGCTCAGAGTGGACCCTGGGAGTGGATATGTTATGTGAGGCCAGAAGATCCACTGGAGGATTATGTTGCACATGAGGGCTCAGGGAACAAACACACTGTTCACCAAGGCCATGAGGAATGTGCTGGTGAGAGGGCACCAGCATCACTAAGAAGTTCATGTGCAGGCCACATGCAGGCCAGGGTGGATAGTAGGAGAGGCAATCACAGAGTTAGGCTCATAACTAGCAAAGGGGGTGATGGGGAAACTGAAGTAATAGAGGCCAGGTGGTTATGCTCAACTGCCAGAAGCTAGGTGGATGCAACAATCATAATAAGGAACTAGGTCAGAGTGGCAGCCAAGGGGGCCTGACCCAGTGGGAGTTGAGGAGGTGGTGCATATCATATGATATCCCTAGGGGCAAAATAGATGGGCAGGCAACAAGGACACTGCTCAATCTGCAAAATCAAAAGCAATCAAGCTTGAATAATCAGGATGCTGAGAGCAGTTGCTCCAATACAAAGTCATGCCCTCTTGCTGAGCTTCTGGACATGAGAGTTTTCAGACCTGGAACCCATGGACTAAATGGGGGTCCAAGTCTCCAGGTAGAAAGGACCCTGCAATACCAGTGCAAGGTATATACATACATAAACTGCAAGTATATGTAGTAATGATTCCTTCCATCCTTTCCCAAAGGGACCCATGGCCATTTATTGGGTACACTGGAGAAAGGGAACTCAAACATTTTGAGAACTGTTGGACTGATGGGCATGGGGGTACAAAAGGCCTTTTCCTCGAGTTGGGGGAGGGGTACTCTGTAGTGCAATGTATACTCCAGAGGATCTCTGTGGGGTCAGGTTGAAGCTAGTCTCCAGCTAAGACCAAATTCTTGCCAAGTTTTCCCCCCTGGTTCTCTCTTGCCTGCCTTACTCCCTTCTCCTGAGAGCATCTCTCCAATGAATCACGTGCACAAGAATCCTTGCCTCAGGCCCTGCTTCTAGCAAACCCAACTTAAGACAAACTGTGTCCATTCATACAGGAAAGATTCATAGTAATCCACAGGATGGTTGTGCCCTGATACATTTAACCATTTTCCAAGTGATGGATTTATCTAGTCTTTTTCTATTACAAACAGTGCTTCACTGAACATTCTTGCATTTGACTCTATATGTCCCATATGTTCTCAAACCTCTTTATGTAACTTGTCTTCAGAAATGCTCATCTAGGATTTCAGGTAGTCCCAAGAGAGCTATGAACATTAGTTTTGTGGACTATGGCTATATTCCAGGAAACTAATTACCTAAGGTAAATCATAAAAGAGTCCATGAATTATGGAGCTACACAAAGGTATTCACAAAGCATCACAGATTAAGGAGATGAAAAGGAAGAAGGATGGCTGGAGAAATAAGTTGAGTTAGTGAGAATAGTCCAGATAAGCGTTGAGGAAGTGGTTAGATTTAAGTAGCATTTAGGAGTACTCTTACTAAAGGAAAATTAGAATATTGAGGTTAGGTAATATTAAGTGGCAAACACATGGTTGAATGTTCTGGTTAATTAGGAGACTGAAGAGATGAGGCAAGGGACTAAAGTGAGGATCTTAAAGTGCAATATTGGAAATTGCAACCAAAATGGCTAAACTGAACAGGTGTACCTAGGAATGAACTATTAATGAATACAAATGCCTAAGAATCGTTTTTCTTGAACTTATTTCCTGTAGTGCTTATCTGAAAGAACACCATGCTCTTTTCTAAGCTTATTTTTTCTTTGTTTTGATCATCATTCCTCCCTTACTTCCTGCCGTCATTGCCAAGATCCAGGAGGCAAAGATAGGCAAGAGAGCATGTCATGGATCATAGGACAAGCTGTGTGACTCCAAACAAAGGTTGGAGCACAGAAACCCTGCCTTGGCTATGCTCTTACACAAATGGGTCACCTGGCCTATTTTTTAAAAACTGGATCCATTAATATGACAATGTCCATTTTGTGATTGTTCCACTTTATGGTGTTCCTATGACATGCTGCTTTTACTCCCATAATATCACTGTTTTCTTCCTATGACATGCTGCTTTTACTTCCATAATATCACTGTTTTCATTCTGATTTGCATTATAGTTAAATTATTTACTATTCTGAGGTCACAGAGTTGTGGCATATGGGACACCTTTGGCCCATAGATGTGCTGTATTAAGCTAACATGTGTTCACATTTAAAAAGATAGTTGCCAATATTTCAAAAATAGGAGGGTTCATACAAAAACATGGATTCCTTAATTCTGCAAAAACGGAATCTGGCACATAGAGCCCCCATTTCCTCATGACAACAACTGACTGGAACTGAGCAGTGGCTGCCCTTGTTATCAACTTGACATTGAATCTGAAAGTCCGTTACTGTTTTTTATAGAACAGAACTGGCATTGTTGTTCTTCTAGCGACATTAAGAAAGTGAAATCTTTTTCTATATCCAGTTTCTATAAAAATTGGGAAAACAATAGCTAGACTGAGAGGGGAGAGGACTGTTGATTCAAGAAATAAAGGACAGAAGTGGGCTGAAGACTAGGTTAGGCTAGGAATGGAGAACTTGGACAAAACTGCTGAGATGGCGGAGGGAGAAAGTGGAGAAGGTAGTTGGGTCACTTCTCTTACCAGGCTTCTCATGGGGAAACCACTCCTAGGGCATATTGTACTGTTTCTCTGCCTTCAACTGAAATTTTCATTGAGTGCCTGCATGCTGCCAGGCACTGGGGATATGGTCATGAATAAAGGACACGTAGCCCCTGCTCTCCTGGAGCTCACCGTTGACTTGGGGAGCCAGACGTTAATAAATATTATGAGGGAAAATAAGAGGGTGCTAAGAAAACAAACACTAAAGAAACTTTTCCTCAAGGTCCATCCATGTTGTTACAAATGTCCTTCTTTTTCATGGATGAATAATACTCCATCGTGTGTGTGTGTGTGTGTGTGTGTGTGTGTGTGTGTGTGCACACACTGTTGTATGTATGTATATATGTGTGTGTGTGTGTGTGAGTGTATATATATATATACACTCCATTGTATGTATGTATGTATATGTATATATATATATATATACACACACATGTGTGCCTGTGTGTTTGTGTGTATATATAGCACATCTTCTTTATCCTTGAGGACATTATGCTAAGTGAGAGAATTCAGACAGAGATAGACAAATACTGTATGATCTCACTTATGTGTGGAATCTAAAAAAGTCAAACTTTTTTTTTTTGGCCAGGCTGTGAGGCATGTGGGATCTTAGTTCCCTGACCAGGGATCAAACCCGGGCCCCCTGCATTGGGAGCTCAGAGTCTTAACCACTAGACCACCAGGGAAGTCCCTCTCCTTTTTTTTTTTTTTTTGATTCAATTAATCAATTGTATGGCCGACCACAAGGGTGTGGCTGTTCTTTTTTAATTGAAGTATAGTGTTGTACAATATATCCTTGTAGCTTATTTTATACCTAATTGTTTGCACCTCTTGCTCCCCCACCCCTATATTGCCCCTCTCCTCTTCTCTCTCCCCACTGGTAACCAGTAGTTTGTTCTCTATATTTGTGAGTCTGCTTCTTTTTTGTTATATTTACTAGTTTGTCGTAATTTTTAGATTCCACATATAAGTGATAACATATGGTATTTGTCTTTCTCTGTCTGAGTTACTTCACTTAGTATGATAATCTCTAGGTGCATCCATGTTGTTGTAAATGGCAAAATTACATTCTTTTTAATGTCTGAGTAGTATTCCATTGTATGTATATACCACATCTTCTTTATCTGTTCCTCTGTTAATGGAAACTTAGGTTGTTTCCATACCTTGGCAATTGTAAATAATGCTGCTATGAACACTGGGGTGCATGTATCTTTTCGAATTAGTGTTTGTGTTTTTTAAAAAAACCAAACTCTTAAAAACAGAGAGTAAAATGGTGGTTACCAGGGGCTGGGGTCGGGGTGGTAGGACAGGAAAGATGTTTAAGGATACAAACTTGCAACTAGTAGTAAATAAGTCCTGGAGATCTAATGCATAGTACAGTGACTATAGACAACAAGACTGTATTATAATCATTACACTTGCTAAGAGACTCGAACTTAATTATTCCAACCACTAAAAAGAAAGGATAATTATGTGACATGATAGAGGTACTAATTTTTGCTACAATGGCAATCATACTACAATATATAAATGTATTAAATTAACATGTTGTACACCTTAAATTTACACAATGCTCTATGTCAAATATATTTCAATTAAAAAAAAGGAAAATTTTCCTAATCTAGGAGAAAGTTTCCCTGTGTAAGTGACACTTAAATTGGGGCCTGAAGTAAATAGGAGTTAGGCAAATAGGAGGGGATAGAGCTTTATAGACAGAGGGAACAGCATGTGCAAATACCACAAAACAGGCAGGAGTTCGGCACCACTGAAGACCTGACAGAAGGTCTTGTTGTTTCAGAGAAGAGAGTGGCTGGCAATGAAGCTGGAAGCATCCACGAGGCCACTGCACAGCCTTGGACGCTGTGGGAAGGAGTCTGGATCTTGTCTTCAGAGCAGCAAGAGTCACCAACAGATTTTAAGCAAAATGCGCCACGATACAAATTTTGTTTTAACACTTGCTTCAGCCACCCAGCAGTGAGTCCTTGTCCACAGAAAGCTTATCTTTCTCACTGTTTTCTATGGTTAAAGCAGCTAAAGGTTTTTCCCACAGAGGATTTAAAAATTTTTTTCTTCAGAAATAATAATTGCAGCACAAATCTCTGACAACTGTGGACAATATGTCTTTCAGGAGATCTAAAATAAGTCTAGGAAAAACCTCCACTCTTCTCTGGCTCACTGGCCATATTGAAACCAATGGGAGTGAGGAGAGGTGTATTTTTCAGTCATGTCAATTAATTTTAAAATTTAGAGGAGTACAAACAAAATCATTTTATTAATTAAGTCCTGCTCATTTGCCCTTGGATGTGTTTTTCCTACATGTCTCTGACATTCTAGTCTCACAGCTACTGGCCTTGTTCAGGCCCTTATTACCTACATGTGAATCATGGTCCCCTCACTATGCTCCCTACCCATCTTCCAACCATTACATGCTTGAACTGGGACCCATCAGTCATTTTTCCCCTGCTGGCAGGCCTGCCAATCCCATCACCATGTCACCCTGCAGCTCAGAAAACCCTAACAGCTCTCCCACTGTCTACAGCAGGGTTTCTAAAGTGTGGCTCATGACTCTGCTCAAATATACGTGTTTGCTTTCATTTGCATAAAACATCTCTGGAAGGAAATATAAGGAACTGATAACATTGATTGCCTTCAGGGAAGAGAATGAGTTGCTGGGTGCATGGTGGGAAGGAGACTTCTCTTTATATAATCCTTTATAGTTTTTGAATTTTGAAACCTGTGATTTTTAGTATTTTTTTAAATTAAGAAGTATGGTTCAGGAGTGTATTAGTTTGCTAGGGCTGCTATAACAAAATACCACAGATTGAATGGCTTAAACAATAGAAATTTGTTTTCTCATAGTTCTAGAGGCTAGAAGTCCAAGATCAAGGTATCAGCATGTTTGGTTTCTGCTGAGGCCTGGCTCCTTGGCTCGCAAATGGCCATCCTCATATGGCCTTTCCTCTGTGTGTGCATATTCCTGGTGTCTTTTTTGTGTGTCCAGATTTCCTCTTCTTATATGGACACTAGTCAGATTGGATTAGGGCCCACTCTAGCAGCCTCATTTTATCTTAATCACTTCTTTAAAGGCCCTACCTCTAAATAACAGTTACATTCTGAGGTACTGGGGGTTAGGGTTTCAGCATATGGTTTTGGGGGGGCCATTATTCAGCCCCTAACAATGAGCCATGTGCACTAGAAACATCTGTAGTGCTTGTTGAGAATGTTGAAAATCCTGTGCTCCATCCCAGATCCACTGATTCAGAATCTACTTATCATGAGTCTGAGGTCACGTGGGTTGTTTGACTCCAGAAGCCCTCAGTTTGGCAGGACTTCACATTCTCCTCACCGAAGTACTTGTGTCTGAGGGGAAGTCATGCTTCCTCCTTTGTTCCTATCAATCCTTGGACGGAGGAATTCCACTCTCTCATTCCACTTCTATTAACCACTTGGCCCAGGTCTTTGCTCCTGGTATGCACACTACCTCTGCTTTATAACCCTGGATGTATCATCTTGTCCAACTTCCACAAGATCAGAGGCATGTACTACTGTCCACTCTGTTTCAGTTGCTTTAAATGGAACTCACATTTTTACATGTGTGGGAACATCAATAATAATAGGAGTAGGACTACTATCCCACGTTTATTGCATGCTACTATGTTTCAGGAATTATGTTAAAATTTTATATTATCTCATTTAATCTTTACAATAAAGCTATGGAATTAGTTACAGTCATCCCCATTTTATGGATGAGAAACAAGATCAGAGAGGTTAAGTTGGTGAAGATGGCATAGCTAGTAAATGGCAGACTCTGGACTCTAACCCAGGCCTGTGTACCTCTAAAGTCCATGTTTTTCTATTACCATGATGGAGATTTTTGCCTCTAGGTTCATGAGAAATATTGGTCTGTAATTTTCTTTTTTTGTACTGTTTTAGTCTGGTTTTGGTACCAAGGTAATGCTGGACTCATAAAATGCACTGGCAATTGTTTGTTCCTCTACTATTTTTCTGATAGAGATTGTGTAGAATTGATGTTATTTATTCTTTAAATGTTTAGCAGTGAAACCATCTGGGCCTAGAGATTTCTTTTTTGGAAGGTTTTAAAAATATGACTTCAATGTCTTTAATAGTTATAGAAATATTCAGGTTATTTCATCTTGGATGAATTTCCATAGTTTGTGTTTTTTGTGGAATTTGCCTGTTATATCTAAGTTGTCAAATTTATGTGCATAGAGCTGTTTGTAGTACTCCCTTATTTTCCTTTTAATGTGTGAGGCATTTCTACTGATAGTCATTCTCTGATTTCTGGTATTGATAATTTGTCTTATCTTCCTTCCTTTATCAGTCTTTGTCAGGTTATTACTTCTATTAATATTTTAAATTAATTAGCTTGATTTTCATTTATCTTCTCTATTATTTTGTTTTTAATTTCATTAGTTTTTCCTCTTATCTTTATTATTTCCTTCCTTCTGTTTGCTTTGGATTTATTTCATTCTTCTTTTTCTAGTTTCTTCTTCTTTCTGTTTGCTTTGGATTTATTTCATTCTTTTTTTTTTCTAATTTCTTTTTCTAGTTTCATTTTCTTTTTTCTAGTTTCTTGGGAGCTCATATTATTGATATGAGACTTTTTCTCTTTTCTAATATAAGCATTCAATGCTATAAATTTCCCTCTAAGGATTGCTTTAGCAGAATTTTGATGTTTTACTTTCATTTTCATTGTTTTATTATTTAGTAACCCTAGTTAAATTTTCCATCTGTTTCTCTCAGTATACAGTTTTGAAAAAAATCTATTGCTATTTCTTCAAATTTACTCCTCTTCTGCAATGTCTTATTTGCTTTTAATCTGTCAAGTGTACTTTTCATTTCAGATGCTGTTATTTTTCATCTCTAGAAGCTCCTTTTGAGTCTTTTTTATATCTTCTATTCCTCTTCTCATTGTGCTCGTGTTTTTCTCTACCTTCTTAAACATATGCAGCATATTTATAACAGTTGTTTTAATGTCCTTGTCTGCTGTTTCCATCATCTTGGTCATATCTTGATCTCTTTCTGTTGACTTTTTTCCTCATTAGGGGTCATACTTTCTTGCTTCTTTGTATGCCTAGTAATTTTATATTGAACACCAGACATTGTTAGACTTTAGCTGTTGGTTGCTGGATTTTGTTGCATTCCTTTAAATAATGTTGGATTTATTTTTCTGATACACAGTTAAGCTACTCAGAATTAGTTTGATCCTTTCAAGTCTTGCTTTTAAACTTCGTCAGGACAGGTTCAGAACATCCTTTAGACTAGGGTTAATTTTGTCCCCCTACTAAGGTACCATCCTTCTGAGGATTCCACTGGATGATCTGTGTATTAGGAGATCTTTCTATTCTGGCTGGTTAGGACATGGAGTGTTACCAGCCTTATGTGAGCTCCAGGAGTTATTCTAATTACTCTTTTCTGTGGGTTTCTTTCCCTGGCCCTGGGTATTTTTCTCTCACATCTGTGCAGGTCAATACTCAGCCAAAGACTTAAGGGGACCCTTTTGCATATCTCTAGAGCTCTTTCTCTGTGTAGCTCCTTCTTTTCTGATAGTCTACCCTACAAATTATAGTTGCCTTGGCCCCCCTGAACACCAGTCTCTCTTTCTACTCAACTCAGTGAGACTACTGGGCTCTGTTTGGGTTCCTTCTCCTTGCACTGCATCCTGGAAACTGCCTCAGTGCAGTCACCTGGTGCAGTTGTAGGGCTCACTTTGTTTCTACACGCTTGGGACTTGCAGTCCTTCACTGCTTGTTGCCCAATGTCCGAAAAACATTCTTTCATGTATTTATACAATTTCATAGTTTTTAAGGTGGAAGGGTATCCAGTTCCTGTTAATCCATCTTGGCTGGAAGCAGAATTTAATTAACTGAATTTTAGCTTTTGTTTTTCTTACCTTGCTATGCTTAGCTTTTAGGAGAAAGAAGCAAAGAATACAAAAACAGGCTGTATCTGAAATTTATTTTAAAAATTAATTTGTACAGCATGTCCTAGACTCAGTCCACACTCAGCTTATCTGAGAACTATATGCCCTAGATGTCCCTAATTTTTCATAATTGATAGCAATGACCCTTAGGCTCTTGGCCAGTAGAAAAATACTGTGTCTCACCCAGAGTCTGCTTACTAAGAAAGGTGAGCTCAATTTTATAAAAAGTCTTTCTAAGGGGGGTGTGCTTGGTTGTGGGGAATAATCCAAAGGGGTTTCTGCTTAACACTTAGTTGCTAGAATATTCTATTGCCCAAAAGAATTGCTCCAAACTTTCCAGTTAGTACAGGTTTTTCCTGTACTTGACATTTATTACCTAGTTTATCATCTCCACATGCAGTTGCTTCTTACCCTCTACTGTTCTTCCTCACCATCAGTGCCCCTTCCCCACAGACACCATCTTTTTCCTGGCCCCAACATGTTAGAAGCTGAGCTATGTATCCCCAACTCCTGTTAGGCATTAATCTTAATATAACCCTAGCTGTACTTTATGCTGCCCTCTGCCATGGTCCCTCTACAGGCTGGTTTTCTCATTGAGTTTTTTTTTTTAATTAATTTTTATTGGAGTATAGTTGCTTTACAATGTTGTGTTAGCTTCTACTGCACAGCAAAATGAATCAGCCATACATATACACCTATTCCCTCCATTTAGGACACCACAGTGCATTAAGTAGAGTTCCCTGTGCTATACAGTATGCTCCCATCAGTTGTCTATTTTATACATACTATCAATAGTATATATGTGTCAATCCCAATCTCCCAATTCCTCCCACCCCACCCCTTTTCCCCTTGATATCCATACATTTGTTTTCTTTGTCTCTGTCTCAATATCTGCTTGACAATTAAAGTCATCTATCCCATTTTTCTAGATTCCACGTATATGCATTAATATACGATATTTACTTTTCTCTTTTTGACTTACTTCACTCTGTAGGACACTCTCTAGGTCCATCCACCTCTCTACAAATGACCCAATTTTGTTCCTTTTTATGGCTGAGTAATATTCCATTGTATATATGTGCTACATCTTATTTATCCATTCCTCTGCTGATGGACATTTAGGTTGCTTACATGTCATGGCTATTGTAAATAGTGCTGCAATGAACATTGGGGTGCATGTGTCTTTTTGAATTATGGTTTTCTCTGGGTATATGCCCAGTAGTGGGATTGCTGGGTCATATGGTAGTTCTATTTTTAGTTTTTTAAGGAACCTCCATACTGTTCTCCATAGTGGCTGCATCAATTAACACTCCCACCAACAGTGCAAGAGGGTTCCCTTTTCTCCACACCCTCTCCAGCATTTATTGTTTGTAGATTTTTTGATGATGGCCATTCTGACTGGTGTGAGGTGATACCTCATTGTAGTTTTTAAAAAATTTTTTACTATGTCCACTTTTTTTTAATAATTATTTATATTTTTATTTATTTTTGGCTGTGTTGGGTCTTCGTTTCTGTGTGAGGGCTTTCTCCAGTTGCAGCAAGTGGGGGCCACTCTTCATTGCAGTGCGCGGGCCTCTCACTATCACGGCCTCTCTTGTTGCAGAGCACAGGCTCCAGACGCACAGGCTCAGTAGTTGTGGCTCACAGGCCTAGTTGCTCCGCGGCATGTGGGATCTTCCCAGACCAGGGCTCGAACCCATGTCCCCTGCATTGGCAGGCAGACTCTCAATCACTGCACCACCAGGGAAGCCCCCTCATTGTAGTTTTGATTTGCATTTCTCTAATAATTAGTGATGTTGAGCATCCTTTCATGTGTTTGTTGGCAATCTGTATATCTTCTTTGGAGAAATGTCTATTTAGATCTTCCACACATTTTTTGATTGGGTTGTTTGTTTTTTGATGTTGAGCTGCATGCTCCAGCTGCTGGCAATGGCCGGGTATGGGCCCGATGCTCCAGCACCGTCCATTTTCAGGGCTAGTTGATTTGGCATGTGAGTTGTTATGCACTCCTTAGCGGATTCCGACTTCCATGGCCACTGTCCTACTTCTCACTGACTTTGGAATATGTTTTACTCATTTGGAATTTTAAGTCTATGCCCATGCTATTGCCACTTTCTGCAGTGTCCTTTGCCACCACAACTTTTGGCCATCCTTCAAAGGTCAACACAAGTTGCACGCAGCTATCTTTGCCTTCAACTCCATCAAGTGTACCCTTTCAATCTGAATCATTCACTTAGGGACTTAATGCCTTGCCAGGGTTCCTGAAACTATTGCTCATGCATACAGCTTGTCTCCACAATTACAATGTAAACTCCTGGCGAGTAGAAACTGTTTAGAAGTGTTCTTATCTTTCTTTGTACTCCAACTCCAGTATCTAGTATTTTGTTATGCTCATGGTAAAGTAAGCCCCCAAACAATAATTTTTTTGAATGAGCAAATGAATAGAGAAATAAAAGAGCACTCTGAAATCTTTAAAATGAATAATAACAAAAGCCAACATTTACTGAACACTTACTCTGTGCCAGGTTTTTGCTAAGGACCATACATAGACTATCTTATTGAATTTCTCTCTCTGTTTAGAGGGATCAGCATTTCTTTCTTTTTTATTGAAGTATAATTGACATACAACATAATATTAGTTTCAGGTGTACAACATAATGATTTTATATTTGTATACATTTTGTTTTTATTTATTTTTATTTTTTTATTGAAGTATAGTTGATTTACAATGTTGTGGCAGTCTCTGCTGTAAGCAAAGTGACTCAGTTATACACATACAGACATTCTTTTTTTATATTCTTTTCCATTATGGTTTATCACAGGATATTGAATATAGTTTCCTGTGCTATACAGTAGAACCTTGTCGTTTATCCATTCTAAATGTAATAGTTTGCATCTACCAACCCCAAACTCCCAGTCCATCCCTCTTGTATACATTTTGAAATGATCACACAATAGATCTAGTTAACATCCATCACCATACAAAGTTACAAAATTTTTTTCTTGTAATGAGAACTTTTAATATTTATTCTCTTAGCAACTTTCAAATATACAATACAGTATTATTAGTTATAGTCACCATACTGTACATTACATCCTCTGACTTATTTATCTTATAACTGGAAGTTTGTACCTTTTAACTCCCTTCACCCACTTTGCCTGCCCCCATCCCCCACCACCAATCTGTTCTCTGTATCTATGAGCTTGGTTATTTATCTACTTATTTATTTATTTATTTATTTATTTGATTCCTAAAGGAATCAGCATTTATTTCTTTTAAAAATGTTACAGTAAAGTCAAGTGGGATAGCATGGTTTTAGCAATTATCTATATCTATTTCTATCTGTACATCTACATCTATATCTTTCTATCTATATCTGTATCATCTATTTCTGTATCTATCCAGGGTTTGCCATTATATGTTAATTACAACAAGGGGGGAAAGAGATAACAAGAAGTTGTTTTACATTAGATATTTTCTTGCCCCCTCCCCAAAGCCTAACCACTTCCCTATCATGTCTAAAAGGAACAGAGTTGATTTTCACAGTCTAGAGGCATAAACTTAGTGATGGCCAGTGCTCTAACTCAGAGACCCTGGGAACAGCACAAGAGGCTAAAACCTCAACATGGTGTGGCGGGTGTGGATGCTCAGAGTCTAGGCACTCTACTGGCTCAGGGGCTTAGTGGGCAGGGTAAACAAAACTTACCTGGACTAGAAGTAGGGAGGAGAATCAGATAATTGACCTCTGCAGGTATAGAGCCAGAGAAGGAGGTGGGGACACGGACAGGAGAATTTTACATCCCTAAACTCACTTGGGAAACTGGGAGAGACCATTTTCAACTGTCCTTGAGGAAGGAAGGCCAGATGGATAATGGGAGATGCCTCAGGAAGGAGAAGGGGGTAAACGTGGCTGGGAGGGGTCAGCAGTCTGTTCCTTTTTTAGCATGAGGAGAAAGCCAGAGCACCAGGTTTGGCCAGTGACTCTACAACTATAGGACAAATTGTTGCAGCTTAGAAATCAACTGTGTGCCCCCACCCAGCTCCCTGGCTCTTGGTGCGGGTGCTGGTCTCCGGCCTGGACAGCTCTTGGCCTAGATCACTGTCTCTTCTTTTGTGTCTCTGCCACTACTGGCAGAGGTAACCTCTGCCTGGGATTCCTGGCTCTTGGGATCGGGGTGGTGGTGGTGGGCTTTTCTTCCTGGCAGACTGCTTAATACTACCAGCCTGACCTCCTCCTTCTCCTACTCCTCTTGGTGAATGAGGCAGGAGACACAACATCTTCAACCCCTTTCTGGTTTCTTTTGAAGGATGGGCCTCTATTTGAAAGGCTCCTGTAAGGGAAGTTATTTCTTCTCATTCTCTTCCTCCTCTTTTCCATCTCTCTTCCCTTCTCCTTCCCTTTGTCCTCTTCCTTTCTTCTTCTGAGTCTCTTATGGGCTCTCTCTTGGACTCAAGACTGGGAGATACTGACTCAGTGGCACCTCTGGTGGTCTGGGCTGCCTCCTCTGTCCTATTCAGGGTGGGGAGACTCCCCTTTGCCTATAGATGTTAACCTTTATTGCTTTTCAGGTGGCCATTCTCTTGTCCTTTGGCCTTGGTAGTGGGGTGGGGGTGGAGTAAGTGTTCACATTGCCCTAGGGCACCTAAGAGCTCTGGGTGCTCATACTGGGGCTCATGCCCTGGAGGGAGTCCAGTGCTAGTGGAGTGGTGGGCCTGCATTCTGAGGGAGTGGCATGCCAGGGGAGGAGCTGCACCAGAATCTCTCATTTAATTCTTACAACAACTCTGGGTGATACATAACTATCGTTATCCCGATCATGAAACAGTCTCAGAGGAGTTAAGTAACTTGTCCAAGATCCCACAGCTACTGAGTAAGAAGAGATGTCTTAAATTAAAACTCACGTTTGTCTCCAGAGCCTGTGTTCTTGACCAGGATAGGTTAGGTTAATTTGATTTTAAATCAGTAAACTATTTGAACGCTGCTACTGGCAAATAGGACTTTTTTTTTTTTTTTTTTTTGCTGCTGACTGTGGGCGTAAGAAGGTTTCTAAGAGGTATTATTGTCCCCTGCGAATCGTGTACCTTTGTGGACAGGGGCTGGACCACCTACTGTTCAGATGTTGTGGCAGGTGTAACTAGGGCATCTGAAGGGAATTGGAGTAGTTGCCAATTGGGCAAGTTCAAGTCACCGTGTCATGGTCAACAGAGCCATTGGAAGTGCTAAAGGAGGCACAGTTAGTAGCGAGTAAAGGAGAAGCACACATTGAAGCAGAGTTCCTCTCATTTGCCAAACTTCTTACCAAAGGGTTGCCTGATGAAACTTGTCTGGACTTTGCTTCTTTTCTTGAATGAGTCAGAAGTTTAGAATGCAGGCACCTGGCTGCCAGCAGAGTCCTTCAGGCCCCTATTGGAAGGTACCAGTCAGAGCTCTCCTGTGAGCGCAATAATTACTAAGCTGTTATTGGAACGGGCTTTGGAAGAAAACATTTAAAGGGTTATATCCTGGGAATTTTTACTCCTCCAATGTTATTAAAACCCAGTTGCTGTTTTCCCAGTTAGGCAAATGTTAGCGGAAATGAAATATACACAGAAATTAATTTCTTCTCTCTGACACTTGATTTACATTAGTTCCAAGTTATACTGTGTTCCTTTTAAAGCTCTGTTTTACAAAATTAAATATATATGTTTTTCTTTTGAGATTGATAATAAACTTTAAAACTCATGTTTCTAGGAGAGAGCTTTGATGTGACCTGCCTTTTTGGATTTACCCAAGTGGTATATTCTTGAATTTGTTTTTGGGGGCAGAAAATAGCTACCATGTAGATCCCTCCATGCAGGGCTAGGCAGAGTTGTGAAGGAGGAGGCAAAAGCTGCTGTTGGTGGCTCCCTCCTTCTTCAGCCATTTTTCTCCACTCCCCCCATTCCTGCCTCAGCCAGCTTGTGCCCAGATACTGCTCAATCTGCCCCACCTCCATTGTAGTGTGCCCACCCTCTTCTCCCTCTCTCTTTTAAGAACTTAAATCTCATCCAGATGTCCTCCCTCAAGACCTCTTACTCCATCCCTTGGCTTCATCCTACCATTCTCTTGCTTTTATTCTGGACTGGAACTGATGCCTCCTTACTGTTTCTCCTGGTCTGACACCTACGTGAGTCTGGTTTTAGCCTCTCTAGACTCTACACTGTGCCAGAGGTAACAATAAGTATTTATTGAATGAATAGGTAAATGAGTGAATTTCAGGAATTGTGATACCCAAACAGCATGTGAGATCCTCTATTTTATTTATTACTTTGAAATCATTTTAGTATAAAAAATTTCAAATATACAGAAAAGTGGAGGGAGTAGTATAAAGAACTCTGATGTACTCATCACCCAGTTTCTGTGGTTTTCAACACATAGCCACTCTTCTTTCATTTTCACCCCACCTACCTTTTGCCAGGCCCTTTAACTGAATGCAGTTCAGCCAAACAAGTGCAAGATGGGAACACTTAAAAAGCCACTATAGGTATCTGCTCTTCATCATCTGAATTCATTTAGAACTCCTTCTCGCCCCTTCTGTGACTCTTTGTTCTTAACTTTTCATCATTTCTTCTTTGGTCTCCTATTTTTCACTTCTCCTAGGGGTTCTTAATGTGGGTGCCCAAGTTCCCAGGGAGTCCATGGATGAAAATCAAGGGGTCATTAAATTTGCATGGGGAAAAAGAATACAGTTTTGTTTTCACTAACCTCTAACTGATTTTTTTTTAAATCTTTTGGCCGCACCTTGTGGCATGTGGGAGGATCTTAGTTCCCTGACCAGAGATCGGACCCGCACCAACCCCTGTGTTGGAAGCATGGAGGCTTAACCAGTGGACCACCAGGGATGTCCCTCTAACTGATATTTAACGTTTTCTTCTATCATGAATGTAAGCAATGAACCACAGTAGTATTCACAGTACCTGCAACTTTGAAACCAGTAGGAATCCTTTTATATCATATTACAGAAGTTGTAGAGATTTCCAAATACCTTTTATGCCCATCACTGATTTTGAAATTACGGTAGTGATTACACCCACCACTAGATCTTATTATTTAATGTGTTAATAAGAAAACACACATATTAATATATCATGTATAAAATATTCTACAATTGTATAGCGGCATATTTGGTTTCCTTTGTAATCCATTATGTTTTATTTCATGCATTTAAAAATATTATTCTGAAAAGAAATCCATAGGTTTCACCAAACTGTCACAGGAGTCTATGGGTCAAAAAAGGTTAAGAACCTCAGGTCTAAACACTTTGACTGACAGCATATTTGAACTCCCTATTCTAACTTTGACTTGCTGTCTTCCTCCCCACCCCACCCCTCTCCCCTTGCCACCATATGGTTTATTTATTGTTTTCTGCCTAATACAGGAAAGAAGGACCTCTCTTCCAAATCCTGCCCTCAAGGCTAACTGCCCAGGGCCTGCTCCTTTTACTCTCTGCCAGAAGAGGAGCCTGAGCAAACTTGGCTGGCAACCCCAGAAAATGGATTCAGCCAATTATCATTTACTAGCAATAGGAAGACCTGATGGATGACTTTAATATATTTCAGTTTTCTACTGCTCAAGTAATTCTCATAAATCAGCTAGTTTCACATTATAATCTATTTTAGCCTCTGACTGATGGGTAAATATTTAATCCTTGACTCTTCTGGGATTCTGGCAAGGCACCCCCACCCCCAGCCCCCAGCCCCACCCCAGCCCTTGAAATTGTAACGGAAGAAGCAGGCTGGGTTCTATGCCCCGCCCCACTTTATTTTATCAATGCTTCCCCTCACTTTTCTATACCTTCTCTGCCTCCTCTCCCTTTACATTCAAAGACGTTTTCATTCCTTCTGGTCCCAGATCTTTGCTAGGTGGCAATAGAAGAATCTAGTGAGCCTCATGATTTGATCGTCCCTGCACTGAATTGATAAGATGGGCTGTAGGAGCACTGCTGTGGTTGAAAGGGGCAGCCTTCCCAGTTGTGTAATAAGTCTCCTCTACCAGAGGTTTTGTCTCCCTCTTTGCCTCAGCTCCACTCAACTGTCCTCATTTTCTCTACCTCTTACCACTCTTAGCCTTTAGCACACTGATCTGACTTGGACAACTAGCTTGTGGGTTTGGTCACTCTGGGGGTAGGGCTTCCATAGCAGGTACTAACATCCCAGGAACATCTGTTTCATGTAGTATCCACTTTCCAATATCCAATATCCAATTGTCATGCAATAGACAATTGTTATCTCTTCCATTTTTAAAGTCCCTGTGCCTACAATGAAATGTCCTCTACGTTCTTTTATTGCATCTGAGGGATGCCACTATTTCTATAGATCATTTGCAGAGGAGGAAAGATTTACATACCCTGATTCTTCTCTTCTCAGGCTAACAGCTCCTGTCAGTTTCCCAGGTAACTTCTCTTTTTAAAAGGGAATGTTCTTAAAAGAATCTAATAATTGTGGTTTATAATGTCAAAATACCTTCAACTTCCTGTTCTTTTCAGGTCTTTAAAT
Source organism: Balaenoptera physalus (assembly GCF_965194825.1). NCBI lineage: Eukaryota > Metazoa > Chordata > Mammalia > Artiodactyla > Balaenopteridae > Balaenoptera > Balaenoptera physalus. The sequence continues at coordinate 105,947,481 of NC_138903.1, forward strand.
GCAAAATCAGGCATGAGAATCCTATAAAAAATCTGAGGCAGACAGCTCAGGATTAATTTAGGCCCACCCTAACTCACTTCCTGGGTTAGCTTCCTGGCATCTCTCCCATTTTTGCTTTCATATCATGATTCTACATTTCTGCTAGGCCCTCAGACTGGGTGATCTATGTTTTGGGCTCTATATCAACTTGCATCGTGGCATCCTCAAGACTCTACATTTGGAATCTTCTCCTTGGTTCTGTGCCTTGTAACCCTGGGCAGCAAACATGTTGGCTTCACCCACAGTTGTTGGAACACCCCACCCCATCCCCGCCTAACACAAGTGTTGAGATCATTCAATTTCCAGGGCCTCCAGAGATCTCTTGTATAGAGTCATGGATCATGCATCCTACCTGCAGCTCAGCAAAACAGCATCTGATGAGAATGGGAATGGTTGAACCACCACACTGAACTACCACCATCCTTGTGCAAAAGCAAGGTTGGAATTGCTGGCATGGTCCTCTCAGGCCCCCTGTCAAAGTGCCCTTGAGCTGCTTCTGCTTCTGTTATGGCTTCTCATTTCAAATATAAACAGTGACATGAATAAAGCAATTGCTTTTTTTTAATTGTCGTAAAATATATATGTTATAAACATTGCCATTTAAACTGTTTTAAGTGTACAATTTAGTGGCATTAATTACATTCACAATGTTGTGCAACCATCACCACTATTTCTAAAAATTTTTGTCACCCCCCCAAAAATTCTGTACCCATTAAACAATAACTCCCCACTCTTTCACCCCTCCCATTTCTGGCCCCTGGTAACCTCTAATCTATTTTCTGTCCCTATGAATTTGCCTATTCAAGATATTTCATATAAGTGGAATTATGTAAAATTTGTTCTTTGTGCCTGATGTATTTTGCTCAGAATAATATTTTCTAGGTTCATCCACATTGTAGCGTGTATCAGTATTTAATTCCTTTCTGTGGCTGAATAATATTCCATTGTATGGGTATACCACATTTTATTTATCCATTCATCTGTTGATGGACACTTGGGTTGTTTCCACCTCTTGGCTATTGTGAATAAGGTTGCTATGAACATTGGTGTTCAGATATCTGTTTTTTGAGACCCTACTTTTCAATTTAGAAGTGGAATTGCTGGATCATATAGTAATTCTATGTTTAACTTTTTGAAGAACTGCCACACTGTTTTCCACAGTGACCTCACCATTTTACATTCCCATAAGCAATGCATGAGGGCTCCAATTTCTCCAACTTCTCATCAACACTTGTTATTTTCTGATTTTTAAAAGATGATAGCTGTTCTAGTAGGAGTGAAGTAGTATCGTTTTTTGGTTTTGCTTTACATTTCCCTAACGACTAACGATGTGGAGCATCTTGTACTTATTGGCCATTTGTATATCTTCTTTGGCAAATGTCTTTTCAAATCCTTTGCCCATTTTTAAATTGGGTTGTTTGTCTTTCTGTTGTTGAGTTGTAGTTCTTTATATATTTTGGATATTAAACCCTTATCAGATATATGATTTGCGAGTAGTTTTCTCCCATTCTGTGGCTTGTCTTTTCATTCTCTTGGTGTCCTTTGATGCACAAAAGCTTTCAATTTTAATGAAGTGCATTTAATTAATTTTTTTCTTTCATTACCTGTGCTTTTAGTATGATATTTAAGGAAACATGCTTCAAACCATGGTAATGAAGATTTGCCCTTATGTTTTCTTCTATGAATTTAGGGCTTTGATCCATTTTGAGTTAATTTTTGTATATGGTATATATTAAGGTCTACTGCTTTTGACAGTCTTGATTCATAAATTCTCTTGGCTCCTTCTCCAAATTTGGCTTCATACCATTGTTCCTACCATTTAAAAAAATCTGGGGCTTCCCTGGTGGCACAGTGGTTGAGAATATGCCTGCCAATGCAGGGGACACGGGTTCAAGCCCTGGTCTGGGAAGATCCCACATGCCGCGGAGCAACTAGGCCCGTGAGCCACAACTACTGAGCCTGCGCATCTGGAGCCTGTGTTCCGTAGCAAGAGAGGCCACGATAGTGAGAGGCCCGCGCACCACGATGAAGAGTGGCCCCCACTTGCCGCAACTAGAGAAAGCCCTTGCACAGAAACGAAGACCCAACACAGCCAAAAATAAATAAATTAAAAAAAAATCTGCACTGTTGGATTGGTTACGCAGCTAGGACATTGGCCCCGTCAAGTCTCTGCAAGTAAGAGTCACTTAACCTATGTGCTCTATGCCACTGTGTCAGAGAAAGATATCAGATATAAACATAGAGTACCAGAAGACTGGTCACCAACTCTAAGAGAAGGATGCTTTCTTACATTATTATGCAGGAGAACCATGTACCTACCACATGCCTAATCAAATATAAAAGGATAAAAGTATAAAGAGTATAATATATATAATTGTGTAATAATATCATTTATTAAAAGTATAGAAGGATATTGTAAAACAGAATTCAGAAGGCTTGAAGAATCATAGGTTGCCCACAAAAGAGCTATAAGAGCTGAGATCTGGCTCTCTCCATGTTAATCAGATGACCCAATCTCTGCTGCGTTTTTTTTAAAAAACATTATTTATTTATTTATTTATTTGGCCGCGTGGCATGTGAGATCTTAGTTCCCTGACCAGGGATAGACCCATGCCCCCTGCAGTGGAAGCTCAGAGTCTTTTTTTCTTTTTTAGAATTTTATTTTATTTTATTATTTATTTATTTATTGGCTGCGTTGGGTCTTCGTTTCTGCGCGCGGGCTTTCTTTAGTTGCGACGAGTGGGGGCTGCTCTTTGTTGCAGTGCGTGGGCTTCTCATTGCTGTGGCTCCTCTTGTTGCGGAGTATGGCTCTAGGCACGTGGGCTTCAGTAGTTGTGGCTCGGGGGCTCTAGAGCGCAGGCTCAGTAGTTGGGGCCACATGTGCTCCGCGGCATGTGGGATCTTCCCAGACCCGGGATCGAACCCGTGTCCCCTTCATCGGCAGGCAGATTCTTAACCACTGGACCTCCAGGGAAGTCCCTCTGCTGCATGTTAATCCTTGATAGTATAAAGTATATACCCTACAGTATAGGATAAAGGATGGTATAAAGTATACATCTTAACCCTTTAAAGAGTGAAGACTGTACTGAGAAGATAAGGCAGCATGACAGGCCAGTGTGCGGCATCACTTTGGGTAGGAAGCACTTTCAGAGCTGCACTTTCTGTTCACAACACCATGCTGCTAGTGGTTGATGGTGACAACACAGGAGGCTGAGGCCATCTCGAAAGAGTAATGAATTTGCATCTAATGTAAGAGAAAGTGACTCTGGAATGAAAGCCTTGCCATGTCCCCACTCATGCTGTGGGTGACAGTATCTCCATCTCAGTTCGTCTACTGCCTAATGCTGTGATACCTGCTAGGGAAGGTTGAGAACCGCTTCTTCCTTCTCTTCTCGTGCAATTCAATGAAATTTCCCTGAGCATCTACTCCGGACCAGGCCCTGCACTGGACTGAGGATTGACAGATGAAAAAGGCTTGGTTCTTATTCTTGGGAGCATTCTCATCACAGTCTTGTTTCATTGCTGCCTTGCCATATTACTTCATGGAAACTTGAGTGCTTTGGTCTATATTGGTAACTGAGGACATTTGAAGGGGCCTACATGGCAAAGAAACTCAAGATTTCACACTCAGGTTTCCAAAGAGGAAATGGGCTTTGAGGATGCATGTGAGAAAGGTATAGATTTGAATGAAGGAAATAGGGCATGCTCCTATAAGAAAATCTTCCATCTGCCAACCACTGTATGGTTGGATCTTGATAGATTGTTGGGCTTTGATAATGTATTCCATTAACAACGAAAACAACAATAATAATGGTAAAAATAGTTAACACTGAGCACTTACTGTTGTCAGGCATTGTACTAAGCATTTTACATATATGAACTCATTACATCTTTGCCTCAATCACATGAAATAGGTGCTGTTATTATCCCCATTTTACAGATGAAGAAACAGAGGCACGGACTGATATGCTGGTTTTGCTGTGTATAGGTTTTTAAAAAAATTAATTAATTAATTATTTTTTAACATCTTTATTGGAATATAATTGCTTTGCAATGTTGTGTTAGTTTCTGCTATATAACGAAGTGAATCAGCTATATGTATACATATATCCCCATATCCCCTCCCTCTCGTGTCTCCCTCCCACCCTCCCTATCCCTCCCCTCTAGGTGGTCACGAAGCACCAACCTGATCTCCTTGTGCTATGTAGCTGCTTCCCACTAGCTATCTATTTTACATTTGGTAGTGTGCACATGTCAATGCTGCTCTCTCACTTCGTCCCAGCTTACCCTTCCCCCTCCCCATGTCCTCAAGTCCATTATCTATGTCTGCGTCTTTATTCCTGTCCTGCCCCTAGGTTCATCAGAACCTTTTTTTTTTTTTTAGATTCCATATATATATGTTAGCATATGGTATTTGTTTTTCTCTTTCTGACTTACTTCACTCTGTATGACAGACTCTAGGTCCATCCACCTCACTACAAATAACTCAATTTCGTTTCTTTTTATGGCTGAGTAATATTCCATTGTATATATGTGCCACATCTTCTTCATCCATTCATCTGTCGATGGACACTTAGGTTGCTTCCATGTCCTAGCTATTGTAAATAGTGCTGCAGTGAACACTGTGGTACATGACTCTTTTTGAATTACGGATTTCTCTGGGTATATGCCCAGTAGTGGGATTGCTGGGTCATATGGTAGTTCTATTTTTATTTTTTTAAGGAACCTCCATACTGTTCTCCATAGTGGCTGTATCAAGTAACACTCCCACCAACAGTGCAAGAGGGTTCCCTTTTCTCCACACCCTCTCCAGCATTTATTGTTTGTAGATTTTTTGATGATGGCCATTCTGACTGGTGTGAGGTGATACCTCATTGTAGTTTTGATTTGCATTTCTCTAATGATTAGTGATGTTGCGCATCCTTTCATGTGTTTGTTGGCAATCTGTATATCTTCTTTGGAGAAATGTCTATTTAGGTCTTCTGCCCATTTATGGATTGGGTTGTTTGTTCTTTGATATTGAGCAGCATGAGCTGCTTGTATATTTTGGAGGTTAATCCTTTATCAGTTGCTTCGTTTGCAAACATTTCCTCGCATTCTGAGAGTTGTCTTTTCGTCTTGTTTATGGTCTGAGGTCTTCTGCCAGCGTTCAGTAGGTGTTCAGTAGGAGTTGTTCCACATGTAGATGTATTTCTGATGTGTTTGTGGGGAGGAAGGTGATCTCCACGTCTTACTCCTCCGCCATCTTGAAGGTCCTCCCCGACCCCCGTGTATAGGTTTATATAGATAGTGCAGCAGCCTTGGGGATAGCTGTTTCCTTTCAAGGGGGTGGCAGTACAGTTAAGCTCCACTGGAATTGGAGCTGTATTTATTGCCTAAGAATCTCTGGCTACCATGTTGATCCTGTTGGCATGGATGATGTCCTGAAGGCTGCTGGAACCCTCTTGGGAAACCACCTTCTTCTACCATCACCAGGGACTGCTTCTGCTAAAAGGGGCTATGAAAAGTCAGAAACATGTTGGTTAATTTAAAAATGTGACCAGAAAGGTGATGTTAATGTCAAATCTTGGGGGAACAATCTGAACTCCACAACTTGTTGTAACTGACTTAGCATCAACTGAGAGATCCATGACATGAGGATTTTTTAATACATCTTTGTTGGAGTATAATTGCTTTACAGTGTTGTGTTAGTTTCTGCTGTACAACAAAGTGGGTCAGCTATATGTATACATATATCCCCATGTCCCCTCCCTCTTGAGCCTCCCTCCCACCCTCCCTATCCCACCCCTCTAGGTTGTCACAAAGCACCGAGCTGATCTCCCTGTGCTTTGCAGCAGCTTCCCACTAGCTATCTATTTTACATTTGTGTGACATGAGGATTTTAAAATCATGGGGACTGAATTCCCTGGCGGTCCAGTGGTTAGGTCTCCACGCTTTCACTGCCGAGGGCGCAGGTTCAATCCCTGGTCGGAGAACTAAGATCCCACAAGCTGTGCGGCCAAAGGAAAAATAAATTATGGGGACTAATTCTGTAAACCCTGATTAACCAAGCAAAATTTCCCCTAATTGTGCTTTGGAATTTCTTACCTCAGTCAGATTTCTCTGGCTAGTGAACTTGTTAACTGTTAATGTTGAGTCTTTTTCATGTAACCATAACACTGTAAACTATATAGATACCATGAAAGCTTTTGGGTCGTGGGCTGAGTAACAAATCAAAACATCCCTGGGATAGAGTATTCTTTCTTTATCTTCTTCCTCCCTCTTCTCTTTCATACAAAAGCTCTCAGTCCAACACTCTCACCAAAATATACAATCTGTCTTGCAAGTGGATAAAAAGAAACTCTGTTTAGATAACCCCAATCCCCTCTTCAGTTGCAATGTGAACAGTAAACTAGTTTTGCAAATTGTGCTAATTATATTTAAAAACACCAGGTAAACTACTTTTAAAGTGGAACAGAAAAAAGTAATTTTATTAAATCTCTGGTGTTTGGAATATAGTAATGGTCAGCAAGTATGTATATTTCCCTCATATGCAAAGCTCTTTGCTAGATGCTAAAGTGTAGGTGATAAAAGAGGAATAAGACACAGTTTCTGCCTTCCTCCAGAAGCTTAACCCCAGTCCCCACTGTTCTTCTTCACATAGTCTCTTGATTCGCCAGTTCCACTTAATTCTCACTGCCCAGGTGGTAGTGTGGGCTGCTATTCCACTAGACCTGCTTTGCTGCCCATAGTCTCCCAGCCCACTTTCATCTCACTTCCGCCTCACCTGTACACCGTTGCCAGATTAACGGGACTTCCTAAAGTCGTGTTTCCCAAATTGTGCTTTGAGGAACGTTAGCCCCCATTAAAAAGAGGATTTTGTGCTAACGCAAGTTTAGAAACCAGGGAGTGTTCAAATTTGAAAATTCACGATGTACATGATTAGCATGTTAAAGGGTCTGAGAAGTTCTGTGATAAACATTTTTAACTTTCTTTAACCCAGCATTTCCCATGCTTAGTTGACCACAAAACTTCTTTTTCATGAAACATCAGTTAATATTACATACAAAACTTCTTCAGAAATGTTGCCCTGAAGCATCTCTTTGATCATGCCATTTTCCCAGTTTAGAAATCTTGAGTGGTTCCCCATTTTCTCCTTGGGGAGGGATGTCCACCTTGCCAGCCTTCTTTCAAGGACCTTTGCAACCTGGTCCTAAGTTAACTGAGCCTGATTTCATTTTCCACTGCTTCCCTACGTGGCCCATTTCCCCCTAACAATAGATTGATCTGCTCATCATTCTGTGCTCCTCAGCTATTAAGGACCAAGGGAGGAAGTAGGCCAAGAATGGGTGGGGACCAAGATCTGAGGCTTCAGGTAGTGGTCATTTGTGAGCAGGGAAGGCCCAACAGCAGGAACCTGGGAGTGGGGCAACTCAAGCAGGATGAAGTGGAGGTAGAGTTCAGGATGAGTATGTGTGGGAATACTAATGGCTTACAACTTGAGATATAACCCTGAGCATGCAGTGCAAGGCCTGATAGCCAGAGAAATGAACATCAGGACAGGGCAGATTCTAAAAGTAAGTGCCAAAAAAAAAAAAAAAGAAAAGAAAAAAGAAAAAAGAAAGAAAGAAAAGAAAAGAAGCAGTGGTGAGATCAGGTCAGCTATTTTTCATATGCAGAAATAGCTATAGGGTCTGCCGGCATGGGATCAAAAACTAAAACATCCCTAAAGACAGGATGTGTGTGTGAGTGTATGTGTGTGTGTGCATACGTGTACATGTGCACACCTTTGTTTAAGATAGTGATTGTTGGTATTCTTTGAGAACCTGATGGAAGTTATGAGACTTCTTCTTAGAAAAATGCACACACACAAAGAATTTTGCATAGAATTTTAGGGGTTTCATAGACTCTGAAATCCATGGGCCTAAGTTTACTGAAACCATCTTATCTAATGTTTAAGAGGAGAGATAGAGATAGGCAGAGAACTTTCCAAACAACAGAGATACTACCCAGGCTGATCTCTTAGGTGTGTTTTTCTCCTTTATTTCTCCAAAGCAGCCCCAATTTAAAAGCTAGCAGTGTGACATCAACCAAATTGTACTTTGCTTCTGCTTATTGACTTACTGATACCACTTCTGGAATTGATTCAGTGACCTGTTCTCTGTTACAGTTTTCTATGTCCCTGGGAAATCTATTCTCTGTGACCTTTCGATCTGTGAAACACACATACACACATGCTCACACAGAGTTGCTTAGATACCTCTATGTCCATTTAGTATCCTGGAGAGAAGGAGACTCATGAAAGAGGACAAGGGGGTGTATAAATCAAGATCTCCAGAGGCTTTAAGACAGGGAGATTTCGGTGTGTGTGAGGACAGGGCAGGGTGTGAATGAAGCTGTTGTGCTGGGTGAGTGATTATAGTGGTGGTACTTGCTTCAAGGAACAAGTGGGCTTTGAGTGCTGTTCACACTAAAGCGTGAGCCTTGACTTTCTTAATACAATTCTCCCAAAGCAATGGTTGTCAACCCTGACTATATACTAGAATCACCTGAGAAACTTTAAAAATATGCCCGTGTCCAGGCCCCAAACTCCAGGGATTCTGATTTAATTCTTCTGAGGTGTGGACAGAGCATACTTATATTTTATAAACTGTAAAACATTTAATTTAAAAATGCTACTCTACAATATATTAAAAATAGCTCTTATATAAACACCTATAATGTTTTCTTTAGCTACCAGATTTCCTTTGCTTAAAAATATTTTATCTATCTATCATCATCAACATCATCATCATCATCATCATCTATCTAAGGAAACTGTAAATTTCACCTATGGAAAAGCCCATATTCTATCACAAATGTGTATGGCTAGATTTCTCAGATTCCATTTTTTGGGGTCAGTATATTATAGATTTTGATACAGAAGTAGACAGAACAGTATAAAGAACCCCTATGTTCCCATCAGACATTTTGAATAATTAATAACCCATGGTCAATTTTGTAACATCTATATCCCCATTACTCCCTCTATACTTGTGTCTTAGTCTTTTTGGGCTGCTATAACATAAATACCATAGACTGAGTGGCTTGAACAAGAAATATTTGTTCCTCACAGTTCTGGAGGCTGGGGAGTCCAAGATCAAGGTGTTGCTAATAGATTCTGTGTCTGGTGAGAGCTGGCTGCTTCCTGGTTCATAGATGGCCATCTTCTCACTGTGGCCTCACATGGCAGAAGGGCCGAGGGAACACTCTGAGGTCTTTTATAAGGGCACTAATCCCGTTCACGAAGGCACCTTCCTCATGACCTAATCACCTCCCAAAGGCCCCACCTCCAAATACCATCACATTGGGGATTATATTTCAACGTATGAATTATGAATTTTGGGGGGACACAAGCATTCAATCTATACAAACTTGGCAATTCTATTCCTTTAAAATATATATTTATTGAGTGACTTCCCTGGTGGTCCAGTGGTTAAGACTCCATGCTCCCAATTCAGGGGGCCCAGGTTTGATCCCTGGTCAGGGAACTAGATCCTGCATGCCGCAACTAAAGATCCCGCATGCTGCAACTAAAGATCCTGCATGCTGCAACTAAGACCCAGTGCAGCCAAATAAATAAATAAATAAATATTAAAAAATACATTTATTGAGGGATAATTTACCTTCTTTTAGTGTGCAGGTCTATGAGTTTTGAAAAACTCATACAGTTGTATAAGCATCACTGTTATCAAGATATAGGACATTTGCATCACCCTAAAATGTTCCTTTATGACACTTTATAGTATATAGTATCACATGGTATGGATGTACCACAATTTGTCCATTCACCCATTGAAGGACTTTGGGGTTGTTGCCAAATTTGACTATTATGAAAAAAGCTGATGTGAACATTTGTGTACAGGTTTCTGTGGAAACAAATTTCAATTTCCTCTTTGGTGAAATGTCTGTTCATACCTTTTGCCCATTTTTTTCCACTGGAATGTTTTTTTTCTTACTGTTGAGTTTTGAGATATAGACAGATAGGTAGACTACAAATCCTTTATCAGATATACAGTTTGCAAATATTTTCTCCCAGTCTATGGATTGTGTTTTCATTTCAATACAGTGTCTTTTCAAGAGCAGAATTAAAAAATTTTGACGTTCTAATTAATCATTTTTTTCTTTTATGAATCATGTTTTTTATGTCATGTCTAAGAATTCTTTACTGAGCACCAGATCAAGAAGATTTTCTTCTATGTTTTCTAAGATTCATTTTGAGTTAATTTTGTATAGTGTGTGAGGTTTAAGTCCACATTTTGTTTTGTTTTGTTTTGCATATGGATGTTTATTTGATCCAATTTCATTTGTTGAGACAACTATACTTTCTCCTTTGGATTGCCTCTGCACCTTTGTCAAAAATCAATTGAGCACATATGTGTCGGTCTACTTCTAGGCTATATTCTGTCCCATTCATCTGTCTGTTTATCTTGACACTTCTCTTGATTACTGTTGCTTTATAGAAAGCCCTGAGAGCATGTATCATGAGTCCTATGACTTTGTTCTTTTTCAAAATTGTTTTGGCTCTTCTATTTCTTGTGCTTTTTCATATACGTTTTTGAATTAGCTTGTTGAGCTCTATAAAATATCCTGCTGAGCTCTACAAAATATCCTGCTGGGCTTTTGATTGGAATTATGTTTAAAGTATAGATCGATTTGGAGAGAATTGACATATTAACAAATTATTTATTTATTTATGGCTGTATCGGGTCTTAGTTGCAGCACACAGGATCTTTTGTTGTGGCATGAGGGCTCTTCGTTGCGGTGTGCAGGCTTCTCTCTAGTTGTGGCGTGCAGATTTTTTCTCTTCTCTAGTTGTGGTGCACAGGCTCCAGAGCGCATGGGCTCTGTAGTTTGCAGCATGCAGCCTCTCTAATTGAGGCGCATGAGCTCAGTAGTTGTGGTGCATGGGCTTAGTTGCCCCGTGACATGTGGGATCCTAGTTCCCTGACCAGGGATCGAACCCATGTCCCCTGCATTGGAAGGTGGATGCTTTACCACTGAACCACCAGGGAAGTCCCACAAATTAAGTATTTCAACACATTAACATGGTATCTCTCTCCATTTATTTAGCTTCTCTTTAATTTAGCACCATCGACACAATGTTGAATAGGAGTGATGAGAGCAGATCCATTCCTGTATAGTTTTGAGTCAAATAAAAGATATTGTATAATTTCATCTGTAACTATGACTGTGTATATTTGTAAAAGAAAAAGGATAAAAACCAACAAAATATTCATAATACATCTAAATTAATGTCTTTAATTATAATAAAATATTCATTCATGTATAAATTTTCAGTTGTCTCATAAATGTCTTTTTTTTCCTGTTTATTTGAATCAGGATGCAAATAAGGTCCATACACTGTAATTGGTTGATATGTCTTTTACATTTCTTTTAATTTATAGGTTCCTCTCATACCTTTTTATTCTTTGCAATTTATTTATTGAAGAAACTGGGTTGTTTGTCCAGTAGAGTTTTCCACAGCCTGGATTTTGCTAAAAGCTATCCCACGGTGTTTAACATGTTCCTCTGTCTTCTGTATTTCCTATAAATTAGTAGTTGGATCTAGATGCGTACTCAGATTCAGGTTCAATTTTTAAAAAACAGTTTCAATTATTAACTACTTGGATCAAATCATAAGCAATATTATTGCAAAAGAGCCCACTACATGTTCTAGTATTGTAATTGCTACCCAACAACTCATTAATATACAGAAACATGCATCATGAGGAGCAAGAACTATCACGCATCCATTCTATAGGTTAGCAGTTTGCCACCGTTGAGCCACAGTGCTCCCTTCATTAATCTGGGTAGTCACTCTTCACACTCATCTTGAGTGAATGATGGGATGATGTAAGCTCAAATGCAACGTATAACCATTTCTTTGTAAAAAAAGTCATAAGTTGAAAACAAAATATCTTGCATAATTTACTATTAAACACATAAAAACTGCCTTAACTTAAGGTCTTTCTCACTCTATCCAGCAGGCTAACAGGGCATCTTAGGGCATGACAGAGACTCTCTTATCACAGATGACTCACAGGTTAAAATCTTCAAATAAAACCACCCTATATGCTTCACTGGCTTTCCGAAGTACCCTAAGGCTGTATTCTGGAAACTCAAACCTATTTCGAAGTCCTGGACAATTTCCCTTACCACCTTCTGGAAAGAAAGCTTTTGGTTCAGGAGCTCTATTGATTTCCAGCTTGTAAGACAAGACTTTTACGCCGTTGGCAGCCTTAGTAGCCAGCTAATTTCGTGGGGGCCTTCCAGTCAGTGGGTTTGCAAGCAGAGTGCTTTGTGTCACCCATTTCCTTTAACCCAATATCGAAGTCTTTAGTTGCTTCTCTGTCTGTCTCTGCTGTTATGACACTAATGTGCTCTAGCAATCAAGCAAAGAAAAAACAAAGCTGCTCTTTCAACCAATACTTAACCTTTCTACTCTTAGAGTCAAAGTCTTTTTAAAAAGTTACATATATATATGTATACACACACACATATGTGTGTGTATGTGTGTGTATGTATACACACAGATACATATATAATTTACCCCGCTTTTTAAAAACTAAGGACTTATTTAATATATAACCACAATGATATTATCACTTCTAACAAAATTAACAGTAATTTATTAATACCCAGTTCATATTCAAATTTCCCTGTTTATCTTAAGAAATGGTTAATTTGAATCAGGATCCAAACAAGGGCCACACGTTACATTTTGTGGCTGTGTTTCTTAAGTCTTTTTTATTCTGTAACAATTTCCCCTCCTCATTTTCTTCCCATGTGTTATAGGCTGAATGTTTGTGTCCCCACCCTCCCCAAATTCGTATGTTGAAATCCTAACCTCCCCTGTGATGGTCTTTGCAGGTTGGGCCTTTGGGAGGTGATTAGGTCATGAGGGTGGAGCCCTTGTGAATAGGAGTAGTGCTTTTATAGACGAGACCCCACAGAGCTCTCTTACCCCTCCCACCATGCGAGGGCACAGCAAGAAGACAGCTGTCTGCAACCAGGGAGCAGGCCTTTACCAAGAACCCAACCATGCTTTCACCCTGATCTTGAATGTCCAGGCCCCAGAAATGTGAGAAACAAATATCTGTTGTTTATAAGCCATCCAGTCTGTTACATATTCTGTTACAGCAGCCTGAATCGGCTAAGACACTATACTATTGGAGAAATTGGGTCATTTGTTCCTTAAAATGCTCCACTTTCTGCATTTGGCTGATTACCTCCTGGTACCATTTAACTTGTTCCTCTATCTCTTTTATTTCCTATATACTGGTATTTAGATCTAGACTAGAGGATTGATTTGTTTCAGGTTCATTTCTTTTGGCAAAATACTTTGTAGGTAGTTCTGTGTACATTTAATTGCCATCAGTCAGAAGGCACATTGTGTCTGTCCCAGTTTTAGCCATGAGATTGATTTCATTATGAGGTGTGTTTGGCCTGTTCCTTGTTAAGCTTTCACCTGATAGGTTTAGAATTCATTGATGATCTTTGTCTAAATCCATTATTTCGTTTGAAGTTGTGAAATGGTGATTTTATCATCCTATCATTCCTTTTGCATTGATTAGTGGCATTCTCCATGATGAAGAACTTTCCTTCTCAACTATTTTCGTGACCCTGAAATACTGTTTGACCAGGAAATGCAGAATCAATGCTTAATTCTTTACCTTTATTAATTTTTAGCTTAATGAGTTGTTGCTCTAGAAACCTCCAATGATAATCAATGAGTTTTTTTCTTGAGTATAATAATGAAGTTGTAGAATTTTATATATTTGATGTGCTTGAATCAACCACAGTCTTTTTTTTTAATGCTCAATTAATTTGACAATCTTTGGTCGGTAGAAGCCCTTTCAATTTGGCTCCTCCGTCTTTTTGATGTGTCTTCAGTAGTCTTTGATAGCATCCTTGCTTTCTGGTATGACAAGATGCCCCAGTCTCATCTTGAACATTTTCTTTTTTTAAAAATAATTAATTAATTAATTAATTAATTTTTGGCTGTGTTGGGTCTTCGTTTCTGTGTAAGGGCTCTTTCCAGTTGCGGCAAGCGGGGGCCACTCTTCAACACGGTGCGCGGGCCTCTCACTATCGCGGCCTCTCTTGTTGGGAGCACAGGCTCCAGACCCGCAGGCTCAGTAGTTGTGGCTCATGGGCCTAGTTGCTCCGCGGCATGTGGGATCTTCCTGTACCAGGGCTCGAACCCGTGTCCCCTGCATTGGCAGGCAGATTCTCAACCACTGCGCCACCAGGGAAGCCCAACATTTTCTACTTTAGATCTGGAAACAGCCATTTCTCCAGGGAGCCATGGATCCTTTTTTTTTTTAAATTTATTTATTTTATTTATTTATTTTTGGCTGCATTGGGGCTTTGTTGCTGAGCACGGGCTTTCTCTAGTTGTGGCGAGTGGGGGCTGCTCTTCGTTGTGGTGCGTGAGCTTCTCATTGCGGTGTCTTCTCTTGTTGCAGAGCATGGGCTCTAGGCAGACAGGCTTCAGTAGTTGTGGCTCGTGGGCTCTAGAGCGCAGGCTCAGCAGTTTTGGCACACGGGCTTAGTTGCTCCGCGGCATGTGGGATCTTCCTGGACCAGGGCTCGAACCCGTGTCCCCTGCATTGGCAGGCGGATTCTTAACCACTGTGCCACCAGGGAAGCCCCCATGGATCCTTTTTAATGAGAAATGCAATCAGCATAAGTAATTTTTTTGTTTGTTTTTTAAACAGACTATTTTTTAGAGAACTTTGGGGTTTACGGAAAAATTGAGTCCAAAGTACAGAGAGTTCCCATATGTCTCCTCTCCCCGTCTTCCACAGTTTCCCCTTTTATTACCATCTTGCATTACTCCAGTACATTTATTACAATTAATTAACTGATATTGATACATATTATTAACTAAAGTTCATTAGTTAACGTTCATTGCCAAGTTCATTGCCAACTACTTAACAGGCTGCTGCCATCAACCAGAAAGTGGTAGCTTCCTCCCTCATCTCCTGTGATAACTAGGATTAAGAATGATACAGTTGCTGTGAACTCTTCCAGGAGGAGTCTCTAGGACAAGTGGCTCATAGACTGATGTCTAGGTCTGTCCAGTGAAAGTTGGGTAGGCTGGGTAGGAGAACCATTTTGGAAGGAAGCATCTGAGTAGAAGCACATTGAACTCCAGGTCAGGCTGGGATGAGAGATGTTCAAAGTGTTAGTGAGATGGGGATCTAAAGTTAACCCTGGGATATCAGTCTGCAAACTTAGGTTAAGACTCCATTACAGGCCTCAGAGTGATGGGCTTCTAGTCTTAGGTCCTTATCGCTCTCTAGACTAGAGACTTTGTGTTGCCTCAGACTAGAGAGGGGTCAGAGCTGAAGGTCAAGGGACCAGGCTACCAGGATTTAGAAATCTACAGGGGAGGAAGCTAGGTAGGCTTGAACCTAATCTCTTTGGGCATGCTTCAAGAAGCATTTAAGTGGCCCAACTGGAATCCTGAAATCTAGACCCCCTTCTGTTACCATCTCTCCCCCCTTTTCTGGACTAGTAATTTTGCAATTAACAATGGGTTAATTGCTTGGAAATGTTTACTTGACTGAGCTAAGATTTAAACTTGCTTCAGGGAAAGTATCTTGGAAGGGTCAGAAGCCTGCAATGGGTAGTTGGTTGCAAAATGGGAATTAGATGGAGAGAGGATCCATCTCTATTAATCTCCACTTAGGTAGTGATTAGACTTGTGAAGAGGGCTGAGAACTTAATTGTTCAGTGTCATCGGGAAGTCAATTATTTTAATCTTTCTTCAATAGTTAGCTATTAACTTGGAATAAAGAGGAGAATAATTGGAGATGGATTTGCTCAGACTAGCTTGTGCCTTGTAGAGTCAATATTCTTGGCTGTTAATGAGATCTTGGATAAAATGAAGTAGGCACAAAGGGAGGCAACCAGCTAGAGGTGATGCTTGGCTAAGAGCAATATGACGGACTAGATGGATTCAGAGTATCCTGCACCTTCTCCCAACTTTTTCAGCAATCTTTTCCCCAAAGCTCTACACCGCAGTCCCAACCCTATGGGTCTATGCCACTATAGACAGAACCCCAAGGTTTCACATGTAATGATTAAGAGTTTGGGTTTGGAGTTGGATCTGATCTAGAATCCCATCATGACCCCTTATCACCTATGTGACCTTGACTGAGTTACTTAATCTCCTTCTGTTTTCTCAGCTGCAAAATGGCAGTAATAATAATACTTACCACATGATTGTTCAGAGAATTATATGAAATTAATGCACGTAAAGCTCTTAGTGTAATGCCTGAAATAAAGGTACTCAACAACGAATATTTGTTTCCTTTCATGCTTTTCCAGACCACGAATCTTCTGTGGTGGAAAATCCCAAGTGCTCTGATATTTTACACATACTTCTTCCGATAAGGCTGCTACCAATGAAGGCTTGATAAACCCTTGGGCTCTGCTCAGAGCTGTGGCCTGGCAGCCCCTCTGTCTTTGACAAGCCCACCTCTACCCTTTCCAGTGTGGTATAATGGTTTTGAGTGTGGGCTCTGGAGTGTGGACAGATCTGTGCTGGAATCTACAGCTCAACTACTCCCTGACTGTACAACTTCGGACAAATCATTTAACCCTTCTGTGCCACGCACGCTTTCCTTATCTGTAAAATAGCAATAATAATATTGTTATCTCATGAGATTGCTGGGAGGATTCAATGAGCTGATATATGTATAGTGCTCAGAACAATGTCTGACACATGGTAAGTGCTCAAAAAGTGGTAGCTATATTATTATCTATATTGTTCTCTCCATCCTGGCTACCATTCTCTCAGGAACCTGAGGGGTATCAAGAGTTCACCTGAAAAAATCATATAAGCGGACACTTAATGGGTTAAGTGTCCCCTACTCCACCACCATGAAACCAAAGACACCATTACCTAGTGGCAGCTTATGGGTTCTAAGCTGTGTCATTTTAAAACATGGCCCCCAAATTTTTGACACTCCTCCCATTGAGAAGTGATGTCTAATCCCCTCCCCTTGAATCTGCATTCTGTGAATGCTTGACCAATAGGATATGGCAGAAGTGGCACTGTGCCAGTTTCTGGGCCTATGCCTCAAGAAACTGGCAGCTTCCACTTCCTATCTCTGGGGGTGTTCACTCTTGGAACTCGGACACATTCTGTGACAAAAGCCAACCAGCCCATGGAAAGGCCCTTGTGGAGAGGAAATGAGGCTCCTGGCCCTCAGCCCTGGTTGGGCTCTCAGTTGACAGCCAGCATGAACTTGCCAATCAATGTGAGTGAGCCATCTGGGATGTAGTTCCTCTAGCTCCCCATTGATCCACCCCAGCTGATGTCACATGAAGCAAAGATCAGCCCGCTTTGCCAAACCTTGTCCATTGTTGTGACCAGCATAAATGTTGTTGTTTTAAGCCACTAAGTTTGAGGTGATTTGTTACACAGCAATAGATAATCAGATCATATATTGCGGGCAGCTGGCCAATAGGTGGGGGAGATCTTCTGGGGCAGGTGGGTCCATGTATTCCCAACTACATCATGCAAGTGGTGACTGGTCCTATCCATGTATAGGGCTGGACTTTGAATTATGGAATGGAATTGTCCTGGGATGTGGTTGTTAAGTCTAATGCTTCAGTCTTAAAAAATAAAGCACAAACACAAAATGTTTTTGATCAAAATGTCGACAGTATTACACTAAATATCAATCCCCTCCCTGACAAATCTACTCCTTCTCCATATCCCATATCTCAGAAATGATATCTTGTACTATCCAGTTATTCAAGTAAAACATGTAAGGGTCATCCATGAATCCTTCCTTTCCCTGACCCCTCACATCCAGTTCATTAGAAAGTACTGTTGACTGTATCTTCAAAATGTACCCTAAATCTGTCCTCTTTTCTCCATCCCCAATGTCACTACTCTAGTCCAGACTATCCTTTTGTCTTACTTGGGCTCACCTGTATTCGACACAAACTTATGTGCCTTCTTAGATTCTTTTCTGAGATGCTGCCCACTTTCCAAATTGTGCTGCCGTCATTCCATTTTGGGAGCATCCCTCCTGAACTTTCAGAGCTACAAGGTAGTCTAAGTTGATGCCCTACACCTGCATGACCCGCATGTTCTACCCATTTACCTGTGAGTGCCAAGTTATCACTCCACTTCCACACCTGGGGAAAATGCCATACCATGGGAATGGGATCTGGCTTCGTGAGAAGCTGCCAAGGGACCAGATGATGCAACTGGAAGTGAAGGGGAATGAGTACCCTGGGGTAGGGGACTGACTAGTGGAAATGAGGAGGCAGGAGGGAGCCAGGCAGATCAATTTCTCCTACTTTCTCCTATTGTGTACAACTCTGAAACGTGTATGCGTGTTTTCCTTTCAACCATTGCGAGCAAACACACCTGGCAAGTGACCTGCAGTTTTCTGACGTGATGGCCAGTGAAGTAATGCATTGTGTCACATTGTTTTACATCTTTCCTTGCTTCACTTGCCTTTTTTCCTCATCCTTGTTGCCTTAGGCTTGCACAATTCCCATATGGTTAGTACTTGATTTTCTGACTGAGGCTCTGTTTTTTCTTTTTTTAAAAAAAAAAATAAATTTATTTATTTATTTATTTATTTTTGGCTGAGTTGGGTCTTTGTTGCTGCGCACGGGCTTTCTCTAGTTGTGGCGAGGGGGGGCTACTCTTCATTGCGGTGCGCGGGCTTCTCATTGTGGTGGCTTCTCTTGTTGCGGAGCACGGGCTCTAGGCGTGCGGGCTTCAGTAGTTGTGGCTAGCGGGCTTAGTTGCTCCCTGGCATGTGGGATCTTCCCAGACCAGGGCTCGAACCAGTGTCTCCTGCATTGGCAGGCGGATTCTGTTTTTTTTTTTTAACATCTTTATTGGAGTATAATTGCTTTACAATGGTGTGTTAGTTTCTGCTTTATAACAAAGTGAATCAGCTATACATATACATGTATCCCCATATCCCTTCCCTCTTGCATCTCCCTCCCTCCCACCCTCCCTATCCCACCCCTCTAGGTGGTCACAAAGCACCGAGCTGATCTCCCTGTGCTATGCGCCTGCTTCCCACTAGCTATCGGTTTTACATTTGGTAGTGTATATATGTCTATGCCACTCTCTCACTTTGTCACAGCTTACCCTTCCCCCCGCCACTGTGTGCTCAAGTCCATTCTCTAGTAGGTCTGCGTCTTTATTCCCGTCCTGCCCCTAGGTTCTTCATGACCAATTTTTTTTTTTTTTAGATTCCATATATATATGTGTTAGCATACTGTATTTGTTTTTCTCTTGCTGACTTACTTCACTCTGTATGACAGACTCTATGTCCATCCACCTCACTACAAATAACTCAATTTCGTTTCTTTTTATGGCTGAGTAGGCACGCGGATTCTTAACCACTGCGCCACCAGGGAAGCCCTCAGGTTCTGTTTTATAAGACCCTGGCTAAGACATTTGATATTAGAAATGGTTCTAGAAAACAGACTATCAGGATGGGGTTTGGGAGCTGTGTTGTTCTCCTGTCTAAAAGCAGTAGGTATCATTTCTTTTTTTTTTTAGATTCTGCATATAAGTGATATCATATGATATTTGTCTTTCTCTGTCTGACTTACTTCACTTAGTATGATAATCTCCATGTCCAATCCATGTTACCGAAAATGGCATTATTTAATTCTTTTTAATGGCTGAGTAATATTCCATTGTATATATGTACCACATCTTCTTTATCCGTTCATCTGTTAATGGGCATTTAGGTTGCTTCCATGTCTTGGCTATTGTAAACAATGCTGCAACGAACATTGCAGTGCATGTATCCTTTCGAACCATGTTTTCCTCCTGATATATGCCCAGGAGTGGGATCTCTGGATCATATGGTAGCTCTATTTTTAGTTTAGTTTTTTTTTTTAACATCTTTATTGGATTATAATTGCCTTACAATGGTGTGTTAGTTTCTGCTTTATAACAAAGTGAATCAGTTATACATATATATATGTTCCCATATCTCTTCCCTCTTGTGTCTCCCTCCCTCCCACCCTCCCTATCCCACCCCTCTAGGTGGTCACAAAGCACCGAGCTGATCTCCCTGTGCTATGCGGCTGCTTCCCACTAGCTTTAGTTTTTTAAGGAACCTCCATACTGTTCTCCATAGTGGTTGTACCAATTTACATTCCCACCAACAGTGTAGGAGGGTTCCCTTTTCTCCACACCCTCTCCAGCATTTGTTATTTATAGACTTTTTAATGATGGCCATTCTGCCCAGTGTGAATTGGTACATCATTGTAATTTTGATTTGCATTTCTCTAATAATTAGCGATGTTGAGCATCTTTTCACGTGCCTCTTGGCCATCTGTATGTCTTCTTTGGAGAAATGTCTATTTAGGTCTTCTGCCCATTTTTTTGACTGGGTTGTTTGTTTTGGGGATTTTGAGTCACATGAGCTGTAAAAATGATACAAATGAACTTATTTACAAAACAGAAACAGACTTACAGATTTAGAGAAGGAACTTATGGTTACCAGGGGGAAGGGTTGGGGGAGGGGTAGACTGGGAGTTTGGGATTGACATGTACACAGTTCTATATTTAAAATAGATAACCAACAAGGACCTACTGTATAGCACAGGGAACGCTGCTCAATATTCTGTAATAACCTAAATGACAAAAGAATTTGAAAAAGAATTGATGCATGTATATGTATAACTGAATCACTTTGCTGTACACCTGAAACTAACACAACATTGTTAATCAATTATGCTCTAATATAAAATAAAAATTTAAAAAATAAAATAAAAACAAAGGATAAATTATCAAAAAAAAACCCCCAAAGGATAAATTAAAAAAAAAGTAAAAGCAGTAGGGACCCTATTGCTGGTGTTAAGTGTGTGAAGATAACCCCTGCCACGAAATGGCATTGCAATCACTAGGGCTTTCACCTGTGCTATGTGGTATTTTATTGGTATGATATGGAGGTACAAGGCAAGATATGGGGAGGTCAAGTGGCTGTGGCACTTAATCGATATATGGACAATGTTATTTCTAAGGATCTTGGAGTAGAATGGTTGCTTTTGACTGCAGAAGGAACTCTGCCTCTATGGACGATTTAAAGGAGATCCTTATCTCCTGCAGCTGCAGGACAGACTATACTAAAAATCAGGCTCAGGATCCGATAATAAGGGTAGCAGAGGTGCAAAAAAGACTAAATGTACAACCTTGTCAGGGCATTTTTTCAAGATCAGATAGGGAGAAATTGGAACATGGAGATCTGGAGTGGTTATTTGGATAGATGAATCCAAGTATTATGAACCCTCCAGTTTCCCCGAGCTTTTCTTGCTGGCAGGAGCAGCCGCTTTTCCCTTGCCGGAGGAGAGTAAGTTTCCTTTTCATGGAGATTATGTAATGATTTCACCTGAAGCAGCTGCCTTGTGAGATGACCTTTTTTCTCAAGATGCATCCCACCATCCTCATTACCTCCAGTCAATAACCAGAATTATATCTTGGCACAGCTTTGAAAGAAAAGTACACACCCTGCTCTAGAAATATTTTATGCTCATTCATAGGGAGAATTGAAAGCAGTTCACAATCTCAAAAACATTATTTGCATGCAAGAAGCCAGATATACCCCAAAATACATACTGCATGATTCCATTTAAACGACTTCCAAGAACGGACAATACAAATCTATGGAGAAAGAAAATCAGAAAGTGGTTGCCTCTGGGTGGGTGTCGGGATTAACTGGAAAGGGCAGGAGGGAACTTTCCAGGGTGATGGAAATGTTGCATGTATTATTTTGAGTGGTGGTTACATGAGTATATACAGCTGTCAAAACTAAGAACTGTATATTTTTTGTATGTAAATTATACATCAATAAAGAATTAACAATCAGTTCACCTTTATATGGCAAGGACATGCTCACTGTCTTACCTCAGGGCTATTTTAACTCTCATACTTTCTATAATAATATTGTATTCAGGGCTTATACATCTTGACGCTGAAGAATATCACACTAGCCCACTATATTGATGAATATATTTACATCATGAATTTCTGCAGGTTTGGGGGTCTGGGGCAGAATATCCTCTCAAAGGTAAAGGACAAAACCCTGTACTTTATATCTCCTACCACTGAGAAAGAGGCACAGCACTGATAGATCTTTTGAGATTTTGGATACAGCACATGGAACACACCTCTGACTCATTTATTTGGTAATCTAGAAGGCTGCTGGGTTCATGTGAGGCCCAGAGCAAGAGAGGGCTCTGCAGGAGGACTAGACCATCTGACAAGCTGATCTACCTTCTGGGCCTTATGATGTTTCAGATCTAGTGGTGCTAGATTAAGCCTCTGGCAAACCCCTAGGAAAGTCACAGTGCAGATCTCTAAGGTTCTGGAGCAGGGTCATGCCCTTGGTGGTTGGCGTACAATATTATGTTAGTTTCAGGTGTACTACATGGTGATTTGACATTTGCATGCATTATGAAATAATCACCATGATAATAATAGTATCCATCTGTCCCCATATAAAATTATTACAATGTAATTGACCATATTCCTTATGCTGTATATTATAGCCCCATGGTTTATTTATTTTATAACTGGAGGTTTATACCTTTTAACCCCTTCACCTATTTTGCCCCACTCCCACCCCCTCACCTCTGGCAACCACTTGTTTGTTCTCTGTATCTATGAGTCTGTTTTCATTTTGTTTTTGTTTGCTTTGTTTTTCAGATTCCACGTATAAGTGAGATCATATGACATTTTTCTTTGTGTCTTATTTTGCTTAGCATAATACCCTCTAGACCCATCCATGTTGTCACAAATGGTAAGATTTCATTTTTTATGGCTGAGTAATATTCCTGTGTGTGTGTTTGTGTGTGTGTATGCCACATCTCCTTTATCCATTTATCTACCAATGGACATTTAGGTTGTTTCCATATCTTGGCTATTGTAAATAATGCTGCAATGAACATTGGGGTACATGTATCTTTTTGAATTAGTGTTTTCATTTTCTTTGGATAAATACCCAGGAGTGGAACTGCTATATTGTGTGGTAATTCTAATTTTTAATTTTTTGAGTACCCTCCATACTGTTTTCCATAGTGGCTCTACCAATTTGCATTCCCACCAGAAAACTGTTCTTTTAAAAACATCATCTAGTGTGCTAGTAAGACTGAGCAGCTCATCATGGGGCACTGTATTAGTTATCTCTTGCTGAGTTACACAATTGTCAAAAACTTAGCAACTTAAAACACCACACATTTATTATCTGGTAGTTTCCATGTGTTGGGAGTCTGGTCTTGGCTTAGCTGAATCCTCTGCTCAGGGTCTCACAAGGCTGCAGTCAAGGTTTTGGCCAGGCTGCATTCCTTTCTGGAGCTCAGGGTCCTCTTTCAAGCTCATGTGCTTGTTGACAGAATTAAGCTCCTTTCAGCTGTAGGACTGGGGTCTCTGTTTGCTTGCTGGTTGTTGACCAGGCACCTCTCTTAGTCTCAGGGACTGCCTGTGGTTTCTTGTCACATGGCCCTCGCACAGGTCCTCCTACAACATTGCCGTTTCGTCCTTCCTCTTCTTCCTCTTCTTCTTCTTCTCCTCCTCCTCCCTCTCCCCCTCTTTCTCCTTCTTCTTCTTCTTCATATACATTGTAGAATGATTGCCAAGATCAAGATAATTAACACACCCATTACCTTACATAGTTAACTTTTTTTCTTTTTTTTTGGTGAGAATGTTTAAGATCTACTTTCAGCAACTTTCAAGTATACAATACCATATTATTAACTATAGTTGCCATGCAGTTTAGTTCTTAGAGGCCAGGAGGAGAAGCACTCCAGTCTGCCAAGGTGGAGTCTATATAATGTAACATAATCACTGCAGTGATTGTCCTGTCACCTTGGCCATCTTCTGTTGGCTAGAAGCAAGTCACAGTTTCTGCCTACACATAAGGGGAAGGCATTATATAAGCATGTGACTCATTGGGAGTCACCTTAGGTATGTCCACCGCAGACACCGACTGTGAAAACGAGCTCCTCATAGTAAAGTGGGTGTTATCTGACATATCGAGTTGTAAGGTTGGGCATGAACAGCAACAGTCTATTGTGTGATGGAAGCGATACAGTTGGGACTGGGCTGAAGCAGGTCCAGCAGGCATGAACCAAGCATCAGAGCAGATGGCCCAGACAGGTGTCACCTGTTTCTGCGGCACCACCCCTCTTTCAAGCCACACCTGTGCTGCCTGATGTTGTTGTTGGTGGTGGCGGTGGTGGGCTGTCTGCTGCTATTAACTGACAGAGGAAGAATGGATTCTGGCCTGATTAGCAGACGGGTCAGGGCAATATGTTGGCACCGTGTGGAAATGGATTGCTGTCCCATTCTAGCTCCACTCAGCAGGGGCTCCGAAGGACAGTGGAGAAGGAAATACACCCAGTGGGTAGACTTCCTTTCACTAAAGCTGATCTAGCATCTGCCACAGCGAGGTGCCCAAACGGGTGGCAGCCCTCATACAGCACCATTCTTCAGGGAGACCAGCCAGCTACCTGGTGTCAGATCAATTACTTGGATCTCGTCTATCCTGAAGAGGGCAGTGATCCTTCCTCAGCTGAATGGTTTTCTACTCTAGACACGCCTTCTCTGCCCACATTGCCCACACTGGCACCACTGTCTGAGGGTTTACAGAATGCCTGATAGAACAATAGAACGGGCTGTTGAAGGCTCCACTAAGGTTCCAGAAAGAGGGTTGGCTGCTGTATGTTATATGCTAGGATGTAGTATATGCCTTGATACTCTGATTGGTATAGAGTACTACATCCCTTATAGTTAGAATACACAGATCCAGGAATCTGAGTCAGGATGCTTGGAAAAAGTCCTGTAAATACTGCAAGAAGTGGGAGTCTCCTTGTCACCTTGCTGGCATAACAGCGATGATAGCATTGTTTGTGCTGATGGCAGCCATAGCTACTGCCAGAGACAACCAAGGGTTTTAAACAAAGAATGCCATGGTCAGAAGCAGCTGGAAAAGCTTAATGACAGATAAGGAAAGTGGAAGAATCAGGTAAATGGAAAGAATTTTGGGGTTTTGGCTGTGGTGAAACAAATTAGAGTTCTGGGATCATAGAGACCTAACTTTAAATCCTGCCTCTACAACTTATCTACATGACCTCGGGCAAATAGTTTTATCTTCTGAACCTCACTTCCTATATCTGTAAAAGAGATAATAATAGTATCTGCCCACAGAGTTATGGTGAGAATTAATTCATGCTTGTAGTAGTATTTGTAAAATTCCTAGAACAGTGTCTGGCAAAGATCAAGTGTTCAATAAAATTATGTGTGCAAAGAACATACTTCTCACTTTAAGACAGACATGGTATGACTCTAAAAACAATGAGGTGGAACTGTCCCAAAGCTACTTGAAGGAGCTTCTTTGATGGTACCCTCAGAAAAGTGCCAATGCCTGTGCCAAAGATAGATTTGCCTTGACACCAGTGAAGCTTGAGCTACAGGGTCCTGTATTTCCACCAGCCCCTTCCGAAGCTCTGAGTGTGGCCCTAGGAATGTGTTCATATAATCATGTGAACTGTATTTAAACTATATATAGTTAACTACATTTAACTATATTCTAAAGTTCCTTTTAATACATTTTCTCCAGAAATTCCCTTAAAATAACCACTGATTTTTTTTCTTTTTCATTTCTGCATTTTGTTTCTGGTGTTCAATAGGAAAGGATCTTTCAGTGAGCTATCTGCAACACTTTTCTGCAAATGATATATTGGTTTTATTTCCACGTTTCGAGTAGCCCTGCTCTGGCCTCACGCACAATTGCATTCTGGGACCTCTCTCTGCATCTCTTCTACGTTCCGTTCACTGTTTCCTGGATTTCATACGTTCCTCTCAAGATGTTTCCTAAGAAAAGATGCATCAGAAGTAAATTGAGAATTTGAATATCTGAAAATGTCTTTATTCTTTTCTAGAACTTCTTGTTGTTTGGCTGGGTGTGTATTTCTAAGTTGGAAAAAAAAATCCCCAGTGTTTAATTTCCAGTGTTGCTATTGAGGAATTGAATGTGATTCTGATTCCCAGTCAGTATTCTTGATCTCTGTTTGTGTCCTGTTATGATTATTCCCCCTCTGGAAGCTTAGAATAACTTATCTTTAGCACTGATTTTTCCAAAATGTAATGATGATAAGCCTTACTGGGGCTATTTTTTTCATTCATCGTGCTGGGCACTCAGTGGGCTTTTCTATCTGGAGACTCATCTGGAGTCTCATGTCCTTTGGTTCTGGGGAATAATCTCGTATTCTTTCTTTAATATTTTCCTTCTCTCCTTTTTACTGTTGTCTCTTTCTAGTACACCTAATAGTCAGATATTGGATATCATGGACTGGTGCATTGATTTTATTTTTTTATCTCTTTCTTCTCCATGGTTGATGAAACCAGGCTTCATCAGTAACTCCTAACCTCAGTATATGGGGAGGAAAAGCATATGGATGACTGGTAAATGACTGAACAGAATGGAGGAAGGTCTCATCCCAAGTGCTCACAAAAGAAGACCAATGAAAAGCAAGTTGATTCTCCCTTCAGAATTCCAGGTAGGCTTGGGAATTGGAGGAACCATGTGACTTTGACAGTGAGTACAGGGTTTAGAACTTGGAGGTAATTTAAAAGTCTGTTTATGACTACCAAATGTAAAATAGATAGCTAGTGGGAAGCTGCTGCATAGCACAGGGAGGTCAGCTCGGTGCTCTGTGACCACCTAGAGGTGTGGGATAGGGAGGGTGGGAGGGAGATGCAAGAGGGAGGGGATATGGGGATATATGTATACATATAGCTGATTCACTTTGTTATACAGCAGCAACTAACACACCATTGTAAAACAATTATACTCCAATAAAGATGTTAAAAAAAATAAAAAGTCTGTTTATGGAACAGTTTTCATGTGCCTAATGCACAGTGAGGCCAAACAAACTGGAACGTCAGAGTTTGGAGCAGAGAAAGGTTTATTGCAGGACCGAGGAATGAGAATGGGTGGCTCATGCTCAAAACGCCCAAACTCCCCGGCGGGTTTCAGGGAAGCATTTTTAAAGGCCAGGTGAGGGAGGGGAGTCGCAGGGTGTATGACCAGCTTGTGTACAATTCTCTGATTGGTTGATGGTGAGGTAACAGGGTGGTGTCACAGGGGTTAACATTATCAATCCTTAGGCTCCAGTAGGTCTGGGGGCTTGTGCTCATGGTCATCATGTAGTTAACTTCTTCCATTTGGTGGGGATTTTAGCATCTGTAAAACAACTTAGGAAATGTGCATCAGATACTGTTATCTAGGTATTTCAGGGAGGAACTAAAGATTCTGTGACTGCCATATGTCTGATTTACCGTTTAAATTCTTGTCCATTCTCCTGGCCCAACTGCTACTTTTGTCACTACATGTTCACATCCTTTCAATCATTAATTCTTGATCCAGGCTTTTGTGACTCAGGAGAGGCCTGGGAGACTACAGCTTTTCTACAAACAAGAGGCAGGCAGAGGACATGATGGTGGTGGTGATGGGGGGTCCTGTCTCCAGAAGGCCCCATACAGTCCTGCTCGGCTACAAGGTGACTTTGGAACTCATTCTAGAAGACAATTTTGGTTTTTGTCTTCCAGTTGTACATATCATGATGGAAGGTAAGAGTGCACAGTTGTGAGCCTGAGTAGCATACTAAAAATAGGGGAGGTGAATGGCCAAAATGTATACTGAATGTGATATGAAAATACATTTCTATGTTTTCTCATGTCACAAACAATCCACGTTGTTTAATTTTCTTTACATTATATAAGAAAAAGTATACATTGGGGGACTTCTCTAGTGGTCCTGTGGTTAAGACTCTGCACTTCCAATGCAGGGGGTGTGGGTTCGATCCCTGGTCGGGGAACAAAGATCCCACAGGCCACGTGGCGTGGCCAAAAGATTAAAAAAAAAAAAAAAAGAAAAGTATACATTGTCAGCCAGATATAGCACTTAGGGCCTTCTCAGCTCTCTTCTGAGTATGCGCCCGGTCCTGGGCATGCGTGTGGCCTTCTAGATTCCCAGGAATATGTGGAAG
Source organism: Balaenoptera physalus (assembly GCF_965194825.1). Classification (NCBI taxonomy): domain Eukaryota; kingdom Metazoa; phylum Chordata; class Mammalia; order Artiodactyla; family Balaenopteridae; genus Balaenoptera; species Balaenoptera physalus. The sequence continues at coordinate 105,975,597 of NC_138903.1, forward strand.
CTTTTCAAAGCCCTTATTCCCCAAAGCATCTCATTGCCCAGCCTTTCCTCCCAGGATTTTTGCTTAGTCTATTGTTTCCCCAACTGTTATGCCTTACCCCAGGTGGCAGCTACTAATGTTTGCCTTCAAATGATTTTAACAATTGCCCCCCTGGGTAGTCACCTCAGCCCTGGGAGAGTTCTGAGTTAGTCTAAATAAAGATAAGCCCTTTGAGTTGGCCTTTAAGGAAGTCTCCAAGCACGTTAAAATAAACAGACACAATTCTTTGAGAATAAAGTCTGTTCTGCTGTCCTGGGTACTGGGTACTTATACCAGGAATGTGGGTTCCTGTTGTCTTCAAGGTCACTGCGGAGCTGGGGAGCAAGGAATGGGTCCAAGGTAAATTAAAATGCCACAAATCTCTCTTAGCAAGATCCAGCTGCTTTCTCTTGATTGAGCATACCCCTGTTTCTGCAAGCTTTTGATTAGTATCCAGAGTTCCGAAAAAGTTAATTCTGATGGTTTTTGGCAGTTTATTCATAGCTTTTGTGGAGGGATGAACTTTTGGAGTTCCCTACTCTACCATTTTCGCAGATGTCACCTGGATTCTTCCTTGTTTTTGATGGCCTTGACAGTTTTGAGGAATACTGGTCAGGTATTTTTTCAAACGCCCCTCCATTGATATCTGTCTGATGTTTTTGCTCATGATATGCTGGGGCTATGGATTTTGGGAGAAACAACACAGAAGTAAAGTGCAAGTCTCACCACATTATATCACAGGTATATACTATCAGAGTGACTTATTACTGGTAAGAAGAGTGTAAGTAGAGTGTAGTGCTTTCGAGGTTTGGGCTCTCAAGTCAAACACAACTGAATTCAAATCCTGGCTCCTCCAGTTGCTTGAGTAAGTGATGGAATTTTTCTAGGCCTCAGTTTTCTCATATGTAAAGCAGGAGTAATAATAGTAGCTACCTCATAAGGTTACTGTGGAGAATTGAATGAGAAAATTCATGTGAAGTAATTAACATGATGTCTGGCACAGAGTGAATGCTCAATACATGTGAACTAGTACAATGAGAGGATGTGTGTGTGGGGGGGTATACACAAGAGCAATTTTAAAGATAATATCAAGAGAATCTGAAGTGCTTTTCATTATATAAAGTGCCATAGTTTTTCTTAAAGATTTGATGGGAAACTCAGAGTTCAATGGAGTTAGATATATTTGGATAAAATGGGAAATTTCATGCGTGAGGCATTAGTCCTGAAGGCAGGCCAGATAGCTACTGTAGCTAGAGCTCCTAGGTAGCCAGGAGCTAGTATAAAGCCTGGCATTTGTGGTCAGGGACGGACCCTAGAAGAAAAGGAAGGGGTGAAAACTATGTAGTCATTAAAAGCACTACTGTTGGAATCATACAAACCAGGGATCAAATCCCGGCTCTCTTTTCACAGGCTCTGTGACCTTGGGTAAAGTGACTAAACTTCCCTCGGCTAAAGTTTCCTTATCTGTAAAATGGGTATGATAAATTGAGGTTAAATGAAATAACCCAAGCAAATGGCCCAGAACATTCCCTGTCATGTAGTTAGCTGCTCTTTATTACCTACCAATGGTGACTTGGTCGGGAGACACACCATAGCAGTTATAAGTCTTTGAGTCAGGGAGGACATTTTGTGCCAAGAGGAGGCTTTAGGAAGCTTTACCTTTCAATATGGAGCTTGTTTTGGGCTCCTCCCCTTCGTAGTGGGCTCAGTCCCTTGCTCAGGCCTGCTGCAAGCTGCCCTAGGAGCAGGGTGCCTTTGTGATATTTGTGGTGTCTAAAAAAAATCTTCAAAAAAGAGATTTTCAGTGTACAATCAGAAAGAAAATGAAAACCACATGGAAAATTCAGCTCCTTCCAATGTGTTCTTAGTCTCCCATTCTACATCCTGCTAGGCCCTCTTCTGCAGATGATGACTGAGAATATCCTCTCTAGAGTAATAAATCACTGGAACATTAAATGCGTCCTTGCAGCTGCACTAGGGCTAGTTAGAGGCCTATTCAAGAAAAGGGCTTATGTGGAGGAGTTTTCCCCCCCCGCCTTTTAAAAAGCCACCTGTACCATTTTTGTCTTGGTTTTTAAATGGAAATGATTTTAAGATGTAATTTTCTTCCTCTACTTGTGTTTATGATGTACAAATAGTTCTTTGTTAATAGGGAAAGAAAAAAAAAACCCCAAACCCAAATGCTAAACCTAATTAAGTCTCTTTGGAGAAAGTGTGCCTCTTTAACTTTCCAACTTCCTTTCTGAGTTAGTAATATCAGGGCTGGACAAGATGCAGGTGGAAGGAATTTCTTCACTGACAGCTGGCCCTGAATCTCTCACATTCCTGGAAGTGCACCAGTTCAGGGTACAGAGCTATCTGGGAGAACTAGGGCTAGTCTGCAAAAAGCACGTACTGTAATCTAAATCCTTTTCCTGTTCATTGGCAAAATCCCAAAAGTTCTTTGAGGCTAGGAGAGATAGCTTTGAGAAGAAAATTGGGACCAGATCATCTAATCCAGATGTGGAAAACCAGGCCTTGAGGAGGGAAGAAACCTTTTATTATAAACTAGGCCCTGAGGGAAAAAAAATCTCTTCTTTATAAACTAGACCTTGAGGAGGGGAAAATCTTTCCATTGTAATCATATCAATTCTAGTTAGTTTCACATAATGAGGTTAGCCATGCAGTTTGGCGAAGATGATGATCAGCCATGTAGAATGATTTAAAGAGTTCCAGAAGGGCTCCCTCTACCATAAAATCATCCCTAGTCAGGTTCATAATGCCTGATAGCCCTTCGTCAGTGATTCTTAGCCCTTTTTTGGACAAGGACTTGCTTTAGGATCTGGTGAAAGACCTTTCCCTGCAGAAACGCACATGTGTGTGCACATGTCAGCCTACATTTTTATAGGGGTTCACAGACTCCTGTGAACTACCGTGGAGAGTCTTTGGATGGTCAGTGTTTCTCATAGTTGATTTTCAAGAGCCACGTAATGGGCAGCCTCCCCACACATAGACCACTGTTGAGGTAAATTGAAAAGAAGCCCTATCGCATTTTTATCACCATTACATTAAAATATTATTTAGAATAATATATTTAATAATAACTTAATATAAGGGAGAGGGATGAGATTTAGGGGCAATATTTCACCAAGGTGTATAGGTCTACCTTGGTGATGCACAGCTTGACCACAGATCAACTTCCATATTGAACTGGTTTCTTTCCTTCCTATTTCTACTAAATTAAAAAAAAATCCAAACTTTAAAATACTTTAAATGCTTTAAAATACCCCAGGATAGATGAAATAAGAATGGTAAAATTTGATAACTTATTTGTCTTAGTTAGGTTTCCTCAAAGCAGAGTCTGAGGCAAGGACTCGGGAGTAGTTGGGTATATTTGGGGTGCTGTCCCAGGAAGCAGGAGTGGGGTATTTGGGAGAATTAGAGAAGGAGGAAAAGTCAATGTGAGGGTGCATTGTGAGGTTGCTACATTGCGCCACAAGGGCTTGATTCTGGTTGGGCTTCCTGAGAAGGATATCGAACATCTCCCAGAACTGTCCCCCTGATGGATGAGCGGTGGTAGTTCTCATCCACTCGTTCCTATCCCCGCCCCTCCCCCCATTCAAGGTTATCCCCAAAGGGATTAGCATTCCCACTCTTCCAGGCTGTGCTCTGATGTGGACTGGCTTTGGAGAAGGCACTGGGGCAGAAGCAGAAAGAGAGAAGCTTGATATTGAGGTGGGATGCTCTTGGGGTGATGTGAGTCTGAGCTTGCACAGAACTGTCCATCACAGCTCTGGCTGAAATCAGAGGTGGATGGAGGGACTGTGATGTAGGGCCCAGAGGCATTTGCACTAATACTGAATCTGAGTAGTGGGTACATGGAAGCTCATAGTCCTATCCCCCCTACTTTTGTGTATGTTCGAGAATTTTCATAATAAAAAGTTAGAAATCCTAACTCAGAATCATAGGTCATTGGGAACTGCCTTAAGTATTTAGTGGCTTCCTTGTATAGTTTTGGGTGTTTGGAACAAACATGGGCCCAGAAATTACAATGAAAGCTCCCTGCTGACACTTTGAAGCACTCCATCAGATGCTAAAGTCCTTGAACAAATCATACTCAAAGGCTGGAAGGCTGAATAGTTAAACCAGGAAGTAGATGGGTGTGGATTCACTGATCACTTCTTTGATTGATTCTGTTCTACAAAGTGTGGTAGCAAGTTCTACTGAAAGACTTGGATGTGATGTTTAAATGTCCCCAACAATATGTAGTCTATTTCTTTCTGTGAGAAGTGAAGAAATCTCCACATGTTGGGGCAGAGTCAAATTCTTAGTGATAAAACTGCCTCATAGTTTGGTCTTTTTAAAGAAATCCTGCTCATTTCATCTTTAACATTAAACATAGTGATATTTCATCACTGAAGTAATTACTTGCAGCCTCTTCGAGATTCTGAATATATGGCTATGAAATACCTCTTGAGCAAGGCACTTAAAATCTGAGAAATTATCCTTAATGTCATTATCAATGTCATAGAGTCTTCCCCCCTGCCACCATCCCTTGTTTCAATAACTTGCAGGAAAGTGATTTCTCTCAACAGCTGGCATGCTTAGAGTAGAAAAGTGGAGTTGGTATTTGCTGCATTTCTTTGTACAGCATGCTGGGAAGACATACCCTTAGGGGCCACAGTTTGATTATATTCACAATTTTAATGGTGTTTTTCAATACTGAATGCGATCAAGGGACTGAATGCGATCAAGGGACATGTTACTGATTGCTAACTGTTATCAGCGTATCAAGCAGTGAGTGGCTTGGCATTTGGGTGCCACCTCTATTTTTTGCTTAGCAACATATTTCTGGACTGTGCTTATGGCTAGTGCTCTTCAGAATTGATCCCAGTGCCCTTTTTCCAGTCTACTTTGTGAGTCACAAAAAACACTTGATAACTGAATTAAAAATCTTTCTTCTTAAAAAAAATGCTGTATAATTGACATTTAACATTATACTAGCTTCAGGTGTACAGCATAATGATTCAAAATTTGTATACACTGCGAAATGATCACCACTATGAGTTTAGTTAACATCTGTCACCATACAAAGTTAAAACATTTTTTTTCTTGTGATGAGAACTTTTTAAGATTTATTCTCAACAACTTTCAAATATGCAATACAATATTATTGACTATAGTCACCATGCTGTACATTACATCCCCACGACTTATTTATTTGATAACTGGAAGTTTGTACCTCTTGACTCCCTTCACCCATTTCACCTACCCCCAAACTCCCTCCCCTCTGGCAACCACCCATCTGTTCTCTGTATCTATGAGTGTGGTTTTGTTTTGTTTTGAAAAACCTTTCCTCTTATGTGGAGAAACTGTATCACTCTTACATTGCTGGTGGAAATGTAAAATGGTACAGATTCTGGAAAAGAGTTGGACAGTTTCTTATAAAACTAAATATGCAACTACTCTACAATCCAGCAATTGTACTCATGGGTGTTTATCCCAAAGAAGTGAAAACTTATGTTCACACAAAAACCTCTACACAAATGTTCACAGCAGCATTATTTGTGATAGCCCCAAAATGGAAACAATCCAGATGTCCTTCAACAGGTGAATGGTTAAACAAACTGTGGTATATCCATGTCATGGAATACTATTCAGCAGTAAAAAGAAACAAATTATTGCTTCACACATACATCTTGGGTAGATCTATAAAGAATTACACTGAATGAAGAAAAACAATGCCTAAAGGCTACATACTGTATGATTCCAAATGTATAACATCCTTGAAATGACAGACTTACAGAAATGGAAAACAGATTAGTAGTTGCCAGGATTAAGGTGGGGGTAGTGGGTGTGGCTATTAAAGGACCACATGAGGGATCCTTGAGGCGATAGAAATGTTCTGTGTTGTGACTCTATCAATGTCAGTATCCTGGTTGTGATATTGTACTACAGTTTTACAAGATGATCTTATTGGGGAAACTGGGTAAAGGATACCTGGGTTTCTCTCTTATTATTCATTTTTTTATAGAATTTTTTAAAAAAAATTATTTATTTTATTTATTTATTTTTGGCTGCATTGGGTCTTTGTTGCTGCACGCGGGCTTTCTCTAGTTGCAGTGAGCAGGGGCTACTCTTTATTGCAGTGTGCGGGCTTCTCATTGCAGTGGCTTCTCTTGTTGCGGAGCACGGGCTGTAGGTGCACAGGCTTCAGTAGTTGTGGCTCACGGGCTCTAGAGTGCAGGCTCAGTAGTTGTGGCCCATGGGCTTAGTTGCTCTGCGGCATGTGGGATCTTCCCGGACCAGGGCTCGAACCCGTGTCCTCTGCATTGGCAGGTGGATTCTTAACCACTGCACCACCAGGGAAGCTCTCTCTGTATTATTCTTAAACTGCATGTAAATCTACAGTTATCTCAAAATTACAAGCTTAATTTCAAAAACTCCTTTCCCCTTACGGCATGGGATTTCAGGGTCAAAAATGCAAAAACGTTGTGGAGCACTTCTCCCTGTATATATACCACTGCTATGCCAAGAGTCTGCATATCAGTGGTTTTGTCGGACTCCATGGTAAAAAAAAAAAAAAAAAAAAAAAAAAAAATCTGCTAGCACCCACATGTGTTAGTAATTGCCCTTCTCCATTGTGTGCTATAGCTATTATGGATGTCCGCTGATGTTGTTTGTTACAGGAATTTTGCCAATAGCTCATTCTGCTTTCTCTAAGTCATTTGTCATTAAAGTTGTGCCTGATTTTACAAGCTTCTTGACAGTAAAGTGACTTGTACTTGTTTTGCCAAGAGGCCTAACAACTTTGAAGGATACTCCTATCACTTCAGTATCTTCTCTGCCTTAGTCACAATATTCATCAATTTCATACAACAAGGAATTACTTCATGCTTGTTCTCAAAAAATTCAATTGGTTTATCACAGGGTTCACTGTACTTTGTTTAATAATTATGTAAAAGCTTTGATGACTTCATGCTTCAATTTGATAGATTTTATTACAAACAGCATGCTGGAAACTAGGGGCAAAGGTAACAAAATCAGATACTCAGATATTTATCTTCTTACTTCACATTTGCATTTTTGGCTGCTTCTGTGCTATTGTCACATGCACAGATTTATTTGTCCCAGCACATACAGATTCATATATTTTGTATTCATACTGGAGTCCTGTTCACTGTGTTCATGATGTTTACTGAGTTGTAGCATTTAATTTACTATTTTTATTGCTACTTTAATATTCAGTGAACCTCTTTTGAGTGGTTGATTAGGTTGGGGATGTAATGGTACACAAGAGCTATAACAGAAAATGCAAATTTAACAAGCATAAGCAATAACATGCAAAAGGCACAAATATATGTTAACAGAGATGAATTGTACCCTGACAAATGAGTGTTGACAGATACAGCTCTTATTCATGCCCAATCCTGAAGAACATAAGGATTGTTAAGAATGTAATGTGATTGCTGTGAAAAATCATAATTAGCCTTACATCTCAAATAAGTGGAAGGTATGTGAAGAAATAATCTCATTGCTTTTTCCTCTGCCACTTGCTAGATTTCTGGGGAAATTAGTGACCTTGGACCACCCAGAGTCTATGCACCATACTTTAAGAAACCATGCCAGGGCTTCCCTGGTGGCGCAGTGGTTGAGAATCTGCCTGCCAGTGCAGGGGACACGGGTTCGAGCCCTGGTCTGGGAAGATCCCACATGCCGCAGAGCAACTAGGCCCATGAGCTACAAGTACTGAGCCTGCGTGTTTGGAGCCTGTGCTCCGCAACAAGAGAGGCCGCGACAGTGAGAGGCCCGCGCACCGTGATGAAGAGTGGTCCCCACTTGCCGCAACTAGAGAAAGCGCACGCACAGAAACGAAGACCCAACACAGCCAAAAATAAATAAATAAATAAAGTGTAAAAATTTAAAAAAAATATATATATATCATTTAAAAAAAAAAGAAACCATGCCTAAGGGAAAGGTGTATGCTACATATTAAACACATTTATTAATACATTAAGTTTTAATTCTATTTAAGTTGGTTGAACTTGATTGAACTGAATTGTCAAGTTTCTACTCTGGGTAGGAAATTGTGACAAAACAGATGCTTTTTCCTGACAGGAAAGAAGGTATGGCATCTTCTATAATAATGGAATTGTAGCTGGGATGAGGCTGTCCAGCTGGGAACTACATTTCCCAGCCTCCCTTGTGGTCAGGTGTGTCTGTGTGAGCAATGGAATGTGAGCAGAAGTGATGTGTGCTTATTCTCGGACCAGCCCTTTACACATGTGCTCCTCTATGCTTTCTTCCTGTTTCTGTGAGCAGAAACATGGTCGTTCCTGGAACACAGCTTCAATTGGGCAGATGACACTGTTGCCCTAGAGGAGGGTGGAGAAACATGATGGGGTGGAATGAACCCAAGTCCACGAATGACTGAATGGAGCCAAGTAGCTCACTTATGTGCCTTGGACTGTCATGTGGAGAGAAACTTCATTGTTCTTTTCTTGCTGCATTGTTGGGTCTTTATGTTATAGCAGCTTAGCCCTTTAACCCTGATAAAGAAGGGGAAACCCTGGAGGTCTGAAAGCCCTAGTTGGTAGGTTGTGGAGAAGAGTGGCTCTTGGTGGTACAGGGCAGGTAGGAGAACATGAGAGCCAGGACTTGGCACAAGACTAGTCACTATGGTAGGTGGGTATTGGCAGGTGAGTGCCCCCCTGATTTCTAATGCTGATTCTGATGGTACTGCCAGGTTGGGGAGATGAGAAGGAAGGAATAAGCTTGGTTATGAGTCATGCAGAAATGTAGTAGTGTTCCTATAGTAAAGATTAACTGACTCGGGAACTGGTGGCACTCAGAGTCACCCCGTTTAGGATTAGAAGGAAATGAAACCAAGGGAGCCGTGTTAGGCCTAGGTCATCCCTGGGCCATGTGATGCTAGATCCAGGAGAGTGGCAGTTCTAAACTCCCCAAAGGGTGACTGGGAATCTTGATTTACTTCAGTCATGGTTAGTAATAAGAACTGCTGCAGATCTTAGTCTACAGGTGCGGCTTCGTTTGTGGCTTCAGCTCTAAAGATTTGGGGCTAGGAGAAATCAGAGCAAAATCTTATTTACCTCACAATTTGACCTACAGCTGATATAGTGCCTTGGCCACGGCTAGGGCACTTTTGTGTAAACTAGAAAAAGTGCCCTCTTTTCTGGGCACATGGCCTAGCAAACACACAATGTACCAAGTTAGGAAAGAAAGCATGGCTTGGTGAGTGCAGTGCATTTTGGATTTCAGCTCCCATTTGCCTCCATGACTGGGCATCTTTGTGCAGTGAACAACATGCACAACTGTACATGATGGCCTTGCAGACTACCAGAAGTACAATGAGAGTGAAGAGTGAAATTGGAGAATGAAGGACCAATTCAAATGTGACCCACTGACTTGGAAAGGCAAAAGGAAACTATTTTGGAAAAGTGCTACCAAATGAATGCAAGTTTGTGTGCCCAATGCACAGTGAGGCCAAACAATACCAAAACGTTGGAGTTTGGAGCAGAGAAAGATTTATTGCAGGGCCAAGCAAGGAGACGGGTGTTTCATGCCCCCACAAACCCCAAACTGCCCGATGGGTTTCAGGAAAGCATTTTTAAAGGCCAGGTGAGGGAGGGGAGTCGCAAGATATGTGATCAGCTCATGCACAATTCTGTGATTGGTTGATGGTGAGGTAACAGGGCAGTGTCACAGGGGTCAACATTATCAATCCTCAGGCCCCAGTAGGCCTGGGGGCTATACTCAGATTCATCAAGTAGTTAACATCTTCCATTCAGTGGGGGGCTTTCATATCTGTAAAACAACTCAGGAAATGTGCATCAGATACTGTTATCTAGGTACTTCAGAGAGAAGCTAAAGCAGAGGACATGAGGGAAGGGCCTGCCCGGGGAAGGCCACATAGGGTCCTGCTCAGTTACAGAACCAAAAGGCAAAGGGTGATTTAACAAGTTTTAAACTTGATATGCAAAGGGCTATACTCAAATATACAATGTATTTTCTTGTATCAATACCTTTTGCTCATGCTGTTTCCCATCTGAAGCATCCTCTCTGGTTATATAATTCTTATACATGCTTGAAGGCTCAGCTCTAGCCTTAACTCTCAAAAAAGCCTTTCATGACCTCTGTAGAGACCCCTTCCTCCCTCTTGCTGCATAATCAAATGGGTAAGCCATGCTCAAAAAGATATCTGTTTGAGTGACTGAGAGTCTGGAAAACTTCTTCTCCAGTCCAAAACAATGTTAAATTCCATGTAGGGAACCTCCAACAAGCTCCCCATGGTAGGGTATGGGGACCAGGTGGGACCAATCAACTTCAAGTCTTTCCCCTGTTCAAACACTATTTGAACAAATTCTTGTAGTGAAAATAGCACTAGGCTCATTGCCTAGTTCTAGTTCTAGTCCAGTTTTGCTATTAACTAGCCACGTGACTTTGAGCAAGGTGAATCACCTCTCTGGCCAGCCTTAGTTCCCTACCCTATAAAATGAAGAAAGAGCTCTATTGGTCTACCATGTTGTAAAGCAACACAATAAACAATGTGGTAATTGAGCTGAACTGTGAAGATGTATTAATATCTATGTTAATACCTAACTTCTAGCTCAGGGTGAAGCGACTTTTCTTTGGCGGTGAAAGGTCACAAGGTGTTTTACGTGTCTGATGACCAACAAACAAAACTCGAGGAAAATATAACTCCCCCTCTTAGTGTGTGTAATTTTACTTTCCTTGTTGTTATTAATGGGCTGCCACCACATCTTTCTCCTGTAGGAAGTTCATTCATCCATTCTATTTAGGGTTGCTAGATTTATCAAATAAAAGTACGATAAGATTCCTCCATATTTGTTTAGTACTTCACAGGTTATGAAGAGGCAGGGCAATGGAATGGAATGGAATGCACTATAGCAGCAGGAATAGCCTCGCTATCTAAAGCGTGTCCCTCCACTGGCTGCTCCAGGATTACCTGGGAGCTGGTTAGAAATGCAAACTCTGCGCCCCCACCACAAACCTATTGAATCCAAATTTGCATTTTAACAAGGTCCCCAGGTGATAAGTTGTATGTTAAAACTTGAGAAGCCCTGGGCTAGCTGCTAATTTCCTCCCCCATCTGCTCCACAGCTGTCCCTAAACTCTGGAATAGGGAAAGGGGAGGAGGGTTGCCTAAAATGGGAACTTTCTGTTGGCCCCTGCATCATAGGGACTGTAGCAGATTCAGTGGTTTTGTAGGGCAGTGCTGTATAAATAGCAGGTAACGTTGAGTTTTCTGTCTGGGCCATGTGCTAAAATGAAGTCAGAAACTATATCCACAGTATGATGACAGCACCATGTCTAGGCAAGCCTTGACCTGGGTCAGGCTGTCATCTCTGCCTGGTTGTGACGTCTATGCCTGTGAGTACTCTTGGCTCCCCTTTTGGCTCCATTTCCTCACCTATGAGGCCCTCTCCCTTTTCCTTTCAGGTGCTAGGTGTGCCTCCCCCCACCAACCAAAGTGAACACCTGGGAAAGAAGGCATGTACTCTGCTGTGCGGCCTGGTTCCTAACAGGCTGCAGACCGGTACCGGTCCGCGGACCAGGGGTTGGGGACCCCTGATCTAGTGTGAAATTAAGTACATGTTTCTCTTCCCCTGGGCTTGTTGCTTTCTCAGTTGGCTTCTTCTTTCTGAACCCCCTTTTTAAAGGGATATCAGTCCTCAGCTAGCTATTGGACTAGGGTATTGGGGGAGGGGCTGGGTCATACATGCCTTCTTAGAATAAGGACAGCTCTCTTTGTAGGCTCTTGACCCCAGCCCTGCCCATATTCCTTAGTCTCTCCACTTGGCCAACCTCTCACACAGTTGCCCTTCCTGCCCCACCCCACCCCTCCCAGTCTGGGCTTTGTTGGGCTATGGGTGAGGCTAGACTGGGGATGGCTGTACCCTAGAGACCAGTCAGAGACACAGAGACACTAAAGCAACCTGGGGAGGCCTAGGAAACCAGAATAGGAAGGAGCGCAGAGAAGTAGGCATAGTATGGTGCCTGTGGATCTGATAAGAGGGGACTGGGGACTGGGATTCAGAGTCAAGAAAGGCTCCAGTTTTCAGAAGAATTAGGGAGTTGGCCTCAGATCTGGGAACCTGACAGGCTGACCAAGGATCCAGGGAACAGAGAGAGTCATGACTGGGCACCAGTTATTGGCAAGAAACCAGGGACTGGACAGAGGTCCTGAGGTCACAAAGGGCCAGAAGCTGGGAGAGATTTGGACCTCTAAGTGGGGTTGGTGGCTTTAGGAGCAAAGGTTCAAGTCCTGTGCTAAAGTCCCACCATTTGCTTTATTCATCTGTGTTAGAGACTTGGGCATTATAGAGTGGGGGTTAAGAATGTGGGTTCTGGATCCAGACGACTAGAGTTTAATTCCTGGCTTCACCACTCACCAGCGGTGTATCTTTGGATAAGGCACTTAATTTTCTTGTGCCTCCGTTCTCCATTGTCTCATCTGAGGGACGCTGTGAGCATCAACTGAGACAACGCACAGCAAACACTTAGCACAGCACCGGCGCTCAGACAACCTAGATAAATGCTGTGTGTTATTATGATTAACTTTTTTTTTTAAAGCTATTTTTTAAAATTTATTTTTGGCTGCGTTGGTCTTCGTTGCTGCGTGCGGGCTTGCTCTAGTTGCGGCGAGCGGGGGCTGCTCTTCCTTGTGGTGCACCGGCTTCTCATTGTGGTGGCTTCTCTTGTTGCAGAGCATGGGCTCTAGGCGCGCGGGCTTCAGTAGTTGTGGCACGCCAGCTCAGTAGCTGTGGCTCGCGGGCTCTAGAGCGCAGCAGGCTCAGTAGTTGTGGCGCACGGGCTTAGTTGCTCCGAGGCATGTGGGATCTTCCCGTACCAGGGATTGAACCTACGTTCCCTGCATTGGCAGGTGGATTCTTAACCACTGTGCCACTAGGGAAGTCCCTATTATGATTAACTTTTGTCAACCTAAATAAGGAGGTAAACTGAGGCAAGCTCAAATAACCCAAAATTTGGGTTTGTTTATTCAGGAATGGCAGGGGAAAGTACAATAGCAAGCTACAGGTGAGTCCCTTGAGTGTTTGGGGCAGGCTGTATTTATAAGCAAGGAGCGCATAGAGGGGGAAGTCCAGCCAGAGTCCAAGCAGTAAGTTCAGTGGCTTGAGGATGGGGAGAGATGTTCATTGATTAGGAGATAAGTCTGCGTCCTCTGTAAATCAGGCATTTAATGGAAATCCGTCTCTCCGTTAAGTTCCGTTCTTCTGAGGGTGCATGCGTGAGATTCTCCACTTCCTATCTTCCGGTTCCATTTTAAATTGAAACGCTCTCACACCCTCAAACTCCCATGCTTCCATCCCGCTGCTCCTCAAACTCACCTATGGTCATCGGTACCTGTTCCCTCTGCTTGGAACACCCTTTTTTGGTTAATTCCTTTTCATCTTTCAGGCCTCAGTTCAGAAATCACTTTCTGTGTGAATTTCTATGAGAAAAATGCACTGTGTTTTCTTTTGTTCTCACACTAACAATACTTTTGACATCAGATATGTGGATTTTCCACACCTAACAATTCTCTGACATCAGCTGGGTGTCCTACAAGTCAATTCTTTTCCAACACTAACTGGAGTTATCACAGACCTCACAGGTTAAGGGCTCAGTCCCACAAGACTGCCACCCACTGAGATGCCAGTTGAAAGTCTAGGTTGTCACCTGTGCTTCTCACCGACTGTCTGTAAATTGGAGGTTCCCATGACCCACTCCTCAGGTTTGATCATTTGCTGGAGCAGCTCACAGAACTCAGGGAAACACGTTTATTGGTTTATTATGTAATAAAGGATATGATAAAAGATAGAGATGAACAGCCAGATGAAGAGGTACATAGGGCAAGATCTGGGATGGTCCTGAGCACAGAAGCCTTTGTCCCCATGGAGTTGGGGTGCACCACCCTCCTGGCATGCAGATGTGTTCATCAACCTGGAAGCTCTCTAAACCCTATACTTTTGGGGTTTTTATAGAAGCTTCATCACATAGGCATGATTGATCATGAACTCAACCTCGAGCCCCTCTCCCCTTTCCAGAGGATGCGGGGCAGGGCTGAAAGTTCTGAGCTTCTAATCATGGCTTGGTTTTTCTGGTGATCAGCCCCCATCTGGAAATTATCCAGGAGCCCATCCAGAGTCGCCTCATTAGATCAAGAGACACTGCTATCACCCAGGAAATTCTAAGGGATTTAGGAGCTCTGCATCGGGAACCAGGGTCAAAGATCAAATGTTAGAACCAAAGATGTTCCTACTGCTCTTATCACTTAGGAAATTACAAGGGTTTTAGGAGCTCTGTGCAAGGAACCTGGGGGAGGGGGAGTGGCACACAGAGACCAATGTATATATTTCTATTATCTCACAGGGTCCCTTCCAAGACCCTCTTGGAATGGGTGAGATGCCCTCCTTCATTCTCTCACAGCACTTGCTCTTTCACATAATGCATTGTAATCGCTCATTTCCTTGTCTGTATCTCCCATCAGACCCTCGGCTCCATGAGTTTTTAGATTACATCGTTTTTTTGTTTTTTTTTTCCATTGCTGTCTCAGCAGTGCTGACACATGGTAGAAATTCATTAAATGTTTGTTGATTAAATGAATAAATGGTGAGAGACTCCAGGCTTAGATCCTTTGGGGAGCCATAGCCAGACAGGATTTCTCTGTTAAAACTTAATCTACCGGCAGCTGAACAATGTAGAGCCAGAGCCCCAAGGCCTGAGGTCCCTTTCAGATGAAGTCCCACTCAGGAGGTGGAAGTGAAACCCACCTGGCCCCCTCCCCCTTACCTGCTTCCTGTGTGTTGTATGGGCCACAGTGGCGTTGAGAAGAACAGCTTTCAATTTGAGGGGGGTCCCTACACATCATCCAAGCTGCTTTGGCAGCCAACATCTTTCCCAATCTGGTTTGTGTAATGATGCCTCAAGGCTGGTAAACAAAAAGTAGTCTAATACCATTCAAAGCATTCTGGGAAGTACAGTATGTGTGCTCCTGCTTGTGGCATATGAATCTGTCTTACATCATTAAGATGCTGCTTTTCCAAGTGTTCATAAACTCTTAAATTTATTTTCTTTTAATAGACCTCTCAGTCTGTCTTTGTGAGGAAAATGATAGCCTCCACCAGCAGAGCTGCTGGAGCCAGGACGGGGGCTTAAAGGCTGCAGGGGCCTGAAGAGATGGGCTTAGAAGTTGCAGGGGACAGGCTGGACAATGGGCCCCTCCTTCCTCCTCCTGAACTCTGCCACTTTCCTGGGGAGCAATCACAGAACATTCTCAGGGACCTCTAAGTGACCATCACAACTGCCTAGACACTTGTAGAGAAATTCTACACATTTCTCTAAAACTTGCAGGTGGTAGAGTTCACCTGGGGAGAGTTCATTTTGTGTGAGAAAAGTAGACAGGTAACACAGAGCAGGTGAGAATTGGAGCCAGGGAGGTAGCCGCCAGCTGCTCTTAACATGGGTAAACTAGCCATGTGTACTGATTGCAGGTTTGGGGCACTGGGGTTAGGACTGGAGAGTTTGGCCCCCTTTAGATAATTTGGAAAAAAGCACATTTAAGCTTCGGAGACCTTGATTTCTTGCCCCATTATCAAAGGGCAATTTAGAGTCACATTGCTGTCTGTGGGGTTCCAGGGTAGGGTTTTGCTAAATCTGCTAAATTTTCTCCTTGGTGTATGCCTTGAAAAACCCTGCTATAGTTGGCCTTCCAAATTGGCAGTTTCCACATCCGTGGATTCAACCAACCGTGGATCGAAACTATTTTGTTAAAAAAAAATTCTAGAAAGTAACAAAAAGCAAAATTTGAATTTGTTGTGCCAGTAACTATTTACATAGCATTTACATTGTATTTACAACTATACATTGTATTAGGTGTTATAAGTAATCTAGAGCTTATTTAAAGTATGCGGGAGTATGTGTGTAGGTTATATGCAAATACTATGCCATTTTATATAAGGGACTTGAACATCTCTGGATTTTGGTATCTGGAGGGTTCCAGGATTAATCCTCCATGGATACTGAGGGGCGACTGTACTTCAGTCTACTCTAAACCTCTTTTCCCAACAGGGAACCCAAATCAGTTAAGGCTCTTGACACTTTTAGCCTGAAGTCAATTTATCCTCATAAACAGAAACTATAGGATTCCAAAGGAAGCCACTGCTTGTGGAATATTCAATAGGAGAAAAACCAAAAAGGAGACTTGCTCAGAAGCCCCATGCCTATTCACATGGGAAAAAGAATCCAAATCTGGGGATCTGAGAGGACCACCAGGGCCTTCCTCAGATATTTAAGTGAGAGAAATGATGCAGATTCAAGTGAAAGACAACTTGAACTGGAAGCAGCATTGGTGTTTGGCTGAGTGGCTTTTGGACAGTGAGCTGTAAGAAGTTTGTTTCCCTGCAGATGTCTTGCAGGCACCTGTAAGGAAAGAGATGTTCCCAGGTGTTTCGGGGAGTAGGGACTGGGAGGGTTTATTGCTAAGTGACCCACCCTGTTCACAGCACAGAAGGGCAACTTGGCCCACTTGAGACTGTACTGTCTATACTAGTATTTCTGTAATATATATATATTTTATAAATTTATTTGTTTTTTGGCTGCATTGGGTCTTCGTTGCTGCTCACGGGCTTTCTCTAGTTGCGGCGAGTGGGGGCTACTCTTCGCTGCGGTGCGCGGGCTTCTCATTGCAGTGGCTTCTCTTGTTGCAGAGCACGGGCTCTAGGCACCCGGGCTTCAGTAGTTGCAGCACGTGGGCTCAGTAGTTGTGGCTCATGGGCTCTAGAGCGCAGGCTCAGTAGTTGTGGAGCACGGGCTTAGTTGCTCCGCGGCATGTGGGACCTTCCCGGACCAGGGCTCGAACCTGTGTCCCCTGCATTGGCAGGCGGATTCTTAACCACTGCGCCACCAGGGAAGCCCATCCTTAATATTTTAAAAATATTTATTTATTTATTTGGCCATGCTGGGTCTTAGTTGCGGCTCGCCAGCTCTCTAGTTGTGGCTTTCCGGCTCCTTAGTTGCGGTACGCAGGCTCCTTAGTTGCGGCATGTGAACTCTTAGTTGTGGCATGCATGTGGGGTCTAGTTCCCTGACCAGGGATTGAACCCGGGCCCCCTGCGTTGGGAGCGCAAAGTCTTAACCACTGCGCCACCAGGGAAGTCCCCTCGTTAATATTTTTGAGTCAACACTTTTTATATTTAAACAAATTTTCATTAAAAGGAAACTTTATAGCACTATCGTACATTGAAATCCAGTATCAATACCCTAAATAAAAGTGTAATAGCTAGCCTGTAACTGTTAATTAGAAATGTTCATCTGGGCATGACTAACAATCATCTCGCATCTCACTGGTGGTTTGCCTCACACACTTTGGGCAAAACTATATTGTTCTAAGCAATTTCTCCATCCCCAGGACTACAGCGGGCCTTGAAGGCCATCTAATGATCCTCTCTCCCCCATCTCATCCTGAGATAGTCTACACAGTCTTTCGTCTGATAGCCTCCTGCTTCAGCTTGAACTCTCTTTTTGTTTTGGCCACACTGCGTGGCTTGCAGGATCTTAGTTCCCTGACCGGGGATTGAACCCAGGCCCTGGCAGTGAAAGCAGGAAGTCCTAACCACTGCACCACCAGGGAATTCTCTTGAACTTCTCTTATGAGGACATAGGAAACCTTTTGCTTCTGACCAGAAACTGCCATTGCATATTCTTCTTTGCCCTCTGATGTTGACATAACTATATAGCCTTTGAAGGACTTTTACTGCTAGTGGAAACCTGACATAAGGCCACTTGGGTGTCCCCACCTTTGCACTCTTCCTCTTTCTCTCTTCTCTTTTAACTTAGCCTTTGTAGGGAGGAGGACCAAGGAGCACATAGGTGATGCTGGTGTGTTGGAGAGGATACAGAGGATTGATGTTTGATTTATGTGCATTACTCTGAGGGAAACAAAAACCAAACACAGTGAGTTGGTTCCAGTAAGAAAACCTTAGTCTTGGGAGGGAAGGGGAAAATTCTGAATGCAGATGTGTGCGTCTCCTGGTCCAGCTGCCTTTCAAATCATCTCGGAATCTTTTCAGAAAAAGAAGGTGGAAGAGAAGCGGGGGGGTGGGGGGGTGTCTCTAAAAAAAAAAAAAGCCTTGGTAGGACATCAGCACTTAAGCCTGCTTGGTTGATCCTCTAGAAAGGGTATCACAAAGGGAGGGAAGAGGCATTATCTCCATCCATAACAATACATGGCAGGGTGGCTTTGGCATCCCAGGGGCCTCCGTGCCTCAGTGGTAGCTGCAGATAGGAGTGCCCAGCAGACAGAGTTCCTTAGCACAGGTACCAAGGAATAAACAGGGGGGCAGTGGCAGCAGCCCCTGGCAGGAAGCAGCTACTCCTTATGCATTCAATTATTATTCAGGGGTCTTTTGTTAAAGGCTAAGTTCCGTGTGAGAGATAAAGGCAAGAGCTGGTAAAATTTGGGAGAGGACTGGTAGTGTGGCCTGGCAAGGCCTGCGGGAGCTCAGGTAACAAACAGCTCAGAGGAAAACTCTGACGAAACCAGTTCCAGCCATCACAGAACAAGGGGTACATGCCCTTCTAAAGAAGGTCTTTTTCAAAACTCTCAGAAAGGCCTTTAAAATATAATACATGGAAGCAAAGTCTGCAACCAAAACAGGAGGTGTCCTGCCCCATCATTATTGTGAATTAGCCACTTGATCACTGACCGTCGCTTGAACATATAGGCACCGCAGCAGCAAATGGATCTGGGTGATTGGAGGCCAGCTATTTGTCCTCTAGAGAGACAGAGCTATTAGGGTGATGTCTGGGTGAGTTATTGAAGGGGAGGGAGGCACTCATAGCGCAAAATAAGTCCTCGAAATAGTTTCTTGTGCGATGGCTCAGAAAGAAAAATGGGACTCCAGCCCCATTTGCTAATGTCTGCTGCATCTAGGCGGGGAGTGGGGTCTGTCCGTGAGCTTCATGTTGACACAGGTGCTGGGGAGACGTTGGAGAGGAGAAAACAGGCTGGAAACATTGCTGTCGGGATCAGCACTGGGGTGAGGAGTGGCTGCAGGGGAAGCAGCTGCATTTGGGCAGTGGAGGTGGGAGGAGGAAGAGCAGAGGCTTGCTGGGTTTTGAGCATCCAGCCCAGCTCTGTCTGCCCTTCGGGCCCTGGATCAGGTGGCCCTGGGTAGCGACTGGGGGGAGGGAGGAGGGAGGGAGCTCCTGGGGTCAGAACCACTCATCTGAGACTGGCTTTGCAGTGGATATCTTCATGTGTGAGGGGTGCACCAAGGTCATAGACTGGTGTAATGCCAAGTTCTTTTTTGTTTGTAATATTTCAAATTCCTGGTTCCCAGGTACTGATCACCAAAACAATCAGGTGGCAAGGACCTGTTTACCTCATATCTGCTTAGGAAAGGAGGTGTTTGCTGACCTCCACCCTCACAGGAGCTGCCAAGAGCCTCTTCTCTTCTCCTGCAGCTCTCTCTTCCCTCAGCTCTTACAAAGCACACCAGGAAGTCACTTTATTGCCTCCTTTCCATGGGAGAAAGAAGGAGGAATAATAATGAAAGCCCATATTTGTTGAAGACTTTACATTAGCCAGGCATTCACAGTGATCCTGAGGTGTAGCTGTTAATACTGGCCCCATTTTACAGATGAGGACACTGAGGTTCATTCACCCCTGCTTATTTCCTTCACAACGTGGATCACCACTTCTATTCATCTGGTTTATTTGTACCTTTGTCTGCCTGCCCGCATAGAGCGCACACTCTACGAGAGAGGACTTTTGCCTGTTTTGTTCACTGTGTAATGTCCAGGGCCTAAAAGTACGTGTGGCATATCACAGCTTCTCAATAGGTTGTATCTTTCGTCAGGTCTGGGATTTGATTTTACCCTACTTACAAGCTCATAATTTAGCCTGTTATTGTTTTGTGGGTGCTGGAAGGAAACACAAGACTCCCGGATCAGAAACAACAAAATGTATGACTCACAGCATGGCAAGTAGTATGAACTTCAACATGTTTGCCTCAGTTCCCTGTATCCCCAAGTCCCACAGGGCAACACAGAGGGATGCAGATGCATGCTTTATACATACTGGGTTTACATCACGGCTGAGGGACACTGAGCTTGGGGAACCCAGCATTTTGTAGCAGGCAGTAAGTGTGCCTACTCTTTGTCCCAGAGGTGACATTAATGCATCCCTCAAGATTCCTCGCTGCAAACGTAACCCTGAGAAATGTCGCAGATAAAGAGCACTCATGGTCTTGCATTCTTAGCATGGCCAGCAACAAATACAGGTGCACAAGAGACCCATGGAGGAATGTCTCCCAATATCCTCCCCTCTCTGCACTTCTGAACTGCACCTGGGTACTTGGCAGGGCTACCTTGTACTAGTTTCTCTTTAATGCATAGGCCTTGCCTCCTTATCTGATCTAGACTATGAACTTAATGGGGACAATCCCCCCTGCATAATTTGTGGTCCTCATAACTGTCCAAGTTTGTTGCACACAGCAGCTGCTTAGTAAACAACAAAGACAATGACAATGACAGCAGCAGCAGGCTTTGGAGTCACAGACCTGGGTGTGAATGTCAGCTCTGATTCTAACTCATGTTGTGACCTTGGGCAATTTGCTTCACCCCTCTAAACCTGTTTCCTCGTCTGTAAAATGGGCACAAGACAGGGTATTTATTTCAGAGGGTTCTTGTAATTTAAATAAATTAATCCAAATGTGGCAAATAGAAAAGTGCCTGGCATGTAATAAATATTCAATAAATGTTAGGTATTTATTATTGCAATTATTATTACTGAGCCCCGATGTGCCAGGCACTTTAATAATCAGTTTAAAAAATATAATCCTCATCTTATTTGAGCATAATAGATGTTATTATCCCTTTTTTGTACAAAAGGAAACAGGTTCAGAAAGATTAAAGTAACTTTTACACAAAGTGGCAGAGTGGAGTTTTGAGTACTCTGTGCTATTTCTGAATGGTTTCATCCTTTCTGAAAGAGTGGAATTGGTGACACTTTTTTTTTAACATCTTTATTGGAGTATAATTGCTTTACAATGGTGTGTTAGTTTCTGCTTTATAACAAAGTGAATCAGTTATACATATACATATATCCCCATATCTCTTCCCTCTTGCGTCTCCCTCCCTCCCACCCTCCCTATCCCACCCTTCTAGCTGGTCACAAAGCACCAAGCTGATCTCCCTGTCCTATGTTGCTGCTTCCCACTAGCTATCTATTTTACATTTGGTAGTGTATATATGTCCATATACACACTACCACTCTCTCACTTTGTCCCAGCTTACCCTTCCCCCTCTCCATGTCCTCAAGTCCATTCTCTAGTAAGTCTGTGTCTTTATTCCTGTCTTGCCCCTAGGTTCTTCATGACCATTTTTTTTTTTTAGGTTCCCTATATATGTGTTAGCATACGGTATTTGTTTTTCTCTTTCTGACTTACTTCACTCTGTATGACAGACTCTAGGTCCATCCACCTTACTACAAATAACTCAATTTCTGGCGACACCACTTTTAAATGAAATGCTTGGAGACCCTCACAGCCACCAAGCCACCGAGTTCCCCAGAAACCTGGCCTGAGGGAGTAGAGGGGGGAGAAGCTGAAGGGGAGAGCTGGGGTTGGGGCTGGCTTTTTGAGGAGCTGAGGGTGAGAACAGTGTGTTGAAGGAGGGCCAAAGCAGAATTAAATCCAAATGCAGGTGATTTCACTGTGGTTGGGAAAATAACAGCTTTCTGGCCAGAGAATGGAAACCCCTCCCACCAGAGGCAGTGGGGCCCAGGCTCCCAGCAGCTGGGAAGGCTCCTGCACCACCACAGCAAGCAGGTCTCCCGGATCCAGTGTTTGCTTCCCTTTCTCCTGGGATTTATGCAGAGAGGGCTGCAGAGCAAGAAACCATCAGAGACCAAATAAAACCAATTCAAGGCCAAACAGATGCTCTCTTCTTAAAGGTGTTCAGGGTGACTTAATCTGCAACAGAGCTGCTTGTCACCCCTCCCTAATTTGGGGGCCTCCTGTTGGGGAGAGTTCATCCCCTTCTCTTGGGATATGAGCCAGCTGGGATAGATGCTTCACTCAAAGACACCTGTGCATTTTGTCCCAGATCTAAGCTCCCTGCGAAGGGTCTTTGAACTCATCAAGCAACTCCAGGAAGTGGAAGAGGATCAAAGAACACAAGAGAATCGTCATTTAAGGGTCTTTGAAAGTCTAGTTGGATGTGCTGTGAAGAGGGAAGAGGCAGCTTCCTTGCCCAAGGGCTTCGTACAGAGAGAAGAGCTGTGAGGCCTCAAAAAGGACCACTTGCACCATCGTTCCCCGGGCACAGGAGTGGGGCTTATAACATGCAGATTAGTGGGCCCCCTCTCAGACCCTCCACATCAGAATCTCTGGGGCTGGGTCCCCACAGTTAGCATTTCGAACAAGCTCTCCAGGTGAGTCACGCATGGGTTCTAGAGGGCTTTAGCCTTATCTCTACTACATACTGGCTGTGTGATCTTGGGTAAGCTATTTAACTCTCTGAGCCTTAGTTTCTTCCTTATAGAGTGGAATAAAAATAGAACCTCCTTCACAACACTATTGGGAGGATTAAATGAGATTTTTTATGTCTCATTCAACATGGTAGTTTTTATTAAACTTCTTGTCCCCCTGCCATGCTTTTTTTTTTCTGCTTCTTTTCAGTGGGAAATGCAAACTTATTTTTCTCTATTTGATGCACCCCCTTTCTTCTCACTGACAGGTGTTTGGCCCCTCTAAACACTTGTTAAAAACAGTGTTAAAAACCTGGGCAAAGCAGAGGCTCCGTGTATAGTGGCTACAGATGGCTACCACATGGCACGCTTCTCTTGAGAAGTGCCTACCTGGCAGTGCCCCCTTTCAGATTGCCTTCTCATCCCTCCCCACGGTTAGAACTTAGGCATCCAGCGTTGCGTCTCTGTGTGGCCCTCCTCTCTGTCAGGGCTACGGACCCTGAGTTAGTCTTGTGGCTGCATAATGTTGCAGCCTGTGTTATCGATCTCTTGTGAGTTTGGTTAATGGGAGTTAATTCCTCAAGAATATTCCCCCCTGTGTGGGCTGACAAAATACAGTTTGTTAATTTCTGAAACTGAAAGCCGGCTCCCAGACCGAAGTTGACCCCATGGAGGAACAGGTCCTGTCTTTGATGGTCATTTGAACATGATTTCATCCAGATTCTTTCTTTCGAGGTAAGAGGGGTGCAAGTGGTTCCCTGTGCTGAGGTGTTGTCCCAGAGATTGCTGTTACTCATAAGACATGAAGAGTTATTTGACTTTTGGAAGCAGGGGGTAAAGGTGGCTGCACGTTAGGATCACCTGGTTAGTTTTAAAACAGATTCCTGGGCCCTGCTCACAGAGATTCTGATTTAACTGGTATTAGCAGGTTTTAAAAGCACCCCACCCAGGTGATTCTAAAGAGTCAGGGCTGGGAACCACTGCTTTAAACTATGTGAATTTGCTCATTCCACAAATATAGGCATACCTCATTTTATTGTGCTTTGCAGATATTGTGGGGTTTTTTTTTAAACAAATTGAAGATTTATGGCAATCCTGCATCAAGCAAGTCCATTGGTGCTATTTTTCCAACAGCACTTGCTCACTTCATGTCTCTGTGTCACATTTTGGTAGTTCTCACAATACTTCAAACTTTCCCATTATTATTATATTTGTTATGGTGATCTGTGATCAGGGATCTTTGTTACTGTTGCAAAAACATTACAACTTGCTGAAGGCTTAGATGATGGTTAGCATTTTTTAGCGATAAAGTGTTTTTAAATTAAGATATGTACATTGTTTTATAGACATAATGCTATTGCATACTTAATAGACTACAGTATACTTTAAACATAGCTTCTATATGCCATGGGAAACCAGAAAATTAATGTGAGTGACTTTATTGCTATATTTGCTTTATTGCAGTGGTCTGGAACTAAACCCACAGTACCTCCTAGGTATGCCTGTATTGAGTGCTTATCATGTACCAGGCACTCTTATAGGCCCTGGGAATACAGCCATGAACAAAAGTGACAAAAATCCCTACCCTCATGGAGTTTATGTTTTAATGGGAAAGACAGATAATAAATAAGGTAATTATATATATTATATATATAAAATATTAAATGATGGTAAGTACAATGGAGAAAAATAAAGGAAGTTAGGAGGGAATGGCAGGAGTGATGTGTGAGGCACTTTGAATTAGGGTGGTTGTTTTAGTCTGATTGGGCTACTATAACAGAAATACGATAGACTGGGTGGCTTAAGCAACAAACACTTATTTCTCACAGTTCTGGGGGCTGCAAAGTCCAGGATCAAGGTGCCAGCAGATTTGGTATCTGGTGAGAGCCTGCTTCCTAGTTCGGAGAGGGCTGTCTTCTCCCTGTGACCTCACACAGCAGAAGGGGTGAGAGACCTCTCTGGGGTCTCTCTTATAAGGGCACTAATCCCATTCATGAGGGCTCCACTCTCAGGACCTAATCACCTCCCAAAGGCCCCACCTCACTATCATCACATTGGGAGTTAGAATTTCAACATATGAATTTTGGGGGGACACAAACATTTCCTTGACCACAAAACTTCATGGAGAAAGGGACAATTAAGGAAGACCTGAAAGAAGTTCCTGGGTTGAGCCATGCAGATTTCTGGAGGAAGAGTCTTCTTGGCAGAGGGAATAGCCAGTGCAAAGAGCTCAAGTCAGGAGTGTGCTTGGTGTTCTAGGAAAAACAAGGAGCCTGGTGTGGCCGGAGGGAAGTAAGGGGGAGAGTGGTAGATAGAGAGCTCATGGTGGCAGTGGTAGCAGGTGGACAAGTTGCTCAGGGCCATGTAGGCCCTTGTAGGATAGATTTTTACTTTGAGTGAGATGAAAAGACATTGGATGGTTTTGAGCAGAAGAGTGGCATGATCTGACTTATGAAGGTCACTCTGGCTGCTGTGGGGAGGCTAGACTATGAGGAGCAAGGATGGAAAGAGGGAGGCTGTGTGGGAGGTCAGGGGAGTGTTCGGATTTGTCTGGGTGTTCTTGTCCCCTCTTATTGTTTCCCCTTGTGGGAATGGCAGTTGTTGGGGGAGTTCGTGACCCTGGACTTTGTGCCACAAGGTTAAAGGGAGAAATAAATCTGATATGAAAGTGTGCCTAACATTTACAGATGTGGCTTCTCTGGATTAAGAGCCCAACAAACACATCATGGCAATTTCTCATCCTCTTTTGTCTCTTATTCCGCCTCAGATTCCCCTCCCAACCTATTCCTTGAGGATTCCTAGATATATTTTTTTCCCTGCAGTGACCTAGGTCTCTTATCCTGCTTTACCTCCCGCTTTTGACAGAGAGATAAAGGCTTCTGCGTTGATGTGAGTGGAGATCTTATTATAGCGCCACCTGTGAAACAGCAACGGGCAGTAGAGATGCTTAACGTGTAAAATGTTCGTTGCGCTGGGAAAAATCAATACCATAAATGTTGACTTAATGGGACCCCTTGGGGAAGGGGACTCTGGGCAATGTAACATTCTAGTTGATTGAAACGTAACCCACTCCTCACCCCTGCTTTTTTTCCTCCCTTTTTTTTTTTTGCACATTAGTTCTTGTTTCTGAGTCTAAAAATAATGGATTTTACCGTGTGCTTACCAGGTGCCAGGCACTGTGCTAGGTGTTTTACAGACCATTGTCTTATTTAATCCCAGCAACAACTGATGATATAGACGTTATCATTATCCCCATTTTAAAATTGAGGAAATTGAGGCTCAGAGAAGTTAAATAAGTCACCCAAGGTGGCGCAGCTGGTAAATGGCTGAGCCCATCTGATACTGAAGATCAGCCTATCAGTGTTTGTCCCTCATGGACTCTTCCTGCGCTCCAGGCAGGGTCTCAGTGCTACTGTGCCGGCCACCTGGGAGATGGTCAGGGTCAGTGATGCAGGCAGGGAGGGAGCTCAGGGGCACGGGCTGTGCAGTGGAAGGCCTGGGAACAAGGTCCATTTATTATGATTATTTTTTAAAAATAAAAGCCCCAACATCAGCTTGTTTTCTTGTTATTAGACTCTTCTAGTGGACTGTGGAAAAGCAATGTTTAGTTCGTTGATAACAGTGTTATAATGTTACTATAAGTGGTAAAGCTCCTTAATTTGGTATACCTAACTTTTATTTTTTGCAGGGGATGGGTAGTGGTGAGGTGGTAGGCAGTGGTGCAAGGAAACGAACCTGAATTAGCTATAAATCTGAAATCCAGGCTCTTTTCAGTAGGCAGTTTCATTCCTTTCAGTCACAGTTGGTAACAGGAGCTAATGTTACCAAAGTGGCAAAGTGAGAGCCTGTTTTAATAAATAGATAAGAAAAATCATTCATTGTTCTATGCAAATGGATTCTTCCCTAGTTAAAAAATGTCTGAAAATGTTTACTTTTTTCAAAAGAATAAAAGCTCTCCTTGCCATTTAGTTTATCCTACTCCTTTGCTTACCAAAGCCAGTTTTCACAGATAAAAGCACAAGACACTGATCTCAGCTCTGGTCTGAATTCCTGCAAAATTTGAATGAGAATTTCTGTTCTGGATAGCTTCCCTCTGCCCCTTCAGACCCTCTCTCCATCCTTCTCCACCCTGCACTCTGCCTCGGGAGGGGAGGCTGACCTGTAGGGATGACATCAAAGGCCTGACCATCTTTAGTCAGGCCTAGAGATGGTAAAGGCATCCCCCACTCCTGTTACTAGCCCTAGGTACCCTGCCCCCACCTTTACTCTCCAAAATACCCATTTTGAGTGTGCCATCTACTCCCTGCTGGAACCCTGACTGATACAGGTTTTGAGTGATGTCTCTATCTTTATTCCACCTACAGGTCTGAGACATCAATTTCAAGGTGTTAACGACCACACTACTAATGTGAATGTACAAAGCTCCGTACAAGTCCAATGATTGGGTAGTGTCAGGGAACACAGGGACAAAGGAACAATCATCACCTGGCCATCAGGTTCCAGTGATGTGGGTTTCAGGAATCTGGGTATGGATAGATCATGACTGGGCAAAATATAGTTCCAGATCAAGGGGTAATGGTAACCTGTCTGGCCTCTTTGCTTCCCTATCAAGATCCTTCCGGCTAGGCCTTGGGTCTCAGGCATGGGGTTAAGGCAGGAGACCGCTGTGGACTGGATTCAATGCCCACAGTTGGTCCAAGGAGCAGGATAGAAACACCTGGTTCAAGTAAGGGACTTAGGAAAGGAGTTTGAGTCAAGAATCAGACAGTGTGACCCAGGAAAACACTAGTTGGTGAACTCTTTGAGGGAAGACATTGTGTGACTACCTTGCTCACTGCTGTACTCTCATGAGCACCCAGCCAATAGACTGGCAAATAGTAGGCATTCTATAAATATCTGAGTGAATGATTGAATACAAGATGATGAAAGAACATGCTGACCAATGCACAAAGAAGTTAGGGGGTTACCTTAGGGAGAAACCTGTCCCAAGTAGGGAGGTCAATGTTTGGAAATGAGAGCTGTAATTTACCTTCCTTGGCTATAAGAGCCCCAGCCATGCACTGCACACAATCCTTTGGGAAAATTAGCCTACCAAAGCCAAGGACCAGAACCCATGGTCAGTATGCCCACTGCAAGTTTTCTTTTTTTTAACTTTTTATTTTATATTGGAGTATAGTTGATTGACAATGTTTTGCTAGTTTCAGGTGTACAGCAAAGTGATTCAGTTATACATATACATGTATCTATTCTTTTTCAAATTCTTTTCCCATTTAGGTTCTTACATAATACTGAGCAGAGTTCCCTGTGTTATACAGTAGGTCCTTGTTGGTTATCCACTTTATTTTATTTTTAAATATTTATTTATTTGGCTGTTCAGGGTCTTAGTTGCAGCATGCGGGATCTTTTAGTTGCGGCATGTGGGATCTAGTTCCCTGACCAGGGATTGAACCTGGGCCCCCTGCATTGGGAGTGAGGAGTTTTAGCCACTGGACCACCAGGGAAGTCCCTGGTTATCCATTTTAACTATAGCATGCCCACTGCTAGTTTTAAATAGAGAAGATTTTGTGAAAATGGGGATCTGATTTGACGAAGGTTTTCTTGGAGCTTAAGTAGCTATTTGAAAATGCAGGGAGATTTTTTTCTACTGAAAACAAAATGTGCCCGTAAGGTCTCTTTTACTAGAAACATGGGGAATGCCTTTTTCGGCATTCTTGTCGAAGAACACAAGGTCACATAAAAGATCTAGTGGCAAATCAGTGCCTTATAGTTCTGTTGACACTTCTGCTGGCAGGGCTAATAGTTTTACTTAACAGTACAATGTGCAATTGGAATGTTTTAGGTTTTAAAAGTGAGTCTGTATGTATTTAGGGGATCTTTGCTTTATCATTTCTCCCTAGACAGGCCTCCTGAGGACTTCTACCTGGCAATGATTGATGGGGAGGAGGGCAATTAAAGTCAAACTCTGTGCTTTCAATTAAGAAGACAAGTTACAGCTCTGGAAGGCTGGGTGTTTGGGATATATCAGATCATTCATCTGGGGAGCCTTTTCAAATTTACAGACACCTGTACCTTCCCATCCCATGTTGATAACAGTCAGTTGGGAATCACCAATTTAAACTTCGTATCAATTTGAACCAGCCTTTCCCCTTCCAAAGATCTGAAATGGGAGGTTAGCCTGAATTCCAAGAAAAGCATGAACAATGGTGTGGGAGAGGTTGGGTCAGTGAAGTTTTAGGCTCAACCAATGGTAATGGATTATGGCGATCCAGAGTGAATGTCCTCCTTTCCACTCAACCCCTGAGCTTTTGTTTTTTTTTTTTTTTTTTAATTATTTATTTATTTATTTATTTATTTATTTATGGCTGTGTTGGATCTTCGTTTCTCTGCGAGGGCTTTCTCTAGTTGTGGCAAGCGGGGGCCACTCTTCATCGCGGTGCGCGGGCCTCTCACTATCGCGGCCTCTCTCTCTGCGGAGCACAGGGTCCAGACGCGCAGGCTCAGTAATTGTGGCTCACGGGCCCATTTGCTCCGTGGCATGCGGGATCTTCCCGGACCAGGGCTCGAACCCGTGTCCCCTGCATTGGCAGGCAGATTCTCAACCACTGCGCCACCAGGGAAGCCCAACCCCTGAGCTTTTAACGTTTCAGGTCAGCCTAGGCACCTGGAGCTGGTGGGAGAGAGCACCTTCACAGCCCTGCTGAGCACCAGCAGACAAAAAAAAAAAAAAAATGAGGTCATGCCTTTTTTTTTACACAATTTTAATGTAATCCTCACCAGCATTAGCGAAAATTGCTTTTTGGTGGCTGGAGGGAAGCAAAGAGCACTTGACTGTCTTAACGTCCTCATCCCTGACAGTCTCTGTTAAAATGGAAAATTGTTGAGATGGGAAGATCAGCTTCAGAGACTGACGGGGCAGCAGGTTCAAATCAACCTTGATTAATGCATCTTCTTTGAAAATTGGTTGTGTAAAATGGTCAAGGTCATAAGGAGACACTTCAGTCCCCAGATCCTGTTCACAGAGTGATGGTTCTGTCTCGTTCATGTAGACACTAAATGTGCCATAATTATGGTGGGGGGAAGGGATTCGGAAAAGGAAAAGGAAGGTATAGAAGGCAGGGAGGGAGGGAGAAGAGTTTAGAGATCAGGGATGAAAGTAAAAGAGGGAGGGGGTGGAAAAAAGTGAGGAGAAAAGAAACGGGAGGTGGGGGAGGGGCGTTATAATTCAGCCCCAGCAGGTGCTGATAGAGCCACAAGGGCACGCTGGGAGCAAGCGCCGGGGAGCTGAGGAATAAAACCTAGATTAGGAGGGAGGGAAAACGGCATAAAATCCAGGTGTGTGTGTGGGGTGGGGGGACCGACGGTCCAAATACCAAGTCCCAACAAGAAGGGAGCAGCTTTCATTGCACGGAGGCTGTGGGGCTCTGTACTTATGGAAAGGATGACAGGAGTGCAATTGTGGGGTGCATGGCAGAGATGGTGACTATGGCCACTTCTATACCTGCCTGCCTAGGAGTTCCTCAGAACAGGGCCCACTGTAGCCCCAAGATTAGCATCGTGTAGGTTGGGGCCTAGTGGGGACAGAAGCTGTCAGCGCCCACAGGGCCTGGGTAGACATGGAGAGGCCAGTGGCACAACTGTCTGTGCTGTTTAGGAGGCCTTCCTGCCGAAGGGCTGCAGAGGCCTTGCTCTGGCCCCAGACAGGCTGAGTGATTCCCAACATCCTGGTAGCTGTGTGGGCCGCACCTAAACAGCACTGGCCCTGCTTTCCCCTCGTTTGCCAGGAGAGGGAGGCACAGCCTGCTGACCTCACCCAAATCTCAGGCTCTTGCCTGGGCCTGGGACAGCATGAGGACTGCAGTTGCGGGAGAGGGAGCCTAAGAAACAAGGGTGGGTGGGGCAGAGAGGAGAAAGGCTGGAAGAAGAAGAAAAAACAAGGTACAAGCAGAAGTTGTAGAGTCACAGATTTAGGAAGTTGGAGAAACGGAAGGATCCTTATGGCAAGAGAAGGAAAGAGCAGAGTCCCTCCTTCCGCATCTCTCCCACTTTGAACCTATTATCGATTTCTGAACAAGAGTCTTATTCTCTAGTGATGATTTATGAGCAGAATGGTTTTATGGATTCTCTGCTAATTTGACCCTGAGTAATTTCTTTTGCCTCAATGATGGTAGATGGCATACTCTAGTTGTAATTGTTCTAAAAACGCTAACTGTTTCTCAGATCCATCCCATGTGCGGCATCTAGGATTTTTCTGGATCGTGGTTGTAGTGGTGATGGTACTGGAGTGCTGAAGACATCAAGTGAGTGGTTTCTGAAGCCTCATCCTTTCACGTACATTAATCCGTTTCGACATGATCAAAGGCAGCGGGCTGCCCAGCCAGCCTGGTTCCGCCTATATATGTGGGTCCTCAGCTGCTCCACTAATCAGGATCTTTTTAAAAGATCTGGCTACTCAGTTACCCTGTTCTCCAAGGTGGGGAGGTGTGGTTGGCTTCTCTTGCCAGATGTGCTAGCTGCTTCTTGCAGTGCCCCAGGGAGCCAGGCGTCAGTGGCTCTATTTACTGTTTCAGAAAGGATTGGATACGTCTGTGCTCTGTGCTTTACGTGTTGCTTCTGGCTGACTGCTTGCAGCAGGCTGAAAAAGCCAAACACCACAAATATTTGTCTGAGGTGGTTGTTATTTAGAATCTCTGATGTCAAGGGAAGCAAAATTAATGCTAAAAGCAGGAAGAGTCTCTCCTTGGCCTTGGGAATGCACGTGGCTGTACTTGATTAATCCCACATGTTTGGTAACCATCCGGCGTTTACTGGAACACTTAATAACATTTTAAGCTCTTT
This sequence comes from Balaenoptera physalus, assembly GCF_965194825.1. Lineage (NCBI taxonomy): Eukaryota > Metazoa > Chordata > Mammalia > Artiodactyla > Balaenopteridae > Balaenoptera > Balaenoptera physalus. Next base: position 106,006,945 of record NC_138903.1, read on the forward strand.
CTTAGTAGAAAGAAGAGGTTACTGCCCTTTCCATTGGTAGTCAACAAGCATGTCTCTGGAGCTACGTGGTATATTAGAAGGAGCACTGGATTGAGGGTCGGAGCACTGGTTCTATCAGGTATCAACTTGGTGAACTTGGACACCTGGGTCTTAATGTTCTCATCTGTAAAATGGCATTGTTGGTCTAGTGCAGTGTTTCTCAAACTTTCACATGCATTGGAATCACCTGGAGGGCTTGTCAAATCGCAGATCTTTTTTTTCTTTTCCATTATGGTTTATCACAGGATATTGAATATAGTTCCCTGTGCTATACAGTAGGACCTTGTTGTTTATTTTATATATAGTAGTTTGTATCTGCTAGTCCCAAACTCCTAATTTATCCCTCCCCCACCCCCTTTCCCCTTTGGTAACCATAAGCCTCAGAGTTTCTGATTCAGAAGGTGGAGCCTAAGAATTTGCATTTCCATAAATTCCCAGGTGATGCTGATGTGGCTGGTCTGGGGACAACACTTTGAGAGTCACTGGATTAGATGATCTCACCAAGATGGTCTCTTTATGAAACGTTGCGATTGTGTGACTGTGTGGAGTGTGGAGCATGGTGGGGAATAGTCAGAGGAAATGGAAGCCCAGCTCTGGGCCACTATTTTAGCCAGAGTTAGAGGTAGCATCCAGTGTGTGACCCAAGGGGCACAGTAAATGAGTTCCTTTCCTCGTGTACCACATGCCTGAAATCTTTACCACAAGTCTCTTGGTTGGCTTAAGGTCCCTGTTAGAATATTAATATGCTCCCTGGGAAGAGAAGGCATATACTATCAACAGTCATTAGTTTCCTGAATCCACTCCCATCGTTCAGAAGGTCCTGGAGGCCTGGGATATAGGACAGACAGGTTTTGCATAGGTAAGACAAGGGCTGTAGCAAGGCTTGCTTCTTGGAGAAGGTCTGCCTAGATAAGGTATCATAGTGGGGGCTCTGACTAGCACGAGGACAGTGGGTACCTAAGACCTTGAATAGTGATAAAAACCAACCTTTTTAAACCAGATAATCTTTGAAGCAGTGTATATTAAGAGAATATAAATGCTGATAGGCATTGGCAAAGGAAACTAACAATTGCCATACAGTATGCAAAGTTCTAGGAGAGAAGAAAACACAGAGGCCACAGGGAGTGACCATAGGAGCTACAGAGGGCGGGGACTTTACTGCCCTGTATGGCAATGGGATACAGGGACTACCCATGACAGAACTGTTTCAAAGTTAAAGTTTGTCATCATTGCTGTCTTTACCCTCTTTTATTTATTGAAAACTCAATACGTGGCAGATATCATACTATACTATATGCTTCATGTGAGTCATTACATCTAATATTCATAAAAATATATGAAGTATTATTGACTTTTACTTATGAGGAAACAGATTCAGAGAGGTCAAGTGGCTTGCTCATGGTCACACAGCCGATAAGTAGCAGAGTTGAGATTAAAACCTCTGCCTACCTAATACCAAAGATAGCACTTAGGAAATCAACTTTATTTAGTAACAATTTACATACAATAAACTGCACCCATTGAAAGAGTGCAATTCAATGAGTTTTGACATATGAATATACCCATGAGACCAACACCATGACCACGGTATAGAACATATCCATCACCTCCAAAAGCTTCCTCCTTCCCTTTTGCTGTCAATCTTTGCCGCCTGCCCAGCCTCAGGCAACCACTGATCTGCTTTCTGTTGCTCCAGATTAGTTTGCATTTCCTAGACTTTTATATAAACGGAATCTTGCATTACGTAGTAATGTGTCGTCTGTCTTCCTTCACTCAGCAGTCTGAGATTCATCCATACTGTTGCATGGATCAGTAGTTCATTCCTTTTTATTGCTGAGTAGTATTTCATTGTAGGGATATATCACATTTTTAATTCATTCACTTGTTGATGGACTTTTTCTTTTAGTTTTTGGTTGTCATGAATAAAGCTCTGTGACTATTTGTGTACAAGTCTTTGTGCAGACACATATTTTCATTCTCTTAGGGAAGTGACTTTTGATTTCAGCTCTGACATGTAAAGAGATTGGAAATCATCACTCCCATCAGAAGGCAAACTGCCATCCGCAAATCTGCAGAGACAGGTACATATAGAGAGATACAGCATTTGAGATTTGCTGACATGGAGCAGAAGTCACTGGACTCCATAAGCAGAAGGATCACTTACTTGGCTAGTAATTTGGACAAATTGCTAGAGGCTGTATGTGGGCTAGCGTGAGAGTGAGAAACTCCTGGGGGCCACAGTCCAAGTGGGGCCCCCCCAACATGTCTACAGGTTTTCCCCCCAGGAACTCCACCAGGCTCTCAAAGTGAGGATCTGAGAAAGATGCTCTCCTGGCCCTGACTGGGGAAGGGGAGGAGGAGCCATTGCAACACACAGCTGAAGCTTGATCCATGACAAAGGCCTCCTCTTTTGGGAAAAACATCTACCATTGGGTGATACTGAAACTTTATCCCACTTGGGAGAAGGGGGTTGCTTTCTACCCCCATTCCAGCCAGCTCCAGCATTCCTATCACACTTTAAAAACAAAACAAAACAAAACAAAACTCGAAAAGAACAAAATAGCCAAGAAGGGACAGGGTTTTAAAGAAATAGATTGGGAATGCTGCAGCTAGGGAAGGGAGTTGGGGACAGGGTAGAAAGACTTCTATGCCCCTGGAGGAAGGACAGAAATACTTGTGAAGGCCACATCCTAGAGATGCAGGCCCACTAAAAGACTGAGACTTAATCAGGAGATTATAGAATGCTCCCTTCCCCCACAAGCTACCACCACACCAACCAGTCTCCGGTATACTGTCAGCGGGTTATAGCTGAAAGAGCTGTGAGACACAGACATTCTCTAAGGAGGCATACTTGGGAAAGACCAAGGTCAAAAGGAAACAAAAACAAGGACACTAGAGGAATTTGAAGCCCCATAAATACACTAATAATCTATTTACTTTAGTTTCTATTGATACAACATGTCCAGTGGTCAACAAAAAATTACAAAGTATGCCAAAAGGCAAGAAAAAAAAAGTCTGAAGAGACAGATCAACCATCAGAACCAGACTCAGATATGACACAGGTATTAGAATCATCAGACAGAGAATTTAAAATAACTATGATTGATATGTGAAGGGCTCTAATGGAAAAAGTAGACAGCATGCAGGAACAGATGGGTAATACAAGCAGAGAGATGAAGATTATAAGAGTCAAAAGGAAATGCTAGAAGTAAAAAACAGTAACAAATGAAGAATGCTTTCAGTGGGCTTGTTGGCAAAGTCGACATAGCTGAGGAAAGAATCAGTGACTGTGAAGACAGGTCAGTAGAAACTTACCAAACTGAAATGCAAAGAGAAAATAATTACTACTAGTACTACTAGTACTACTACTAGTACTACTAGTACTACTACTAGTACTACTAGTACTACTAGTACTACTAGTACTACTACTAGTACTACTACTACTACTAGTACTACTACTAGTACTACTACTAGTACTACTACTAGTACTACTACTAGTACTACTAGTACTACTACTAGTACTACTACTAGTACTACTACTACTACTACTACTACTAGTACTACTAGTACTACTACTAGTACTACTAGTACTACTACTAGTACTACTACTAGTACTACTACTAGTACTACTAGTACTACTACTAGTACTACTATTAGAACAGAACATTCAGGAACTCTGGTACAATATCAAAAGGTGTAACATTTCTCTTAGGTAAGTACCTGTGGTAGGCAGAATTCTAAGATGGCCCTCAAGATTCCTACTCTATGGTCTACATGTCCTGTATAATTCCCTCCATTGAATGTGGGTGAGAACTGGGAATATGATGAGAGATCACTCCTATGATTAGATCACATTATATGGCAAAGGTGAAGGGATTTTTCATATGTAATTAAGGTCTCTGGTTGACTTTCAGTTAATCAAATGGAGATTATCCTGGGTGGGCCTGACCTAATCAGGTGAGCCCTTAAAAGAGAGTCTATAATAGAGAGGCAACTGCAAAGATATGAATTCTGTAGACAACCATATAATCTTTGAAGAGAACCCCAAACCTCAGATGAGACTGCAACCCTGGTTGACACTTTGATTGCAACCCTCTGAGACCCTGAAGAGAGGACCCAGTTAAGCCACATCCAGACTCCTGAACCATGAGAAATGTGAGATTATAAATTTATGTTGTTTTCAGCCACTAAGTTTGTAGTAATTTATTATGCAGCATAGAAAGATTAATGCAGTACCTATGGATGAAATTCTGGGGTCAAAGGATAATTGTATATTAACTTTGTAAGAAACTGCCAAACGATTTTCTACAAAAGTTATATCTTTTCACATTCCCACTAGCAATGTATGAGAGTTTCACTTGCCAACATTTGGTATTGTCAGTCTTCTGAATTTTAGCCATTCTAGTGGGTATGGAGTGATATCTCATTATGTTTTTTTCCCAAATTAATTAGTTAATTAATTAATTTTTGGCTGTGTCGGGTCTTCGTTGCTGCATGTGGGCTTTCTCTAGTTGCGGTGAGTGGGGACTACTCTTTGTTGCCGTGCATGTGCTTCTCATTGTGGTGGCTTCTCTTGTTGCGGAGCACAGGCTCTAGGTGCTTGGGCTTCAGTAGTTGTGGCATGCAGGCTCAGTAGTTGTGGCTCGCGGGCTCTAGAGCGCAGGCTCAGTAGTTGTGGCGCATGGGCTTTGTTGCTCCGTGGCATGTGGGATCTTCCCGGACCAGGGATTGAACCTGTGTCCCCTGCATTGGCAGGCGGATTCTTTTTTTTTTTTAAACATCTTTATTGGAGTATAATTGCTTTACAATGGTGTGTTAGTTTCTGCTGTATAACAAAGTGAATCAGTTACACATATACGTATGTTCCCATATCTCTTCCCTCTTGCGTCTCCCTTCCTCCCACCCTCCCTATCCCACCCCTCTAGGAGGTCACAAAGCACCGAGCTGATCTCCCTGTGCTATGCGGCTGCTTCCTACTAGCTATCTATTTTACATTTGGTGGTGTATATATGTCCATGCCACTCTCTCACTTCATCCCAGCTTACCCTTTCCCCTCCCCGTGTCCTCAGATCCATTCTCTATGCCTGTATCTTTATTCCTATCCTGCCCCTAGGTTCTTCAGAACCTTTTTTTCTTTTAGATTCCATATATATGTGTTAGCATATGGTATTTGTTTTTCTCTTTCTGACTTACTTCACTCTGTGTGACAGTCTCTAGGTCCATCCACCTCACTACAGATAACTCAATTTTGTTTCTTTTTATGGCTGAGTAATATTCCATTGTATATATGTGCCACATCTTCTTTATCCATTCATCTGTTGATGGACACTTAGGTTGCTTCCATGTCCTGGCTATTGTAAATAGAGCTGAAATGAACATTATGGTACATGACTCTTTTTGAATTATGGTTTTCTCAGGGTATATGCCCAGTAGTGGGATTGCTGGGTTGTATGGTAGTTCTATTTTTAGTTTTTTAAGCAACCTCCATACTGTTCTCCATAGTGGCTGTATCAATTTACATTGCCACCAATATTGCAAGAGGGTTCCCTTTTCTCCACACCGTCTCCAGCATTTATTGTTTGTAGATTTTTTGATGATGGCCATTCTGACTGGTGTGAGATGATATCTCATTGTAGTTTTGATTTGCATTTCTCTAATGATTAGTGATGTTGAGCATCTTTTCATGTGTTTGTTGGCAATCTGTATATCTTCTTTGGAGAAATGTCTATTTAGGTCTTCTGCCCATTTTTGGATTGGGTTGTTTGTTTTTTTTGATATTGAGCAGCATGAGCTGCTTGTAAATTTTGGAGATTAATCCTTTGTCAGGCAGGCGGATTCTTAACCACTGCGCCACCAGGGAAGTCCCTCATTATGGTTTTAATCTGCATTTCTTTGTTGAGAATCTTTTCATGGGCTTGTTGGCCGTTCATATATCTCCTTTTGTGAAGTGTCTGTTCAAATGTTATGCCCATGTCTTAATTGAATTTTTTCTTACTCTTTTTATACTTTGGGTAAATGTCCTCTGTCAGGTTTGGTTATTGCAAATATTTTCTCTCATTCTGTGCCTTGAGTTTTCATTTTCTTAATGGGGCCCTGAACCATATGAGAGTAAGTTATATATATCATCATGATCATGGCCTCTTAATACTTCAGTGGATACTTCCTAAGGATAAGAATATTCTCTTACATAACCACAGTATAATTATCAACTTCAGGAAATTTAATACAGCTACAACATTTTATCTAACCCACTGACTCTATGCCAATTTTTTCAGTTGATTAAATAGTGTTTTCACAGCATTATTTGACCCTCCAGTACAGGATCCAACCTAGAGTCAGGTATTGCTTTTCGTTGTCATGTCTCTTTAGCTTCTTTTAATCTGGAATATTTCCAAAGCCTTTGTCTTTTATGACACTGACATTTTTGGAGAATAAAGTCCTTTTTAAAAAATATAACATTCCTCAGTTTGGGTTTGTCTGATGTTTCCCCATGGTGAGATTCAGGTGATGCATCCTTAGCTGGAAAACTACCTGAGCGATGCTGGGTTCTTCTCAGGGCGTCACAGAAGCACATGATAGCTATCTGCCCTTCATTGATAGTGCCAATCCTGATCACCTTGACCAGGTGTTATCCATTTTTCTACTGTATGCTTACTGTTATTTCCCTTGCAAATCATAAGGAATCCATGGGAATAGTGTTCCATGTGCAGGGCATAGAAAGTACAGAGCCCCGAAGCAAGAATATACCTGGAGTGTTGGCAAAACAGCATGGAAGCAGTGTGGCAGCAGTGGAGTGGATGAGGGTGAGGCCAGTAGGAGAAAAGATCAGAGAGGTAGGAGGTGGCAGACTGTGAGGGCTTCTGAGGCCATTGTAAAGAATTTGGCTTTATACTGACCCAAATGGGAAGTGACTGAAGGTTGAGAAGGAGCTGCCTGTCATTATTTGTTTTTTTGTTACTTTTATTATTTAAAGGCCCCAAGTTTGGAGGGCCTGGGTTTCAGTGAAGGAACCCATTCCCAGAATTGGGCAGCAAGTGGGGACTTAAATTAAGGGACAAGGCAGAAGCCTAAAGAAGTGCTGGGGCCCAAGATCTTTAGTAGACCAACAGGATGTGGTGGTGAACCCCCGAGCACTGTTAGAGGCCCCTTTGGACTTCCTGCCACTGGTCTGCATGAGAGTTAGAACCTAAGTGGGGCTTAGTCTGGTGATGGGGGCAAATGAGCCATTTGTGAGGAGAGAGGAGCTGCAAGCACCCAGAACCAGGCAGGTCCCAATCCCTAGCAGCTGACTCTGTTTTCCATGGTGAGAACTCAATAAATTTGACAAATAAATCCATCCTCATGGTAGAAGTCCAACCACCTCTCTCATGCCAGGCACCCATTTCCACTTTCCACTCCCTCCCTCAATTGCCAAATGTGTAATATGTACCACTTGTGTACCAGATGACACCTACCCATGGAAGCAGTTCCTTGGAGGCAATGACTTACAGTTGTTAGTTAACCTTAAGAAGTGATTCAATGACACTAATTCCAGGATCAATTAATAACTAGTGGCAGTCATATTTTTGGGTGGAGTAAGGGGTGAGAAGGGTGGGGGAGATGAGGAGTTTTCAGTAGATATATTGATAGTATAGGGTGAAGATTAAGATTGTAAGCTCTGGAGTTAGACTGTGTTCAAATCCCACCTCTGCCGCTTACTGGCTATGTGATCTTGGGCGAGACACTTAACCATTTGGTTCCTGTGTTTCCTCATCTGTAAAATGGGGCCAATAATAGTACCTGTCTTATAAGATTTTTGTGAGGATTAAATGGGTTAATATATGTAGTGCACATAGAACAGAGCCTGACATAATTACTACTCATTAAGTATTAGCTATTAGCATTATCATTATTAGTGCCCATCTTTGAGGGAATGGTTCAGATGAAAGTGATCCCCAGCTATTCCTTGTCCCTCATTTTCTTCCATTATACTGAATTCAGTTTCTTGAACCTTGAATGAGAGCAATGAAAATCACTCTTCCTCTTCATGCATTTGAGGTAAGTTTAGACTGTTTTAAGAGACAAACACAATAAAACAAAGAAATCAGACCTTGTATGGAGTACATATTTGCTAACATTATCATTCTAATAATTATTCTTTGTGTTTAATTTATGGAATCCAAGTGCTCATGTTTATAATTTGATTAAATATTCACAAAATCCTGTGAGTTGGGCAAGGCAGAGATAATTAGCCCCATTTGGCAGAAGGGAAAACCAAGGCCCAGTAAGACTGTACCTTGTAGTATCCCAGCTCTAAATAGAACAGAAAGAATAAGAACTTGGACCTTTTAGTTCCAAGCCTGTGTTCTTTCTACTAGGCAATATCTAGCCAAAACAAATTTTGGCTCCTTTCTGTTGCCAGAATCCTATTCCAGAGTCCTGTTCGGGACACTTGACACCATCTCTTTCCTTTATATGTCCCTCTATTCCAGGTGAAAGGCTAGGTTGAATATTCCTGAGACACTTTATAAGGCTGGGGGAACAAGACTGTTAAAGAGTCATCCTGGGTTGAAGAAAGCATCAGCTCTGCATTCCAGGGCCAATGTGCGTCTTGGGCACCCAGTGCCCACTTGGCTGACTGAGCCCTTAGGAGTAATTGTATGGTAGGTTCAACTGTACCATAAGGGTGGCCATCTACTGTGTCTATCCTTAGGAAGAGTCCTGGGGCCCAAGAGCTGGTGGACTAGACTGGCAGGTCCCTCAGTCTCATGCTGTGTGGAGCAGCTGGGGCCATTGAGGGTGTGCAGTGCTCAGGAAGCCTTGCCAAGGATGCAGACAAAAGAGATGTCAGTGAAAGCATCGTTTGTAAATTACATCAGCTGTAGATCCCTGGGTGAGTTCAAAGGGGAAAAAAAGACTCCATCCATTTGACCGCTCTCTCAGTCTACTCAGATGCAGTAATCTCACTTCTCAGCACAATCACAATGCATTTGTATCTCTTTATAGCTCAGTCCTAAGGAAGTGAACTTGGCATTCCCAAAGCCCCAGAGACCTTCATGCTCTTGTAGTCAAACCCAAGGCCAAACTGAGGAAGGCCTTCTTCCCTCTGGCTACCCTTCCTGGATGGGATAAAGATGGAAGAAGATATACTTTATTTTTTGTTTAAGTTGTTATCATGGAAAACATCAAACGTATACTGTAGCAGATGATACTCCCATAGCATATCTTTGGTCCATTTCTGATCTTAGCCACAGCTCTAATGGACAGTTCCATGCAAGCTGAGACTCAGCTCACAGTGAAAGTATCCTACCTTTAATGTGTTCCTCTTGTCTTTCTACTTTTTGCCTCAGAAACTTTTCCTATCCTCTGGGTGGGAAAAGTTGAGGATGGATGAATGAATGTGTTTTTCTATCATATTTTAGGCAGTCAGTTTTGGGAGGCATTCTGTATGCATCTCAGGTCATCCTGGCAGATTTGAGCTCCCAATACCCATAGTGGTGACCTGAATGATATTCTTATATTGGAGTTTCTACCTTCTCTATTTTATTCTTCCAACTCCCTTAATCCTGCTCCCTGGAATTGATTCCTAAATAAACTACCAGCACACACGTCTTTGTCTCAGGCCTTGCTTTTAGGGGACCTAAACTAAGAAATATGCAGAAGTAGATGGAAATGTATCATGAATCCCCATGTACCCATCACTCAGCTCAACAGTGATCAACTCAGGGCCAATCTTACTTCATCCATACCTCACCCAGCCCCAGATTATTTTGAAGCAGATCCAAGATACCACATAAAGATGCACTTTAAGCTGCCTCGAACCCCCTTCCCACTCTAGAAGGTGAATTTTAGAGGGTAAAATGATCAGATTAAGTTGTAGTCTTGTATTTGTCTTTTAGTTTGCAAATATTGTCACTATACCCAGATTTTATTCTTAGTATAGAATAATAATAGCCATCTCCTAGCTAAAGATTCTGAAAACCTTAACTTTATCTAGTTGCTCCCCTATTCACTGATTTCCGTGGTTCTCCCACTGTCCACACCACAGTTTAAAGCCCAAATGCCTCAGCCTGGAGATACTCTGGTGTAACAGAGCATTGAACCAGGGGCCAGAACATGTCAGTTTGTAATTAGCAGTGTGTCCTTAAGCTAGTTACTTGATGGATCAGAGAATCCACTTCCTCATCTGCCTGCCCTGCCGACTTTATAGGGTTGTTGGAAGATCAAATGAGATCAGTATTTGAAGGCCTATTAAACTGTAGGACACTGTAATAAATGTAAGGATCCTTGCTCAAGGCCCTCCATAGTTTGGCCCTACTCAGCTTTTCAAGTCTTATTTCCCATTGTACTCCGATAGAAACTTTCTGTCCCATACCTGCTGGAGCATTCATTCATTCATTTGTTCATTCAATAAACATTTACTGAGTGGCCAGACGCTGAATTTATGGGTATGAATTAGAAACGATTCCTGAATTATAGGAGTATACTGACTGGGAAGGGAGGCAGACAAGCAAACAATGACAAGAGGGTGTGTTTGTTAGTACACAACGAGAAAGGTAAGCTGAAGGTGCTGCTGAGCGCAGCTAGCTCAGGGAAGCTGAGCTGAGGAATGGGTCTGGGAAGGCTTCTTGGAGGAGGTGCTAGCTGAGCTAAGAATTAAAGAAAAGTAGGAGTTCACCAAGCAGATTGGGGAGGGAAGACATTACAAGCAGAAGAAACAGTATGAGCAGAGGCACAGAAGTGTGAAACAGCTCCATGTATTCAGGGGAACCACAGCTGGTTTGGCAGAGCTGGAGCATGGAGTGTGGGTGGTTGGAGTAGAGTGGAAAGTGTCCAGTGATGCAGCTAGAACAGTAAGCAAGGGTCAAATTAGAAGGGTCCTTCTTGTCAAGGACTTTACCCTGAAGGCAATTGGGAACCTTTGGAAGGTTTAACCCTAGGTGTATCATCAGGGTCTATTGGACCCAATTTTATTTTTTAAGTGTCTATTTTGAACAGTTCTAATTTGTAAGAATTATTTTTTTAAGAACAGAATACAACTTATTCTGTCTTGCAATTACTATGTGAGTCCATTGAACCCTTTTATAAAGTTAAGATACATTATGGTATCCTACTGATCTTATTTTTCTTATACAGACGGTCCTTGACTTATGATGGTTCGACTTTGCGGTGGTGTGAAAGTGATATGCATTCAGTATAAACTGTACTTCAAATTTTGATCTTTTCCTGGGTTAAGGATATGCTCTAGATACTCTTGTGATGCCGGGCAGCGCAGCGAGCCGCAGCTCCCAGTCAGCCACGCAATAACAAGGGTAAACCACCGACACACTTAGAACCCTTTTATACCCACACAACCGGTCTGTTTTTCACTTTCAGTACTGTATTCAATAAACTACATGAGCTATTCCACACTCTACTAAAAAATAGGCTTTGTGTTCGATGATTTTGTCCAACTGTAGGCTAATGTAAGTGTTCTGAGCACCTTTAAGGTAGGCTAGGCTAAGCTATGGTGTTTTGTAGGTTAGGTATATAAAATGCATTTTTTACTTAATATTTTCAGCTTATGGTGGGTTTATTGGGACATAACCCCATCATAAGTTGAGGAAGATCTGTATCTTGAAACACTTTGCTATTTCAGTGTCCCAGGAATTATTTCATTATTAGTCGTCAGTTATTCTCAACTATGGTGGAAAAATCCTATAAAATAATAAGAATATAATAGAATCCTAGAATAGCCCAGAAGGATAATGCAATTCTGGAATATATCATCACCATTACACCACTTTCAGTTTTTTTTATTGTGTTGCCCAAAGTTGTTCATCGTCCTGCAAAAATGTATAAAGAAGTCTGAAAACACATCTTTGTAGGTTTTTATTAAACACAGATGAAAATGCAGAAATTTTAATTTTCTACTAAGAGAAGAAAATTGACAGAGGATGATGTTTCCCAATTATTAGATAAATCAGAAGATGAATCGAAAGAGACAGCAGCATTCTAGACTAATGGTGATGGCAAAATTGATCATGTAAGTGAAATCTCAGACTGTGAGTCTACAGATGTAGATATCCTGGATATCCTAGATACAATTTTTCAAACTCAAGCATCTATGAGGGAGCAGTGTATTTCCAAGGACAAAAAGGAAACATGATATTCTTACCCAGCTAGTCATTCAATAGGAAGGACTTCATCAGGCAATATTTTGTGACATGAATCTGGACTACCCTGTTTTGCTAAAAGGACATGTGGCACTATTCTTTTATCTTTTATAATATTTCTGCATGAAAATTTACTTGATATAGTTCATAAGTAGAGACATGCTGACAGCAGATGTAATGTATATCCAAAGGTGAATGGACGGAAAAAGATAATGTAGAAATGAAAAATAAAACATCATTGAATTGGTCATTCTAATCAGTGTTTAGAATTCTAAAAGTGAAAATGTTAAGAGCCATCAAAGTTTTCAAAAGTATTACATTTTGACATTTTAAGTGTATGAAGAAGAACCAGAAGCAACGACAAACCAGAACTTCTTAGAGATGTGTTTGAAATCTGGAGTCAGTATTTATAAGGTGATATGTTCCAGGTTTGTGCATGACAGTTGTTGAGCAGTGAGTTACATTAAAAGAATATTGCCCATTTGGGGTAGATATACCTTCAAAACCAGGAAAATATGGAATAAAATTTGATTTACTTGCCTAAATTCTTATTAAGCTTGCTAATCAAATTGTTTTTCATTACCCCTTTATCCTTACTTCTGTTACTTATTTGTAATATGACTTAAAATATAAAACTATAAAAGGTCCATTAGATACAGATGGTAAGTGATTATAACTATTTTTCCTGGTACATTGAGGGTTAAGCAGGAGAATCATCTGGTTTCAAAGTTAGTAAATGACATGCATGGGGTTTAACTCAGATTCACCAATCTCCACTTTTTTAAAAAAAATTTATCTGGTCGCACCAGGTCTTAGTTGCGGCAGGCAGGCTCCTCAGTTGCAGCTCGCTGGCTCCTTAGTTGCAGTATGTGGGCTCCTTAGTTGCGGCAGGTGGTCTCCTTAGTTGCGGTACATGGGCTCCTTAGTTGAGGCAGGTGGGCTTCTTAGTTGTGGCATGCGAACTCTTAGTTGCGGCATGCATGTGGGATCTAGTTCCCTCTCCAGGGATCGAACCCAGGCCCCCTACGTTGGGAGCGCGGAGTCCTATCCACTGCGCCACCAGGGAAGTTCCCCAATCTCCACTTTCTATGTTATGATATCTTTGAATAATCCTGAATTGCTTACAGTCCCTGTGAGCTGGGCAGCCATAACAGCACTCTCTGAATGGATGAATTGGTCCTAAGACTTGCATTTAGGAGCTGAGGATAACTGGTACTTCCCAATATTTCTATGTAACTCTGTTGTGTGCCTATGGTTCATCTTATCTCCCAAAGTGGATGTAAGCCCCTGGAGAGCACGACAATAGTGTCAATTTCTTTTGAATTCCCCTCTGTCTCTAGCATGTAGCAAATATATCTGAAATCTTTCCTGAATGGACAACAATAAACCTAAGCAGAAAACAAAATCAAGTGCCTCCTTGTGATAGAATAGGTAGAGGTTGGTTCAGCCAACATTCATTGAGCCCTAGTTCTGTGCCAGGCCCTGTGCTAGAGATTGGGGATGTGCTACTTGTTCCTGTCCTCAAAGAGCTCTTGGTCTAGCAAATCAGAGAACACAGGGAGAGCAACAGAAATACATGTTCTCTAGCTGTCCGTGGCATTGACATACACATGGGCTGGAAATCTCACAGCACTAGGTTCTATTATGCTATGTGCTTTATACATAGCAGGCCTTTGGTTCAGGGTTCAAGGCTAACTATGTACTCAGTTTCCTAGCACTGCCAGTGTCAGAGTTTCTTCTTGACTCCCATTTCTTGTCTTTTGGCTCTACCTCCTGACTGTAGATGATCTTTTATGGCATGTTTTTCACTCTCTGAGGTGTAAATATTGCCAAGGATCTCCTAATTAACAAGGGCCTGAAGCTCTGGCCTTGGACTCATCCACACATCCTCGACCTAATATGTGACCAGAAAACAAAGCAGCCCGTCATCTGCATAGAGATTTGAGTGAATGCATGAATGAATGAACAGATGGAGAGGCAGTATTTCTAGGTATCTGGTCCATCTCTGGCTCAGAAATGTATTATGATTTTGGTTCAAAGGCTCCAAGCCATAGAATAATATTCATCCATTGAAATTTAGGCAAGCTATGGAGGATTCAGCTCTGCTTTGCTTCAGGGCTCAAGTGTGGACGGAGAAGCAATAGCTGCAAATCTTGAGCATTGGCACCCCAGTCAGATAGATCTGGATTCAAATCTGTCACTTATTGTACGACCTTGGGTAGGTGTCTTTAACTTTTCTGGTCCGTCTCATTTTCCATATCTGTAAATGGGGTAATAACTGTACCCACCTCAGGGTAGTTATGAGGATTAAATGAGATCATGTATATAAAGCACTTAGTACAATCCCTGGTATGGGGTAAGCTCTCAAATGAGAGCTGCTGCTATTAGTATTTTGGGCAGCCTAACCCCTGAGGCCTCCTCTGAGGGTCAGAGTGGCATGGTGACCTAGAGCTTCACTGGGGCTTCTGGCCAATTCTGGCAGGAGTTTTCCTTTCCAGGTGTTACCTCTAAGGTTGATGGAAGCTCCAGGCTCAGAATCAGGACAAGGGCAAGGTTGTGTTGTGCAGTGGCTCTGGGCTAGAGGCTGCAGGGCTGAGGGAGCCTGGGAGGAGACCTGCGGCAAGGCAAAGACATTGCTAGGGCCAGAGGGGCTGAGGCATTCGCATTCCTCTGGCTTTGACTCTTTCATATGCAACACCAGATGCCTGGCCAGAGGATGACTTGCGTCCTGCTCTGCCTGTGTTTGCCATTTGCCATCTGCCTGGCATTTGAAATACACTTGGGATTTTACTTAAGAATCCAAAGAAGGTATTTATTTTCATCAGAAATTGTTTCCTGTTATACATCCGTTCTTACTGAATGAAAAAATAATAAAATTAGAAGTGTACAACATAGGTAACATCCACCCTCCCCATTTCCACTTTCCAGAGATAACTCCAGTTAAGTTTGGTATATAGTCCTCCAAGTGTTCTACCTTCCAGTATTCAGGGCATCTGTGTTTTATGCAAGGAATGTGTTCCCAAGGGCCCAACATAATTAGAAATTTGCATAATTCAAGACCAGTCTTGACAAAGGAAGACCAGAATTTCTGTTGATCAGCTAAAGTGGCGCCACCACGTGGCAACAGTAGAAATATGCCTTACAATTCACTTGGCCTTCAGGTTTTGAAATTATGTGATTCTTGATGACGTTTTAATTTGGGGAGATTTGCATTATTTCAAATGTTGTGCATAAACCGGGACTGAAATATTTTTATATCAAAATACAGTAAGTCCCGTGCACATGAACCTTCAAGTTGCAAACTTTCAAAGATGCGAACGTGCATTCACATGTCCAATCACGTAAGTTAGTTCACGTGTCTGGCATACATTGTCACGTGCGTGCATCTTCTGCAAGTTGTTGTGCTTTTGTGTAATTTAGTGTACAGTACTGTATAGAGTACAGTAGTACAGTATCTTTATTTCAAGCCCAGGATGGCTGGAAGAAGTGTAAAAGCAGCAGTGATGTAGCCGGTACAGTACTACCTAGACATCATGGATTGTTTTTTCAAGAGGGTAGATAGGATTGAATCCAGCAAGGAACCAGAACCTGTGCCATCAACGTCAGGTGTGAGTGCAATTGCAGCTTGCCCTCCATCTCCTATTGCTGACAATCCTTCAGCTCTACCATCTCCCACCTCCTCTCTCTCCTCCAGTCAGTAACTCTTCTTGCCTGTTCACTCCATGCCAGCCCCTGTATGCCAGCTGTTGTACTGTACTACTGTACTTTTCAAGGTACTGTACTGTAAGATTAACAATTTTTTCTTTACTTTTTTCTTTGTTTTTTATGTAATATTTGTGTGAAAAGTATTCTAAACCTATTACAGTACAGTACTATATAGCTGATTGTGTTAGTTGGGTACCTAGGCTAACTTTGTTGGACTTACGAACAAATTGGACTTATGAACATGCTCTCGGAACGGAACTCATTCGTATGTAGGGGACTTACTGTATTTCAAATTCTTATAATCTAAATTTATTTAAAATGGGACTACACTGTGTTAACTTTAAAATGGCATTGTATTATAAAAGCTGTTCTAAAACTTGCTTTTTAAAATTCAGATAATAATGTATTTTGGACACTCATGTCAGCAAATAAACTTTTTACCTCTTTTTTAAAAACATCTTTATTGGAGTATAACTGCTTTACAATGGTGTGTTAGTTGCTGCTGTATAACAAAGTGAATCAGCTATATGTATACATGTATCCCCATATTCCCTCCCTCTTGCGTCTCCCTCCCACCCTCCCTATCCCACCCCTCTAGGTGGTCACAAAGCACTGAGCTGATCTCCCTGTGCTATGTGGCTGCTTCCCACTAGCTATCTATTTTATATTTGGTAGTGTATATATGTCCATGCCACTCCTCCGCCATCTTGAAGGTTCCCCCCCTTTTCTTTTTTTTTTTTTAAACATCTTTATTGGAGTATAATTGCTTTACAATGATGTGTTAATTTCTGCTTTATAACAAAGTGAATCAGTTATACATATACATATGTTCCCATATCTCTTCCCTCTTGCGTCTCCCTCCCTCCCACCCTCCCTATCCCACCCCTCTAGGTGGTCACAAAGCACTGAGCTGATCTCCCTGTGCTATGCGGCTGCTTCCCACTAGCTATCTATTTTACGTTTGGTAGTGTATATATGTCCATGCCACTCTCTCACTTTGTCCCACCCTTTCTTTTTAAGGGCTGTGGATCATTCCAGGATAGCAGTGTATCCTAATGCATTTAACCAGTGCTCTATATAGATGGCTAATTCTCCCCAGGGATAAGGCTTCCTCCCGCTGCCTTTCTGTCGTCAGATTTATCCTCAGTAACAGGGACCTGGACAAATCTATGTACATAGTTCTGAGTGCCAGAGATTTACTTGAAGCCGGAGCAAAGCAAACTTCTGCATCTTGGGGACCACCAAGGTAGTGGCAGCCCTGACCAAGGGCCCCAGAAGTCCCTTGCCTTTTTCTCTTCCAAGTACAGTTGGCCTTGTCACTGAACTGGCCTGGCCTGGTGTCACAGGGTGGATTCTCTGGAGACAGATTCTGAAACAGTTTGAGGTGCAAGCCATTTGTTAGGGATTTAATACCCATGAAGTGAAAGGAGAGAAGCAGGATTGGGCAGAGGCAGAAGGTGAACTGGGAGATAGGCTGGTCAAAGCGTTGGCCAACTTGGTGGGGAAGTTCTGTAATAAGGATTGTCCATCAGAGCTGTCCTATGTAGACCTGCAATGGCTTGGCCTTTTTCCACCACTGCCTTGCTCAGTCATTGGATGCAGGTTGTCCCTGGACAGATGTGATCTCAGGTGAGGCCATTCTGCAGCTGAGGCACAACCGAAAGGCGCTGACAGCTGGAGGTTGTCTGCTGACCTCCTTCCTGGGAACTGGGCAGTAGGTCCTTCTCTGAGGCAGGAGCTGGGGAGTCCATCTCTGTGACCAGCACATCTGGTCTCCCGTCTCCTCCAGTGCACATAGCAGGCTCCTCTGGAGGCCTGGCAGCCTCAGGGGTTTTATATGCGAGGTCCAGATAGGATTTTGGAGGTTTGCAAGCAGAAAGGGCTTGCTGCCATGTAACATAAGGGTGGCCAGGCAGAGTGGCAAGCAGTTCTCTACTGGGACACAGACACTAGACTAGGGACTCGGCTTGGCAGCAGGGTACCTACCTGTGTGACGTGTGAGGATGACTCTCCACTTGTGCATGTGTGGGTATTAACTTCTGCCGCCTGTGTGAGGCATGTGGTGGCACTCAAGGAATTCTACTTGATCAATTCTTCATAGGATTGCAGATAGATTATTAGGGTTAGTTTCTGTCACTCACTAGTCCTTCCAGGTTTGTTTCCTCTGCAAATTGGGTGAATATGCCCTCTTTATTGGCTCGTGATCTGCCATGTTTGCCGTTTGGCCTTGCTTTGAAAACGAGGTGTTAGGAAACCATAATCTCAGGTTCTGTCCACAACATTAATAAGCCCCTCTTGAAGTGAATTCGAGCAGTACCTAGTGTCGACTAAAAAGTTATTCACCACCTAAAAGTTGAGAGTTATGTTTTATTTGGCGGGAATTTTTAGGACTTAAAGCCCGGGAGGCAGCATCTCAAGTAACCCTGAGAGAACTGCTCCGAGGAGACGAGGGGGGAGCTAGGATATAGAGGAGTTTTGCAACAAAGGGCACGTAGTTGGGAGCATCAAAAGATTATTGATAATTAAAGAAAACCAGATATCCCAAGTTAAGGAATTCAGCGCTTTTCTATGTGTGGGAAGATGCAAGAGTCTGGGCTCACTGAAATCATTCCTTTGATATGCACCTCAGCTATCTGGGGCCAGTGTCCTGTATTTTCACATCCTGAATTTCCTCAGGGCTCACCATAGGGAGTGGCTGCAGTCTGATGGCTGCTAGATAGCAGGTATTCTTTCCTTCCTGAGTTCCCTCAGGGCTCACCAGCTCACTGTCTGGTGGTGGCTGCAATTGCTGATGACTGTGACATCCTTTGTTTACTGATTTGGTGGGAAATATTCCATTTCTCACTAGTCAGACTCCCTGGAGCAGCCAGATCTCCAGAGATGTGGCTGGCGTACCTGCATTTGAACAAGTTCCCAAGATGATTCTGATGAACAGCCAAAAGAATTGACCATTGGGTAGCACTTGTTGCTTTAAGTGTTCCCTCAGCTCTTCTTGTGTGAGTTTTATTTCTCCAGTCAGATTGTTTGCTCCAGGAGGAGTATTATGTGTTCTAATGTCATGAGCTTGTGGGCACATAGTAGGGGCTTAGTTTGCTGTGGGTTTACTGTTTGTATGTCTGTCTGTGTGTGTGTGCACTATCCTGTAAGCCCTGGTGAGACTCTCTAAGACCAGAGATGAGGGAATGTGTGTGTGTGTGTGTGTGTGTGTGTGTGTGTGTGTGTGTGTGTGTATGCATTGGAGAGGAGAATCAACTATAGCAATGATAACTTTTGACTGCCTTTTGATATGTATAGAATCTCACAACTTTTCCATGCAGTTTGAAATTTCAAAATATAACTACTGAGCCTGAGCTCTAGAGCCCGCGAGCCACAACTACTGAGCCCACGTGCCACAACTACTGAATCTCGTGTGCCTAGAGCCTGTGCTCTGCAACGAGAGAAGCCACTGCAATGAGAAGCCTGTGCACCACAACGAAGAGTAGCCCCTGTTTGACACAACTAGAGAAAGCCCGTGAGCAGCAACGAAGACCCAAGGCAGCCAAAAATAAAAGTAAATAAATAAATAAATAAATAAACAAATATCATGACTTAAAGCAAATCAAAGCAATTGCAAGAATATGCTTTTTCAAATTATAATTTGGATGTTTCTCATCCCTCCAAAATGCCAGAACTATAATAAAGTATCACTAATTCAGTCAAAATGTGGGGATTTTGGAGTAGTGAAAAATCTAAATTGTTTAATACAGAAATTCAGTTTTATATCTTATGGTAACTCAGACTACCAATAATATTCCATCTAGAGCACCTCCCCAATTTTTTATGAGTAGGTAAGAATTATTTTTAATTGATAACTGTGTTTAAAAAATGAATTTGTCAAATTTCTAAAATACAGTTCATTTTCTTAGACAGGTTAAACATATCCTAAGACTTATTAACTGTATGGCCTTGGGCAAGTTGCTTTATTTCTCTGAGACACTGTTTTTCATCTGTAAAATGGGAGAGATAATAATACCTAATCTACAGGCTGATTATATAAATTAAATTCAGTAATGCATGTAAAACAGTTAATAAAATACCTGTTACATAATTACTGGTCAATACATACTAAATGCTATTATTGTTTATAATAATAATGATGATGATGTTGATGGCAATGATATCTGTGTCCTTATTTACAACCCAATCTGTGTAGCCTGGATCTTGTCACCTTACCTTTCTGAGCCCCAGTTTCCTTGTCTGTAACATAAGGACAATAAAACCTGTCTCATAGGATGATTATGAGGATAAAATGAGGTGTGTGTTGAGGGAGCTTTTTAAACTGGAGTTCATGAAGCCCCACACCCAACTTACTTGTGTAATAAACTTACTATTTATTTGCTCAATAAATCCTTCTTCCAAAATAGCAGCAACAGGTACTCCATTGCAGTTTAGGTCAAATCAATACAGATGTTGACTGAATAAAAGGTTTAGATGGAAGAAGAGAGAGAATTTTCAGAATGCTCAGTAGGGACATTATTGTGGTGCCCTTGCTCTGTAGGCTCTAAGGGAGGTCTGCTCTTAAGCTAGTAAAGATAACTTATCTCAGTTGTTGAGCAAATACTCTAACAGACAGGAAGGAGATAAGCTGTGACCTTCAAATTTGACAAGGTCACTCCCTGGGAGAGAGGATGCTTTTCCTCATCAGGAGGAGACTAGCCTCTTGTCTTAGAGGGACTTGGGCTGGGTGTCCAGTGGGCTTTGGCCGAAAAGCCATTCAACATGAAGATAACCTCCATGGTGACCCTCAGACAGCCCCTAGAAGCCTGTGAATACAAATCCTCCCAGTTTTCTTTTAGCGTTTTGGGGTTCAGAGAGTTTCCTGTGGGGAAATGAATGAAACTTTTGAAAGGGTAAGTGAATGATTGGCAGCAATATTCATCCAAAGATAAAATGTCAGGCAATTCATGCTTCAGAGGACATTTAGATCTATAGATCAGCCAGGGACATGTGCAGTCAAGTTGGTTCAATTTCATTATTTATTTATTTAATAAGCATTTCTAGCAAAGCCTCTTTTAAACAAAATGCTCACAGAATGGAATTTTCTGGCTAACTGCAGGCTGACCATGTATACCTGTAACCGTGAAAATGCAACTGTTACAGCTGATTCTCAGATTAGAACCTTAAAAGCCTTAAGGAAAAGGATGTTTGTACATTTAAAAAATTATCTTTTTAAGCTATAAATTGGTATTGCCAATATTTTTCTCCCTTCTCAGAGAAACCTTAAGGTTTTAAGAATCCATGGCAAATAGGAAAAAAGTAACAATTGCACGAATTCCTCAGCTTGCAACTCCTATACATACATGTCTTAAATATTTTCATATTTTTCTGGAAATATTTATTTTTTAAAACGGGATTTAATTTACAAAAGAAAACACCACAATTTAAATAAGGACAATTGTAAATAAGGACACAGACATCATTGCCATCAACATCATCATCATTATTATTATAAACAATAATAGCATTTAGTATGTATTGACCAGTAATTATGTAACAGGTATTTTATTAACTGTTTTACATGCATTACTGAATTTAATTTATATAATCAGCCTGTAGATTAGGTATTATTATCTCTCCCATTTTACAGATGAAAAACAGTGTCTCAGAGAAATTGTATTGTAGATATGATTTGTTGATATTTTGCACTTTGGAAGGTTGGGGTTTGCATCTCGATGGTTCTTTTTGAGTGCTTCTGGTCTGTGTTCCCTTAAGAGCAAAATGTGTCAAGGGGACTCTGGCTTTTTTGGCTGGCTTGTTGGTGGTTGGCTTCTCACATTTTGGTTAGAATAAAAATGAGATTCAAGAATGCTCCATACCTGGAGGCTTTGACACAGGATGAAATTCCAAGCTTTATGGCTCATTATGGCTGTAATCAAGATATGTCATTACAGCTTTCAAAGTGACTTGTTCACGCTTTTTTGCTCTTGTCTGAAACCTTCAGTCAGGCAGCTTTTAGCATGAGGAACTTCACTTCTTCCTGTCTTCTCCAGAGCGTTAGTTATCTTTTCTGGCAACTTCTGCTCTAAAAACAGATGCTATTTCAGGGAATTCGTATGACTATAGATTTTGCTCCTTAAGCATCTACTTCGTGAAAAGCCTTGTACACAGCCTTTTGGAGAGGGAACAAGGATAGTAACTACCACCACCTGACTTGGCCCTTCTTCTGTCCTCACGGCCTGGTTGAGACTACTAGGGATCACTAATGTCTGTGTCTCTTCTTCCTGAGCACAGCACCACACTGCCCTGCCCTGCCCTCCTGCTCTAGATGGGGCTGCGTCACAGTTCTCACCAATGGAACGTGACCTGAAATGATGAGTGCCGCTTCTAGCCCTGGCCCGCCGAAACCTCCCTCATAACCTTCCATTCACTCTCTTTTCAAAAGCTGCCTGCTGGATGAATAGGATCTAGTGGAGGACTCAGAGGCCCTAAAAGGTGCCACATAGTGGAAGGAGGCTGGATACCTGAATAACTGCCTGGAGCAGAGCCCTCCTCCCACCCCACCCCACAGTCCATATCAGACCCCACAATCCATGTCACTCATGTTTATTTCTCACCATTGAAAGAAACCATTAAACCCTTTTATGTTAAGCCACAGAGATTTCTTTTAAAGTAGTCAACCTACCTTTACTAATAAACTTCAGACCCGCTTCTCCTTATTGGACCAGGGATGAGTACCTGACCCTTCAGGCACAGCAATATCCTCACTGGCTCATGACCCTACGGCCTAGCATGTAACTGGGTTCATCAGATTCCTTCCTTTATGAAGACCCTCAACTGGAAGCAAATATAGTAGGTATGAATCTCAGTCTGTTATAGAACCAAACTTGGGTCTGCTTGCCCATGTGCAGTAAAGCCAATCTACTGACACCAGGTTGTGGTGAAGGAAAGTGTAGGGTTTATCGCAGGGCGCTAAGCAAGGAGTTCAGGGCAGCTAATGCTCAAAACACCCAAACTCCCCAATGGGTTTCAGGAAAGCATTTTTAAAGGCCAGGTGAGGGAGAAGGATCGCAGGGTATGTGATCAGCTGGTGCACAGTTCTCTGATTGGTTGATGGTGAGGTAACAGGGCACTGTCACAGGGGTCAACATTATCAATCCTCAGGCTCCAGTAGGCCTGGGGGCTATGCGGTCAGGGTCATCAAGTAGTTAACATCTTCCATTCTGTGGGGGGCTTTCAAATCAGTAAAACAACTCAGGAAATGTGCATCAGATACTGTTATCTAGGTACTTCAGAGAGGAGCTAAAGCAGAGGACATGGGGGAGGGGCCTGTTCCCCCCCCCACTGCCTAAAGGCCCCATGGGGTCCTGCTTGGTTACAAGTCCATATTACTTACATGTGCTGGAAATGTAAAATTTTTTCCTGTATTTGTTTTCAGCTTCCATTCAGCCAGTTGGCAGAAACTTATTTTCAGTCTTCAGTCTTTTTTTCTTTAAGCAATCTCAGTCAATTCAGGGTTTCCTGAGTGAATTCAGAGGACCAACTCCCTCCACCCCAGCTGCAGATGACATCTATGTTTGAGGTGTTTCTTCTTTCCACTGTGGTATCCATCACTGTTGAATTCTTCTTGTCCTGACCACTAAGTCTCTCCAAGTTCAGCTCTCTCTCAGCTACTTCCTTGCTCCTCTGGATACATGGGAAACATCTGGCTGCATCTCACAGCACTCTGAGGAAGTCCCACGAGGCTGTCCCAAGTTTGTTTGTGTAGATTCATCACACAGCCATCTCTATTTCCCCTTTAACATGTTGGTGAGGAATAACTCTGCAGGGCTTGCCACTACTCTGGGCTCCTCCCAGGAAGTTTGGCACAGGCCTTGTTTACTTTTGAGCCCCCAAATCTATCTCTTGGGTTCTATGGTTGTCCCCAAGAAAGTGGTTCAGGCTGGTAGGGCACAGGGATTCCCATTAGCATATAATTCTCTTGCTTCTCATCTGATTCATCCTCTCTGTGGCCCAAGGAGTCCTCTAGTATGGGTGGGAGGGATGAGAAACGCAAAAGAATAAAAGGAAATAATGGGATGGGAACCACTATGGTTAATATGTCAATATCATCCTGCTTCCACAAAGAAGGAATCTGCCACTGGTCACATGACAAAAAGAATCAGACTTGAAGAGTAGAACTGAGTTGGGTGAATGGTGGAATGGCCAGCAGCAGCGCATCAAGTCCTTCTTGTATTTCAGAATCTCAGACTTAAAGGCTCATGTCATACGTCAGGCCCACTCAGATAATCTCCTTATTTTAAGATCAACTGATTTGGAACCTTAATTATATCTGCAAAATCTCTTTACAGCAGCACCTAGGTTTGTGTTTGAATAACTGAGAGAAGATGTATGTACACCAGGGGGTCATCTCAGAATTCCACCTAGTATACTGCCTTATGCTTTATATGTGAAGTCTTGTCTTCACATGTATTATTTCATTTTTTATTTCATTTTTTCAACAACCATATTAAACTGGCAGGATGGTATTATGACCACTTAAAAAAATACATATGAGGAAGTTGGAGCAATGAAGAGCAGTCAGTTGATGATAGAGAAGGAATTAAAACTCTTTCTCATTCAGTGCTTTGTCTTTTAATGCCATACCCATCACTGCGTTCAAAAAAATGTATAATCCAATTTGGATATAATAGAAATGAAGGGCAATCACAGTCTAATGTAAGTAGATTTGCTTCAATGTAAGAAGACTTACATTGTATTCAGTGTATTCTAATCCATTTGTATAAATGTTTACATTAAGGATTAATCATGTTATAATAATGGTTTACAGCAGAACCCTTTAAATTGTACCCATTATCACCCCTACCTGCTTAGTGAATAATGATGATAAGTAGTATTTGTTAATGTTTTACAGTTTGCAAAGTATTTCCATCCATGCTTTTGTGCCCACTGTCAATGAAAATTATTGTAATAAATGCTTGTATGTGTGAAAATGATTTAGGAAAGTCATTTGTTTTTATTTGTTTATTTTTTTAAAACCATTCTTTTATTTATTTATTTATTTATTTAGGCTGCTCTGGGTCTTAGTTGCAGCACGCAGGATCTTCATTGCAGCACGCAGGCTTCTTAGTTTTGGCATGCATGCGGGATCTAGTTCCCCGACCAGGGATCGAACCCAGCCCCCTGCATTGGGAGCATGGAGTCTTACCCACTGGGCCACCAGGGAAGTCCCAGGGAAGTCCTTTAAATTGAGTTTAAATTGACTTTCATCTATAAAAATTTTCATATTTACTGAATTTTCAGGAGTACTCTTTTGTGAAAAGTGAGATGTCCCTGTAGGAGGTGTAGGTGTGTGTGTGTGTGTGTGTGTGTGCACGTGTACAACAAATGCAAATGTATGCAAATGTAAACCATATCTATGGTATTTCTTTGTAGTTGCACTGGCACATTGGAAGTCATATTAACAGAGTTGAACCAGGGACAGAAGCTGTGGAGCAGGACGTGTATGTGAGCCTGTGTGTGGCAGGGACACAGAAAATGACTAAAAACAGTGAGAAGAAAAATTGTAGAGTGAGAGACCAAAATGGAGAGAGCACTTAAGTATCTGGTTGCAATGGGCATGAATTCTCCTTTGCTTGACTCTGATGGGAAAGCTAGTTTTTTCATACCTAGCCCACCTTCTACCTCCCCTTCTCAGCTCTGATAGCTCAGCCACCTGAAGGAGAGTAGCTTGAGAGGGAGGTGTTTCTATGCTGCTGAGAACTCTCTTTGCCTCTTTCCTATCTCTCAGAGAGGCCATATCTGGTTTCCCACTACGAAGAGAGTCATTGGCTGCAAGGGAACAGATTTTAGGCTCTTGCATTCCCTTCTAAAAGTAGTAACATGTACTGATGAGGGCTGTTTGTCACTGACAGCAATTTGATCATGGGTGGTTGGGAAGAAGGCTTTATATTTGGGGGGACTAAAATGTATTTGGGGGGACTAAAATGTATTTGGGGGAGCATTTTCAAGATGTATACTGAAAAGGAGGGGAGAGGACTGAAGGATCTCTGAGTAGGGCACAGACTATCAGCATTGCTGATCTCTATGTCGTTATTGGGGCTAAAAGATAGAAATGTGGGCTTTGGAGATGATACCAAGAGTGAGATTCCACCTCTGAGAAGGAAATGGGTGCTAGGTAATCTCTTCAGATGTTCACTTTAGAGGGAGAAATTACTTCTTTATACTACTTGATAAAAAGACAGTAGTTCTAACACACTGATTTGTGATTTTGACACACATCAGTTAGCCAGGCCAGAAATCTACCATGTCTCTAATTCACCATATTTGCTTCCTGAGGCCAAGTAGACTGGAAAATAAAACCCTCTTCTTTTTTATAGACAAACAAACAAAAAATCCCCCAAACCCACACATAACACAAACACAAAGACAAGTCCCAATTATACCTCTTCTTTTGGTCTTGACATTAGAGACTGAGTGGTTAAATATATCAACTTTGGAGTCAGGACAGAACTGGATTTTATTCCCGTCTGTCAATTAATAGCTAAGTGATCACTGGCAAATCATTTTGCCTTTCTGGCCTCAGTCTTTTCATCCATAAAATGGGGGATAAGAATAACAATTGCCTTACAAGGTTATATTGAATATTAAATGAGATAATGAATTTAAAGTATGTAGTACAGTGCCTGGAACATAGTAAAGTGTTCAGTAAATGTTAGCTGTTATTATTATTACAAGCAACCTGTTGAGGAATTTGATGTGTATTGCTACTTTAAGAACAAGAAGACCCCTTTGCCTTCAAAAGACAGTCTCATGGCCTCTGCCTTTCCCCTATTGAATGCTTTGCCCATGAAAAGAGAGAATTTCTTTCCAGATCTAATTTTCCAAGCAGTCTCACTGTGAGTTCTACAGGACATTAAGCAAGAATAGGGAAGCAGTATAAGGCACGCAGGGCTGTGGGCTTGGATCTTGGATCTTGGGCTGAGAAAAGGCTTTTATTTCCACCAAAGAAGCAGTATCATAAAATGGGTAAGCTTAGGAGAAAAAAAAACCCCCAACAATTTGGGCCATGCAGAAGAGCATTTGTGGGACCTCCCTGGTGGTGCAGTGGTTAACACTCCATGTTCCCAGTGCTGGGGGCCCGGGTTCAATCCCTGGTCAGGGAACTAGATCCCCCATGCATGCCACAACTAAGGAGCTGGCAAGCCGCAACTAAGGAGCCTGCAAGCCGCAACTAAAGGAGCCCGCCTGCCGCAACTAAGACCCGGCACAACCAAATAAATAGATAAATAAATATTAAAATAAAAAAAGAAGAGCATTTGTTTTCAAGCGGATTAAGGGAGGATATTGAAGAAAGATGCTTAACAAGGAGCACAATGAAAACAGTCATGGACCTTTGTATTGATAAATGTTGATAATAGTAGTATTGAACCCTTATGAAGGTTGTTGTGAGGATTAAATGAGATAATACACGTAAAATGCTTAGCATGGTGTCTGGTACACATAGCAAATTCTCAACAGATATTAGCTATAATACTTATTAATATCATACAAACTCTGTTACCACTCCTTGGAGATTCTGACTCAGTAGATTTGAAGAGGGACCTAGGGATCTTCTTTTTGTGAAATTTTCTCCAGTTGATTCCTAGGCCTTAAATGGAAGCATGTTGTCACATGTCCCTGCTGTGACTTGTGATCGTGTCTCCTCTACTTCCACAAGGCACCCTAGTCACCCTACTGCAGGGTAACGCCCAATACTTCAGTAGTGACTCTTAACGGGGTAGTCCGTACCAGAGAACTGTCTACTGCAGTAACATAGCCATGTCCTGGAAGCTATGTTACATCTCTGTATTGATTACATCTCTGGAAATTTGCGCCATTCTAGATTAAGAGGAATGTCTTCTATTTGCTTACCAACAATAGCCATCTACTTGGACCAAATTTGAAGACAAATCCCTTAATGCGATTATTTTCTCTTGATAGCAGACTAACTTTCTTTTATTTTTCTGGAAGTATCCAATCAGTGCTTTCTTTTATTTTTCTGGAAGTATCCAATCAGTGCTTTCTTTTCACTGGCCTCTCTTTTCTTTACTCTTAGACCAAAGTGTTTTTGTATGTTGTAGACTACTAAAGGGAGTGAAAGTTCATTTAGAATGGCAAGGCAGGTGGATTAGTTTTGGCACCCTGGATTTGGAGCATGAATGCAGGAGAAGGGTAGAAAGGGCAGCCTGGCACTTGGGACTTTTCTGGCCAGCTGTGTGGAGGTTTGCCCAATTCTCAATTCATTCCACACCCTTCTTCTGCTCTGATATTAGGCAGCCAAGCAGGCCTTTTGATACTCAAGGAATTAAGGGCAAATAGTGTTTTACAGTTATTCATCACCACCGAAGTCCTAGAAGGACTAGAAAGACAACTTCTCTTGAGTGGCCCCATTTTGAAGCAAAGTAAAGGCAATAGAGACGGTTGTGGAAGCAACTGAGGCTTCAGTGAAACAAGTCTCATTATTACCATTTGTTAATTTCAAATCCATAGACACAACATGATTATTTACCCCTACTCCCATCTGGAAATGTGAGATGATGGGTCAGAGCCATCTTTTCCTTTACTTTACCCATTGAATCAAGTTCCAGGAAGGATCACCTCTTGCCAAAGCCTCCTTTTATCCTAGTTCTCAGAAAAGCAGGCTTTACAACAGAGCCACCATTTACAGAGGAGGAAACTGAGGCTTAGAGAGGTCAAGTTATTTTCCCCGTATCTTGCCCAGTGGTGGAGATATTCAAACCCATGTAATCTGGCTCCAGAACCCCAACTATTAAGGTTAAACTGCCTCTATGTGTATTTTGCCAAAAGCTGTATAAGAAATGCCTAGTTAAGAACTCGATTTATTTTTTGAATCTTTAAAAATTATTTGAAGTATTTTAGTAAAAAAGTAATACATAAACACAGTAACAAGTTCAAGTTATACAAAAGATCATATAGTGAAAAGTGAGTGTTCCTCTCCCACCTCCACAGTTCTCAATCTTCCCCTCTCTAGAGGCAAATGTTATTGTTTTACACGTCCTTCCAAAAATAATCTGAGCATATACTACTCCATATATACCCTTAAAAGATAAGTGGAAGCATATGATACATACTGATGCTTCCAGTCTAACTGAGAAATCCTGCCGTGGCAAATAACACCATCTCCAAGATCCAAGAAAGTCTACTAGCCAAACACAGGTGAGGACAGGATGGATATGATGTTTTATATACCCATGAAAAACCTGGTGATGTAAAGAATTCATCCTGTAGTTTCAAGTGGTTAATCTGGATAGGAAGTGACTCCATCTGGAAATGTCTGTTTTGAGGAGCTTATGCTCACTTGGGTTCATGCTGGATGGCATTGCTCCCTGAGTGCAGTGATCTCCTATGTCTTATAGAGGATTGTATCCTGCTCAGTATCTAATAAGCTTAATTCCTTGTGTGTATACACTGGGTGCTCAGTCAATGATGGCTGTATGTATGCCTGCAAAATTTGTTTTATTTGCTTAAAAAAAATATCCTTGCAATGGAGTGTGGGTTACTCGTATGATAACTCCTTTTGTTCTCCACATTTGCTTTTCAGTATCAAGGTGCTCTGCACTCTTAATGTGTACAAATTTTGAATCATGCTGAAAATCTTGTTTCCTACACACTGGCAAAGAATTGCTGGTATGGTCCAGAACTGTACAAAAAAGAAATCCTGACTAGTATTTTTACTTTCAGAAAAGCATTGACAAAATATTACCTAGCACCGAGGACCACAGGAACACAAATAAAATATCACCTATTTATTTAAAAAAAAGATGTTTTGCTCTAAGTTATAAAGAATTGGTGTTAAATTTCTAAATAACAACTACTGTCAGTTTGGGAGGAGATAAAGTTTATGATAAGGATTATGGGTGTGGGAGATAAAGGTAGGATATATATGTGCATAATCAAAAGTAAGGCGTTGAACAAAACTAAAACATGAACACTAAACTAGAACAAATCACACTAATTAGCTAAATATGGGGGGCAAATGGTTATAGCAGAAAAAGCAGAGATTTTGGAGTTGAACAGACTTGGATTTCAATCCAACTTTGCTCTTAAGGACCCTGAGCAAGTTCTCTCAGAGCCAGTTTCCTCATCTATAAAATGGGTTTGATCATGATTAAAATCTTCTTTTTTTAATACATTTAAAAAATTGAAGTATAGTTGATTTACAATATTATGTTAATTTCAGGTGTACAGCAAAATGATTCAGTTATACATATACATGTATATATATACACACACATATACATACGTATATTTATGTATGTATTCTTTTTTAGATTCTTTTCCATTATAGGTTATTATAAGATATTGAATACAGTTCCCTGTGAAAATCTTCTTATTATAAAATGAGCTTAAGCAAGCTAAACATTCATCAAAGAAAAAAAAAAACAATCCTTTTATTATCATTGAGGGAAACAAAACCTCCAAAACACCTAGTAATATTTTTCCTTGTTAATTGTTCCCTTAATAGCCTATACTTATTTTCACAATTCACTTTGAATCTTAATTTTATACACCAAAGCCCTTTAAGAGTTTCTCCTTGACTCTTTTTCTTAAAATATTTTAAAGAGACCATGAAATTTATTAGAATTCCTAGTATGAATGCACAAACCTGAAGTAGCAAAAAGAGTACATCTAAGTGTGAAGAACCATGTTTTATACATTTGACTCTTGATTTTTTTACCTTTCTCAGTGTGGAAGGCAAACTTCTAAGGTGACTCTCAGTGATCCCCACCTCCTGGTAGTCATGCCCTTGTGTAATCCTCTTTGGGCTGGATCCAGCGACTTACTTCTAAGGAATAGAATACAGCAAAAATGGTGGAATATCACTTCTGTGACTAGGTTATAAGACTGTGACTTCCATCTTGCTAGCTGACTCTCTTGCTGGCTTTGCAAGATGCCATGTTGGAGAGGCCCATTTGGCAAGGAACCAAGGGTGGCTTCCAGCCAATAGCCAGTGAGGAACCTCAGGCTGACAGCCTGTGCAAGACCTGAGTCCTGCCAACAAGCACACAAATGTGCTTGGAAGAGGATCCTCCCTCAGTCAAGTCTTGAGATGTGACCCCAGCCCTGGCCAACACCTTAATTATAGCCTGTGAGAAACCCTAGAGCAGAGGACCCCGTTTAGCCATGCCCAGATTCTTGACCCACAAAAACTGTGAGATAGTAAATGTGTTATTGTGAGCTGCTAAATTTTAGGGTAACTTGTTATGCAATAGGTAACCAATATGCCTAGAATGGACTCTAGTACTATTTCCTAGAAGTCAAAAGAATGATCCACGCTGAACTTTCAATAGAAAAATATAACAATAATAACATTATCATTTATTGAACATTTCATATTGCTGGGTATAGTATTAATTGCTTTACTGTACTAAATTCATTAACTTATTTAATTCTCATGACAACTCTCTGAGGTAGGCATTATGATCTCCATTTTACAGATTAGGAAACTGAGTCTCAGAGCGCTGAATCAACTTATCCAATGTAAAACAAATAGTGGCTTGTATTACTTCAAAACACGTGCTCTTAATCAGATAAATACAATTGGCTTCATCACAATATGATGACTTAAGATGTACGCTGTGCTTAGCTCAGTGCTTGGCACATAGGAGGTGCTCAATATAGGTGAGCTATAATTATTACACCTTGAACTCACGATAAAGAGCCTCTGTGTCAGTCTGCATTCAAAAACCAGCTCCTCCCACCCTGCTAGGGTACGCGGTCTTGCCCATAGTGGTCACAGTGGTCCACACACCCCGAACGAGTTCCCGCTTCACCAAGTGATCTTAATAACCCATCCCAATATGTCCTCTCAGGAGGCTCATCCAGCACGTTGCAATGTGCTGAACTCATTTTCATTCTGCTTGGATGCTGCCGTTGAGCTCTGGGGGCTCTCGATCTGTTCACATGGGTTACCCACGCCCATATACAGATGCTGGGCTATTTAGAATAGTGACTGAATTTGAGGCACCAGTTGCCTTCCAATGGTCTGTTGCAGCTGAAATTAAATACTCCTTTCTTTTATACCTCTACAAGGCTTGGTTAACTCCTATTTACAGATGGAATTTTACAGCTAGCATATTTTATAGAGCACTTAACCTAGTGATAATAACAGAAACACCTTACAATTGTGTCAGCTTGACTGTTTATAAAACACTTTCATATGCATCTCATTTGATTCCATGGCACTTCATCTATGCCTTATGAGATGAATGACTTTCTATCTTGTATTATAGCTATTTATATACATGAGGCAGTATGGTCTGGTGGAAAAATCACAGATTCTGGCATCGGATAGACCTGGATTTGAATCCCAGTTCCACCACTTACTAGCTGTGTGGCTTGAATAAATTTATGATCTTCCCTGAGCTTCTGTTTTCCTCATTTATAAAATGTGCTTAGTCATGCTCATAGGGCTGTTGTGAGGAATAAGATAACATGTAAAGTGAAGGACAATTAATAAGGACTCAACTAATATTTTCTCAAAAATATTGTTAGTTTGCATGCTGATACCTAGCAAAATCTGTGACTGTTCTTTACATCTGCAACAGGCCTGGCACTGTGTCTTCTGTCTTTTAGAAAGAAGCTCAATGCATACTTCTTGAATGGGCAAGCCTGGGGGTAGTCAGGAAAGTTATTGTTATCCTAGTAGGTGGAGGTTAAATGGCCTTCCCAGGGCTCACATGGCTGATAAATGATAGAACCGGAATTCGAATTCTGGTCATTTTCTGCCTAGTCCAATGCATCTTCCCATGGTCTTTTGGATTGGTTTGTAAGAATGATGTACTGGGAATAAAATCTCTTGTAGAAGAGAGCCTATGCTGGGTTCTGCACTA
Organism: Balaenoptera physalus; assembly: GCF_965194825.1. Classification (NCBI taxonomy): domain Eukaryota; kingdom Metazoa; phylum Chordata; class Mammalia; order Artiodactyla; family Balaenopteridae; genus Balaenoptera; species Balaenoptera physalus. The sequence continues at coordinate 106,039,694 of NC_138903.1, forward strand.
GGATTCAGATCTCTTTGGGCATGCTGTAGAGAGCCTCCCATCCCACTCCTCCATGGGTTACCAAGGAGACTTCTCAGAGTCATGGTCACTTGCTAGGTCCAACAATAGTGCCTTAGTTGTTAGAGGGTTTGGGCAAATCTGAGTATAGTCTATTGCCTACCATTCAGATTTACCCATTGGCCTAGTTCCCCAAGGATTTGTGTCTAAATAGACTCAAAAGGTTGAGGATAGTGAAAGTAAAAACAAGATACAAGCAGGAAAAAAAGTAGTTTCTCTAAAGAGCTTTGTGAGACAATGGAAAGGAGATAAGGCAGCACAGCTTTTATGCCGACCTAATTGAGAGTTGGCTCAGAACATAGCCAACCCTGGCACATGGGGTTTCCAGGGAACAGAACTCAGCTTTGGCACTTGGAGGGCTGTGGTACATCAGAGACACCAGGGGCAGCACAGAGCTGTAGATGCTACCTGGCTTCCAGTCATTGGCACAGCAGTAGCACCTGGGGCCTTTTTTTTTTTTTTAATTTATTTTTGGCTGCATTGGGTCTTCGTTGCTGTGCACGGGCTTCTCATTGTGGTGGCTTCTCTTGTTGCAGAGCATGGGCTCTAGACGCACGGGCTTCAGTAGTTGCAACATGCGGGCTCAGAAGTTGCAGTGCATGGGCTCTGGGGCGCGTGGACTCAGTAGGTGTGGCTCTTGGGCTCTAGAGCACAGGTTCAGTAGTTGTGGCGCACAGGCTTAGTTGCTCCGCAGCATGTGGGATCTTCCCGGACCAGGGCTCGAACCCGTGTCCCCTGCATTGGCAAGCGGATTCTTAACAACTGCGCCACAAGGGAAGTCCCGGCCATTTTGTTTTAAGAGTAGTGCAAGGCAGCATCAGTGGCTTGATGTAGCTCTGGAGGCTTTGGTAACAGGTGCAAGCAGTATCCTTGGTACAAGCATTAATGCCCTTGTTATTCATGGAGAACACTGGTAGCAGTGATGAGATGCCTGTGATGTGGCTTCTATAGGTAGTGGAAGCCTGAGAAGTCCATAAGGTTGAGAAGGCTTCCTTATGAATAGACTTGAGACAACCACTGGGGAGTATGAGAAATAGTGGAGGACCTAGAGGTACCATAATAATGGGTTTGGGTGAAAACCAGAGAAATGCTATTTATGATGATTAATTTTATTTGAACCTGTAGCTTGGTATGATTTGGGGAATTCCAGATTAGACACCAAAAGTCAGACGGATAACAATTTACCCTGTAATCTGGAGCCCTCCCTGCTCCTGTTCCCCAGTGTGAGAGGTGCTAATTGTCAAAGGTAGAATCCTCCCTCCCTCCTCCTGCTCCAACATCCTACAAGTTCAATACTCTATGCTATCAAGCAGAATTCCTGGGAGCACAGATATTTGAAAGAGGTTTCTGAATGTTGCTCCAAATCTCCATCTGACTATTTGGAGTAACTCAAGCTAATAGGCTAAAACTTCCATGATGATTTGGATGAAGGTGGTAAGCACTCTGGAACTTCTGAGGTGGGTGGGTGGGGAAACTGCCCATCATGAACAATGTGCACAGAGACTGCTAGCCATTTGTCTTGTAGTGGGTGGCATAGCTGTGCTTCCCTCTTACAAAGTGTTGCCCTTGCAAAGGGCTGAGATGGTGGCATCATGCCTTTGCTGTCAGTGATACAAATTACATCTGCCTACTCTGAGAGAAATAAAACAAGCTTCTTTCCCTCATGATGACCTAATTGTCTTTCTTGTCCTTCAAGGTTAGCCAAAGATGTGGTAAAGGCATTAGGTACGTGTCAAGAATGACACCACCACCACCAGCAACACAAGTAAACATACATGTTCTATGGTACACACACACACACACACACACACACACACACACACTTTTTTCCTCCATTAGTCCATCTGCCTTCTCACAGTGGCTTAAAGATTGGGTGAGAGAATTGTCTTCCTGACCAAACTAGGTTTTCCCAAAATGTGTTTCTAAGACCAGTTGTTCCAGGGAACTTTAGTACGTGGTAGACAAAAAAGGGTTCCCTGATCAAGTAAGTTTGGGAGACATTGGGTTATACAATGGATTATACAATGCAATTGGGTTATACAGTTTCTCTACTATAGGACTTCCCGGTGGGCTAACGTATGGAGACTGGGAGGGGGAAATAATAGGTGAAATATGAAGAATTTCCCAAAGAGAGGCAGCAAAACATGGTGTTATGCGTGGGGGGCTCTGGCAGCAGACATTCTGGGTTTAGAACCCAGCTAGGATCTGTCACTTGCTACTTATGGGACCTGGAAAAGTTTATTTCACCTTTTTGTGCCCTGATTGTTTTTGTCTGTTGAATGGGGATGATAATGATGATACTTATGTCACAGGGTGGTTGTGATATATAAAGTGCTTAAAAGAGTTCTTGGCTCTTAGGAGATGCTCAATAAATACAAGCTAATATGATTTGACTCTGTAATTTTTCCTGCAAACCTGAGCTGGGTTCTTCTGGTATAAAGACTATAGGGGGATGGCATGAGGGAAGAAAGCAAGTAAAGGAGGTCAAATCAAGCCTGAGCTGAAGGACTATAGCTCTGAAGTCCAAATCTCAAAGATTATTTCCTTCCCCCCATCTCCAGATATTTCTTTCTTTTTTAAGAGATAATCGCTTACCAGCCTCAAATTGGTTATGTGTATATTTCTGGAGGAAGGAGGATGGACTAAATGACTGAGAGGTTTTGTCAATAATCCAATGACTTGAATGGCTTTGATTTCTGCATCTAAAAAATGGATCTACTGTTACTGAACTGTGTCTTGGAATTTTGGTAGGACTAAGGAATGATACCAAAACATTCAAGATTAATCCAAGCCCACAGTCAAATTGAATTACCTTCTCACAGTTCAGTTTCATCAGAAAATGGCAAATGGCAAGAAATCAAGCTGCATCCTGACTGGGCAGAGTGTTCATTGTGAGCTGATGTTCTACACCTGCAACTAACTTTTAGAGACAGGTGGTATCATATAGAACAGTGGTTCTCAAGCTATCATGTGTATCAGAATCACCTGTGTGGCTTGTTAAAGTACAGAGGGCTGGGCCCCAACCTCAGAGTTGTTGTTTCGGTAGGTCTGATCGGGGGCAGGTGTGGAGAGAGAAGGCTGAGGATTTTGTTCCCACGTAATGCTAATACTGCTGGTCCAGGGACCACACTTTGAAAACCACTAATATAGAGGTTAAGGGAATGGGCACAGAAATTGGACAGACCTGGGTTTAATTTCTAGTCCCACCACTTAAAAGATGTGGAATCTTGGTTAAGTTACTTACTTGTGTGCCTCAGCTTACCCATCTGTAAATTGGAGATCATAGCACCTACCTCATGGGGTTGTGAGGATTAATGAGTTAATATACATAAAGCCCTTAGAATAGTACTTACTGTATTAGTGTTAATTGTTACTATTGTTGTTATTATTGTTATTAAGAGGTCAGGCCACTGAGTTGGCACAGGATCCCTAGAAGTGGGATAAGAGCATTGACATGGCAAGCTGTATCACTTCCTTTTAATTTGCCATTTTAAATGGACATTAACGGTAGGATTTGACACCTTGGTTTTCTAGAGATGGAGCTGCTTTGGGGCAGAGTGATCTAAACCCCAAGGGTTGACTTGCACTCCCGGTTGTCTGGTTGACTGGTCTCTCTTACTTCCTATCTCCACCCTACAACATGCTTCAGTTCCTCACCTAGCAAAGCGGTAACAGTACAAGTTTGGCCACAGGCCTCTAAGGCAGATGCTCCATGCCTCTTTGGGAATCTCATGGCAATATTTTCATTCCAGAGAACATTTATGAAGTGCTCACTTGTGTTCAAACCTTCATGGTTTGATCTCTCTTTTTTAGAGTCCCAGCTAATTATCCTGTTTAAAAAAAAGTCCCAGTTTAAAATTCTGAAGCCTTTGGTAAGTTGCCCACAGAAGAAATGTGTAAGTTTATAGTCCATTCATCATGCCCTCAAGTGTGCCTCCACTGCATACCTCTGGTTTTTATGATAATTAGGAAGCTTGTTAGCGTCATCAGGATGCAGCTCTGTGCCCTGGCTGGGGGAAGGTGCATAAATCTGGGCATAAGGTAACCAACTCTCAAGCTCTTTGGATGACGGTCCAAGGTGTTTGTAAAGATCAACCCCTGCACTTCACTGTGGTGGCTGATTCTGGTAGGCTGGAGGGGAAGGTTAATAATGCCTATTAGCTTCAGCCAAGTCTTTCTCGATGGACTAAAATGGAGTGCAGCTATCATCCACTGTGGCTTTCTCCCTCTGCTCATTAGTTAATGTCAGGGCTTTAACAGTGCAGAGCAAAAGGAAGGGTGTGTGTGTTTGTGTGTCCCCATTTGCCTTTTCCCTCACCAGCTGAGAGTAATTTCTTTCTTTCTGCAAAGGGAAATATGCCTTAAGGATAAGAATCCTGGCCTGTAAATTGGAAAACCTTTATTCTAGAACTAGCATCACCTTTGACTTGCTCTATGACCTTGGATGTATTAGTTACATTTTCTGGGCCTTTGTGTCCTTTTCTGCAAAATAGAATGATCCTGATTCCGCCCTCTCAGAGTTGTTGAATATCTAAAGAGATAATATAACTGGTCATGCTTTGGAAAGTGATTAGTGCTTTATGGATATAAGAGATAATTATGACACCCAACAAATTCGGATTAGAGATCCCGTGCTTTTTTCACACACCTGCCAATTCTTTTTTTAAAAATTTATTTTATTTTTGGCTGCTTTGGGTCTTCGTTGCTACGCGCGGGCTTTCTCTAGTTGCGGCGAGCGGGGGCTGCTCTTCGTTGCAGTGCGTGGGCTTCTTATTGCGGTGGCTTCTCTTGTTGTGGCAGCTTCTCTTGTTGTGGAGCATGGGCTCTAGGTATGCAGGCTTCAGTAGTTGTGGCACTAGGGCTCAGTAGTTGTGGCTCACGGGCTCTAGAGGCAGGCTCAGTAGTTGTGGCGCATGGGCTTAGCCACTCCACGGCATGTGGGATCTTCCCGGACTAGGGATCGAACACGTGTCCCCTGCATTGGCAGGCAGATTCTTAACCACTGTGCCACCAGGCAAGCCCTGCCAAGTCTTATTTAATGAGAATGACAACCCTTATAACTTTTTTAAACTAAAAATATAAATTGAATAACTGTATTTTTACAGAAATAAAAATTAAATTATAGTTCAATATTTTCCAAAGGGAAAAAGAAGAAACATCTTTCACAATAAAAAGCATAGGGGGGATTTATCTACTTGGTGCTTCCAATGGAGCATTTTCAGAAATAAAAAATATGTTTCATAACTGACCACTAGATGTCAGTGTTGGACAAGCACAGAGTTATTGGCAGAGACTCCTGCATTAGCGTCTGGCTCCATTTCAGCTATCAAGTTTCTCTGCAAAGGAGAGGGAGTTTGTGTAAGTGAAGCGAAGATTTTGCTTTCTCACTTCTCACCCCGTCTTGCGGAAAACAGCCTGATGCTCTGGGTAAGTCGCCGTTATCTTCACTTTCAGTGATTCCCTTTATAGATCTGCAGTCTGCTGAGAAGTTTAAAACACAAAATTAAACATGTGCTTAGCTCCCTGAAGGCCACATACTTGTTTTTCTTCACAAAGGTGCTCTTCTTTTTCCAGACCAGCCTTCCTGGCCTACCCTTTGTGTAAAATTAATCACATCTAACAAGGAGATACTGCTCTGGGGCACCCAGGTTCCAAAGTTCTCGAATCAGGGTCTTTATTTTTTTGCTACTGAGTGACACTTGCTGTGATTTCAGATCGCTTTCTAAAAATGGCAGCTACTTGGTGTGTCACACCAAGAAAACGTTTCAAGAAAACGTGGTCACATTGTAGCTGTGCTAAACAGCCTCTTTCAGTCCGCTGTCATTTTACACTTTTACTGGAAGTCTTGAAAAGCGGCGATGTAATTAGGTTCCAGTTATCTCTGTTGAGCTCAGAGATGCTCACCTTTCCTTGGGGGAAGATGAATTCCTGTTATGTTGGTTTCTTATCACATCCTGGATTATGGAGGAAATGTGCAGCGAATTCAGAGTAAAGCTAGTGATAAAATCAACTTAGCTCTTTGAAAAGGCCACCTGCTCTGGGGTTTTAGAATTCACACTTGCGGGGCTACTCCTCTTGAACAATTTTCAAGGGTGGGTAGTCAGTTTTTTGTGCCCCTCTTGCCCTTTATAGGAGGCCAGCTCAGACGCATTTAGAAAGCATTTTGTGGAGGAATTTGGAATTGCAACATCCCTTCCTTGGTTTACTTTTGTCCCTTTTGCCCTCCAGTTGGCCAACAGGAAGAAAATGGTTTGGTGACACAAAGTCAAAGGTGGCTTTCTTTTTTGGCCACACTTACTGGAGACCAGTGGAGGGGGGCTGGATGTGACAGCACCTCCTGGTGCAGAGTACTGCCCTGCTGCAGCATCCTGAGTGACTGCTGGCCAGGAGCTGACCTTGTCCTGGGGAATGAGTCATCAGGCATAGCCTTGCTCTTGGAGGCAGGCCTGGCGTTGGTTTCAAGGTCCTCTTGGATCTGGTGCCTGTCTGCTCCCACTTCACTGTGTCTCAGCATCCCTGGGTCTCCTCAGCGGTGTTTGGAGTTTTGGAGGAAGAAAGGCCCCTCACCCTCTGGCAGGCTCATTTTCCATCACTTTGCCACTTCCCTGCTTGTGCCTGAGGCCTTGTCCCTTCCCAGCTCCTGAAGGACCTTGTTCCTGTACACCTCAGCTTCCAGCCTGGCACTTTCAACCTGTTCCTCTCCTTGCTGCTTCCCCTCTGCCTTCCTGCAAATGAGGGAGTTAAGAGCAATAGTTTTGAGGTCAGACATACCTCAGCCACTTGCTACCTGTCTGACATGAGGCAAGTTCCTTCGTTTCTCTGAGCTCTGGTTTCTTAATAACAGTACTTACCTTGCTGTGTTTCGTGAAGATTAAATGAGGTAAAGTATGTATGTAAAGCAACTAGCACTTTGTTGGAGTTAGGGGATCCATAGCTGCTGCTGTTAATTTTCTTGTTTCTGACTATTCTACTAATTGTCTGCCTGCTCTCTTTTCTCTCTTCTCCCTTTAACTGTTCAATATTTCTAATGACTGGGTTCTCCTTACATTTGCTCATTTACATTTACTCACTGTTCATTGCCTCTTGTTTTGGCAATTATATTTTAAATTCCCAAGATTTTTCTTGTTCTCAGTTTCTTGCTTGTAGTAACCTGTCCATATTTTATAGATGCAAAGGTCATCTCCAATCACTCTAAAGAAAACAATTAAATTTAAAAAATTCTCTTTTGTTTTCAGAATTATCTGTATTCCAGGGTCTTTTAGTTTTTCCTGTTTGCTCAATTATTATCCCTTCCGTGCTTATTAAAATTTTATGTTTTTTTCTAGGCCCACCTCAAATGCCACATCCTCCATAATGTCATCCTTAATCCCCCAAATTAGAAGCAAATTTTCCTTCCCTCCTTCACTTCTATAACCCTTGGTTTGAATCTTTTTATTACATAGCACCATATATTGTATACCTAAATGCTTGTTTTCTGGGGCTCAATTTGACTTTCTTCTTGGAGTATAAATCCCTGGAGGTCAAGGACTGTGCTATACATGCTAGCCTCCCTGTGGGTATTTTGTATGGGGCACCTTGCCTTTATGGGGGCAGGGAGGGACTTTACTGGTCACCACCGCAGTGTGAGAATCATTTAAGAATGAAGTAAGAATGTCCTGGTAGATCAAGGATTGCAGTGGTTGATGGAGAAGGTGGTAGATCTTTTCTAGAAATCTTTACAAGTGGCTGTGTCCTCATTGGACTGAGATGAGTGAAGTGGAGACTTGCCACAAAATGAACTGTAGCGATTCTCTAAGGATAATGTCTGTGGGTCCCGAGCCTGCATTGCTGGGATGCCCTGCCCCCCTGTAGCAAACGGCCAATAGCTTCTAAGTACATGTGTCAGCAGGGACCTGGTTGAGTAAGGTCTCAGCAGTGGGTTTGGACCACATCACGTTTTCTTCAGAGGGGATTAACACGTATCTGAATGTTTTCACCCAAACTACCCCGCAGGGAAATCCTTCACAACAAACATCACAGTACAAATGACAAGCTTGCCTTTTTTTCCTGTCTGAGGCCTGTCAGTCTCACACATACAACACAAGGCAAGGCCAAGGCCAAGACCTGACTGATTCGACTGCTAAGAATACAGTGAGCCACTTTTAGATTTAGACAGTTTAGTACTTACATGGGCAGTGAAAAGAAGAATAAGCTGAAAGTGCCAGCTTTCTGTGGTCCTCGCTCCACATACTAAAAAGGATGACCCGGAAACAAAAGGGGGCCGGATGACAGCAATGCAAGTTGGGACACCCCATTGCTGAGAAGCCCGATCTAGGCTGCCACAAAGTAGTTTTATATTCTGCATAATATATATTTATATAAATTTATATTAGAAATTATATTTTGGGACTTCCCCTGTGGTCCAGTGGTTAACACTCTGCACTTCCACTGCAGGGGACGCGGGTTCGATCCCTGGTCAGGGAACTAGGATCCCACATGCCGCATGGCGTAGCCAGAAAAAAAAAAGGATTCTAGAAATTATATTTTATATTTATATAAAATTTATATTTTATAAATTTATGTTTATATATTATATATTGAAGCAGTTAGATATTCTGAGAAGGCAAGGCAGAAAACTCCATACCTCGCTGGGGCCCGGGAGGCAAAGAGAAATTGTCTCATGGTAGCCTCCAGGGCGGGGGGTGGGGTGGGAGGGGAGTGTGGGGGTGAGGGGGGAAGGTAGACCAGTGGGAGACGGCCTCATAGTAGCTCCTTACAGGCCTCCTCCCATCCTCTCATGTACCAGGAGGATCACAAAGCATTGCACAAGACTCAGGCTGCATTTCCACCCTTTGTCTGTGTGATGTATGTGGATGTGCGCAAGGCAGCCAGGGTGCCGGGGCAGAGCCGCTCCCCAGCACGGCTCATTGGTGCCTTCTCTGGAGCCCAGTCACATGTTGGCTGATGGTAACTTTGGTTTCTGCATATAGAGAAGTTCTGAAGAGTACCCACCCACCTCCCACTGCAGCCGACACACACACACGCACACACACACCTCCTTTTCTAGATTCAGAGTTTAGGTAGTTGCCAACAAAACTATCTATACATTATGCCCTCATTCTTATTTTTCATCCTGACCATTATGCTCCCTACTCAAGTTAGGCTGATTCACTTCCTTGCTTCCTCATCCAGGGTTCTTTCATCATAAGAAGCATCTAAGAATCTTCCTAATCAGGACAGGGATTGGCCTCTGAATCTGGGTCTCCTTGAGCCTGGCCTCTCCGGTTTGCTCTCTTGCTCACTTTATCCTGAACATTTGCTTTCCACAGGTCTTCAGGATTCTGAACACACATATGGCTTTTGACCAGAGGCCTTTCCCTACACTTTGTCACACATGTCCTTCTTGTTCCTGACTGCTTTGCCCAGCCTTGGAGCCCCAGCTTGACTGGGCTGTCAAACTGAGATCCTACAGCTTTTCACTCTCCTGCCTGGTTTCTGTTCCATTGTTCTACCTTGACCTCGGGTTCACATGTGCTTCTTATTTTATTTTATTTTATTTTATTTATTTTTTTATACAGCAGGTTCTTATTAGTCATCAATTTTATACACATCAGTGTATACATGTCAATCCCAATCTCCCAATTCATCACACCACCACCACCACCCCCCTGCAGCTTTCCCCCCTTGGTGTCCATACGTTTGTTCTCTATATCTGTGTCTCAACTTCTGCCCTGCAAACCGGTTCATCTGTACCATTTTTCTAGGTTCCACATACATGCGTTAATATATAATATTTGTTTTTCTCTTTCTGACTTCACTCTGTATGACAGTCTTTACATCCATCCACGTCTCAACAAATGACTCAATTTCATTCTTTTTTATGGCTGAGTAATATTCCATTGTATATATGTACCACATCTTCTTTATCCATTTGTCTGTTGATGGGCATTTAGGTTACTTCCATGACCTGGCTATTGTAAATTGTGCTGCAATGAACATTGGGGTGCATGTGTCTTTTTTTTTTTTTCACTTTTGCAAATCTCTTTAATGTATGGCTTAATGGAAAATATCTAAATTCTCATGTCTGTTTCAGCATTCAATCTTTTGTGATATGTTGTTTTTTTTTAAACATCTTTATTGAAGTATAATTGCCTTACAATGGTGTGTTAGCTTCTTCTTTATAACAAAGTGAATCAGTTATACATATACAATATGTTCCCATATCTCTTCCCTCTTGCATCTCCCTCCCTCCCACCCTCCCCGTCCCACCCCTCTAGGTGGTCACAAAGCACCGAGCTGATCTCCCTGTGCTATGCGGCTGCTTCCCACTAGCTATCTATTTTACATTTGGTAGTGTATATATGTCCATGACACTCTCTCACCCTGTCACATCTCACCCCACCCCCTCCCCATATCCTCAAGTCCATTCTCTAGTAGGTCTGTGTCTTTATTCCCGTCTTGCCACTAGGTTCTTCATGGCCTTTTTTTTTTTTTCCCTTAGATTCCGTATATATGTGTTAGCATACTGTATTTGTTTTTCTCTTTCTGACTTACTTCACTCTGTATGACAGACTCTAACTCCATCCACCTCATTACAAATACCTCCATTTCATTTCTTTTTATGGCTGAGTAATATTCCATTGTATATATGTGCCACATCTTCTTTATCCATTCATCTGTCGATGGACATTTAGGTTGCTTCCATGTCCTGGCTATTGTAAATAGAGCTGCAATGAACATTTTGGTACATGACTCTTTTTGAACTATGGTTTTCTCAGGGTATATGCCCAGTAGTGGGATTGCTGGGTCGTATGGTAGTTCTATTTGTAGTTTTTTAAGGAACCTCCATACTGTTCTCCATAGTGGCTGTATCAATTTACATTCCCACCAACAGTGCAAGAGGGTTCCCTTTTCTCCACACCCTCTCCAGCATTTGTTGTTTGTAGATTTTCTGATGATGCCCATTCTCACTGGTGTGAGGTGATACCTCATTGCAGTTTTGATTTGCATTTCTCTAATAATTAGTGATGTTGACCAGCTTTTCATGTGCTTCTTGGCCATCTGTATGTCTTCTTTGGAGAAAAGTCTATTTAGGTCTTCTGCCCATTTTTGGATTGGGTTGTTTGTTTCTTTAATATTGAGCTGCATGAGCTGTTTATCACATGTGCTTTTTGATCCCCGCCCAGATGCCAACCTATTGCCTTGTCTAGAGACTCATTTTGACGTATTGATGGTTCTCTGGATCTTGGCTTTCTGCCCTGGGTCTTCCTGCATGTGTTCTTAGACTACCAGCTTTCATAAAGCGACATGTTGAAAGAGTCTAATCTAGTACAGTGAGACTATGAACCATGTGTAAGTCCTGGCCAAAATCTGTGCTCTGATAGGACACCACTGTATTTGTATTATTGCTTCAGCATCAGTCCTACGATGTAAGACTTCCTCTTTCTGTTAGATACTGCAGTTAGGGCTACTTAAAGTAAGTAGGATATACTCCAGCTCTGCTCCCTTGGAGGTCATACCCCGGCAGACAGTACTTAGTTAGGACAGGGGAGTTTGGTACGAAAAGTCACCGGGTTTTCACTCCCTCTACTATGAATGAATGGATTAGTGGTGATTCTTTCCAGTGATGGCTATCTTTTTTTAAAGACTTAATTTCTTTAGAGCAGTTTTAAATTCACAGGAAAATTCAGAGGAAAGTACAGAGACTTCCCTTCCCATAGACCCCTGTGCCCCCACGCATGCACAGCTTCCCCCCCGTATACACTGTATACACTGATGTGTATAAAATTGATTTATATTTTCACTGCACTAAAACTCCTCTGTGCTCCACCTATTCATCCCTCCCTGCTTGTCTCCCCCCAACCCCTGGAAACCACTGATCATTTTACTGTCTCTATAGTTTTGCCTTGTCCAGAATGTCATATAGTTGGAATCATACAGTATGTAGCCTTTTCAGATTAGCTTCTTTCACTTAGTAATATGCATTTAAGGTTCCTCCATGTCTTTTCATGGCTTGGTAGCTTATTTATTTTTGGCCCTGAATAGTATTTCCTTGTCTGGATGTACCACAGTTTATTTATCCATTCATCTACTGAAGGACATCTTGGTTGCTTCCAAGTTTAGGCAATTATGAATAAAGCTCCTATAAACATCTGTATGGAGGTTTTTGTGTAGACATAAGTTTTCAACTCCTTTAGGCAAATACCAAGGAGCACAATTGCTGCATTGTATGGTAAGAGTATGTTTTGTTTTGTAAGAAACCACCAAACTGTCTTTCAAAGTGACTGTAGCATTTAGTATTCCCACCAGCAGTGAATGAAAGTTTCTGCTGCTCCACATCCTCACCAGCATTTGGTGTTGGCAGTGTTCCAGATTTTGGCCATTCTAGTAGGTGTGTAGTGGTATCTTGTTGTTTTAATTTACATCTGTCTGATGACATATGATGTGGAACATCTTTTCATACACTGAGCAAATTATTTAAAAACAATCTTGGGGGCATCCAGTTATGGTTGGGGTTGAGAGCAGCAACTCATTATTCATCTATCCATCCATTCATTTATTCAACAAATATTTACTGAGTATTTTCTATGGACCAGGCACTGTTCTAGGCCCATAAGTGAATGAAACAGACACTATTTAAATTCTCATGAAATTCTAGCTGATGATATGGAGGGAAGAAAACATTAAACAAGTAAACAAAAATAAATCAGATGAAATCAGGTACTGACAAGTGTTATAAAGAAAGTAAATTGGCGATGTGCTAGAGTAGACACATGCTAGATAGGAAAGGCCTGTCTAAGAAGGGGTTATAGGATTTATGTAAATTTCAGGAGGAATAGCATTCTAGGCAGAGGGAATAGCTAGTACTGAGGCAATGAGCTGGGACTCAGCATTCTAGGCAGAATATAAATAAAGCCATGGTGTCTCAGTCTTCACAGAAGGCTGTGGTTGTGGGTTTTGGAAGGGGAGGAGATGGCACTGTGAGGGCGTCTCAAATAGACTTCCTTTCATCAACATCCCTCCAAACGTATAAGGACTCAGATAGCTGGCAGGCCCCTTGCCCAGACACAGAGGAAACTGAAAGTGAGGCTTTCAGTTTCCGACATCCATTCTGATGTTCAGGAGTTGGCAGAGATGATTGTGAATCCACTTTTAGGAGTCAGGAAAGCATGACTTTTATTCCTTTCCTCCATCTCTCTCTCTCTCTCCCTCTCTCCCTCTCTCTCTTTCTCTCTTTCTCTCTCACCCTTCCCTTCCCTCTTCTTTCTTCTCTCTATATACATTTAGTGAAAGAATTTGACAGATTAATTCACACTAAAATGTTAGTGGTTGTATGTGATTCCTCCTGTGGGTATTTGCCTTTTTAAAGAAGACTCCTGGGGAAAAGGCAACAAATACAGGAATGAATGAATGAAATGACTGTCATTTTCTCAAAACAAGGTATGTTGAAATTTCAAACCCTGGGTTGACTAGGTAAAGGAGAAATCCCCTTTAAATCTATTAACATCTCTCATGCACATTTTCCAGATTCAAGATGTCTCATGTCTGTACCTCCATCTAGACTCCTTGCTAACATGCTGTCCCTGTCCTAGATCGGGAGGCAGTTCTAGATGTGTGCATAGCAGCCTCTGGGGATCATCCACATTTTCCATCTGCTGCTGGAGCCCTTTTTTTTTTTTTAGTTTAATTTATTTATTTTTGGCTGCGTTGGGTCTTCGCTACTGCGTGTGGGCTTTCTCTAGTTGCGGTGAAAGGGGGCTACTCTTTGTTGCGGTGCGCCGGCTTCTAATTGCAGTCGCGGAGCATGGCCTTTAGGCACACGGGCTTTAGTAGTTGTGGCACATGGGCTCTAGAGCGCAGGCTCAGTAGTTGTGGTGCACGGGCTTAGTTGCTCCACGGCATGTGGGATCTTCCCCGACCAGAGCTCGAATTCTTAACCACTGTGCCACCAGGGAAGCCCGAGCCCCTTTTCTTGAACCCTGGTTTCCTGCCTGAAGAAAGGAACAATTTCTACCCTCTCCCCATGAGCTTGGAAGGCTGACAGAGAAAATTAAGATCATTGCCATCAAGTTTTTATCTGCTCTAAGCAAAAACAGGAAACCAAGAAATAAAGGCACAGCTCAGCAATAGCTTCTGAGTGGGTAACATGGGAGAAGTTTTTCTTAAATCCTCTTCCCATGTACCTTCCCACCCACATGTTCTTAGTCAGATTTATTTTTTGCATATCAGTTTCTGAGGATGACAAGAAACTTGCCCTTTTCTTAACTCTGGTTTTCAGAAGCAGATTATGCTGCACTTAGTGGAGACCTCTTAATGGAACCCTCGGAATAAATAATACCCTCAGCTCAGGGAGTGGGTGTTGAATAGAGATTTTAAGACTCATAATGGAGTGTCAGAATAGCCATTGCTGATGTATGGGTCCTTTGTCAATTTTGGAAATGGCACTGGGTAGAGCCACACTCACCTCTTGTATTAAAATGCCATGATTGAGAAAAGTTCTAAGAAGAACGTTCAGCATCTCTTGATATTTAAAAGTCCCACATGGAATGGTGGCCTTTTTCAAAGGTGACTTGGGTTTAGCCTGGAAAGGCAGCTGTCCTCAGAGGAGGGGAGCAGAGCATTTCTCTGGGGGGTGGGTAGGGGGCAGCTCCAGGATGAAAGGAGGAAAAGATTGGCATTTCCCTGGCCTGTGTCTTGAGGTGCTTGTTCCCAAAGGAGCATAGGGTCAGGGTTTTATGATTTCCCTAGAGTAGATGGAGAGACCTCATGACATCAAGCCGTCAGGCAACATTTCCAGGGCTCAGGCCTTTGCTATTCTCTCTCTCCTGTTGGAGGAAATAAAAAGTGTGGTCCTCTCACTAGGCCCATGGGTCTGAGGGCAGCCTTGCCTTGAGCTGAGCCCCTCTCTTTGGATATTATCTCAATGGCCACACTCTCAGCAGAGGCCCCCTTAGTGCAACCTTCTCATGAGCAGTGGTTTTGTAGTAATGAGGTTCTATGATGTGCCTCTTGGGCTATTTAGTGCTCCGTGTAGATCCCCTTTGAACAACAGATACTTATGAATACCCACTGTGTTCATGATACAGTGGGCTAGTTGAAAACCGTACGAAATCTGTTCCTGCTCCTCATGAGTTCAAGAGCCTGTTGGGGAGATTAAAAAACATGGAATAAATAGAGAAAAATGCAGGTCAGCATAAAATGGGGGGCTAGACCACATGAGTCAGCCTATAGGGCTTAGTAGGGAAGATGAGGGAGAAGAGATATGGGCTGGCGAGGCTAGGAAAGTCTTTCCAGAGGATGCAGGCCTTAAAGCAGGAATAGAACCTGGTCGGGTGAAGAGAAGTGAGTGCATGTGAGGCAGAAGGGCCAGCAAAGGCACGGGGGACTGGCCATGGTGTATATATGCATGGGGGCAGTCCGTGGCGGTCCAGCGGGGTTGATGTTTCTGAAGTGGAGTGTCCTCACTGAGGAGTTGTGGGACTGGATATGCATAGGTGTGGCCAGATGAGCATCTCAGAAGCCAGAGAAGCTTTGATTTGAACTGTGTTCATTAGGTTCTTCTGTTTGCAAGGGATAGAGACTCTTTCAAATGATCTGAAGTAAAGAGGTAGGGGATATTGTAAAAGAACTGTAAAGGAGAAAGAGATTTTAGGGGACTCAAAGATCAGGAAGCAGAGTGCAGTGGAACCTCATGGGAACTGTACTTGGATCCATGGCAGCTTCGGCGACCTCAGCAGCAGGATTTGAGACTTGTCACTGGAGTGTTGTACTAGTAACACCACTCAGCCCTATTCCCCCTCACTCCTGACTGCCTTCCTTTCCCCCTCAGCTCAGGTTATTATCCTTTCTATAGTTCCCAGTTTTATTTTACTCATCATCTCTGCTTCCTTATAATTTTGGTTTTTATAGCCCACCAAGGCTCCAGCTTTCTACTTTTCCCCTTAAAGTTCTGACTTTTCCTCATGCCTTCTCTCCAGGCATCCTTTCAGCCTCAGCTCTTGCTTCTCTCCCCACCCCCTACCCTTCCCTTCCCCCTCACTCATCTCTCTCTCTCCCTCACCCCCCTCCCTCTCTCCCTCTCCCTCTAGTATTTTTAGGCCAAATTTCTTTTTTATTTTTAAGGGAAATATCCAGAGATTTTATTCACATATGATTGCATAATCCTTTGAAAAGGAATGTGGAGCAAGGTTAGAGGTCAACATTGTTAGGATTACATGCTACTTCAAAAATTCTTGTTAGGCCAAATTTCTGAGAGAGAATCTGACTGTCCTACTTCATATGTTTGTACCAGGCTCTGTCAGCAGCCCTTGGACCAGGGGCCTATCCTTGGTCCTTTCAGTCCAGGCTTGGGGAGGGAAGGTGATGTCAGAGAAACCATATAAGAGATTGGTCAAGCAGGAGGTGATGGATCCTGGATATGGGTTCTGACAGTGAGAATGAAGAGGAAAGAATGACTAGAAAAGATATTTCAAAAAAAATTGGTAGGAATCAGTATCTCACTGACTGCAGGGTAGGTAGAGAGAGGAAAATTAATGATAAATCCCATGATTTCAGGTCTGGGTGACTAGGAGAATGATAAAGCAAGGAATAAGTGAGCTGGGCCAAGGAGTTAGTTTAGTGGGAAGACAGTGAGTTCTGTTTTTGCCATGTTGAGTATGAGTCAACAGTGGACTCTATTGGCCAACTCGGTGACCTGTGTTGTGTCCTGTGCTTGGTGACCTCCTTTCCTCCCTAACTTGGACACCCAGTTAGGGTAGAGTCCTGAGTGGCTCAGGTGACTTAAGCCAGGGGCTAGAAGGTGTGTGGAGAGCTTCTCTGAAAAGGTCTACTTTACTCATTTTCTCCTTCACCCTTAAGTAGCTAATTGGTCCCATGGAGCAATGGTTTTTGCCAGGAGGGCAGAAAGGAAGGCAGATGTGAGGAGACCTTTCCAGTCCTGTGTGAAACCTGATTCTGTTTTGGTTGCTGTTTTCTAAGTCTTCAGAAGGGAGAAAATGAGTAAAGATGTAAAGAAATGAGGTGAAGAAATGGAGAAAGCCTTGAGCAAGTTGGAAGCAAGCTACATATTCATGGCTGTCCCATACCCATTTCGAGCAAAGCAGTTCAGAGGAACATGCCAAGTAGAGAGCACACAAGCATGTGACAGAGACCCAAGTGGAACGAGCTGGTATTAGTTAGGAAGGGTACCCGGTGGCTCACAGGTTTGGAGAAAATGCTGAGCAGCCAGGCCTTGGGAAGGACAGGCAATAGGGCAGTCTTGGTGTTGGCCTTCAGGACTGAAAACTAGAGGCTCAAAAGCTGTCAGGATTCTCTTGGCTTCTTGTCTCTGCTTCGCTCTCTGTGTTGGCTCCATTATTATACTGAAGACAGGGTTCCCTCTGTGGTGGAGGACATGGCTGCACTAGCTCTGAGCTCACATACTCACAGCTCTTTGAACAGAGAGGAAGGGATCCTTCCTTGCCAGCTCTAGTCCAACAAGACTCGGGGAAGTGCTCTGATGGATTTATCTTGAGTTACGTGCCTAATACCAGATTAATCCCCATGGCCAAGAGTGTGGGACCCTATCCATGACCAGTTTTGGAGCAAGCCAAGTTCACTTCTCAGCCAGTTACTATGGCCAGGGATATTGAATCATGTAAAAAGAATGGCAGCTACAGTTTGGGCCACATGCCTAGAGCTGGAGGGGAGGAGGAGTGTTTCTCCAAAAGAAGTGAGGAGAGAAGCAGCACAGACAGGGCCACTGGGGCATCTTTGTGAACCAGCTAGTCACCCCAATTTGTGTTTTTCCATTTAGTAACCTGATGATAATGAAACAAAGTTATAAGGTAAGAAGGCCCACACAGAAACGAAGATATTAAGGAAGTAACATACATTTTTTCAGTATCGTCACTTGCCTTCCCTTCCATTGGTGGTCCCGCCCCACCAGGACATGCTATGCTCCAGTTATACTGAAATTATTTCAGTTCCTTAAAACCACTGTGTTCTTTCTGTTGTTCCTTCAGCTTTACTTCATCTTTTGGGATTCATTTTGGGTGACACTTTCTTTGGGAAAACTTGGCTGTCTACCCCCATCTTCAAATCTGGGTTAGGTGCTTCTTGTATGTGATCTCGTTACACCCTGCACGACTTCCTGTATTTTGTAATTGGTCTGTTACTTGTCTGTCTATCCCACTAGACTGTAAGCTCCACGTGGGTGAGGCATTGTCTTTCTCAATCACTACTCTACCTCTATTGCCTAGTGATGTTATCAGATGTTCTGTTGATGCTCAGTGAACATTTGCTGCATGAAATAAGGAAAGAATGACTCCAGTTTCCAGGCTCAAGTGGCAGGACCGAGTACCCTGAAAGGATTCCAGAACAGTCCAGAAGCAACTAAGAAAGAGAATGGCCTTTTTGAAGATGTCTCTTCTGAAATAAAGAAGAGAAAGGAAGGAAAAAAGAAAGTCTTTAGGTGAATAAAGTTTATTATAGCATTTCAGTAAAGGCAAAGATACTTAGGAGTTTCTAATTCTTTTAGCTTTTGCTTTCGCTAAGTAATGATTTCTTATAATTAAAAGTAAGGGTTAAACTAAATATTTTTATTTTCTTGCTAAATGAACAAGTTAATAATACATTTTCCCAATAAAATAATTATATCACTATTAGAAAGTGAACCTGCAAGTGAATTGTGTTACAACCCTTATTTTAGTTTTCTACATCTGAAGAAAGCTCATGTGTTGGGTCTAAGTTAGCTTAAGCACCAGTTTTTATGTGGTGGCAGTTGACTGATGTGTCCAAGATGACAATATATTGAAGTGCGGGCCACAGACCGTCTACATCAGGGGTGGGGAGAAGCTGATTGCCATGCTGATACGAATGCCATGGGGACACTGCCTGTGAGACTCTGGGGATGGTCCAGCAATCTGTGTACAGCAAGTCCTTCAGGTGAGTGCTGCAGATTTGGCTGTCTTGGTGGTCTTGGTCATGCCCTCATAGGGTTTTCTCAGTCCTGCATGAGTAAGATATGGCACTGGGGTGCCAGGTAGAAGTGAGGTTACCTATGTCAAGGGTTGTGTCTAAATGTGCAAAAGAATTTGAAAAGAAAATGTTCTGCACCCCCACTAAAATGGCCAGGGGAACCCCCCTGATTGTTTGGCTGACATTAAGCATTCTTTAGAAAGCTAGATGGCATGTGTAGACACAGGCATTGTTTCCAGAAAAGCTCCATGACTAGGCCCATTCCAGGCTGAGGAGCTACTGTCGAAGAGAATCATAAGGTCATCATTCTAGAAGGTACCTTTTGTCAAGAAGCCTCTTAGTTCCTTCTTGATTTTTGAATTTCCGTTTGTGTGTTAGATTTCTAACAGAAACATTTCAGCTTTAATTTCAAGTCTAGTATAATCATAGCTGGCATTTTTTTGAATTTTTGAATTTTATTTTATTTATTTTTTTATACAGCAGGTTCTTATTAGTTATCCATTTTATACATATTAGTGTATACATGTCAATCCCAGTCTCCCAGTTCATCCCAGCACCACCACCCCCTGCCCCACCCCTTTCCCCCCTTGGTGTCCATATGTTTGTTCTCTACATCTGTGTCTCTATTTCTGCCCAGCAAACCAGTTCATCTGTACCATTTTTCTAGGTTCCACATATATGCGTTAATATATGATATTTGTTTTTCTCTTTCTGACTCACTTCACTCTGTATGACAGTCTCTAGATTCATCCATGTCTCTGCAAATGACCCAATTTCGTTCCTTTTTATGGCTGGGTAATATTCCATTGTATATATATACCACATCTTCTTTATCCATTCGTCTGTCGATGGGCATTTAGGTTGCTTCCATGCCCTGGCTATTGTAAATAGTGCTGCAATGAACATTGGGGTGCATGTGTCTTTTTGAATTATGGTTTTCTCAGGGTATAGGCCCAGTAGTGGGATTGCTGGGTCATATGGTAGTTCTATTTTTAGTTTTTTAAGGAACCTCCATACTGTTTTCCATAGTGGCTGTATCAATTTACATTCTCACCAACAGTGCAAGAGGGTTCCCTTTTCTCCACACCCTTTCCAGCATTTGTTGTTTGTAGATTTTCTGATGATGCCCATTCTCACTGGTGTGAGGTGATACCTCATGGTAGTTTTGATTTGCATTTCTCTAATGATTAGTGATATTGAGCAGCTTTTCATGTGCTTCTTGGCCATCTGTATGTCTTCTTTGGAGAAATGTCTATTTAGGTCTTCTGCCCATTTTTGGGTTGGGTTGTTTGTTTTTTTAATATTGAGCTGCATGAGCTATTTATATATATTGGAGATTAATCCTTTGTCCGTTGATTCATTTGCAAATATTTTCTCCCATTCTGAGGGTTGTCTTTTCATCTTGTTTGTAGTTTCCTTTGCTTTGCAAAAGCTTTTAAGTTTCAGTAGGTCCCATTTGTTTCATAGCTGGCATTTTAAATTTAGTTAGGGAAAGATCATGGAGTACTTTGTGAAGCTCTCTAATGATACTCTTTGAAACATTCTGGGGATCTCCCACGATCTCTCAGGATTAAGGACAAGCAGTAGGTAGAAATGATAGCACATTCTAATAAATAGTGATTAAAAAAATAGCCCTGTACTGTGCATCTCTGTGAAGCACTGTTTCTCAAATGATGTTACATAAGGTGTTCTACAAAATGGAAACAGTGGTTCTGCTAACAAAAAGCGTTCTGTTGTTAGAGAAGTTTGCAATGCTGCATACTAGAAGGTCCGTTTAGAGATTTATGATTCATGTTAAGGCTCTGATAAGTCCTACCATAAAGTCATCTGTTTAACTTCGTGTAATCTGTTTTTTTCCTAAATTTAATTAGCCTCTTTCAGTTAACCAGCTTCTTCAAATGGAAGCAAAATGTGCCAGAGGATCAACTAACCCAGATAGGTTCGTTGAGCTCAGTGTTTCACTTCAGACATACAGATCAGGATGCAGTGGCTAACCTGGACAGCTCTCCCTCTTACAAGGTTTATGAGCCCGGATGCTATGACTACAGAATCTTCCTTAACCATTGGGGCCAGCTTGAAGGATATCACATTGTACTCAGACACGGCCTTGATTTCCAAAGCATCCTTGTAGTAAATAATACCTAACTTCGGTAGAACTTAAAAAAATTCATTATTACATATAATCCTATCAACATTTATTTGAGGAAGGTATTATCATTCCATTTTAGAGGGCTAAAGAGCTTAAGTATCTGCCCAAGCATGGTAGATATAAGGGATGGGATTTCCCTCCATAATGTGGGTGAGCCTCATCCAATCAGTTGAAAGCTTTAAGAGCAAAAACTGAGGTTTCCCGGGGAGGAGGAAATTCTGCCTCAAGACTACAATATAGAAATTCTGCCTGAGGATATTCTGCCCTATAAGTTTTGGACTTGCCAGCCTCCACAGTCACGTGAGACAATTCCTTTAAATAAATCTCTTAATATACATATACATGTATATCCTGTCTGTTCTGTTTCTTTGGAGAACCCTTATTGATACAGTATCTAAAGTCAAGCTGCTGTCATGCAGTCAGTTTGTATCAGCAGGCTTTCTGTCTGAGGCCTATAGGCTTTAACTACTCTAGGGAACAGTCTGGTGATGAGAGAAATTTTCCATATGACATGAGTTTTGTTTGGAAAGGCCTACATTCCCCTTAAAGGGGATTTTCCCAGGGACCCCTACCAAACACTACTTCACTTACACATTCTTATTTGGGAAAGAGAAAACAATGGTTTGTCAGATAGAGTTTTCCTACCTCAATTCAGGAGAAAATGTCCCAGAATTTCCAGAGGGTTATCTAATATTTCTCTGGGGACTGACAGGGCAACTTGCTCTACCTGCATTATATATATACTGCTTTTTACTGTATTTCAAAGTGCTGTCACAGACGTCATCTTGAACTTTTGACGTAGGTGTGGCAGAGGCTGCTATTTGTGTTCTAATACCAGTTCCCCCTTTCTTCCCTAGTAAAACCCCTCAATATTTTGCTGAGTTAATTGCTACCCAGTTAAAAGACTACCAGTCCTCCTTCAAGCCAGGTGAGGCCTAGCTTGTTTTAGCAGTGTATGGAGCACTGTGGTTAGGCACACAGATTCTGGCATCAGGCTATGTAGGTTTCAGATCTCCGCCTCATCTCTTACTCACTGCTAATTTACTTCTCTGTGCCTCAGTTTCTGCATCTGTAAAATGATATGATAACAGTACTTACTATATTGAGTTTCTATGATGAATAAATGAGTTTGTATTGGTAATACCTTTAGAACAGTGCCTAGCACAATAGTAAACACTCTATTATTTGTATTGTTATTTTGGCCAACAAGATGTAGGTGGAAGTGTTGTGTAAGATATCTAGGAAGTGGTGCTCCTTCCTGCTTCCTCACAGCTGGAATGTTGTTGGAGCTTGAACAGCGATCTTGGAACAGGAGGCAACAAGCTAAGGATCATGGAATAGCAAGGCAGAGTCTGGGGCCCTGATGGATGTGGAGGTACTGTAACAGTCCTGGACTGCCTTTCTCCAGACTTCTCTTCATGAGAGAGAAGCTTCTACTTGTTTAAGATACTGTTGTTATTTTTTGTTGTTATAAGCAGCCAAACTTAATACTGATTCTGTAAGTGTGACAGGAGGTACTACCCTCTTTTTACTGTTGAGAGATTATATACAGTAAAGTTCCCCAGTAAGAGTCAGAATATTGGATTGAGCAGAAGGCAGTGGTTAACTAACCCTTATGTAGTCCAGCTTGTGACCTGGTATGAGGGAAATTTGCCAGGCCTGCTTTTGGGGAGAGGTGTCCCTTTTTATCCCAGTCCTGTCCTCACCTTCTTCCTCTAACCCAAGCAGAGCTGCTGGGTCATTAGCTGCCTTTTCCTTCTGTGTGGAAGTCATAAGAAGACTGGGACCACATTGATAATTGTATTGAAGAGGAAGTTAGCGCCCTTTGTTTTCCAAGGCAGAGTTATTTTCTAGACTCATTGACCATTTCTATTTCCATCTTTCTTCTTGGAATCTTTCTTTCCCATTTCCCACTACACATTGACTCTAATTGACCCTGTCAGGTACAACCTCCAAATCCATGTCCTTCAGACAACCCTCTCTGATTATTCTAGCTTTTTTTAAACAGCTTATTCTGTGGTTCTAGCAGGGAGATCCAGCTTCTTGCTGCTCCCTGATGGAAGGAAACATGAGCCTTCATTACCTGGGAAGGTTTGAAACCAACATCTGTGAAGCAATGAAGAAAGAAGGGGTCTCTCCTATGCAGCCAAATTAGCTGAATGAAACATGGTGATGAGTGGAGTGATGTGGCACAGACCACCTCCCATCTTAGCTGCCCTTCTTATGTATGGTATCAAGATGTCAACTCAAGATTTGGGTTGATGGAGAAGTATTATATTGCCATGTTAACTGAGAACAATTTGGCTTTCCACTTCTTATTGCCTAGGGCCTCCTTTCGCATATCCAAAATATCTTTTATGTTTCGTAGTCCATCTTTTCTGGAGTCCCTTACTTTAGTAGCTCAAGAGAACTGGCAGAGGCTATGAAATGTATTTTTCTTCTCTGTTCCCACCAACCTCTGTGAGAGGAAGGGAACATATCGTTACTGGTATGAAATATGCCTCCTTCTTTAGAATGCAGAAACAGAAAAGTTAATTTTGCATTTAAAAAGGTAACATAAAATCAGTGTTATACTAAGAACGCTTGCTATTTCTTGTTTGCTATGGAAAATACTACGTGAAATCCTTTATGTATATTATTTTGTTTCATCATCTTAGCACCATGAGTAGATATTATTACTGTACCTACTTTGCCGATAAGGAAAGAAGCTCAGGAAGGTTAAGTAGCTTGCCCAAAGTCACACAGCTGGTATTTGAACTCAGGTCAGTCTGACTCCAAATTCCATAATTTCAACCACATGCTGTACTGCCTCTATTGTCAGTATTCCTTACTTAATCTGTATGATTTAATTAATCATTTGGCAGTGTGATATAGTGGAAACAATGGCTCTGGCATCAGACCTGAATTTGAATCTGAACTTGTCCTCTTGCTAGTGGTTTGACCTTGGGCACACCTACATCATTTAAATAAATGGGTGAATGAATGAATGAATGAATAAACAACATATCTTGCAGCAGAGTGGTGAGGATTAGATGTGAACACGCCCAGCACATAGCAGATACTAGATGAAAGTTTTCTCCATCTGTTCTTCCTTCTCTCAGGTGGCTAGCTTGTGTTTTTCCAATGAGACTCCAAATACCTTCAGGACAGAGGCCATGTCTTTTGTGTCTTGTATAGACTCAGTATCATATACAGTGCTAGGCACACTATAGGAAGTCAATTAATAATTTTTTGTATTAACACTTTTTGTATTTATGTAATACTTTAAAAAATGAATTATATAAAATATTGTATTAGTTTCAGGTGTACAACATAGTGATTCGATATTTTTACACATTATGAAATAATCACCACAATAAGACCAGTTACCATCTGTCACCATACAAAGTTGTTACAGTATTACTGACTACATTCCCTATGTCTACATTACATCCCTGTGACTTATTTATTTCATACCTGGAAGTTTGTACCTCTTAATCCCCTTCACCTATTTTGTTCTCTCGTCCTCTCTGGCAACCACCAGTTTGTTCTCTATATTCGAGTCTGCTTCTATTTTGTTTTGTTAGCTCATTTGTTTTGATTTTTAGTTTCTATGTATAAATGAAATCATATGGTATTTGTTTTTCCTCTGTCTCATTTATTTCACTTAGTATAATACCCTCCAGGTCCATCCATATTGCCGCAGATGGCAAGATTTCATTATTTTTTATGGCTGAGTAATATTCCATTGTATATATATGCCACATCTTCTTTATCCATTTATTTATCAATGGGCACTTAGGTTGCTTCCATATCTTGGCTATTGTAAATAGTGCTGCAATGAACATAAGGGTGCATATATATTTTTGAATTAGTGTTTCTGTTTTCTTCAGGTAAATACCCAGAAGTTAAATTGCTGAATTGTATGGTAGTTCTGCTTTTAGTTTTTAAAGAATCTCCGTATTGTTTACCATAGTGGCTGCATCAATTTACATCCCCACCAATAGTGCATGAGGGTTCCCTTTTCTCCACATCCTCACCAACACTTGTTGTTTCTTGCCTTTTTGTTAATAGCCATCCTGACAGGTGTGAGGTGGCATCTCATTGTGGTTCTGATTTGTATTTCCCTGCTGATTAGCAATGTTGAATACCTTTTCATGTGCCTGTTGGCCATCTGTATGTCTTCTTTGGAAAAATGTCTATTCAGATTCTCTGTGCATTTAAAAAATTGGGTTGTTTGTTTTTTGATATGGAGTTGTATGGGTTCTTTATATATTTTGGATATCAACCACTTATCGGATATATCATTTGCAAATATATTCTGCCATTCAGTAGGTTGCCTTTCCGTTTTGTTGATGGTTTCCTTTGCTGTGTAAACACTTTTTAGTTTTGCTTTTGCTGCCCTTGCCTGAGGAGAGAGATTTAAAAAAAAATATTGATAAGACTGATGTCAAAAAAAATAGTGTATTGCCTATGTTTTCTTCTAGGAGTTTTATGGTTTCAAGTCTTACATTTAAGTGTTTCATATATTTTGAGTTCATTTTTGTGTATGGTTTAAGAAAGTGGTCCAGTTTCATTCTTTTGCATGTAGCTGTCTAGTTTTCCCAGCACCATTTATTGAAGGGACAGTTTTTTCCCTATCATATATTCTTGCCTCTTTTGTCATAGATTAATTGACCATATGAGCATGGGTTTATTTCTGGGCTCTCTATTCTGTTCCATTGACTTATGTGTCTGTTTTTGTGTCAGTACCATACTGTTTTGATTACTATAGATTTGTAGTATAGTTTCAAGTTTGGGAGCATGATACCTCCAGTTTTGTTCTTCTTTCTGAAATGTTACTTTGGCAATACAGGGTCTTTTTGTGGTTCCATACAAATTTTAGGATCATTTGTTCTAGTTCTGTGAAAAATACCATTAGTATTTTGATAGGGATTGCACTGAATCTGTAGATTGCTTTGGATAGTATGGACATTTTAATGATACTGATTCTTCCAATCTATGAGCACAATATATCTTTCCATTTATTTGTGTCATCTTCAGCTTCTTCCATCAGTGTCTTTTAGTTTTCAGTGTATAGCTCTTTCACCTCCTTGGTTAAATTTATTCCTAGTTATTTTATTCTTTTTGATACAGTTGTAAATGGGATTGTTTCCTTCATTTCTCTTTCTGATAGTTTGTTATTAGTGTATAGAAATGCAACCAATTTCTGTATGTTAACCTTGTATTCTGCCACTTTACTGAATTCATTTATTAGTTCTAATATATATATATATATATATTTTTTTTTTTTTGGTGGGGTCTTTGGGGTTTTCTATATATAGTATCATGTCATCTGCAAAAAGTGACATTTTACGTCTTTCTTTCGAATTTGGATGGCTTATGTTTGTTTTTCTTGACTAACTAACTGCTGTGATTAGGACTTCCAATACTAAGTTGAATAAAAGTGGTGAGAGTGGGCATCCTTGTCTTGTAATACTTTTTTTAAAATTAATTTCTATTGGAGTATAGTTGCTTTACAATGTTTTGTTGGTTATCTATTTTAAATATAGCAGTGTGTACATGTAAATCGCAAACTCCCAGTCTATTCTTTTCCCTCATCCTTACCCCAGTAACCATGAATTCATTCTCTAAGTCTGTGAGTCTGTTTCTGTGTTGTAAATAAGTTCATTTGTATCAATTTTTTAAAGATTCTGCATATCATACATTTTTTTTCTGATTTCAATCTTTTTTTTAACATCTTCATTTGAGTATAATCACTTTACAATGAACCATCTACAATTCATTCTCTAAGTCTGTGAGTCTGTTTCTGTTTTGTAAATAATTTCATTTGTATCAATTTTTTTTGATTCTGCATATCATATTTTTTTTCTGATTTTAATCATTTTTTTTAACATCTTGATTTGAGTATAATCGCTTTACAGTGTTGTTTACAATGTCAAGATTGTTTCTGCTGGGGGCTTCCCTGGTGGCGCAGTGGGTGAGAATCTGCCTGCCAATGCAGGGGACATGGGTTCGAGCCCTGGTCTGGGAAGATTCCACATGCCGCGGAGCAACTGGGCCCGTGAGCCACAACTACTGAGCCTGCGCGTCTGGAGCCTGTGCTCCGCAACAAGAGAGGCCACAAAAGTCAGAGGCCCACGCACCGCAATGAAGAGTGGCCCCCGCTCGCCACAACTAGAGAATGCCCTCACACAGAAATGAAGACCCAACACAGCCATAAAAAAAAAAAAGATTGTTTCTGCTGTATAACAAAGTGAATCAGCTATATATATACATATATCCCCATATCCCCTCCCTCTTGCACCTCCTTCCCGCCCTCCCTATCCCACCCTTCTAGGTGAACACAAAGCACCAAGCTGATCTCCCTGTGCTATGTAGCTGCTTCCCACTAGCTATCTATTTTACATTTGGTAGTGAATATATGTAAGCGCTACTCTCTCATTTCGTCCCAGCTTACCCTCTACCACCCCACCCCCTGTCCTCAAGTCCATTCTCTACGTCTGCATCTTTATTCCTGTCCTGCCACTAGGTTCATCAGAACAATTTTTTTAAGATTCCATATATATGTGTTAGCATACGGTATTTATTCTTCTCTTTCTGACTTACTTCACTCTGTATGACAGACTCTAGGTCCATCCACCTCACTACAAATAACTCAATTTCGTTCCTTTTTATGGCTGAGTAATATTCCATTGTATATATGTGCCACATCTTCTTTATCCATTCATCTGTCGATGGACACTTAGGTTGCTTCCATGTCCTGGCTATTGTAAATAGTGCTGCAGTGAACATTGTGGTACATGTCTCTTTTTGAATTACGGTTTTCTCAGGGCATATGCCCAGTAGTGGGATTGCTGGGTCATACAGTAGTTCTAATTTTAGTTGTTTAAGGAACTTCCATACTGTTCTCCATAGTGGCTGTATCAATTTACATTCCCACCAACAGTGCAAGAGGGTTCCCTTTTCTCCACACCCTCTCCAGCATTTATTGTTTGTAGATTTTTTTTTTTTAAAGTTGAGTGGGGATTACTGAGGAAGTTTATTATAAAGTATATACTAGACTAGAAAGTGAAAAAACAATTTTAAACAACTATACAGCCTAAGAAGTAAAATAACAATGGAATAAGCTACATGTTGACCTGGCTGCAAAAAAGGGAAGGCAGGATTTTTAATTTTTTTTTTTTTTTTCACACACACACACTGTATTTTATTTTTACAAGAGATAAATAGACTGACACCAAGCATTGTACATGGATGACCACAACAAAAGCAACAATGATTGCAATTACCAAACATGAAACACACTCATACTATCTCATAATATTGACATTCAGTCCAGTAATCCTCCACTGTAACAGCTCCTTTACTTTGCAGTGAAAATTGATTTGTATATTCTTTGCCTCTGAGTCCTTGTGGGATTTTTTTTTTTTTAATTCAGACAGAAAGTCACAAAAATTATACTCATCCTCATCAGTTCACTCAGTCCCATGTAATTAATTGTTTTTTTTCATCTTGATCTTTTGTTAGCACTTTTATGAGTTCATCAGTTTTTCATCAGAGTTCTGAAAATGCTTATTCATTCAGTTCAGCAGTACAGTCAGTTACCAGAAACGTGTACTTGTCAGAGTCTTTTCCATGAATTTCTTGAAGATGAAACCCTTTTATAGGAACATATTTGCAAAATCATCAGAGTACACCCAGAACTGTCTGTAAATGACAAAAGACTTAAAAATGACCACGGTAAAAGATTTGATGAAAGTTCATAATAATGCAGTTGACAAGAAAATTAGTTATTTCTGAGATATACTGTTTGTAGATTTTTTGATGATGGCCATTCTGACTGGTGTGAGGTGATACCTCATTGTGGTTTTGATTTGAATTTCGCTGACGATTAGTGATGTTGAGCATTCTTTCATGTGTTTGTTGGCAATCTGTATATATTCTTTGGAGAAATGTCTATTTAGGTCTTCTGCCCAATTTTGGATTGAGTTGTTTGTTTTTTTTTGTTTTTTTGATATTGAGCTGCATGAGCTGCTTGTATATTTTGGAGATTTATCCTTTATCAGTTACTTTGTTTGCAAATATTTTCTCCCATTCTGAGGGTTGTCTTTTTTTTTTTTAACATCTTTATTGGAATATAATTGCTTTACAATGGTGTGTTAGTTTCTGCTTTATAACAAAGTGAATCAGTTATACATATACATATGTCCCTATATCTCTTCCCTCTTACATCTCCCTCCCTCCCACCCTCCCTATCCCACCCCTCTAGGTGGTCACAAAGCACCGAGCTGATCTCCCTATGCTATGCGGCTGCTTCCCACTAGCTATCTATTTTTGTGTATGGTGTTCGGGAGTGTTCTAATTTCATTCTTTTACATGTACCTGTCCAGTTTTCCCAGCACCACTTATTGAAGAGGCTGTCTTTTCTCCACTGTATATTCTTGCCTCCTTTATCAAAGATAAGGTGACCATATGTGCGTGGGTTTATCTCTGGGCTTTCTATCCTGTTCTATTGATTTCTATTTCTTTTTTTGTGCCAGTACCATACTGTCTTGATGACTGTAGCTTTGTAGTGTAGTCTGAAGTCAGGGAGCCTGATTCCTCCAGCTCCGTTTTTCTTTCTCAAGATTGCTTTGGCTATTTGGGGTCTTTTGTATTTCCATACAAATTGTGAAATTTTTTATTCTAGTTCTGTGAAAAATGCCATTGGTAGTTTGATAGGGATTGCACTGAATCTGTAGATTGCTTTAGGTAGTAGAGTCATTTTCACAATGTTGATTCTTCTAATCCAAGAACATGGTATATCTCTCCATCTGTTTGTATCATCTTTAATTTCTTTCATCAGTGTCTTATAGTTTTCTGCATACAGGTCTTTTGTCTCCTTAGGTAGGTTTATTCCTAGGTATTTTATTCTTTTTATTGCAGTGGTAAATGGGAGTGTTTCCTTAATTTGTCTGTCAGATTTTTCATCGTTAGTGTATAGGAATGCAAGAGATTTCTGTGCATTAATTTTGTATCCTGCTACTTTACCAAATTCATTGATTAGCTCTAGTAGTTTTCTGGTAGCATCTTTAGGATCCTCTATGTATAGTATCATGTCATCTGCAAACAGTGACAGTTTTACTTCTTCTTTTCCGATTTGGATTCCTTTTATTTCTTTGTCTTCTCTGATTGCCGTGTCTAAAACTTCCAAAACTATGTTGAATAATAGTGGTGAGAATAGGCAACCTTGTCTTGTTCCTTATCTTAAAGGAAATGGTTTCAGTTTTTCACCATTGAGAACGATGTTGGCTGTGGGTTTGTCATATATGGCCTTTATTATGTTGAGGTAGGTTCCCTCTATGCCCACTTTCTGGAGAGTTTTTATCATAAATTGGTGTTGAATTTTGTCAGAAGTGTTTTCTGCATCTATTGAGATGATCATATGGTTTTTATTCTTCAGTTTGTTATTATGGTGTATCACATTGATTGATTTGCATGTATTGAAGAATCCTTGCATTCCTGGGATAAACCACACTTAATCATGGTGTATGATCCTTTCAATGTGCTGTTGGATTCTGTTTGCTAGTATTTTGCTGAGGATTTTTGCATCTATGTTCATCAGTGATATTTGGCCTGTAGTTTTCTTTCTTTGTGACATCTTTGTCTGCTTTTCGTATCAGGGTATGGTGGCCTCGTAGAAAGAATTTGGGAGTGTTCCTCCCTCTGCTATATTTTGGAAAAGTTTGAGAAGGATAGGTGTTAGCTCTTCTCTAAATGTTTGATAGAATTCACCTGTGAAGCCATGTGGTCCTGGGCTTTTGTTTGTTGGAAGATTTTAATCACAATTTCAATTTCAGTGCTTGTAATTGGTCTGTTTATATTTTCTATCTCTTCCTGGTTCAGTCTCGGAAGGTTGTGCATTTCTAAGAATTTTTCCATTTCTTCCAGGTTGTCCATTTTATTGGCATAGAGTTGCTTGTAGTAGTCTCTCATGATCCTTTGTATTTCTGCAGTGTCAGTTGTTACTTCTCCTTTTTCGTTTCTAATTCTATTGATTTCAGTCTTCTCCCTTTTTTTTCTTGATGAGTCTGGCTAATGGTTTATCAATTTTGTTTATCTTCTCAAAGAACCAGCTTTTAGTTTTATTGGTCTTTGCTACTGTTTCCTTCATTTCTTTTTCATTTATTTCTGATCTTATCTTTATGATTTCTTTCCTTCTGCTAACTTTGGGGTTTTTTTTTTGTTGTTGTTGTTCTTTTTTCTCTAATTGCTTTAGGTGTAAGGTTAGGTTGTTTATTTGAGATGTTTCTTGTTTCTTGAGGTAGGATTGTATTGCCAGAATTTTCCCTCTTAGAACTGCTTTTGTTGCATCCCATAGGTTTTGGGTTGCTGTGTTTTCATTGTCATTTGTTTCTAGGTATTTTTTGATTTCCTCTTTGATTTCTTCAGTGATCTCTTGGTTATTTAGTAGTGCATTGTTTAGCCTCCTTGTGTTTGTATTTTTTAGTTTTATTTCCTGTAGTTGATATCTAGTCTTATAGCATTGTGGTTGGAAAAGATACTTGATAGGATTTCAATTTTCTTAAATTTACTGAGGCTTGATATGTGACCCAAGATATGATGTATCCTGGAAAATGTTCCATGTGCACTTGAGAAGAGAGTGTATTGTGTTGTTTTTGGATGGAATGTCCTGTAAATATCAATTAAGTGCATCTGATCTAATGTGTCATTTAAAGCTTGTCTTTCCTTTTTTATTTTCATTTTGGATGATCTGTCCATTGGTGAAAGTGGGGTGTTAAAGTCCCCTACCATTACTGTGTTACTGTCGATTTCCCCTCTTATGGCTGTTAGCATTTGCCTTATATTTGTAATACCTTTTTAAAGAAGTCTCTTGTATTAGAATTTGATGCCTATAAAATATTTTAAGAGGTTGCTCTCCATTTTGGAAGCAAATAATTAACTGGAGAGTGCTGTCTTGGTCCTCTTTGTAGTGTGTGAAAATAGCATAAGCTTGTTTCTAAATGCTTTAGCAATTTTTTTTCTAACTTATAACATGGGAGATGAGTAATTATTGTCAAAAGCATCTCCATTTAGCTTACGATTTTCATGTCGTCTCCCAAAATGAGAATTAGTTTTTGGTTTGAGAATAACTTTGGAAATCCTTGGATAGTCCATTTTCTTTATGGCCATCTTTAGAGCATTAAAAACAGTTAGTTCACTCAGATGATTAGTCACATTAAAAAAAATTAGCCAATCTATTTGTCTGAGTGAATTGTCTCTTTCACTAGGTTAATTCACAGAGTGTTTAATTAAAGTTACTGAGGGCATACATCTTGATATTTTAGCATCTTGTGTTTAAATCAGTAATGTGAGATCTTTAAAGAGAGGTTAAAAGACATGGAGGATAGATTTAAGGAAACCATAAACAAAACGAAGAGACAGCCTACAGAATGGGAGAAAATATTTGCAAATGATGTGACCGACAAGGAGTTAATCTCCAAAATATACAAACAACTCATATAGTTCAAAATAAAAAAAACCCAAACAACCCAATCAAAAAATGGGCAGAAGTTATAAATAGACATTTCTCCAAAAAAGACATGCAAATGGCCAAAAGGCACATGAAAAGAGGCTCAACATTGCTAATTATTAGAGAAATGCAAATCAAAACTACAGTGAGGTATCACCTAACACCGGTCAGAATGGCCATCATCAAAAAGTCTACAAATAATAAATGCTGGAGAGAGTGTAGGAAAAAAGGAACCCTCTGACACTGTTGGTGGGAACGTAAGTTGGTACAGCTACTATGGAGAACAGTGTGGAGGTTCCTCAAAAAACTAAAAATAGAGCTACGATATGATCCTGCAATCCCACTCCTGGGAATATATCAGGAGAAAAAGCATAGTTTGAAAAGATACGTGCACCCCAATGTTCATTACAGCACTATTTATAATAGCTAAGACATGGAAGCAATCTAAATGTCCATAGACAGATGAATGAATAAAGAAGGTATCGTACATATATACAGTGGAATATTACTCAGCCATAAAAAAGAATGAAATAGGGGGCTTCCCTGGTGGCGCAGTGGTTGAGGGTCTGCCTGCCAATGCAGGGGACATGGGTTCGAGCCCTGGTCTGGGAAGATCCCACATGCCGCAAAGCGACTGGGCCCGTGAGCCACGACTACTGAGCCTGCACGTCTGGAGCCCGTGCTCCGCAACAGGAGAGGCCGCGATGGTGGGAGGCCCACGCACCGCGATGAAGAGTGGCCCCCGCTTGCCGCAATTAGAGAAAGCCCTCGCACAGAAACGAAGACCCAACACACCCAAAAATAAATAAAAAAAAAAAAAGTTTAAAAAAAAAAAAGAATGAAATAATATCATTTGTAGCAATGTGGAGGGACCTAGAGATTATCATACTAAGTGAAGTAAGTCAGACAGAGAAAGAAAAATATATGATATCACTAATATGTGGAATCTGAAGAAATGATACAAATGAACTTATTTACAAAACAGAAACAGACTCACAGACTTAGAAAACAAACTTATGGTTACCAAAGGGGAATGCAGGGAGGAAGGATGAATTAGGAGGTTGGGATTAACATTATACAGTACTATATATAAAACAGATAGCCAACAAGGACCTACTATATAGCACAGTGAACTAGACTCAGTATTTTGTAATAACCCATAAGGGAAAAGAATCTGAAAAAAAAATATGTGTATGTATGACTGAATCTCTTTGCTGTACACCTGAAACTAACTCAACCTTGTAAGTCAACTATACTTTAATAAAATAACTTTTAAAAACATTAAAATTTTAAATAAATAAAAGGTCCAAATTACGTGTAAAATGAGTTCTACAAGGAAAAACTAGAGAGAATGGGGGGAGAGGCAATTTTTAAAGAGAATGATTGAGAATTTTCCAGAATTGATGAATGACATGAGCCTTTAGATTCAGGAGGCATGAATCCTGAGTAGAATGAATAAAAAGAAATTTGCTTTCTAGACACACCATGGTGAAATTGCAGAACACCAAAGACAAAACCTCTTAAGATTAACTTGCTCAAGATCATAGAGCTGGTAAGTGGTGAAGTCAGTATTCAAATCGAGTGTTTTCAATCACTATTACCAGATCGTTTATTTACAAGCTCTCATTTACAGATGGGGTAATGGAGGTCAAGAGGTGGCAGAGATTTGCCTTAGGAGTTTAATGGTAGTAGGTTTTGAAGTTACACTGGCCCCTTTACCTCAGAAGTTGGAGAATCCTCGTTGTGAGTGGTAAGAGGAACCATGCTGTTCCTTGCAAACAACAAATCATGAATTTTGTACTGTTGTTTCCAGTATGATCAACAGACACTACACAAGATAGTTAACAAGAACGTCTGGACAGTTACATAATGCTTACCATGTGACAGACACTTTCCTAAGTTTTTAGCATATATTAACCTGTTTATTTCTCATACCAACTCAATGAGTCAGGTACTGGTTTTATCACAGTTTTGGGGATGAGGAAACTAAGGCTCACAGGGGAAGTGATTTGCCAAGGTCATAAGGCTAGTAAGTAGAAGAGCCAGGACTTACATGCTACATTGTCTGGCTGCAGAGTCCTAAACCTCTACACAGTGTAGCTCAACAAAATAAATAAACAAAAAATAAGTCAGGAACTGTCTCTCTCTTGTTCACTGCTGAATCCCTATCACCCAGTAAAATGACTGGCAGATGATAGATACTCAATAAATATTCATTACATTAATACAGGAATAAATAAGTGAATAAACATTGGTTTGCAATGAATATCCAGTGTGGCTGTATGGACTGAACTGTCCCATTACCAGCTAGCTAATTAGTAATGGTGAAATTTCTTGAACATAGGACCAGTTTGTTTCGTGTGATGCCAAGAATCTTGGCAGTTAGAGTTGTACTTTAATACCCTTGCTCACAACATCAGCTTTACCTGGCTTTGGTGATCTGCTAAAGTGGATCCCCTGGTTCTGAGTCCCAGCTCTAAATTGTATCTGAACCCTAGATGCCACCTGCTGACTTGTGACTGTTTGGGCCCAGAGGCAGCAGGACCCTAGGCGGAGAGAATCCCAATTATGATTTTAAAAATCTGTATGATTATCCATACAGATACGGATCTGTAACACAAAGGCAACAAGAAGCAGCTGGAAACTATCCATATCGTGCATGTTCTCTGGAGAACTGCCTGATCATGTGATCACAGAGCATACGGATTCTTAGCAGAATGAAATAATCAACATGCTTATAACATAAAAGCATCTGAGAGGCAATGAGAAACCATCTGTCTCTCAGCTCTGAGACCAAACTCAGGGCTAGTATTAGGCCTCTTGTGTGTTACAGCTCCATTTTATTCTTAATTCAAACCAGATTCCTATTAAAACAGACTCCTAAAAATGCCTAACAGCCTAAATGGGTAATCACTCTCTTAAAAATGCAATCTCTCTGCCTTCACTCTGGGGCCCTTATGTGGCATTAAACAATTTTTAAAGTTTTAAGAGAATAAATTTTCACTTAAAAGATGGCAGAGACCGGCTTGTCTGTCTTGTGCCTCAGAATACAGAGCTACAACTACAGTTTAATCATTGGAATTCTCGGGTTGATAATGCAACTTGATAGAACTAATGTATTATTCACTGTTTAATACAATTATACCTACTCAGGACCCCTGGTTTGAGCACTTCACTTGAAGTGATGGGTCTCTTCAGTAAAGTAATTAGTAAAAGGCTAATTTAATAATGCAGCTGGCTTTGTTCATTTCTTTCTACACTGGACAAACCAGTTGCCTTTTTCGAATTGTTTGCCCCAACCAGTTGTTTTGGCATTCTGTATTGAATTTTGTCTTTGATAAAACCTGTCTACGAGTTGGTCAAAGCAGTGTAAACAGTTGAATGACTACAGGCATGACCCTGTGCAAACATTGGCATTCTGTTGTTCTCTCTTGCTCAGAAATAGAAAGATTTGGCCATTCAACCATGCTAAAAAAAGATAATGGCAGTGTAAATTGTTAACAGAAATGTTGTCAACACATACCACTTCCCTCACTAAAATGTGACTATTTGTCAAGGGTGTAGTTACCTAAGAAATCAATGATGTGGGAGGCAAATTAGTAATAATATACTCATCTTTTTCTGAACTAGAAGACTTCAACTAGGTTTGTGCATGATTGGTAAATGCTCCTTTTGCTCTGAATGAACCCTCCAGTTTGCATCCATCACCACATATTTCCTAAGACAAGAGCTGGTGATCTTTTGATTTCATGAAATATTCTCATTCATAATTGTCATTAATTGAATAGAGCTGGACCTATCCTCTTTTCTCTGGATTTCTCTTACCAGAAAATGATTATTCTGCTTTCTTAGGTATATAAGTGAAAAACGGATAAATCAAAGAGATAGAAGAATTACCTTTGATTGAAGGAGGTGGAGGGGCTATAAATACATGTCTAGACATCCCTTTTTTAACTTCCATCTCTGCATCATTAATAAATTCATTAATGAGGGCCCTGTTCAGAAATCTATTATCAACTCTAATCATTTGTGTGTTTGAATCAAGGTCTTCTGCCTTCATTAGTGTCATTAATGCCTGTCAGCAAATGATAATGTGGGAAATTCTCACAAATTTATATGCATTCCCAGAGTGGAGACCCAAACCCAGTCAGTATTCTTGCATGACAGCAGCTGTAACAAATGGCCATCCTTCCCAGGAGAAGTGTAAACAGGTCGCTAATTAATGCATTTACCATTAGCCTCTGTTTAGTCTTCAGTCATAGCATATTCATTCATTATGTTGGGACACCAAGTACAATGTTGTTATGGAAATGAGGTATTTGTACAGTCTCCTTAGGTCCACATGATGGATTGAGTTATCTACCTGTTTTTCTCTCGGCAGTTTCCCAGATATCAGAGTACACAAATGACCTTGAAGAAGGTGCTTCTGATGTAAATTGCATAATGGGTTGACAGTGTACTTAAATATTTGCAGTGAAAATCAGTGTGTGTGGGAGGATAAAGTTGGGGAATATTAAAGAGGAAAAGGGAAAATAAATTCTAACTTTTAGGAGATGTGATATAATGGCAGGGCATTGAAATCAAAATTAGAAGTGGAGTGGTACAATGAGAGGTTTGTTGCTGCTGAAAGACTGAAATATAGACAGATGGTCAATCCCTTTCCCTCATATCCACAAAACAATCAACAGTTCTGAAAGGAAGATATAGTTAGGACAAACTTTTCTTTCTTCCAGCTGGCAATTCTAAGTTCCCTAAATCCTTAGATAAAAGCTTCAAATAAAGAATGGGGGCATCAAGGAAGCCTAATCATGCCTTATTTATTGACCATATAGGCTGTATGTTGACCATAAATAGTAGTTCTTATCATAAGTCATCCATTCATTTATTTAACAATATTTATTGAGCAACATTTGGGGCCAGGCACTGTGCTATATATTTGTGATACAAAGATGAAAAAAATTACAGCCCTCCCTTCAAGAAACTCAGGAGATAAACTGACAATACAGTATGGTTATCATAAGGAACACAAATACTATGATGATTTTATGTCCAGGATGCTATGAGAGCATATAGGAGGGATTCTTCATGGAAAGCTTAGTGATGTTTCACAGAAGAGGTAACATTTGAGCCGAGTCTTATAGGATAAGTAGGAATTTTTGAAAGAGGAAAGGAGGAGACATATATGTCAGGTAGAGGTAAAAAGACATTAAACATTATACTGTGTTTATAGAATGGTAAGAAATTCAAGGTGACTGAAGCATTGTCTGCATAGGAGATAGGCTATCAGGAAGAGTGATAGGAGATGTTAAGCTGCATAAGAAGTAGATGTTGATTAGGAGTATGGGATTAACATATACACACTACTATATATAAAATAGATAATCAACAAGGACCTACTGTATAGCACAGGCAACTCTGCTCGATATTCTGTAATAACCTATATGGGAAAAGAATCTGAAAAAGAATAGATACATGTATATGTATAACTGAACCACTTTGCTGTACACCTGAAACTAACACAACATTGTAAATCAACTATACTCCAATATAAAACAAAAATTAAAAAAAATAGAAGTAGATGACGGCCGGACAGAGTAGAGTCTTATTTGTAATACTAAGAGGTTTTGGACTTTTTCAGGGAATAAAGAGTTAATGGAAGCATGACATAGCTAGGTTGGGTGTTTTATAGATTACCTTGGTGGCAATGTGGAGGATGGGCTGGAGTGGGGAGAGATTCGGGGCAAGGAGAGTGGTCAGGAGCTTGATGAAGTAATCTAAGCAAGTGATAAGGAGAGTCTGAACTAAAACAGGAACATTAAAGAGGGAAAGGAGGTTTGAACTTAAGGGATATTTGAGAAACCCAGTTAACAAGACTAGTAACTAAGTAAATGGTGGGGGGGGCGGGTAATGAGAATTAAGAGTCAAGATGTCTTTATGGTTCCCTTTCAGAGATGCTTGAGAGCTATAGTACTATTGTATGTAGTTATCAATGTGCAGATGGAGAAACTGAGGCATGGGGATTTTATAATTCGTCAGCGTCAAGTCAGGATTAATAACTGTCAGGATATTAGGGCCTTTAATAGACCTACTTCTTTCCTAGAAGAGCTGCCTTTTCTAGGGTTATGAGGGAAACTTATTTTTCTTAAGGTTGTAGACCTACATCTCAATTTATAGGTGTGAAATGGGAAATGCCTATGTTATTTGGTCTTTTCTGTTATTCTTTTCTTTCAGGAATAGGGCCATTTTTCATGTTTCCTATTTTAGCCACATCTGCCTGATGACCAAACATACAATTAAATTGTGATAGATTCAGCCAATGAAGTGGAAAGAGCACTGGCTTGGGAGTCAGGGGACATAAAGTCTAATCCTAGTTCTTTCACTAAATAGCTGCTTGAGCTTAGGAGGTCACTTAACCAATCTGAGCCTTAATATTCCCATCTCTACTATAATAATCAAGCCTTAATATTTGGTTTATTTCTGTCTCTATGATTCATTCTGTGATCTGTGTGATGTAATGCTAAATAACTTGCTAGACAAATGTTCACCCACCAAATCATCCATCCAAGAAAATAGCCCTGTTGTTTTACTGAAATGACCAAAACATCCAGTGATCTGGGTGACGGCAGTTCAGAGTTGAGGTATTCCATCACTCTGATATAGAAGTCCTCTCCTGGTTTTCAATTCTTAATCCCAATTTCTATCTCCAGATTCAACCTGCTGCCTTTTTCGTATTGACTAGCTATTAAACACGAGATCGTTAAGAAGAAATCTGTGGATTGGCCTAGATCCCTGTGCTCCCGCCAATCAGCTGCTCCGGCCAGTAGAAGGGTAAAGAAAGCTGAAATAGTACGAGCTATCCCCCAGCTACTTGTAGGCAAAGACTTGGTGCTATTTTTCCGGTTCTAGACAACTTTATTCCTGTTGTATCAAGGACAAGAATGGTGCCAAACCCTAATTACCCAGGTGCTTTTGAGACAGTTGCTTCCGTCTTTGGGTCTTGGTTTATCTTATCTGTATAAGAAAGATAGTGATACATGTCTGCTCTTTGTTACCCTGACAAGGTTATGATGTTGAAAGAGATCATATGGATGAAGAAATGAGAGTTGAAAACAAGAATGGTAAATGGATTTCAATTCCTGTGCCCCTTGGTTCTCTGGGCTCAGTTGGAAAGAGTAACTGCTGTGGGGATAGGGTGGGAAGTGGCTGAGCACAGCTCCTGTGCCAGTAGTAGAACAGGTAAGTTATTGGAAGTGAGGAAGTAAGCTTCAGGGGGTCTAGAAGCCCAAAGGCAAAGGATACTTAGCCTGGTCCCCTTTATGCTCTCCTTCACAAATTGCAGTTCAGTTTAATCTACACTCAGCATTTTGCCCTCAAGAGTCAGGTGCTGTGTGAAAAAGCTAGTTTTGACTGCATAGCTTCCTCTGGTCAATAGGAAAGACTCTCAAAAGGGTTGTTAGAAAAATGAACTACAGTGGTTTTTTTTTTGGTGGGGGGGGGGCACGGGATCCAGTCTATAGGGAACCAGTCAGAGCACTTCTTCCCCTTTGGCTCAGAGTAAGACAGGGCAGCAAAGGCGTTAGGGATTTGCTGACCCCATAGTGTCCCCATGAGAGAGAGAGACAAATTTAAGGCGGTAGATGGTGGTTTAGGAAGGAGAACTCCAAAAGGGTTTGCAGGTGAAAAACCGTACCTGTTTGACCCTAGGGCATAAAGGCTGAATGCATGGGGCCTGCAAAGTCTGAGGATCAGTCTACACAGGAAAGCACACTTTCAGGACATTGAGGGGAGAAGGGTTTTTTGAAAAACTTTTATTGAAGTATAATACACGTACAGAGAAAGTGTACATGTCATAAGTACACAGCTTGATAAACTTTCACGAGCTGAAAACCAGCAATAAGAGTTACTGTTTTGGATTCATAGTCAGAGTGCTCTTTGGGAACCATGCTGAGTCAAGTGACTTAATTCACCCTAGCATCCCCCACTGTGGAATTCTATGGCTGGTCTTTGAGTGTTAAGGTGTTATACAGTTGAAACTAAAGTGGGATTTGGTATCTAAGTAGGAATTGATTTATGTGTGTATTTCCCCCCCTACTCTGTGAGACCAAGAACTTGTTTCATTCACTGCTTAGAAATTTTTCTGCCATGTAATAGATACTCAGTAAAAAAAATAAATAAATAAAGTGGGATTTGGTGTCAGGAAACCAGGGTCCAGATTCTGGACCCACTACAATGTTGCTTTGTGACCTTGGGCAAGTCTTTTCACTTCCTCAGAGTCTTAATTTCCTTATTTGTATAAAACAGTCAATGACAATTCCTACATTATCCAGGAGGTCAAATGTAGTTACAGTTGTGAAAGCACCTTTTAAAAATTTAAAGTGTCATTTTCCCAGTGCCTAGCACAGTACTTGCCACGTAGTAGCAGGTACTTATGCTACTTATATGAGTAGCATATAAGAAGTCTCAAAAATGTTTGCTAAACATTTTTGCCAAAATGTTCATGCCAAAGGTAATTCAACACAGTGTACACCTAAGGCTGTCTTTAAGGTAATTTCCCTCAAGAACATTAAGGTCAATTCAATCACCCTGAATCTTTCAGCTTTAGAGTCCTCTTTGCTTAAAGGGGAGGAAATTTATTCAGTGGGAATAATAATAAAAGCACAACAAGGCAAGATCATAGAATCCCATGGTGTTATGGTAGGACTATAGTTTGAGATGGCTGGACATGTTTTTCTTTTTACTTTATAGTATTCCCCTGTGGCCCCTGATGCTTATCTGTAATACCTTGTAGTATAATGTTTAGATAGTTGCTAGGCCCCGCAGTCTCCATGGAGACAAGGGTAGATTTGTGAGTGTGCTGGTTGTTCCAAGTGACTAACCACAGCAGACAGTTTAGCCAACACTTTCTCTCTCTTTTCTTTTTTTTTTGCAGTTCAGAAGTCTTGAAAAAGCCTACTGGACTGCATGACTTGTATGGAATTCACTTTGTAAAATATCTTCCTTCCTGAATTTAGTTTACTTTGCCTTAGGGAGAGTGCAATTTGTTTATAGGAATTATAGCTTCTTGCCTGGAAATACTCTCTTGGTAAAATAAACTATTTGCATATAGGAGGATTTCTAAGCCTCACTGCCCCTCCAAGCTCCTCCAAGAAGATGTTCAGTAGAACAAAGGCAAATGAGAAATGTGCTTGACTAAGAATTGCCCCAGTATGCAAGCTACTCTGGAGCCTGGAAAGTCTTTCCCTCATTAGAGTAAAGCAATGGACCAAAGCCATAGTCCCCCATGGGTTCTCCATCTAGCTGAGCTTATTCTGTCCACGAGAAAGTGGCCTACTTATGATGGTGGTTAACAGCACCAAAGCAAGAGAGAGAATGTAGGACAATTTCTCTCTATGACAAACCCCTCTGACAGTGGGAAGCTGACAGCCGGTGATGCCATCAAAACAGCCTTTGGCTTTCAAAGGTAGCCCTTCATCTCCTGGCCCAATACCTTCTCTTTCCCTTCTCCCAGGCTTCCCTTCATATTTTCACAAGAAGCAGAACAAGTATGGCTCTGTCGGATCCCAATTACCCTTGCCTTGAGCTTGAATATAGGCAGGCTGAGTTTGGGAGAGTGAAGTTCAAGGGTCTGGGAGTTTTGGTAAAAATTTTTAATAGAGTCAAAGCTCTAATATTAATCCCAGTAATTCCAAATTTGTAATAACTCAGAGGGCTGGCTTGAAAGTTACCTTTGTTCAGCAATGTATTCAAAAAGAACTTTATTATGGAAACTGTTAAACATGTGCAAAAATAGTGAGAATAGTATAATGAACCTCCATGTACCCATCACCCAACTTCAACATTTATTACCATTTTGCCCATATTAGCAAAATGTTTCTTCATGCAGAGTTTCATCTTGGTTTCATATAGGACTGTTTAATGCACTTAAGACTTTAAACTATCTTAAGAAACTGTAAATACTTTAGTATTTACTTTACATAGCAGTAACTGATCTATCAATTACAAGTAATTCCTAATTGTTCATTAGATAGGTCTCTTGGGGTCATTCTGGAACAACACTTCCTTAAAGCATTTTGAGTCCAGCTCAAGTTGTTTTTCTTTGAGAGTAATAAAACTGCGTTTCTTTTCAATGTTCCTATTTGGATTTTCCCCTGGTTCACACTGACCTTATCCTTACCATCTTCCCTAGGTAATAGCAATTACCAAA
Organism: Balaenoptera physalus; assembly: GCF_965194825.1. NCBI lineage: Eukaryota > Metazoa > Chordata > Mammalia > Artiodactyla > Balaenopteridae > Balaenoptera > Balaenoptera physalus. The sequence goes on from NC_138903.1 coordinate 106,082,534, forward strand.
GAGGGCTGATAAATTTAAGGAAGAAGGTGTTTGCAGCCCTGAGTTTTGTGTAATAGCTGAGCTCTTCCTGTGGAGGCACAAAATCACTTAAGGCCAGCATTTCAGGCTGGATCACAGGAGGCCATTGGCTTGTTTGTCCATGAATAAACAAAGAGGATTATGAATGGGACCTAAATGAGATAGTGATTGTCCATTAGCTCTCCGAGAAAGGACTGAGTCAGGCTGTCCAAAGGGCATAAAATCAATCTGGGTTTGTTGGAGTGGATGATTCACTTCCAAGCTGCTTAGATGAACAACATTATTATTTCTCTGCCATCAACCAGGCTTATTATGCTTTGTGTGAAGCAAGACTATTATGCTTGAAAGCACTTGAAAGTGCTTGAAGCTTTCCAAGCTCCTAAAAATGCGTACACAACCTGGTATAAGTGCTTGGACTATCTGAGAGCTATTAACTCTTTGCCTATAGAAGAGAAAATGTCACCTCCCATCTTTTGCTTCATTAGCAAAGTGGCAGAAATAAACTAGGCAAACAAAGCATTTTATCAATTCATTTGACTTTTCCAGAGTTCCACTCTCTCTGGCTATCATAGGCTGCTGTATCACATTTCTAATAGAGTCAGTTTCCCTAAGCCTGCATAAACGATGAGAGAACTGTGGTGTTCCCCCGTCCCTCTTGAAGGAGGAACTTTGGGTTAATCATAATACTTGACTGTGAAACCCATCTACAAATCTCAGGGGGAAAGTCTGCTTCCCATGGGCCCTGGGTATGATGGGATATATAATTGGTGCCTCTGGGGTCTGAGTTAGTGCAGCTGCAAATCAATTAAGCTCAACACTTTCAAAACCATTTTCTCTCATGCAGGTGAAAAAGAATCCCAAGTGTGATGTGAGTTTGAAGGAAAAAACATCTGTGTAAATTGGGTCTTGGAGGGTCCTCTAAGACCATTATTTCGTGGAGATAAATTATTCTGTCATTGCTCCCTACCCTCTCATCTTTTCCCTTGTTTGGTACTGGCTGAATGTGGAAATAAGACAAGGCTATCAATCAGAGACATGTAATTCCCTTCTGTTTGAATGTGTAAGTCTCGAGATAAGAGCAATACTCAGCTGGAATGCTTGCAGGTTTCTTTCTTTCATTTTTTTTTTTGAAAGAGTTTGACTAGTAATGACTGTTGGATTCAAAGCCATGTTTTACAGCATCTCTCTGTTCAGATTTCTGTTTTTCTTTCTTTCTTTTTTTTTTTGATAAGTAAGAAGTGGACTTATTTAGACAGAAACACACTCCACAGACAGAGTGTGGGCTGTCTCAGAAGGCGAGAGGCCCAGAAATGTGGCGTGGTTAGTTTTTATGGGCTGGGTAATTCCATACGCTAATGAGTGGAAGGATTATTCCAACTATTTCAGGGAAAGGGTGGGAATTTCCAGGAATTGGACCACTGCCCACTTTTTGGCCTTTTATGGTTAGCCTCTGAACTGTCATGGCACCTGTGGGTGTGTCATTTAGCATATGCTAATGTATTACAATGAGCATATAATGAGGCTCAAGGTCTACTGGAAGTCGAATCTTCTGCCATCTTGGACCTAGTTGGTTCTAACCAGTTTTTGTCATATCCTATGGCTGTCATTCTTTTAAAGGTTGTGCCCTGCCCCCTTCCCTCCTGTTTCATGCCCCCCTCAGAGATTTTACTCCCATATTCTTATGGGAGGCAGAGGGGTGAAGGTCCATCTTCTGTAACTGCTTCCAGGCTGAGTAGGGGCATAGACCCTGCCTGTCAGGGAGTAAAAATATGTGGATGCCTCATCTAGGGGCCCCTGGGGCATGACAGCTCCTTGTTTCAAGTCGGTATGGGCTGGAATCCTTGCATAGCCATCATCTTGTTGTGGAACTGTTGTATGTTCAGATTTCTTGATGGACTTCATCATTTTGATGTGGCAATTGTTCCCCATCTTCAAAAGATATTTTTAGGTACCTAGGCCCAGACACTTCTTATTTCAGGGACTGGAAAGGGAGGGGGAAAACATATTGGGAATGTGATGGTCCTGAGCTTTTATTTTTCAGGTCTGAGATTCTCTTCTACTTCCTTCTCTCCATTTTCTGACAACCTCCAAATGGTGGCTGGGACCCACGGGAGGAGGATCAGGCCAGGCCTCATTCCTGTACTTCTTTGTTTGGCCATGTCAAGTGCTGTCTGTGGCCCACAGGGTGCCTTCTACTTCTCCTCCACTGCTGTACAGGATGAATCAACATTTCCCCATCCATCCCATCACATGACACAGCCCCTCTGAAGTGAGAGAGAGTCTTGGGAGTTGCACTTGTAAATTTATTTTCTGTAACAGCCTCAGTGCATCAGTGTACATTAGCTGATGTATGGTCTATTGGTGGTGGTGGAGGAATACCCCTAAAGGAAGGGGTGTTTCTTTTAACATCAGGGCCTCTCTCATTCTTTACATGTTGTACTTCAGTATAAATGAATAGGGTTGTTCCCAAAGAGAGCAATCCAACACAGTTGTCTTGTTTTTCCTCCAAGCTGGAGGTAGGTATTGGTATTTGTTTATGTTGGGGATGTGGGATGAGGGAGGAATGTAAGGAAATCTGGAAGTTCCTTTAATGAAATCCAACCCATTTATTTTCCAGGGTTAGTACTGGAGGGAGGATTTCCATGTGGGGTGGGCCACCTAGGTATTAGCACCCTCAATTTTCTTTCTCTTAGGAGAGCTCTTACTCTCTTAGGATCGCTCTTGTTCCTACATTGACCTGAATCTTAGGTTCTCAAAAGTGGTTGAGAAGCCTGGATTGCAGTTTCAGTGCTCTCATTAACTACCCATTAGGCCTTGGGTAGCAATCTGTAAAATTAAGGGGTTGACATAGATTCCAGATCTCTAAGATTCCTCCAAGCTTTCTGGCTCTGGCTCTCTGGTTCTAAATTCGTGAGTCTTCTGATTATGTCCCATGGAGGGCATCACTGAGTCCCCAGAGACTGGTGCAACAGGTATTCTGTATCATTCATGCAAACAATAAGGCCTTTTGAGCTTGTTTTCTCTATTTTGGGGTTGTAAGATATAATAAGCAGAACTAATTATTTCAGGTCCCTAACTGTAAACTTAGTTTCCTAAATGAAGAACAAACAACCAAGTTTTGGAGGAAAAGGGGAAAAGCACTGGGGCCTAATAGTGTGAATCTGATTCCTTGGGGAATGGCATCCGAGGGAAATGTCTAAACCCAGCACTGAAATGAACAGGAGCTCAGAAATCACTGTGCTTTCCTTCTGGGACTGAATGGCTTTACCTCCAGGAAGTCCTGGGAAGAGGGAGTCCTCATCCTGGGCACAGCAGGGTGTTACCCCATGAAACCATTGTTCTGCTGTAGTAGTTGTGGAGTAAGTGGAATTGCGTTGGGAAAGACAGGCTAGGAAACATTGAGTGAGCGGCACCTTCCTTTGTGCTTCCACAGCACACTTTATGTTCAGCCTTTTTCCTTGGTGTTATTGGGTGGATATGTCTCCCTTGAGTCCCTCATGAGCTCCTAGAGTTCCTAGAACGTGAGTGAGTGTCGCAGGCACCTCTGTAACTCCAGCATCCCGCACAGAACCTGGCACACGGTGGGTGTTCAATGAGTCTCTTCTGAAACACTTACTCTGATTTGGCAAGCTGGCATCCCACGGCTCCCACAGCACCCTGCCCTGCCTTTTATCTGTGAGAGTACTGATCACACTGTATTCTAGGTGCCAACTGACTTGCATCTCTGCTCCACTACCTTGAGGAGATATTATATATCACTTTGGTTCATATCCATTGGGCAAAAATCAATCATATAAATACAGCTAACTATAGGGGATATAGTAAATATGGTCTAGATGTATGCCCAGGAAGAAAAGGAAACGTATTTTCATGAACACATAATATTTACAACAAGTACCTCCAGGGAGACCACTAGAAAGCTAAACCATTCCTTCTATACCTGACTTGCTCCACTGGTGCAACAGAGCCACTGGGGAACAGATACTTTGTTTCCCACTTCTGTCATCTTTTTTTTTAAACGTTTCTTTAATTAATTTATTTATTTATATTTATTTTTGGCTGTGTTGGGTCTTCGTTTCTGTGTGAGGGCTTTCTCCAGTTGCGGCGAGCGGGGGCCACTCTTCATCACGGTGCACGGGCCTCTCTCTGTTGCGGCCTCTCCCGTTGCGGAGCACAGGCTCCAGACACGCAGGCTCAGTAGTTGTGCCGTACGGGCTTAGTTGCTCCGCGGCATGTGGGATCTTCCCAGACCAGGGCTCGAACCCGTGTCCCCTGCATTGGCAGGCAGATTCCCAACCACTGCGCCACCAGGGAAGCCCTTCTGTCATCTTTTGAGACGTGCCCTTAGCTCTCAGGTGCAAGGAGCTAGACCCTAACCTGATTGATTGTAAAAGATTATTGATCCAGAAGTCAAGAATCATTCACTGAATGCCATCTTAGGGAATGATAAATCTCTAAATGAAATTATGCCACCTGCAGTTTTCCCTTTACCTTTTCCTCACAGGTTTGCCTAGAGGTGAGGAAACTCGGATCTCTCTCTGGTTCTTGCTGAAAGGAGACACCTAGATGTGTTCAGAATGATCAGCAAGGCAGAGCCAGGACCTATAGGTGGCATAATCAGAAATGTTTACCAAGCGATTAACATGTGCCAACTACTTGCTGGTAGCTGGGTATATAGAGATGAATAAAATGGTCAAAAACAGCAATGAGATATCCTTTTGCTCTGATAGTATTTGCAAAATTTAAAAGGCTGACAGCAGCAAGTGTTGGTAAGGATATAGGGAAATGACAACTCTTGAACAATGCTGATGGGCATCAACATTGCTACAGCTACAAATTCCCATACCCTACAATCCAGCAGTTCTATTTCTAGGTCTCTGTATTAAAGTAACACTTATACATATACACCAAGAGATATGTAATAAAGCATATTTGTTGTGACTTTTTGTACTAGCAAAGTCTTGGAAACAACGTAACTGTTCATCAACAGGGGAATGGTTAAATAAAATGGGGGTACATCTATATAGTGGATCATTATACAGCAATTAAAACGAATTAACCAGATATATGCATCAACATGGATATATTTCAAAACCATTTTGGAATGAAAGAAGGAAATGACAGAATGATGCACACAGCCACATGACATTTGGGATATGATGTTCAAGCCAATACTGTATATTTTATATGGATACAGGTATGTCTCTAAATGTATAAAAAGGACTGGAAGGATACATATCAAACTCATGTTAGTATTTGGTTGCCTATGGAAAGGCAGGGAGGGAATAGAGCTCTGGAAGTGGAGGTCAAGGGGACATTTGGCTTTACCTCTAATATTTTATTCTGAAACAGTGGACCATATTCTCATAAATTATTTTTAAAGGAAATAGATAGAAAAATATTGGAAGCAAAAATGCCAAAACGTCAATAATGGTTACTTGTGGATGTTAGAAACATAGATGATTGTTATATTATTTTTTGTACTTTTCTGGATGTTTTAAAATTACCACCAACAACTAGAGAAACAACCACAAAATCCCACTGTCCATGACTTCAAAGAGGTTGCTCTCGAATGGGGGAGACTGACAGATAAACAAACACATAAATGGGTAGAGTTCAGGGTGCTGAGAGATCAAAGAGGAGAGGCTCCTAACTTACATCTAGGCATCTAATAAAAGAATCCGTGAGAAGAAGCCAATGATTTAAGCCTTGAAGATCAAGCACGAGCTTTCTAAGTCAAGAAGCTGCGTCCTGTGACTTTCCAGGCCAAGGAAAGAGTATAAGCAATGGAGTGGAGATAAAAAGTAGCATAGTATATGAGGAAACTCCAATTGGTTTTGTTTGTCTTGAGTACAAATTGTCAGGTGGGGCGGGGGGTGTGGTTGGAGATGAGGTAATATAGTTACGTAAGGTAGGTACTATTATTACTTCTATTTTAGAGAAAGAAAACAGAAGACTTACTGAGAGGATCAGGTCTGTTATCTGGGCAGCAAAATACTTTTTTGATGGATTACTTGAGGTCTAGTTGTGGGGATGAGTTTGCAAAAAGCTAGTGATTCCCAAATGTTGGTGAGCATCAAAGTCACCTGGGGGAGCTTAATAACATATGGGTTCCTGGACTCCAACCTATAGATTCTGATTTAACAGATCTGGGGTGGAACCCAGAGATCTGTAGGTTTAATATTCATCTCCAGGTGATTCTGATGTACGTGAGCCTGGGATCACACTTTGTATAATCCCCACACTATTGCTTTTCTTCCTTGAGAATGTTGGACCACTGGTGTCCATTTTTTAAGCATAGCCACCTAGGGGCAGGGCAAAGCTCTAACTGCTCATTACAAGAATTGGCCTTATTACCTTGGGACTCTGTTTCACTTAGATAACCAGTCACTGACATAAATGATAAAAGCCCACCTTCAAAAAACCATAGAGTGAACCAGGGCCCTTTAGTTTCTCACCTGAAGTCTTCCAGCTCCTAGAACTCATTAGATCCAGAGGTGAGCACTTTGTGTACGCTTAGTATAAACCCTGCTGGCTGGTCAGTTGATTAGGCTCAGTGTGACCATAAGTAAGAGCGATAAATCGTAGGTAAGTCATCAGTTTTGAATTTTACAGTAAGTCCCCTACATATGAATGAGTTCTGTTCTGAGAGCACGTTTGTAAGTTCAATTTGTTCGTAAGTCCAACAAAGTTAGCCTAGGTACCCAACTAACACAATCAGCTATATAGTACTGTACTGTAATAGGTTTATAATTCTTTTCACACAAATAATACATAAAAACTGGGACTTCCCTGGTGGTGCAGTGGTTAAGAATCCACCTGCTACATATATGCAATGGAATATTACTCAGCCATAAAAAGAAACGAAACTGAGTTATTTGTAGTGAGGAGGATGGGCTTAGAGACTGTTATACAGAGTGAAGTAAGTCAGAAAGAGAAAAACAAATACTGTATGCTAACACATATATATGGAATCTAAAAAAAAAAAAAAGGGTTCTGAAGAACCTAGGGGCAGGACAGGAATAAAGATGCAGACATAGAGAATGGACTTGAGGACACGGGGAGGGAGAAGGGTAAGATGGGATGAAGTGAGAGAGTGGCATGGACGTATATACACTACCAAATATAAAATAGATAGCTAGTGGGAAGCAGTCGCTTAGCACAGGGAGGTCAGCTCCATGCTTTGTGACCACCTAGAGGGGTGGGGTAGGGAGGGTGGGAGGGAGACGCAAGAGGGAGGAGATATGGGGATATATGTATACATACAGCTGATTCACTTTGTTATACAGCAGCAACTAACACACCATTGTAAAGCAATTATACTCTAATAACGATGTTTAAAAAAAAAATCCACCTGCTAATGCAGGGGACATGGGTTCGATCCCTGGTCTGGGAAGATCCCACATGCCGCAGAGCAACTAAGCCCGTGTGCCACAACTGCTGAAGCCCACGAGCCGCAACTACTGAGCCTGTGTGCCACAACTACTGAAGCCCGTGCTCCTAGAGCCCGTGCTCCACAACAAGAGAAGCCACTGCAATTTATTTTTTGTGTTTGTTTGTTTTTTATGTATTTTTTTTACTGCTTTTTAAAAAAAATTTAATTTATTTTTTTGGCTGTGTTGGGTCTTCGTTGCTGCACATGGGCTTTCTCTTGTGGCAAGCGGGGGCTACTCTTCATTGTGGTGCACAGGCTTCTCATTGCAGTGGCTTCTCTTGTTGAGGAGCATGGGCTCTAGGCGTGCAGGCTTCAGTAGTTGTGGCATGCGGGCTCAGTAGTTGTGGCTCATGGGCTCTAGAGTGCAGGCTCAGTAGTTGTGGCACACGGGCTTAGTTGCTTCGTGGTATGTGGGATCTTCCCAGACCAGAGATTGAACCCATGTCCCCTGCATTGGCAGGCGAATTCTTAACCACTGCACCACCAGGGAAGTCCCCCCATGCCCAATATCCTTTTAATAGTTCTTTTGTCAAAATAATATCTTCCTCCTGCTACTGAGATTATATCTCTTCACGCTTTCCAGTCTTTTGTAAGTTTTGTGTCCTTTTCAGACCAAAATGTGTTCATAAGCTCCATTTGTATAACATCCATGTGACTTGAAGTAAAAGATCCAAACAATCTCATGTATTTTTGTGTGTGTTTCTCCTCCCCTTTGGAGTCAACCTCTTTTTTTTTTTTAATATTTGTTTATTTATTTATTTGGCTGTGTCGGGTCTTTGTTGTGGCACATGGGATCTTTTGTTGCGGCATGCAAGATCTTTTTGTTGCGGCATGCAAACTCTTAGTTGTGGCATGTGGGATCTAGTTCCCTGACCGGGGTTCGAACCCGGGCTCTCTGCATTGGGAGTGCAGAGTCTTAGCCACTGGACCACCAGGGAAGTCTCTGGAGTCAACTTCTTTACTTTTCTTTTTCTTTCTTTCTTTAACAGATTTTCTTCTTTGTAGACATATTCTATGTGGATTAGGAAGAAACATTAGTATGGGCATTAAAAATGTAGTCATTACAAACTTCCTGTTATAAAATAATTAAGTCCTGGGGATGTAATGCACAGCATGGTGACCAAAGTTAATCGTATTGTATTGCATTTTGGAAGTTACTAAGAGAGTAGATCTTAAAAGTCCTCATCACAAGAAAACAAATTTTTTTGCAACTATGTATGGTGATGGCTGTTAACTAGACATATTGTGGTCATCATTTTGCAATATATAAAATATTGAATCATTATGTTGTACACCTGAAACTAATATAATGATATAGGTCAATTGTACCTCAATAAAAAATTATGGAGTCATGAAGCTGGTAGGACCTAAAGATATCCTCTGACACAGCCCCTGCATTCAGGCAGGTAAATATTTATTCTACTTGAATAAGTAGTTATCTCATCTCTTCTTCAAGACTATTTTGATGGTTTAGTCACATTTTGTCTCCACAGTCAAGATGTTCTTCCTCATGCCCAACCATGAGTTTTCTTACAAGAAGAGAATTAATGGTGGCCTTCCCTTTTATCCCCCAGACAATGATGTATGTATGAGTATTGTATGCCTTGACATTAAACTTTGAAATTGCTCTGAGATTCCCATGCACTATGAGCTGTAGACACCTCAGCAATCTCTCAGGTTTCTGTTCTTTTGGTTCCTGACCTTCATCTTTCACTTCTCTTTCCAGTCCTGTTCCTGCCCTTTGAACCCTTGAAGCATGTTTTAGACTTGTATGAATCCACATACCAAAGTCTGGGAGCCCTTGTTACAGCTTCAGGTCTTATATGGTACGGATAAGATCATGAATATCATCATCACCAACATTTACTGAGCACTTATTATGTGTCAGGCACTGTTCCAGGACCTTTATGTTTATTTATTTATTTTTAATTTTTAAAATTGAAGTATAGTTGACATACAATGTTATATTAGTTTTCAGGTGTACAACATAGTGATTTGACATTTATATACATTACAAATTGATCACCACAATAACTCTAGTAACCATCTGTCACCATACAAAGTTATTGCAATATTATTGACTATATTTCCTATGCTATACATTACATCATTATGACTTACTTATTTTATAACTGGAAGTTTGTACCTCTTGATCCCCTTCACCTATTTCACCCAACCCCCCACCCCTTCCCCTCCTCTGGTGACTACCAGTTTACTCTCTGTATCTATGAGTCTGTTTCTTTTTTTCTTTTTTTTTTTTTAATGAGTCTGTTTCTGTTTTCCATTTGTTGTATTTTTTAGATTCCACATATAAGTGAAATAATTTGGTATTTGTATTTCTCTGTCTGGCTTATTTCATTTAACATAATATTGTATAGGTCCATCCATGTTGTTGCAAATGGCAAGATTTCATTCTTTCTTATGACTAATATTCCATTGTGTGTGTATGTGTGTGTGTGTATATATATATACACACATACCATATCTTCTTTATCTATTCATTTATTGATGGACACTTAGGTTGTTTCCATATCTTGACCATTGTAAATAATGCTGTGCAATGAACATAGGGGTTGCATATATATTTTTTTCAAATTAGTTTTTCATATTCTTTGGATAAATACCTGGAAGTGGAATAGCTGAATCATATGGTAGTTATATTCTTAATTTTTTGAGGAATCTCCATATTGTTTTTTATAGTGGCTGGACCAATTTACATTCCCACCAACAGTGCATGAGGGTTCTCTTTTTCTCTGCATCCTCGCCAGCTCTTGTTGTTTCTTGTCTTTTTGATGATAGCCATTCTGACAGGTGTGAGGTGATATCTTTCTGTGGTTTTGATTTGCAATTCCCTGATGATTAGTGATGTTGAGCATATTTCTACGTGCTGGTTGGTCATCTGTATGTATTCTGTGGAAAAATGTCTATTCAGATCCTCTGCCCATTTTTAAGTTGGATTGTTTGTTTTTCTGACATTGAGTTGTATGTATTCTTTATGTATTTTGGCTATCAACCCTTTATTGGATATATCACTTGCAAATATAGTCTCTCATTCAGTAGGTTGCCTTTTAGTTCTGTTGATGGTTTCCTTCACTGTGCAAAAGCTTTTTAGTTTGATATAGTCCCACTTGTTTATTTTGCATTTGTAGCCCTTATCTGAGGAGACAGATCCAAAAAAACATTGCTAAGTCCGATGTCAAAGAGCATACTACCTAGGTTTTCTTCTAGGAGTTTTGTGGTTTTGGGTCTTATATTTAAGCCTTTAATCCATTTTGAGTTTATTTTTGTATATGGTGTAAGAAAGTGGTCCAGTTTCATTCTTTTGCATGTAGCTGACAGGACCTTTATGTTTAATCCTATTTACTCCTCACAAAAATTGTACGATATAGGTACTGCTGTTATTCCATTTTATAGAATGAGAAGTGGAGACTTGGCATGGCCAAGGAACTTGCTCTATTTTACTCAGTCAGTAAGGGTTAGAGCCAGAATTTGAACTTAGGTCTTATATTTGAGCCTTTGCTTTTAGTCACTATGCTCTACTGTCTCCCTAGAGAGCTTTGGATAGAAGGTATAACTGTTTCATTCCAAAGGTAGAGACACACACACAGGAGACAGAATTAAACATGTCTTTCTATTTACCAACATGGGCAAAATGTAAACCAGAAGGTTTATGTGAGGTTGGCATAAATTGTCAGATTTTCTTTTGCTACCTCTTTGGAATCAATTTTCATTGGACCTTGGTGATTAGGACTTTTGACTAAAAGTTCCACAAGACCCTATGCAACCATATATATGCAACCATCTATATGAAAAAGAGAGTACAACAGTGCTTAAGTGTGGTAACACAGGTTCTATACGGTTCATATGAAATGTCTCAGTTGTCTCCTAAAGGGATTTTTGAGGTGTGTCCGATAAGTTTTCACAGAATGGCTCTGATGACTTTACTTTTGTGTTAAAGCAGAGGTTCTCTCCTTGCTTGCATTTTGTGCAAATTCTCAAATTTCCCCTCTCCTGACCCTATCTTAGTAGAGCTACAACTTTGCAGTCTCTGCAAGACTCTTGAATCCATTAACTGAAAAGCACTTTGAGATCAACATTCACAAAGATAAGCCATATGCAGGGTCATGAAAACACATCTTGGCAAATTAATTTAAATTACACAAAGTATACTATCTGACTATAGTGAAATTAAACTAGAGATCAATAACAGAAAGATAGCAGGAAAATCTGCAATCACTCAGAAATTAAGTAACATATTCCTAAATAATCCATAGGTCAAAGCAGAAACATCATGGAAATTTAGAAAATATTTTCAACTGAATGAAAATGAAAATACAACATATTAAAATTTGTGGCATGTATCTAAAGCAGTGCTTAGATGGAAATTTAGAACACTAAATGCTTAAAATAGAAAAGAGAAAATATCTCAAATCAGTAATCTAAGCTTCTACCTTAAGAAACTTGAAAAAGAAGAGCAAATTAAACCCAAAGAAAGCAGAGGAAAGAATAGGGTGCACAAACTGATAAAATTGAAAACAGAAAGTCAACAGAGAAAAATCAATAAAACCCAAAGCTGTTTCTTTTAAGATTCATAAAATTGATTAACCTCTAGCATGACTGATAAAGAAAAGGAGAGAAGCACAAATGACTTAACATTAGGAATGAAAGAGGGGGTTTCACTACAGACCACACAGACAATAAAAGGACAAAAGGGGCATAATATGAATAACTATGTTATTATAAATTCAACAATTCAGATGATATGGACCAATTTCTCAAAAATCACAAATCACCAAATTAACCCAAGAAGAAACAGATAACTCGAATAGATCTATAGATATTAAATAAATTGAATCTGTAATTAAAAACCTTTTGAAAAAGAAAACTCAAGATCTGGATAGTTTCACTGGAGGTTTCTATCAACCATTTAACAAAGAAATGACACCAATCTCTACACAATCTCCTCCAGAAAATAGAAGAGGAAATACCTCCCAACATATTTTATGAGGCCAGTATTATCCTGATATCCAAGCCAGATATAGATATTATAAGAAAACTACTGATTAGTATTCCCCATGAACATAGATGTAAAAATCCTCAACAAAATATTAGCAAATTGAATTTAACAATATAAAAAGAGTAATACAGCATGACCAAGTGGGGTTATTCCAGGAATGCAGGACTGGTTCAATATTCAAAAATCAGTCAATATAATCCACCATATCTACAGTCTAAAGAAGAGAATCCACATAAGCTTATCAATTGATCTTCTTTTTTTCTTAACAAAACCCAGCATCCATTCATGATAAAAACTCTCAGCCGATTAGGAATACAGGGAACTTCCTCAATTTGATAAAAGGTATCTACAAAAACCCTACAGCTAACATCATACTTAATGGTAAAAATCAAATGCTTTCCTCCTAAGAGTGAGAACAAAGCATGGATTTCTACTCTCACCACTCCTATTCATCACTATACTGTACTGGAAGTTCTAGCTAGTACAGTAAGAAAAGAAAAAGATGTAGAAGGCATTCAGATTAAAAAGGAGGCAATAACAATTTGCAAACATGATTTTCTATGTAGAAAAACGTTAACAAATTGACAATAAAACTTCTAGACTAGTAACAGACTTTAGCAAGGTCACAGGATACAACGCTGACACACAAAAATCAATTGTATTTGTGTATATCAGCATTGAATAATTAGAAACCAAAACTTAAAAAATATAATACCATTTATAATAGCTCCAAAATGAAATAATTTTATATAAATCTAATAAAACATGTATAGGGTCTATATGCTACAGTCTACAAGCTGCTGATTAAAGAAATCAAAGAAGACCTAAATAAATGGAGAGATTGACCATTCTCATGTATTAGAAGACTAAACACAGTTAATTTGTCAATTCTACCCAAACCCAGAAGTATTTTTGTGTATATATACAAGCTGATTCTAAAATTATATAGAAAACAAAGGAAGCGGTGTAACCAAACAATTTTCAAAATAAAGAACAAAGTTGGATAAATCATACTACTCAATTTTAAGATTTACTATGAGCAGTTCTCAGCAGTTTGATTATGGTGTGCCTGGGCATAGATTTCTTTGGATTTATCTTGCTTATGATTTGCTGAGCTTCTTGAATCTGTAGGTTTATATCTTTTGCTAAATTTTGGAAGTTTTCAGCCATTATTTCTTTAGATATTTGTTCTGCACCATACTGTACTATTGAGTCCATCTAGTGAGTTTTAAAAACTTTTTTACTTTTGTATTTTTCAGTTCTAAAATTTCTATTTTTTCTTTACATTTTCTATTTTTTCCGAGATGCTCTATAGTTCCATTCATTTCAAAATTTGTCTTTTCTCATGCAAGTTGAGATTTTCCTAATTCTTCATATGCTGAGTACTTTTGGATTCTATCTTGTGCATTTTGAATATTATGAGCCTCTGGGTCTTGTTTAAATCCATGGAGAAAGTTGATGTCTTTGTTTTAGCAGGCAATCTACTCAGTTGGGTTTGGGCTGCAAGTTCTGACCAGATTTCTGTGGATTTTGCTTTCAGTGTTAGATCCATTTTTCAAAGCCTTTGCAATGCTGTTTGTATCTATCCTGCCCAGTGGCCAGTATGGGACTTGGGCAGTGGTCTATCCTGGAGTTCAGTTTTCAGAATCTTTGCTATGCACTTTTGGGTCAGATCCAATATGCGCACCTTAGTGGTGAGCCCAGAAGTTTATAAACAACAGGTTTTGGGGCCAGGCCACTTTGCCAAGCTCCTCTTTCTCTGCCGTATCCCTGGTACTTTCTGGTTCTTTGAGACTTCCCTCTTGGTCCTCTGGCCAGAAAATTGGCCTTTGTTACTCCAGTCTTCTGTGCACTTCCCATAGTTGTGCTCACATCTGGGGCCAGGTGATGGGAGGACAGAGAGAAAAAAAAACAGTGGGGTTTTCCCCACTCTCTGGGGCCCACTGCTTCGCTGACCTTCCCTCTGTGTTTAGCTGCCTTTGGGCCCCCACTGTTGCTGCCACTGCTGCCTTCTTTATGGAATTGCCTGGGGGCTTGGCCATGAGAGAACACAGAAAAGAAAAGGGAAGAGAGAAAGAAGAAAAAAAAAAACAGAATAGGAAAAGGGAATTTCTTCCATTCTGTCCAGGTGTTAGGAGACTCATTTCCCATGCCTTGAACCCGAATTAGAGGGCTTCTTGGAATTCTCTCTGTCCTGACCTGGTGCCCAATTCTGGATTTTGGGTTTAGGTCAGAGGGTACTAGTGGAAAAATGGGAAACCCAGCACTGGGTCAGTGGTACTTTTGATTGTGGTCTTCTTCTCCAACTGCCTGTTACTTTTTACTTTTTCTTCAAATAGCTGTTTCATGCTTTCTGTTCAGATTTTATAGCTGCATTTAGTAGAAAAGGCAGGTTGGAATGTACTTACTCCATCTTACCCAGACCTAGAACCTGTTCACTGCCTTTGGGACTCTTAATAATCTGGTTCCCACATTCTTTTCCAGTCCTCAAACAGCTGATTTTGAAGTGCCTCTACCCTTGTGGGTCACATGGCCTGGCTAGTTTGCTCAGGGAAGTGAGCAGAGAGCCTCTAGTTGGGATATTCATTGAAAGCAGCTTTCTAAACCTGTGTCGAGATTAGAATAAAAGGGGTTCCATATTCTCTACAGAGTGTGTATTGGGTAGCTGATGTAAGAAAAATGGGAAAGTACATTTCTCCCTTACCTGTGAAACAGACATAATGAGATTCAAAAATACCAGACTTATAAATATGAATAGGGTCAATGTCCCCTCTCACCTAACTGAGAAATTCCATTTTGTAATTATCAACCTCCATTGCAGAAACAGTGTCATTATTGGATTTCCCACCCTTCTAATCAGGGGAATACAGACTTTGGGGTAGAGATAACAATAAATTCAAGGTTAATTAATTGCCTCTGGACAAGGGGACCTGCCACCTTCCTCCCCTTGAGTCATCTCAGCAACCCCCTGTGTGGGTCGTGGAGTGGCCAAAGGCACTAGAAGCCCCCATGCTGAGATGAACTTTGTAGCTGATTTGAAAACTTGATATGGACACAAAAGGTCGTATGCCATCTACACTTTCAGCCTGCCTGGTGTTGCCTGAATATAGAGTTCTAGAGTCATTTGTCCAAGCTGAAAGGGCTCATAGGGATCCTCAGATCCACAGAGAACCTTAGATTGGGGTCCCATCCCTTCATTATACGAATGGACGAAGTGACCTGTTGAAGGTCATATGAAAGGCAGTGGCAGCTCTGAGCATAAAACACTTTCTTCTGACTTCCTGTATGTCCTTTGCTCTTTCTATTACACTTTCCAAAGACCTAAAGGTGAAACCAAGTGCTGTAAGAGTGTGTGACCTCTGGAATGATGGGTGATCAGTTAGTAGCAAGAGCAGATAGTGGCCTAGGCTTAGGACTTCACAACACTGAGGAGAATCCTATCACTCTTCAGATGAGAAAGATGACAGAGGGTGTCAAGCTCTAATAATTCTCATGGCCCCTGAGTAAGATAGGAAATTGTTGTTCCTGTTTAAGGAGGAAACAGGCTCAGTTGCCTCAGTTGCATTAAGGTCCAAGACATAGAATAAAATGCAAAGTCTGAGTTAGAACTTGACTCTTGTATTTCCTTCATGCATTCATTTTTGATTCTTATGGTGAGGTCAGGTTTTATTAAAAGAACCAAATACCACAGCTGGTCATAACCAGGGTAAAAAAAAATAGTTTTACGGTCCCTTCTACTATACACAATGTTATTCCTAATTTGTTTAATAAACACAAGTCAAATTACCTCTATGAACTTTTTTATTGACCTTGTAAATAATTTATTGGATCTGTGTGTAGACAAAACTAGAGTATGAATGGAGTGAACCTGCCTGATGTTGTTGAAAGAGCATTTAAGGTTTGTGATCCTAGGTGAATCAGTTAATCTCTCTGGGTCTTAGGCTCCCGTCTGCAAAATGAGGATTTGGGACCAGATGATCTTTAGGGTTTAGTCTAGCTTTGAAATTTTGTGCTGCCTTGAGATTTTCCTCTAAACTTTTAAATTCTTCTCCCTTGCTGCATAATCTTCCCCTTCCATTAAATTGTGTGTGTGTGTGTGTATGTGTGTGTGTGTGTGTGTTTGTAGGGTATGTAGCGAATGAGAGAATAGTTTAATGAAATTACTGTTCTGTGTTGCTTAACTAGGTTCGTCACAATTTAACAGAAAGACTTCTAAGAATTCTGAATGACTCTTTTATTGAGAAGGCTATTTCCTGGAGGACAACAGATGTGGTAATTGTGAACAAATATCAGACAAGCAGTAATTTACAAGCCATCTCCCCAAAACAAAGCAAAGCCATATATAACCCTGATCCTGCTCAGTGTTCTAGTAATTCCTAATGGATAAGTAGGAATTGTTTTGTATTCTTTTTTTACCTCTAATTTTCTTCTCCTACCAATGGAGAGAGGTCAGCTTTTTCTTTAACACTTTCAAGATTTGAAAGTACTGTGTCTGAAAAGATCAAGTGTTTATAAAGACCAGCACCTGTAGGAAATCACTTGAAAGAGAATTCTGATCTGTTTACACATGGGGAGCAAGGTAATGGAGTGAGATCATGCATTGTAAGTGTGTGTGTTTTTGTGTAGTTTAAACATCTTTTTATTTTAGAAGTTTTAGATTTACAGAAAAATTGCAAAGATAGTATGAAGAGTTCCTATGTGTTCCACACCTAGTTTCCCCAGTTATTAACATCTTTCATTAGTATGGCACATTGGGCACAACTCATTAACCAATCCCGACACACTAGTATCACCTAAATATACTGTATTCAGATGTCCTTAGTTTTTACCTAATATCCTTTCTCTATTCCAGGATCCCATCCAGGACACCACATTATACTTAGTCACTGTATCTCCTTAGGCTCCTTATGGTTTGAGAGTTTCTCAGACTTTCCTTGTTTTGGATGGTGTTGTAGGGGAGGAAAAATAATTTTCCCTCTACCCTTCTAGGGTCTTGGCTGAGACTCCCCCACCCCCCATAATAAAAGACAGATTAACAGGAGAAAAACAAACAGAAGTTTAATAACATGTATTCCTCCTGTATATATGGGAGAGAGATCCAGGAAAACTGAGTAACTCCCTGAAATGGCCCAAGTCACCACCTTAAATACCATCTCCAGCTAAAGACAAAAGGTTTGGTGGGGGGAGGTGGACAAAGGCAGTTATGGGAGGTTTTCATGCAAAGCACAGTAAGCAAGGGCATGGTTGTTATGCAGATTTAAGTTCTTGCCTTCTCCATTGACAAGAGTTTCTAGAGCTTTGGTCATCCTCCTCTTCCTGGTACAGAGAAGGAGACACCCTTACAAATGGAGGTTTCCTTTATAGATGTAAGTGTCTCTTACAAAAGGGTACCTCCTACTCGGTTGTCAGAGCTTCTTCTATGTCTGCTGTTTCTTAAAAATAACCAGCTCAAGATAATCCTTATGCCAAAGAGGCATTTTGGAGTGGCACATTCTGCTCCCTTTCAACTTGACAGTTTTAAGGAGTAAAGTCCAAAATTTTGTAAAATCTCCCTCAATTTGTAGTTTTTCTTTTTTAAGGGCTAATGTAGTTTTAGGAGATGATTCTGTGTTGGTCAGATGTGGGATGAAGCTCCCATTCTCATGTGGCCTGGTTGATCTGCTTTTGTTCCAGGCGCAGACTGTACTTTACTTCAAATGTGTATGGTTAGCTATGGTGGGTGGTGTTAGAAGGAGGAGGGGAATGTGGGCCCCTTGCCAGGTGACACAGTCATTTTAGATCAGTCTTCCCCAGTAAAACAGGGTCAAGTCTAGTCTTTCTGATGGTGGCTCTGTAGTAACCTCTGTATGTATGATTCTATTACATGGAAATGCTATTTTAGGGTCCTTAACAAAGCATATTTGAAATAGTATGCTTGCTAGAAATTTGTTGGGAAATACTGTACAAGAAGATTCGGGCATGTAACCTGGGAGTCATCCTTAACATTCTTCCCCCTTTATCACCTGCTACATCTAATCCATCATCAAGTCTTACCAATTTTACCCCCTCCCCCCAGTATCTTTCTAAGAACTTATTCATTCTCAGTACTTCCTCCATTACCATCCCAGTTGAAGCTCTCTTCAGCTGTCATCTGGAATACTATAACTGTCTCCTAACTAGCCTCCTTACTTCCACTCTGGCCCCCTTTCAATACATTCTTTATATTTTGTTCATTCATTCATTCATTCATTCAATCAAAATATATTTATCAACTACCCACCATGTGCCAGGCACCATTCTACGTGTTGGTAATATAGCAGTAAACAAAACAAAGCCCCTGAACCCATAAAGTTACATAATATTGGGAGAGATGGGCAATAAGCAAATATTTAATCAAATGTTAGGTTGTGATAATGCCATGAAGAAAAATTAAACAGGCAAGGAAATAGTGTCAGGGGGTGCGATTTTAATTTTATTTATTTATTTATTTATGGCTGTGTTGGGTCTTCGTTTCTGTGCGAGGGCTTTCTCTAGTTGCGGCAAGCGGGGGCCACTCCTCATCGCTGTGCGCGGGCCTCTCACTGTCGCGGCCTCTCTTGTTGCGGAGCACAGGCTCCAGACGCGCAGGCTCAGTAGCTGTGGCTCACGGGCCTAGTTGCTCCGCGGCATGTGGGATCCTCCAGGTAGACTAAACAGCAAGCCCAATGGCTTTTGGGTGGGAACAAGGTTGGCATTTTCTAGGAATAGCAAGGAAGCCAATGTGATTGGAGCAGAGGTAACAAGGGTAGAGTAGGGGAGGTAGCCAGGGGCCAGAGCTCTGCAGATCATGGTGCAAGGACTTGGGTTTCTCTCCCAAGTGTAATTGAAAGCCTTAGGAAGATTTACAGCAGAGGAGTGGCATGATTGAGTGATTTTCCGTAATATTAATCATGTGACATTCTCTCTCCTACTTAAAAGCTTTCAAAAGCTTTCCATGGATTTTAGGATAAAGATCAAATTATTTACTGTGATCTATAAGGCCCTGTATGGTTGTGCTCCATCTGAGTCTTCAGCCTCATATTGTATTATGCCTTCAAGTCTTTGTACTTATCAATCTTTATCTTGCCACAGGGCCTTGGAACATGCTATTTCCTCTGTCTGGAATGCTCTTCCCTCCCCTCTTGTTTCATTAATGCCTATTCATCCCTCGGATCTCATTTTATTGTTCATTTTCACTGACTAGGTAAAAATCCTCCTATTATGAAGGTTTATAGCACTATATCCATCTCTATCATAGCATTTGTCATAAGTGCAATTCTGTATTTGCATAATTATTTGAATAACATACTCTGCCATGCAAAATTGGAAGCTTTGTCACCCTTATATCCTTGGCAGCCAGAGCACTTGGTATCTTTACAGAAGATACAAAATCAGCATTTATCGAATGAATGAATAAATAAATATATTTCCCTGAGGTCTAACTTGTGTATTTTATATTGGGGCAGGCATGGGGGCTTGACAAGAATCTACTATCTGCTATGTGTTTGGGACACCCAAGAAATGTGTCATATACCTTTAATTCTGTACCTGATGGCACTATCGATTCACTAGATACAGCTGTTCTCTCTGAGTATTGTATTTTTCACAGATCAACTGGCTCACTGGATACTGTCACTGCTGTGCTGGTGTGGTAGTGTCAGCTTATATTAAAGCCCTGCTCCATCAGGCACCGTAGCCTCTTTAGTGCACTGATGGGCATAGTGGGTCTTGCTGCTGCTTTACTGAGTAGAGAAGTACCCTGTTGATGGATGCCATTGCTCTGATAGTTTCCCTTACTTTACCAAAGTGGCCTATGATAAAGTTAAGGATGTGTGTATGTGGTGGGGGGATCTTTCTGTATCACGTTATCCTCATTCAGAGGAGCCCTAAATAGTGTTGCTGGGGCCACTGATGTTTGAGTTCAGTGAAAAAACTCCTTTCCTTTTCACTAGGACACACACATGCACATGAGGGACCATGCTGCTCTCAAATATTATGTGAGCTGTAGAATCGGACCTACAGACATGGGTTCCTCTCACAACTCCACACATTACTGGCTGGATGACCTTGTATGTTGTTACCTTTGAGCTTCAGTTGTTTCCTCATCCGTGAAATGGTACAATGACAACTTCCTTGCAGGGTCCTTACAATACGTAAATTAGATAAATGCATATAAAGCTTTTACCACAGGGTCTGATATAATAAGGATAGCTAAACAATTTGTGAGTTAGGAACTGTTCTAAGTGCTATACAAATATTGCCTCATTTAAACATGCTCACAAACATCCTGTGAAGTAGGTACTATAATCTCCATTTTATAAATGAAGAAACTGAGGTACAGAGAGGTTAGGTAATTTGTCCAAGATCACACAGCTAGAAGTAGCAGAGCTGAGAGGGAGGAGCTGGTCTAAATGAGTTCTAAAATCCCTTTCCCCTCCAAATTCTAGGATTCTATACATTGAATTAGTACAAGGTCACTGTATTACATAAATAGATATATTCATTAACCACCCCACTCCCCACAGCAGTCCTTCTATAAACCCATATTAGGGCTAACACTAATGAGAAGATAAAAGCATAAGTAGCTGCCTGACTTTTTTTTTTTTTTTAAGCTTAGATTATTTATTTATTTATTTATTTATTTTTGGCTGTGTTGGGTCTTCATTTCTGTGCGAGGGCTTTCTCTAGTTGCGGCGAGCGGGGGCCACTCTTCATCGCAGTGCGCGGGCCTCTCACTATCGTGGCCTCTCTTGTTGCGGAGCAAAGGCTCCAGACGCACAGGCTCAGTAGTTGTGCTGCCTGACTTTTATCTGAGAATAATTGAATATTCCTGGCAGCCAAAGGCTCTGAGCAGAGTGGCTCTTTAAGATTACTGACTTAAAAGAGGGCTTCATTGCAGCCCATCCTATCCTAGCGGTTTTCCCTGATGTTTATATCCTCAAGAAGGAGCAGGGCACTGGAAAGTAAATTCAAATTGGTCTTCTCAGGTTATGTGAGAGCTATTGTGGCTTGCAAATGTCTGGTTTTGGACAGATAATTGGCTCATGGGTGTATCTAGTTTTTTTGGGGGTGTGTGTGTGTGATCTTATTAACATTGATAATGAAAATAAATGCTAAAGAATAAGGCTAATCATATTGCAAAGAATGAAAAACTATATATTCCTATCAAAAAATATGAAATCACACACACACACACACACACACACACACACACACACACACACACACACACACACACACCCTAACTGCATATGATTACTAAAGCCAAAGCAGGACAATTTCAGAAAAAATACACAGAAAAAACCCTGATAATCTTGAGGATTTACCCCAGGGGTTCCCAAACTTTGGGATTTCTCACCTGGGGAGATTTAAAAACTGCTGATACTCAAGTTGCACCCCATACCAATTAAATCAGAATGTCTCGGGTTGGGGTGGGAGCCAGGCTTTTTTGTTTTTTTAAAGATCCCCTGGTGAGTGCAATGTGCAACAAAATTTGGGAACCACTGGTTTAGCTTATCTATACAGAAGTCATCATCTTCCTCTGAAGGCTCTACTGAAGAGTCAATGATAAGGAAGCCTTTGAAGATCTGACATTATTTAGTAAATGAATCTCCAAGGTAGGATTCCTAAGTATTAGGAAAGGGTGGGTCTTCCTTGAGATCATGGGCTTTGTTCTTACTTGGACGGCATGTCTTCATCAGATTTAGCCTCAAATAAGAAGAGCTGAAAGTAGCTGAAGAGAGGCAAAAGAAAGGGCTCCAGATTTTTTTTTTTAATAGAAGGAGCTTGAGGAGGGTGATTTGGTTTTAATTTGTGTGACTGTTTGCAAAAAACACCCAATATCTATAGGTTTGTTTAGGATGGCTGATGAGATTATGAGGGAAGATAAGGTCATCAATTGTTACCACCATGGAAGAGAAGAGGAATTTACACTTTCTTTTGCCAAGGAGTTTTTCAGCAAAACGGTGAGGAAGGTAAGGTTCTCAGCAAAATCTGCAACCATGTAGCACCATCTTCTTTTCCTGTCTCCATTCATTAGTGTTTCTAACCCCAGTAAGTAGGTTTAATAAACAATCACTAATATTTACATAGTTTTTACCTTGTGCAGATGCTGTTTAGAATCACTTGTTACATCAACACACCGTGTCTTAACCCAAAGAAATAGCTCATTGAGTGCAATATCAGGATCCAATGATTAGAAATACTCATTGGGTTCAAAGAAATATTTTGTGAAACTCAGTCTTACCAGTCTCTGAAAACTTGAGTCTAGTATCTTTCAGATGCTCTAGAATGGCTCATCACGTTTCTGAACTATGTCTCCAAACATCTGTATATTCTCAAACATTCACCAAAAATGAGGAATTCCTTTAGGGTAGCTTTTACTTCAGACTTTGTTGCTTCCTGGAGCTGTCTTCTCCATTTCTTTGATAAGTGCCTCCTTAACATCTGTTTGCATTTGCACTTATTTTCTGTAAGCTCATAAATTGCACTGATGATTTTGAATCTCTTATCAAATAGAGGTTGATAGAAGCATTTTTTAAAATATCATGAACTTCTCTATGAAATTTAGCTTTCGTTTGAGCAATTTTAAACTGAACATTTTTGAGGGCGTTAGATAACTGCTGGGCATCCTAACTGTATTCTACGTGGGCTGTGGGTGTTTTTTCGCAAATCTTTCTTGGGAAGCTTGAGGAATTTGCCTCCCCTCAAGTTTTTTCCTTCCTTCCTGTCCTCAAGAACAGAAAACAGAGCCTCCTGGGCAGAGCTTGAGGGTCTTTTGCTTTCCCACGTGAGGGCCTTTATCTTCCTCCTCATTAGCTGTGAGGCCAAGTTGCTCAAGTGTCCTCCATCCCCTAATTAAGACAGGCAGCCCAGGAGGGTGTGGACGGTGAAAGATGATGGGCAGCCCTCAGCACCATAGTCTATCTTTCTGGCGCCTTGTTGTGGGATTCCCTCCTCTTGGCCTTCATGAGCTGCCTTCTCCGCATTAAGGTTCATGTCGCCAACCCTCTCCTGGACATGATCGCCAGCTTCCCCTCCTCCCCCTCCATCCTTCACAGCAGCCACTTCTGGTTGGGCCAGTGGAGCCGGTTTTATGTCTCCTTCATCAGACATAAGACCTCCTCAGTAGCTCTGGCTGGGAAGTGGGGGCACAGGTGAGAGAAAACAACGAAAGTGGCCACAGGGGTGCTGCTGGGGTGAGGGTGCTGGGCTGTGGCCGAGGCGACAGCCGCTACTGCTGGGTGACCAGGATTAGGCAAGACTGGCTGAGGAGCAGAGACCCTGCCCGCGACGGAAAGTCTGGGTGGCCTCAACACAGGGCAGGACCTCAGTGTCAGACTAGCGGGTTCCCTCCATGTCAGCCAGTCTTGAGCTGGCATTTAAATCTGGCCAAGGTCAGGGCAAGTCGAAGGGGAGCAGCCAGGATCAGGGAAGGTCAACAGTTGGCCCCTGCTGTTCCCTCCAGCAAGTTTCTTCAGTGGGTCCTGGAGGCCTCTAGGTCTAAGAGAATTTGCTGGGAAAAGGTGATTGACAGGCCATTTCTTCCTCGCCTCCCCACCCCGCCACCCGCCTCCACATTGCTTTTGTGAGGAGGGGCTCATTGCTCCTCTCTCCACCGCAGACCCCAGGAAGAAAGCCTGGTTTGAGTGCCAACATGCCATATGCAAATGACTTAAGACAGGTAGCTTTTCACAAACACAATTCCACCAAGGGGAAGGAGTGTTTCCTCCCACTAATACAAACTCCAATCAAACTTTTCCTTTTTTTAACCCTTTGATCCCAGGTCAAGAAGACAGCATGGTTTTGCGCCAAATGCCCTGGAGGTCAATGCTCAGATATTAATGAAAATGTTTTAGGTCTGGAAGGGGCCTTAGGAATCATGGAATCCAGTGGTTCTCCAAAGTTGGGTGCGCATAGGAAGCACCTGGAGGGCTTGTTAGACCACAGATTACTGGGCCCCACCCCAGAGGTCAGGACGCCAGGGTCTGGGGTGACCTGAGAATTTGCATTTCCAAGAGCTTCCTGTGGGAGGCTGATGCTGCTGGTCCGGGCACTGCACTTGCACTTGGAGAACCACGGGTCTAATCCAACTTCCTCATTTCATAGATGGGTCAACTGAGGCAGAACCCCAGCTGGGTTCCATGATTGGTCTTAACGCTTACCAGTTGTTATGACTTTGCAATCTCATTTAGTTTTTCTGGGTCTCAGTTTTCTTATCTACAAAATTAGGTAATAACCTCTGGCCTGCCTACCCCACGGAGTTTAATTTACAGGTGGCTGCTATTGGGTAGTTACTCAGGCTTTTAGCAGCAACCCTCTGGTTTGGTGTGGAGCAGTCACGTGGTTATCAGGTCCACGAACTTAAACAGCTCCCCTCTGGTTAGTGGGTCAGAGTTTACTGTCTGCGTTCCCTTTCACTGAGGACCGAGAGAGGAAGAGGCTGTCAAATTGGGGGTAGGACATAAAGCATTTGTTCTTTTTGTTGTGTTTTTCTCATCCTGCATGTGCCTCTTATGTTTGTTAATATTTCTAAGTATATTGGTTTTCCTTTTTTGTGTAGAAAGTTTCCCAATGTTTTCCTTTTCTGTTTCTTTCATATTCTTTAAAAATTCTTTACCATCTGATAAGACTATTCAAGGATATATTTTCTTATTTTCCTCGTGAATTTTTACCTTGTATACCCATACCCCTCTGGAGTTATGATGGCACGTGTTCTGAAGTTCGGATCTTGGTTGACTTTCCTTTTTTCTAAACAGCTAACCTCTGGCATCATTTTTTAGGTAATCCCTTTCCTCTCTTTTGATGTGTGGCTGTGCATCCTAGGAATGTAGAATAGGTGGGAGTGAGATTTGTGTCCAAGCCCATTTTTTTTCCAGATGGGGAAGCTGGGGCCCAGAGCAGCTAACTGCTTTTCCTAAGGTCATGTTAGTTAATGGAGAAGCTGTGATTAAAACCAACATCTCTGACTTCTAATCTGAATTTGAGATAGGTCTGCTTCTTTTCTATAGAGCTCCAGGGACATTTGACAGGAGAAGGTTATTAAGCAGCCACAAAGTAAATGAGCATGACCCAGGGTCTCTGAAAGATACAGACCAGCCTTCCTTACCCATCCCACAGAAACCAGTAAATATTTACTGCACACCTATGTTCAATGACTCATATGAGACATTGCTGGGGACAGAAAAGCAGGTGTCACTATCTCTAGTGACAGGGGCTCAAGTCTAGTTGGGAGAAAGATTGCATGTGAAATATTTCCATCTTCACAGTCTCATGTATTGACTCACTCACCTCTGCAACAGAGTCAGGAAGTCCCACAGTGTGTGGGCTTTTCCCAGGAAATGTTTCACAGAGGAGAGAGGACTTGAACTCAAAAGATGACAGTATCCCCTACCTGGGTAGGGCAGTAAAGGCAAGAAATTGTCTACACAGTATCTGTGTTAGAATTCACACAAGGCCTTAGAGGGTCCTAAGGTGTAAGTAAAGCCTGACTCAAGGAGTGGGGGAAGGAACAGCATATTGCTTCTGGCCAGAGGACAGACCTGGGTGATGTGATGGAGGTTCCTGTGGTGAGGAAGGTGCCTAATAGGGCACCCCCATTTCCTACCACGTGCTATGACCAGGGCTGTCTCTACTCGCTACTTTTCCGTAGCAGAAACAAATACTCCTAGATAGATTTTTTTTTTTAATACAAAAGAGTGCACTCATTTTTTTTACCTGCTTCCTGTCTCTGTCCATTTCTTTTTTTTTTTTGCATTGAATCTAATTATAGACCAAAGACTAAAAGTTTGGGATAAAGGTGATAAACAATTCATAACTGAAATACATATCGATAATGTATAAATAGCACAACTAAAAGTGGAAGAGGAAGAGAGGGAAGGAAAAAATAGAATGAGCTCGTGGATTATTACATAGGCATATGGGAGCCCACGGATATTTTTTTTTAATTTTATTTATTTTTTATTTATGGCTGTGTTGGGTCTTCGTTTCTGTGCGAGGGCTTTCTCTAGTTGCGGCAAGCGGGGGCCACTCCTCATCGCGGTGCGCGGGCCTCTCACTGTCGCGGCCTCTCTTGTTGCGGAGCACAGGCTCCAGACGCGCAGGCTCAGTAATTGTGGCTCACGGGCCTAGTAATTGTGTGCTCCACGGCATGTGGGATCCTCCCAGACCAGGGCTCGAACCCGTGTCCCCTGCATTGGCAGGCAGATTCTCAACCACTGCACCACCAGGGAAGCCCCTGGATTTTTTTTTTTTAATAGACTTCATTCTTTAGAGCAGTTTTAGGTTCACAGCAGAGTTGAGCAGGAGGTACACAGATTTCTCATGTACCTCCTGCTCCCACACGTGCACAGCCTCCCCGACTATCAACATTCTACACCAGAGGGGCACATTTGTTACAATTAACCAACCCTACATTGACAAGTCATTATCACTCAGAGTCCATAGTTTACATTAGGGTTTACTTTTTCATTTTTTTAACATCTTTATTGGAGTATAACTGCCTTAGGGTTTACTCTTGATGTACATTCTTTAGGTTCTGAGAAATGTATAATGACATGTATCCACCGTTACATATCATACAGAGTAGTTTCACTGCCCTAAAAATCCCGTGCTCAGCGTATTCATCTATTCCTTCCCCCAACCCCTGGCAACCACTGATCTAGTCTCCATAGTTTGCCTTTTTCAGAATATCATGTACTTGGAATCCTACAATATATAGCCTTTTGAAATTGGCTTCTTTCACTTAGTAATATGACTTAAGTTTCTTCCATGTGTTTTCATGGCTTGATACCTCAGTTCTCTTTTTTTCCCACCTTTATTGAGATATATTTGGTGTATAACACTGTGTAACTTTAAGGTGCACAACGTGATGATTTGATAGTCATATATATTGTGAAGTGATTACCACATTAAAGTTAGTTAACACATCCATTACCTCACATAGTTACCTTTTCTGGTGGTGGTGGTTGTTGTGAGAACTTTTAAGATCTACTCCCTTAGTAACTTTGAAGGATACAATATAGTATTGTTAACTATAGTACATTAGATCACCCGAACTGGTTCATCTTATAATTGGGTATAATTGTACCCTTAGACCAACATCTCCCCATTTCTCCTACCCTGCAGCCCCTGGCAACCACCATTCTACCATTCACCATTCTACCATTCTACTCTCTGTTTCTATGAGTTTGGGTTTTTTAAAATTCCACATATAAGTGAGATCATACAGTATTTGTCTTTCTCTGTCTGACTTATTTCACTTAACATAATGCCTTCATGGTCTACCCATGTTGTCATAAAGTTCAGGATTTCGTTCTTTTTATGACTGAATAATATTTCATTATATATGTATGTGTGTGTATATGTGTATATACACATCACATTTTCTTCCATTCATTCATGCACAGGCACTTAGATTGTTTCCATGTCTTGGCTATTGTGAATAATGTTGCAGTGAACAAGGGGGTGCAGATATTTCCTCAAGGTAGTTATTTCATTTCCTTTGGCTATATATCCAGAAGTGGGATTTCTGGATCATATGGTAATTTTATGTTTAATTCTTTTGAGGAAACTTTATGCCATCTTACATAGTGGGTGTACCAATTTACACTCCCAACAGTGTAAGGTGTTCCCTTTTCTTTATATCCTCACCAGCACTTGTTTTGTCTTGTCTTTTTGATAATAGTCATCCAAACAGGTGTGAGGAGATACCTCAAGGTGGTTTCAATTTGCATTTCCCCGATCATTAAAGATGTTAAGCACCTTTCCCTATACCTATTGGTCATTTGCCTATTTAGGTCCTTTGCCCATTTTAGAATTGGGTTATCTTTATTTTTGGTATTGTATGAGTTCCTCATATATTTTGGATATTAACCCCTTATCAGATAGAGATTTGCAAGTATTTTCTCTCCCTCTGTAGGTTGCCTTTTCATTTTGTTGATTGTTTCCTTGGCTGTGTGTAAGCTTTTTTGTTTGATATAGTCCCATTTGTCTATTTTGGCTTTTGTTGCCTGTGCTTTTAGTATAAAATCCAAAAACTTTTGCCAAAACCCATGTCAAGGAGCTTGTCATAGGGAAACTATGTTTTCTTCCAGGAGTTTTATGGTTTCAGGTCTTACATTTAAGTCTTTAATCCATTTCAAGTTAATTTTTGTGAGTGGTATAAGATGGGAGTTCAATTTCATTCTGCAAGTCGACAACCAGTTTCCCCAGCACCATTTATTGAAGAGTCTACCCTTTCCCCATTGAGTATTTTTGGCTCCCTTGTCAAATATTAGTTGACCAATTATGCAAGGCTTATTTCTGAGCTCTTGATTCTGTTCCATTGTTCTATGTGTCTGTTTTTATGCCAGTATCATACTGTTTTGAATACTATACCTTTGTAATATAGTTTGAAATCAGGAAGTGTGATGCCTCCAGCTTTGTTGTTCTTTCTCAGGATTGTTTTTGCTATTTGGAGTCTTTTGTGGTTCCATACAAATTTTAGGATTATTTTTTCTATTCTGTGAAAAATGTCATTAGAATTTTGCTAGGAATTGTACTGAATGTGTAGGTGGCTTTGGGTAGTATGGACATTTTAACAATAGTCTATCTATGAAATTGGGATATTTTTCCCTTTGTGTCTTCTTCAATTTTTGTCCTCAATGTCTTATAGTTTTTGGTATATAGATCTTTTACCTCCTTGGTTAAATGTATTCCTAAGTATTTTATTGTTTTTGATGTATTGTAAATGAGATTGTTTTTATTATTTCTTTTTCAGATACTGTGTTCTTACTGTATAGAAATGCAACTCATTTTTGTATGTTGATTCTGTATCTTGCAAATTTACTGAATTCATTGATCTAACATTCTAACATTTTTTGGTGGAGTCTTTAGGGTTTTCTATATATAAGATCATGTCATCTGAAAACAAAGACAATTTTACTTCTTACTTTCTGATTTTGATGTCTTTTATTTTTCTTGCCTACTTTCTCTGGCTGGGACTTTCAGTTCAGTCCTGAATAGGAGTGGTGAGAGTGGGCACCCTCATCTTGTTCTTGTTCATCATTGAGTATGATGTTAGCTGTGGGCTAATTGCAAATGGCCTTTATTATGTTGAGGTACAGTCCTTCTATACCTAATTTGTTGAGATTTTTATCATGAAAGGATGTTGAATCTTGTCAAATGCTTTTTTTTTCCCATCTGTTGAGATGATCATATGATTTTTATCTTTCATTCTATTAATGTGGTGAATGACATTTATTGATTTGTATGTTTTGAACCTTCCTTGCATCCTAGGGGTAAATCCCATTTGATCATGTGCTGTTGAATTCAATTTGCTAGTATTTTGTTGAGGAATTTTGCATCTATCTTCATCAGGAATATTGGTCTGTAATTTATTTTCTTATAGTGTCCTTATCTGGTTTTGGTATCAGAGTAATGCTGGCCTCATAAAATAAGTTTGGGAGTGTTCCCCCCTCTTCGATTTTTTGGTAATTGTTTAAGAAGGATTGGCATTAATTTTTTAAATGTTTGGTAGAATTCACCAGGGAAACCATCTGGTCTTGGAATTTTCTGTGTTGGGAGTTTTTTGATTACTGATTCAATCTCCTTATTTGTTATTGTTTTGTTCAGATTTTCAATATCTTCATGATTCAGTCTTGGTAGGTTGTATGGTTCCAGTGATTTATCCATTTCTTCTAGGTTATCCAGTTTGTTGGTATATAATTGTTCATAGTTGTCCCTTAAAATCCTTTGTATTTGTGTGGTATGAGTTATAATGGTTCCTCTTTCATTTATAATTTTATTTGAATCTTCTTATTTTTCATGGTTTAGCTAAAGGTTTTTCAATGTTGCTTATCTTTTCAAGAAACCAACTTTTAGTTTCATTGATCTTTTTTCTATTGTTTTCATATTCTCTATTTCATTTATTCTCAAATCTTTATTCCCATCCTTCTGCTAACTTTGGGCTTAGTTCTCCTTTTTCTAGTTCCTTGAGGTGTAATATAAGGTTGTTTGAGATCTTTTTTCTTTTATTAATGTGGGCACTTATTACTATAAACTTTCCTCTTAAACTGCTTTTGCTGCATCCTGTAAGTTATGGTATCTTGTTTCCATTTTTGTCTCGATATTATTTCATTTCCCTTTGATTTCTTTGATCCATTAGGTGTTCAGGAAATGGTTTAATTTCCATGTATTTGTGAATTTTTCAATTTTCCTCCTGTTATTGATTCCTAGTTTTATAACATTGCAGTCAGAAAAGATGCTTGATAAAATTTCATTTTTCTTGAATTTGGTAAGACTTGTTTCATCTATTTGTAATAACTATCACCATTAACAGTTTTTTTGTTATTTTAACCTGCCTAGGTCTTGACTGTCTACATACGGCCTTCACGTCCTCTTTTTAATTTGAATCCTCACCCTGGCCTATGAGATTTCTGCTCTCAGGAAAGGGCCATGATGCTGGATGCACTGTTGTAGATTTACTTATAAAATGGTTATCTTTGGACAGTGTGCTTTAGAAGGGAGGATGCAAAAATGTTTTCTTGGAGTTACTAAGAGGTTGTCGTTTTCCTTGACAAAGAAAAAAAAAAGTATTTCTAATGGAAAAAGTCCAGGTGATTTAGTCCAAGGATTGTCTCTTAGGCTTTATGAGCGTAGTTAAATGTTTCACTTTTTGGTTGCTACTCCATGCTTTGCGAAGGCTAGTTCCCCAATCAGCCCACCACCCGTTGAAACACCTTCCCTGTGTTCCTGGGGCGCCCCAATGCGTGCAAATTGGGTAATAGTAACTTATAGAACACTTATACAGAGCTTTTTCTTTACACATGCCCCATGTCAATCTGTTTCAGGTCTGACAACAGTAAGCACCTCCCTATGAGACAGAACATTTCTTGGGGATTATTGTACTCCTCTGGATGGTTAGTCCATTAGTGTTTGGCATCTTGCCCCAATTCCACTGTGACCCTCTCCAATTGCCCAGAAATGTACTGCACGTCATACATATCCTATTGTTGGAGCACTTAAGACTCTGTTAAAATTCAAAATTCTACAGAAGCCAAAAGCTGTACTTCCAGTCAGGCAGACAGCAAGCTCACCACAGTGAAGAAAGTCTGGGGCCACTGGAGAGCTGTCTTATCCCCTCACTCCTGCCTTGAGGTGGAGAACTCCATGTAGCCAAACTTCTAGTTCCTTCCCTTCAGTAACTTCTGCTTCACAGGTTTTAGCCCAAAGCAAGGCTGCAATCCCAAAGCCATAGAACTGACTTTCTGCTAACGGGAAGCCTGAAGTGATTGAAGCAGGCTTTCCCTGCCCTCATTCCTAGAGGCACACACACCTCAACAATCACTAGGCTGGACAGCCCCCACCTCCCCAGTGAACCACTGCCCCCCAGCCACAGAGAAGAGGGAAGGTCAAAAGGGGGAGTGGGAAAGGAGGAGTCAGGATGGAGAGGGATGGTTAGCTGTGAGGGGCGGGGACAAGTAGCCCAGCAATTTTTGACTCCTCCCTTCCCATCTTGCCACACAGTCTTTTTCTTTTGTAGCATCGCCTCCATTAAGAACTTCTAGGCAGAGGAGTAAAGATATAAGCTCATTTACCATAAGAGTTAGTTGGTTAATAGGCTGGCTCTCCAAGGCACCAACCACCCTAGATTTTCATCTAGGTTCACGGGAAGTTGGTTAAAATTTCCTCTCCAAGTCCTTCCCCTTTATTCCATTCCCCAAACACATCAAACGCCATGAGCTCCCTTTGGATGCCTGGAGAGCTCATTTTCTTAGGAGACCCAGAGGTATCTTTTCAGTACTATACCTTTCACTGTGTGTGCCTCTGTCACCTTGGGGCTACTTTGCTTAAATAGAAATGCAGACCTAGACATAACTGTGCCTTTTCAGTTCTGAGTGTAATGGCTGAGAAAAACCAATGGCTGCTTGGTTTTGCTGATGACGGAATAATGTGATACCATACAACCACATGCTGGATTTTGCATTTTCTCTATAAAACATCTACTGTCCCTAATTCTGTATCTTTACCTTTTTGATAATGCTAGGTTTTTGATTGATTGGATTTTATTTCCTTTGTATTCCCATAATGAAAGTTCATTTAGGTGGATGCCCTTGACCCAGGTAATTCTGGTAGATTAGCTGTTATACCTTCCTTCTCTCTCTTCTCAGTGTGGACTTCTATCAGGTTATTCTTATTCTGAGAACTCCCCATTATTGATTTTTTTCCCCACAGTTAACAACTCTGTTTTTAAATAGAGGTTATTTTTTAATGCCCAGAGGCACATTCTTAAAAATATTCAGCTTCGTTGATCTTTGCTATATGAAAACAAATACAACAGAACCTGTTCTGTAGTTTTTGTCACAGCGGGGAGGGAAATCAAATAGGATATTGACAATTCAGACCTGAAGGTTGTCAGAGAAGCAAAATGTTCTTAAGAGGTAGTGCAGGGCATAAAGGGCCTCTACTCAGGTGTGCCTGGCCAAGCTCATGACATCCAGTGGGTATTTGTATGGGGGAGAGGTAGTACTGAAGAGAAGTTTTGTATATAAACACCTGCGGAGCAAAGAAAGAGACCAGTGGGAGCGTAGTACAGTGGGGGGTGAGTAGAGGGGGCAAGACGGTTCGTATTTGTACTCCAGCCTGGACCAGGGGCTAGATCCAAGTATTATAGCAAGATGGGCTATTAGAGTAAGGCACCTTCAGAAGCAAGGGGCCCACTATGCTCAGGTAACAAAGTGTAACACAGAGTGAAGAAGGGAAAGGGGTGATCGACCAGATATTTAATCTGGCCTGCCTGTAACATTTGTAATATTTGCAGCGTTCAGAAGAAGAGTTCAGTTGGGAATCCACATAAGATATATCTGAATATTTGAAATGTTTAAATCACCTAATAAACCATTAAATAAAACATGCTGGATCTCCTTCCAAGACAAATGTACTTTCATAATGACCTGAAAGGCCAGGTTGGGATTTAGAATTCTCCAACATCTCTAAGTTCTGCCCCAATGCTGTGGGTAGAGCTGCCCCCTCTCCCCTCCCCCTGCCTATGCCCTGGCTCCTAGGCCAGGCTCCATCTCCTGTTCTGCGCATACAATCCCCCCTCCCCTAAGGCCTGGGAGCACATACCCCGGCAGTGCAGTCAGCCCTCCCCAGGACAGCTCTAAGAGGAGCACACAGGCCCTGGAAGCAGGCTTGGGACTGTTCAGGGGTGCCAGGTGCCTGGAGCATGGGCTAGCAGGGGCATACCTCTTGTTCCCATGGGCTGGGCTCCTGGCCCTATAGGGACGGGTGTGGTTGGAAGAAGGCCAAAGTGGGCCCTCTAAAGCATAGAGCTCAGGACAGAGGTCCCTCTTGCCTGGGTCTAGAAGCAATACTATATTTACAACTAGCACGGCATAAACACTAACAAATCAGAACCAGTTTGAAGGTCCTCAAATCATACTACTTGGCCTGCCCTTTCAGTTTAAATAACGGTGACAGGGAGTGCTTTGCCTTTTGTCTCACCATGGGGTTCTAGCCATAAGGAATAATATGTGACAATACATTTTAAAATGTCAACACTGGTGACCAAAAAAAGATTGTGGGGATGTTAAGTTTACTTTACTTTAATAGACATTAAGTACCTACTAAGAGGAAAACTCATTGCCCAGTGCTTTGGGAAAGAAAGATAAATAAAACCCTTTAAGGTCCCAACCATTTAGAGGTTCAGTCCAGGGGCTGGTGTTGGTGGAATAGGTGGAATGTGGGGTGTGTGTGTGTAGTTAGAATATAAGACATGCCACCACAGAATATGAGAGGTTATCAGCTATCTATAAGGAGGCCAGGAGACAAGCCCATGGGAACAAAGTGTACTCCAGGTAGACCATATTTCAGGTACCTAGGAAGCCTTAACTAAATGCAGAAATGAGGCTGTCTGGTCTCAAATCCCCAGGCCCTTCCCCTTCTCTGATCCTCTACTCTGGTCGTCTACAACGTTATCTTTCTATTTCCTTAAACAGAGTTCAGAGATTAAGTCCATTTTCTCCCTTTCCTCTTTTTATTTTTACTCATTATTTATTGAAATACTTCAGATCTACACAAAATTATAAAGAATAATACTGTAAATGTCTACTTACCCACAACCCAGCTTAAGAAATGTAACATTACAAATATAATTGAAGCCCCCTGCGGAGCCCTTCCCAATAGAATTCCCCTCCCTCTCTTTTCCCAAGAGGTAACCGATATCCTAAATGTGGTGTTTATCTTTCCATTGCATGCCCTTCTGTATGCTACATTTGTAT
Source organism: Balaenoptera physalus (assembly GCF_965194825.1). Lineage (NCBI taxonomy): Eukaryota > Metazoa > Chordata > Mammalia > Artiodactyla > Balaenopteridae > Balaenoptera > Balaenoptera physalus. The sequence goes on from NC_138903.1 coordinate 106,117,263, forward strand.
ACATCTTTCACATGCATTGCCTTTTACTCTCTGTATGTACCCACAATCAGTATATGGTGACTGAATGTTTTCTTAGACTTCATATACACAGTATCATGTTTGCATCCTTCTGGAACCAGCTTTTTCCCTTATGCATTTTTTTCCTGCCATCACCCATTCTTAACCTCTCTGTGTCTCAGCCCCTGTGAGTTCTAATCTCCTCTCCAGTCCAGCCCCTGCCATCCTGTTTAGTTTACCTAAAACAGTCCCAAGCCAGTGAACGAAGGCTGGTCCCACCACAGGTGGGTCTCAGCTTCTCCCCGTGTGGCTCTAAACCAATGCTTCTCAAACCTTAGCTGCATCAGAGTCCCCTGGAGGGCTTGTTACAATACAGGCTGCTGGGCCCCACTCCCAGAGTTTCTGATTCGCAGGTCTTGGGTGGAGCCTAAGAATTCCTGGGTGATGCTGATAAAGCTATTTTAAGGACCAAACTTTGAGAACCAGTTTTCCAAATCAGTGTCTGGGCTCAGGCTCTGCAGCACCATCTGGCCTCCAGGCAAGCTGGGCCATCCATCAGGTTTCCTTCAGAAGCTCACAGCAGTACTGTGAAATACACATATAACACAAGTCATGTGTAATTTTAAATGTTCTAGTAGCCACATTAAAAAAGTAAAAAGAAACCGGAGAAAGTAATTTTAATGTTATATTTATTTAACAGTATATTATCATTTCAATGTGTAGTTATTAATGAGACTTTACAGTATTTTTTACACTTACAGCACATCTCAACTCAGACTAGCCACATTCTGAATGCTCAGTGGCCACACGTGGCTAGTGACTAATGTAGTAAACAGCACAACTCTAAAGGCTCCACCTACATTTCTGTCTTCACAAAAATTGTTTTAAACTTGAAATTTTAGTTTATTTTGGGCTGCAGTAAAAGAATTTAAAACAGGCTTACCGAATGGTAGAAAGTGATGCCTTTCAATGAAGGTAAAATTGGTCAAACAAAGGTAAAAGAGATTCGAATCAGGATTATTTATCTACATAAAATCTGCCTACATTTCAGTTTATTAACTTAAAACAAACTTATATTTGACAGCATTTGTTCTAGTTAAAAATAACTGTAAAAGAAAAAAGTCATATGTTATTGGATATTGCTTTTTGGGTGATGAATTTTGGAATGGAATCAGTGTTAATAACATTCCCATGGGCTTCTGAAAAATGAAAAACTTAAAAATCGTGAACAACAGATCCTTTCTTCTTTCTTCATCTTCTTTCTATTCCTCCCAACTGCAGGATGAAATGAGAGACAATTAACAATTATGCAGCACTAACCAGCACCAGAGACTTTCTAAATCTAAGAAAATGGTCAGCCCTTTGTGTATGTGCTGCATTTGAGGGCTCTATCTAAATAAGTAGAGAAGAACAACACGTTTTCCTCTTGTAACCTGCACCTTGGATACAGGGTGCTTGTACAACCGATGGCTTCAATCATGTGATCATACCAACCTTGTCTCCCTCTTGCCCAACACCATAAATGCTTTTTTCCCCCTTGAGAGGCGATTCTGGGATTTAAATCACGCTCTCCACCTTAAAAGCCTATGCTCATTCCACAAATGATACTCCTTTACCCTCCCAGACCTTCAGTTTCTATACTTACCATATGAGAAAGAGGCTATTACCATGAAATACACAGCTGTGAAAATGCAGAAAAAAATGTTAATCATTTAAATACACTCAAAGACAAGATACACCTTAAGACTTCATTACCAATTCAGTGATAAACAGCAGTCATACTATGACTAAATTGCTTTTCTTTTGACTGTCACATAAAATACAAAAAAAAAATATACAACTGAACAAACGTTTAGGTATTAGTCACTAAATGTGGTCCTACTTGAAATTCTGAATGTTTTGCTATTTGTAAGTAGTCACATTCTATTTTTTATTTTTATTTTTTTTTAACATCTTTATTGGAGTATAACTGCTTTACAATGGTGTGTTACTTTCTGCTTTATAACAAAGTGAATCAGCTATACATATACATATATTCCCATATCTCCTCCCTCCCACCCTCCCTATCCCACCCCGCTAGGTGGTCACAAAGCACCGAGCTGATCTCCGTGCGCTAGGCAGCTGCTTCCCACAAGCTATCTACTTTACATTTGGTAGTGCATATATGTCCATGCCACTCTCTCACTTCGTTCCAGCTAACCCTTCCCACTCCCGGTGTCCTCAAGTCCATTCTCTATGGCTGCCTCTTTATTCCTGTCCTGCCCCTAGGTTCTTCAGAACCATTTTTTTTTTTTTTTAGATTCCATATATATGTGTTAGCATACGGTATTTGTTTTTCTCTTTCTGACTCACTTCACTCTGTATGACAGTCTCTAGATCCATCCACCTCACTACAAATAACTCAATTTTGTTTCCTTTTATGGCTGAGTAATATTCCATTGTATATATGTGCCACATGTTCTTTATCCATTCATCTGTTGATGGACACTTAGGTTGCTTCCATGTCCTGGCTATTGTAAATAGAGCTGCAATGAACATTGTGGTACATGACTCTTTTTGAATTATGGCTTTCTCAGGGTATATGCCCAGTAGTGGGATTGCTGGGTCCTATTGTAGTTCTATTTTTAGTTTTTTAAAGAACCTCCATACTGTTCTCCATAGTGGCTGTATCAATTTACATTCCCACCAACAGTGCAAGAGGGTTCCCTTTTCTCCGCACCCTCTCCAGCATTTATTGTTTGTAGATTTTTTGATGATGGCCATTCTGACTGGTGTGAGGTGATACCTCATTGTACTTTTGATTTGCATTTCTCTAATGATTAGTGATGTTGAGCAGCTTTTCATGTGTTTGTTGGCAATCTGTATATCTTCTTTGGAGAAATGTCTATTTAGGTCTGCTGTCCAATATTGGATTTGGTTGTTTGTTTTTTTGATATGGAGCTGCATGAGCTGCCTGTATATTTTGGAGATTAATCCTTCGTCATTTGCTTCGTTTGCAAATATTTTCTCCCATTCTGAGAGTTGTCTTTTTGTCTTGTTTATGGTTTCCTTTGCTGTGCAAAAGCTTTTAAGATTCATTAGGTCCAATTTGTTTATTTTTATTTCCATTTCTCTAGGAGGTGGGTCAAAAAGAATCTTGCTGTGATGTATGTCTTAGAGTGTTCTGCCTATGTTTTCCTCTAAGAGTTTTATAGTGTCCGGTCTTACATTTAGGTCTTTAATCCATTTTGAGTTTATTTTTGTGTATGGTGTTAGGGAGCATTCTAATTTCATTCTTTTATATGTAGCTGTCCAGTTTTCCCAGCACCACTTATTGAAGAGGCTGTCTTTTCTCCATTGTATATTCTTGCCTCCTTTATCAAAGATAAGGTGACCATATATATGTGTGTGAGTTTATCTCTGGGCTTTCTATCCTGTGGAACCAGCTTTTTCCCTTATGCATTTTTCTGCTGCCATCACCCATTCTTAACCTCTCTGTGTTTCAGCCCCTGTGAGTTCTAATCTCCTCCCCAGTCCAGCCCTTGCCATCCTGTTTGGTTTACCTACAACAGTCCCAAGGCAGTGAACGAAGGCTGGTCCCACCACAGGTGGGTCTCAGCTTCTCCCCGTGTGGCTCTAAACCAGTGCTTCTCAAACCTTAGCTGCATCAGGGTCCCCTGGAGGGCTTGTTACAATACAGGCTGCTGGACCCCACTCCTGGAGTTTCTGATTCGCAGGTCTTGGGTGGAGCCTAAGAATTCCTGGGTGATGCTGATAAAGCTATTTTAAGGACCAAACTTTGAGAACCAGTTTTCCAAATCAGTGTCTGGGCTCAGGCTCTGTAGCACCATCTGGCCTCCAGGCAAGCTGGGCCATCCATCAGGTTTCCTTCAGAAGCTCACAGCAGTACTGTGAAATACACATATAACACAAGTCATGTGTAATTTTAAATGTTCTAGTAGCCACATTAAAAAAGTAAAAAGAAACCGGAGAAAGTAATTTTAATGTTATATTTATTTAACAGTATATTATCATTTCAATGTGTAGTTATTAATGAGACTTTACAGTATTTTTTACACTTACAGCACATCTCAACTCAGACTAGCCACATTCTGAATGCTCAGCGGCCACACGTGGCTAGTGACTAATGTAGTAAACAGCACAACTCTAAAGGCTCCACCTCCATTTCTGTCTTCACAAAAATTGTTTTAAACTTGAAATTTTAGTTTATTTTGGGCTGCAGTAAAAGAATTTAAAACAGGCTTACCGAATGGTAGAAAGTGATGCCTTTCAATGAAGGTAAAATTGGTCAAAGGTAAAAGAGATTAAAATCAGGATTATTTATCTACATAAAATCTGCCTACATTTCAGTTTATTAATTTAAAACAAATTTATCTTTAACTAGAAAAAATGCTATCAAATATATCTGTAAAAGACAAAAGTCAAATGTTATTGGGATATCATTTTTGGGGTAATGAACTTTGGAATGGAATCATTGTTATTAACATTCCCATGGGCTTCTGAAAAATGAAAAACCTAAAAATCGTGAACAACAGATCCTTTCTTCTTTCTTCATTTTCTTTCCATTCCTCCCAACTGCAGGATAAAATGAGAGAAAATTAACAATTATGCAGCACTAACCAGCACCAGAGACTTTCTAAATCTAAGAAAATGGTCAGCCCTTTGTGTATGTGCTGCATTTGAGGGCTCTATCTAAACAAGTAGAGAAGAACAACACGTTTTCCTCTTGTAACCTGCACCTTGGATACAGGGTGCTTGTACAACCGATGGCTTCAATCATGTGATCATACCAACCTTGTCTCCCTCTTGCCCAACACCATAAATGCTTTTTTCCCCCTTGAGAGGCGATTCTGGGATTTAAATCACTCTCTCCACCTTAAAAGCCTATGCTCATTCCACAAATGATACTCCCTTACCCTCCCAGACCTTCAGTTTCTATTATCTACCATATGAGAAAAAGGCTATTACCATGAAATACACAGCTGTGAAAATGCAGAAAAAAATGTTAGTCATTTAAATATACTCAAAGACAAGATATACCTTAAGACTTCATTACCAATTCAGTGATAAACGAGAGTCATCCTGTGACTAAATTGCTTTTCTTTTGACTGTCACATAAAATAAAAAAATCTACAACCGAACAAATGTTTAGGTATTAATCACTAAATGTGGTCCTACATGAAATTCTGAACGTTTTGCTATTTGTAAGTAGTCACATTCTAAAAGTCGTCATCTCTTAGTACAGGAGACTGCACTTCTGTGGCCAAGTAATGAAGGCCCCACTAGTGCACACAGCCCAGCTACTTTTGCTGCTGCTTCTAGTAACTGTTTTCTAAACAAAGATTGGTCTTAGGCATTGATACACTTACAACTTGTTAGTAGTCTTACAGGTAGAGGACAAAAGAGCTCACAAGGACAAATGAGTAGCCATGAAGTATATTTCAGTATATAATGCATTTTATATTACTAGGTGCATGAATGTTCTATTAACATTCTATTAGGTAAATTTGAACTGTTAAACTAATTTTAAACACATGTTTTTCTTAATTCACTGGTAGAATTAAAAAACGAAAACAAATTGGTAAGTGCCTGGGAACCGTTGGGTTATTTTCAAAGCTATACACAGCTACCTGGACTTTCTGGGTCTGTCCTGCTGGGTTCAGATCCTTTTCAGGTTCTTGTTTTTTGTTAAACTTCTCTCTTTCCCCCTCACTTTCAGCACCTTGGGCCTCTTCATTGGCGTTCTCATCCGGATATTTAGTTGTTCCTTTAGTGAATAATAATACAGACTTTGGGACGAGACATTCACAGAAAAAAAATCCCAATTCAAAAGGAATAGCAACCAACATCCAGTACTCTACCCTCAGGAGACGCAGAAGGATAGGAGCAACTAAGAAAACAGTAGCTGGGCACCTTCCTTCTGGCTGCTGTCACACTTCCATGGCCCTCACTTTGCTCCTGCTTGATCATTTGCACAGTGACATTATTTCTCTTTTTCCAGTAAATCTGTCACCCTGTGCTGCTGATTACTTCTGGCCCTTTAGGGAATGGATCAGAATCGTCGGGGTCTGATGCATTCTGTATGTTTTGGTCAGAACTTTGTTGCAAAAACACGTTTTGCCTCGATGACAAAAATCTGTGGTGAAGCTCATTAGTTCCTCACCCCCCTGGATATTTCACCGTGACCAAGTGCTCCCGTATCAGTGCATAATGTACTGGGATCAACTTTCTAAGAATCTTGACGTTTTTAAAAGCCAGGATCCAAAAGCCGTTTGCTTGCTCTTTTCTCTTCCATCTCCTCCCAAGCTCCCTCCCGAACACCTGCCTCCACTGACCTTCACCTGTGGCCTCATAAATGGCACCGATCATCTCAGACCTGTTACCAGGGGTTGGTAGAGGGCAGCTTATTCCCCCCCCCCCACTACCCCGAAACTGGAGAGGTCGTTATGGAGTTGGGCTTCTACTGGGCCCCTCTGGCCTTCAGCTCCTGGAGGCCCCGACTCCCGGCTTCACCTCCCGAGGCCCCCCTCTGAGCCTGGGTCCCTCGGGATCCCGGGTCTCCCGACCGACCCCCCGGCCAGCCGCTCACCCTCAGGGGCGATGGCCTCCTCCGCCTCCTCAGGCTCCGGCGCCGCAGCCTCCTCCGCCTCCTCGGGTTCCTGGGCCGCGGGCCCCTGCCCCTGCCCCTGCCCGTCGGGCGCCGGGAGTTGGGGGAGCCAGGCCAAGCCGTGGCGCGATCTCGGCGGGGGCAGGACGAGGACGTGGTCATTGTCGTGGATGCGGCGCAGCAGTGAGTACGCCAGCCCCAGGAGTATTAAGTAGAGGCCCCTCATGGGGGACTGGTGCCCTTCGACGACGAGGTCCAGGCCCCCTGCCTCCTCCTCCTCCTCCTCCTCCTCCTCCTCCTCCTCCTCTGCCGGCCCGATGTCCGAGTCCTCCTCGGCGCCCCCGCCTTCCAGGGTCGTCTCCCCGGAGCCTCCCCAGGCCCCCGCGACTCCAGCTGCCCCGGCCCCCGGCGCCGCGTCGCCCCCGCGAGGCTCCGAGTCGCGGTGCCCCCGGTCGCCGGCTCTGGCCGCCTCGGCCTGGGCCCCAGCTTCGCCCGCGGGGCCCTCTGGGCCTCCCGGGGCCGGGTCTTCATCCCCCGTGGCCGACATGGCACCGGGCAGTTACCTCAACCAGGCGGGCGTCGATTGCTGTGGCGGCGACGACGACCGCGGAGGCGGTGGCCGCTGAGGTGGCTGCCCTGAGGGGAGGCTGAGGGCTGTGGCTGCCGGACGGGGAGGCCGCTGACGGGACAAGAGAGGAGGTCCCACGACAGGGAGGGCAGGGGGCCGACGCCGGGAGCGGCCCACCGAGGCTGGGCCTCAGATAGCAGTGGGCCAGGCCGTGTGGGAAAGATTCCTCTAGGCCGCAGACGGGGGGCGGGGCCAGAAGAGTAGACGGTGGGCCGTGCCCCCTCGTCACGAGCTCCAAGCTTATTTGCTGACAAGCGAGGATTGACGTGCCCTGCGCCCAGCGAACGACCAAGGCCCTTCGGTTGTAGGATTGCTCAGTCGCCTCCCTGTTCTTTGACGCCTCAGGTGTTACCCTAAGTTCAGGTTCACAAGGCTCCTGTCCTTTTAATTTTATGATTGTCCAAAAAATTATTTATGGAGGCACCCTCGGCCATGTGAACTGTGAGGAGTTCCCACCTGGGAATTTCCACCTGGTAATGGCTCATGTGAGTAGGGACAGGGTCATAAAAATGTTGTATAGCTCAGACGTTAGCAGTAGTAAAAACCTCCCAAGAAGAGAAAGAGAAGAATTTGGACGATTTAACGTAAAGATACTTGGAAAAGAGTAGTCAAAATTGAAATGGATGCAGTCAGAACTGAGTATTGAAGAAATGGTAAATGTAAGGAGCTGGAGGGTGTGTAATGAACCCGGACAAATTCACTTAAAGCCTCCAAAGACTGAATAAAAAAAAGGATGCTTCTTTTAAAGGACCAGGTCATCTCCTAAGAGCTAAGCATGACAAACATTAAAAGGACAGGCTCCCTAGGATGTTTCTGAGGCAACAGTCCAAGACTTTTTATTGATTTCAAGATCCACATAATCAAGACCTCAAGTGTAAGTAATTCTGAAAGTTATGGAGAAATTAACTGCTATTTTATACTCAATCTGTAAAAAAAAAAAAAAAAAAAAAAAATTTGTAACACTAAAAATAGTTTTTGAAGAAAAACATTGCAAATAATATCTGGATGTTATATTTATGGAAAATAATACTAATCTCATAATGGTAAAGAGGGATTTTTTTTTCCTTTCACCAAAAGGAAAACCAAATTTCAATGTTTTTTTCCCTCTCTCACCTCAAGAATGGAGCATGGTGTTGCCGTAAATCATTGGTTTAAATTTGGAAGGCAATGTCAAAAATCTCTAGTCCAAAATCCTCACTATAAAGACAGCAAAAATGAGGCAGAATCCCAATCTGAGGTCTAGAGTTGGTTTTAACATTTGCCCCCTGATGTGATCTTGGAACAGTTACTTATCATTTCTAGGCCTCAGTTTTATCATCTGTATAGTTGGAGTTCATCCCCTACCTTCAGTCAAGATTTGAATTAGGTAGATGGAATGAGATGAGATTATATAATATTTAGGATATTAACCATTTGTTGAAAATGTTTTCTTAGTTTGATTTTGCTTTCTAAGTTGGTTAATATTTCTAAGTATGTAGTTTTTCATTTTCATGTTGTAAAATGTAATATTTCTTTTTCTTCATTTTAACATCATAAGTTTACAAATCTTTTCTCATCCAGAGATAAATTTTATACTTTCTTCTTTTTGGAAGTCTTCTGAATGTTTACATTTAACTCCTTAATCCATTTGGAATTAATAGTGACACATAGTGTTAAGATTAAAATCTTAGTTGATTTTTAAACAGGTCACCTATAACACCATATGTTATGTAATTATTCCTCTCTATAAGGATGTGTGGCTATGTACCCTTTAGCACTTTCTGTGAAGGTAGAAGAGCTGCAAGAGAAACACATATTCTCCCATAATTTCAGAGCTGGAAACGCCTTTAGATATTGAATCTAAGACCATTCTTTTTTATTTTAAAAATTTTATTATTTAATTTTATTTTTTTAACATCTTTATTGGAGTATAATTGCTTTACAGTGGTGTGTTAGTTTCTGCTTTATAACAAAGTGAATCAGCTATACATATATTCCCATATCTCCTCCCTCTTGCGTCTCCCTCCCACCCTCCCTATCCCACCCCTCTAGGTGGTCACAAAGCACCAAGCTGATCTCCCTGTGCTATGCAGCTGCTTCTCACTAGCCATCTATTTTACATTTAAGACCACTCTTTTTTAAACCGGGAAACTAAGGCCTAGAGCTGCTAACTGGCTTCCCCAAGGTCATGCCACTTAATGGAGGAGCCAGGACTAGGACCAATCTCCTGACCTTTAATCTGAAGTTGAAACAGACCTTATATATGCAACTTTGGCCATCTTATTTCCTACTGGACATAAACAATATCATAGGACACCAACATCAGACATGGTCATTCCGAGACCATGTTGAAAGGAGACAAAACGAGGCAACTTTAATTTTGTTTAAGCAGGGTCAAAAAGAAGGTCACACATTACTAAAAATCCCCCTCTCTTGGTTAAAATGCATGTCTACCACTTCTTTACCAATTACATCCTTATCCTGGTTCTAATCTCCTCTCCCTATAGATAAGATTTATTCAAATACCAATCACAGAATTGCCCCTGCTATCTAAAGGCATCTAATCTAGAGCAAACCCCTGTTTCCTTGAAAACTTCCCCAAATAACTCAACCAAACCCCAACTCCTATAACAGGTTCTTTCTGACACTTATTACTGAGACATCACATGGTTCCCCCATGCTGTGTGTTCTCCCTCACTGCAATGAATAATAAACCCAGCTCGCTCAACTACAAGCATGTTCTTGTGATCTTTGGCTGGAGGACACTGACAATGTAAAATATTTCCATCTTTACATTGTAATATATTGACTCAACCAAGTGAGTCAGGAGGCATTGCAATTTGTAGGCTTTTCTCAGAAAAGGCTTCTCAGAGGAGGGAGGACTTGGACTCAAAAGATGGGCAACATGTCCTGACTGAGGACAGTAAATGCAGGATGTTGTCCCCATGTGGCCCTTGTTAAAATGGGCTCATAATCCCAGCGGATCCCTGGCTGTAAAAAAGCCTGAGCCTTGGGGTAGGCAAAGGAAGCAGATGTTGCTTCTGGCTAGAGGGCAGACCTGGGTGATGTGATGGAAGTTCCTGTGGTGAGGAAGGTGCCTAATAGGGCACCCCCATTTCCTACTGCATGCTGTGACAGGGCTGCCTCCACTCTTCCTTAGCAGAAGCACATGCTCCTGGATAGATGGGTTTTTTCCCCCTATGAAAGCAGAGTATTTCTGCTTTCTTTACCTCCTCCTATCTCTGTACATTCTTTTTTCAGAACTCTCAACAGGACCATCACTATTCACTTTAGAGGAGATAGCATGTTACAAAACAAACAAAAAATGAAAACAAAACAAATCATACAAGTGTCTTTCCAGGTCATGAAAAACTGGGCTGTCCACTTGAAGCTATAGGACAAACACTGCAGACCCTACTTATTTAAGCATTCACTGAGAACATATTAAGCACCTACTATCTGCCTGGAATTATGTTAGGGCTTGGGGGCTCACAGGTATCTAAGACCCATGGGTTGTTCTGGTTCATGATCTAGAGGGTTTGACAGACACTTGGACAATGATGACACAAGCTGTCAAGTGCTATAACAGGGATAAGCACAAAGTGCTAAGGAAGCATGGGAGAGTGAACGATTAGCTGGAGCTGGTGGATGGGTGGGGGGAGGAGAGGTGAAGGAGGTGGGCTGGTGCCTGGGAAAGTGCTCAAGAGGGGGCATTTCAGGGGGTCCTGAAGCTAGAAGTTCAAATGGCAGTAAAAAGGGGTGGGAGGGAGGTTACTACAGGTAAAGGAAGCAGCATGAACAGTGGCAGAGGTGTGTGAGTGTGTACCTATCCAGGGACTAAAATGGCAGGAGCACTGGTTAGAGTGGCAGATGGGCCTTTAAAGTAGAAAGGGCCATGAATGCTTTGGTAAAGAGTTTGACCTTTGTCCTGAAAAGTAGGTTGGCCTCCCAAACAAACAACCATTGAGATGGTGGTAGAGATAGCAGAAGAGTTTGTGGTGCATTTAGGAATGAGTAGAGTCAAGAAAAGGTCTGCTAAGGCCCTCCAAGGTCTTTCCAGCAAGTTTTGGTATCCACACTTTTCCTCTTTATAAAAATACTACATATTCTTTGTACAACAGATTAATAAAACAGATAAGCCTAAACAGGGAATCAAAAAATCACACATATCTTGCCCATACAAATGAATAAGATAATAAGTCAATAGGAAAATAAGCAAAGGACATGGGTACATAAATCACAGACAACTACAAATGGTTTTTAAACATATGGACAAATGGCTTTTGAACATATGGACATATGCTCAAACTCAATGTAAATTAAAATTATATTAATCATTAGCATTTATTAAGTACTTATAGGTTGGGCACTATTTTAAACACTGACATAGATTAGTTTATTTACTCCTTGTAACAACCTTATGATGTGAGCACTATTAATTATCCATCTTTTGCAAGTAAGGAAACCAAAACACGGAGAGGTTTAGCAACATTCCCAAGGCTACACAGCCAGAAAGGAGCACAGCCTGAATTAAGAAAATAAAAATCACCCTTAATCTCACTAACTGGAAATGATCACTCTGCTACTTAGTATATAGTTCAGTTTCATTTTTCCAGGTTGATAAGAAACTGTAATTCTTTTTTTTTTTTAAGTGTTAATTTAGGGCCATTTTAGTTTTGTTTTGTTTTAAATATTTATTTGGTTGCACCAGGTCTTAGTTGCAGCAGGTGGGCTCCTTAGTTATGGCTCACCAGATCCTTAGTTGTGGCACGTGGGCTCCTTAGTTGTGGCATGCGAACTCTTGGTTGTGGCATGCATGTGGGCTCTAGTTCCCTGACCAGGGATCGAACCCAGGCCCCCTGCATTGGGAGCATGGAGTCTTATCCACTGCACCACCAGGGAAGTCCCAGAAACTATAATTCTTAATTCCCCTCTTTGATTAGAGTTTCCCAGTCCCCAACCCTTAAATAGGAAGTTGGCTGTTGACTGCAAATAAATATACTTTATCATGTTAAGAAAGTTTTCTGTCCCTCTGTTATTAACAGCTGTGTGGCTTAGGGTAAGCTTTCTGTATGGTCCTCAATTTCATCTTAAAAAGGAGAATAGTTACCACCCCACAGGGTTTTTGTGAATATTTAATACGATAATATATAGTGAACATTATCAGAATTAAGGGTTATTACTGAGGTTTGTCAGGGTCTCCTCACTTTCTAAGCATGTAGTTTTTTAAAAAAAATTTTTTTTATACAGCAGTTTCTTATTAGTTACCTATTTTATACATATTAATGTATATATGTCAATCCCAATCTCCCAATTCATCCCTCCCCCCACTTTCCCTCCTTAGTGTCCATACGTTTGTTCTCTACATCTGTGTCTCTATTTCTGCCTTGCAAACCAGTTGATCTGTACCATTTTTCTAGATTCCACATATATGCGTTAATATACGATATTTGTTTTTCTCTTTCTGACTTGCTTCAGTCTGTATGACAGTCTCTAAGTCCATCCACGTCTCTACAAATGACCCAATTTCATTCCTTTTTATGGCTGAGTAGTATTCCACTGTATATATGTACCACAGCTTCTTTATCCATTCTTCTGTCAATGGGCATTTAGATTGCTTCTATGACCTGGCTATTGTAAATAGTGAGGCAGTGAACATTGGGGTGCACGTGTCTTTTTTTATTTTTAAAGATTTATTTTATTGATTAATTGATTGATTGGTTGATTGATTGCTATGTTGGGTCTTCGTTTCTGTGCGAGGGCTTTCTCTAGTTGCGGCAAGCGGGGGCCACTCTTCATCGCGGTGCGCTGGCCTCTCACTATCGCGGCCTCTCTTGTTGCGGAGCACAGGCTCCAGACGTGCAGCCTCAGTAGTTGTGGCTCACGGGCCTAGTTGCTCCGCGGCATATGGGATCTTCCCAGACCAGGGCTCGAACCCGTGTCCCCCGCATTAGCAGGCAGATTCTCAACCACTGCGCCACCAGGGAAGCCCCGCACGTGTCTTTTTGAATTATGGTTTTCTCTGGGTTTATGCCCAGTAGTGGGATTGCTGGGTCGTATGGTAGTTCTATTTTTAGTTTTTTAAGGAACCTCCATACTGTTCTCCATAGTGGCTGTATCAATTTACATTCCCACCAACAGTGCAAGAGGGTTCCCTTTTCTCCGCACCCTCTCCAGCATTTATTGTTTGTAGATTTTCTGATGATACCCATTCTAACTGGTGTGAGGTGATACCTTATTGTAGTTTTGATTGGCATTTCTCTAATGATTAATGATGTTGAGCATTCTTTCATGTGTTTGTTGGCCATCTGTATGTCTCCTTTGGAGAAATGTCTATTTAGGTCTTCTGTCCATTTTGGATTGGGTTGTTTGTTTCTTTAATATTGAACTGCATGAGCTGTTTATATATTTTGGAGATTAATCCTTTGTCCGTTGATTCGTTTGCAAATATTTTCTCCCATTCTGAGGGTTGTCTTTTGGTCTTGTTTCTGGTTTCCTTTGCTGTGCAAAAGCTTTTAAGTTTCATTAGGTCCCATTTGTTTATTTGTGTTCTTATTTCCATTTCTCTGGGAGCTGGGTCAAAAAGAATCTTGCTGTGATTTATGTCATAGAGTGTTCTGCCTATGTTTTCTTCTAAGAGTATTATAGTGTCTGGTCTTACATTTACGTCTTTAATCCGTTTTGAGTTTATTTTTGTGAATGGTGTTAGGGAGTGTTATAATTTCATTCTTTTACAGGTAGCTGTCCAGTTTTCCCAGCACCACTTATTGAAGAGACTGTCTTTTCTCCATTGTATATCCTTGCCTCCTTTGTCATAGATTAGTTGACCATAGGTGCGTGGGTTTATCTCTGGGCTTTCTATCTTGTTCCATTGATCTACGTTTCTGTTTTTGTGCCAGTACCATATTGTCTTGATTACTGTAGCTTTGTAGTATAGTCTGAAGTCAGGGAGTCTGATTCCTCCAGCTCCGTTTTTTCCCCTCAAGACTGCTTTGGCTATTTGGGGTCTTTTGTGTCTCCATACAAATTTTAAGATGATTTGTTCTAGTTCCATAAAAAATGCCATTGGTAATTTGATAGGGATTGCATTGAATCTGTAGATTGTTTTGGGTAGTATAGTCATTTGTTTTCTTAATATTGAGCTGCATGAGCTGTTTATATATTTTGGAGATTAATCCTTTGTCCATTGATTGGTTTGCAAATATTTTCTCCCATTCTGAGGGTTGTCTTTTCATCTTGTTTGTAGTTTCCTTTGCTGTGCAAAAGCTTTTAAGTTTCATTTGGTCCCATTTGTTTATTTTTGTTTTTACTTCCATTACTGTAGAAGGTGGGCCATAAAAGATCTTGCTGTGATTTATGTCAAAGTGTTCTTGCTATGTTTTCCCCTAAGGGTTTTATAGTGTCCAGTCTTACATTTAGGCCTTTAATCCATTTTTAGTTTATTTTTGTGTATGGTGTTAGGGAGTGTTCTAATTTCATTCTTTTACATGTAGCTGTCCAGTTTTCCCAGCAGCACTTATTGAAGAGGCTGTCTTTCCTCCATTGTATATCCTTGCCTCTTTTGTCATAGATTAGTTGACCATAGGTGCGTGGGTTTATCGCTGGGCTTTCTATCCTGTTCCATTGATCTATATTTCTGTTTTTGTGCCAGTACCATATTTTCTTGATTATTGTAGCTTTGTAGTATAGTCTGAAGTCAGGGAGTCTGATTCTTTCAGCTCCACTTTTTTCCCTCAAGATTGCTTTGGCTATTCTGGGTCTTTTTTGTCTCCATACAAATTTTAAGATTTTTTTGTTCTACTTCTGTAAAAAAAAAAAAAACCAAAAAACAAAAAACTGCCATTGGTAATTTGATAGGGATTGCATTGAATCCGTGGATTGCTTTGGGAAGTATAGTCATTTTCACAATATTGATTCTTCCAATCCAAGAACATGGTATATCTCTCCATCTGTTTTTGTGTCATCTTTGATTTCTTTCATAAGTGTCTTATAGTTTTCTGAGTACAGGTCTTTTACCTGCTTAGGTAGGTTTATTCCTAGGTATTTTATTCTTTTTGTTGCAGTGGTGAATGGCATTGTTTCCTTAATTTCTCTTTCTGATCTTTTGTTGTTAGTGTATAGGAATGCAAGAGATTTCTGTGCATTAATTTTGTATCCTGTAACTTTACCAAATTCATTGATTAGCTCTAGTAGTTTTCTGGTGGCATCTTTAGGATTCTCTATGTATAGTATCATGTCATCTGCAAACAGTGATGTTTTACTTCTTCTTTTCCAATTTGTATTCCTTTTATTACTTTTTCTTCTCTGATTGCCATGGCTAGGACTTCCAAAGCTATGTTGAATAACAGTGGTGAGAGTGGACATCCTTGTCTTGTTCCTGTTCTTAGAGGAAATGCTTTCAGTTTCTCAGCATTGAGAATGATGTTTGCTGTGGGTTTTTGCTGTATCTGGCCTTTAGTATGTTGAGGTAGGTTCCCTCTATATCCACTTTCTGCAGAGTTTTTATCATAAATGGGTGTTGAATTTTGTCAAAAGCTTTTTCTGCATCTATTGAGATGATCATATGATTTTTCTTCTTCAATTTATTAATATGGTGTATCGCATTGATTGATTTGCGTATATTGAAGAATCCTTGCATCCCTGGGATAAATCCCACTTGAGCATGGTGTATGATCCTTTTAATGTGTTGTTGGATTCTGTTTGCTAGTATTTTGTTGAAGATTTTTACATCTATATTCATCAGTGATATTAGTCTGTAATTTTCTTTTTTTTTTGGTAATATCTTTGTCTGGTTTTGGTATCAGGGTGATGGTGGCCTCATAGAATGAGTTTGGGAGTGTTCCTTCCTCTGCAATTTTTGGGAAGAGTTTGAGAAGGATGGGTGTTAGCTCTTCTCTAAATGTTTGATAGAATTCCCCTTGAAGCCATCTGGTCCTGGACTTTTGTTTGTTGGAAGATTTTTAATCACAATTTCAATTTCATTACTTGTATTTGTTCATGTTTTCTATTTCTTCCTGGTTCAGTCCTGGAAGGTTATTCCTTTCTAAGAATTTGTCCATTTCTTCCAGGTTGTCCATTTTATTGGCAAAAGGTGCTTTTAGTAGTCTCTCATGATCCTTTGTATTTCTGCAGTGTCAGTTGTTACTTCTCCTTTTTCGTTTCTAATTCTATTGATTTGCATCCTCTCCCTCTTTTTCTTGATGAGTCTGGCTAATGGTTTATCAATTTTGTTTATCTTCTCAAAGAACCAGCTTTTAGTTTTATTGATCTTTGCTATTGTTTTCTTTGTTTCTATTTCATTTATTTCTGCTCTGATATTTATGATTTCTTTCCTTCTACTAACTTTGGGTTTTGTTCTTCTTTGTCTAGTTCCTTCAGGTGTAAAGTTAAATTGTTTATTTGAGATTTTTCTTGTTTCTAGAGGTAGGCTTGTATTGCTATAAACTTCCCTCTTAGAAGTGCTTTTGCTGCATCCCATAGGTTTTGGATCATCGTGTTTTCATTGTCATTTGTCTCTAGGTATTTTTTGATTTCCTCTTTGATTTCTTCAGTGATCTCTTGGTTATTTAGTAACATATTGTTTAGCCTCCTTGTGTTTGTGTTTTTTACATTTCTTTCCCTGTAACTGATTTCTAATCTCATACCATTGTGGTCGGAAAAGATGCTTGATATGATTTCAATTTTCTTAAATTTACCAAGGCTTGATTTGTGACCCAAGATGTGATCTATTCTGGAGAATGTTCCATGAGCACTTGAGAAGAAAGTGTAATCTGCTGTTTTTGGATGGAATGTCCTATAAATATCAATTAAGTCCATCTTGTTTAATGTATCCTTTAAAGCTTGTGTTTCCTTATTTATGTTCATTTTGGATGATCTGTCCATTGGTGAAAGTGGGGTGTTAACGTCCCCTACTATGATTATGTTACTGTCGATTTCCCCTTTCATGGCTGTTAACATTTGCCTTATGTATTGAGGTGCTCCTATGTTGGGTGCATAAATATTTACAATTGTTATATCTTCTTCTTCTCCCTTTATCTTTATGTAGTGTCCTTCTTTGTCTCTTGTAATAGTCTTTATTTTAAAGTCTCTTTTGTCTGATATGGGAATTGCTGCTCCAGCTTTCTTTTGATTTACATTTGCATGGAATATCTGTTTCCAACCCCTCACTTTCAGTCTGCGTGTGTCCCTAGGTCTGAAGTGGGTCTCTTGTAGACAGCATATATATGGGTCTTGTTTTTGTATCCATTCAGCCAGTCTGTGTGTTTTGTTGGAGCATTTAATTCATTTACATTTAAGGTAGTTATCGATATTTATGTTCCTATTACGATTTTCTTAATTGTTTTGGGTTTGTTATTGTAGGTCTCTTCCTCCTCTTGTGTTTCCTGCCTAGAGAAGTTCCTTTAGCATTTGTTGTAGAGCTGGTTTGGTGCTGCTAAAATCTCTTAGCTTTTGCTTGTCTGTAAAGGTTTTAATTTCTCTGTTGAATCTGAATGAGATAGTTGCTGGGTAGAGTCATCTTGGTTGTAGGTATTTCCCTTTCATCACTTTACTATGTCCTGCCACTCCCTTCTTGCTTGTGTAGTTTCTGCTGAAAGATCAGCTGTTAACCTTATGGGGATTCCCCTGTATGTTATTTGTTGTTTTTCCCTTGCTGTTTTTAATATTTTTTCTTTGTATTTAATTTTTGATAGTTTGATTAATATGTTCTTGGCGTGTTTCTCCTTGCATTTATCCTGTATGGGACTCTCTGTGCTTCCTGGACTTGATTGACTATTTTCTTTCCCATATTAGGGAAGTTTTCAACTATAATCTCTTCAAATATTTTCTCAGTCCCTTTCTTTTACTCTTCTTCTTCTGGGACCCCTGTAATTCGAATTTTGGTGGGTTTAATGTTGTCCCAGATGTCTCTGAGACTGTCCTCAATTCTTTTCATTCTTTTATCTGTATTCTGCTCTATGGTAGTTATTTCCACTATTTTATCTTCCAGGTCACTTATCCATTCTTCTGCCTCAGTTATTCTGCTATTGATTCCTTCTAGAGAATTTTTAATTTCATTTGTTGTGTTGTTCATCATTGTTTGTTTGCTCTTTAGTTTTTCTAGGTCCTTCTTAAGCGTTTCTCGTATTTTCTCCATTCTATTTCCAAGATTTTGGATCATCTTTACTATCATTACTCTGTTTTCTTTTTCAGGTAGACTGCCTATTTCGTCTTCTTTTGTTTGGTCTGATTGGTTTTTACCTTGCTCCTTCATCTGCTGTGTGTTTCTCTGTCTTCTCATTTTGCTTAACTTACTGGGTTTGGGTCTCCTTTTCACAGGCTGCAGGTCTGTAATTCACGTTGTTTTTGGTGTCTGCCTCTAGTGGCTAAGGTTGGTTCAGTGGGTCATGTAGGTTTCCTGATGGAGGGGACTGGTGCGTGTTTTCTGTTGGATGAGGCTGGGTCTTGTCTTTCTGATGGGCAGGACCACGTCTGGTGGTGTGTTTTGGGGTGCCTGTGACCTTATTATGATTTTAGGCAGCCTCTCTGCTGATTTGTGGGGTTGTGTTCCTGTCTTGCTAGTTGTTTGGCATAGGGTGTCCAGCACTGTGGCTTGCTGGTCGTTGAGTGGAGCTGGGTCTTAGCGTTGAGCTGGAGATCTCTGGGAGAGTTTTTGCCATTTGATGTTATCTTGAGCCAGGAGGTTTCTTGTGGAGCAGTGTCCTGAACTCGGATCTCCCACATCAGAGGCACAGACCTGACACATGGATATAGCACCAAGACCCTGTCAGCACCACGGCTTTTGGGAAGTCTGAGGTCTTCTGCCAGCGTTCTGTAGGTGTTCTGTAGGAGTTGTTCCACATGTAGATGTATTTCTGATGTATTTGTGGGGAGGAAGTTGATCTCCACGTCGTACTCCTCCATCATCTTGAAGGGCCTTATCCTGTTTTGATGACTATAGCTTTGTAGTATAGTTTGAAATCAGGGAGTGTGTTACCTCCAGCTTTGTTCTTTCTCAGGATTGCTTGGGTTATTGGGAGTCTTTTGTGTTTCCATACAAATTTTAGAATTTTTTGTTGTAATTCTGTGAAAAATGCCTTTGGTGTTTTGATAGGGAAAGCATTAAATATGTAGATTGCTTTGGATAGTATGGTCATTTTAACAATATTAATTCTTCCAACCATGAGCACAGTATATCTTTCCATTTATTTATGTCGTCTTCAATTTCTTTCATCAGTGTCTGAAACTTTGTAGAGTATGGGTCTTTTACCTCTTTGATTAGATTTGTTTCTAGATATTTTATTCTTTTTGATGCAGTTGTAAATGGTATTGTTAATTTTTCTTTCTGATAGTTTGTCGTTAGTGTGTAGAAATATGACAGATTTCTGTATATTTTGTAACCTGCAACTTTACTGAATTCATTTATGCTAATAGTTTTTTGGTAGTGTCTTTAGGATTTTTTATATATAGTATCATGTCATCTGCAAACAGTGCCAGTTTTACTTCTTCCTTTCCAATTTAGATTCATCTTATTTCTTTTTCTTTCTTCTTTTTGTCTGTTTTCTCTGGCTAGGGCTAAGACTTCTAATACTGTGGTGAGTAAAAGTGGTGGAGTGTCCTTCATTGTCTTGTTCCTGATCTTAGAGGAAATGCTTTCACCTTTTAACCATTGAGTATGATGTTGGCTGTGGGTTTGTCATTTTGCCTTTATTATATTGAGGTATGTTCCCTCTATATGTACTTTGTGGAGAGTTTTTACCATAAATGGCTGTTGAATTTTACCAAGAGCTTTTTCTGCATTTATTGAGATGCTCATATGATTTTTATTCAACTTGTTAATGTGGTTTTTCACATTGATTTTTTTTTTAGTAGATATTGAACCATCCTTGCATCCCTGGGATAAATCCCACCTGATCATGGTGTATGATCCTTTTACTGTATTGTTGAATTTGATTTGCTAATATTTTGTCACCATTTTTACATTTATGTTCATCAGTGATAATGGCCTGTAATTTTCTTTTGTTTTCTTTTTTTTGTGTGGCATCTTTGTCTTGTTTTGGTGATGCTGGTCTCATCGAATGAGTTAGTCAGCATTCCTTCCTCTTCAATATTTTGGAATAGTTTGAGAAGGATAGGTGTTGACTTGGTAGACTGTACGTTCCTAGGAATTTATCCATTTCTTCTAGGTTGCCCATTTTATTGGCATATTAATTGTTCATAATAATCTCTTATGATCCTTTGTATTTCTGTGGACTCATTTTAACCTCTGTTCTTTTGTGATTTTATTGATTTGGGCCCTCTCTTTTTCTTCATGAGTCTGGCTAAAGTTTCATCTATTTTGTTTATCTTTTCAAAGCACTAGTTCTTAGTTTCATTGATCTTTTCTTTCTTTTTTTTTTTGGTATCTATTTCTGCTCTGATCTTTATGATTTCTTTCCTTCTACTCATCTTGGGTATGGTTTGTTCCTTTTTTTAGTTCCTTTAGGTGTAAGATCAGGTTGTTTGAAATTTTTCTTGTTTCCTGAGGTAGGTTTTGTATTGCTATAAACTTCCCTGTTAGAACTGCTTTTGCTGCATCCCATAGATTTTTGGATCATTGTTTTCCTTTGTCTCTAGGTATTTTTTTAAATTCCTCTTTGGCTTCTTCATTGACCCACTGGTTGTTTAGTGGCATATTGTTTAGCCTCCACGTGTTTTGTGGTTTTTGCAGGGTTTTTCTTGTAGTTGATTTCTAGTCTCATAGTGTCGTGTTGGAAAAGATTCTTGTGATGATTTCAATTTTCTTAAATTTACTGAGACTTGTTTTGTGGTCTATCATGTGATCTGTCCTGGAGAATGTTCCATGTTCACTTGAAAAAATGTGTATTTGGCTGCTTTTGGATGGAATGTTTTATATATATACACACACACATATAGATCTATTAAGTCCATTTGGTCTAATGTGTTGTTTAAAACCAGTGTTGCCTTATTTTCTGTCTGGATGATCTGTCCCTTGATGTAAGTGGGGTGTTCAAGTCCCCTATTATTATTGTGTTATTGTCAGTTTCTTCATCTGTGTCTGTTAATACTTGCTTTGAGTATTTAGGTGCTCCTATTTTGGGTGCATATACATTTACAGTTGTTATATCTTTTTGTTGTATTGATGTTTTTATCATTATGCAACGTCCTTTGTCTCTTGTTACAGTCTTTGTAAAATCTATTGTGCCTGATATAAGTATTGCTACTCCAACTTTCTTTTTATTTCCATTTGCATTGGATACCTTTTTCCATTCCCTCACTCTGTACCTGTCTTTGGATCTGAAATGAGTCTCTTCTAGGCAGTGTATAGATGGGTCTTGTTTTTTCTTACATTCATACACTCAATATCTTTTAATTGGATCATTTAGTCCATTTACATTTAAAGTAATTATCGATAAGTATGTGCTTTTTGCCATTTAAAAATTGTTTTCTCGTTATTTTTACAATTGATTACTGAAACAAGAGCAAAGAATTTAGAATATTACATAAACTTGATTGATGAAGCAGTGGCAGGGTTTGAGAGGATTCACTCCAATTTTGAAAGAAGTTCTACTGTGCATAAATGCTATCAAACAGCATTGCATGCTACAGAGAAATCCTCCATGAAAGGGAGAGTCAATCAATGCAGCAAACTTCATTGTTGTCTTATTTTAAGAAATTTTCATAGCCACCCCAACCTTCAGCAACCACCACCCTGATCAGTCAGCAGCCATTAACTTTGAGGCAAGACCCTCCACCAGCAAAAGATTACCACTTACTGAAGGCTCAGATGATGGTTAGCATGTTTTAATAATAAAGTATTTTTAAATTAAGGTATGTACATTGTTTTTTAGACATAATACTGTTGCACAGTTAATACATCACAGTGTAGTGTGAACATAACTTTCATATGCACTGGGAAGCCAAAACATCTGTGTGACTTGCTTTGTTGCAATTTTCACCTTATTGTGGTGGTCTGGAACCAAACATGTGATATCTCAGGGGTATGTCTGTATCTATAAATGCAATGTTCGTATTATTATTTTGAGCAAACTGTTATCTGAGAATAAGAAAGTATTTTACCTTCATTTATTCCTTCTTTGATGCTCTTCCTTTCTTTATGTAGATCTGAGTTTTTGACCTCTATTATTTTCCTTCTCTCTAAAGAACCTCTTTTAACATTTCTTCTAAGGCAGGTCTACTGGCAACAACTTCCCACATTTTTTGTTTATATGAGAGAGTCTTTATTCTTCAAATATTTTCTCCATTCTCTTCTTGCTTGCATGTTTCTGAGGAAAAATCAGATGTAAACTTTTTTTTTCCCCCTCTTTCTGGGTAATGTGTTTTTTCCTCTGGCTTCTTTCATGATTTTTTTGTTTTAGGTATATCAGTCTTAGGTATATCATCTTCAAACTACAGAAAACCAAGGTGTAGGTTTTGTTTTTTGAAATTTATCCTGCTTGATGATCTCTGAATTTCCTGGATCTGTGGTTTGGTGTCTGACATAAATTTTGGGAACTTCTTGGTCTTTATTTTTTCAAATATTTCTTCTATTCTCTATCTTCTCCTTTTAGTATTCCCACGATGGATACGTTATCTTTTGTAATTGTCCCACAGTCCTTGGTTATTCTGTATTTTTTTTGGTTTTCAGTCTTTGTTCATTTTGCTTTTCAGTTTTTGAGGTTTCTATTGATGTACCCTCTAGGTCAGATTATTTCCTTGGCTGTGTCCAGTCTACTAATAAGCCCATCAAGGCAGTCTTCGTTTCTGTTAGTGTTCTTGATCTCTAGGATTTCCTTTTTGGTTCTTAGTATTTCCATCTCTCTGCTTACATTGCCCATCTGTTCTTGCATGTTGTCTACTTTATCCATTAGAGCCCTTAGCGTATTAATCATAGTTGTTTTAAAATTCTCAGTCTGATAATTCCAACATCCCTGCCATGTCTGATTCTGATACTTGCTCTGTCTCTTCAAATTATGTTTTTTGCCTTTTGTTATGCTTTGTAACTTTTCCATGATAATCAGACACAATGTACTAGATAAAAGAAGCTACTGTACATAGGCCTTTAGTAATGTGGTGGTTGAGATGTTGGGGGAGGGGGATGCATTCTATAATCCTATGATTAGGTCTCAGTCTTTCAATGAGCCTATGCCTCTGGACTGTGAAATTCTCAGGGTTTTTTTCTCCTGCCTTAGGTGGGACAAAATGACTAGAGTGGGCTGGAGTTGGGTATTTCCCTTCTCTAGGTCAGTTAGGCTCTGATAGTAGCCCAGCAGGTTAGACTCTTGTTAGTTTCCCCTGAAGGCAGGTCTTTCCAAGAAGAAGAGTTCTCTGGGTATTTCAAGATGGTTCCTTTTCCCCTTCCCTTCCCAGAGCCTGAGTGGATTTTTTTCCCCCCGATATTTACTGTGGGAACTTGGCTGAGCTGCTGGAGATAAACCTCACCACATTGTGGGCCCACCTATGACTGGGACCTCTTGGAATTTTTAACTCAAAGTTTCCCACACTGAGACTTCAGCAGTTCATCAATTGTAGTTCAGATTTTCCTACCCTGGCATTGGTTCCCAGGGTGGTTTCTGCTCATGAGTCTCTGCTCTAGTAAGCTACAACTCCCCGTATTTGCCTGTATGTCTCTCCAGTCTTGGGGGCTGAAGTTTGCCCTGTGTCCTCCCCTCTCTCATGGATCCAAGAAGAGTCATTGCTTTTTTAGTCTGTTCAGTTTTTACTTGTTGTTAGGATGGAGTGGCAACTTCCATGCTCCTTACATGTGAAACCAGAAGTCTGAAATAGAATCTTTACAGAGGTAATCAAGTTAAAATGGGACATTATTCCAATGTGTCTGATGAGTAGGCCCTATTCCAATGTGTCTGATGTCCTCATTTAGGTTTTTTTGCAAAACAATTTTTTTGAACTTCACTTGACTCCTTTGTTTCCATATCTCTGTTAAAATTCTTCATCTCTTCATGTTTATTGTCTTTTTCACTTGTTCCTTTCATATATATCATAAATGATTTAATGAGTTCTTTAATATAACCTAAAATAATCATAGTTATTATAAGTACCTCTCTGATAGTTTCAACATCTGAGCCATCTCTGATTGCTTAATCTGTTGACAATGGCCTGCTTTTACTTCTGTTTACTAGTTTTTGATTAAATGGTGGAGATAATGTAGAAAAAGTATAACTGAGGTAAATATTATTTGTGTTTGGGAATGGGCTTCCTCTTCTTCTTTTAAGCCATTAATGTATGGTTGAGTCAATGTAGTAAGGAGTAAGGTGGATTTAGGTTTTCTCGTTTATTTTTACCTTCAGGGCATCACAATCTTCAAATTCTTCTAGCAGTGGGCTGTTATTATCTTGTACTTAGAGTAGTGGCTGGATTACCAGATAGTTTTTTCTCAGTGTTTCAGTCATCCCTGGATGCCTTCACCAAAGGTGGGAGGGTTTCTCTCCATTCTCTTTCCTGTCCCACAGTGGTAAACTACTGTTGCTTATTGCTTGTGCTCTGCTAATTGTGTTTGGGGGTAGTTCTCTGTTGTTCTGATCCAGTCTAGTCTTAAGCAGACCCTGTTAGTTTACCAGTTTACAGCTTTTATAACAACTTCAACTCAAATCTACAAACTCAGGGGGAGAGAACTCGATGTAAAATTCAAAGCTCTCCTTCCATCTTTATCCTGGAAACTGCATCTCAGTGTTCCCCACATTCACACGAACTCTAGTTCTTTTGTCTTCTCATATTCTCTGTCTCATAGCAACAGGAGTAGTTATATCTTTTTAGAAGTATGTTCTTGAATCCAAGAAGGCTTCATGGAGGTAGTTTTACTTGAGCTGGGATCTAAAAGATGGTCAAGATTTCTATAGGCAGAAATGGGTAGACAGCGAATTCCAGAAAGAGCCATAACTGAGAGCAAAATATAGTCAGCATTGGAAGAGGTATGGTGTGCCCCTCTTGGAGTGTAGTGATGTTTGAGGGTATCATCTAGATGATCACAGAATTCCCTGATGCATAAATGCAACTATTTTGTGAGACTTGGGGCCATATTTGTATCCCATGCTGGTGAAACAGACCATACTATTTATCTAAGTGTAGTGTTTGGGGATATGAGCCTATCATATCATACTCTTTCTCATTTTCATCTGCCTGCAGTGCCCCAAAGGAATAGCCCCATATTCCAGAGAGGAATAATTCTGGGAAAAATACTCATAAGAGAACATGAATTCAGTTGCATAGATTGTGAAACACAAGTCATTGTCCTGTTTTTTTGTTACAGTGTAAAATATTGTACCCATTTAAATCTGAACTAGAAACCAAAACCCAAGAAAAATTATGAGCATCAATTTGCGTAGAGGCTAATCACTGCAGTACCATATTGTGTCCCATTCTTTTCCATGTCACCTCCACCCATCTGCCCATCTATGTCTATTGGTAAGAACAGTGAAGGGGGGAATGAAAACTCTACTAAGGTGAAGAGAACAAAACTCTTGTTCATTTCTCCTCAGCTGCTCAAAAACAAAACAAAACTTCAGAAGATGAAAATAATTCAGTATCTATGTTTCCTGGATTTATTTTGTTTATCCAAAGCAATTTATCCAGATAAACCTTCCTTATACTTCTGTGGTATTTGATTATACCATCAGGAAAAATTGCTAAGTTTTAAGAAAATATTTGTTGTTTAAAGCTTATAAGAAGTAGGCTTGAGAAAATAAATTATGGTTGTAACCCAAATCAAATTAGTTCTTTATCACCTGGCATTATTACCATTTTTGTTTTAATGCTTTTAAATTAGTTGGTAGGTGAAGAGAGTGGGTCACCACACCTTGGTGTAATGATATTGCTGGGAAGGTATCATCTTGATGCAAACAAAACCTCCTCATCGATGCCGAAATGGAGCTATGATATGAGATTAGGGGAATTCCTGCAGCTTGTATGTATTGAAGCACATTATATATTTATGTCCAGATCTAGGTTTGTTTCAAACCTCTTTTGCTGTTCTCTCTTTGGCTCTGCCAACTGAATGGGTGAGGGATTCAGTCTCCCATGCTAGGGCTTCTTCTAAGGGAAAGAGATGGCACACTTCCATTTTGATATAAATAGGCTGACTTTCTGTTTCTCTAAGCCTCCATTTTGTGTACTGAAAGAAAAACAAAAGGATACAGCCGATGAGGTCCATCCCTCTAGCGTATGGTACAGAGCCAAAGATACACTGTGTGTGACTGTTCTTGTTGATACTTGGTGTGCTTATAAAAAAACAATAGCAAGCTTTCATTAGGTTTTAATTTTGTAACAGTTGTAAGCACCTTACATTTCATTTAATCTTTCCAATAGCCCTGTGAAGTAAATGCTTTTATTTTCATTTTATAAAGATGGGGAAACTGAGCCTCAGAGTTGAAGTGAATTGTCCAAGTCACACAGTCAATGTTGGAGCTGGAATTTTAGCACAGGCAGTCTAACTATAGCTTCCATGCTCTTAACCGGGGATTGGCAAATTTTTCTGTAAAAGTCAGATGGTAAATGTTTTAGGCTTTGCAGGCCTTATGGTCTCTGTTGCAACTACTCAACTATGCTGTTGTAGCACAAAAGCAGCCATAAACAATATATAAATTAATGGGTATAGCTGTGCTCCAATAAAACTTTATTTATAAAAACAGGTGGATGGCAGGATGTAGACTGTGAGCTGTTTGTTGTATTGCTTGTTGAATTCTGCCCTTTAACCACTATGAAATACTGTCACATTATTAAGGATTAATAATTCATGAGTAACCAAGGTATTTTCCTTGTTCTTTTATGGAGATATACAGTGCTCTTAGTCTTGTAGAATAAAAAAACCAAAAGGATACTTAGCATTTGTATTCTTTGGTTTATAAAAATATTTCCATATTTATATCTACATATACATCTATCTATATAAATGTATATACATAGATGTGGAGGTGCACATATACGTAGATGTGCGGGGGCATGCAGGGGTGTGTGTGCATATGTGTGCGTGTGTTTGGGATATATATATATATATATATATATATATATATATACACACAATATATATATACACATTTTCTATACTTTTACATGTGTAGAAGGACATCCATTAAAATGTTAATTGTGGTTATCTCTTGGATTGAGTTGGGGAATGTTCTGAATTTTCTTCTATAAAAGTGACTTTTCCAAGTTTTCTATAATGCATATTTATTACTAACTGGAATCAGACCAAATTAAAATTACAAAAATACATTTATCAAGTTTTTTTTCCTGGGCAGGAGGCAGAGGAGAAAAGCAGAGAAGGCATAGCATTGGGTAGAAGCTAGAACCAGGAGAAATAGGCTGCTCAGGAACCTACCAAGGTTTAACAGATCTGACAGTATGAGTTTTTGATTTTCAGCTCCATATATATCCTTACTGTCTGATCTGTGAAAATGAATAAGGGCCTTTAAAATGGTTTTCTTTTTCTACTTATCATGATATCAAGTTTCTTTTTCAGCAGGCACTGAGAGACATTAGAAGAAATTTTTTACTTTCTGGTTCATGTATAACTCACACAATAGGCTCCTGCAGGACCAGTAGCTTCCCCAGAGTCCAGCTCCTATAGTGTGGGGTGGCTTCTGCAGTATGTGGGATCCAGCAGCTCCCAGCTGCTGAAAGCTTCCTTTGGTAACCCCCTCTTAGGTGGTTTCGTAGTGAAGTGTCTATGATAAGATACTTCCCATGAACCCACATGAGAGTGAGTTTCTGACAAGTTCCAAAGAGCAGATTTCTAGCAAGTTTTACTGATGTGGCACCACAGCAACCTCTCTGCCATTTGGTTAGCCATAGTTAGCTCCTCTCTATCAATGCCCGGATCTCAGACCTGTTAGAGGTGGGTTATGGGGGTAAGGAGGAACTCTTCCTTGGGCATTCTATCTTACCCTCAGGGATAGTGATTGCTCCTTATATGTGCTATTTCTATACTTAGAATTGTCTTTATTTTTTCCTAGCCAATCCCTAGTTACTCCAATCTCCTGTTATAATTATAATTCTTTATATTAAACTTGTTAAAATTACTATGTCATTTATTTCTCCTTTGTGGACCCAGGCTGATACACCAGCATACTGAATATGGCTGCTTAGGATGTCTAAGGACCAGGAGACATTCTTCTTAGGTAACCAAGAGGGAGCAAATTAAAATGGGAAAGTGAACATTGACCTTTCTGACAGATACACAAGGGCTAAATCAGGAGTGGGTTTATAATCCAGAACCAGGTGCTGTTGTACTTATTTTCTGAGTTGGATGAAACTGCTCTCAGTCTTTCCTTGATACCTTTCACATTGCCTAACTGATATGGACTTTATATCTTAAAGTTAGTTTCATGCATGTGGTTAAATACCTTTTTCTAGAATGGGAATGTTATAGAATGGCAAGTATAGGTTTGGAGCCAGGCAGATCTATTTGAGTCCTGGCTTCATCATTTACTAGCTATATGACCTTATATAAATAAATTAGTCTGAGTCAGTTCAGTTTCCCCCTTTGTAAAATGGGGACAGTACTACCTACCTAACTCGTTACTGAAGGATTAAGAACAATGAGTATAAAAGCCATAATATGGTGCTTCATACATAGTAATTGCTAAGTAAATGGTCGCTAGTAATTATTGTTGTTATTGTTCAGTGTGCACAGAAAATTACTCTTTAAGTAGATGCAGAGAAAACGAGGAAGCAAGAGTTTTGACCTCAAAGCTGGACCCACACATTTGTCAGGAGCAGATTGTAACATGGCAGTGTGAAAGACTTTCCCTTAGCCCCTTTCCTTTCAGGAAGACCCACATCTATAGCCTATAATTGGGCAATGAAGAGTCAGGATGGGGTCCAAGGGCAGATGTTGGAAACAGCACTGGTCCTGTTAGGTCCTGACTTAGCTCAGTGTGTTTATGTGCAAGTGAGAGGGGCTGGCTCTCACTTAAAGGGTGATAGTGATTGAGTAATGATCATATGATACCAATAGTTATGACTCCTCCTGCTCTCTGCATGAGTAGGCTTGCTCTTGATACAGATTCTCCTGATTTCTCGGGAATAAAGAGAGGGCTTATTTGATATGCATACCAGGATGTGTATATGTGTTGGGGTGGTGGTGAGTATCTTTTAGCTGGGTTCCTGCTGTGATTGACTCTTCACAACTACAACAAAATGTGCATGTTGCTTGGCTCCGTTTCATGTCTCTCTGAAACAAGATAGATTCCCATTCTTCTTGCCTGGGACCATGTCCTGGCTGAGCTTCTGCTATGTCACATCTGCCTCTCTGTGTGTGTCTGCGTGTCTGTGTACTTGTCAGCAACATTCATCAGTGGAAGGAAGAGCAGAAATGAAAGTAGCTTCTGCAGTTGCAGCTCTGTGGATGACTTTGGCCGAGCCTGGTAGACTAAGTAGACTAAGTAGACTATGCCTGGATTAGGCTGGTTTTCCATGGAGGTAGAGTAGGTGATTTTTTTGGATTAAGTTATTAAGGACTTCTGTTAACATTTATTGACTACTTCATCTGTGCAACATTCTACACTACATGTAAACAAATTATCTAATTTTAAACCTCAGAAGACTACTATGAAGTAGGTGCTATTATTTTTGTTTTGCTTTTCTTTTTAAAAATGTTTTATTTCTTTTTTTATTCATGAGTTGGAAAAGCTTTAAAATTTCTCCCTGAGAACAAATTGTTTGCTTAAAAGTACAGCTCGCTACAGAGATCTGGTTTTTATTACTAAATCAAGTAGGTTCTATTATCCACTTTTATAGATGGGAAAACTGAGGCTTATGTCAGGTTATTTATCCAAGGTGACACAGCTAAAAAGTGGCCTTCATTCACTGACTTTTTTGAGCATCTCTTACGTACACGGTTGTTCCAAGTGGTAGAGAAATAACAAAACAAAAGACAAATATCGCTGCCCTCATGGAGCTTACACTTCTAATGGTAAAAGACAAATAAACATTGAAATCTTATACAGATGAGCCTTGAACAACACACGTTTGAACTGCATGGGTCCACTTATATGTGGATTTGTTTTAAAAAAATATGTGCTACAGTACTACATGATCCATGGTTGGTTTAATCTGTGGATGTGGAACCACAGATGTGGAGGGCCAACTGTAAAGTTATAATGTAGATTTTCTTTTGTTTTTTAAATTATTTGGCTGCACTGGGTCTTTGTTGTGGCCTGCAGGATCTTTAGTTGTGGCCTGCAGAATCTTTAGTTGTGGCATGCGAACTCTTAGTTGTGGCATGCGGGATCTAGTTCCCCAACCAGGGATTGAACCTGGGCCCCCTGCATTGGGAGCATGGAGTCTTAGCCACGGGACAACCAGGGTAGTCCCTATATGTGGATTTTCAAGCGTGCGGAGAGTCAGTGCTCCAATCCCTATGTTGTCAAGTTTCGACTGTATAGTAATAAGTGTTGAGGAGAAATATAAAGCAGAGAAAGGGATACAGGGAATGTGTGTGTAGGATTGCAGTTTAGAGAAGGTGGTCAGAAAAGATGTCATTGAGAAGGTGACATTTGAGTAGAGCTTTGGAGGAGGTGAGAGAGAGAGCCATGAAAATATCTGTAGGGAAGAGCATTCTAGGCAAAGGGAACAGAATATCAAAGGCCTTTATGCAGGAATATTCATGGAATGGTCAAGGAACAACAAAGAGGCCAATGTAACTGGAGCACAGTGAGCAGAAGGGAGAGTAGGAGGTGAGATCAGAGAGGTAACAGGAGTCTGGGCTGTATAGATCCTTAGAGCCATTGTAAGGATTTGGCTTTTACTCTGAGACTGGAGGGTTTGGGCAGAGGAGTGATATGTTATGATAGGCTGATCCTGTTTAAAAAAAAAAAAAAAAGCCATATCTGTTATGTTGAGAATAAACTGAGGAAAGGGGTTCTAGTAAGCAGGAAATCACTAAGTGATTTGTCTAAACTTTGAGTTCAATAAACACTGAATGTAGGACTGGATCCAGTGTTTTGTGGGGTGTGAGGCTTTATACAACTTTGGGAGCCTTCTTTAAGTGAAAGAATTCAAAAATAGGTGTGAATGTGAGTTTTTTAAATTAAAAAGAGAGAGGGACTAGGAAAGGGTCTGTGTAAGTAAGGGACTCTGAAGCATAAGCTTCATTAGCTTCACAAGTAACTCTGCCTCTGAGTGAATTACTATGTACCAGACTCTATGCTAGGCCCTGGGAACAAAGGGATGGATAAATCAGTGATTTAGACTTAACACCTGGACTATTGTAAAGCCATCTATCTGGCTTTCCTTATCTCCTTCTCCTTCAATCTGCCAGGCATACAACTAGAAGATTTATTTTCCTGAATCACTGCTCTATCACTATATACTCTCCTTTTAAAAAGCCTCTAATTGGCTTTCCATTTTGGTTTTCCATTGCCTGAAGGAGTTCTTACATTCTATCAGGCATCAGAATCAGTTTGCAGGGTGTGGGGGGGTACTTGTTCAAAATGCAGATTTCCTGGCCCCAGCCCTAAACCTACTGAATGAGAGTTATTAAAGTTGGGGCCTATAATTCATTTTAAACAGTCTTCCCCAGGTGATTCTGATGCAGATGGCTATACTTTAGTAGTTAATGGGCTAAGGCCAAAGCTCCTTAATATGGAATATCATCCATGATCTTGACCCAGCTGCATCTTTCCTATTCTTGAACATAGACCCCCCCCATTCTAGCTGTTGTCCCCCAAACATGCTTTACACACTCTCGACTCTATAGAGCCTTTGATCACTTTGTCCCATCTGGCCGGAATGCCTTTATCGCCTCGCTGCCTCTCCAAACCTTAGCCATTCCTTGAGTCCTAGTTCATATCTAGTCTTTCTTGGTGTCTTCTCCGACCCAAGAATTCATAGCCTCCAAGCTCCCAGAGTACTCATCAGCAACCTTGTCATATTTATTGCATTGTTTTACTTCTCAGACATGTCTGTTACCTTAACCAGACTGTAAACTCCCTCAGGGTAGGGTCCATTCCTTTACCTTTTTGTATCTCCCAAGGGCCTTACCCAGTACTGAGTAAGCAGAAAAACAAGAGGCGGAGGCAAGAAAGAGTGTTTATGTTCATAATGGACCATATTTTTGTCTTTATATTCTCATTTAGTAGAGCATAACAAATTCCCAAACAACTACTTTTTGATGAACAACACAGATTTGGTTCATAAATACAGATTCCAAAAATACATTGAGGATGAAAACTTCTTTGGCTCAGATTCTCTCATTACAGGAAGATATTGGGTGATATACTACTGGATACTGGCTGCTGTTTTAGTAAATATTTCAGAAATCAATTTATTCAGTGCTATTATTTTTACATTTTTATCCAAGGTTGTATTTCATGATTTGTTGCTCTTAAAGGAGTTGATCTGCATGCTGAAATAGTGCAGTCCTAGGCTATTTGGAAAAAGGAACACCACCACCAAAGTATATCTAGAGATTGCACTGGGATCTGCTAAAGATTGACATCACATTTATTAGTGTTTAAGATAAGGTGATGGTTCTAGAGTCATTCTCATTAAGATGTTCAGGCAAATGAGTATATGGTCGTCCCTTAAGTATCCTAGAGGGATTGGTTCCAGGACCCCCCATCCCCCACCATAGATACCAAAATCCATGGATGCTCAAGTCCCTCATATAAAATGGCATAATATTTGCATATAC
Source organism: Balaenoptera physalus (assembly GCF_965194825.1). Classification (NCBI taxonomy): domain Eukaryota; kingdom Metazoa; phylum Chordata; class Mammalia; order Artiodactyla; family Balaenopteridae; genus Balaenoptera; species Balaenoptera physalus. The sequence continues at coordinate 106,150,101 of NC_138903.1, forward strand.
CCTATGCACATCCTCCCATATACTTTAAATCATCTCTAGATTACTTATAATACCCAATATAATATAAATATAATGTAAATGCTATGTAAGTAGTTGCCAGCATGTGGCAAATTCAAATTTTGCTATTTGTAACTTTCTGGAACTTTTTAAAAAAATATTTTTGATCTATGGTTGGTTGAATCCACAGATGAAGAACCCGTGGATATGGAGGGCCAACTGTAATGTCTACATTTTTTTAAAGGAGGGCAAACCTTAGGCACAGGTTAATAAACCATGGTCAGACAATGAGGTTGTAATATTGCTGGAAGTAGAGCTTATGGAGCCTTGGTTTTTCTGTTTCTATAGAAGAGGCAGCATAGTTTAGTACACTGATTTTCAAACTGTTTTTTAGAGTCTTAATGTTCTAAAAAGTTGCTCTGAGGGCCACTGAGGGCAAGGGTCTGGTGGTTAGGGCTGATATTGTTGTGAGAGAGAGAAGTATTATTCAAGTTTCATTTGGCTTCTGTCTGCATCACAAACAGTAGAGCTAACCATGGTAAGAAGGAATCCAATGTCAAGATAAGAGGGGATATATGTGTATGTATAACATTCACTTTGCCGTATACCCGAGACTAACACAATATCGTAAATCAACTATACTGCAATAAAAATTTAATAAAAAAAGAAAAAAAACAGTAAGCTGAGCTTGTGACCTTAAGTTTCTTGGCCCAGACAGTTTATATCCCAGGAGACTGAACACAGATGGGATTATAGCACTGCTGTTAGGGTTCTTTAAGGAATCATGAAAGTGGACTAGGTCCATAAAGAAACTGGGAGAGGAGCAGATACTGACCTGATTTTCAAAAGAGAGAAGGTAGAGTCTGAACTATAGGCTCATAAGCTCAAATTCTAGAGCAAGTAATATTTTAGAACATTACTAATGTTTTCGAACCCAAGTTTGTGTGCCTGACACACAGTGAAGCCAAACAAATTGAAACGTTGGAGTTTGGAGCAGAGCAAGGTTTATTGCAAGGTCCAAGCAAGGAGAACAGGCGGATCATGCTCAAAAGACCTGAACTCCCCGATTGTTTTCGGGAAAGAGTTTTTATAGGCAAAATTTGCGGGGAGGGCTGCAGGGTGTGTGACCTTCCTCTGATTGGTTGGTGGTGAGATAACAGGGTGATGTTCCAGGAATCTCAATCATCAGCCTTCTGGTTCTGACCATTTTGGGGTCCAGTGCTTGTGCTCAGCCTGAAGTTACCATCCTCCACCTGGATGGGGCCTTAGTTCCTGTAGAACAACTCAGAGACGCGTACCAGATTGTTATGTATAGCCCTTGAGGAGGAATTAGGACTCTGCTTTATCGCCACTGTACCACTGTTTCTTTCTGCATTCCCTCACTCTCCTAATTAGTAACTTTTTGAAACTGCCCTTTGGAACTCAGGGAAGGTCTAAGAGGCTGAAAGTCCCTTTCTTACAAACAAGAAACGGAGGACACGGAAAGGCTCTTGTAACCAGGAGGGCCCCACAGGGTCCTGCTTGGTTTGACTAAGAAGACAGTTATCCGTCAGGGTTCCAACAGGAAATGGATGAAACATTCAAAGGGATTAAGGGAAGAGAGTTTAATGAAAGAACTATTTACAGACATGTGGAACAGAGTTAACTACAAAAAAGGCAGTTTCATATGGTTTAACTTAATAGAACCAAAGCTAGTGTAACCAGAGCAGAATGAGTAAGGGGTGAGAGGTATGCAGGGGCCAGTTATGTAGGACCTTGTGGCCATAAAAAGTCATTGAAAGTAGTTTGGAAAATGTAATAGAAAGCCACTGTTTGGTTTTTAGCAGTGGAGTGACATGATATGGTTGCTGAGTGGAAAATACAGTTACCCCTTGAACAACATGGGGGTCAGGGGTGCTGATTCCTATGCAGTCAAATCTGCATATAATTTATAGTTGGCCCCCCATATCTATGGTTCCGCATCCACAGGTTCAACCAACCGCAGATCTTGTAGTACTGTAATACGTATTTATTGAAAAAAATCCGTGAATAAGTGGACCCATGCAGTTTAAACCTCATGTTGTTCAAGGCTCAACTGTAGATTGTAGTGGGGAAAGAGTGGAGGCAGGGAGACCAATTAGGAGGATTTTGAAGTGAGTGGTGGTGTTTTAGTCTAGGGTTGTTACAGAGGAAGAGATAGAAGTAGAAAAATTCAGCATATAATGTGTAGGTAGAATCTGTAAGTCTTTTCTATTATTTGTGTGTGAAGAAGGAAAAAGATGATAAATTAAGGATACCTAAGCTTTTTGCCTTGATCAGTCAGATGGAAGGTGATATCATTTATCGAGAAAGGGAAGATGAGAGAGGAGCATGTTTAGGGAGAATTTAAGTAGTCATGAAATAAGTCACAACAGTATCTTTTACTTCTGTGATAAGGTTTCTAGACTCAGCTATTAGATAAGTGGAACTCTGTAAGCCAACATTTCTATGTTCCATGAATTGGCATTCCACATAATAAAGGAATTTTATGGTCCAATAAGTTATAAAATACTGTGCTAAACAAAGTTGTCTTTTTTTCTTTAACTGGAGTACTTTTCAGAGACGTTGATAGGCTACCATGGATTGTGAAACTCCCAAAGGGGAATATTACTTAGTCATGGAATTTTTTATTTTTAAATGACAATTTTGAGGGTTCTGGAAATGTTATTGTATATATGATTTATCTGTGATGTACCCAGATCTCAGTAAAGAATCTGACGGTCTTTCATGACCTTTCTCTGGAGAAGGTGGACAATTATAGATTAGATGATATACATTTGGACACTTGGTTAGTGATTAAAATACCAGGAATTATGAAAGTTTAATGCAATGGTTCTTCACATCAGCATTACTTGGGGAGCTTGTTCAAAGTACTGTCTCAGTCCAAACATACTGACTCAGTCCCTGGTGGTGAGCCCAGGAAAACATATTGTGAAAAAGTTTCCTCAGATAATTCCAGTGCAAGGCCTCGGTTAAGACTCAGTTTTGGAAAGAGCATGAGCCTAAAGCCAAAAATTTAGGTGAGAATATTGACTTTATCACTTGTTGATTCTATGATCTTAGACAAGTTTCTTAACTGATCTGAACCTCAGTTTCCTCAGCTGTAAAATAGGAAATAATAATGCCCACTTAGTAGGATTGCAGTAAATATTAAATGAGGTAAATTATAATTTAAAAAATACTATTTGTTGAGGGGATTACTATTGCTAGGCACTTTCATACATCATATCATTCTTTCCACGGGTGGCCCCCAGGATGAGACTTGGGGTCAAGGGACTGGCCAAAGCAAGAGGAGTGGTAGAGACTGAAGTTGTAGGTTGAGGACTGAGTAGCTGGAGAGAGCTGTGACTTGAGAGGAAACATGGAAACGTAACAGTCAGCACTAGAGAACCTTGTGGTTCTAACAATAGAGATCATAGCTTTAGGATCTGGGTTTGAATCCCAGTTCTGCCACCAATTTTCTGAATGTCCTTGTGCAAGGAACTTGTTTTCCATGATTCTGTTTCCTCATCTGTAAAATAGGGATAAAAACAGTACCTCACTCATAGAATGTTGTGGTGAGAATTAATGAGTTAATGTATATAAAGCATCTGGCAGGCTGTAGAATTTTAGGAAAGTATAGCTAGTAGTAGTATTAGCAAGGGGGTAGAAAGATTCAAGACTTTGTAGAGTGACTATTCTCAAGCCTCACTGGGGTGAGTGGACAAGTGGAGAGAAGAGGAAAGGAATAGATGGACCAAGGCATTTAATCCTGCTTGCTTCCAGTCCAAATAAGTCTAAAGTAGGACAAGACTGAGCCTAGAGATGGGGCAATCAATGAGGCTAATAATGTGGTGGTAGGGAAGATATAAGTAAGAGGAGATGAAACAGAGGTTGACAATCCTAGTTCATAGTTAAGCCAACTATGAAGTGGGACATTTTGACAAGGCAAATTTGATACAGGGAACTCTATTTTTTCTACTTTTTATTCAGAAATAATTAAAGATTCACAGGAAGATTTAAAATTAGTACAGAAAGGTCTTGATAGTTTTCACCCAGTTTCCTCCAATGGTTACATCTTAAATGACTACAGTAAAATATTAAAACCAGGAAATTGGTATTATGTGTGTGCATAGTTATATGCTATTTTTTCACATGTGTAGATTCTTGTGATCGCAACACAATCAAGATACAGAACTATTCTAGCAACACAAAAATCTCCATTGTGCTGCCTCTTTATAGTCACACGCACTCCCATCTCCCATAATGTCTCTAACCTCTGGAAACCACTAATCTGTTCCCCATCTCTATAATTTTGTCATTTTGAAAATTTCTTATAAATGGAATTATATGTGACCTTTTGAGGTTGACTTTTTTATATGCAGCATAATTTCCTTGTAGTCTATGTAAGTTGCATGCATCTATTTCATTTCTTTTTATTGCTGACTAGTCTTCCATGGTATGAATTTACCATTGTTTGTCACCATTCACCTATTGAGGGAAATTTTCTGTTTTTCTGTTTTTTGACAATTACAAGTAAAGCTGCTATGAACAATTGTGTATAGGTTTTTATGTGGACCTAAGCTTTCACTTCTCTCAGATAAATGCTGAGGAGTGTGATTGCTGGGTGGTATGGTAAACATATGCTTAGGTTTTTTTGTCTTTTCCTAAAGAAACTGTCAACTATTTTGGAAAGTAGCTGTATCATTTTTACATTCCCAACAGCAAAGGATGAGAGACCAGTTTCAATTTATCCTTACTAGCATTAGGAATTATCACAATTTTGAAGGGGATGTTGCTTGATTTTATTTATTTTCAAGGCTTTGAGATAATTCACATACCATAAAATTCACTGATTTAAAGAGTACAACTAAATGTTTTTAGTATACTCATTGGTGTGTAGTTATATCTCATTGTGGTCCTAATTTTCTTTTCACTAATTCCTAGTGATGTTGAATATCTTTTCATGTGTTTATTTATCCATATTATTCTCTTTGAAGCATCTTCTTTTTTTTCTTGTCAGTTTTGCTAGAGTTTAGTCAATTTTATTGATCTTAAATAACCAGATATGGTTCATTTGTTTTCTGTATTGTTTTTCTGTTTTTTATTTCACTGACTTCACTCTTTACTTCCTTCCTTCTGCTTTTTGGGTTTGTTTCTAGTTTAAGTTAGAACTTTAGGGTATTGGTTTGAGGCTTTTCTCTTTTCTAGTACAGTAGTTCCTCTTTATCCATAGTTTCACTTTCTGTGGTTTCAGTTACCTGTGCTCAACCAAGGTCCAAAAATATTAAATGGAAAATTCCAGAAATAATTCATAAGTTTTAAGTTGGGAGCTGTTCTGAGTAGTGTGATGATTTCACATCTTCCTGCTTGGGACCTGAATCATCCTTTTGTCCAGCACATCATGCCCATTAGTCACTTAGTAGGTGCCTCAGTTATCAGACTGACTGTCATGGTATCCGAGTGCTTGTGTTCAAGTGACCCTTATTTTACTTAATAGTGGCCCCGAAGTGCAAGAGTAGTGATCCTGGCAATCTGGATATGCCAAAGAGAAGCTGTAAAGTGCTTTTTCTGAAAGCACTTCAAAAGAAAAGTGAAAAGGTAAGTCTTTGACTTGATAAGAAAAGGAAAAAGTCATGTGCTGAGGTTGCTAAGATCTACGGTAAGAATGAATCTTCTATCTGTGAAATTGTGAAGAAAGAAAAATTTGTTGTAGTTTTGCTGTTACAACTCAAACTGTAAAAGTTACGGCCACTGTGCATGATAAGTGCTTAGTTAAGATGGAAAAGGCATTAAATCTGTAAAATAAGATACTTTGAGAGAAAGACCACCTTCATACTTTTATTACAGTATATTATAATTGTTCTACTTTATTATTGTTCTTCTCTTACTGTGCCTAGTTTATAAATTAAACTTTATCATAGGTATGTATGTATAGGAAAAACATATATAGAGTTTGGTACTATCCATGGTTTCAGGCATCCACTGAGGGTCTTGGAACACATCCACCACAGATAAGGGGGAACTACTGTATAAGCATCTAGTGCTATAAATTTCCCTCTCGGCACTTCTTTAGCTGTATCCCTCAAAGTTTGATATGTTTATTTTCATTTTCATTCAACTCAGTGTATTTTAATTCCTTTGAGACTTATTCTTTTTTTTTTTTTAATTTATTTATTTATTTTTGGCTGTGTTGGGTCTTCGTTTCTGTGCGAGGGCTTTCTCTAGTTGCGGCAAGCGGGCGCCACTCTTCATCGTGGTGCACGGGCCTCTCACTATCGTGGCCTCTCCTGTTGCGGAGCACAGGCTCCAGACACGCAGGCTCAGTAGTTGTGGCTCACGGGCCCAGTTGCTCCGCGGCATGTGGGATTTTCCCAGACCAGGGCTTGAACCCGTGTCCCCTGCCTTGGCAGGCAGATTCTCAACCACTGCGCCACCAGGGAAGCCCGAGACTTATTCTTTGACTTAAGGATTATCTAGGAGTATGCTGATGTGTTTCTAAGTGTTTGGAAATTTTCCTGTTATCTTTCTGTTACTGATTTCTAGTTTGATTCCAGAGTGGTTGGGCAGCATACTCTGTATGGTTTCAATTTAAAAAATTTTGTTCAGGGGCTTCCTTGGTGGCGCAGTGGTTGAGAGTCTGCCTGCCAATGCAGGGGACACGGGTTTGAGCCCTGGTCTGGGAGGATCCCACATGCCGCGGAGCAACTAGGACCGTGAGCCACAACTACTGAGCCTGCGCGTCTGGAGCTTGTGCTCCTCAACAAGAGAGGCCGCGACAGTGAGAGGCCCGTGCACCGCGATGAGGAGAGGCCCCCGCTTGCCGCAACTGGAGAAGGCCCTCGCAGAGAAATGAAGACCCAACACAGCCAAAAAGTAAATAAATAAATAAATAATTAAAAAAAAAATTTTTGTTCACATTTGTTTTGGCACAGGATGTGGTCTATCTTGATATATGTTTTATGTGCATGTGATAAGAATGTATATTGTTGACTGGAGTGTTCTATAAATGTGAGTTAGACACTGGTTGATAGTGTTGTTGTATTCTTCTATATTCTTGTTGACTTTCTGTCTAGTTTTGTCAGTTTTTCAGGCAGGTGTGTTGAAATATTCCATTATAATTGTTTGTCTATTTCTTCTTTCATTTCTGTCAGTATTTGCTTCAGATATTTTGCAGCTCTGTTGTTTGGGGCATAAACATTGGCATTGTGTTATGTCACCTTGGTGGATTGACATTTTTTCATTTTATAATGTCCTCTCTATCTCTGATTAAGTAGGATACTAGCTGCGGGGTTTTTGTAGATGCCTTTTATCAGATTGAGGAAGTTCCCCTCTATTCCTATTTGAGTGTTTCTGAGATGAAAATGTGTTGAAATTTTTCAATTTTTTTCTGCATCTATTGAGATGATCCTTTTTTAAAAAAAATTCTGTTCATATGGTGTAGTCATTTTTTTTGAAGTTAATATATCCTTGTATTTCTGGGATAAATCCCAGTTAGTCATGGTGTATAATTTTTTCTCTATGTTGATGGATTTGGTTTGCAAGTAGTTTTGTTGAGGGCTTTTGAGTCTATATTCATGAGAGATACTGGTCTGTAGATTTTTTTTTCACATGATGTCATTATCTGATTTTTGGTATCAATGTAATAACAGTCTCATAGAATAAGTTGGGAAATGTTCCCTCTTCTATTTTGGGAAAGTTTTTCAAGAATTGGTATGAATTCTTCTTTCAATATGTGATAGAATTTACCTATAAAGTCACCTGGTCCTGGGCTTTTCTTTAGTGGGAGGGATTTGATTACAGATTCAATTTCTTGTTAAAAGTCTATTCATATTTTCTATTTTTTTCTTGAGTCAGTTTTGGTCATTTGTGTTTCCTAGGAATTTATCCATTTCATCTGTTATTTAGTGGCATGCAGTTGTTCATACTATTCATAATCCTGTTTATTTCTGCAATATCACTGTCTTAGCTTGGGCTGCTATAACAAAGTACCTGGCTGGCTTTATAAACTGTGGACATTTATTTCTCACAGTTCTGGAGGCCGGAAGTCTGAGATCAGGGTACTAACATGGTCAAGTTCTGGCAAGGCCCTCTTCTGGATTGTAGACTGACATCTTCTTGCTGTGTCCTCACATGGCAGAAAGGGGCAAGGGAGCTCTCTGGGGTCACTTTTATTATAAGGGCACTAATCCCATTCATGAGGGCTCTGCTCTTATAACCTAATCACCTCCCAAAGGCCCCACCACCAAATATCATCACACTGGGATTAGGTTTCAACATAGGAATTTGGGGGGGGGGACACAAACATGCAATCTATAGCAGCTACATTTTTTATTTCTGATTCTAGTACCTTGAGTCTTGTCTCTCTTTTTTTTTTTCTTTCTTCCTTTTGCTCAGCCTGGCTAAATGTTTGTCAATTTTGTTATCTTGTTAGAGAACCAAATCTTGGTTTCATTAATTTTTTTGCCGTTTTTCTATTTTCTTTAGTTTTGTTCTAATATTTATTTATTTATTTATACCTCTGTTTACTTTAGGTTTAGTTTGCTCTTCTTTTTCCAGTGAGTTAAGGTGGAAGGTTAGCTTATTGATATGTGATCTTTCTTCTTTTTTAAAAATAGGCATTTACAGCTATAAAATACTCTCTAAGCATTGCTTTCACTGGATCCCATAAGTTTTACATTCATCTCAAATTTCCCTTGTGATTTCTTATTTGACCCATTTGTTATTTAGGTGTGTTTTGTTTAATTTCACATATTTGTGAACATACCAAATTTCTTTCTGTTACTGATTTTATAATTTTGTTCTCTTGTGGTAGAAAAAATACTTTGCATGATTTCCATCCTTTTAAAGGTATTCAGAGTTGTTTTATGGCCCAGCATATGGTCTATCATAGAGAGTATTCTATGTGCGCTTGAGAAGAATGTATACCCTGCTGTTGTTGGGAGACGTGTTCTATATATGTCCTTTAGGTTTAGCTGTTTTATAGTGTTGTTCAGTTCTATTTCCTTGTTAATGTCTTTTTGTTCTATCCATTATCGAATGTGGATTATTGACGTCTCCAAGTATTATTGTAGAATTGTGTATTTCTCCCTTATTTTTCTGTCAGATTTTGTTTCATGTAATTTGGTGCTCTGTAATTAGGTGTATATGTTTATAATTGTCATATATTCCTCATGGTGTCCCTTTTATCATTATAAAATTACCCTCTTTATCTCAAACACTTTTTGTTTTAAAGTCTATTTTGTCCGATATTAGTATAGCCACTCCAGCTTTCTTTTTTTTTTTTTTCAGCTTTCTTACTGTTGCATTTTGCATATCTTTTTCCATCCTTTTACTTTCAATCTATTTATATCTTTGAATTTTAAGTGTGTCTCCTGTAGACAGCATGTAGTTAGATCTTCTTGTTTTATCCATTCTGACAAACTGTGCCTTTTGATCATGTTGTTGATATAATTTGCTTCATGTAAATTATTTTTACTTTTTTGTTTTCTATATGCCCCATGCTTTTTTTGTTACTCTATTCCTCATTTTACTGCTTTCTTTTGCATTAAGTGGATATTTTCTCATGTAAAATTTTAACTTCTTTAATTTTTTATACTTTTGCATTATTTCCTTCTTGGTTCCTTAGTTGGTTTCTTAGGCTTACGTATAGATCTTAGCTTAGAATCTGCTGGAGATTTATACTAACTTAATTCTAATGAGATATAGAAATATTATTCCTGTGTAGCTCAGTCCTCTTTTTCCTCTTTTTGCGATTATTATTGCTATACTTATTACATGTTAAAAACACAACACAGTGCTATAATTATTACTTTATACAATTTTAAATCTTTTAAAGTAACTACAGTGAGGAGAACATGTATATATTTATAGCTTTTGTTATATTAACCTTATTTCCCATTTCATTTATTCTTGTTGATCCATGTTGCCATCTAATTTCCTTAATCTAATACAGCTTTGCTCCCCACCACCTCCTTTATGTTGTTATTGGCAAATATGTTACATTTCTATATGTTATAGGTCCAACAGTGCAATTATATATTTTAAAATTGCTTTTTAAACTGGTTAAGAGAAGAAAGGAAAGAAATATGCATTTATACAGCTTTTTATAATAACATAATTACCATTACAGGTGGTTTTTGCTTTTTTGTGTGGATTGGAAATACTGTCTGGGGTCACTTGCTTTCAGCCTAGTATTTCTTGTACGGTAGGTCTACTAGCGACAAATTCTCTGTGTTGATCAAGGAATGTCTTTATTTCACTTTTATTCAAAGATAGCTTTGAGGGATATAAGATTCTTGGCTGACAGTTTTTTGTTGTTATCTTGAGCACTTTGAATATGTTTTTCCTTGACCTTCTGGCCTCCATTGTTTCTGATGACAAGTCAGCTATTAATCTTATTGGGGTTTCCTTATAAGTGACACTGTTTTTCTCTTACTGCTTTCCTGATTTTCTCCATGTTTTTTGGCTTTTAGCATTTTTACTATGATGTGTCTTTCTGTGAATCTGGTTGCTTTTATCATACTTGAAATTCATTGAGCTTCTTGGATGTGTAGATTCTTTTTTTTCATCAAATTTGAAAATGTTCAGCCATTATTTCTTTGAATATTATTTTTCTGTTCCATTCTTTAAAATATTTATTGGAGTATAGTTGCTTTACAATGTTGTGTATAGTTCCTACTGTACAGCCAAATGAAACAGCTATACATATACATATATCCCCTCTTTTTTGGATTTCCTTCCCATTTAGGTCACCACAGTGATTAAGTAGAGTTCCCTGTGCTATACTGTTCCATTCTTTCTTGTCTCTTCTGGCATTTCTGTTGCATGCAGGTTTGTGTACTTTATGGGGTCCCACATTTCTCCGAAGCTCTTTTCATTTTCTTCCTTTTTCCTCTCTGTTATTTGGATTGCAAATAACAATGATCTATATTCAAACTTACTAATTCTTTTTTCTGTCAGTTCAAATCAACTGTTGAGCCCCTCTAGTAAAATTTTCCTTTTAATTATCACACTTGCAGTTTTGTAATTTCATTTGGTTCTTTCTTATAGTTTCTGTCTTACTGAGAGTCTCTATTTGATGAGACATTTTCATCATACCTTTGCTTATTTAAGCATGGTATCCTTTAGTACTTTGAGTATGTTTCTAATAGCTACTTTGAAATCTTTATCCATGAAATCTGACATTGGTTCACTCTCATAGACAATTTCTGTTGCCTGCTTGTTTCTCCATACATGGGTCAGACTTTATTGTTTCTTTGCATATCTTGTCTCATTCCCAAGAAAAAAAAAATACATTTTAGGTAATATATTGTAGCAACTCTGGTTACTGGGCCACATTCCTCCCCACCCTTGAGGGTGGCAGCTTGTTATACTTATTTGTTGTTTGTTTATGGCTAACGGGATCATTTGAATGAAATGTATTTCCTTCCCATAGTATGAAGCCTCTGATACTCCTTAAAGGACACAGCCTTGAGCATAGGCACAGGCACCCTGTAATAATAGTTGTTTTGGCAGGGCTCTCTTTGTCTCTGAAGGATAAATTGCTTCACAGACTGACCCAATTAAAATCAGATCCTTTGTTAGGATTTTTTTTTTTTTAAACTGTTTCCTACAGATTCATCTCTTCAAATGTTTTCTTTTTTCTCCCTCCCTCCCTCCCTTCTTATACTTTTCCCCTCAGCTTTACTGAGATATAATTGACATACAACATTGTGTAAGTTTAAGTTGCATAACAAGATTTGATACACATATATATTGTGAAATGATTACCACAGTAGGGCTACTTCACACTTCCATCACCTCACATAATTACCATTTTTTTTGTGATGAGAACACTTACTGCCTTAGCAACTTTCAAGTATATAATACAGTATTGTTACCTATAGTTATCATGCTGCACATTAGATCCCCAGAACTTATTGATCTTATAACTGCAAGTTTGTACCCTTTGACCAATATCTCCCCATTTCCCCCACTCCTCAGACTTGGCAGGAACTATTCTACTCTCTGTTCTATGGGGTTGGCCTTTTTAGATTTCACATATAAGTGAGATCATATGTTTGTCTTTCTCTGTCTGACTTAATTAGCATAATGCCCTCAAGGTCCATTCATGTTGTTGCAAATGGAAGGATTTCCTCCTTTAACGTGGCCAAATAATATTTCTGTGTGTATATGTGTAAAATATCACACCTTCTTATTCTATTCATCCGTAGACACTTAGGTTGTTTCCATATCTTGGTTATCGTGAATAATGCTGCAATGAACATGGGAGTCCAGGTATCTCTTTGAGATCCTGATTTCATTTCCTTGGGATATATACCCAGAAGTGAAATTGCTGGATCACATGGTAGTTCTATTTTTAATTTTTTGAGGAAGTTCCATACTGTTGTCTATAGTATACTGCTGTGGCTATACCAACTTACATTCCCACCAACAGTGCACAAGGGTTCCCTTTTCTCCATATTCTTGCCAACATTTCTTATCTCTCGTGTTTTTGATGGTAGCCATTCTAACAGATGTGAGATAATATCTCATTGTGGTTTTCATTTGCATTTCCCTGATGATTAGTGATGTTGAGCATCTCTTCATGTACCTGTTGTCCATTTGTATGTCTTTTTTGGTCCAGCCTATTTTTAAATTGGATTGTTTGGTTTTTTTTTTTTTTTGCTATGGAGTTGTGAGTTCCTTACATATTTTGGATATTAACCCATTATCAGATAGATGATTTGCAAATATTTTCTCCCATTCTGTAGGTTGCCCTTTCATTTTGTTGATCGATTTTTTTGCAGTGCAGAAACTTTTTAGTTTGAAATCCCACTTGATGATTTTTTTGCTTTTGTTTCTTGTGTTTTTGGTACCATATCTAAAAAGTTATTGTCAAGGCCCATGTCAAGGAGTCTTTTCTATGTTTTCTTCTAGGAGTTTTATGGTTTCAGGTCTTGCATTTAAGTACTTAAATGTATTTCAAGTTAATTTTTATGAGTGGTATAAGACAGGGGTCTGGCTTCCTTCTTTTGCATTTGGTTTCATTCTTTTGCATTTTGGTGTGTTTCAAGTACCATTCATTGAAGAGGCTGTCCTTCTCCCATTGTATATTCTTGGCTCTCTTGTCATGTATTAGTTAACCATGTATGTGTGGGTTTATTTCTCAGCTCTCAAGTCTGTTCCATTGGTCTGTGTCTATTTTTGTGCCAGTACCGAACTATTTTTGATTACTACAGCTTTGTAAAATAGTTTTAAATCGGTAAGTGTGATGCCTCCAGCATCGTTCTTCTTTCTCAAGATTACTTTGGCTCTTTGGGTTTTTTGTGGTTCCATACAAATTTTAGGATTGTTTTTTCTATTTTTGTGAAAAACAGTATTGGAATTTTGAGAGATTGCATTGAATCTACAAATGGCTTTGGATAGTATGTACATTTTAGCAATATTCTGATTTGTGAACGTGGGATACCTTTTCATTTATTTGCATTTTCTTCAGTTTCTTAAATCAGTGTTTTATAGATCTTTCCCTTTCTTGGTTTAAATTTATCCTTATGTACTTTATTGCTTTGATATTGTAAATAGGATTGTTTTCTTTCCTTTTCAGGTAGTTCATTGTTAGTGTATAGAAACTCAAGAGGAAAAGGAGGGTCTGTTGTATTTACCGAATTTTTTGCTCTTCTAATTATACTTTCTTACTTCTTGATGTTCCAAGATTTATCATTTCCTTTCTGCTTCATGAATTTCCTTTAGCCATTCTTTTAGGGTAGGTCTGCTCATGGCAAATTCTCTTAATTTTCCTTAAAAATAGTCTTGATTTCTCCCTTTTTCATGAAGGATATTTTTACCAGATACAGAATTCTGCCGCATTACTGCCAGTTAGGGATGGAAGTCCATGTTTTCCACTTGGCCACCTTCATCATTCCAAGGGGGGGAGCCCCTTGTTACTTCTGAGCAGGGATAGAATTTCAAGTCCCCACTAGGCTTCTGTTGACACCACCCTGGCTGGAAGGGGAAGGGGTGCCTCGTTACTGCACTTGACATGGCTTCCACTGTCATCACAGAAGGGGGCCTCCTTACCATTGGGCAAGAATGAAAGTCCTGGCTATCTACTCAGCCTTCTCTGTCACCACCCTGACAGAGGGGAAGAGGTGCCTAGTTACAGCTTTGTAAAGCTATAAGTCTAGGTCTCCTACTTAGCCTATGCTGTCATGGATTGGGGTGAGAGCACAGTTTTTGCCCCATGGTGTTTGGCTGGAGTAGGGTGACTATTGTCTAAAAGTGTTTTATCTTACTAGGCTGCCTTTATCCTGGTCCTTTGGCTAGAGAGAGTAGGTTTTTCTTGGAGCATTTTTAGTCTGCACACATTGATGTGTCCTGGTTGCAGGCTTCTACTGCACTCAATCCAGGGTGTATTAGGCAAAAAGAAAACTCAGGGAGGGAATTTAACACCATGCCATTCCTTGAGTCTCAGCGTCCCTACAGTCTTTCTCCTCTCCACCTTCCAGAGTCGTCCTGTGTGGTTTTTTTTTTTTTCCTGCATTGGGTCTTTGCTGCGTATGGGCTTTCTCTACTTGTGGTGAGTGGGGGCTACTCTTTGTTGCAGTGGCTTCTCTTGTTGCAGGGCACGGCCTCTAGGCACGTGGGCGTCAGTAGTTGTGGCATGCAGCCTCAGTAGTTGTGGCCTGTGGGCTCTAGAGCACAGGCTCAGTGGTTGTGGTGCACGGGCTTAGTTGCTCTGCAGCATGTGGGATCTTCCCGGACCAGGATTCGAACCCGTGTCCCCTGCATTGGTAGGCAGATTCTTAACCACTGAAGTCCCTGTTTTTTATATATAATGTTCAGGGTTGCTAATTGTACTAAGTGCATCTACTCCTCCATCTTATCACAGAAGCAGAAGTTCAGGGAACAATTAGATATAGCTATTTTAGGTACTGGATACATTTTTGATGCAGATGTAGCATTGGAACAATTATGATAAACAAGAATATTTTTTTTACTAGGTAATAAATACTCTTGTTACTAGATAAGAATCATTCCTGCATTTCGCTTCATCCTATCCCTGACCTCCTTAGAAGTGGGAAGTCCTTTATCTTGCTGAAGGAAAAGCAGAACTGCTTAAGATTAATGGGTTCTCTAATGCTAGTGGGCGATTGCAGAAGAGGCCTTGTGTTGTATTTCAACCTTTGGTTCCTCCTGAGGTGGCACCCATTAATGGCTTATATGATTATCTCAGGAGAAGAGATACGGCATTTAACCAAGGTGGAAATAGAAACAGAAGTTGGAAGCCTGTAGCATCTGGGTTATCCTTACAGCAAATGAAGACATAAGTCTTGTACTTATCCTGAAGTGGTTTTTATTAGAGTGGAGATACATACAGTGATTAGCTTTGAGGTCAATAATGAACTGTATTCCAAGGCTACAAAAGTTACTGAAATAGTGTCTTAACTGGCAGACTTTATGACCACAACAAGGGTATGACCATAACCTAAGGGTAAATGATTTGCTACTTTCCTGGAAATGTGATCACTATTTTATTGTTCATAGAATTTTCTCCTCGTCTCTTTCAACATGAAATTTTGGTTTTTTTCATCAGCGTCTTAACGCCTGTTGCTTGGGACTCTCGGTTGGAAAAGGGACCGAAAAGTAGGGGTAGGACTACCTAGTGTCTGTACATATTAAATAAACCAGCTGAGTGAACATTGACACATTAAGATACGTAATCCATATCCCCTCTATTTTTTAAAATTTAATTTTAATTTATTTATTATTTTTGACTGTGTTGGGTCTTAGTTGCGGCATGCGGGCATCTCTCTAGTTGTGGCGCGGGCTCCAGAGCGCATGGGCTCTGTAGTTTGTGGCACACAGGCTCTCCAGTTGAGGTGCGCAGGCTCAGTAGTTGTGGGACGTGGGCTTAGTTGCCCCGTGGCATGTGGGATCTCAGTTCCCCAACCAGGGATTGAACCCGCATCCCCTGCATTGGAAGGCGGATTCTTTACCACTGGACCACCAAGGAAGTCCCCATATCCCCTTTAAATAATATTATTAAGGACCATGAAGAGAACTTTCAGATTTAAATGGCATTGAATAAGGAGAGTCAGGATGTTGGTTCAATAAACTTATTCAGAAATTATGTGATTTTTGAGATTGCATTCTCAATAGAACTTCTTTTTCTCTGGATAATTTTTTCCTTTGAGCATTATGGCCTAACTGTTAATAGCTCTAACCTTGGAGTCAGACTACATGGCTTCAACTTCTGGCTTTTCCATTAAGTACTTGTTAGCCTTTGGCAAGTTATCTAACCTTCCAGAGTCTTGATTTCTTTAGTGGTAAAGTGAGCATCATGGTAGCACCTACCTCTTAGACTTATTGTGAGATTTAGATGCAGTAAAATTTACAAATGCCTAAAAAACCCTGGCCCATTGTAAGCATTCAATACATGTTAGCTATGTGGATGGGTCCTAACTGCTGACAGTATTTAATGGCTCTTGTTTTCTCCTTTTCTGACCTCTAAAGTGTAGAGTTGGATTGTGTTTTAGCTTTTGGCAACTTCATAGTAGTACAAGTACCTCAACTCAATTTTGGGGTCATTTTTTTTTATGAGATGTGGGATTGTAAGACATTTGTCCCCAAATTCTGGCCATTAGATGATTGTGGGTAACAATTTTTAGAGATCTAAATTGGTGTTTAAAAAATCAGGCAAACCAACTTGATGAAGCTGTCACCCTTTTCTCACTTCAATGTGGTCTGGGTCTCCTGTGAGAATGTAGACTGAGAATACACCTATATCTTGGACTGATATGCCTATATGTAACATTCAGGCAGTGCCTTACTATTCAGGATCTCCCTTCAGGGAATACTAATACATGTGTACTGTTACTTATTAATAGTATCTAGAATGACTTATTTATCATCATAAGTTTATGTTCAAATAAAGCATTAGTAGTTTGGTCTTTTTTGACCTCCTTAAAGGGAATATGATATTTGGTTATCTAGAGTCATGCCAAAGGATACTATTTAGCTGCAGTTAGAAAAAATCATTCTTCATGTTAAATTTTTAGGAGAATATTTAATCTATATGTTTAAAAGATTGGAGAAAGATGGAACACATCAGAGATGAATATATTTTAGTTTGCTGAAATATTAACTTGAAACGTAGTTATTTCTTGTGCCAAATTTTCAGTCACTGGTTATACAGTCCTTAGATATTAAAGTATTTTCTTTATTAATTCACCAGAATTTGCTGATTGCCTGTTGTTTGTTAGGTACTTCGTTAGGCTCTGGCTATACAACTGAAAATAAGATGAACAAGGCTTCTGCCCTCATGGCACTTCAATTTAGTGGGAAGGGAGACATAAGATCAAAAGGTAAACAGATAAGGAAGGTTAATTTCAGGATAAGGGTACTGAAATAAACAGCATACTGTGACAAAGAATAAGTAGAAGGGATCTATTAGCATGATTTGGGAAGGCCTCTATGAAGGAGAAACATTAAGCTGAGATTTGAGGATGAGCTGGTTATTTAAAGATGTGGGAGAAGAGGATTCTAGGAATTGGAATGCATGACAGGAGGGAACTTTGTATGTTATTGCAACTGAAAGATTAATAATTCTTGAGTGAAGAGGATACTGATACATGTTAATTCTTCTTTAAATGTTTGGTAAAATTTACTAGCGAAGTCATCTGGTCCTGGACTTTCTTTGTTGAGAGGTTTTTGATTATTGGCTCATTATCCTTACTTATCATAGGTCTATTAATATTTTCTATTTCATTTAATTTTGTAGCCTGGTAATTTATTGGCATAAAATTGTTTATGGTATTCATTTATAATCCTTTTTATTTCTGTAAGTTTTGGAATAATGTCACCTCTTGTATTTCTGATTTTCATTATTTGGATTTTCTCTACTTTTTTCTTAGTCTAGGTAAAGGTTTGTCAATTTTGTTGATCTTTTCAATAAACTAACTTTTAGTTTAATTGATCCCCTCTTTTTTTCTGTTTTGTATTTCATTGATCTTTGCTCTATTATCCCTTTCTTTTGCTAGCCTTGGGTTTGGTTTTCTTTTTTTAACGTCTTAAGGCATCAAGTTAGGTTATTGGTTTGAGAGAGATCTCCTGTTTTAATGTATGCATTTAGAGCTATACATTTCCCTCTGAGCACTGCTTTCACTGCCTCCTATAAGTTGTGGTA
The DNA here is from genome assembly GCF_965194825.1 of Balaenoptera physalus. NCBI lineage: Eukaryota > Metazoa > Chordata > Mammalia > Artiodactyla > Balaenopteridae > Balaenoptera > Balaenoptera physalus. The sequence continues at coordinate 106,168,264 of NC_138903.1, forward strand.
TGCTGTGATTTCATTTCAATTTGTATCAAGTATCTTCTGATTTTCCTTGTGATTTTTTTTCTTTGACCCATTGGTTGTTTTAGAGTGTGTTGTTTTAATTTACCCATATTTGTGAATTTTCCAGTTTTCCTTCTGTTATTGATTTCTAGAATACTTCCATTGTGGTCAGAGAAAATACTTTGTATGACTTCTATCTTTTAAAATTTATTGAGACTTGTTTTGTAGCCTAATATATGGTCTGTCCTGAAGAATATTCCATGTGCACTTGAGAAGGATGTGTATTCTGCTGTTGTTGGATGGAGGGTTCTGTATGTCTGTTAGGTGTATTTGGGTTATACTGTTGTTCAAGTCCTCTATTTCCTTATTGATCTTCTGTCTAGATGTTTTATCCATTATTGAAAGAAGAGTATTGAAGTCTCCAACTATTATTGTAGAACTATTTCTCTCTTCAGTTCTGTCAGTGATTGTTTCGTATATTGGGGGGCTCTTTTGTTTGTGCACATATGTCTGTAATTGTTATATCTCCTTGATGAATTGACCCTTTTACCAATATATAATGTCTTTTTTTGTCTCATAGCAACTTTTCACATAGTCTATTTTGCTATTGGTATAGTCACTCAAGTTCTCTTGTTTACCGTATGCATGGAATATATTTTTTCCATCCTTTTACTTCCAACCTATTTCTGTCTTGGATCTAAAGTGAGTCTGCATATAGGTGAATCATTTTTAAAATCCACACTGCCAATCTGTTTTTTAATAGGTGAGTTTAACATTTACATTTAAACTGATTATTGATAAGGAAAGATTATTGATAAGGAAAACTTCTGCCATTTTGCTATTTGTTTTCTATATTGCTTCTATTATTTTTGTTCCTTAATTACTCCAATACTTCCTTCTTTTGTATTTCTTTCCTATTGTACCATTTTGATTCCCTCCTCATTTCCTTTTCTGTATGTATTTTGGTTATTTTATTAGTTACCCTGGGAATTGTGATTAAGTAGGCAGTTGAGCACACAGATCTGGGGGAAGTCAGGGCTGGAGAAATAAATTTGAGAATAATTGGTGTATTGATGGTGTTTAAAGCTGTGGGACTAGATGAGGTCTTTTAGGAAGAGAATATAGCCAGAGAAGAGCAGAAAATGCAGGACCAACCCCTGAGAACTTGAAAGCCTAACTTACTTATTGGTGGAAAAGTTTATATTTATCCTTGAAGTCTTATGAACAGGTGACATAACTGTCATTTGGGTACCTTCATTGGATCTCATTGCTGAAGATACTGAGAGCTACTTTCCTGTGTTAGCTGAGTATTAGAACAGGATGAGTCCCATTTTTTCATTTCTAAGGTTCTCTTTCAACTTTTCCTTTTCTTGCCTATTTCAGTTCATTATTTACCAATTAATTTTAAAGTCACCTTTTTTTTTTTCCCCCAGAGCTACCATTGACCTCTTTAATTTTCTCCCTGGATATCATCCCTCTCTAGCAAAAGTAACAAATCCTATGTTTGCATTTGATTCCTCAGATGAGGCTGATGAGGACAGACTTGTGCTAATGAGGTCAAGGGCATGCATATAAACCACATACATAGCATATGTGAGCCACATATGTCTTGTTCTTTGGCCACAAATTGCACTCCTGACTTGACCATTGTTCTCTTTAAAGCATATCTTTAATCACAAGGGTTGAAGGAGTGGAGATGATTCTTATGGAGGAGCAGCTCTGCATTCATGTTTCCTTGGGAGAAGGCCAGGATTGTTATCTTTATATCTGAATGATACTGCGTTCCGACCCTTAAAACATAGCTCTCTGTAGGAGGCAGGGTTATGAATAACCATGCCATGCCTACACTGAAAGTTTAAAAAATATGTAATAATAGAAGTTGAACATAGTTTACATTTGCTTTTTGCCTGATGTCTAATTCCTGTTATTTACTGTATGCGGCCTGTTTCATCCTTGCCTCCCCCAGCTGCTTGTCACCTGAAAAATAGAACTCTTACTGTTTGACTCTTGATATCTGAGAATCGGAGCACTGGCAAGTTGATATTCTGAAATCCCCATTAGAAAAAGCAGAATCGGGAAGGTGGTGGGCAGTGCCTGATAGTGGAGCAGAAGCATTTTTTGAGCATAATTGCAATATGACTTAAGCACTGTGGATAACATGACCCTTAAAGGTTGGATGAGGCCTTTCGAGAAAACTTCGTTTTCCTTGGACTATTCTCCCCACCCTGCCTTCCGTCTTTGCCTGATTTACAGAAGCTGGAAGACATTTTTGCTAAACTATGAAACTGAATTCTTAATCACCTCACCATGGCAACCCCATCATTGCCTAGACATATGCCGTACGTAGTCCTTTTGAGAACCCAAGTGTCTGTTAAAGGAGCCCACACAAATCTTCTGTGGGGTTTTAACAGCCTTCGTAGAGAAGTTCCCATGTTGTTCTCAGGATTAGGGGGGCTTAGGCTCCTATTTTACTAGATAAAGAGTGGTGAGTGATGATATTTATATCAGGGCTTCTTAGCCTGGGTTTCATTGATGGTCTGTGGGGAGTCTGTGAACCTCCATAAACTATGAAATTTGATGTGTATGTATATTTTTTTCCAGAGGAAAGAGTGAGGATTCATAGCATTCATCAGGTTTTCAGAAAATTGCAAAGCCTCCCTTACACCGTTGAGAGCCCGTGCCTTAATTGATTGGTAAATACAGAATTTTCTATATATAATTTTTAAACTTCATTAATATACTGTGAAAATAAGTGAGTCAAAATGGAATTTTTAAGGAAAAGAGAAGAATTCTCAATTAGCATTAAAATCTATTACCTGCTTGCTACTCTGTCACACTGGTAACTGACAACCACACCCAAATGTTGTTCTTAGCTGCTAGCCCATAAAATCAACCACATTAAATGGCATGTAGTGTCCATTGGAAAAGGGTGCTGCCCTGAGCTAAATGGTGGCTGGGAATACTCACTGCCATTGAGGGATTGGTGTGGCATTGACCCCAGACCAAATTATGGGGTAGGAATGAAAAAATAAATGTTGCAGTGGTTTACTGTCAGGTACTATGCTACATATTTTCAGAAACTAAACTTTTTGCAACCATCTTGTGAGGTAAACACTACCATCCTAATTCTATAAATTCAGAGCAGTGAAAGACTTGCTCAAGGCCTTAGAGTCAGCAAAGTGTCAGAGCTTCGATGAATTCTCATTTCTGTCATTGCCTGGGATCTTATGAGAGCCTAGAATTCGGAGTAGGAGAGCATCCCATGGAGTGTTTGAGCCAGATTCTGGTGTTTGAGCCTGAGAAGTAATTTACTTCCCACACCTTTAAGAGAGCTGGGCAGTCCGTGCTGCATGATGACTCAGTGGCTCCAGCAAGTGCAAGTCCCTGTTGCTGGGGAGGCCACTGTTCTGTCCTCTTGAACAGCTCTGTCTTGACTCTGTTTGCATGTTCTCTAAATAACACTGGTATTAGCCCACACTGAAAGCACCTCCTCAGGATTTTGAAGTGCTGTACAAACAGTTAAGAGAGAGCATTGTCTAAAGCCATATGAAAGAACTAGAATTTGTCTGGTGAACACACATTTTGCGATCATAACACTTTTTACTCCCACGGCAAGCAGAACTTTTTCTTTGTGAAGGAAGCAAGCAAACATTCCATTTTCAGAATAGCAATGCTTTTTAAAGGGACAGAGCCAGCAGTATAGCTCTTGATTTCCTTCTCTTTGCATTTAATGCCATCAGAGGGGAAAAGCAGTCTTCTATATACATTTCTTCAAAGTACTTGAAAGGAGAATTTGTGTTGCTATTACTTGAGTGGATCCATGTGGGCTTTATTGACAAGCTAGTAAGCATGGTGTTTCAAATTGTGGTCCACAGCACCCCTGACATTAGAATCACCTGAGTGCTTAGATAAACTGCAGATTCCTGGACTCCACACTATACCTACAGACTTTATCTCTTGAGGGGGGATGCGGCTCAGGAATATGCATTTTAGCCACCCCTATGGAGATTCTTATGCACACTAAAGTCTGAAAATCACTGCAGTGGAAGTACAAACCCCATGATAATCCAAGTTAGAGTATTTTTGTTATAATGGTATTTGGTTAAAATGAATCCAGTAATTACATTCCTTGAAAGAAAGCCAAGTTAAATGCAGCTTTTCTGTAGTGAATTCACAGATGAAAAAGAGTTGAAAAAAATCTGTGGATAGGAGTTGATTGTCTTTAAGAGCTTGAAGGGCTAGTAGATATATTCTGCAATACCACAGAGGTCAGAACTAGTGTTACATCTTTAAAACAGGAAGGGGCAGACTTGGAAAGACTGAGATCTGCAATTAGACTGGCATAACGGGGTTGAGGCAGGCACAGATTCAGCTGCAGAGTGTAGGAGGAAGTTCACAGTGCAACAGGCAGAACTGGTTACCTCAAAATATGGGAAACATAAAGAATGTTGAGAGCCTAGGCCAGTAATTGTGTGTGTAGGTGTGTCTGTGTAAGATGGGGTGAGGCATTGCAATGGGAAATTGAAAGGCCCTCTTATCTGATATGATCAGGACTAGGGTTAGCTAATCAAAAAAAATCAATCACATCAGGGAATCTTAAAGATACACATCTAAATATTTCATTTTAACTTAAAACGCTCATTTAAGAGCTTTACTGTCATTCTCTATCAAATGAAATACCCCCAAATATCCTGATATTAGCCACACTTCCTCTAGTTTTCTGTCTGAAGGTGGGACTCTTCAAATTGTCTTGATGGTCCTGAATGCCACAGCTGGAATTACTCATTTGATAAAAGGGCCTCCCCCCCTCCCTCCTGACCCCAGTTGAGAGCCAGACTTCTGTGGGGAGCTTAAGATGAAAATTCTAGCTAGGGAAAGTGTTCTACCCTCTTTTTATTTCTTCCCCCTAGGGAGGAAACTATATCAATGAAATCTAATTACAACTTCCTTTGCCATTTTTGGAATACAAAGGGATAGATTTCTCCCTAATTTATCTGTGGAGACACACATATATCAGAGTAAGCAAACAAGTAAGCAAGTGAGCAAGCAGTGTTTCCAAATTAAGGGGATGTAATGAGGAAACCACCAGATGTTACTCATTTTCCCTTAATGAAGATATGCAATTTTAGGAACAGAGCTCAATGACTTTGGCCTACCTTCTTAAAAAACAGTAGTAGTAATTTATCAGTCTCCTCTGTTCTGAGGAAAAGAGCATTTGGATTTCGCATCATACATAATTTGAACTCATGTCTGTCTGACTCCAGAACCCAGTGAGTCTGGATTGCATATCTAGCATTGGAAGGAATTGAATAAGCGTGAATAGTGAGGGTAGACTGCTGGGTAATAATTCAACCCAGGTGTGTTAGATGCATCCCTTTCCTTCTTCTAATCATGCCTTGACCTTTCCATTTTTGAGTTACTGCATCCAAGGCAAAATTAGAAATAGTGCCAGGAAGAAATTATTTTTAAATCTAAAAATTTTACCAAAGCAATATGTGCTCATGATTTAAAAAGTCAACTACTAGTACTGCAATATAAAAGCAGCAGTCCTCCTACCTGCCCTCATCACTCCTGATTCCTATTCCCAAGAGTCATTTCTTCTGTTATTACCTTCATATTTTAAAATGTTTTATTGGTTTTTCTTGATATTTAACTTTTAGCATTATCTACTGATTTCACACTATTTAGTATGAAGATTTAGTTATCAAAATCTTTCTCCTCTCACACACAAACACACACACACGGACACACGCACACTTCTTTTCCTATTATCCCAATATATGGATGAATCAGTAATTACTATTTACATCTATAAATATTGTGCACAGCCAGCTGAACTATGTACTATATTATTATTTTCTTTTTGCTATAGTCTGAATGTTTGTGTCTCCCTAAAATTCATATGTTGAAATCCTAACCCCCAAAGGTGATGGTATTGGTAGGTAGGAGTCTTTGGGAGGTGATAACAACATCGTGAGGGTGGAGCCCTCATGAATGAGATTAGTGTTCTTGTAAAAAGAGATCCCATAGAGGTCCCTAGCCCCTTATGTCATGTGACAATACGACAAGAAGTCTGCAATGCAGAAGAGAGCCCTCACCTGACCATGCTGGCACCCTGATCTTGGACTTCTAACCTCTAGAACTGTGAGAAATAAATGCCTGTGGTTTATAAGCTACCCAGTCTGTGATATTTCGTTATAGCCTGAATGGACCAAGGCACTTTGTTACAAATTCTGTTTTTCTTTGGAATTAAAAATGTGCTCATGTTTTAGTTTTCTATGTAACTTTCATAGTCCCTGTATAGAGTTGTAAGCTTTTCTTAATACAGGAAGGCACAGGAATTAATTTGTCTGTTCTACTTTTTTTCTTGGAGACATCCCTCCTAAAGTTTCCCATCATGCCATTTCAGTCTGGACCAGTTGCTCTTTAGTTCTGCTGTATAGCTGTTAACCTGGAGCTTCCCTTCACTATCATCAAACAAACAGAAAACAAAAAAACACTTTCTCTTCTATACTGGTTCTGTTTTCTGGATCCCTTGGTGCCATCTTTTTGGTTTACTCCCTTCTTTCTGGTGGAGCTTATCCTTTATTTTTGAGAACTTATGTGTCTCCAGTGTCTTTAGTCTATCTTCATATTAGATTGGTATAAAGTATAGCATTCATGGTCAAAAATAATTTTCCCTCAGAATTTTGAAGGCATTCATTCCTCTTTTACCTTCTAATGTTGCTGTTGAGAAGTTTAATGTTACTCTCTTCTGTAAATCATTGTATGTTTCACATTCTTTCTCTCTGGAGGCTTTTAAAATCTTCAGTCCATTCTGGGTGTTCCAAAGTTTTGTGACGATGTGCTTTGTTGTGTGTTGCATTAATCATTGTGCTGGGCCTTTGAAAACTATGAAGACATGACCCTTAAATGTAGAAATTTTCTTCAATTATTTCTTTTAATTTCCTACTCTTTATTTCCTCTCTTCTCTGAAAGCACTATTGAATGACCTGGATTGATCCTATATTTAATTATTTCTCTCCTACTGCCTATCTCTGTCCTTTTGTTTTAAGTTTTAGGAAAAAATTTTTGAACTTTCTTCCAATCCATAACTTATTATTTTATCTTATATATAGATATGAGTGCATGTATATGTGTATATACATAATTACATATACATGTACACATATATGCATATATTTCATTTCTAAGACATCTATCTTCTCTGATTTTTCCTTTTCTTACAGCATCCTTTTTCCTTGTTCATGGATTAAATATCTTAACTCTCTAAAGATATCCTAGTTCTAAAAAAATGTTTCCTTCTGTTCTCTGTATTATCTGTTTCTTACCAAATTCTTTTGTTTGCTTGTTTTTATGTTTCATGTTGGAGGCTCTCCTCAAAAATACGGTGGTTTGTGACTATATATTCATATGTAAGAGTGAGGCATTTAAAGCTAATTGGGAAACACTTCTGACCATGATGGAATAACTGATACAGATGTGCTCTCCTGCCATAAACAACTAGAAAATTATACAAAATGTATGAAACGACTGTTTTTCAGACTTTGGACTAGAGGTAGTACAGGTCTGTGATCTCTGAGAGAAGGGAAACAAGGTCATGTTTATGATCATCTCAGCTTTCTGCCTAGAGGCACTTTTCAGAACTCAGAATAGGAAGAAGGTACCCAGGCAAAGAAACGGAAGTCTCACTGAGTTGAGGAGCTAGAGAACATAGTTTGGGGAGTCTAAGGCAGCTGGAGTTTGTAGTGCAGAGTATCTTGAAATTGACCATGTTTGGAGAATTTATACCTTGGCAATCAGCAAACGCTACAAATCAGGGTTTTTTGTTTGTTCGTTTGCATGCATGCTCCCAAAGTGCCTGTTGGTAAACATTTACCAGCATGCTCCTGGTAATATCCCTTGTCCTTAAGTATACTGTGACTTAGAGAAGTGAGACAGAACAGAGAGTCCAGAAATAGACCTACACATATGTTCAATCAATTTTTGATGAAATTGCCAAGGTAATTGACTGGAGAAAGAATAGCCATTGCAGCAAATGGTATGAGAACAACTGGAAAACCAATGGAAAAAAATGAATGTTGGCCATTACTTCATATCAACGCAAAATCTACTTTAAATTGCTTATAGAACTAAACATAAAAACTATAACATTTCTAAAAGAATCATCTATGGGAGAATATCTTTGAAGCCTTGCACTAAAACATAAAAGAAAAAAAACCCTTCTTTTTTTTTTTTTTTTTTTTTTAATAAATTTATTTATTTATTTATTTATTTTTGGCTGTGTTGGGTCTTCGTTTCTGTGCGAGGGCTTTCTCTAGTTGCGGCGAGCTGGGGCCACTCTTCATCGCGGTGCGCGGGCCTCTCACGATCGCGGCCTCTCTTGCTGCGGAGCACAGGCTCCAGACACGCAGGCTCAGTAGTTGTGGCTCACGGGCCCAGTTGCTCCGTGGCATGTGGGATCTTCCCAGACCAGGGCTCGAACCCGTGTCCCCTGCGTTGGCAGGCAGATTCTCAACCACTGTGCCACCAGGGAAGCCCAACCCTTCTGTTTTTAAGAAGAAAATTGAAAGGCAAGTCATGAGCAGGGAGAAAATATTTGCAATACATGCCTGTGATAAAGGACTTTTATCCATAATATACAAAGGACTCTTACATCTCAATAAGACAAGCAATACAACATAAATGAGAAAAAAGATTTAAACAGACACTTCACAAAAGAAGATGAATAGCCAATAAGTATAGTAAAAGATGTTTAACGTCATTAGTCAGCAGGAAGATGTAAATAAAAAACACTATGAGATACCACTCTGTACCCACCACAATGGCTAAAATTAAAATGACTGACAGTCCCAAGTTTTGGGGTGGATGTGGAACCACTGGGACTCTTATACATTGCTGGTGGTTGTGTAAAATGATACAGTTATTTGGGAAACTAGTTGGGCAGTTTTTTTAATAAAGGTCAATGTTGAGTATTAGTTTGATATTTCAAATCCACTTGTTTATGACTTAAGTGAAGTTTTAATCCACTTGTTTATGACAAAAACAAAACAATTGTTTTTAGAAGTAAGGTTATTTTGATATAAGAATGAAGTAAGTTGTCATCTGTTGTCATTGATAAGCTCTTAGTAGCCCAGCTGCTGAGGGGCCCTTCTGGGGGCTTATTGGTAAGAAAGGGAGGAGAAGCAACTATGGCAAGGAGACATTTAGACTGTAAATACCGAGAGTGAGGAATATCCAAGAGTTTCAGTCTGGGTAAAAGCTACCCTTTGCTAATAGCTCTTTGAAGACCTTGGGGCATTAGCTCCTGCCTTGGTAAAGGCAGTGCCTGTATTGGCGGTGGTCCGAACTGCAGCCAGAGATCAGCCTGCCTATAGGTACCGGCACCACTGTTCCCTAGCAATGCGCTCTAGCAACAAGGGACTTTTATTTTTATGCTAGCAGCTGGAAGTCAGATCTTGGTTGGCAAAGCCTTCTCTCAGGAGAAACCAAAACGCATAGAAAAGGTACACCTTAACTAAATTTGGACTTTATTCCTTTCATCTCACCTTGCTTGATACAATAGTGTAATTAATCTATCATTTGTTTCGAGTATGTTATTTCTTTATTGGCTTATTAAGAGACATCCTATATTCTCTTGGCTAGTGAGATTATTTTAATTCCCACAGTGAATCTGTAGAAATCAACCAACCAAAATGTCTATCAACATTTAAATGGAAAAAAAGTGGTATATTAATATAATGGATTAATATATTAATACTAATCCATAATAAAAATAACAATCTGATGTATTCAACAACATGAGTTAATTTCAAACCATTACATTGAGCAAAATAAATCAGACACCAAAAATACATATCATATAATTTCATTTAGATGAAATACTGTAATATGCAAAACTGATCTATAGTAACAAAGTAGATTGGTGGTTGTCTGAGGCCAGTGGTGGAGTAGGGATTGACTGCAAAGGGGCTGGAGGGAACCTTTTTGTTGTATGGAAATGTTCTATATCTTGATTGTGGTAGATTCTAGTGTACATATTTGTCAAAACTCATAACTGTACACTTAAGTGGGTGCATTTTACTGAGAGTTATACTCCAGTAAAGTTGACTTAACTTCCAATGAGCTTTGCTTTCTTTTTATTTATGGATTACTGGGGTTTACCTTTTTGTGGGCCTCACTGTAGGGTGACAAGCAGTTTTTTTCACTAGGGGACCACCAAATGTCAGTAGATCTTTCCAAAGCAATATTTCTTTTTATAGAAATGACTCTGTGTGTGTGTGTGTGTGCGTGGAGTCATGTATCATTGTTTTGTCAATTCTAATTATATTTTATAATTACAATTATAAGTTCAAGTGGTTTACAACAGATTTGGGAACTAAAATATTTGACTCTTAAGCATATAATTCAACTGGTGGAAACTAAAGTGTGAGTGAATACTATAGCATAGTCTATGTGCTATGAGCATTTAGCATTCTGAAGGCATCAGTATGAGGAGACTGAGAACTTCACTTAACCTCATCAGTCAGTTAAGTAGAGTCTGGTTAAGAGAGCTAAAAAATCTAGGCAGCTGTGGGGCAGCCTGCAATAGGCGAGTCCAGCTTGAGATGAGTGTTGTGAGGCTTTCACCACCGGGCTGGAGATCCAGGGAAGGACTTTTGTCCTGAGATAGGTGACTGGTGTTGGGGAAATATAAAATCTCCTGCCAATCCAATAAAACCTCTCCACAAAACGTACAAAATAATAAAACAATAGTATTCTTGAATAAGCATTAAACCAGACTGTGATGCATATCACAGGCAATCCCCTAAAGAGATTGTAAAAACAAAAAAGAAATCTTATGCTTTTTATGTAACCAAGCAGATACAATCCATTATATACATGATAACTGTCTATCCAAAGGAAAAATTTCTCATCTTTTTGACAAGTAGAAAGTTGCATCTTGGAGCTAAATTGCCACAGACATGGAAATAGGGCACTACCCTTCTTGATGTTTTTCAAAGAGATGGTCCCTTGGCCCCCAAGAATGATATTCCTGGGATGTAAAACTGGCAGGAAACTTTATTTCCCATTTAAAAATACATACATCTCAAAGAGGCAGAGAGAGCATTTATAATCTCAAGTTTTCTGAAGGAAATGCTAAAGGAAAAGGGAGAGGGAAAAGTTCTTTCCTTTTTTGCACTAAGGAAAAATTAAAATTTTTTAGATTTTTATTTACCCTTACAATTTCCTCGTTCTGTTGGTATTTTCTAGTAAAACTACAGTTTCTAATTATCTACAATGCCGTTTATATCCTTCTCCAGAAACAGTCTAAGTATACATTGTAAGGCCATAGTAAAATACAGAACAAAGCAATTACCAGAATTACAATGGAATGAATTGAAAAAATTAGTATAATATTTGCCTTGGGGAAAAAATTTTAAGTATATCATACTAATGGTGAATGGTTAAAGCAGATTCTTGAAAAAAGGCACAAAAATTCTCTTTTGTCATACATTAAGTTTACAAACTGTTATATCTTTGTGCTTTCGAATAACTACTTGAGTATTATTTTGTAGTTTTTTATAATATTCCACCCAATCTAAGTCTAATGAGTAGTTTAATTCTGGAGCCTGATAATCTAAGTTTTTAACTGAGTTTTTCTTAAGGCCCAATAAATTTCCCCTGAGTTCTCATCAGTCACAGAAGTAACATTATAATTACAGAATAAACTAGACCCTTCTGTAATTATTCTATCTTCCCAAATATTTCTCCCAGATATAAAACACAAAGACACCTATGGCCATTACCTAGTGTCAAAGTCCTAGTATGAGCCAACCATTGAAGGGTGTAGATTAAACTTTGTAGGAGAGGAAAAATAACTTTCCCTCTACCCTTCTAGGTTCTTGGCTTAAACCCCCCTGTAATAAAAGATTAATAGGAGAAAAATAAACAAATTGAATAACATGTATACATCCCATATACATGGGAGAGACCCAGGAAAACTGAGTAACTCTCCAAAATGGCCCAAGTCGTCACCTTATGTACCATCTCCAGCTAAGACAAAAGGTGTTGGGTGGGGGGCAGTTATGGGAGGTTAGCAGGCAAAACACAGAAAACGAGGGTATAGTTGTTATGCAGATTTAAGTTGCTGCTTTCTCCATTGATAAGTTTCTGGAGATTTAATCATCTTCCTTTTCCTGGTACAGAGAGGGAGACACCTTTAGGAATGGAGATTTCCCTTATAGATGTAAATATCTCTTACAAAAGGGTAACTTCCCCTCTACTAATAGCTTTTCCTGTATCTGCTATTTCTTAAAAGTAAGCAGCTCAAGATAATCCTTACCTCAAAGAAGCATATTTTGGGGTGGCAAATTCTCCCCTTCAACTTCCAGTGTTCAGCGTACATGGCTCTAATCATTTTAAGTCTTGCGGACAAACCCAACCTATGGGCCATTTTTCACCTCCGTCTAAGTCAGTAGTTATCCATGGGTACTTAATGAACTACTATAATAGTATAACAGGCACGTTTATCCACACTAGGACTGGAAAAAACTTGTATCCCAAAGTGATTAACAATGACATTATACCTGTCTTCTGTAGTCTTTATCCATAAATGCCAGATTTCTGTTTTTCTATTAATCAGATGCTCTTGTATACCACCCTTCCAATCAAGCTAGTTAACAAAACATTATTTGTGTCAAACTTGGGGCTTGAGTCTCTGGATGCATATTAGTTACTTTCACTTTAATATTATAAAAAGTTAGTAATGAATATGGTTCTATGTTTTATGTCAGTAAATCAGATTGTTGGATTCATAAGTCCAGGCCATGTCCATACTGGGAATGCAATTTAGAGCTGATGAGAAATGTGTAACTGTAGGAACCATTATGGGCATACAGAAAAGAGAGTGGTATAACGAATAACCTGTTTGCTTTCTAGTAAAATGTGATTCTTACAGTAACTGAAATAACAACTAATTCATTCTTATACTACTATTCACTAATACTTTGAATAAGACAACAAGGCAGTCTGAGAATAGTAATAAGTTCGTTAGAATACCTCCTTTCAGTTGAGTTCAGTACCAACACCATTTATTCTAGAAAATTTACGTTTCAAGTTCTTTGTGGGAACCACAGTCCAGTCCTCTTGAACAGTTGGCTTCATGTGAGAAGCATGAATCCATCTGGGTTTTCTTTCACTTGATGGCCATTTGGGTGATCAGCAGTACTTGAAGTGGTCCCTCCACATGGTGACAAAACACATTCCTCCAGAACACTTTTATGTAAACTAAATTGCCCAGTTTGATAAGAGTGACAGACTTCTTCCAGTAGGTCCCTCTAGGCCCTTCTGACTTTGTCTCAGGGCTTCTAGGGAAGAGAAAAGCCATTTAGGTATCGAACATGATTATGAGAGATTTCAGTTAAATCAAAGCAGAGGAAGTGATTTCAGACCCAAATTCATAGACCTGCCAAACGTAAGTTCAAAGAGAGAACATTATTGCTTGCAAGAGTTGCTCTAATTTTTAACAAAGCTACTGGTAAATCTCTAGGCCATTTTACCCATAGATTGCTGAATTTTAGCCAATGAGTTTGTTAGAGTTTGAGTCTTTCATTCTACTTGGAGTATGATAGCTTTTAGGAATCTGCAAACATTTGCACAATTCCTGAACAACAGTAGACATAAAATGATTTTCTCCATCTGATTCAGTAAGCCCTGGGGTCCCAAAAGTGGGGATTATGTGCATGGAGAGGGTCTTTACCCCACTGCCTGAGCATCTGCTTTTGAAAAGGGAAAAGACTAGGCCATTCAGACAGCATACATACCACAACTAGACAAAATCTCTTACCTTCCATAGGCATGAATTCTATGAAATCTAACTGCCACTGGGTTCCTGGTAAAGTTGGTCAGGGAAACCTTTCTGCACCTACCTTGGAAGTGGTCTCTAATTATTCTACTGGCAAATAACAAAACTCTTTAATATGTTTTGAATAATTTCATCTTTTTGATAGACATAGTATTAGTCTAGTGCCTTTTAAAAAACCCCTTTCAGTTTGATTTTGTTGATAACAGAACAATAAACTAATCAAGCAAATAAAAACTGTGATATAGGAATTATTTTGTTAGTAATTCCTACAGTCCAGTTGAATATTTTTTAGCCCCTTTTTTGATCCATTTGTTCATTTCTCTTTATGAAGCTTGTTTTTGAAAATGGACAGAGGTTTCTAGTATTAGAAGTGGGGCTTCTAAATTTGGAGTCTGTCAGGTTTTAATAGTGGCTTTTGCAGCTCTTTCAGCAAAATCATTGGCTTCAGAAATTGTCATTTTGCCCTGTGTGGGCTCTGTAATGGACTACCGATAATCTGAGTAGGCATCTGTAAAGCCTCTAACAAATCAGCTTTCAGTTCTCCATGACATGTTTCAGTTCTCATAGAAATCAAGAATCCCCAATTTTTCTAATTTTGCCCTGTTGCATGACAGACACCAAACACATATTTACCAACAGCATATATATTTACTTTTAAGTCTAGAACCAAGAATTTCAGCTCCAGTAATGGCTATTAACTTACCTGCTTGTGCCAACTTAATTGCAGGCAAAACATAAGCTTCATGATAAGTCACCACAGCACAGAAAGCCTTAAATTGGCCACTTTTGTCTCTAGTAAATGACCCATAAGTAAACGTTATAAAATCTGCCTTTAAAAGGATTATCAGGCTTCCCTGGTGGCACAGTGGTTAAGAGTCTGCCTGCCAATGCAGGCGACACGGGTTCGAGCCCTGGTCTGGGAAGATCCCACATGCCACGGAGCAACTAAGTCTGTGCGCCACAACTACTGAGCCTGTGCTCTAGAGCCCGTGAGCCACAACTACTGAGCCTGCGTGCCACAACTACTGAAGCCCACGCGCCTAGAGCCCGTGCTTCGCAACAAGAGAAGCCACTGCAATGAGAAGCCCGCACACCGTAACGAAGAGTAGCCCCCGCTCGCTGCAACTAGAGAAAGCCCACGTGCAGCAACCAAGACCCAACGCAGCCAAAAATAAATAAATAAATTTATAAAAAAAAGTTCTTCCATGTTTTTTTAAAAAAAAGATTATTAAATAAATCAGACTGGGGCCTAGCGTTTTCTTCTATTACCATTGTACAATCGTCATCTATATGATTAGGATCTGGTAAAACAGTAGCAGGTTTAAGAGATTGCATCTTCCAAGCAAAATACTAGGATTGGATGATAATGCTTGCTCATAGCCAGTCTGACAATGTACCAACAAATGCTGGGTCTTATGCACTTGTAAGATAAATATCACCACATATGGGATACTCAAATAAAACAATCAACTAATGCAAGGGCTTGAGCCTTTTCAGTAAGTGTGGTTCCCAGTGCCATGGCATCTAGATTGGTCTAGTCTAACCCCAACTTTAGAGTTGAAATTCTACTAGCAGCACCTGTATTTTCAGGACAAAAAAAATGGAAAGGTTTTACAAAATGTAGAATCGCCAAATCTGGGAAAGAGACTGTAGCCAATTTCAATTGTTCAAATGCCTCTTGAGATTCTAGGGACCAAACTAGAGGACCTGAAGAATTATGCAATCGCATTGTCAGCGGTTTTGCCTGCTCTGCAAAAACTGGAATTCACTGTCCATAGTATCTTAGTAGTCTCCAAAACTCTCTAAGTAGTGTTTATTTTAAAAAATTTATTTTATTATTATTTTTTTGGTAGTAGGTCATTTCATCTACATAATTGGCCGACTCATTATCACTTTGTGTCCTTTAGCTGATAACAGATGCCTCAAATATTTTTTTTTTTTCAGTTTGGTAATATTGCAAATTTCCTAGTGAGCCCTTGAGCTCCTGTGAAGCCAAAGGATCAGTTTTGCATTACTCTTTAATTTCTGAAACTATCAGAAAATCATCTATATGTTTAATAATTATAGATCCTCCTGGTGGGACAAATTTCTGTTTTCTTGTAAGCAACTAGGGAAAACAGTGTAAGAATCCCCAAACCCTTTTGGAATCCTCTAACTTCATAAGACTTACTTCATAAGTAAAAGCAAACAAAAATATAGACTTATCCACTAGAAGAAAAGAAAAAAAAAGTAGAATATGGATCAAGTACAGTGAAAAACTTTATAGACAATGGTACTGAAATCAGAAGAGCTGTGGGGTTAGGAACTATATATATTAAAGGAACAGAAAATTTATTTAAGAAATTATACAAATCTGTATAGTAGTCAGTTATATCAAATTTATTTTCCTTCTTTACTAAAAGTATGGGAGTATTACAGGGTGAGTACATTTGAAAATTATCCCTCCTTTTTTCCTCCTAGTTTTTTATAACTAGTTTTATTCCTACAAATTGAGTTCTAAACAAAGGATATCTTGTTTTACACATGGCTATGGCTTATCCTTTTTGTAAGCTATTTTTCCTGGTTCTCTATCTCAAATTAAACCAGTATCATTATTCCCAAGTAATGGCCCAAAGCAATGCATCAGTTTGTTTCAGCTCTGGCACATAGTAACCAAATCAGGTGCCGTCTTCCAAGGGAGCTCAGCAAACACTCCAGCTGGAGTATAGAATATGATAGCCTTTAATTTGCATGGCAGGTCTCTCCCCAGTAGGTTGACAGGCGGATCAGGAGAAAGTAAGAAAGCATGTTCCTCAGTCAGAGGAACAATTTGTATGGGAACTACGGAAGAAAAGGAACAATTAGCAGGCTGACACAAAATACCAACAAACTTTTTTTGTTTTTTAACAACAACCTGTATTGATCTATCACTAGATGCAAAATGAGAAATTTCCAAGTTAATTGCAGAATAAGTAGCACCACTATCTACCAGAAAAGGCAAGGATAGGTTAGCCTGAGGGAAAGTTATTGAAGAATATGGTTTGCCAGTTCTCACCTATGAGATTCCCACAATCTGTCAATTTTGAGCCATTTGCCAATTATCTCCCAGCTAAGGGTTTTGTCCTTCTGGGTTTTCTTGATTCCCTTGTTGGAATTTTTCCATTCTCTGGAGTCTCTTCCTACAATCTCTCTTCTAATATCCTGGCTTTTTGCCATAATAATATGCAGTTTTCCCTTCTTCCTTTGCTCCCTGCATAGATTGACCAGAGTAGGGTTATCCCCTTTAGTAAATAGCTGCTCAGTTAAACCAACACTGTGGGTTTTATTTTTTTCGCTTTTTTGTCTTTCTCTAGATTGCCACAAAACTGTGTAGCTGCTGCTAAGTTTTGAGAAATAGTCTGTCCTTGCCAACCTATTACCTTTTCCCTAACTTGAGTTTGGATAGTTTGCAAGAGAGCCAAGACAAAGGTGAACAGGACTAGAGGGTGATTTTGATCTGCCCGTGTATCCATGCCAGTGAATTGTGAGAAAGCAACACATTGCTGGTAGAAATCAAGTGGGGAGGCACCTGTTTCTGGGTATACTGTGGCAGGGTCTCCCAGCTCACCATTAGCAACCCTTCTTGATAGGTTTTAAAAGCCCTTAGTTCTTCCACAGCAGTGGTGGGTTCCCTTGGCCACTATACCCATTGTAGTGGGTCACCTCTAGTCCCCAACATGTTTGCTCCACAACCTGAGTGAAGTCTGCTGGTTGCAGAATTCCCTGTAGCAGCCAGTGGACATCCCCATTTACGGGGCTACAAACTGAAAACGTGTTGCAGAGTACTTTTGTGAGTCTTTTCAGGCACAGGAAAAGAAGTCTTTAAATGACTAATATCAAGTGGTGAGAGAGGCACATGGCTTACCTGGGAGGCTTGGATAGCTCCTCGATGGTATTGGCTTCACTGGTGATCTGAATAGGAAGGTCTGGTTTTCCTTATATTGAGACAAGAAAAATGTAGGATTATATGGCACTTTGGTTTCTTTTTCCCATGTGAATATTTATCAGGCCTAACACCTTTGTCTTTCCCCATGTGGCCTGTGCAGCTACTCTGTCCTGTTACCTTCATACAGGGACACAGTCTTTTACCCAAATTCTCAATTATTCCCCCATGACATCTTTCTATCATGTCTGCTTTTTTGTGACATGGTGAGTGTTTGCTAAGCAACTCTTGGAGGTGGATTCAAGGGCTGAGATGTGAAGTGGAGTCAGGCTAGAACATGAGGCATACAAACATATGCCCTCAAGCAGGGCAAATAATTCATTAACAGCTGGAGAAGTTGTACCCTTGTCTCTCCTTGCAGGGAAGTCTAATGGAAGGAACCGCCCATCTAAAAGATCACCTGCCTTCTTCCCAGGAGTTGATTTGAAATAGAGAAAGATAAAGAGACTCAGAGAGAAAGCTGGGATAGCAGAGAAGAGAGGGCAGTTCTGTGTAAGAGAAAGTGACTTTAATTCTTGAGTTTCTTAGTTTTTCTCAATCTTTCTTCCTAGTTATCAAATAATTTTTCACTCTCTCCTTAGAATGATAATCATGATAAATACCAGTAATTCATATGCTTAGAATGAGGTACTTCTAAGAACCCCTGTAAATATGTTAATCTGTCCGAATGAAAAGAAACAGTCCTCAGGCCACTGTAAGACTGGATTCTCCTATGTATACTCATTCCAAATGTGACAGAAAGGTATTGGCAATTTGAGTGGGAGACCTGCAGGCAGCATTTCCGGCTTCCCATATTTTTCCACCAACAAAGTCAATGGTGACCCTGACGGGATTTTAGAACTGGTGTCACCTATACTCAGTCAATAATATAATCTTGAATTTGGAGAGTGTAATTCACATCTGGCTAGTATTCCAAAAGAGCGGAGAGCTAGAAAGAATTTTTATAATTCAGGGTCTCTCACATGACTCTTGTGTGGCCACAAGACTTTCAGCCAATCCACCCAATTCAGGAATTGCCAGATGGATCCTATCCTCATTGCCAAATTGTTGGGGAAATAACAAACATAAAGCTTCCTGCCAACCCAATAAGACCTCTCTATAAAACATGGAGAAGAATGAAATAGTTTTATTAATTGATAAACATTAAACCAGACTGCCATGTGCAGCATAGGCAATCTGCTAAAGAGATTTGTAGGGGAGCAAAATTTGCCACCCTAAAATGAGTCTCTTTGGCATGAGGATTAATTTAAGCTGATTAAGACTCTTTGGGCCTTAAAAGAAACTTTGACCTTCCCTTGAACTGCCTAAAAGAATGTAGATAGTGGGTTTGTTCCAGAATAGAGTTATCACCAGAGCTATCTGCAAAGAATATGGGCTAGGTGTGCTGGGGGGAACTCTAGGCAGGGCCTAAAGATCAGAGTCTGCTCTGTGTCCCATTGTCTCTGCCTGCCTGGCCCAGCAAACATTTGTTTACCAAACATTTGCTTTTCTATCTCCATGTGAATTGCCTTCCTCCCCTGGAAGTCCCAAACCACTACCCCCATCCTCCTCTGTCTTTAGCTGAAGATGGTATTTAAGGTAAGGGCTTTAGCCATGTTGGCCAGTTACTTAGTTTTCCTGGGTCTCTCCCATGTATACATGTTATTAAACTTTTGTGTGATTTTTCTCCTGTTAATCTGTCTCACGTCAATTTAACTCTTAGACCAGCCAGAAGGGTAGAGAAAAATTTCTTCCTCCGCAATAGATTGCAGAGACAAAAAAGAACTCTTACCCTTTTATATACTTGTTAACCCATTAACATGTACATATGTTTTATATATATATATATGTTAATCTATTACATACACATTAATTGTATCTATCCAGAGCAAAAATAAAATCTCATCCTTTTTACAAGCAAGAAGTTACATCTTGGAACTAAATTCCCACAGACAGGGAGATAGGGTACCACTCTTGGTGTTCATTTTTCAAAGAAATGGCTCCTTGGCCCCAGGAATGACATTCCTGGGATGTAAAACTTCAAGAGGCTTATTTAGCTTTGAAAAAGATTTACATATATTTCAGAGGCAGAGCTAGCATTTATAATCTCAAGTTTTCTGAAGGAAATGCTAAAAGAAAATGGGAGGAGGAAAGTTCTCTACTTTTTGGCACTAGGGAAAATTTAATTTTTAAGATTTTATTTACCCTTACACTGGCAAGAAAAAGTCATAGACGGCCTATACTACCTAATATATTACTTGGATAGGGACTCACACATAGGAAGAAGAAACAGCCTTAGTAACTGGAACTTGAGTATGAGGTGAGCACTGGCTCTCAGGTGTTAGAAACAAGACAACAAAATGGAGTCACTTATGCTAAGTCCCAGGTCACCAAACTGAGACTTGACTTAATTACAGCTTTGGCTCTCCCAGACATGGAATCTTAACCCAATCAGCCAGAAATCACCTTATCGGCACTAGGTAGGCAACCTGCCTAACTAATCCCTGCCATCCCCTAAAGGAAAGTAACCTTGCAATAACCAATCTGCTTTTTTGCCTAGGGTAACTTCCTTGTTCCTGTTCCCTTCTGCCTATAAAAGTTGCTCATTTTATACAGCTCCTCAGAGCTCTTTTCTATCTGCTAGAGTGAATGCTGCCTGATTTGAATTCATAACTCTTAAAAATTTTAATATGCCTCAGTTCATCTTTTAACACAGGAAAGGGGCAATGGCCCATTAAAACTGGGGCATAAGATCAGGGTTGGAGTAGTAAGAGGGATTTGATGCTGGATTTGACAGATTTGGGCTAGAACTGCTTAAATACTTCTGGTTTGTGTGGTGTCTAGAATCCAGGGCAGAGCTCAACCTGCAGGTGGTTTGGGCCACAGAGCCTAAGCTACAGTAAAGAAAAAGCAATTTGGGCCTAGAAACAAGAACGTTGGAAGTTACAGGGAGACAGATTTGTGTACAAAGGCCTTATTGTTCTTTTGCAACCATATTGAAATTTACTCTTTTTACCCAGGTTAACAAAATGTATCACAAGAAAAACTAAACATTGGGTTTAATAAAAACAACACTTTTGAAAGCAGAACACAGTCCCCGCCCCCCCCCTCCCCCGCCCAGGATATAATATTGCAAATGGTCACTTCTGGGATCAATTTACCATACTAGAGGAACAAAGTTGTTAAAGCATAGTTAATCTCAACTGAGCCACTTATCTGCACTGTAGTAAAGTACTTAAAATCACTCCCAAGATCAAGGTTTAAAACCATTTTAAGAGACAAGACTTTAAATGTTTTATAGCCACTTCTGTAAGAGGTGCTTTTCCTTCCCCAAATGGTCAAAGCTTAATGAGAAGGTTGACAATACTTTTCTTCCCCTCATATCTTCTGTTCAAAAATATTTACTATTACTACTGGTAATATGGTTTATATCTTGTCTGATCTGGGAAGTGTAGTCCAAGAAGTGAGGTTTGAGAAAGGAAGACGCTGCTTTCCTGGAGGAAGGGGTGGTCCTCTGGGTGCAGGCCACATAACATGACTTACTTCCCCTAGTTATATAAATGGAGTGCCCAGAGTTCCTTGATCTTCAGTAAACTGGGGTAAAGAGTGAGCATTATAATGGTGAGAAGGATGTGTACTTACAGGTGGATTACCCTGTTGAGGTGAGGTAGGTCCTGGTGGAAGATATTTCATATAAGGTGGCATCTGAGCAATAATAGGTCTATGGAGAGGGTGGTGGAGTAGAAGTCACTGATGCACCTGAAGCGTGGCTATGAATCAAGTGAAAAGCACCTGTGGCCTGGAAAGGATGTGGCCTTTGATGACTTATTGATTGCAGAGGAGGTAGCGTGGTAAAATATTGCTGTGGAGGCATAGTTCCATGAGAGTTCAATACCACTGGTTGACCCTGATATTCAGGATGATGGTGAGCAATTGCAGAGGCAGGAGGTAGTGGTTCTCAAGTACCCGAATTTGAGTCATTCTGAATAGGGACAGTTACTAAATTGCTATGTTTTCTTGTTGAAATGTAAAGGTTTTCTGACTCAGCTTCCTGACTCACTGAAAGATATAGAGGTGAATTCATGGACAATGAACTCTGCTGGAGGAGCACTAATATCTTCTTGTGGCAGATTATATGGCTTGTGCGAACACTTTGCAAAGGAGGTAGTAGTATCATAAGGTATTGCTTTGACAGAATATGGTTCATATGATGCTCATCTGGCGGTGTTATAAGATGATCAGATTTCAGTAGGTGGTGGGACAACATGCAGAATGAACATTTTCAAGTTGAGTACGGGCAAGAGAGTTTTCAGCTCTTGTATGGCCGTGGTTGATGAGCCTTTAAGTCTCTTCGAGACAAACACGATCTCTTGCATCCTTGAACAGTGCCACACATGAAGAGAGAACCTTGCGTATGCTTCTCAATTCGTTCCACAGGATTACTACAGCCTGGGAACATCTTACTGCCTTCTTTTCCATGTAAAATAGCACAGGCATAGCAAAAAGCATGCTTGCATGGAATCATCCACCCATAGATTTTTTTTTTTAAATTTTTTAAATTTTTTATTTTTTGTAATTTTTTTAATGCTATTCTTGTCTGCTTACATTCTTTTTTAATTTATGTATGTATGTATGGCTTTGTTGGGTCTTCATTTCTGCGTGAGGGCCCTCTCTAGTTGCGGCAAGCGGGGGCCGCTCTTCATTGTGGTGCGGGGGCCACTCTTCATCGCGGTGCGCGGGCCCCTCACCATCGCGGCCTCTCGTTGCCGAGCACAGGCTCCAGACGCACAGGCTCAGCAGCTGTGGCTCACGGGCCCAGCCGCTCCGCGGCATGCGGGATCCTCCCAGACCAGGGCTCCAACCCGCGTCCCCCACACTGGCAGGCAGACTCTCAACCACTGCGCCACCAGGGAAGCCCCGGCCCATAGATTTTAATTGGCAATTCGCATGTGTCACAGAAATGTACTGGGGTATCATCCTTTTCACCTAAGATGTTTATCTGAAAGTCCCAAAAAACATCTTCAACAGATCCTTGCTCATTTCTAAAAGCTTTACCCACTGGAGTCATACCAGTCCTCTGCACTACGATCGAATGGTTCGGCGCGCTCCGTGATTCAGCTCTCAGAGCACGAGGGGAGCGGAAGTCAACCTTACTGACCTGGGGCGCGCGTGTGCCGTACTCTCTTGAGTTCAGGAAGCGGAAGTACGTCCAGGTCACCGTACCTTTGACCTCTTCTTACCAACCTCCTTTCCAGTGAGAAAGTCCGGCAGAAGGAGAAAGAGTGAATATTTGAAGAGTTTTGGTGCCGAGGGTGCTTAGGCTGCTCTTGTTGTGCTTCAAGAAAAAAAATAGCCTTTAACTGGAAAAAGAGACTAATCCGGAATGGGGGAGGGGAGAGCGTGCGTGTATGTGCTGGCACGCGCAAGCACAGTAGTACATGAAGGCAGAAGCCCGAGCAGGTAAGGCAGCCAGCCCATCCTTAAAGGTTTTTTTTTTTTTTTTAAACAATGCAGTGCTTTGCTTTTTGGAGGTGAAAGCTCACCCATCGTTTGAAATGTTCAAATAGAGACTGGAAAGCTTCTTGTCAGAGATGCTGTAGATCTAGCTTCTCAAACTTTTCTGACAAAGTACCCCTAATGGTAGAGAAAACTTTACTGAAACTGTGAGGGTAAGGGGGGACAGAGTTCTAAGTACTTCTGAAAGCAAGATATTTCTCTGAATAGTTGTACTTTAAATTATAGGAATATTATATGAATATAACTTCCTTTTTTAGAATGTTTGTTTTAATAAAAAATAATGCTTTTGATTACTTAGTTAAATTACTTGACTCTCTCCCTGCCCCTAAGTCTTTGAGTAATAGTGAAATCCCAGGAAGATGTGCCAGGATATGTGTCACACACTGCTGGATTTCCCCTCAGTTTTGGTACGCTAGTTTGTGATGCATGATAAAGAGTGGGTCCTTTACTGAATATCAATACAAGGTCATCCAGTAGGACTTGGAAACCTTTTTTATACAGAATCCTTTATAATGGTATTTGTATATAAGAGTATTTATCTGTGCATGAAAGTTAAAAGCCCCAACAAATTAGGGAGGTGATTAGTCACATCATAAAATACCTTCCCATATCCCCAAATTTCTCATTTTGGTTCTTTAAATATTATATTCTCTTGGTATATTTGATATATGTTTATAGAGTATTAACAACTTGTTGGAGAGACCTTAGTAAAATCAAAAATTAAGGGGCAAATAATCAGTAGTGATGACTACTCCAAGATGGATATGAAGCATATTAGAAATGATCATATTCGTTTATGGAAAGATAAGGCTGGTTATACAGAAATGTCATTTGTACCCACCTTTTGGGAACCTAGTCTACTTTAAAGTGAGGCTCACCCTCCCTGTGATAGCTTCATTTCATACTGTACAGAATAAGTGTTCTCATTCTTATTTACAAAGCAACTTTGCAAAGGAAGTGATGAACTATCATGACCAAATATGCCAAATACATGATTAAAAAATAATTAAAGGGTAGGTCAGAGCAGGAAATTGCCCTCATTAAGCAGATTATTCATTTCTGCTGAAACGCCAAGGCACAGTCAAAGCTGACCTTTGCCAAACAAAAAAAGTCAGCAGGGATGTTGCACCAGGTTGAAAATGCTGCAGAGAAAAGAAAAAAAGATTAAAAGCCATCAAAGCATTTTTTGATGGTCTCCATTTAGATATTGGAATTGCCGAAGCATACAGCTAGATCAGAATATTTTTGCAATAATACTCCATGATTAATGCTGGGGAAAATTTCACATTTGCTGATACACTTTGTAAAAGAAAAAATATATAGCCACATGGGACATTTTATCAGAGAGAGTGAGTGAGCAACAGAGATAGGGTTAAAAAGAATAATAGACCCCCTTTTGATGTTGGAAATGATGATGAAGCTTACAGGTGGTAAAAAGAAGGAATCAAGGGCAGAGGCTTAGGGAAAAGTTACTTTGTCCATTTCATTACTGATGAATTCTTGAAAAGTTGCATGTAAGTAGGCACCAGTTTTCTCATCCTGACCTATAATATCATTTCACGACTGTTTTGTCTTTATTTTGAATTTGTCACCTGTGGGCAATGGCTACTGATACTTAAGCTTTTTTTAAAATTGAAATATAGTGGATACTGCTACTTAGGCTTTTGGTTTCTTTGGCCTTCTGCCAAATAGCTAATGCCATACAAGCAAATACATGTGTACTAGGGGACCTTGTGACTTAGTGTACACTCTTCTTTTTGCAAAATAATCCTGCTTGAAGTGGTTTTCAAACCTTTTTCTGTATTCAGAAAGGTGCAGCTGCTCTGAGTGAAGTCAGAGTAGGGGAGCCCAGAGTGTTACCTCCTTAACACTCCCACAGCTCTGGCATCCTTTCACCCCCTCTTATAGTTGTCTTTTAGGCAGTTCAGTGAAGCACAGTTTTAATACCACTCCTCAAATACATGTTTTCTCAGCTGACGTATAAAACGTTTATAATGAACCATGTCGTATATCCAAAAGAATAATAGATGAGCACCCATGTGCTTCAGCAATAGAGCATTATCAGCCCACGTGAAAGCTGCTGCACTCTCATGAAAGGAAAGCAGTATACTCAATTGTGTGTTCATCATCCTCTTGCTATTTTCAGCTTAAAAAATCACATATGTATATACATTTATGCAAAATATTGTTTACTTTTGCATGTTTTTTACTTTGTAGGGATGGAGTAATACTGTGACTTTATTCCCTTAACATTATATTTCTGAGATATTTCATGTTATTGCATGTATTTTATTCATTTTCAGTATTCCGTTGTATGAATATATTATAAATTTTTCCTATAGATGAATATTTGGTTTGTTCTCAGATTTATAAGTGCTGCTATGAAACATTCTGTACATGTGTCTTGTACATGTTCAAAAATTTTTCTATGGTATGTGTACAGGAGAGGAAGTACTAGATCATAGAGAATAAGCATATTCAACTTTTCCAAAGAGTTCATATCAATTTATCAGCAGAGTGTAAAAGTTTTTGTTGCTCCTCATCTTCACCAACACTTCTTATTAACAGATTTTTAATTTATTACAGATTTCGTGGTTGTAAACGTCCTATCATTATGTTTCTGTTTTGTGTTTCTCTGATTACAAGTGAGGTTGCACAGCTTTTCATGTTTTATAGGCCATTTATAATTCCTCTTTTGTCAAATACCTGTTCATATCATTGGACCATTTTTCTGTTGAACAATTTGTATTTTTCATTAATAGTTTGTAGGAGTTTTTTATATCTTTCTGATACTAATTCTTTGCCAGTTATATGACTTAACAATCGTCTCCTCTAAGTTTGTAAGTTGCCTTTTAATTTCTTTATGGTGTCTTGTGATACGCAACTTGTCAATTTTGATGCTTTAGAATTATCCATCTTTTTCTTTATGATTAGTGTTTCTCTGATATGCTTAAAATGTTTTCCCTAACCTGAGATCATAAAAGATATTTTCCCTTACAATTTTTTTTTTTTAAGTTTGGTCTTTCAAATGGAGTCTTCTTTAATTGACCTGCAACTGATTTTGTATGGTGTAATGTAGGGATCCATTTTTTTTCTCCATATAAATAGTTATCCCAGAACCATTTTTTAGATAACCCATTCTTTCTCTTCTTATCTTCAGTGGCTAACTCTGTCATATATTTGGTTTTCATATATGCATAAGTCTGTTTCTGGATTCTCTATTCCATTCCATTGGCCTATTTTCTTATCCCATCTTAATTGCTGTGGCTTTATAAAGTTTTAAGATTTTGGAAAAGGGAGCAAATCTCCCCAACTTTTCAGGATCATTTTGCTTATTCTTGGCCATTTGTTCTGTGAAGATATTTTAGGTTGGTGGGATATTGGAGAGAGGGATGAAGGAGTTAAGGAAAAGAAAGGGAGAGAAGAAGGGTTACAAACATTTGCTCATGCTACAGTTATTCTAAAAGTCAATGCTGCTTTTGAAGTCAGGTATTTTCAAAGATCAGAAAAGCTGCCTGCCTAAATTTACTGGTATTGCTGTCAGTACTCTGTGAGATGCACAGGGTTAATGTAATTTTTATTTCTTCTAAGACTTATTTCTTTGGGATCTCACT
This sequence comes from Balaenoptera physalus, assembly GCF_965194825.1. NCBI lineage: Eukaryota > Metazoa > Chordata > Mammalia > Artiodactyla > Balaenopteridae > Balaenoptera > Balaenoptera physalus. The sequence continues at coordinate 106,195,178 of NC_138903.1, forward strand.
GTTTCTTGGGATGGGCAGTATACCATTGTGATTAAAAAAACATGGCCTCTGCTATCAGGCATGCTTCTGTTTAAATTTCTGCTCTGCTACCTACTACCTATGTGACCTTAGGAATAATACTTAATTTTTCTGAGACTTATTATTGTCTTTTTGGTCTGTGGATGGTGGTGGTGGTGGTGGTGGTGGTGATTATGATGATAATAATAATAATATAACTATTATAGTTATATTATTATTATTTACCTACTGTGTTAGTTTTCTATTGCTGCTGTAACAAATTGCCACAAACGTAGTGCCTCAAAACAACACAAATTTATTATCTTATGCTTCTGTAGGTCAGAAGTCTGACAAGGCTCTTGGTGGACTAAAGTCAAGTTTTCAGAAGGGTTCCTTTTTGGAAGCTTTTGGGGAGATTCCATTTCCTTGCTCATTCAGATTGTTAGCAGAATTCAGTTTCTTGCAGTTTCTTGTTGGCTGTTAGCTGACAGACGGTCCCAGCTTGTGGAGGTCACCTGCATTCCTTGGCTTGTGGCTCCCTTCTTCCATCTTCAAAGCCAACAATGGTGGGTTTGAGTCCTTCTTACCTTTCAAATCTTTTTTGCCTCTTTTTCCATCACATCACAGAGACACAAAAGAGAAACACAGGGAAAAAGACCATGTAATGACCGAGGCAGAGGGTGGAGTGATGCAGCTGGGGAATGCCAAGGATTGCTGGCAACCACCAGAAGCTAGGAAGAGGAAAGGAAAGATTCTTCCCTAGAGCTTTCAGAAAGAGCATGGCCCTGCTAACACCTTGATTTTGCACGTCTAGCCTTCAGAATTGTGAGAGAATACATTCCTGTTGTTGTAAGCCACCTAGTTTGTGGAATTTTGTTATGGCAGCTCAGTAAACTAGTATAACAGCTTACCGTGTTTTCCCAAATTGGTTTTTCTTTGAAGTAGCGTATGAAAAATGGTCTTGTTAATTTCCAGTGTATAAGACACCTACATTCAAATATATGCCCTAAGGTATGGGCAGTACCCTAAGAAAGACTTGTTTGGCATAGCCCCTAATGGTAGAATTAAGATCGATGAGTAAAAGTTCTAAGGAAACTGATTTTTAGTTCAATATATAGAGTTTTCTAACAATTACAATAGTACATGGCAGTAAGAATAGTCAGACCCCAGACCTTTGGTTGAGGTAGTGGAACTAGTTTTTCATGAATGTTTTGGATAAAAAATTCATTTTAAAGAGAATTAGATGGGGGAGGGAAGGATTGGGAGTTTGGGATTAGCAGATGCAAACTATTATATAGGATGGGTAAACAACAGAGTCCTACTGTATAGCACAGGGAACTATATTTAGTATCTTGTAATAAACCATAATGGAACAGAATATGCAAAAGAATACATATATAAATATTTTATATATATTTACATATATGTAACTGAATCACTTTGCTCTACACCAGAAACTAACACAACATTGTAAATCAACTATACTTCAATAAAATTTAAAAAATAAAAAATACCATGAGAATATCTGATTCTCTTTAAACAAGTAAGAATAATTTTTTACATCGTAACAGAAAAGTCTGAACTGGTGCTTGCTAACTTAGATCTGTTGGGTTGGCCAAAAAGTTTGTTCAGGTTAGTTCGTAGCAGAAAAACCGGAACGAACTTTTTGGCCAACCCAATATAAGAAAACTACAGAACACTGTTACCAACATTTTTTGCATGAAGTTCAAACAATTGGTTGATCAAGAACAAAATTTGGTTAAGTGATTATCCAGTCTACAAGGATACATCCAAATCAATTGCTAGAATTATTTTTAAAAAAGCAATAAATCATCCATTTATTGAGTGTTCCCTGTGTGGTATAAGAGATATAGATGATGCCCTAGTTGGTTTTATCCTCTGGCTGAGTTGTGTAGTAGACGTTTGCTGGGTGCCTTTATGGGATACGTTCTCTTCCTAACAATATTCAGATTTTCCTTCTGATATCCACCCCTGTCCTTCACAGGCCACTTGCTTCAGGCTACCTAATCAGGGTGAATTTTAGTTCTCTTATTTGGAATGCTGCTAAGATGTTCTGTGTGTCCCTCTGGATATTAGTAAGAAATACGTAGTCTTAATTGTGGCTGGCAACTGTATTATTGCCAAGAGAGGAACCAGTTTTAGGATAAAGCTGCCACTGAGGGTGTCAGAGCAGAAAGATATAAGGAAATTGAGTCCTTGAAGATATCATTGAATTACTGGGTCAACCAATATCTGGACGATCCGGTTAAGTGAGAAAATAAATCCACTTTTTGTTTAAGCCAGTTTGCATTGGGTTTTCTGTTCTTCCCAGCATAAAGTCTTATCCGGTATGTTCATAAATCAACTGAAAAACAATAAATGACAGTATATAAAGTATGTAGTCAAGTGCTAGATACACTGAAGATAAACCACCAGCAGCATCAGCATTATTCCAGGGAACTTGATAGAAATGCAAATTTTCAGGCCTCAGATTTTCTGACTCAAACTCTGCAAGTGGGGCCTAGTAATCTTTGTTTTAACAAGCCCTACAGGGGATTCTGATGTATGCTAAGGTTTGGAAACCACTACCCCAGAAGTTCAGGAAAGGAAGACTTCATGGAGAAGGTGAGACAAACTAAATACAGGAGCAGTATAGACTTTTGCAAAGAAGGTGTATAAACCAGAATGAATAAAGGTACAGAGGTAGGAATGAATGTTATTTATTGGGCAGTATCTGGCTAATTGTGACTTTAATAAAATAGTGAAAGATTAAAATTGCATAGGTAGTAGGGTAGCAGAGAGTTAGTGGCTGAGATTGTTTTTAATTTTTGTCCTGTTACTCTCATTTTACCTGAACTCATTAAAAACTTGAGCAATAGAATGAAATATTGGTATTCTCCATTGTAGGCAATATATGTTGAGATCAACCTGTTTGGACTATAGCCATAGAATATTAAGAGCATCAGGTCATAGCAAGAGGATTGTCTAGTCTTACTTGTATTGGTGTCAGGTAGATAGAGAAGCCTCCTTCCTGGACTTCGAAAATTTGTTTGAAGGGAGTTACTTTTATCTTGTCAAAATCTGACACGAGCAGGGTGACACCAGCAGTGAGAATTTAACCTGCCCTGGCTTTATGAGATATTTGGTATATTCTTTGTCTTCTTCCTCCTTCCTTTACATATTTTGTGGGAGAAGTTTCCACCTGAAATACCGATGTCATGTCCAAGGTTGTACATCACCACTCACACTGCCTGCTCTGTTTGATTATGTGTGCTTGGATGGAACTGTTTACATTCCACCTTTTCCCTAAAGCAGTGTAAGCCATGCATAATGATGCAGCCTGTGGAATTATGGAATGGGAGCTGACTTCGGCTCAGAGAGAATGCTGGAAAATGAGAGAGAAGCATTTTAAAGGCTAAAGTGCTAATGGCTGCAAGAAACCAAACACTAGACCTTAAAGTCTACCTATTTCCCAAACTTGTCTAGACCTAAGTTTATGGTGGTAGTGGGGGTGTGTGTAAGTGACAGTGGCATTGAAGGAGGAGAGGAAGGGTTTTAACCTAATGGTGCAAATAACTTTTCCATATTGACAACTAGCTTTTTGCTAAGGAGTGCCAGAACAGTGAATAAGCATTTCTAAAGCAGAGGCAGTGCTTAGTGTATTTAGTCATTATTTAATTCCTCTTGATAATGGGGCTTCATTTTAGAGAGGATTTAATGGTCTTGATATTGAGTGACCTTGGTATGGCAAAGACACGTGTGTGTGTGTGTGTGTGTGTGTGTGTGTGTGTGTGTGTAAAATGCAAATAATGGAAGTGGCTTTGGAGTTGGGCCAAAAAGCCATCAGCACCAAGGTAAGGTTACTTTAGATCTGCTTGCTTTGCAGGTCAGATTGAAGGATGCCTGAGACAAGCAATAAATTCTTGCCCTCTGCCTCTTTGGGAGGACAAATCAGCCAATGAATCACCTCTTGTTTGTTCAGATAGACTGACCCATCATTTCACTTGCTTTGAGGGTCTAAAGTTTAATTTTTTCCTTTCTTAGGGGATAAGGGAGTGATTGTGGGAAGAAAATGGTCAAATCATGGGACACTAGTGAGTTGTACGGCTAGAGGAGTCATTTCGACCTCACTCTTTGCTTGGAGGAGCAATTTGGAGCTATGCTAGCTTGTTCCCTGGTGGGGCGATTTCTGCAGGCAGAATGGTTTCCATGGGTACAGGCTGGTGGAGACTTGGATTTCCAATGTTTTTTTGTTTTTTTGTTTTTTGTTTTTTTTTAAAAGGTGGTGCTTTGATAGCCTTAACAAAGGACTGATAACTGCTGCACATTATCCTAGAGTCTCTAACCAGTTTTTGCTAGCTCTGGGCTGTGAAGCTTTGGCTGTTTTGGGGGCATGGATATGTGCATTGCTTCCTTTCCTTATTCTGGAGGTTTCAAGCTCTGGTATGTTTCTAATGGAGCCTTTGAAATGCTCTGCTTCTGGGTTCATTTTCAATCATGAAATGCATCTCTGACATTCAGTGTGAGTTGTTTGAAGCTAAAGGAAGATATATAGTTTGACAAATTCCACAGTGTCTATTGTGAAGTGCTTAACATGAGATAAGGCCCTACTGCAGCCAACATACCCATGAGACAACTGACTGTATGTAGAATATTAAGAGCAGAAGAATTTATTGGGGAAATATTGAGGGGAAGAATTTATTGCTTGTCTCAGGCATCCTTCAATCTGACCTGCAAAGCAAGCAGATCTAAAGTAACCTTACCTTGGTGCTGATGGCTTTTTGGCCCAACTACTAAGGATTAGACCCTGGGGTGAAAGTGAAGATACAAAGATGTTAAACATATAGATTGTCTGCATACAACTGGTTTACTGATTTTGTTATTGTGTTTCTTTTATAAAATTTACTGTTTTTTGGTTGGTTTTCCTGTTGGTGAGTACAAGGTACCCTTAGACTGCAGTTCTGCCTCTCTACTTTCTTAACAGTGTGGCTTTGGGTAAGTCTTACCCTCTCAGTCTCAGTTAACCCAACTGTAAAATAGAGATAACACTTGATCTTTGTCATACATAGGGTTATTGTAAGTGTAGTGAATGATCCCCGTTGGAGTCTAAGCTGGTATTACTCTACTAATTGGGCGTCTCTGGGCACATCTGGAAGGACTATGAGGCACATTTGCCAGGAGTCAGTTCTTATAAAGGACCACAGGGTCTCTTGGAAAAGAACTCCAAAGCAAAAAAGCTTCAGGCACATGAACTTGCCATAGGAGTAGTGCTAGGAAGCCACAGTAAAAGAAATAGCAGAGTCTTGATAAAGATAATCAAGTCCAAAGCGAAAAGATAGTTGGAGCACTTTAGTCTAAGCCACAGACCAAAACAGCCTATATTGGAGTTTTAGGGAAATGTAGGAGATGAAAATCATATTTGGGAGGGCTAAGCAAAAGCTGTGGCAAGAAAGGAAATGACAGGCACTGGAGTACTGGGTTCCACAGTCCTTCTAACCATTAGGAGAGAGGTAGTGTCCATTACCTATTCCTGGACTATGGGGTTTACCCACTGGATGGTACACTAGTTTTACATTTCCTCTTCGCTGTGTAGATGGTAATCCAGAGATCTTGATATAAATAAAATTTGATCAAAAGAAACAGATATGTACAAGTTCCTAAGGTAAATGAGTCTCTGTTAGTCCACTTGTTTCCCAGAGGTTGTGTTCAGGGTATAGGGACAGAATGTGACTGGCCAGTCAAGGCTCAGCTAAACTCTGTGGATGAGAAGGTGGTGGTGAGGTCTGGTGTTTTTACTTTAGTCTCGTTAGTTTGGTGGGCCTGGGAAATTGAGCTGATCAACTAGGTACTGTGAGTGTGGCACGTGCAACCTGGGCAGGAGTGTCTTTGTGGGAAAGAAGTTGGCTGTCGCTCTTATGATAGCTGAGGTACCTGAGAACTGGCTTCTGCTTCACAGAGTAGGATGAGGAGGCAGGTAGGTAGGAGCCTGATCAGAGAGGAGCTTACACAAAGTTTGACCATATGTCCCAGTCTGCCACAGATAAACCCATTATGCACCTGTAGTTCTGGCATAATTATTAAGAGCACTCTCTTTTCACCCCCCAAATTCTCCTGATTTAGATGGTAAACTATATGGCAAGGAGCTTGGGGGAGGTTGCTTTGTCCTTTTGAATTCCTATGCTGCTTTGCTGTCTGGCCCTTCAGTTGGCAATTACTTCACTTTGCCTGAGGCATCCAAAGATCTCTACTCCCCTTCTGTTAGGTTCCTCTTCTTCTGTCTGCTCCCTTATCTTCTTCCCTTTTCCCCATCCCAGGCTCTTGGGAAATTCTTTATGTTTGTGGCTTTTATGACCATGGCGATTGTGTAGCCTGAGCCTGGCTTTGTACCAAGCTGCAATGGCCCTAATGCTTGATTCATTTTTGTCTTTTTGCCATTTTTGAATTTGATGACCAAATGCACAAACAAGAAGAATTGCCTCTTTGTTCTATTGGGGAGTCAACCTTGCCCATCAGTTACATGATATCTCTAGAGCCAAGGCTTTGTGAAATGTGGTATTACCTACCTGCTACCATGGTCCTGGTCTGAGAGATGGTTAACTTTCACTGCAGCAAATACTGATAGCAATTTTTCCAAAAACATTGTGTACCACTGTCCCTGAAAGAAATGTAGGAAAATAAAAATAGAAAATAGAAGTTCCTCGGGGATCACCAGGAAAGCCTAGTCATCTTACCCGAACTTCTGCTAAGAGAGCCCAGTTAGCTAATGTCAGGCTTTGGCCCACTCACACTCTTCCAGCATAGGACAGTGCAACCAGTAGTCTTATGAAGTCTATAGATTTCCAGTTCATCTTTATATCATTCAGTTTTTATATTTCTAGGGTGTGAAGACAGTTAAACCTATAAACTTGTTCTTGTGTTTATCAGGGCACTGATGTCATATGGGGATAGCATACTTCACTTACGAATCATGTGTGAAAAACAAAATCAGACACAAATCACAGAGAAATGCAGTTAATGTTTTATGAGTTCATAAATCCAGAGCTGTGACTAACACTGGGACCTCCAATGGAAGCCTCCAGCCTTATAATTCAGCAGCTCCAAGGATTAATTTTATCACACAGAGTTTGGGTTGGAAGCTAAAATACATCCACATGCAAATTCAGACCGTGGAGAATACCTGAACACATTTCTGCATGAAGATTTGTGAATGTGCACTGGTGAAATAACCTCATAAGGGGCCTATGCTAGTTCCACATGCAGTGTGAAGTATCCGGGACAGTAAACCTTCTGTTCAAATCAATCCTCTGTGTAATTAAATTGTGATTGACAGTCATTATCTCATGTGATTATGTAGACTTGTGTCCCTATTTTATAGAGAGAAAATTGAGGTTAAGCTGTGTTAAATTGCTCAAGATCATGATGTCACAAAGTTGTAGAACTGGGCTTTCTGATTCCATGGCCAATTCTCTTCCTGTAACATCACACCATCTCTAACAAGAATCCAGTGAAACTGACCCATCTCTTTTGCTCTTTCATACATATGGGCTTCATGGATGGTGACATATACATCCAGCAAGATACAGGGATGAGGATGGTTGTGGGAGGAGGTCCCCATGTAATACACGTCATGTTCACTAGGAACGAATTTGATCAGAACTGGAGCTCCCCATCCACTACACGTCAATGCTAAGGGGAAAAGTTAGGCCCCCGTTTTCCATCTAATGGTCTACTTTGTACAACCACAGTGGATTTCTGGCAGCCAAGGTGGACCTTACGTGGAAGCAGAGTTGATGACCACCTTTGTGATGTGAATTAAAGGGACTGGGGAGCCTACCTTCCCCTCAACACTAGTAGAGGTTTATTCTTAATTTTATTTTATTTATCTCTACCGAGAGGTGTTTTTTAAGTTTTTATTTTGAAATAATTAAAGACCACGGGAAGTTATAAAAATAGTACAAAGAGTCCCATGTACTCTTTGCTCAGCTTCCTCTAATGCTAATCTTACATAAAATGTAGTATAATTTCAAAACCAGGAATTTGACATTGGTATAATACTGTTAACTAGACTACAAGCCTTATTCAATTTTCACTAGTTTCTACATACACTTATTTATGTCTCTCTATGTGTGTGTGTAGTTCTATGTAATTTTATCTCTAGGTTTGTTCTTTTAGTTTAAGGCTCTTGTCCCTATTGTAATACACCTTCACCACCTTGGAGAGAGGTAGTGTGTTGTAACAGAAAGAACATGGACTTTGGAACCTGACAAGCTTGAGTATAGATCCTATCTATGCTATTCTTTATCTGTGTGACTGTGATTTTGGACAAATCATTTCATGTCTTTGGGCCTCAGTTTTCCCCTTGGTGAAATGGGGATAATAGTTTCTAATTCACATGGCTTTTGTGAGGATGAAATGGGATAATATATATAAAGTGCCTGGCCCAACAAATGTTTCCCTCCCTCATTTCTCCTTCCTTGAATGAGGTAGCATTTAAAGCTGTTCTCAGTTCTTTATATCCTTGATTCTTTCCTAAGAAGAGCAGGTTTTAATGGGAGGAGGTGAGAAATGGATGAAAGCATTGTGAGTAGTGACACCAATGAAAGATTTCAGTGATTTAATAATTTTGCCTGGCAGTAATCCTCTTCCGGGGGGCCTGTGGGTTGTTCCTGCATAACATGAATGTTAATAATATTCTCACCCCTATACTTTTGCTTGTCATAAATTAGTATTTAATAAACATCATAGTCATCACTTCATATCTGTCTTATCCACAAATTCTACTCTTACCATTCTTACCACAAATTCAGAATCACTGGGCTGAGGGGAAGTCTGAGAGATTGATGGTGTAAAAGTCAAACATTTCCATAGATTTGACTATTAAACAAATAGCCACTAATGGATGTGAAGACTAGCCTGAATATGTGATTAGGTTGTTTCTATTGCTTTTTTCCTGGGTAGAAGTGGTGACCACAAGGATGGAGAGACCTCTAAGAGTGGGAGGCTGATTTTTTTTTTTTTTTGGAAAGGGGAAGAAGGAGGCTACTGATTTTTTTAAAAATTAATTAATTAATTAATTTTTGGCTGCATTGGGTCTTCGTTGCTGCGTGTGGGCTTTCTCTAGTTGCAGAGAGTGGAGGCTACTCTTTGTTGCGGTGTGCGGGCTTCTCATTGCGGTGGCTTCTCTTGTTGTGGAGCATAGGCGCTAGGTGTGTGGGCTTCAGTAGTTGTGGCACGTGGGCTTAGTTGCTCCGCGGCATGTGGGATCTTCCCGGACCAGGGCTCGAATCCACGTCCCCTGCATTGGCAGGTGGATTCGTAACCACTGCGCCACCAGGGAAGTCCATGATTTTTTAAAACTTAAGGTTTTGTTTCCTTTCATTTGCGTATTTTAAAAAGTCAGGTTTAGTAATCTTTTGAGAGAACTAGCATTTGGTTTCATTGATTCTTTTCAATCGTTTTTCTGTTTTCATTGACATTTGTATTTTTGTTATTTCTTCTTATTGCATTGGATTTAATTTCTTTTTCTAGTCTTAAGATGAAATTTACATCATTGATTTAAGACTTTTCTTCTCTAATTATAGCCATTCAGTGTTATATAAATTTCACCCTAAACACTGCTTTAGCTGCATTCCACAGGTTTTGGTATAGGTATATGTGTTTTTATTGTTATTCAGAAGTTTGATTTCCGAATATTTGGGAATTTTCCTGATATTTTTTTGTTATTAGTTCTACCTTAGTACCTTTTCAGTCAGAAAATATACTCTGAGTTCAGTTTTATTTAAAAAATTGAGGATTATTTTTTGATCCAGAATGTAGCTATTTTGATGAAATTTTCCATGTGCACTTTGTATTTGTTGAGTGGAGTATTCTAGAGATTTTAGTGAAGTCAAGTTAGCTGACAGTGTTGTTTAGGTCTTGTATATCCTTAGAGATTGTCTATCTACTTGTTTTATCAATGACTGAAAGAGGAATATTGAAATATTCAACTATAATTGTGGATCTGTCCAGTTCTCTTTGCAATTCTATCAGATAAGGGTTGGGTTTATGGAGGTTTTTTTTGTTTTGTTTTGTTTTGTTTTGTGTTCCTGCACCACCCTTGGCTTTCAGGCTTCCCTGTGCACCTGTACCTTGGAGCGGGGGTGGGGTGGGGTGTTCTTCCCATGTTCTTGCCTGCCATGCCAACAGTAGACTGCTGTTGCTTGTGACTTAGTGCTTGGTAGTCTGGTGCTGGGGCCAGAGGAGGTTCTCTGTTGTCTGGTTTCATTTTTAGACCTGTGTGTCTGGGTCTCATGGGGTGGAGCTTTCTGTTAGCCTGCCATTTCTAGCCAAACTCTGCCTTGTATCTTTGATGGATCTTGTGCAGGAAAGTTTCCTGCCACCCCCAGTTGTAGGAGACCACTAATGGTATTTAGCATAGGATTCAGAGCCCTGGACTATTTTCTGCTTCTCCCCTAGTGGTGGAGTAGTTTTCTTTCACACTTCCCTCTGCCATAATGGGTCTTCACCTGTGCCCTGGGAGTGACAGGGTTTGTTGCTCCTCTGCCAGTGGCTTAAGACTGTTGTTCTTTGGGGATAAGAGTCTGGGAGGAGTTTGTGCCTTGCCTGCAGTGGCAGCGTCACCAGGTCTGTACCACTGAGAGAGGCTCTTTGCCTTCTCCCTCCCGCTCAATCTTTCTAGTAAGCATCTGACAGAAGTCTGTGGAGAGGAGTCTGTGAAGAGGTGTAAATTCCCCTTGTGTCTGAGGTGCCCAGGAGTTCTACTAGCCAATTCTTCGTTTTTAACAGTACATTAAAATTGTAGCTAAATTCTTCTTCCTCAGTTGTATGATACTCAGTGCCTCTTCCTCCTGTGCTCTACCACAGGTAGGCCAGGGTTTGTGACCTATCTCTGCCTTGGGAGGTGCCTGTCTTTCCTTGGGTTTCAGATTAGTTGTTTTCCCTGCCATGTCAGCTCTCTGGTGACAGCAGAAAAAAGTATGATTTTGTTGTTTATCTGGATTTTTCTTGTTAAGGTGATAATAATGCTCTTTCTACATGCAAGATGAAATGCCTTTTTATTTCTCGAGCTATTTTTTTTTAATTTATAGAAGTAATACATGAACAGGGTAAACAATTCAAAGGGTATACAAAATGTTAGGTAAAATTTCTTACAAGCCCCAGTCGCTAGAGGCAACAACTATTAAGAAGCTATCTGTTTTTAGTTCTTCCGTTTCCAGTGGTACCCTGGAACAGGATCATTATGAGAACCCATCACTAACTTTTCAGGAATTTTACAAGCTCATTGGTGTCACATTGGTACTTGAAATTGGCTGTAGTGGGAATATTATGCCACGGAAATCAGCAAAGGCTCCAAAGTAGACCTTCCCTCCCGGTAGCTGGCTGGAAAACATTGACCAATACACCACTGATTATAACTGTAAATACCATACTTACACCCCTGTTTCTTGATCTGTTTTCTTTAAATAGTACATGTGGACTCCCCACAATGAAATATAAAAAATTTAACACATGATCAAACACTCTTCCCTCCCATGTTTTTATTTTTAGATCTTCTATTCTTTGCCTTTATGATAGTAAATAAAAACCAAACGTTCTCCCATTTCCCATCTATTCATCACTCCTGGTCTTAGTCCCGTAGTAGCTACTTTAAACCATTTCTTTTTTTTATGCCTTTTTGGTAATTACCATAATTCTAAAAATATTTGCCTCCATCTTTTGATTTAATGTTAAACAATATATGGACTCCTTAGCTGTGATGCATATCTACTTCTCTTATCTCCTCCATTTCCAAAGTTTTAATTCCATTATTATTTTTACATTGTTCAGAATCTTTAAACTTTACAATCTATTATGTACCCACCTATAAACAATTTTTCTGGTTTTTTCTATATGTTAATTCTAAAACCATGTTAAACACCGTAAGACCACATTTATAATTATACAATTAGTGACATATTATTCATTGTGGAATCATAGGGATTTTTCCAAAGAAAAGAAAATATGTTATTAAACCCTTGCCTCCAGCAGGAAAATTAGAGGTGTCAAGGTGTATTGTTTACTCATTTCTTTTTATGTTTCTTGACTTCCTCTGGATTATGCTCATCTGCCACTGTTCCTTGTATCCCATGCTTTCCTCCTTCTTGGATTCGATTTTTATTTTATTGATGAACCATCTCAATTAAGTATTTTAATATATTATGAGTGGATATTAAACTTTGAGTTCTTGCATGTCCCCCAATTTTTGTTTTGTCTCATCCGTGATCAGTACTTGGTAAGGTATACAATGCTGCGTACAAAGCCATTTTCCCTGAAAACTTTGCAAATTCACTTCTGTTGTATTTTAGCATTTTGTGATGCTGATGAAAAGTCTTATGCTGGTCTGTTTATCTTTTGGGAGGAAGGTTATTTTCAGTTTTTTATTATATGATACTTGATACATTCTAAGAATAAATATAATACATGTAAGTATTGAATTTTGATAAAATGAACATCTGTAAAGCCACTACCCAACTGGAACACTACCATACTTCTGCCATCTAGCTGTGTGTTCCTGCCATTTCCCACCCTCCTTATTTCACTCCAGGTATGATTATGCTGAATTTTGTGTTTACTGTTCTTGTTAGTAATGTCTGTTGAATATGTATGAATTCCCCATACAATATATTACTTACTTTTTCTTCTCTGTTTTTTTTTTTCCTGGTTTTAGTTTCTTTTATTGTGGCAAAATATACATAACATAAAATTTACCATTTTAATAATTTTCTGGTGTACAATTCAGTGGCATTAAGTACATTCACGTTGTTGTACAACCATCATTGCTATCCAACTCCAGAGCTTTTCTTCATCATTCTGAAAATGTCTCCATTCCCTTCTCTATCCATTCCCTGGTAACTTCTATTCTACTTTCTGTCTCAATGAATTTTCCTATTCTAGCTGTCTCATGTAAGTGGAATCATTGAATATTTGTCCATTTGTGTCTGGCTTTTATTTAATTTACCATAATGTTTTTTCAGGGTTCATCTATGTTGTAGCATGTATCAGAAATCATTCCCTTTTTATTGCTGAATAATATTTCATTGTATGTATATACCACATTTTGTTTATCCATTCATCTGTTGATGGGCACGTGGGTGGTTTTCACCTTTTAGATATTGTGAATACTGTTGCTGTGAACATAGGTGCATAAGGATTATCTCTTTGAGTTCTTCTTTCTAATTCTTTGGGTGTATACCTAAGAGCAGAATTGCTGGGTATGTGGTATTTCTGTTTAACCATTTGAGAAACTACCAAACTGTTATCCACAGAGGCTACAATATTTTACATTCCCACCAGCAGCACATGAGTGTTTTCTCTATATCCTTGTCAACAGTTGATATTTTCTTTTTTTTTTTATATTAGAGCTATCCTAATTAGATGTAGTATCTCACTGTAGTTTTTGGATTAAATTATTTTTTAATGCAAACATTTCTTCTGTAGCTATGCCTTTGTTTTTTTTTTTTTTTTTTTTATTATATTGTTTCTTATATTCATAGAGTCTATCTGGAGGTGGGAGTCATCTTATAAAGCTTTATAGTTGGGAGCAGATGGCTTATAATTTCAAAATAAAATTTTAAAATAATGTAAAATGTAATAGGCTTAATCTAGGAAACCTATTAAATACAATAATTTAGAAAATTGTTACCTGAATCATTAAATTATTACTAATTGCACAATAGGTTTATAATGTGCTTGGTTAAGAAATCCTTTAGGCCATAAGTCATCAATTAAAAATTCTTTTTTTTTTTTTTTTTTTTTCACACACACACACTGTATTTTATTTTTACAAGAGATAAATAACCACAACAAAAGCAACAATGATTGCAATTACCAAACATGAAACACACTCATACTATGTCATAATATTGACATTCAGTCCAGTAATCCTCCACTGTAACAGCTCCTTTACTTTGCAGTGAAAATTGATTTGTATATTCTTTGCCTCTGAGTCCTTGTGGGATTTTTTTTTTTTTTTAATTCAGACAGAAAGTCACAAAAATTATACTCATCCTCATCAGTTCACTCAGTCCCATGTAATTAATTGTTTTTTTTCATCTTGATCTTTTGTTAGCACTTTTATGAGTTCATCAGTTTTTCATCAGAGTTCTGAAAATGCTTATTCATTCAGTTCAGCAGTACAGTCAGTTACCAGAAACGTGTACTTGTCAGAGTCTTTTCCATGAATTTCTTGAAGATGAAACCCTTTTATAGGAACATATTTGCAAAATCATCAGAGTACACCCAGAACTGTCTGTAAATGACAAAAGACTTAAAAATGACCACGGTAAAAGATTTGATGAAAGTTCATAATAATGCAGTTGACAAGAAAATTAGTTATTTCTGAGATATACATTTTAAAGTAATAACTAGGATTATTACTTATAACATTATACCAGAACGTATAAGATTTTTAGAAATTTCATGTAATGTCTGAAACATTTATATTAACATATTTCCATACATATTTCCATACAAATACAAATATAAGATTTTTAGAAATTTCATGTAATGTCTGAAACATTTATATTAACATATTTCCATACATATTTCCATACAAATACAAATATAAGATTTTTAGGAATTTCATGTAATGTCTGAAACATTTATATTAACATATTTCCATACAAATAACCCAATGAAAGTTTAGTATTAGTTGTTTTGTTTGTTTTTTTATACTGCAGGTTCTTATTAGGCATCAATTTTATACATATCAGTGTATACATGTCAATCCCAATCGCCCAATTCAGCACACCACCATCCCCACCTCACCGCAGTTTTCCCCCCTTGGTGTCCATATGTCCATTCTCTACATCTCTGTCTCAACTTCTGCCCTGCAAACTGGCTCATTTGTACCATTTTTCTAGGTTCCACATACATGCATTAATATATGATATTTGTTTTTCTCTTTCTGACTTACTTCACTCTGTATGACAGTCTCTAGATCCATCCACGTCTCAACAAATGACTCAATTTCGTTCCTTTTTATGGCTGAGTAATATTCCATTGTATATATGTACCACATCTTCTTTATCCATTCGTCTGTTGATGGGCATTTAGGTTGCTTCCATGACCTGGCTATTGTAAATAGTGCTGCAATGAACATTCGGGTGCATGTGTCTTTTTGAATTACGGTTTTCTCTGGGTATATGCCCAGTAGTGGGATTGCTGGGTCATATGGTAATTCTATTTTTAGTTTTTTAAGGAACCTCCATATTGTTCTCCAGAGTGGCTGTATCAATTTACATTCCCACCAACAGTGCAAGAGGGTTCCCTTTTCTCCACACCCTCTCCAGCATTTGTTGTTTGTAGATTTTCTGATGATCCCCATTCTAACAGGAGTGAGGTGATACCTCATTGTAGTTTTGATTTGCATTTCTCTAATAATTAGTGATGTTGAGCAGCTTTTCATGTGCTTCGTGACCGTCTGTATGTCTTCTTTGGAGAAATGTCTGTTTAGGTCTTCTGCCCATTTTTGGATTGGGGTGTTTGTTTCTTTGATATTGAGCTGAATGAGCTGTTTATATATTTTGGAGATTAATCCTTTGTCCGTTGATTCATTTGCAAATATTTTCTCCCATTCTGAGGGTTGTCTTTTCATCTTGTTTATGGTTTCCTTTGCTGTGCAAAAGCTTTGAAGTTTCATTAGGTCCCACTTGTTTATTTTTGTTTTTATTTCCATTACTCTAGGAGGTGGATCAAAAAAGATCTTGCTGTGATTTATGTCAAAGAGTGTTCTTCCTATGTTTTCCTCTAAGAGTTTTATAGTGTCCAGTCTTATATTTAGGTCTCTAATCCATTTTGAGTTTATTTTTGTGTATGGTGTTAAGGAGTATTCTAATTTCATTCTTTTACATGTAGCTGTCCAGTTTTCCCAGCACCACTTATTGAAGAGACTGTCTTTTCTCCATTGTATATCTTTGCCTCCTTTGTCATAGATTAGTTGACCATAGGTGCGTGGGTTAATCTCTGGGCTTTCTATCTTGTTCCATTGATCTATGTTTCTGTTTTTGTGCCAGTACCATATTGTCTTGATTACTGTAGCTTTGTAGTATAGTCTGAAGTCAGGGAGTCTGATTCCTCCAGCTCCATTTTTTTGCCTCAAGACTGCTTTGGCTATTCGGGGTCTTTTGTGTCTCCATACAAATTTTAAGATGATTTGTTCTAGCTCCGTAAAAAATGCCATTGGTAATTTGATAGGGATTGCATTGAATCTGTAGATTGCTTTGGGTAGTATACTCATTTTCACAATGTTGATTCTTCCAATCCAAGAACATGGTATATCTCTCCATCTGTTGGTATCATCTTTAATTTCTTTCATCAGTGTCTTATAGTTTTCTGCATACAGGTCTTTTGTCTCCCTAGGTAGGTTTATTCCTAGGTATTTTATTCTTTTTGTTGCAATGGTAAATGGGAGTGTTTCCATAATTTCTCTTTCAGATTTTTCATCATTAGTGTATAGGAATGCAAGAGATTTCTGTGCATTAATTTTGTATCCTGCAACTTTACCATATTCATTAATTAGCTCTAGCAGTTTTCTGGTGGCAGTTTTAGGATTCTCTATGTATAGTATCATGTCATCCGCAAACAGTGACAGTTTTACTTCCTCTTTTCCAATTTGTATTCCTTTTATTTCTTTTTCTTCTCTGATTGCCGTGGCTAGGACTTCCAGAACTATGTTGAATAATAGTGGTGAGAGTGGACATCCTTGTCTCGTTCCTGATCTTAGAGGAAATGCTTTCAGTTTTTCACCATTGAGAATGATGTTTGCTGTGGGTTTGTCATATATGGCCTTTATTATGTTGAGGTAGGTTCCCTCTATGCCCACTTTCTGGAGAGTTTTTATCATAAATGGGTGTTGAATTTTGTCAAAAGCTTTTTCTGCATCTATTGAGATGATCATATGGTTTTTATTCTTCAGTTTGTTAATATGGTGTATCACATTGATTGATTTGCGTATATTGAAGAATCCTTGCATCCCTGGGATAAATCCCACTTGATCGTGGTGTATGATCCTGTTAATGTGTTGTTGGATTCTGTTTGCTAGTATTTTGTTGAGGATTTTTGCATCTATATTCATCAGTGATATTGGTCTGTAATTTTCTTTTTTTGTAGTGTCTTTGTCTGGTTTTGGTATCAGGGTGATGGTGGCCTCATAGAATGAGTTTGGGAGTGTTCCTTCCTCTGCAATTTTTTGGAAGAGTTTAAGAAGGATGGGTATTAGCTCTTCTCTAAATGTTTGATAGAATTCACCTGTGAAGCCATCTGGTCCTGGACTTTTGTTTGTTGGAAGATTTTTAATCACAGTTTCAATTTCATTACTTGTGATTGGTCTGTTCATATTTTCTGTTTCTTCCTGATTCAGTCTTGGAAGGTTATACCTTTCTAAGAATTTGTCCATTTCTTCCAGGTTGTCCATTTTATTGGCATAAAGTTGCTTATAGTAGTCTCTTAGGATGTTTTGTATTTCTGCAGCGTCTGTTGTAACTTCTCCTTTTTCATTTCTGATTTTATTGATTTGAGTCCTCTCCCTCTTTTTCTTGATGAGTCTGGCTAATGGCTTATCAATTTTGTTTATCTTCTCAAAGAACCAACTTTTAGTTTTATTGATCTTTGCTATTGTTTTCTTTGTTTCTATCTCATTTATTTCTGCTCTGATTTTTATGATTTCTTTCCTTCTGCTAACTTTGGGTTTTGTTTGTTCTTCTTTCTCTAGTTTCTTTAGGTGTAAGGTTAGATTGTTTACTTGAGATTTTTCTTGTTTCTTTAGGTAGGCTTGTATAGCTATAAACTTCCCTCTTAGAACCGCTTTTGCTGCATCCCATAGGTTTTGGGTCGTCGTGTTTTCATTGTCATTTGTCTCTAGGTATTTTTTTATTTCCTCTTTGATTTCTTCAGTGATCTTTTGGTTATTTAGTAACGTATTGTTTAGCCTCCATGTGTTTGTCTTTTTTACGTTTTTTTCCCTGTAATTCATTTCTAATCTCATAGCGTTGTGGTCAGAAAAGATGCTTGGTATGATTTCAATTTTCTTAAATTTACTGAGGCTTGATTTGTGACCCAAGATGTGATCTATCCTGGAGAATGTTCCGTGCGCACTTGAGAAGAATGTGTAATCTGCTGTTTTTGGATGGAATGTCCTATATATATCAATTAAATCTATCTGGTCTATTGTGTCATTTAAAGCTTCTGTTTCCTTATTTATTTTCATTTTGGATGATCTGTCCATTGGTGTAAGTGAAGTGTTAAAGTCCCCCACTATGATTGTGTTACTGTCGATTTCCTCTTTTATAGCTGTTAGCAGTTGCCTTATGTATTGAGGTGCTCCTATGTTGGGTGCATATATATTTATAATTGTTATATCTTCTTCTTGGATTGATCCCTGGATCATTATGTAGTGTCCTTCCTTGTCTCTTGTAACATTCTTTATTTTAAAGTCTATTTTATCTGATATGAGTATAGCTACTCCAGCTTTCTTTTGACTTCCATTTGCATGGAATATCTTTTTCCATCCCCTAATTTTCAGTCTGTATGTGTCCCTAGGTCTAAAGTGGGTCTCTTGTAGACAGCATATATATGGGTCCTGTTTTTGTATCCATTCAGCCAGTCTATGTCTTTTGGTTGGGGCGTTTAATCCATTCACGTTTAAGGTAATTATCGATATGTATGTTCCTATGACCATTTTCTTAATTGTTTTGGGTTTGTTTTTGTAGGTCCTTTTCTTCTCTTGTGTTTCCCACTTAGAGAAGTTCCTTTAGCATTTGTTGTAGAGCTGGTTTGGTGGTGCTGAATTCTCTTAGCTTTTGCTTGTCTGTAAAGCTTTTGATTTCTCCATCAAATCTAAATGAGATCCTTGCCGGGTAGAGTAATCTTGGTTGTAGGTTCTTCCCTTTCATCACTTTAAGTATATCATGCCACTCCCTTCTGGCTTGCAGAGTTTCTGCTGAGAAATCAGCTGTTAACCTTATGGGAGTTCCCTTGTATGTTATTTGTCGTTTTTCCCTTGCTGCTTTCAATAATTTTTCTTTGTCTTTAATTTTTGTCACTTTGATTACTATGTGTCTCGGCGTGTTTCTCCTTGGGTTTATTCTGTATGGGACTCTCTGCGCTTCCTGGACTTGGGTGGCTATCTCCTTTCCCATGTTAGGGAAGTTTTCGGCTATAATCTCTTCAAATATTTTCTCTGGTCCTTTCTCTCTCTCTTCTCCTTCTGGGACCCCTATAATGCGAATGTTGTTGCGTTTAATGTTGTCCCAGAGGTCTCTTAGGCTGTCTTCATTTCTTTTCATTCTTTTTTCTTTAGTCTGTTCCGCAGCAGTGATTTCCACCATTCTGTCTTCCAGGTCACTTATCCGTTCTTCTGCCTCAGTTATTCTGCTATTGATTCCGTCTAGTGTAGTTTTCATTTCAGTTATTGTATTGGTCATCTCTGTTTGTTTGTTCTTTAATTCTTCTAGGTCTTTGTTAATCATTTCTTGCATCTTCTCAATCTTTGCCTCCATTCTTATTCCGAGGTCCTGGATCATCTTCACTATCATTATTCTGAATTCTTTCTCTGGAAGGTTGCCTATCTCCACTTCATTTAGTTGTTTTTCTGGGGTTTTTTCTTGTTCCTTCATCTGGTATATAGCCCTCTGCCTTTTCATCTTCTCTATCTTTCTGTAACTGTGGTTTTTGGTCCGCAGGCTGCAGGATTGTAGTTTTTCTTGCTTCTGCTCTCTGCCCTCTGGTGGTTGAGGCTATCTAAGAGGCTTGATGGTAGGCTCTGGTGGTGGGTAGAGCTGACTGTTGCTGTGGCGGTCAGAGCTCAGTAAAACCTTAATCCACTTGACTGTTGATGGGTGGGGCTGGGTTCCCTCCCTGTTGCTGTGGTGGTCAGAGCTCAGTAAAACCTTAATCCACTTGACTGTTGATGGGTGGGGCTGGGTTCCCTCCCTGTTGGTTGTTTTGCCTGAGGCAACCCAACACTGGAGCCTACCCGTGCTCTTTGGTGGGGTTAATGGCAGACTCTGGGAGGGCTCACGGCAAGGAGAACTTCCCAGAACCTCGGCTGCCAGTGTCCTTATCCCCCCGGTGAAACAGAGCCACCACTCGCCTCTGCAGGAGACCCCCCAACACCAGCAGGTAGGTCTGGTTCAGTTTCCCCCAGGGTCACTGCTCCTTCCCCTGGGTCCCGATGCACACATTACTTTGTGTGTGCCCTCCAAGAGTGGGGTCTCTGTTTCCCCCAGTCCTGTCAAAGTCCTGCAATCAATTCCCACTAGGCTTCAAAGTCTGATTCTCTAGGAATTCCTTCTCCCGTAGCCGGACCCCCAGGTTGGGAAGCCTGACGTGGGGCTCAGAACCTTCACTCCAGTGGGTGGACTTCTGTGGTATAAATGTTCGCCAGTCTGTGAGTCACCCACCCAGCAGTTATGGGATTTGATTTTACTCTGATTGCGCCCCTCCTACCGTCTCACTGTGGCTTCTCCTCTGTCCTTGGATGTGGGTTATCCTCCTTGGTGAAGTCCAGGTTCTTCCTGTCAATGATTGTCCAGCAGCCAGTTTTGATTCTGGTGCTCTCGCAAGAGGGAGTGAGAGCACGTCCTTCTACTCCGCCATCTTGGTTAATCCCTGTTTTTTTTAAAACAGTTTTCAAAGTGGGTTTTCTGTTTCTTTTTTTTAATTTTATTTTTTATTGAAGTTTAGTTGATTTACAGTGTTGTATTACTTTCAGGTATACAGCAAAGTGATTCATATATATATATATATATATATATATATATATATATATAATATTCCTTTTCAGATTCTTTTCCCTTATATGTTATTACAAAATATTGAGTATAGTTCTCCGTGCTATATAGTAGATCCTTGTTGGTTATATATTTTATATATAGTAGAGTGTATATGTTAATCCCAACCTCCTAACTTATCCCTCTCCCCATTTCCTCTTTGACAACCATAAGTTTGTATTCTATGCTTGTGGGACTATTTCTGCTTTGTTTATGAGTTCATTTGCATCATTTTCTTTTTAGATTCTGCATATAAGTGATATATGATATTTGTCTTTGTCTGGCTTACTTCACTTAATATGATAATCTCTATACCACATCTGCTTTATCCATTCATCTGTTGGTGGACATTTAGGTTGCTTCCATGTCTGGGCTATTGTAAATAGTGCTGCAATGAACATTGGGTTGCGTGTATCTTTTTGAATTATGGTTTTCTCCAGATATATGCCCAGGAGTGGGATTGCAGGATCATATGGTAGCTGTATTTTTAATTTTTTAAGGAAGCTCCATGCTGTTCTCCATAGTGGCTGTACCAACTTACATTTCCATCAACAGTGTAGGATGTTTCCCTTTTCTCCACAACTTCTCCAGCATTTATTGTTTGTAGACTTTTTGATGATGGCCATTCTGACTGGTGTGAGGTGATACCTCATGGTAGTTTTGATTTGAATTTCCCTAATAATTAGCAGTGTTGAGCATCTTTTCATGTGCTTTTTGGCCATCTGTATATCTTCTTTGGAGAAATGTTTATTTAGATTTTCTGTCCATTTTTTGATTGGTTTTTTTTTGTTTTTGATATTGAACTGCATGAGCTGTTTGTATATTTTGGAGATTAATCCCTTGATGGTGGCATCATTTGCAAATATTTTATCCCATTCTGTGGGTTGTCTTTTCATTTTGTTTATGGTTTCCTTTACTGTGCAAAAGCTTTTAAGTTTCATTAGGTGCCATTTGGATTTTTTTTTTCCTCTTAATTTTCATTACTCTAGGAGGTGGATCCAAAAGAATATTGCTGCCAATTATGTCAAAGAGTGATCTGCCTGTGTTTTCCTCTAAGAGTTTTATAGTATCTGGTCTTACATTTAGGTCTTTGATCCATTTTGAGTTTATTTTTGTGTATGGTGTTAGAGAATGTTCTAAGCGAATGTTCTAACTTCATTCTTTTACATGTAGCTGTCCAGTTTTCCCAGCACTACTTATTGAAGAGACTGTCTTTTTCCATTGTATATTCTTGCCTCCTTTGTCATAGATTAATTGACCCTAGGTGCATGGGTTTATTTCTGGGCTTTCAATCCTGTTCCATTGATCTATGTGTCTGTTTTTGTGCCAGTACCATAGTGTTTTGATCACTATAGCTTTGTAGTATAGTCTGAAGCCAAGGGGCCTGATTCCTCCAGCTCCATTTTTCTTTCTCAAGATTGCTTTGGCTATTCAGGGTCTTTTGTGTTTCCATACAAATTAAAAAATTTTTTGTTCTAGTTCTGTGAAAAATGCCATTGGTAATTTGATAGGGATTGCATTGAATCTGTAGATTGCCTTGGGTAATATAGTCATTTTAAGCAATAATGTTTCTTCCAATTCAAGAACATGGTATATGTTTGTGTGATCTTCAATTTCTTTCATCAGCATCTTAATAGTTTTCAGAGTACAGGTCTTTTGCCTCCTTAGGTAGGTTTATTCCTAGGGTATTTTATTCTTTTTGATACGATGGTAAATGGGATTATTTCCTTAATTTCTCTTTCTGATATTTAGTTGTTAGTGTATAGAAATGCAAGAGATTTCTGTGTATTAATTTTGTATCCTGCAACTTTACTGAATTCGTTAATGAGCTCTAGTAGATTTCTGGTAGCGTCTTTAGGATTTTCTATGTATAGTATCATGTCATCTGCAATTTCCTAATGATTAGTGATGTTGAGTATCTTTTCATGTGCTTATTTATTACTGACCATTTGTATATCTCTTTGAGTAATGTCTCTTCAAGTCCTTTGCCCATTTTTCAATTGTTTATCTTGTTGTTATTTTTTATGTTGAATTACAGGAGTTCTTTGCTTTCTGGATATTAATCTCTTATCAGATATAAGATCTGCAAATATATTCTCCTGTCAGTTGTTTTACTCTCTTGATAGTGTTTTTGGATGTATAAAAGATTTAAATTTTGACCAAATCTAACTTACCTATTTTTTCTTTTGTTGGCTGTCATGTCCTAGAAATAGTTGACAAATCCAACGCCATGAAGATTTTCTCCTATCTTTTTTCATGGGTTTTACTATTTTAGCTCTTAAGTTTAGGTCTTTGGTCCATTTTGAGTTAATTTTTTGTATATGGTGTAAGGTAAGGGTCCAATTTCATACTTTTGCAAGTGGATATTAAGTTTCCCCAGCCTTATTTGTTGAAAGACTCTTCCCCATCAAATGGTCTTGGTACCTTTGTAAAAAAAAAAAAAAAAAAAAAATCAATTGATGATATATGTGAGGGTTTATTTCTAGGCTTTCTCTTCTAGTCTATTTGTTTATACATCTTCCCTTTGGCCAGTACCACACTGGTTTGATTACTGTAGCTTTGTGTAGTAAGTTTTGAAGTCAGGAAGTGTGAATCCTCCAATGTTTTCTTCTTTTTCAAGATCGTTTTGGTTTTTCTGGGTCCCATGAAATTCCATGTGAATTTTAGGATAGCCTTCTCTATTTCTACCAAAAACACCATTAGGATATTCATTGAGATTGCATTGAATCTTTAGATCACTTTTGGGTAGAACTGTCATTTTAACAATATTAAGTCTTCCAATCCATTAATATGGGCAGTATTTTTGTTTATACCTTCTTTCATTTGTTTCAGCAGTGTTTTGTAGTTTTCATTGTATAAATCTTTCACCTCCTTGGTTAAATTTATTCCTAAGTATTTTATTCTTTTTGATGGTATTGTAAATGGAAGTATTTCCTTAATTTCCTTTTTGGATATAGAAATGCAACTGATTTTTGCATGTTGATTGTGTGTTCAGCAACTTTGGTGAATTTGTTTATTAGCTGTAATGTTTTTTGTGTGGAATATTTAGGGTGTTTTACAATATGATCATGTTGTCTGTGAACAGAGATAATTTGACCTCTTCCTCTCGAACTTGGATGCCTTTTATTTACCTTTCTTGCCAAATTGCTCTGTCTAGAATTTCTAATACTATACTGAGTAAAAGTGCAAAAGTGGGCATCCTTCTCTTGTTCCTGATATGAGGAGATCCTGTCATTTTTAAAATGTGTTATATGTTGTTTTCTGCGAGTTCATTGTTTTATTTGCAAATATTCTAACAGTTTCATTCAGAGCTTCTAAGATGCTTTCGTTTGTGTATCTGTAGCAAACTCAACTTTATTGATATGTAATATTCTATTGTAAATATAATTTGTCAATTCTTCTCCCTAGACATTGTGGTTATTTCCATTTTTCTGCTATTACAAACAGTGTTACCATTAAGATTCTTCAACATATCTCTCTGTATGCCTCTGCAAAGTTTCTCTAGAGTATATACCTAAGAGTGAAATTGTTGGTCATGGGTGAGCAAATTTCCAATTTTAAAAGATAATACTAAATTGTTTTCTGAAGTGGTTCTTCAGGTTTACATTTCCATTGCAGTAGGTGAAAGTTCCTATTCATCTGCATCATTGCCAACATGTGGAACTATCAGACTTGTAAAGTTGTACTTATTTCAAGGGTTTAAAACAGTATCTCATTGTGGTTTTAATTTACATTTCCCTGATTCCCAATGGAGTTAAGAATCTTTTCCTCTGTTTATTCAAAATTTATGTTTCTGTGAAATGCCTGCTCATGAGCTTTCATATTGATTTGTAGGAGTTCTGTATATTTTCTGGATATTATTTCTTTATGTAAGATGCACATATATCCTTCCATTGTCCCACTTTCCTTGTCTCTTTTTTAATTGAAGTAAAGTTGATTTCCAGTGTTGTGTTTCTGGTGTACAGCACAGTGATTCAGGTGTGTGTGTGTCTACTTTTCCATTATGGTTTTTTATAGAATATTGATTATACTTCCCTGTGCTATACAGTAGGACCTTGTTTATCTATTTTATATATAGTAGTTTGTATCTGCTAATGCCAAACTTCGAATTTATCCCTCCTCCATCCCCTTTCCCCTTTGGTAGCCATAAGTTTGTTCTCTATGTCTGTGAGTCTGTTTCTGTTTCATAGATATGTTCATTTGTGTCATAGTTTGGATTCCACATATAAGTGATACCATGTGATATTTGTCTTTCTCTGTCTGACTTCACTTAGTATGATAATCTCTAAGTCCATCCATGTTGCTGCAAATGTCATTGTTTCATTCTTTTTTTATAGCTGAGTATTCCACTGTATATATGTACACCACATCTTCTTTATCCATTCATCTGTCGATGGACATTTACATTGCTTCCATGTCTTGGCTATTGTAAATAGTGCTGCTATGAACATTGGGGTGCATGTATCTTTTCAAATTAGTTTTCTCCAGATATATGCCCAGGAGTGGGATCGCTGGATCATAAGGAAACTCTATTTTTCGTTTTTTGAGGAACCTCCATACTGTTTTCCATAGTTGCTGCACCAATTTACATTCCCACCAACAGTGTAGGAGGGTTTCCTTTTCTCCACACCCTCTCCAGTATTTGTTATTTGTAGACTTTTTAATGACAGGCATTCTGACCAGTGTGATGTGGTACCTCATTGTAGGTTTGATTTGCATTTCTCTAATAATTAGCAATGTTGAGCATCTTTTCATGTGCTTATCGGCCATTTGTAAGTCTTCTTTGGAGAAATGTCTATTTTGATCTTCTGCTCATTTTTTGATTGGGTTGTTTGGTTTTTTTGTTATTGAGTTGTATGAGCTGTTTGTATATTTTGGAGATTAAGCCTTTATAGGTTGCATCGTTTGCAAATATTTTCTTCCAGTTTGTAGGTTGGTTTTTTGGTTTGTTTATGGTTTCCTTTGCTGTGCAAAAGCTTATAAGTTTGATTAGGTCCCATTTATTTATTTTTGCTTTTATTTCTATTGCCTTGGGAGACTGACCTAAGAAAACACTGCTACAATTTATGTAGGAATGTTTTGCCTATGTTCTCTTCTAGGAGTTTTATGGTGTCACTTCTTATAGTTAAGTCTTTAATCCATTTTGAGTTTATTTTTATGTATGATGTGAGGGAGTGTCCTAATTTCATTGATCTACATGTGGTTGTCCAGCTTTCCCAACACCACTTGCTGAAGAGACTGTCTCTTCTCCGTTGTATATTCTTGCCTCCTTTGTCAAAGATTAATTTATGGTAGGTGCATGGGCTCTCAGTTCTTTATTTCTGGGCTCTCAATTCTGTTCCATTGATCCATATGTTTTTGTGTTAATACCATGCTGTTTTGATTACTGTAGCTTTGTGGTATTGTTTGAAATCTGGGAGGGTGAATCATCCAGCCTTTTTCTTCCACCTCAGAATTGACTTGGCAATCCTGGGGCTTTGTGGTTCCATATAAGTTTTAGGATAATTTGTTCTTGTTCTGTGAAAAATGTCATGGGTAATTTGATAGGGATCGCATTAAATATGTAGATTGCTTTGGGTAGTATGGCCATTTTAACAATATTCTTTCAATCCAGGAGCATGGGCTATCTTTCCATTTCTTTGAATTATCTTCAGTTTCCTTTATCAATGTTTTATATTTCTCAGCATATAAGTCTTTCACCTCCTTGGTCAGGTTTTTTCCTAAGTATTACTTATTAGCTCCCAAAGCTAATAGAGGCAGAGCAACACTCACTGAGAATGAGGCCACTATAGTGCACACCTTAACAATGGGGATTCAGTGGAGGACCTGAGCCCCTTACTTTGTACACCCCTGGTTGCGGCTTGGATCACACTCCAACCCCTTCAGGCTGTCTCTGTGCAGCCAACCCCAGTCCTCTCCCTGGGTCTGTCCTTTGAAGCCCGTGTTTCAGCACCCAGCCCCAGCGTGCACCAGCAGATGTGAGTCGCGGGGTGGGGCGTGCAGAGAGGTGGCAAGGACCCTTTGTGCTGGTCTCTCTCTATTCTCCCTGCTGCAAGCTGACTGCTGCACTCTCCTCTGAGCCTCTGAAGCTCCCTTTCTGTCCCAGCTGATCTCCCTGCTGGTGAAAGGGCTTCCCAGGTGAGGGAACAGTTCCCCTTTCATAGCTCCCTTCCAGAGGTGCAGGTTCCATCCTGATTCATTTTTTTGTTTGTTTGTTTCATCTTACTTTGTTACATGGTAATCTTTCTCACAATTTTGCTTTTATGAGATCTTCTGCCAGCACTCAGCAGGTATTCTGTGAGAATTGTCCCACATGTAGATGTATTTTTGATGTATTTGTGGGAGGAGGTGAGCTCCATGTCCTTCTATTCTGCCATCTTGATCCAGCCTCCCTCCTTGTGTCTTTTAATGAACAGAATTTCTTAATTTTAATATCCAGTTTATTAATCTTTTCTCCTATGGTTAGTGCTTCTTGTGTTGTAAGATATCTTTCCTTAACTTGAGTGTAGTAATATTCTTTTATGTTTTATTGTAATGGAACTGATTTTCTTCTATTGGAACTGATTTCTGTGTCTGGTATGCATTAGATTCAGTGTCATCCCTTTTTTTTTTTTTTCTATATGGACACTCAGTTGTTCCAGCACCATTTATTGAAGAGATCCTCTTTTCTTTACTCCGCTGTTATTCTTCCTTTGTAGAGTATCAAGTGACTGTATTTGCCTAAGCCTATTTCTGGGGTCTCTAGTGTGTTCCATTGACCTATTAATTGTTCCTTTGTCCATCTTTAATAAGTTAGTATTATATTGGTGAGGAAAAAAATTTTCCTCTGTTCCTCTAGGGTCTTTGGCTGGTCTAATAAATTGATATAAGAAAGATTAACAGGAGGAAAAACAAAAGTTTAATAACATGTATACTTCCTGTATACATGGGCGAGATCTAGGAAAACTGAGTAACTCTTCAAAATGGCCATAGGCATTGCTTTAAATACCATCTTCTGCTAAAGACAAAAGATGTTGGGGGTGAGGAGTCAGTTATGGGAGGTTACCTGGAAAAGCACAGTAAACAAGGGTATGGTTGTTATGTAGATTTAGCATTTGAGGAGGTGAGTGATGCACCTGGGTCCCCAAAGTCAGGACGATATTGTGCAAGAAGTCAGGTATTTAACAAGAGGAATTTTGATGGAAACAAAAGGAAAACAAAGGTTAATTTTTGGGGAAAATTGTAAACCCATTGTATGAGTCCTGAATGTTGCTAGTTGAGAAGATTTCTAGGTGGGTGTCAAGCTCAAAACATCTTCAGATAGACTGAGGGCAGGCAGTGGCAATCTGACATATTTTCCTGGTTTGCAGTTTGAATGTCTCTCATGATGTCATTGGGTGTACTTGTAAACTTTTTGAGTGGCCCATTCAGCAAAAGGCACAAAGAAGAATGTCTAAACATGAGCTGTTGGGGCGATTTCTCTGAAGTTTATATCAAGTCATTCACATTCGGTTTGCAGGGTTTCAGGAGAAAGGGCAGATTTAGTTCTCCATGATTCTAAGCCAAAAGGATGGGAGAAAATTGGAAACATTCATTTGGAGAGTTGTAACCGGACATTGGAGGAAACTAGACCTTACAATCCAGTCCAGTTTATAGGCGAAAAACAAACACTCAAAGACAAACAGAACTAGATCTAATATTCACAAAAGTGTTACTGAAGCATAATTTTTTTCTCTAAAGTCACCCTCATTCTCACCTAAGATAGCCAAATTAATACTAATTTGTTAGCAAAATAAGTCTAGTCTCATCAAACTTTGCCTGATTATTTGCGTAAGTGAAGCAAGAACAATCATTGACCATACAGGCTTTTTAAAAATCTGCTTTGCTGGAACTTTTCATAAGGAATCTCAGATTGGACTTTTAAAACCCTCAAAGCTAGGAAGTCAAAACAAGCAATTGTCATCAGACTTTGCCTGCAGTACCTATAGATTTAATTCCCCTCTTCTCAAGGTCCCTCAAATATATGAAGGTTCCTGCACTTGCCAGGAATTGACCTTTCTTACTCACCTGGTAAGGGTGCTGGGGACCCTGTTAGCAAGGTACCAGACTGGTTTTCCAAGGGGCTTTATTGGCTCCATAAAGTCAACCTTGGTTACTTAAAGCTGTTTGGTCATATCCGAGTCTAGGCACACCTCTCCCAAATAGGATATTCCACTTAAAGCCTTGGTAGTATACCCAGTGTTTCCAATTGTGTCCTGTTACAAAGAGAACAGATTCTTAGTGAACTTAGGCAAATAACTATATTGCCATGAAAATAAGAATACTCACTTAGGGTCTGTGAATTCTGAGGGGAATCAGGTAGGAAGAAAAAGATAAATGTTTCATCTTTTTTCACAAAGATATATTTTACCAAAGTGCTGTAAATCAGAGGTAGCTTAAGAGAAAAGAGAAAAAGGTTTCCTGAAATCTGGAAAAACAAAACATTTAAAAAATCAGCAATATTTCAAAAAAAATCAGCAATATTTCAAACAAGAAGTCATAAAAATGTATAATCAGGCTTCTCAGCTCATTTAGTCCAATGTAATTAATATTTGTTCTGCTTGTATCATTCTTCCAGTAGTTCTGGAAATTCTTACTGAGTTCAATTGTATGATGTTAAAGTTATCAGAAAGCTGTACTTGTCAAAAGTCTTTTCATTGAATCTCTTTCAGGATGAAGCACTTTTGCAGGAAGCTTCTGTAAAAGCATCAGAGTAAAACAATAACTCTGTAAATGACAAAAGACTAAAATGCTGATGGTTAAATACCGGATGAGAGTTCATTATAATGGAAATTGCAGGGAAATGGTTATTTCTGTAACATATAACATTTTAAGATAATAACCAGAGTTATGACTGATAACATTATACTAGGACATATCAGATTTCTAGGTATTTCACACAATTTCTGGAATACTTATTTACTTATACATACACAACATAAAGAAGACCTAGTATTGTTTCTTATTTGACAATGCTTCCCATGTAATTCAACATATCAAATAAGTCTAATTAGTGTAACATCTTCCTTTTTTATAAAGAGAGAGAACAAATCTTTGGAAATGTTCCAGGCCCCTCTGGGGAATTTCAAAGTTAGTTTGAGGTTAAAAAACAAAGAAAACAAAAAAACACTTCATTGAGATTTTGACTTTGGAAAGTTTGTCAAAAATAACAAAAAGGTTATAAAACACTTGGTCAGATAGGATCATAGGTCACTGTGAAACAATGCTTACATATCCATTTAACCAAATTGACAATAGAAGATGTTAAAGGCAAGTACAGAAAAGTAAATAGTTGTAAAAAACCAAAAAACCTTAGCTATTTTAATAGCAACGCTTCAGTTTTCTGAACACAGGAAATTATTTTGACAAAAAGCAGAATCCTTGCTTTTTTAGGCAGATTATTTTAAAAGGTAAAGCAGAACAAAAACCCCCGACAAGTAGCAGAAGGAAAGAAATCATAAAGATCAGATCAGAAGTAAATGAGAAAGAAATGAAGGAAACAGTAGCAAAGATCAATAAAACCAAAAGCTGGTTCTTTGAGAAGATAAACAAAATTCATAAACTATTAGCTAGACTTATCAAGAAAAAAAGGGAGAAGACTCAAATCAGTACAATTAGAAATGAAAAAGGAGAAGTAACAACTGACACTGCAGAAATACAAAGGCTCATGAGAGATTACTACAAGCAACTTTATGCCAATAAAATGGAAAACCTGGAAGAAATGGACAAATTCTTAGAAAAGCACAACCTTCTGAGAGTGAACCAGGAAGAAATAGAAAATATAAACAGACCAATCACAAGCACTGAAATTGAGACTGTGATTAAAAATCTTCCAGCAAACAAAAACCCAGGACCAGATGGCTAATATTAAATCAAAATATAATGAGACTCAGGGTCTGTTGGAGGCCAGATTACTAATGATCACTAATCATTAGAGAAATGCAAATCAAACCGACAATGAAGTATCACCTCACACCAGTTAGAATGGCCATCATCAAAAATTCTACAAACAATAAATGCTGGAGAGGGTGTGAAGAAAAGGGAACCCTCTTGCACTGTTGGTGGGAATGTAAATTGATACAGCCACTATGGAGAACAGTATGGAGGTTCCTTAAAAAACTAAAAATAGAACTACCATACGACCCAGCAATCCCACTACTGGGCATATACCCTGAGAAAACCATAATTCCAAAAGAGTCATGTACCAAAATGTTCATTGCAGCTCTATTTACAATAGCCAGGACATGGAAGCAACCTAAGTGTCCATCAACAGATGAATGGATAAAGAAGATGTGGCAACTTTATTCTGAAAGCTTGGCATCTGAGAAGATGGTGGACTAGCGTCCTAGAGTACCATCTTATTGGGGTTGGTTGCTAGTTTCTTTTATAGAAAAGAGAGGGGGAGGAGGTGAGGAAGTAAAATAAAAAGGCCATAAGTCTTTTTTACTTTAAATTTTATTTATTTATTTATGGCTGTGTTGGTCTTTGTTGCTGCGCATGGGCTTTCTCTAGTTGTGGTGAATGGGGGCTACTCTTTGTTGCGGCGTGCGTGCTTCTCTTGTTGCAGAATATGGGCTCTAGGTGCGTGGGCTTCAGTAGTTGTGGCTTTCGGGCTCAGTAGTTGTGGTGTGTGGGCTCTAGG
Organism: Balaenoptera physalus; assembly: GCF_965194825.1. Taxonomy (NCBI): domain Eukaryota; kingdom Metazoa; phylum Chordata; class Mammalia; order Artiodactyla; family Balaenopteridae; genus Balaenoptera; species Balaenoptera physalus. The sequence goes on from NC_138903.1 coordinate 106,226,642, forward strand.
GTGCAGGCTGAGTAGTTGTGGTGCACGGGCTTAGTTGCTCTGCGGCTGAGTAGTTGTGGTGCACGGGCTTAGTTGCTCTGCGCCATGTGGTATCTTCCTGGACCAGGGATTGAACCCATGTCCCCTGAATTGGCAGGCAGATTCTTAACCACTGTGCCACCAGGGAAGTCCCGAAAAGGCCATAAGTCTTGCAAAATATCTACTGGTTTTGGCCAGCCTCAGGGAGGGGATGTGTTAATTTTTTCTTTTTTGCAGCCATTCACAGGTGGGCAGGGTCAGAGTGTTTCCCTGTGAGTTGAACAAAGGCACTTTAGTTTAACATTCAGGCAGAGGGGCAGGGTTCCCTGAGGCAGGCCATTGTGTATGCTTATAGCTATAGACAGAACAAAAGCAATGGAAAGCAAAGATCAAAGTAAAAGAAAGATTCAACATGGAGTCAGATTTTTTTCTTCCCTGTTATAATATACCCAAATATCTTTAGTTTTTCTGTAAGAGGGAGCCACAGTGGATAAACCTATATTTAGTAATTAATGTTTTAGTTATTTTATCTTATTTGGGGATTATCTAGGTATTCAGTAAATTTCCATCATTTAACTTAACTTAGCAAAACTGTAAAGTCTCAAGTTACCAAAAATATTTTGGAAACTACTTTTTAGTTCACATATCATAAAGCATAATTATTGCAAAAAATTCACCTAAAAATTGTTTTCTCACTTAAATTTATCTAAATCCCTTGTTCCTAACAATTATGTTTTGATTACCTGTGAAAACTTCATGAGACATTAGACAAAGTCAGCTATCATCCCGAGCTATTTTTCTTGGTGACAAATTTTGTGACAGAGATAACATGAATTTATTTGACTAATAAACTCAGGTAGAATAAAAGTTGGATGTCTGCATTATATTCAGTGTTGATAACTCTAAAGACATACCTATTTTAATTAAACCAACAGACTTAAATTAGCCCTTTAATGTTGGGGGACCAACGTGGGGGTTCCCTTTTGGCTCACCCAGCCCTTGATAGTGCTGGTAAAAGTCCCTTTGACACTTCCCTAGGCCCCTTCCCATTCTCTTGTTAATTAACATCATGTAATTATTAGCATTTTTAAGACCCATGAGGGGAAGCTGAGACAGAAAATTTGATAAGGCTTCCCAAAGTTCTTTTTTTAATCCAGTTTTCAGCAGTAAGTTTATATGGGGTGTCCAGTGGGAAAGGGGGACCCTTAGTCACAGCATTTACCATGATCTGGATAGTGAACTCTAGGGTCTGTATCAACCCAAACATGCTCTTCCACTCTGCAACACTCAAAACCAAAGACACAGCCCCTCAAATAGTCACTCTTCATAATCCGTTTCAGTAAAAATTCCTCAAGAAGCTGATGATTCTGATTTACAAAATGAAATAACTCCTTCACATTACACCCTTTGGTTTCAATGGTTTCTTGAAGATCTGATGCTGTCCAAGGGACATGAACTCTTTACAGTGGGGGATCAGGATATATCCACAAAGGACATTACATAAAAAGGCCTGAAGCTGGTAGAGCCTGATTGTGGAGCCCTGGAAAGTAGGAAGAATTGTAAGGGATAGCGAAGTATCCCCTGCTACCCATCTTGAGTGCTTCTACTGAATTCATTTCCTGGCTTTCAGTATTTACATGAGTAACCTGTATACTCTGGGCCTTGAGATTAGGCTGGAGTGCTGTCTGTAAATCTTATAAAGAGAGGGAAGTCAAAACAGGCAGTTGGGTGTTTAAGGGATTTTTTCTGGGGAAGTTGGAGGAGTTTTGGGATCTGAAGAAATTTGCTGAGGTGATGGGGCTGGATTTTTTTTTTTTTAATTTTATTTATTTATTTATTTATGGCTGTGTTGGGTCTTCGTTTCTGTGCGAGGGCTTTCTCCAGTTGCGGCAAGCGGGGGCCACTCTTCACGGCGGTGCGTGGGCCTCTCATTATCGCGGCCTCTCTTGCTGCGGAGCACAGGCTCCAGACGCGCAGGCTCAGCAATTGCGGCTCACGGGCCCAGCTTCTCCGCGGCACGTGGGATCCTCCCAGACCAGGGCCCGAACCCGCGACCCCTGCATTAGCAGGCAGACTCCCAACCACTGCGCCACCAGGGAAGCCCGGGGCTGGATTTTGAGAGTGAATTTACGTTGGATGTAGACATTATTTTTTGTTCTAAATCCAATTTCTGTTTTTTTATCTTATTAAGGGGGTCCCTAAGGCTAACTGTTATACTTCTTTGTGTCCTCTTCTTAATTTGGTGTTTTCATAGGTACTAGTGAGACAGTTGTTTAGGGTGAGAGTTCTCTAAGAAAAATTTTTTTCTTTTAAATATAGCCAGTTCAAAGGATTCATCATTTGGCCATTAATGAGAAGGATTTTATATTAATCTCAGTAGTGACTCAAACCAATAAGCCTTTTCATGGCTTAACCAAGTATGCAAGGGGCATCCCTAAAGGAGAGTGCAAAAGATGCAGCCCTCACAATATTCAGAAAGTTCACTCCCAGAGTTAGTCTAAGAAAGCAAAGACTGTTGTCACAGGCATTAAGAATGGTATAGGGCAAATGATGTCTCCACTTTCCCGTGAGAATGGGAGACACCTCCAGGTATAGACCCACTAATGTGACACTGGGCAGGCCCTACTGGAATGGGACTTTTCCAGCACTAACAAGGCAATGAAAGTTGACACGAAAAAGGCCCCTTATGGACTGGGACCCCGTATGACAAACTCTCCTGAGAGCTGGCACAAAGAGAATGCTGAGATACCAGTCACATGCCCAGGTTGTTACCTCTGCTTCTGACCAACTAGATTAATAGTTCCACAGCCTACTCAGTTGTCTGCCAGATGCATGCCAGTACATCCATCCACCAGTTGCCAGAGACCGGAGAGACTATTCTCACTGACCATAAAGCCAAGCTCTCAGAACATAGACAACACAGACAAAAGAAAACAATGAGCATCTATGGGAGGAAAGGGATCAATAGAAAACAAGAGTACTCATAACAAATTTTTACCAAAGTTGCTATACCTGAGAAATTAGTTCCACAGATATTTTCTCCAGCTAATCTAAATATAGAAAAATAAAAGGACTGTCACTACTCTTGCTTACATCAGACCCTGAGGGCAAAGGGCTCTTTGTCAGAGGTCCCAGGATTTCTCAGCTACAGTAGCCTTGGAGGGAGCAGAGTCCAGCCAAGGAAGTTTATCCTGCCGACTACTACATCAGCTGTTGCAGAGGAAATATTTTTCCTTTTACACTTCGAGGTTCTTTGGCTAGTCTAATAATTAAGTTGGTATAAGACAGATTAACAGGAGAAAAACAAATTTAATGACATGTATATCTCATGTACACATGGGAGAGACCCAGGAAAACTGAGTAACTCTCCAAAATGGCCCAAGCCATCACCTTAAATACCAGTTTTAGCTAAAGATGAAAGATGATGTTGGGAGTAAGGAGTCAGTTATGGGAGGTTACCAGGAAAAGCACAGTAAACAGGGTATGCTTGTTATGCAGATTTAAGTGATTGCCTTCTCCATTGGTAACAGTTTCTAGAGATTTAGATATCTTCCTCTTCCTGGCACAGTGAGGGAGACATCCTTACAAGTGGAGATTCCCCTTATAAATGTAAATGTTTCTTAAAAAAGGGTAACTTCTACGCAATTTTCAGAGCTTCTGCTGTGTCTGCAGTTTCTTAAAAATAATCAGCCTAAATTAATCCTTATGCCAAAGAGACATATTTTGGGGTGATATATCTGATCCCCTACAATTACTTATTAATATTATATAATTATGAATTAATATTATATAGTATGGATATTAATATATCATATTAATATTTATGGTACATATAATGTATGTACAGTAATTATATATATATATATATATATAATTTTTGGCTATGTTGCACGGCTTGTGGGATCTTAGTTCCCCCACCAGGGATTGAACCCTGGCCCCTGGCAGTGGAAGCATGGAGTCCTAACCACTGGACTGCTGTGGAATTCCCAATACATTAATATAATAATATTGTTATATTAATATATTTTATTATCAGAATTTTAAATTCCACAGATACACACATGCTCTTGTTACCAAATTAAGTCATATGGACCCTGCTTGGGCCATAGCCCAGCCAAGGCTCTCTGCCTTGGTGTGTGTGGGGGTTCTTTTTCTGTTTGGGTTCGAGTAGCCAGTAATGAAACTGAAGCTGAGATCAACACAAGTTTTATTCAGTGGCCAAAGAATGGAGAAGCGGGAACTAAGTTCACAGATCAACTTCTTGCCCACCTGGCGAGAGACCTAATTTTAAAGAGTAAAGACAAAGGGAGGAGGAGTGAGGCTAATGATGGGGAGGCATATGCACTAGTCTACTGGGGAAGGGGGCAGTGCTTTTTCAAGGGAGTGCGGTGTCATGCCCTTTTTATCCTTTTTTGGTCCTTAATGTCTGGTCATGGCTGCTGGTAGGTGTGTCGTTCAAAATGCTAATATTAAATCAAAATATAATGAGACTCAGGGTCTGTTGGAGGCCAGATTCATCGCCATCTTGGACCCAGCTGGTTCCAGCTGTTTTTTGTTTGTTTGTTTGTTTGTAGCTTCCTTTCTTATCTCTGGAACCTTTAACTTAAAGATTTATGTTGACCCCTGCTAAAGGTGGGTGTTGGCAGGTTTTGAGCAAAGACTTGGAGCAGCTCTGGCAACACTCTGACCCTCACACCGTCGTGCAACCATTTGTGTTTTTTATTGGGATTGCATGTAATCTGTTGAATAGATTGAAAAGAATTCATCTATTCATCATATTGAGTTTGGGTTTTGGTCTTTAAAGTACATGAAAAATCATACTTCTAATTAGGATGTAAAAGGACACAAGACCTTTGCACCTGTTGCTCTGAATCTTATTTCTCTGTCAGTAACTTTCTTTCTTTTTTTTTTTCGCTTTGGGTTTGGCTTTCTGAAATGTCAAGAGGCTATGTATACTTGTCCATTTTTATCCCATTAGTTGGTATTTGGTGGCTCCTTTCAATATAAAGTGTTGTTTTGACTCCCTCTTGGGAGACAACTGGAATCACAACTAACTGCTGAACAGTCATCGACAGGAAGACATTGGAACTCACCAAAAGAGATACCCCAGGGCTTCCCTGGTGGTGCCTTGGTTGGGAGTGGTTGGGAGTCCACCTGCCAATGCAGGGGACACGGGTTTGAGCCCTGGTCCGGGAGGATCCCACATGCCGCGGAGCAGCTAAGCCCATGTGCCACAACTACTGAGCCTGCGTGTCACAACTACCGAAGCCCTCACGCCTAGAGCCCATGCTCTGCAACAAAAGAAGCCAACACAGTGAAGCCTGTGCACCGCAACGAAGAGTAGCCCCGGCTCGCCACAGCTAGAGAAAGCCCGCGCACAGCAATGAAGACCCACAATGAGACATTAGGAGGGGCACAATCACAATAAAATCAAATCCCATAACTGCTGGGTGGGTGACTCACAAACTGGAGAACACTTATACCACAGAAGTACAAGCACTGGAGTGAAGGTTCTGAGCCCCACGTCAGGCTTCCCAACCCGGGTGTCCAGCAATGGGAGGAGGAATTACTAGAGAATCAGACTTTGAAAGCTAGCGGGATTTGACTGCAGGACTTCGACAGGACTGGGGGAAACAGAGACTCCAATCTTGGAGGGCACACACAAAGTAGTGTGCACATCAGGACCCAGGGGAAGGAGCAGTGACCCCATAGGAGACTGAATCAGACCTACCTGCTAGTGTTGGAGGGTCTCCTGCAGAGGCGGGGGGTGGTGGTGGCTCACCGTGAGGACAAGGACACTGGCAGCAGAAGTTCTGGGAAGTACTCCTTGGCGTGAGCCCTCCCAGAGTCTGCCATTAGCCCTACCAAAGAGCCTGGGTAGGCTCCAGTGTTGGGTCGCCTCGGGCCAAACAACCAACAGGGAGGGATCTCACCCCCACCCATCATCAGACAAGCAGATTAAAGTTTTACTGAGCTCTGCCCACCAAGCAACAGCCAGCTCTATCCACCACCAGTCCCTCCCATCAGGAAACTTGCACAGACCTCTTAGATAGCCTCAACCACCAGAGGGCAGACAGCAGAAGCAAGAAGAACTACAATCCTGCAGCCTGTGGAACAAAAACCACATTCACAGAAAGACAGACAAGATGAAAAGGCAGAGGGCTATGTACCAGATGAATGAAGACGATAAAACCCCAGAAAAACAACTAAATGAAGTGGAGATACACAACCTTCCAGAAAAAGAATTCAGAATAATGATAGTGAAGATGATCCAGTACCTTGGAAACAGAATGGTGGCAAAGATCTAGAAGATCCAAGAAATGTTTACCAAAGACCTAGAAGAATTAAAGAACAAACACCTAGAAGAATTAACAGACAAACAGAGATGAACAATACAATAACTGAAATGAAAAATACATTAGAAGGAATCAATAGCAGAATAACTGAGGCAGAAGAACGGATAAGTGACCTGGAAGACAGAATGGTAGAATTCACTGCCGCGGAACAGAATAAAGAAAAAACAATGAAAAGAAATGAAGACATCCTAAGAGACCTCTGGGACAACATTAAACGCAACAACATTCGCATTATAGGGGTCCCAGAAGGAGAAGAGAGAGAGAAACGACCCGAGAAAATATTTGAAGAGATTATAGTCGAAAACCTCCCTAACATGGGAAAGAAAATAGCCACTCAAGTCCAGGAAGTGCAGAGAGTCCCAGGCAGGATAAACCCAAGGAGAAACACGCCAAGACACATAGTAATCAAATTGGCAAAAATTAAAGACAAAGAAAAATTACTGAAAGCAGCAAGGGAAAAACAACAAATAACATGCAAGGGAACTCCCATAAGGTTAACAGCTGATTTCTCAGCAGAAACTCTACAAGCCAGAAGGGAGTGGCATGATATACTTAAAGTGGTGAAAGGAAAGAACCTACAACCAAGATTACTCTACCTGGCAAGGATCTCATTCAGGTTCGATGGAGAAATCAAAAGCTTTACAGAAAAGCAAAAGCTAAGAGAATTGAGCACCACCAAACCAGCTCTACAACAAAAGCTAAAGGAACTTCTCTAAGTGGGAAACACAAGAGAAGAAAAGGACCTACAAAAACAAACCCATAGCAATTAAGAAAATGGTGATAGGAGCATACATATGGATAATTACCTTAAACGTGAAGGGATTGAATGCTCCAACCAAAAGACACACGCTCCCTGAATGGATACAAAAACAAGACCCATATATATGCTGTGTACAAGAGACCCACTTCAGACCTAGAGACACATACAGACTGAAAGTGAGGGAATGGAAAAAGATATTCCATGCAAATGGAAATCAAAAGAAAGCCGGAGTAGCAATCCTCATATCAGATAAAATAGACTTTAAAATAAAGAATGTTGCAAGAGAAAAGGAAGGACACTACATAATGATCAAGGGATCAATCCAAGAAGAAGATATAACAAGTATAAATATATATGCACCCAACATAGGAGCACCTCAATACATAAGGCAACTGCTAACAGCTATAAAAGAGGAAATCGACAGTAACACAATAATAGTGGGGGACTTTAGCACCTCACTTGCACCACTGGACAGATCATCCGAACAGAAAGTTAATAAGTAAACAGAAGCTTTAAATGACACAACAGACCAGATAGATTTAATTGATATTTATAGGACATTCCATCCACAAACAGCAGATTACAGTTTCTTCTCAAGTTCACATGGAACATTTTCCAGGATAGATCACATCTTGGGTCACAAATCAAGCCTCAGTAAATTTAAGAAAATTGAAATCATATCAAGCATCTTGTCTGACCACAACACTATGAGATTAGAAATCAATTACAGGGAGAAAAACGTAAAAAACACAACCACATGGAGGCTAAACAATACGTTACTAAATAACCAAGAGATCACTGAAGAATCAAAGAGGAAATCAAAAATACCTAGAGACAAATGACAATGAAAACACGATGATCCAAAACCTGTGGGATGCAGCAAAAAGAGTTCTAAGAGGGAAGTTTATAGCAATACAAGCCTACCTCAAGAAACAAGAAAAATCTGAAATAATCTAACCTTACACCTAAAAGAACTAGAGAAAGAAGAACAAACACAACCCAAAGTTAGTAGAAGGAAAGAAATTATAAAGATCAGAGCAGAAATAAATGAAATAGAAACAAAGAAAACAATAGCAAACATGAATAAAACTAAGAGCTGGTTCTTTGAGAAGATAAACAAAATTGATAAACCATTATCCAGACTCATCAAGCAAAAGAGGGAGAGGACTTAAATCAATAGAATTAGAAATGAAAAGGTGTAGTTACAACAGACACCACAGAAATATAAAGCATCCTAAGAGACTACTTCAAGCAACTCTATGCCAATAAAATGGACAACCTGGAAGAAATGGACAAATTCTTAGAAAGGTATAACCTTCCAAGACTGAACCAGGAAGAAATAGAAAATATGAACAGACCAATCACAAGTAATGAAATAGAAACTGTGATTAAGAATCTTCCAACAAACAAAAGTCCAGGACCAGATGGCTTCACAGGTGAATTCTATCAAACATTTAGAGAAGAGCTAACACCCATCCTTCTCAAACTCTACCAAAAAGTTGCAGAGGAAGGAACACTCTCAAACTCATTCTATGAGGCCACCATCACCCTGATACCAAAACCAGACAAAGATACTACAAAAAAAGAAAATTACGCACCAATATCACTGATGAATATAGATGCAAAATTCCTCAACAAAATACTAGCAAACAGAATCCAACAACACATTAAAAGGATCAGACACCATGATCAAGTGGGATTTATCCCAGGGATGCAAGTATTCTTCAGTATATGCAAATCAATCAATGTGATACACCATATTAACAAATTGAAGAATAAAAACCACATGATCATCTCAATAGATGCAGAAAAAGCTTTTGACGAAATTCAACACCCATTTATGATAAAAACTCTCCAGAAAGTGGGCATAGAGGGAACCTACCTCAACATAATAAAGGCCATATATGACAAACCCACAGGAAACATCATTCTCAGTGGTGAAAAACTGAAAGCATTTCCTCTACGATCAGGAACAAGACAAGCATGTCCACTCTTGCCACTATTATTCAACATAGTTTTGGAAGTTTTAGGCACAGCAGTCAGGGAAGAAAAAGAAATAAAAGGAATCCAAATCGGAAAAGAAGGAGTAAAGCTGTCACTGTTTGCGGATGACATGATACTATACATAGAGAATCCTAAAGATGCCGCCAGAAAACAACTAGAGCTAATCAATGAATTAGGGAAATTTGCAGGATACAAAATTAATGCACAGAAATCTCTTGCATTCCTGTACACTAATGATGAAAAATCTGAAAGAGAAATTAAGGAAAGAGTCCCATTTACCCTTGCGACAAAAAGAATAAAATACCTATGAATAAACCTGCCAAGGGAGCCAAACGACCTGTATGCAGAAAACTATAGGACACTGATGAAGGAAATTAAAGATGTTAAAAATAGATGGAGAGATATACCATGTTCTTGGATTAGAAGAATCAACATTGTGAAAATGACTATACTACCCAAAGCAATCTACAGGTTCAATGCAATCCCTATTGAATTACCAATGGCATTTTTTTTACAGAACTAGAACAAAAAATCTTAAAATTTGTTTGGAGACGCAGAAGGCCCCAAATAGCCAAAGCAGTATTGAGGGAAAAAAACAGAGCTGGAGGAATCAGACTCCCTGACTTCAGACTATACTACAAAGCTACAGTAATCAAGACAATATGGTACTGGACAAAAACAGAAACAGATCAATGGAACAGAATAGTAAGCCCAGAGATATACCCACGTACCTATGGTCAACTAATCTATGACAAAGGAGGCAAGAATATACAATGGTGAAAAGACAGTCTCTTCTGTAAGTGGGGCTGGAAAAACTGGACAGCCACATGTAAAAGAATGAAAATAGAACACTTCCTAACACCATACAGAAAAAGAAGCTCAAAATGATTAGAGACCTAAATGATAGACTGGACAGTATAAAACTCATAGAAGAAAACATAGGAAGAACACTCTCTGACATAAATCACAGCAAGATCTTTTTTGGTCCACCTCCTAGAGTAATGGAAATAAAAACAAAAATAAACAAATGGGACCAAATGAAACTTAGAAGCGTTTGCAAAGCAAAGGAAACTACAAACAAGACGAAAAGACAACCCTCAGAATGTGAGAAAATATTTGCAAATGAATCAACGGACAAAGGCTCAATCTCCAAAATATATAAACAGCTCATGCAGCTCAATATTAAAAAAAACAAACAACCCAATCAAAAAATGGGCAGAAGACCGAAATAGACATTTCTCCATAGAAGACATGCAGATGGCCAAGAACCACATGAAAAGCTCAACATCACTAATTATTAGAGAAATGCAAATCAATACTACAATGAGGTATCACCTCATACCAGTTAGAATGGGCATCATCAGAAAATCTACAAACAACAAATGCTGGAGAGGGTGTGGAGAAAAGGGAACCCTCTTGCACTGTTGGTGGGAATGTAAATTGATACAGCCACTATGGAGAACAGTATGGAGGTTCCTTAAAAAACTAAAAATGGGGGCTTCCCTGATGGCACAGTGGTTGAGAGTCTGCCTGCCAATGCAGGGGACACGGGTTCGAGCCCTGGTCTGGGAAGATCCCACATGCTGTGGAGCACCTAGGCCCATGAGACACAATTATTGAGCCTGCGCATCTGGAGCCTGTGCTCCGCAACAAGAGAGGCCGCGATAATGAGAGGCCCACGCACCATGATGAAGAGTGGCCCCCACTTGCTGCAACTAGAGAAAGCCCTTGCACAGAAACGAAGACCCAACACAGCCATAAAAAAAAAAAAAAAAAAAAAAAAACAACTAAAAATGGAATTACTGTATGACCCAGCAATCCCACTACTGGGCATATACCCAGAGAAAACCAAAATTCAAAAAGGCGCATGCACCCCAGTATTCATTGCAGCACTATGTACAATAGCCAAGACATGGAAGCAACCTAAATGCCCATTGACAGATGAATGGAGAAAGAAGATGTGATACATATATACAGTGGAATATTACTCAGCCATAAAAAGGAATGAAATTGGGTCATTTGTAGAGATGTGGATGGACCTAGAGACTGTCATGCAGAGTGAAGTAAGTCAGAAAGAGTAAAACAGATATCGTATATTAACGCATATATGTGGAACCTAGAAGAATGGTACAGATGAACCGGTTTGCAGGGCAGAAATAGAGACACAGATGTAGAGAACAAACATATGGACACCAAGGGAGGAAAGCTGTGGGGGGGCGTTGGTGGTGGTGTGCTGAATTAGGAGATTGGGATTGACATTTATACACTAATATATATATAAAATGGATAACTAATAAGAACCTGCTGTATAAAAAATAAATAGAATAAAATTTAAAAATTCAAAAAAATATATAAAGTTTTGTTTTAAGTTCAGGGAAGTTTTCTTCTATATTTTTTCTTTCATTGCCTCTATTCTTTTATTCTGGACTCATTTTAAATACTTGTTCAACATCCTCGATCTATCCTTCAGTTATCTTAACTCTTTTCTCATAATTTCCATCTTTCTGTCTTTTTTCTCTATGTCCTTGAAGATTTCCTTGACTTCATTTTTCAGATTGAGTGGTTTCATCCTATGCGTTGGCGATGAAAAAAGTTTCTAGGGTAATAATAGTTTTAATGTGCAAGAACTCTTTTGTTTTTTGCTTTTCTTTTTACATATCAGAGTGTGCTCTTTTATGGATGTCATATCTTTTAAAATATCTATGAGGATAGTAATTAGAATTTTTAAAGTTGTTTTTATCCTTTGAATTATGTCTTTATCTCAGTTTTCCTTTCTCATTACTTTCTCCTGTATGGTGTTCCTTTTTGTTGATCTTGATCCTTTTCTTTGATGCTTTTTTTTTTTTTTTTCCCAGATGTCTGGCTATCATTAGTTGTCCATTCAGATCTACAAATAAAAGGATTATATTGATTAGTACAAGTAAGTTTTCCCCCTTTGTTATACAGATTTATCAGTAAACTTCTTTGAAAGGGATGGCTGATTTGATTCTTTTAAGTGTATATAGAGTATTGATGGGCAGATCTTCCTATAGCACATGGGTTCAAGGGTCAGGCAGATGGATTCACAGTGGCTACCCACAGTTTCCAAAGTAAATTGAGATTTACTGGGAGCGTGGTTTAAACGATTTAATGATTATTATTCCTGAGTAGAAATAGTTTTCCTTTATTCTCCCTTCCTATATCAATTGTGTTACTACAGTCTCTAAGCTGTTTTGCTGATAGGGTCTAACACCCATATTAGAAATGATCCCTATGTTGACTGAGTACTTTTTAAAAGATAGGATTTGGGAGCTTTATTCTAGGGCAGTGGTTCTCAAAGTAAGGTCCCTAAACCAGTATCATGAGCATCATCTGAAATCTTAACAGAAATACAAATTCTTAGGCCCCATCCCAGACATACTGAATAAGAAATTTGGGGGGATAAATCCCAGAAACTTGTGTTTTAACAAGTTCTTCAAGCGATTCTGATAACATGCTCAAGTTTGAGAACAGCTGTCCAAGAAGCAAAAGCTGCTGTTGCCAGTTGCTCTTCTTATATCTGAGGCGGGGGTGGAATCCCCTTGGTTCAGGTGTTTTGAATGTAATTTATTAAATGAAGTAAACTGATGATCTCTCCTGGGCCCAGTCTCTGCCTATGGTTTATTTTCTCCTGTTTACATTTTCACCTGTGGTCTTTTTAGAAAAACTACACTTCCTTTTACTGTCCTGGGATGAAGTTTCATCTTCTCTGCTTATCCATCAATCCAGTACCATTTGACTTTTACATTCCAAGAATTCCTTAAAGATTGTCAGTGGTACCCTTTCTTCGTTTACATCTTGATAAAGTTTTATTCTTTTAAAAAGTCCTTTCAGTTATTTCAGTCAGACTGTGACCAGCTAGGGGAGGGGTTAAGATATTGTTTGCTTCTTATAAAATGTCTTTTAAGTCAAATCCTTTCCAAGTAAGGGTCCATTAGGAAATAAAATTGGCTTTCTGGCTCCTTTTGATTTATATTACAGAATTGTGTAAATTCATAGCCTTAGGTAATTATTAAACAGTAGAACTATAGAACAAATAATGGCAACATTAAGGTTGAATTTTAGAAATCATCTAGTCCTATACACCCACTTTACATAGGAGGAATCCAAGAGTTAAAAAGGGAGAGTAGCTTGCCCTAGTTCAGGTAGCAAGTTATTTCAGAGCTGAGGCTAAAACCTAGAATGGACTGGTGATTCTCTCTTTCTAGAGGAAATGCAGAAGAAACAGAAACAGGGCATCTTTCTGGCCTGGACAGATTTAACCCAAGGGTAACTTCATTTCTGAACTGTATTTTTTGCAATAGAGTATCTTCTACATTTACACCGATCCAACTTTTAGAAAATTGGGCTGTTAGAAGTCACAGAGGGAATTAGCAACTGTTGTAAGAAAAACCAAAAGGATTGTTGCCAGACTTCATAAATCTTGGCGTATTTGAGAAAACATCCCAATATGTTACATATGCTTATTCATGTGTGTAAACCTTTGGCTATGGTGCTTTGTCAATATAAATACGTTTTGTGTTATCATTTGGTCTGAGTGCTGGATTGCATGTTTATTAATTGTTGATAACCTCAGTACCTTCCCTTCTGCTTCCACTAGCTCTCTTTGCTTCTTTTCTCCTACTCTTTTGTTCTTCTCATTTCCTCTCTGCACCAAGCAACAAATGAGGTGGGGAAAATGGTCAGGGCTGTCAAGAAGTTCACTCTAATTCTTCTCTTAAAAGAGGAATCAGAGGTCTTTCATTTAAGTTTTGCCTCTGCCATTTAGTACCTGTGTGACCTTAGGCAATTCATCTCTCTGAGGCAGAATTTTCTTATCTGTGAGGAAGCGCAGAATAAGTCACTGCGAAATACATCTTTTTGGCATAAAAATTATCTTGAGCTGGTTATTTTTAAGAAACAGCAGACATCGGAAAAGCTCTGAATACTGAATAGAAGTTACCGTTTTATAAGGGAGATCTCCATTTGTAAGGGTGTCTCCCTTTCTGTACCAGAAAAAGGAAAATGATTAAATTTCTAGAAACACTTATCAATGGAGAAGGCAGGGACTTAAATCTGCATAACAACCATACCCTGGTTTACTGTGCTTTGCCTGATAACCTCCTACAACTTCATCTCATCCCCCAGTCTTTTTTTGCCTTTAGATGGGTATGGTATATAAAGTGGTGGCTTGGGCTATTTCAGAGAGCTACTCAGTTTTCCTGGGTATCTCACATATATATGGAAGGTATACATGTTATTAAATTTCTGTTTGTTTTTCTTGTGTTAATCTGTCTTTTATCACGGGGGTGGGGTGGGGTGGGGCAGTTCCAGCTAAGACCCTAGAAGGGTAGAGTGTCAACTACAGTTGGCACTCACCATTGGCACTTGTCATCTACCTCTACAAGGATTAAATCATGTGCTGCTACAGCTGCTGATTTTTAACACCCCCCTGGAAGGAGATCAGGAATGAGGCACTCTGTGCTCTGGGAAAAACTGGCAGAACAGGTCTTCAGATAGTTAGATATTTTCAGGAGCCGATTTTATGAGCCCAATTCTTGTATCTCCTCATATCTAGAAAAACAGTAAAATTCTTCATGGTGATGTCTGCTCCTCGTGACTAGCAGAAACCTTCTGCAAAAAAATATGTGCTCAATTGCATGTACTCCCCCTTCACCAAAATCACATGTATACTGACCTTCCCCCTCTACCTCTTTGGAGCAGTTTCTCAGAGCTATCTGAAATGCTGTCTCCAGGGTCGCGTCCTCATTTTGCCCCAAATAAAACTTAACTCTCAACTCTCATGTTGTGCATTTTTTTTAAGTCAACAAGAGGGAAAATTATTTTTCCTCCCCTACACCTACTTTGTGCCCTGGGAGGCCGGTCTTAATGGACTGCATTAATGGGCTCCCTTTCCCTCTGGCTTTTGATTTGGGTTTAGTGAAGGGGTGGTACCAACAGGAAGTTGGAGAGTAGGAGAAAAGAGAGATTGAGATGTCTATTCCAGACTCCCTTCCTGAGGTGGTTTGGATTTAACTTTGTTCCTCTACTGAATACCTCAGCTCCTATCTGGTAGCTCTCCCTTGAAGTTCTCTACAGGTTCTGGTTACTCCTTCCTCCACTGCCCCCTTTGATAAGGGTGGTGGTAAAGCCTTCTTGTCTCTGTTGGTAACCCTGAAATGCTTCAGCTTCCCTTGTTGATTTTCCTTAAATTTTTTTTACAGCATAATAAATAGTCCCTTTATTAAATTATCCTTTTGAGTGTGCCATCTTTTTCCTGAGGGGGGACCCTGATTAATTCAGTATGAAAAAAATGTACCTGATTACGGGAATGTGTTTGCATCTTTGGAAAATATTTCCTAGAAGAAATATGGGTATGTTGTTTCCTCAGGCACATTTGTTATGTGAATAAGGCTGTGACATTGGTATTTATCTATTGACTCTTAAATTTAACTCTGGGCTTTTCTTGCTTTTCACTGTCTGTGGGCTCCTAAGAATGGTAAAGTCTGCTTGGGTGCTATAATACCCAAGATTCACTACTATAGGGCTTAGGGAAATTAGTGGCCAGCCAACTCAGTGGTTTGCTCAGTTTGGGGCCAAGGAAGCCATGGCTAAAGTTTTATTTTTGTGAAGGGACAGTTAGGTAACTTGTCTTCAGAAGCTTCAGATGGTACTTGCAACCTTGGTCACAAATGATTATTTTCCAGAGTCAGTCAGGGAAAGATGGCTGGCTCCGATCAAGCTACAAAAAATACTTCAGTCTACTGATCTTGGGTCAGTTATGACCTCTTTGTCTAGGAAGAGCAGTGATAGTTTCTACAAAGTTAACAAAGAGGCAACTTAAATAATATACCAGACAGACTCTACATGGAGTCTTCCCAAAGAATATTTATATCCTCTTTTGGGAAGTGCAGCTTGTTTTTGCCTTTCCTTTCTGACTTGGCTGTCAGGATATGCATTGCTGTATTGAAAACTCAATAATAGTAATGATCTCATCTTTAGTTTCTGGTACAACTATAAATCCCTTTCTTATTAATGGTATCTAGTTTCTGTCTGATCTTTATTGAACTATTTTGTGGATATTTGTATTTTACTCACGGTACTTTACATTCATTAGGAAATAGGAAGTATAAGTACTTGGGGGGAGCTTTAATGAGGTATCCCCAAGAATATGGAAAAATGAAGGGGACACATTGCCCTTTGAAATCAACACATAGGTCAGGGTAGATCTATACTGTTACCCAAAAGAAGATGTCTAAGACCAGAATTACTGTAATATTGTAATATATCTAAATAAAGACCTATATCAATAAGAGGATGTGGTCAATTCCATAAGCATAGAAAAAGGAGACTCAAGAAGCTACATGGTAGCTGTGTCCACCCAAGCATGCTCAGTGCAAGAGAGAGCCTGAGCCAATTTATATCTAGTACTTTGACTTATTATTGAGAGCATCCCAATGAGACGGATTCATCAAGCTACCCTGATGATTTTAAGCATTTGATTAACTTTATTCTCTTTGTTACAATTTCAAGCTCATCAGATAACTTTCTGAGTATGATGTGGCTTTCCATGCACCATAACTACAGGGAGAAAAATACACTATTCATATAAACTATGAACAATTTGGTACCTGTGACAGTTAATTCTCAATGTAAATTTAAAAAAATAACCTTTTATTGTGATTTGGCCGTCCATGTGGTGTGATTACTGGGAGAGAATTCTCTCATCATCCTGCCTTGATTATTCCAGTCCATGTGAGAATTATAGTTTACTTTGTCAATAAATGAATTGGCATTTTGGTGTCTGTCTTAGTCTAAGGAGCATAATTAGTGTGAATGCATTGTTGAGAGGTGGATGTGCTCTCAGTGAGCTGACAGTATCTGACTTCAGAGGTTGCAAGGCAGAGGGCCAAACTCAGGACTACGGTTAATTCACCAAAGTAATGAGCACCTTCCCGGGGGGCCTCTTAGGAGCCAGCCTGTAGGCATTGTTCATAATGGCATGCTATGTAGCTGAAAATGAGCATGCTTTTATTTTTTAAAATGATAGGGCTTCTAACAGTCTCTTAGCCAAGCTTTGTCTGCCTAAGATATGTGTTTATGCTTCATCACAAGCCTATGGTAAAATGTGATCACATTAACTTTTTTCCAATGGAAAAAGTTTCCATAATTTTTATATGAAATATTTGATCCACACAAAAGAATACATGTAACATATATAAAAGTTATTGATCATAATAATAAAACAACTCTAAACCACCACTTTACCACAGAACTAGCAAATGACAAATACTGTTGAAATTCTTGTGTGTTCTTCCCTGATATCATATCACTGCTGTGTCTCAGAGGTAACTACTGTCCTGAAGTTAGTATTTTAGTATTCCTTTGAATTTCTTTAGAGCTTTCCCATATATGTAGATATTCTTAAACAATTTATTGCTTATTTTTGCTAAATTTTGAGCTTCATAAAAATTGTATCATGCTGTATATATTTTTCTGGGGCATGATTTTTTACTTTATATTCTAAGATTGTTCTTTGTTGTTGCATGTATCTATAGTTGATTCATTTTCACTGATGTATAATATTCCATCATATAACTATGTAACAACTTGTCTATTGTGCCAACGAACATTTAGCATGTTGCTGTATTGGAATCCTGTATATGAATATTGTTAGAAGGGTGAGAAATTCTCTAGGACAAATACCTAGGAATAGAATTGCTATACAGTAGGATATGCATGTCTTCTACTTTTCCAGATAATGCAAAACATTTTTAAATTCCAAAATCACTGAACATATTTATATTTCAAGCAATGTATGAGAATTTTGGTGTACCAAATTCTTAGGCAATGCTTGGTATTACAAAACTCTTATTTTTTCTTTAGTGAGTGTATTGTATTAACTCTTTGTGATTTTGCTTTTCTTTGGTTACTAATGAGTTTGGGCACTTTTTCATATGGTTATTGGCCATTCAGGTTTCATCTTCTGTGATATGTTTGTTTGTGTCTTTTGCCCATTTTTATATTGGATATTGCTTTAAAATTTATTTTTAGGAGTTATTAATATAATCTCCATACTAATACTTTTGTTATATGTGTTACAGATATCTTTCTCCAGGTTGTGGCTTGTTTTACTTTCTTCATAGTGACTTTTGATCATCAGAATTTCTTTAGTGTGCTCATATTTATCAGTCTTCCTTTATGATTTAAGCTTTTTGAGTCTTGTTTAAGAAATCCTTCCCTGACACACTAACATTTAATGATCAGATTACCATAGCTTGAACTCCTATTGGCTTGATATCTTGACCTTAGCACCCATTCTCCTCTCCGCATATCTGGGAGTTCCTGAAAGTATCAGTGAATGTTATCACAAATCTATCTGCCCTCTACCACATCACAACTGCTGTGATATTTTCCTTGTGTTCCACCTTCCCCTCCAGCCAGTAGCCACTTCCCCTGAAGCATTTTAGGATGCCTCACTGTAGCTTGTATTGGGGTTATCCTTCAGATGATTGTCAGCATCTGTGCCTAAGGTGCCATATTCCAGAGGTACCTCTCCTTGGGGTGTCAGAGGAATGCTGGGCTCTTTGTGTAAGTAAGGAGAATGTCTGTCTCTCTAGCTATATATGAAACTTTGTCCCCTAGGCAACCAAAGCTACATTGCTGCACACAAAGTCTCATAACATCATCTCTTAACAAAAACAAAACAAAACAAAAGAAAAACTAAACAAAAAACAAAGTCCATGCTTATTTCTTTAGTCACAAGTAACTGTTCAGGTGTAATACTATTTCAGTTCATACATAGTCTAGCAACATTTTTCTACTCACCCTTAGGTTGCATAAAACTTCAGAAATAGTCCTTGCTCAACCATGAACAACAATTTATATTGCAAAACCAGAACACTTAATGTACATTCAGTTCATTTTCTTTTCACAGCCTTTATTCCATTATGAGATGAAGAAACGATTAGATCTACATACTCTTCTTGGCATGGTTTTGTTCTCCCAATTTCCTGGGAGCAAATATTTGGACAAAAAGACCTACTTAGAATTTCAGTGAACAAAAAATAATTTTCAGAGACAATCCAATATAAATTTGTATTAAAAATATTCTTAACTCCAGCTAAAGATATACCCAATTTATTCAGTGGTAGAGTTGAAATTTCCATCTGTAGTCTTTGCATGGACCTTAATAGTGACTACACAATTTTCCCCAAGAATAAAATGAAGGCTTCATCTCTAGAGAGAGAGAACTCCTTGCAGTCCTTGAAATGACTGAAACTTCTGTCCACCTCTTTTATTCATCAGAGATTTCAAAAAAGATCTTAAAACCTAAGTTTCATGCCATACACTTCATTTCCATTATTAATAGGCATCATAAAGTATAAAACAACCACCCCAGAGACAAAATTGACTGTGTGGAATAAGCAGTGTAGGACAGGAGATGATCTAAATTGGAATAGATGACCCCTAGCCCTTTTGGTTAAGTGTTTGTGGGAAATTAAAGATGGCTTCAAATTCTTTGGCATTTCTCCCACCAAGTGTTGGTACCTATCTCCCCTACACTTGAATCTGGGCTGGCTCGTCCCTCTTCTGGCTAATGAAATATGTAGAAATGATGCTAAGTCAGTTCTGGGCCTCGCCAGTGAGAGTACTGGCAGCTTCCCCTTTGGTTTCCTGGAGCACTGAGATATCATGTAAAAGGTCTCAATATCCTGCTGAGAGGACATGTGGAGAAGCCTTGAGACTCCATAGAGAGAGAAAGGTGTTCCATTGAGATGGATCTTCCAGCCGTCCTCGACAGGGCACCAGGAATATGAGTGAAGCCACCAGTTGAATACCACTAAGTGATCCCAGTTGATGTCATGTGGAACAGAAGAACCACCCAGTCAAGCTCTGCTGGAATTCAGAACCTGTAAAATCATGAGATATAACTAAATGGTTATTGTTTTAAGTCACTAGGTTTTGGGGGTAGTTTGTTACAAAGCAAAGAACATGGTTGATACCAGTTAACTTAGTTAGAAAGAGCTAGCGACTGAAATCAGAATCATTTGTATTCTTTGTAGTTCAGTATATCTAGGCATGAGAGTTAAGTGTATATTGTTCTTATTACGGATATTTGGTATAGTCATTCTTAACACATTCTTTTGTTCATTTTCATAAAGTTCTGAGTTAAACAACCCCTCTAACCATTGTTTAATGTAATCTGAATAAAGCTGGCCAGTCTAAATAAAGTGTTACGTCCAAAAGGAAACAGAAATCCCCACCCTAAGGAAAACTTTGGAAGTACTGTTTTTAGTAATGTTTTTTGATGAGGTACCAGAAAGGGATGAAAATTATAGTCCAGAGTGAAACCTCTTAGAATCCTCATTTCCCATCTCTCTTCCGGTAACTCACACTGTATGGCAGTTGCCCTCCATCTCTTGTCTACTCTCCCTGAAATTCCCCAAGATCTGGCTGTCTGTGCTGGCTCTTCCATACCTTGTTCTCCCTCTGTGCCTTCCCAGATCTAGTTTTACCTCTATGAGTGACTGTCTGCTCCTTCCAAAATCAAATCAGTCCTTCGAATTCTCTAGTTTAATGTCTTCACCAAATCAGAAGTTCAAGAGGCAAGTTGTTAAACATAGCTGCATCCTTTGAGGTGGGGGTGAGGTAGGGTATGACTGTGAATACTCAAACATTGGTATTTTTGTTCTGTAACATAAAAACAAAATTTCATTTGGGTAGATATCATGTGTATTTTTTGTTTAGTGTTTATTGTGGTAAAATATATATAACATAAAATTTACCATTGTAACTAATTTTAAGTGTACAATTTGATGGCATTAGTTATATCCACAATGTTGTGCAACCATCACCACTGTCTCATTTCCAAAGATTTTCATTACCCCAAACAGAAACTCTACACCCATTAAGCAATAACTTCTCATACTACCCTTTACCCAATCCCTGGTAACCTCTAATCTACTTTCTGTTTCTATGAATTTCCTATTCTGGTATTTCATATAGGTGGACTCATACAGTATTTGTCATTTTGTGTCTGGCTTATTTCACTTAGCATCATGTTTTCAAGGTTCAACCATATTGTAGCATGTATCAGAACTTCATTTCCTTTAATGACTAATATTCCATTGTATGTAAGTACAGTTGATTTTGATTATTCGTGGATTCTGTATTTGAGAATTCACCTACTCACTGAGATTTATTTGTAATCCCTAAGTTAATACTAATGGCATTTTTGTAGTCATTTGCAGAGCAAATTTTTTGCAGAGTGACAAAAAGTTTCAATCTCCTGATGTACATGTTCCCAGTTAAGGTTGAATGAGGTGATGCTCTGCCTTCTTGTTTTAGCTTTCATAAATAAGTGTCTTCTTTGAAGTCTAGTTAGTGCCGTGGTTTTAGGTGTTTTTTTTCCTTTTGGGGTGATTTTTCTGCTTAAAATTGACACTGAATATAGTGTTGAAATGCTATCTAGTGTTTCTAAGCACAGGAAAGCTCTAATGTGCCTTATGGAGAAAATATATTATTAGATTAGCTTTGTTCAGGTATGAGTTATAGTGCTGTTGGCTATGAATTCAATGTTAATAAATCAACAATATATATTAAATAAAAAACACACATAAGGCAAGGTTATGTATTGATTGGATGATGAAAATATTGTGACCAGAGGCTTGAGCAACCTGAACCTGAAGTTCCCCTAGGAACAATGGTTTAGGATTTGCTAATTTGGTGTTCACAGCAACCTTATAATAACCATGAATAAAAAAACTAGATTATACCACATTTTGCTTACCCATTCATCTTTTGATGGACACATGGATTTTTTCTACCTTTTGACTATTGTGAATAATGCTGCTATGAACATTGGTGTGCAAGTATCTGTTTGAATGTCTAATTTTGTTTCTTTTGGGTATATATATAGATAGATAGATAGATAGGAGTGGAATTGCTGGGTCATATGAAAATTATGTGTTTAACTTTTTGAGGGACCACTAAACTGTTTTCCACAGTGGGTGTACAATTTTACATTCTTCTTCTTCTTTTTTTTTGGCTGCATCCCATGGCTTGCGGGATCTTAATTCCCTGACCCATGCCCTCTGCAGTGAAAGTGTGGAGTCCTATCCACTGGACCGCCAGGGAATTCCCCAATTTTACATTCTTACCAGCAATGTATGAGGGCTCCAATTTCTTGATACTTTCACCAACACTTGTTATTTTCCCTATTTTAAAAATCACAGCCATCTCAGTAAATGTGATCTCCAATGAGATGGTTTTATTTGCATTTCCCTAATGACTAATGATACTAAGCATCTTTTCATATGCTTATTGGGTATGTGTATATGTTCTTTGAAGAGATGCCTATTAATGTCCTTTCCCCATTAAAAAATTTTTTTTTTTGTTTTTTTGTTGAGTTTCAAGGGTTCTTTATATATTCTGGACACTAAACCCTTGTCAGCTCTATGATTTGCAAATATATTCTCCCATTCTGTGGATTGTTTTTTTACTCTCTTGATAGTGTCCTTTGCACAAAAGTTTTAATTTTAATGAAGTCTATTTTTTCTTTTGTTGCCTGTTCTTTTGGTGTCATATTTGAGAAACCATTGTAAAATCCAAGGTCATACAGACTTGCTTGTATGTTTTCTTCTAAGAGTTCTCTGGTTTTAGCTCTTAAGTTTAGGTCTTTGATTCATTTGTGTTAAGTTTTGTATATGATGTAAGGTAAAGGCCCAACTTCATTCTTTTGCATGTGGTTATCTAGTTTTCCCAGCAGTATTTGTTGAAAAGACTGTTCTTTCCTCATTACATGGTCTCAGCATCCTTGTTGAAAGTCAGTTGACCATAGATGTGAAGGTTTAGTTCCAGGCTGTCAATTCAATTCCATTGGTCCATATACCTTTACTTATGCTAGTATCTCACTGTTTTGATTACTGTAGGTTTATAGTAAGTTTTGAAATCAGGAAGTGTGAGTCCTCTTTATTGTTCTTCTTTTTCAAGATTATTTTGGCTATTCTGGGTCCCTTGAAATTCCATATGATTTTTAGGATGAGTTTTTTCATTTCTGTAAAAAAGTCATTGGGATGTTCATAGAGACTGCATTGAAATTGTGATCACTTTGGGTAGAATTGTCATGTTAACAATATTAAGTTTTCCAATCCATGAACACAGGATACCTTTCCACTGATTTATGCTTTCTTTAATTTCTTCAGCAATGTTTTGTAGTTTTCAGTGTAAAAGTCTTTTCCTCCTTGGTTAAATTTATTTGTAAGTATTTTATTCTTTTTGATGCTATTATAAATGGAATTGTTTCCTTAATTTTCTTTTTGGATGTTTCATTGGTAGTGTATAGAAATGCAAATGATTTTTGCATATTGATTTTTGTATTCAGCAACATTGAGTTTGTTCATTAGCTGTAACATTGGAATATTTAAGGTTTTCTACACATAAGATCATGCCATCTGTGAACAGTGATAATTTGACTTCTTCCTCTTTAATTTGGATGACTTTTATTTCTCTTTATTTCCTAGTTGCTCTGGTTAGAACTTATAGTACTTTATTGAGTAGAACTGGCAAAAGTGGGCATCCTTGTCTTGTTCCTGATCTTATTGGGAAAGCTTTTAGTCTTTCACCGTTGAGTATGATGTAAGCTGTGCGTTTTTCATTTATGGCTTTTATCATGTTGAGGAAGTTCCCTTCTCTTCCTAGTTTGCTGAGTCTTTATATAATGTGAAGGTATAGGATTTTGTCAAATTCTTCTTCTGCATCAAGATGATCATGTGTTTTTTTTCTCTTAATTCTATTAATGTGATGTACTGTATTGATTATTTTTTGTGTGTTGAACAACTCTTGTATTCCTAGGATAAATCCCACCTGATCATGGTGTATAATCCTTTTTATATGCTGCTGGATTCAGTTTACTATAGTTTATTGAGGATTTTGTATCTATATTCATAAAAGATACTGTTCTGTAGTTTTTTGTAGCATACTTGTCTGGCTTCAATGTTAGATAAATGTTGGCCTTGTTACCGAACCAGATTCATCTGTTTGATGCACACCAAGCAAATGCTGAGGCACTAAGGTTTGTAGCAGAGAAAAGGTTTACTCACAAGGAAACCAAGCAAGAATATGGGAGAAGAAATCTCAAATCTGCCTCCACCAAGGCAAGGGGCTCTGGATATTTATGGGATGAAGCTGAGGCATGGGGAGCATGGGGAAAGGTGACTGAACATAAGAAAAAGGTGAGGTAATCATCATTCTGCGCAGGCACAGCAAACACAGCTAAGCTATAAGCTTCCTCATGGGATGAAGATGGCGGTGTTAGCGTGTTCTGAGGGTGGAGTTTTTGGCCCTCTGACATCAAATGGTCACTGATCAGACACTTGTGCATGCCCAGTTGGAGGGTCAGTGGTCCCAACCAGTCTTATCGTGCTCAAGCCCTAACTGGACACAGCTGACCCCAAGATCCTGAAAAACAACTTGGGCAAACAACTTATTGTTTAGACTACATGACACTTGGAGGACATGCAAGTCTTTGTATTTAAAAAAAAAAAAAAAGCTCAGTCAGTGAAGGCTATAGGGTGAAGGCTATAACTTACTTAATAAGTAATGAGCTGTAGCCTCATTACTTATTAAGTAAGTTATAGCTCATTACTTATTAAGTAAGTTATAGTTTAATGAATCTAACTGATGACTACCCTCAGTTTAAGCCTCATAGAATGAGTTAGGATGTATTCCTATCATTTCAAATATTAGGGGGAGTTTGAGAAGGATTGGTGTAATTTTTCTTTAAGTGTTTGGTAGAATTTACCAATGAATCCAACTTGTCCTGGGCTTTTCTTTTGGGGGAGATTTTTGATTACTGATTTAATTTTCTTAATTATAATAGGCCTATTCAGATTTTCTGTTAATTCTTGAGTCAGTTTTGGTAACTTGTATGTTTCTAGAAATTTTTCCATTCATTTAGGTTATCAAATTGACATAAATTGCTCATAGTAATGTCTTGTATTTTTTGTATTTGTAAGGTTGGTAGAAATGTCCCCAATTGCATTTCTGACTTTAGTTATTTGCATCTTCTTTTTTTATTCTTGGTAAGTTTATCTAAATGTTTGTTGATTTTTTTTTTCCCCCGGAGAATCAACTTTTGGTTTTGTTGATTCTCTCTAATTGTTTTTCTGTTTTCTGTATCTTGTATCCCTGCTCTAAATTTTCTTATTTCCTTCCCACTCCAAATTTTGGATTTAGTTTGCCCTTCCTTTTATTGTTTAAGGTATAAAATTAGATTATTGACTTGAGATCTTTCCCCTTTTTTAAAATGCAGGCAGTTATAGCTATAAATGTCCATCTCAGTATGACTTTTAATGCCATCCCATAAGTTTTGGTATGATGTATTTTCTTTTTCATCCATCTTAAAATATTTTCTAATTTCCTGTGTGACTTCTTATTTGACCCATTGGTTAAGAGTATATTGTTTAATTTCTACATGTTTTTAAAAATTTTCAGTTTCCCTTTTGTTGAGTTCTAGCTTTATTCTACTATTATCAGAGAAGATATGTTGTACAATTTCAATATTTTAAAGTTTATTGAAAATTGTTTTGTGGCCTAACGTGTTGTCTGTAGTGGAAGATATTCCATGTGTATGTGTAAAGAATGTGTTGTCTTTGCATATGTCAGTTAGGTCTAGTTGTTTATTTGTTCTCAAATTCCCTATTTTTTTTGCTCTTCTAATTGTTCCATCCGTTATTGAAAGCAGGACATTGAAGTCTCCAACTACATTGTAGAACTGCCTATTTCTCCCTTCCTTTCTGTCAGTGTTTGCTTCAAATTTCTAGGGCTCTGTTTTTAGGTACAGATATGTTTATAATTGTTATATCTGCTGGGTGGATAGATCCTTTTATTGTTATGTATTCTTCTTTTCTCTTGTAACAATTTTGACTTAAAAGTCTATTTTGTCTGATGTTAGTATAGAATTCCAGTTGTCTTTGGTTAGTATTTGCTACCTTTTCCCATCCTTTCCCTTTTAACATATTTGTGTCTTTGGATCTAAACTGAGTCTCATGTATACAGCATATAATTAGATTATGTTTTTATATCCATTGTGCCACTCTCTACTTTTTAATTGTAGAGTTTAATCTATTTATTTTTAAAGTATTACTGATATACAAGGACTTCTGCCATTTTATTATTTTCTATGTATCTTATGCGTCTATTTTGTTCCTCTATTATTTCATTACTGCCATCTTTTGTGTTCAATTGATGTTTTTTCTAGTGTACCATTTGTATTCCCTTCTCATTTTCCTTCCTATATATTTTTAAGTTATTTTCTTGGTGTATATCCTTGGGATTTCAAATAACATCTTTATAGCAATCTAGTTTAAAGTAATACCAACTTAGCATTTATAGTATACAAACTATCCTCCTATAAGCTCCATTCTTCTTCCTCTATGTTATGTCATAAATTTCATCTTTTTTTAGTCTTATAAACAAAGACATTTTTCTACATACCCAAAAAACAACCATCCAGTTTATGAAAATAACATTAATATATTACTACCATTCAATTCATAGATTCTGTTCAAGTTTCACAAATTGTCCCAATAATGTCAAAAAGGTCCAGTGCATAATCATGTGCTGCATTTAATGGTAATGTCTCTTTGGTCTAGAACGGTTCCTTAGTTTTTCCTTGACTTTCATATTCTTGGTACTTTTTCCCCTCCAGTTTTATTGAGATATAATTGACATACAGCACTGTATAAGTTAAGGTATATAGCATACTGATTTGACTTACATACATCATGAAATGATTAACCACCATAAGTTTAGTGAGCATCCATCATCTCATGTAGTTACACAATTAAAGAAATAGAAAAAAATTGTTTTCCTTGTGATGAGAACTCTTAGGATTTACTCTCTTAACAACTTTCATATATAATATACAGCAGTGCTAATTATATTTATCATGTTGTACATTACATCCCTAGTACTTATTTATCTTATAACTGGAAGTTTGTACCTTTTGATCACCTTCATCCAGTCCCCCTCCCCCACACCCCACCTCTGGTAACCACAAATCTGATCTCTTTTTCTGAGTTTGTTTTTGAAGTATAATTGACTTACAACACTGTTAGGTCCTGGTGTGCAATATAGTGATTCAATATTTCTATACATTTCAAAATGATCATCATGGTAAGTCTAGTTAGCATTTGTCACCATACAAAGATATTACGTAATTATTGACTATATTTCCCATGCTGTACATTTCATACCTGTGACTCATTTTTTTGTAACTGGAAGTTTGTACCTCTTATCTCCCTCACCTATTTCTTTCCTCTTCCCATCCCCTGCCCTGTGGCAGACATCTGTTTGTTCTCTGTATCTATGACTCTGTTTCTGTTTGGTTATGTTTGTTCATTTGTTTTTTAGATTCCACATGTAAGTGAAATCATAATGTTTGTCTTTCTATGTCTGACTTATTTCACTTAACATAATACCCACTAGGTCCATCCATGTGTGTCAAATGGCAAGATTTCATTATTTTTTTATGACTAATACTCCATTATACACACACACACACACACACACACACACACACACACACGCACACATATGCATCTTCTTTATCCATTCATCTATTGATAGGCGCTTAGGTTGCTTCCATATCTTGGCTATTATAAATAATGTTACAGTGAATATAAGGGTGCATATATCTTTTCTAATTAGTGTTTTGTTTTTGTCAAATAAATACGAAGGAGTGGAATTGCCAGGTCATATGATAGTTCTGTTTTTAATTTTTTGAGGAACTCCATACACTTCTCCATAGTGGCTGCATCAATTTACATTCCCACCCACAGTTTGCCTTTTATCCACATCCTTGCCAACACATGTTATTTGTCGTCTTTTTGATAAATGACATTCTGACAGGTGTTGATCAAAATGAGTTGATAGCTCATTTTGGTTTTGATTTGTATTTCCCTGATGATTAGTGATGTTCAGCATCTTTTCATGTTCCTGTTGCCTATCTGTATGTCTTCTTTGAAAAAATGTCTATTCAGGTCCTCTGCTTTTTTAAATTGGGTTGTTTGCTTTATTCATGTTGAATTGTATGAGTTCTTTGTATATATTTGATATTAACCCCTTATGAAATATATTGTTTGCAAATATCTTCTCCCATTCAGTAGGGCGGCCTTTCTGTTTTGTTGATGGTTTCCTTCGCTGTGCAAAAGCTTTTTAGTTTGATGTAGTCCAACTCACTTATTTCTGCACTTGCTTCTCTTGCCTGAGAAGACATATTCAAAGAAGTATTGCTAAGACTGATGTCAAAGAGCATATTGCCTTTGTTTTCATCTAGAAGTTTTATGGTTTCAGATTTTACATTTGTCTTTAATCCATTTTGAGTTTATTTTTGTATATGGTGTGAGAAAGTAGTCCAGTTTGATTCTTTTGCATGTAGCTGCCCAGTTTTCCCAGCACCATTTATTGAAGAGGCTGTTTTTTCCCCCATTGTGTATTCTTGTCTCCTTTGTTGTAGATTAATTAACGGTATAAGAGTGTGCTCATTTCCGGGCTCTGTCTTTTGTTCCATTGCTCTACGTGTCTGTTTTTGTGCCAGTCCCATACTGTTTTGATTACTGTAGCTTTGTAGTATAGCTTGAAATCAGGGCGCATGATTACTCCAGCTTTGTTCTTCTCTCAAGATTTTCCTGGCTATTCGGGTTCTTCGGTGTTTAACTGTTCAACCTCTAGTGAATATTTCAGTTCAGCTATTGTACTTTTTAGCACCAGAATTTGTTTTTTTCCATTTTTAAATTTCTGTTTCTTTATTGATGTGCTCTATTTGGCAAGACATTGTTCTTCTGACTTTCTTTAGTTCTTTGTCCATTGTTTCCTTAAGCTCTTTCAGCATATTTAAGACAGTTGATTTAAACTTTTTCTCTAGTAAGTCCAATGTTTGGGCTTCCTCAATGATGGTTTCTTTTAATTTATTTTTTTCACTTGTACATGGGCCATACATTCTTATGTCTTTGCATGCCTCAATAACTTCTTGTTGTTGAAAACTGGACATTTTGAAAATTAAAATGAGGTAACACTGAATATCAGATTTACCCCCTCCTCATGGGGTTGGTTCATTTCTGTTTGTCATGGGTTGTAGTTTTTTGTTTGTTTAGTGACTTATCCAGTGTATTTTGTAAAGACAGTATATTTGTCCTGAATGGTCACTGAAGTGTCTGTTCCATTAGCTTAGTGTTTATCTAGTGATTGGACAAATATCTCCTTAAACTCCTGGATCAAAAAAAAGCTCTCTATCTTTGTAGCTGGGCTTTCTATATGTGTTGGGTCAGGCCTTCTACACTCAGGCATTTTACAACTCTACCTTTGCCCTCACTTCCTGCTTGTACAGCACTTGAATGTCAGCCAGAGGAGAGGGCTTAGGGACTTCTTAATTTGTTTTTGAGCATGCTTCTTATGTTGGGCATATGCATGGCCTTTTAAGTTTCCAGGAGTATGTGGGAACTTTTATTCCCCAAAGCATCTTACTCAGCCTTTCCTTTGGCTTTTCATTGTGTCTTTTGTTTCCCCCAACTGATATCCATTGTCTCAGGTGGAAGATGCTAGTTCATTTGCCTTTAAAATGTTTTTGACAAATGCTGCCTTCTGTGCACTCACTTTTGTACCCTGAGAGAGTTCCAATTTAGGCAAAATAAAGGCAATCTTTTTGTGTTAGCCCTTCAGGGAACCACCAACCAGATCAAAACCAACAGTCAGAATTCTTTGAGAACGAGGTCCAGTCTGCTCTCTCTCATACCAGGAACCGATTCTGGGAATGTGGATTGATGTTTTCAAGACCCACACTAAGCTTAAAAGGTGTGGATGCAGCAGGAGTAAGCTAAAACGCCACAAAGCTCTGTTACTGGGTTTTAGTCACCTTTTTCTTATTGAAGTATTTGCTCTGACTGTTTTCTGTAGTTCTGATAAATTTGATTCTGATAGTTTTCATCAGTTTTTATTTCTTTTTGGTGTTTTTGTGGAAGGATGGGCCCTTGGGACCCCTTACTCCACCATTTTCACCTATGTCATCCCCACTATGTGTGATAATCAATATCTTGTTAATTTGAATGAGCAAAAACAGGTCACAAGAAGTCCCAGAGTGGCTGAATTCTATCTGGGCATGGACCACATTACACAAAGCCACAGAATAATAGTCAAGATAGAGGAAGTATCAAAAATCAAGTCAACTAACTGCTAGTGGAAGGCTTTTTCCACTATACCAAATTTCCTTCATGGCTAGCTAGAAAGGTTCTGAGTACAGGTCAGTGTTGGCAAAGTCATCTGCATTTTAATTTCAGATTATTGGTAAATGAATTTCTTTCATGATGCCTTATTTTCCAGAGGGCTGTCCCTGAGTAGTCAAAAGCCATATGACCACTTATCCTCATTATAACAACAGGTGTTACCAGGCTGTGAGGCCACTTTCATACTTGTTGTGAACTCAGTCTATTTGGTTTCATCTGTAGCAAAATTCTCTTTGCCTACCGCCTTCTCCTCTGACTGAGAATACCCAGGCATTCATTTTGGTCTTGGACACTGCTTCCTGTACTCTCCTGATGGGTCATTCCACCTAGAGTTCTTTCTTTTAGAATCTCCGTTGGCTCATTTTCTTTTCTGTTGGTAGAAATTACATTTGTTTACTTCCCCTTAACCCAAGTAATTATATAGTGTGCAAAATCAGTACCCAGAGATAGTCAGTTAAAATGTTCTAAGTCTAGGGCTATTGACTTATCCCAGATCTGGGTAGAAAAGTGAATGGATAGCAGTGATTTTAGATATTTAACCATGTGCCCTCATAAGTATGCTCATAATTCCCATACTATGTGTCTTGACTTTTGGTTTAGAAAAATTTGGTACCTATGGATCACCTTGGTGAATGAGTCAGATGGGACTTTCTGTGTCAGTTTCTTTTTCTCATGAACCTTTGAGAGCTAATATTCAGTGTGCTCTTCCTTGTTATTGATTTTTTGATTTACTGGGAAATTTGGCTAAGAGCATTTGACTTACCCTTAATGGAAAGAAGATAAATTGGATCTAGTCTGTGTGTGTGAGATTTCATTTTCTTAGTGCCTTAAATGAGGAACAGATTTGAGTGTTTTTCATGAAAAAAGTAATAGCGAAAAAAAAAAAAAAAGATGAAGGCGGCTCAGGTAGCCATTAATAGGAATTTGGAGTATGTTTGAGCATAGACATTCTGCTAATATTTGGTAAGAAGGCTAAGGAAGAACCTTACAGCAGAATGTTCTATTCTGTTGTTAATGTGGCTAGTGACACTTCTTTCTTGTAATTTGAATGCCTTGTAACTCTGGATGGTGCTTCCTGGCCTCTTGTTACTCCTGCTATCAATGAAAGACAAATGGATATCAGCAGTAGTGCTATTTTCTATACTTTCAGAAAATAGGGCTGAAGGGTTGATAAAGCAGTCTTCCACACTGTGGCACTTGCCTAAGGCTAGTTCAAGACAAATTTAACAATCATATTAATAATAATAAAATAATAGCTATTAGTTATCAAGGCATAGCAGGTGACAGTTACAATTTATACATTATTTCTAAATATTGCAGCATTGATATTTTCATTTCTACTTTGTACATGAGGAAACTGAGGAGCAGAGAGGGGAGATAACATGCCCCAGGTTACACAGCAAATGGTTCAAGCCCAGATCTCCCTGAATGCAAAGCACTCTCTGTCTTTCCACTGTGCCTCAGTGCTTTTCAAGCATTCTTGTTTTCTATTGGTACCATATATGCTTCCTTTTCTGGTCCTTGTCTTCAAGAAGCTACCATTTCAACATCTGCTATATGCCAGGCACTGTATATGCCAGACACTAATATTTTCTTGCAAAGTAAATATTAGTATCCTCATTTTACAGGTGAGATGATTTTCCATTATAGCATGCCACCTCTCCTTGCTTTATTTAAGAGTCATCTCTTGCCCATGAGCCAGGTACCTTTGAACCATGCTCTGGCCCTTCCTTCCCTATCCTCATTATCTTCCCAGACCTATGTTCCAGGTGATTCCATCATCTTGTTCCTGCATGCTTGATGGGTGCTAATGATTTCCTATGTTAGCTTTCTGAATTGTTAGCATTCTCTTAGGGACCCATGGGCTTACTGCTTATTATGAAAACATAGACTTACCCAAGCTTGGTGTTCCTCAGCTGTGATGGGAATTCACTGCATCTATAACATTTACCTAGGCCTATATCAAATCACCTCCATGGGACTCATGGACAAGGGGAACTGGCTTAATCTGCTCAGGCTGCTGTAACAAATACCATAGACTGGGTGGCTTTTATATGACAGACATTTATTTCTCACAGTTCTGGATGCAGGGAAGTCCAAGATCAAGGTGCAGGCATGGTTAGATTCTGGTGAGAACCCTCTTCCTAACTTGCAGACAGCTGCCTTCTCACTGTATCCTTGCATGGCAGAGGGAAGAAAATGAAGCAAGCTTTCTGGTGTCTCTTCATTTACGGACACTAACCCTATTGTGGGAGCCCACCCTCATTACCTCATCTAAACCTAGTTATCTCTCAAAGGCTCCACTACCATTACACTGGAGGTTAGCACTTCAACATAAGAATTTTGAGAGGACACATTCAGTCCATAACAGACAACCAACACGAGTAAATATGCCAGATGATCATGCTACTTGCTGTTTTGTGAGCAATAAAGTACTCTGTCTCTGACCCAGGAGTCTTTCATCTTTCAGTATCCATGAAACAGTATGTTTTATCTTTTTAGATTACAAGTAGGGTGAAATCCCAGACCCTTCACAGTTTTTGACAAGTCCTGTACCCCAGTTTTTCAGTCTAGCTTATAGGAACAGGCTTTATTCCTAGCCCTGTGTGAGTGCTGGCTACTGTTCCCTGCAGTCCTTTCAGGTGGTTCTTTCCCCTCCCTTGGTTAGTTTCCTCACATGTATGTTCTGATCAGTACTCTGCTGAATACTCTAGGGGGACATTCTCTTGACTTCCAGGGTTCTGTCTGCTACTCTCTCCTCTCTGATCATCTGTGCTACAAACTCTAGTCTCCTTGCTCTTCATGTACTCTCAGCTCCTTACGTTCTAACTCAAGAAATCCATTAGGCTTCTTCTCCATTCTCTCTCCCTGCACCCTGCATGTGTCCTGGGAACTCTTTTCAGGCAGTAAACTGGCACAATTTTTTGTTTCAAGGATCACTGTTCTTTGTTGCTTGGTGTCCTGTGTCTTGAAAACCCTTATTTTTTATTGTCTCTGTTTTTTGGGTTGTTTCAGGTGAGAGGATAATCCAGTCCCTGTTACTCCATTTTGGCTGCAAGTGGAAATTGAATCTTTGTCTTTTGAAAGTGGACTTGATATTTAAAAACAGCCCAAAGAGAGTGGTGAGTAACTTAAATCAATAAGGTTGGCCATCAAGCTGGCTAATTCCTCACAACCCCCTCTTCAAAAAAGATGTGGTAGGGTAGTAAAGTAACCAACCTTTTTCTCCCCCCTGTGGTTTTAGCATTTCTGTGGTTTAGAATTATTTTTATAAAGAGGAGTTGGACTTCTCCACTCTCCCCTCTCCTAATTTACTTGGCACTGTAACCTATGGAGGGCTAAAAGTTCTGAGAAAAAAAATTAGGGTTATGTTTTTAACCATCATCCACTCTTTCCCAACACTACAGTTAATTCAGAAGACATATGACTTTTCCCTTTTTTGTGTCTTATCTTCTCACTCTCAGCGCCATGACTCAGGCTGAGGCCTTCATTTCCTTTATTATACCCCACTCCTAACTGGTCTTTATTTTTTCTATCCTTCACATTAGGTCCAGAGTAACTTTCAGGAAAAAAAAAAAAAAAAGATCTGAGTGTGTCATTTTGCCTCTCAGAATGGTTCCCCCTTAAATATAGAATAATGTCCGGCCTCCTTTGTGCCTACAATCTGACCTCTACTTATATTTCTCACTTTATTTTACATAACACAATCCCAACCATCCACAGAATTATAATCCACAAATGGCAGTATTGTAAGGTACTCTTAGACTCAAACTAAATGAGACAACTCTCCCTTTCTTGTACAGGTCCAGCTCTGTCCCATCTTGGCACACTTGCTTATTCTATCTTCTTTTCCAGGAATTCCCTGTTTTGCCTGCCTTCAAAGACATTTCTCAAATAATAACTACTCCATAAGGCCTCCCAAGAGGCCTCCAATTGGAATAAATTCCTTTGTCCCTTATTTTCCCATAGCATGTTGGTTGCACTTGTATTAGAGCACTTATCAGATTCTGGTTTACTTGAAAAAATACCTCATGAGTCCTTGGAGCACAGGTACTTACTGCCTTATTTTTCTTCATATTCATCATAACATCCATCCCAGGGCATTCTTTTTTCCGGGTCCCCCCATTTAGTATATTTTCTTTTTTTTAATTGAAGTATAGTTGATTTACAATGTTGTGTAAGTTTCAGGTGTACAGCACTGTGATTCAGTTATACATACATATATATATCCATTCTTTTTCAAATTCTTTTCCCTTATAGGTTATTACAAAATATTGAATATAGTTCCCTGTGCTATACAGTAAGTCCTTGTTGGCTATCTACTTTACATACATTAGTGTATATGTTAATGTCAGCCTCCTAATTTGTCCACCCACCCTTTCCCCTTTGGTAACCATAAGTTTGTTTTCTATGTCTGTGGGTCTATTTCTGTTTTGTAAATAAGTTCATTTGTATCTTTTTTTTTAGATTCCACATATAAGCGATATATTTGTCATTCTTGTCCATCCCAGGGCCTTATAACTAGTCTGTGCTGAATAAATAATCATTGGATTGAAGCTGATTAAATCAGGAAACTTTGTAGCACATAAGAATAAATCAATAATACTTTAATTCACTGACATCTGTAGTCTGGTCTGGGCTCAGTGCAATTGCAAGTGAATAATTTGTCTTTGGCCTCTATGAGGACCCAGCTCTTTATTCACTGCCAACCTGTACCCAGAACTTTCATTCTCTCCCCTGAATGCCTACCTTCTCTAGACAATACTCTCTGCTAGTCACTTCAGATCTGATTATGTCCCTGGTTCATCTGTGGGAGTTTTTTTTTTTTTAAAATACTGCAGTTTCCTGGGTTCTATCCCAGAACTAGTGATTTGGAATCTCTGGGGATGGAGCTCAGGAATTTGCATGTTTAACAGGCACCTGGCACTTGGTGACTTAAGCAGTCAGATTTGAGACCCATTGCTCTATACTCGTGAATCTAAATCATTCAATCTACTGACCCTTCTGTCCAAATTTATCTACTCTGAGTCTCCTGCTTTGGGGACCCAGCTTTCACCTAGCTGGCATTTTGAAAAGTGGTTTGATGTACTTTCAAACTTCCCTTCACTAAGTTACTAATCTCTGATTTCTCTCAAGGGCTTTTACTTTTTAGTAGGGCACTCTCAAAGACAATGTGGAAAACATTGCCTCTAAAGAAAGGCAATGTTTAGACTTTTTGGTAGGAACAAAAGAGTTGATCCCTTTAAAGATTAGTAATTTTGAAATTGCTCTGGGAAGCAGGTAAGGATTATAGAAAATGCAGAGTTTTGTTAAATTATTTTTCTGTTAATTACGTAAGCATTAAGATTGGGATAGAGTTGGAAGATATAATTAGAGAACAATATCTCACATCATGCCACAGGGAAAACAGGAAGAAACAGGAAAAATCAAAATCCCAATGGACTTTGATTCCTTTTTCTACCAGGGCAAGCAGTTTGCAAATGGCTGTGAACAGGTCACAGTCAGGAGATCAGAAAAAAAAATTTAGAAGTCTCTTAAAAGGGATAGAAAACAATTCAGAAGTTTCCTATAGGAGGATACAAAGGAAACCAATAGAGAAGCTGTTTATTTCCAGTTAAAAATCAAAGGATACTACATGGTGCCACAGAGTTCCTTTTTCCTCTTCAGGATTAACCTTAATCTATTACTATATTTCTTGGCTTCTTTTTTTTTTTTTTATAAGAATGTCTCATTAATAGGTATCACTATTTTATATGAAGTTCTGTTTCTATAGGAAAAAGCATGATCATGTCTGGAAATATGTACTAGATGCTTGGAGTCTCAGCTAACTATGCTTAAGGCCAAAGTGTGCTTATGAGGCTTACAGGACTCTAATCCAGTTCTCTCCAGACATACTTGATCACCCACCTTTGTCAAAAAACGTATGCATCCCGATAGATATGCATTTATTTGCAAAGTATTACATACAAAATTGATTTAATATATTATAAACATTAATAAAATGTATAGAAATAGAAATAAATAGGTTATTTATGTGGAAATTTTGACATTTTCTTACCAAACCCCAGTGGATTGATTGATTGACAGTATTCATGGGGTGGTAACTGCAAACCACTTTTGATACCACTACTCTTTTCTGTTTGTTCTCAAACTTGGGTTGAGCATTAGGATCACCTTGGGATAGTCAGAGAGCAGTTAGATTCTTGTGCTCAGGTCTATTAAATTAGAATCTCCATGGCTGGAACTCGGGAGCCTATGTTTTAAAAAAACTTCCCCAGGGAATTCTGATGCCCAGTCAAGCTTGAGAAATAGTGATTTAATACCAAAGGTCACCTAGTGACATTTGCTCTCTAGGACCATGATTCTCAACCTTTGCTACAACTGGAACTACCTGGGGAACTTTAAAAATGCTGATGACTGGGTTCCCACCTCCCTCCTGAGACTTATAATTGATCTGAGGTGTGGCCTGGGCATTGGGATTTAAAATCTTCCCAGGTGAATCTGATGTGCTGCCCAGGTTGAGAACCTTGTGGTGGA
This sequence comes from Balaenoptera physalus, assembly GCF_965194825.1. Lineage (NCBI taxonomy): Eukaryota > Metazoa > Chordata > Mammalia > Artiodactyla > Balaenopteridae > Balaenoptera > Balaenoptera physalus. The sequence continues at coordinate 106,263,598 of NC_138903.1, forward strand.
GAGGATAAAACAGGTTTTGGGAAGCTGTACTAGGACTGTTTTGGTTACAACTTACACATACCCAAAATGGCTTAAGCAAAAAGGAATTTATTGGTTCACTTAAGATGTCCAGGGGTTGTCTGATTTCAGACATTTCTGCATTTAGGGGCTTAAACAGTGCAATCAGGGATGTTACTCTCTTTTTACATCTCTTGACTCTACTTTCCTCTGTATGGTTACATTCTTGGGTGAGCTTTCTCCATATGGCTGGAAATATGGTCAGAACAGCTCTAGGTTTATATGATCCTCATGGCTTGCAGTCCTAGAGAAAAAAAACCAAAACTGTTCACTCTCATAGTTTACATATCAACTCTTAGGGGGAGACTCTGGTTGTTCTAGCTTGCTTCAGGCACCTGTCTCTGAACTAATCATGGTGGCCAGATACATGGGGTAGGCTGAGTCACCTGTCAATTCAAGTGGTCTGGAGGGTGGGGATTATGAGATGATGATCTCACTTAAATGTTATGGAATGAGTTTCCCACAGGTTTGGTTATAAGAAGAAAGGGGAAAGGAATATTATGCTGGGTAGATGATATCACAGTCCACTACAGAAGTGGACTTTGTAAATTTAATCCTGTTGTGATGGTGCCAGTGGCACTGGTTGGAATATGCATAGAGTCACGATGCCCTAAGACAAAAGGAATGTCTGTCCAAGGGTGAACACTCTGTGGAAGGCTAGTCTTGCCTGAAATCAAGTTATAGATTCTTACATAAGCTAAAAAACAATTTCCCTTTCCAATGGAAGTATCAACTGAACCCAACTTTATGAATTGGCTAATTGTTTTCCCTGCTGTGGATATTAACTGCTGAGCTCTTGGAAAGAATTGAATTCTTTTTGGTGAGAGACTGATGAAAATCTTAAGCCCCATGAGCCAGTCATCCAATTGTTCAACATTCAATTGAAGAGAAATCCTTTTGTAGACTGTTGGTTTAAAGGTTGATAGGGCATTATTCTTGATACAGTGCTCAAGGTAGTAAAAATTGTAGAGCTATTAGAATTCTGACATTGTCAGAATTGGTACCGTGTGAGAGCCCAGCCAGGGACCTTCTCTGAGACAGTGTAATATATTCACAGCTGAAGCCCTGGCCCTGAAAATCTGGTTGTCAATTGGGAAGAGCACTTTTAGAGTCAGCTTCCTCTATAATTGGTTAACACTCTTCTTTTTCCATGGAATCAAGTAATAGAAAAATAAATGCAGAGTAAATAGAATTTCATGCTTGTGCAAGTCATTGGCAAAATCATCCTTGGGTCATGCAGGAAGACTTGTTCTGTTCAGAGGAAAATTTGGAAGGGAAACATTTTATTTTAATCTTCCTTCTCTTAATTTACTCTATTTGAAGTTCTAGTTTTAAAATGCTGATTCTTTGCAGAGAGATGTACTGGGAAGGGAGGGGACTTTGCACCTGTCCTAGGGATCAAATGAGCTATTGCAGTATTATCAAATGAGTGATTTATTCATGCAGATTTTGAATACTAGAAAACTCCAAGTTTACTTATATTAAAAACTATTATCTAAAGTGTCTACTCATTTTATCTGTTGGGCAGAATAGCAAAGTAGATGAAGTTTGCCTTGGCAGATAAATTACCTCAACTCTGTTGGGTGTCTGTGTGTGTCTATCTGTTTCACACACACACACACACACACACACACACACACGTGCGCACCGCCGCCCCCCCCCCCGCCACTGTCTCACCTTATCAGTCTTCCTGCTGTGTTGTATTAGTTTTCCATTGCTGCTATAACAAATTACCACAGACTTAGTGACTCAGATAATACAAATTTATTATCTTACAATTCTGGAGGTCGAAGAAGTCCAGAAGTCCAAAGTGAATCTCACTGGGCTAAAAACCAAGTTGTCGGCAGGGCTGAATTCCTTCCTGGAGGCTCTAGGGGAGAATCTCTTTCCTTTCCTTTTCCAGCTTCTAGAGGCTACATTTGCTTGGCTTGTGGCTCCATCCTCCATCTTTAAACCAGCAATGACCAGTCAACTCTTTCTCATGTGGGATTGCTCTGACCTACCCTTCTGTCTCCCTCTCCAACTGTTAAGGACCCTTTTGATTATATTGGACCCACCCAGGTGATCCAGGATAATCTCTACTTAAAAGTCAGCTGATCAGTAACCTTAATTCCATCTTCAGCCTTAGTTCCCTTTTTCCATATAGCCTAGCATGTTCTCAGATTCTGGGGATTGGGATGTGGACATCTTTGCCAGGGTTGGGATGTGTGTTATTCTGCTACCACACCTGTCAAGTGCTCCAGGCTTCTCTTCTATTCGTTGGCTGCCCAGAATCCCTGACACTCATGTAAGGCTATTATTTCCTAGAGATCTTGGAGTATAACGGATAGATAGGAACACCAGAATAGGAGGCAGAAGGGCCAGGGTTGGAAAACAGCCTCTCTCTGCTTATGAGCTGTGTAACAAATTAACTTCTTGGGGCCTCCATTTCCTCATCCATGGCCTTTTCCTCCTTCCTTTATCGAAGCATACCTGTTCTGTATCCTTTTTAACAGGCCTCAACTGAGACCTCAAGTTAATATGGAAAAGTAATTCAAGCTAAGGCATTAATAAGTGATAATGGTTTCATGCCTCACTACTCCCTTCCCCCTAACCCCCATACCCTCTCAAGTACTATTTATGTTTTATAAGATGAATTCACCTGGAAGGAAATCATTTTATTAGGTGTGCAGTAAAAGTAAATGGATTAGGCTGCTGCCTACCTTTTAAAGTTGGCTTTGTCCCTGAACATTTAAGAAGAAAATATAGGATGACCAGAGGGTATGGTTTACCCTGGATATTCCAGTTTATGCCTGTTGCCTTGTTTTACGCTCAAGTGTCCTTATTTAGATGGTAAATTATGTGGTCACTGTATTTATTTGGCACTTGTAAATGTCTTGAGTGTATTTATAAAATTCCTCTTTTACCTTAGATTTTCATGAAGACAGGGGCATTTTAATTATTTTGTAGTTTCTCCTGTAAGTACCCTAGAATCTGTACACCATGGGTTCTGGGTAGCTGTTTCTGACTAACTGTATTCTGTACTTCACATTTCAGCCATCATTATTTCTCCAAGTAAAGTTTATAGACTATCTGTTATGAAATGAGTTGATCCTCACCCCCCATTCGTATGTCGAAGTCCTAACCCTCAATTTGACTGTTTTTGGAGATAGGGCCTTTAAGGAGATAATTAACATTAAATGAAGTCATGACGATAGGCTCTAGTCCAATAGAACTGGTGTTATTACATGAAGAGGGAGAGACACAAGGGATGCACATGCACAGAGAAAAGGCCATGTTGAGGACACAGAAATGACACCACCATCTGCAAGCCAAAGAGAGAGGCCTCAAGAGAAACCAAACCTGCCAACACCTTGCTATTGGACTCCCCCCATTCAGAACTGTGAGAAATTTCTGTTGTTTAAGCTACCCAGTCGGTGGTTATTTGTTAGATTAGCCCTGCTAATATATATTAGTATATTAGCAGACTAATATACTATCTGTAGAAGAAGCAGAGATATTGTTACAAATGCAGTTTCCTGAATGCTATCCCAGACTGAATCAGAATTTCTCTGGTGGGGCTGAAGGAAGCCTTATGTTTTGCTTAGGTGATTCTTATACACATTAAATTTGAGAATTGCTGAAATAAGGACCTCAGGGCACTAAAAGGGCGGCTTTTTTTTCCCACATATCTTTTATCATGTCAAGTTTTTGTTCTCTCTTCAGGGACTTTCTACCTAGGTGTTAGCAGAAAACAGGGATTGAATATCCCAGTTATCTTTGGGATATCTGGAGTTGTCAATGAAGATTCTAGAAAGCCTGGAGGCTATGGGGACTATATGTTCAAGATGAATTAAGAAAGAGAGGAAAAAAAAAAAAAAAGAGAGGAATATATCATTTTAGGGAAAAGTTAGTATCAAGACTAACCTAGAATTGATTCTTTAAAAAGGTCATTGGGAAGGTCAGAGCGGCATGGACGTATATACACTACCAAATGTAAAATAGATAGCTAGTGGGAAGCAGCCGCATAGCACAGGGATATCAGCTTGGTGCTTTGTGACCACCTAGAGGGGTGGGATAGGGAGGGTGGGAGAGAGATGCAAGAGGGAGGAGATGTGGGGATATATGTATATGTATAGCTGATTCACTTTGTTATACAGCAGAAACTAACACACCACTATAAAGCAATTATACTCCAATAAAGATGTTAAAAAAAAAAAAACTGGACTTGACATTTGGCCACTTCTCCCCTTCCTCCTCCTCTGGAGCTAGTGACCGATACTTGGAAATAATGCTTTGCCGATTTCCTTTGGGGCACTTAAGAAGCTTTGGCTTTCAGTTCTTTGTCTCTTGAGCACCTACCTCTAATGTAGATGTACTTAGTCCCCAGAGCTTGAATCCCATCTCAGTGGAAGCTAGATTAGGGACAGGGCACCTAAAAGACATGGATTCAATAAACATCCTATTCTATAAAGCTTGAGATGTTCATGGCTAAGAAGTTAGGTGCAACCTCAATGTCAGACCTAGTTGTAATTAGCCTGAATCCCTGCCAATTCCATGGTCTGTGGAAGTCCAAAACCTTCCCCTGGATCCCTAGAAATTCAAGTTTCCTCCAAATAATCCACTTATATAAAGTAATACCAGTATAGAATTTACTGAAATTTTGTAGAGGATATGGAGAATAATTTACAAATGACTTTAACATGTACAACAGATACTGTTAGCTACCACACCCCTGTGGAGTTTCACTAACCCGTCCTCTGAACCCAGTCTCTTTCTAGCTGGCCAATTTCTTGTTCTTTCATATTCTAAGATAACAGAATTCCTTCCCCATTCCATTCATAGCACATACTTCCCCATCCTAAGACTTGGTGCTACCTGCTTATCCAGGGTGCTTGTTTTTTGGGGGGTGGGGTGGGTGGGGGAGTTGTGAGGAGGGTCACTTTCTATCCTTCTGCTTTAAGCACTCACCAAGGCAGTCTTCCAATCCAAGGCAATGTTATTCTCGAGAGAAATTCTAGTGACCAAATTTGTCTCCATTTCATTTCACAAAAATATAATTATTGCTGTTATTGCCATGGAGCAGATAAAGATATAGGATAGCTGAATGATAAGAATACTATACTAGATGGTCAAGAGAAGAAAAATAAGTTTTACTGAACTTGTCCTATATGTCCAGCACAAAGTAAGTGTTTTATATGTTTTCTTATTTAGTCCTCACAGTAAACATGTGAGGTGGATCATTATTAGTCCCATACTATGAGTGAGAAAAATAATGATTGGAGAGGTTAAGTAACTTCAGCTAGTAAAAGGAAGATCCAGTATTTAAATTTAGGTCTGAGTCTTAACTTTATGTAATTTTCATTATATCACCATATGCCTCTGAATCTGGAGTCCTGGGTCCAACGTTCTACTAACAGTTTTGTGTGCCCTTGGAAAAGTCATGTTCCCTCTCTGCATTTCAGTTCCGTATCTACAAAAAAGGAAGCCTGGATCAAATGGTTTCTAAAGGCTTTTTGGGCACAGGCAATATGTTCTGTGACCTCTCCTTACTCCACGTGACAAGTAAAACTGGAAGCTGTAGTATGCTTTGCTTAACTAAGGTGGGACCTCATTAAGATACAGATCTTGTTTTTTTATTGTCTGGCCCCTGAAGTTGATAAGTTACGTGCATTTTATTTATTTGTATATTGGAGAGTGACTGGATTTTAGATACATGGGGTTCAGAATTTTTTAAAAAGTAGGATTAATTCAAATTTCATTTTATTTTCCAATTTTTAAAGTACTTTCAACTTTGCTTTGAAATGGGAAGGCTCGATGGTCCTTGCAATGTTAATGAGTTATATGACAACCTTGCCCTTGGTTATAAGAAGCTGTATATGGGATGTTCAGATCAGCAAGTCTCACATCCTTAACCTTAGCTATCAGTTCCACACTGTGAATGCTGTTTCTCACCCTGAGCATCATGGCCTGAAATGCTGGCATCTCTCCCAGTGGCTGTACTGGTAGGGGAGGGAGGGCCAAAGACAGAGGTACCCGTTGGCATGATAAATACTCAGAGCAGGCTGCATCACCAACAGAGGCCAATATAGAGGAGATTATGTGGTTTTAGGAAGCCTGTATGTGGTGAAAAAAATGTCCCTATATAAGATGCTATTGAATCATGGGTTTGGTGGCTACGTATTGGCTAAGTCATTACCCACACGAAAAAGAGGAGGTAGGAGGGTGGCATAAAGGATCCTATTTGGATTTGGTTGAAAATAGAGAAAGAAGAGAAATTTTTCAGGAGAGATGCTAGGGCTTATGCTTTTTGTATAGAATTTGGTTACTTGGGTTATGCTATTACTGTCTGATGAATCCTCTTCCAAAAAAAAAATAGTTGTAATAGATACCACTTATGTTTATAGTGCTTTGTATGCATTATTTTATTTCACCATCACAGCAACCCTAGCTAGCTAGCTAGCTAGCTAGATAGATACTATTGTCCAAATTTTACAGATGAGGAAACTCAATGAGGTTAAATGACTTTCCCAATGTCATATAGCTACTAAGTATCTGAACCAGAATGTAAACTCAGGCAGCCCTCTTCTCTTCCTTCCTGCTCCCTTCCCCTTTTCCTACATTGTTTACACTGTCCCCACTCAGCCTGAATAGCTAGTGATAGCCAGTGATCACCTTGTAATCATTTGTGAAATAGGTTCCAAGAGAGTTGAAATAAATAAATAAGTAATAAATAATAAATAAATAATAAATAAATAATAAATTAATAAATAATATTAGACTATTCTTTTAAATTAATTTTTTAACATCTTTATTGGAGTATAATTGCTTTATAATGGTGTGTGAGTTTCTGATGTATAACAAAGTGAATCAGCTATACATATACATATATCCCCATATCTCCACCCTCTTGCGTCTCCCTCCCACCCTCCCTATCCCACCCCTCTAGGTGGACGCAAAGCACTGAGCTGATCTCCCTGTGCTACGCAGCTGCTTCCCACAAGCTATCTATTTTATATTTGGTAGTATATGTAAGTCCATGCCACTCTCTCACTTCGTCCCAGCTTAACCTTTCCCCTCCCCGTGTCCTCAAGTCCATTCTCTATGTCTGCGTCTTTATTCATGTCCTGTCCCTAGGTTCTTCATAATCATTTTTTAAAATATAGATTCCATATATATGTGTTAGCATGTGGTATTTGTTTTTCTCTTTCTGACTTACTTCACTCTGTATGAAAGACTCTAGATCCATCCACCTCACTAAAAATAACTCAATTTTGTTTCTTTTTATGGCTGAGTAATATTCCACTGTATACATGTGCCACATCTTCTTTATCCATTCATCTGTCGATGGACACTTAGGTTGCTTCCATGTCCTGGCTATTGCAAATAGTGCTGCAGTGTACATTGGGGTGCATGTGTCTTTTTGAATTATGGTTTTTTCTGGGTATATGCCCAGTAGTGGGATTGCTGGATCATATGGTAATTCTATTTTTAGTTTTTTAAGGAACCTCCATACTGTTCTCAATAGTGGCTGTATCAATTTACATTCCCACCAACAGTGCAAGAGGGTTCCCTTTTCTCCACACCCTCTCCAGCATTTGTTGTTTGTAGATTTTCTGATGATGCCCATTCTAACTGGTGTGAGGTGATACCTCACTGTAGTTTTGATTTGCATTTCTCTAATAATTACTGATGTTGAGCAGCTTTTCACGTGTTTCTTGGCCATCTGTATGTATTCTTTGGAGAAATGTCTATTTAGGTCTTCTGCCCATTTTTGGATTGGGTTGTGTATAGGAATGCAAGAGATTTCTGTGCATTAATTTTGTATTCTGCAACTTTACCAAATTCATTGATTTGCTGTAATAGTTTTCTGGTGAAATCTTGAGGATTCTCTATGTATAGTATCATGTCATCTGCAAACAGTGACAGTTTTACTCCTTCTTTTCCAATATGTATTCCTTTTATTTCTCTTTCTTCTCTGATTGCCATGGCTAGGACTTCCAAAACTATGTTGAATATTAGTGGCGAGAGTGGACATCCTTGTCTTGTTTCTCATATTAGAGGAAATGCTTTCAGTTTTTCACCATTGAGAATGATGTTTGCTGTGGGTTTGTCATATATGGCCTTTATTATGTTGAGGTAGGTTCCCTCTATGCCCACTTTCTGGAGAGTTTTTATTATAAATGGGTGTTGAATTTTGTCAAAAGCTTTTTCTGCATCTATTGAGATGATCATATTGTTTTTCTTCTTCAGTTTGTTAATATGGTGTATCACATTGATTGATTTGCATATATTGAAGAATCCTTGCATCCCTGGGATAAATCCCACTTGATCGTGGTGTATGATCCTTTTAATGTGTTGTTGGATTCTGTTTGCTAGTAGTTTGTTGAGGATTTTTGCATCTATATTCATCAGTGATATTGGTGTGTAATTTTCTTTTTTTGTAGTATCTTTGTCTGGTTTTGATATCAGGGTGATGGTGGCCTCAGAGAATGAGTTTGGGACTGTTCCTTCCTCTGCAATTTTTTGGAAGCATTTGAGAAGGATGGGTGTTAGCTCTTCTCTAAATGTTTGATAGAATTCACCTGTGAAGCCATCTGGTCCTGGACTTTTGTTTGTTGGAAGATTTTTAATCACAGTTTCAATTTCATTACTTGTGATTGGTCTGTTCATATTTTCTATTTCTTCCTGGTTCAGTCTTGGAAGGTTATACCTTTCTCAGAAGTTTTCCATTTCTTCCCGGTTGTCCATTTTGTTGGCATAGAGGTGCATGTAGTAGTCTCTTAGGATTCTTTGTATTTCTGTGGTGTGTGTTGTGACTTCTAATTTTTCATTTCTAATTTTATTAATTTGAGGCCTCTCTTTTTCTTGATGAGTCTGGCTAATGGTTTATCAGTTTTGTTTATCTTCTCAAAGAACCAGCTCTTAGTTTTATTCATGTTTGCTCTTGTCTTCTTTGTTTCTATTTCATTTATTTCTGCTCTGATCTTTATGATTTCTTTCCTTCTGCTAACTTTGGGTTTTGTTTGTTCTTCTTTCTCTACTTCCTTTAGGTGTAAGGTTAGATTGTTTATTGAGATTTTTCTTGTTTCTTGAGGTAGGCTTGCATAGCTATAAACTTCCCTCTTAGAACTGCTTTTGCTGCATCCCATAGGTTTTGGATCATCGTGTTTTCATTGTCATTTGTCTCTAGGTATTTTTTGATTTCCTCTTTGATATCTTCACTGATCTCTTGGTTATTTAGTAACATATTGTTTAGCCTCCATGTGTTTGTGTTTTTTATGTTTTTTTTCCCTGTAATTCATTTCTAATCTCATGGCGTTGTGGTCAGAAAAGATGCTTGATATGATTTCAATTTTCTTAAATTAACTGAGGCTTGACTTGTGACCCAAGATGTGATCTATCCTGGAGAATGTTCCGTGCGCACTTGAGAAGAAAGTGTAATCTGCTGTTTGTGGATGGGGTGTCCTATAAATGTCAATTAAATCTATCTGGTCTATTGTGTCATTTAAAGCTTCTGTTTCCTTATTTATTTTCATTTTGGATGATCTGTCCATTGGTGTAAGTGAGGTGTTAAAGTCCCCCACTATTATTGTGTTACTGTCGATTTCCTCTTTTATAGCTGTTAGCAGTTGCCTTATGTATTGAGGTGCTCCTATGTTGGGTGCATATATATTTATAATTGTTATATCTTGTTCTTGGATTGATCCCTTAATCATTATGGACTGTCCTTCCTTGTCTCTTGTAACATTCTTTATTTTAAAGTCTATTTTATCTCATATGAGGATCGGTACTCCAGCTTTCTTTTGATTTCCATTTGCATGGAATATCATTTTCCATCCCCTCACTTTCAGTCTGTATGTGTCCCTAGGTCTGAAGTGGGTGTCTTGTAGACAGTATATATATTGGTCTTGTTTTTGTATCCATTCAGGAAGCCTATGTGTTTCTGTTGGAGCATTTAATCCATTTATGTTTAATGTAATTATCAATATGTATGTTCCTATGACCATTTCCTTAATTGTTTTGGATTTGTTTTTGTAGGTCCTTTTCTTCTCTTGTGTTTCCCAGTTAGAGAAGTTCCTTTAGCATTTGTTGTAGAGCTGGTTTGGTGGTGCTCAATTCTCTTAGCTTTTGCTTTTCTGTAAAGCTTTTGATTTCTCCATCAAATCTGAATGAGGTCCTTGCCAGGTAGAGTAATCTTGGTTGTAGGTTCTTCCCTTTCATCACTTTAAGTATATCATGCCACTCCCTCTGGCTTGTAGAGTTTCTGCTGAGAAATCAGTCCTGCAATCAAATCCCACTAGGATTCAAAGTCCTGATTCTCTAGGAATTCCTCCTCCCGTTGCTGGACCCCCAGGTTGGGAAGCATGACGTGGGGCTCAGAACCTTCACTCCAGTGGGTGGACTTCTGTGGTATAAGTGTTCTCCAGTCTGTGAGTCACGCACCCAGGACTTACGGCATTTGATTTTACTGTGATTGCGCCCCTATTACTGTCTCATTGTATCTTCTCCTTTGTCTTTAGATGTGGGGTATCTTTTTTGGTGAGTTCCAGTGTCTTCCTGTCAATGATTGTCCAGCAGCTAGTTGTGATACTGGTGTTCTCACAAGAGGGAGTGAGAGCACGTCCTTCTACTCCACCATCTTGGTTCCTCTCGTTCTGTCTGCCCTTCTGACAGCTCACTTGGCAGGCTGCCCTGGTACCACAATCGGGTGTTGAATTTTGTCAAAAGCTTTTTCTGCATATACTGAGACGATCATATGTTTTTCTCCTTCAGTTTGTTAATATGGTTTATCACATTGATTGATTGGCATATATTGAAGAATACTTGCATTCCTGGGATAAACCCCACTTGATCATGGTGTATGATCCTTTTAATGAGCTGTTCAATTCTGTTCACTAGTATTTTGTTGAGGATTTTTGCATCTATATTCATCAGTGATATTGGATGGCAGTTTTCTTCCTATGTGACATCTTTGTCTGGTTTTGGTATCAGGGTGATACTGGCCTCATAGAATGAGTTTGGGAGTGTTCCTCCCTCTGCTATATTTTGGAAGAGTTTGAGAAGGATAGGTTTTAGCTCTTCTCTAAATGTTTGATAGGGGAGAACTTCAAGATGGTGGAGGAGTAAGACATGGAGATCACTTTCCTCTCCAGAAATACATCAGAAATACATCTACATGTTGAACAACTCCTACAGCACACCTACTGAATGCTGGCAGAAACCTCAGACATATCAAAAGGCAAGAAACTCCCCACGTAGCTGGCTATGTGGCTGAGAGGGTCTTGGTGCTCCGGCGGGGTGTCAGGCCTGTGCCTCTGAGGTGAGAGAGCCAAGTTCAGTACATTGGTCCAGCAGAGACCTCCAGGCTCCACATAATATCAAATGGTGAAAGCTCTCGCAGAGATCTCCATCTCAATGCTAAGACCCAGCTCCATTCAACGACCAGCAAGCTACAGGGCTGGACACCCTATGCCAAAAACTAGCAAGACAGGAACACAGCCCCACCCATTAGCAGAGAGGCTGCCTAAAACCATAATAAGGTCACACACCCCAAAACACACCACCGGACGCAGTCCTCCCACCAGAAAGACAAGATCACGTCTCATCCACGAGAACACAGGCACAAATCCCCTCCACCAGGAAGCCTACCAAACCCACTGAACCAACCTTAGCCACTGGGAGCAGACACCAAAAACAACGGGAACTATAAACCTGCAGCCTGCGAAAAGGAGACCCCAAACACAGTAAGTTAAGCAAAATGAGAAGACAGAAACACACAGCAGATGAAGGAGCAAGGCAAAAACCCACCAGACCAAATAAATGAAGAGGAAATAGGCAGTCTACCTGAAAAAGAATTCAGAGTAATGATAGTAAAGATGATCCAAAATCTTAGAAATAGAATGGAGAAAATACAAGAAACGTTTAACAAGGATCTAGAAGAATTAAAGAGCAAACAAACAATGATGAACAAAACAATAAGTGAAATTAAAAATTTTCTAGAAGGAATCATTAGCAGAATAACTGAGGCAGCAGAATGGATAAGTGACCTGGAAGATAAAATGGTGGAAATAAGTACTGCAGAGCAGAATAAAGAAAAAAGAATGAAAAGAATTGAGGACAGTCTCAGAGACCTCTGGGACAACATTAAACACACCAACATTGAAATTATAGGGGTCTCAGAAGAAGAAGAGAAAAAGAAAGGGATTGAGAAAATGTTTGAAGAGATTATAGTTGAAAACTTCCCTAATATGGGAAAGGAAATAGTCAATCAATTCCAGGAAGCGCAGAGAGTCCCATACAGGATAAATCTAAGGAGAAACACGCCAAGACACATATTAATCAAAGTATCAAAAATTAAATACAAAGAAAAAATGTTAAAAGCAGCAAGGGAAAAACAACAAATAACATACAGGGGAATCCCCATAAGGTTAACAGCTGATCTTTCAGCAGAAACTCTGCAAGCCAAAAGGGAGAGACAGGACATATTTAAAATGATTAAAGGGAAAAACCTACCAAAAGATTACTCTAGCCAGCAAAGATCTCATTCAGATTCAACAGAGACATTAAAACCTTTACAGACAAGCAAAAGCTAAGAGAATTCAGCACCACCAAACCAGCTTTACAACAAATGCTAAAGGAACTTCTCTAGGCAGGAAACACAAGAGACGGAAAAGACCTACAATAACAAACCCAAAACAATTAAGAACATGGTAACAGGAATATACATACTGATAATTATCTTAAATGTAAATGGATTAGATGCTCCAACCAAAAGACATAAAATGGCTGAATGGATACAAAAAGAAGACCTGTATACGTGATGTCTACAAGAGGCCCACTTCAGACCTAGGGACACATACAGACTGAAAGTGAGGTGTTGGAAAAAGGTATTCCATGCAAATGGAACGGAAAAGAAAGCTGGAGTAGCAATTCTCATATCAGACAAAAGAGACTTTAAAATAAAGACTATTACAAGAGACAAAGAAGGACACTACCTAATGATCAAGGGATCCATCCAAGAAGAAGATATAACAATTGTAAGTATTTATGCACCCAACATAGGAGCACCTCAATACACAAGGCAAATGCTAACAGCCATAAAATGAGAAATCAACAGTAACAGAATCATATTAGGGGATGTTAATACCTCAGTTTCACCAATGGACAGATCATCCAAAATGAAAATGAATAAGGAAACACAAGCTTTGAATGATACATTAAACAAGATGGACTTAAGTGATATTTATAGGACATTTCATCCAAAAACAACAGAATACACTTTCTTCTCAAGTGCTTGTGGAACATTTTGCAGAATAGATCATATCTTGGGTCACAAAGCAAGCCTTGGTAAATTTGAGAATATTGAAATCGTTATCAAGTATCTTTTCTGACCACAACGCTATGAGACTGGATATCAGTTACAGGAAAAAATCTGTAAAAAATACAAACAGATGGAGGCTAAACAACACACTACTGAATAACCAAGAGATCACTGAAGAAATCAAAGACGAAATCAAAAAATACCTAGAAACAAATGACAGTGAAAACACAACGACTCAAACCTATGGGATGTAGCAAAGCAGTTCTAAGAGGGAAGTTTATAGCAATAGAATCCTACCTTAAGAAACAAGAAACATCTGAAATAAACAACCTAGCCTTACACCTAAAGCAATTAGAGAAAGAAGAACAAAAAAACCCCAAAGTTAGCAGAAGGAAAGAAATCATAAAGATCAGAGTAGAGATAAATAAAATGGAAACAAAGAAAACAATAGCAAAGATCAATAAAACTAAAAGCTGGTTCTTTGAGAAGATAAACAAAATTGATAAACCATTAGCCAGATTCACCAAGAAAAAAAGGGAAAAGACTCATATCAACAGATTTAGAAATGAAAAAGGAGAAGTAACAACTGACACTGCAGAAATGCAAAGGATCATGAGAGATTACTACAAGCAACTATATGCCAGTAAAATGGACAACCTGGAAGAAATGGACAAATTCTTAGAAAAGTTTGATTAATATGTCTTGGCGTGTTTCTCTTTCCATTTATCCTATATGGGACTCTCTGCACTTCCTGGAGTTGATTGACTATTTCTCTTCCCATATTAGGGAAGTTTTCAACTATAATCTCTTCAAATATTTTCTCAGTCCCTTCCTTTTTTTCTTCTTCTGGGATCCCTATAATTCGAATGTTTGTGTGTTTAATGTTGTCCCAGAGGTCTCTGAGACTGTCCTTTATTCTTTTCATTGTTTTTTCTTTATTCTGCTCTGTGGTAGTTATTTCCACTATTTTATCTTCTGAGTCACTTATCTGTTCTTCTGCCTCAGTTATTCTGCTATTGATTCCTTCTAGAGAATTATTAGTTTCATTTATTGTGTTGTTCATCATTGTTTGTTTGCCCTTTAGTTCTAGGTCCTTGTTAAACGTTTCTTGTATTTTCTTCATTCTATTTCTAAGATTTTGGATCATCTTTGCTATCATTACTGTGAATTCTTTTTCAGGTAGACTGCCTGTTTCCTCTTCATTTGTTTGGTCTGGTGGCTTTTACCTTGCTTCTTCATCTGCTGTGTATTTCTTTGTCTTCTCCTTTTGCTTAACTTACTGCGTTTGGGGTCTCCTTTTTGCAGGCTGCAGGTTTGTAGTTCCCGTTGTTTTTGATATCTGCCCCCAGTGGGTAAGCTTGGTTCAGTGGGTTGTGTAGGCTTCCTGGTGGAAGGGACTGGTGCCTCTGTTTTGGTGGTTGAGGCTGGATCTTGTCTTTCTGGTGGCAGGACCACATCCAGCGGTGTGTTTTGGGGTGTCTGTGAACTTTTTATGATTTTACACAGCCTCTCTGCTAATGGGTGTGGTTGAGTTCCTGTCTTGCTAGTTGTTTGGCATGGGGTGTCCAGCGCTGGAGCTGGCTGGTCGTTGAGTGGAGCTGGGTCTTTGCATTGAGATGGAGATCTCTGGGAGAACTTTACCTATTTGATATTACATGGGGTGTGGAGGTGTCTGATGGTCCAATGTCCTGAACTCGGCTCTCCCACCTCAGAGTCTCAGGCCTGACCCCCGGCCGGAATCCCATGACCCTGCCAGCCCCATGGCTGCTAGTGTTTGAGGGTCTCCTGCAGAGGCAGGGGTGGCTGTGGCTCACCGTGGGGACAAGGACACTGGCAGCAGAAGTTCTTGGAAGTACTCCTTGGTGTGAGCCCTCCTAGTGTCCGCCATTAGTCCCACCATAATTTATTTTTCATTTATTTATTTTTTTGGCTGTGTTGGGTCTTCATTGCTGCGTGTGGGCTTTCTCTAGTTGCGGTGAGCGGGGGCTACTCTTTGTTGTGGTGCACGGGCTTCTCATTGTGGTGGCTTCTCTTGTTGTGGAGCATGGGCTCTAGGCCCCTGAGCTTCAGTAGGTGTGGCATGTGGGCTCAGTAATTGTGGCTCGTTGGCTGTAGAGCGTAGACTCTGTACTTGTGGCTTGTGGGCTCAAGAGTGCAGGCTCAGTAGTTGTGGCTCACGGGCTTAGGTGCTCTACGGCATGTGGGATCTTCCTGGACCAGGGCTTGCACCCGTGTCTCCTGCATTGCCAGGTGGATTCTTAGCCACTGCACCACCAGGGAAGCCCAATAATAGTAGACTGATTAACCTTTCAAGTCATTATGTGTTAATTGAATGCTTACTGTGTGTGGGCACTGGGGATACAGTGTTACAGAAACACCAGAATTACCCTTGCTGTCTTGAAACACAGGATCTAATTGCAGGCGCTGTCCACAATGATAGCCACTAGCTATGTGTAGCAATTTAAATTTAAGTTATTTAAAATTAAATAGTTAAAAACGCAGTGTCTCAGTTACATTAACAACATTTCAAGTGCTCGATAGCTGAATGCAGCTAATGACCCCTGTACTGGGCAGCTCAGATATGGAACATTTATTTTCCATTATCATCAAAATTTCTATTGGACATCACTTAGAGAATTAATAACAATTGTTTTGAGTGAGAAAGAAGACAGATGAGGTGTTTAAGAATTATTTAATGGGTGATCTAGTCTGGGAGGCTTTCCTGAGTAAAGTGACATTTGAGCTGAGCTTTCAGTCTGAAATAACTAAGCCAGTATTGCCAAGTGAGGAGCCTTCCACAGATACTCCTTGCTGTGAGGTAAGGTAACTTTCAGGGAATGACAGCAGTGGGGTGGATTTGTTCAACTTGTCCAGGGTATAAAGGCATCTATCTTCTGCCTCCAATGGACCCAACCTTGGCCAAGCAAGAGAGAGCAGAATAGAGGAAGGTACAGAACTATCTCACATCTGTGCCCATTAAAGTCAGGACAGTAGAATCTGAAGCCGTGAATTACTGCAAGTGAGGTCCTGCGTTCATTTTTGGTGCTTTGTAAAACAGTTATATAGCTTTCTTTGAAATACTCTGGGGAGATCCAAGCCTGGCTGTCAATATTGTTTGATAGAACCAATAAAATCTATCTATTGGTATCATAGAAATGGGCAAAAAATCAGGTAGATTCTATGAACGTCTCAACTCTCAGCCAGAGTATATCCTAGCAGGGGAGAAGGTGTTTGTGCTTGGGTGCATGTGCTGGGTCAGGAGCTACATGCTCCATGAGCCTCTCTAGCCTGCAACTGGAGAGGTGAAGGGTATTTAGACATGCACACATCTACAGGCAGGAAGTTCAGTTCGGGTTTACAAGCTACCTAAGATGCAACCTTGTGGCATTTGCTCTATCTTCAAATTAATTAGAATGGAATGTGATTGCAGTCTGTCTCTATCATCATCTATCTCTATCTCATCATTTATGTGTGTTATCTATCTCTGTCACCTATCATTATGATCTTTTATATATCTATTCTCCCGAAGTCCCAAGCAGAGTCTTCAGTGCTCTACAAATCCTAAATCCCTCCTTTCCGTGTGTTCCACTCAGGCCCAGATTCTTTCTCTGACCAGGGCCCCATGGAACGAGGTGTGGGAGGGCCAGGCTGTTCTCTCTAATGTCAACATCATGAACTAGGAATATTTTGTATTTACTTTGCAGAGACAGAAAACAAAGTCTCCAAATGATGAATCTGACTTGATAGATAACAGGATATCACCACAATTGGTTATGTCAGTAAAAACCACCAATAAAAACTATCTATTGGTATCATAGAAATGGGCAAAAAATCAGGTAGATTCTATGAACGTCTCAACTCTCAGCCAACCATATTAGTATCATATGGGTGTCCCAGTACTGGGAATTGGAATGGCTCAGTTCTCCAAATGCTTCCCAGTTTTTAAACCCCAGAAAAAACTATGTCAGCCTTTGCACATCTGCCTGCTGTTTGTCTCACTTCCATCTTACAGTGCTTTTTTAATGCATACCATTGCTACTATTTTTTTTGGAGGGGGTGCTGTTTCTGTAGATGATAGTCTCTTTAAAAAATACTGCTTCTTCCTCTTTGATTTAGCTTCCTGCTTGCAGCTGCCCTCAGAGACCTTGACTCACTGGATGTGGCTGGAATCCAGGTCCTGTCTCTTTCAGTTTTCGTTGCATGTTCTGAGCTTTGTCAGAGCTATTCTATATTTGATTTATCTTCTGCCAGGATGGTGGCTCCATATTCAATCTGTGTGCCAAGTGCTTCTGAGGCAGCCGTTTCAAACCAGATAATTTAATTTCTCCATTTTCGGAAAGCAAAGAGCAGGCTACCTTATTAACTGGGAATGTGCTTATTTGGTGCCGTGTGGGGGCTGACATCCCCCTGAATCTTAGGAAGCTCATCTTGTTCCTGAGGTTTAATTCTCCTTCTTAAAAATCTCTGCATCTCTCCCACCCCCCACCCCCACACATATTCTCAAACGCAGACATACATACGTATTTCCAACGTTTCAAGTTCTGTCAGTTCTTTGAGGCTCAGTTTAAGTCTCATCCTCTCCATATACTCTTCCCCAGTAAGGGAACCTGCATTGTTTTTTCTCTTCTCCTATGGCACCTATTGTCTGCAATATACAATTTAACATGTGCTTATTATACTGTCTTCTACTATCCGTTGAACTTTAGGTTGCATGCAGTGGTGGCAAGCCATTGTAGAATTTTGTGTGGAGTAGTTACATGGTCTGATTATTGATTAAAATAGATTACTCTGATGGCATGGAGGCTGATTAGGAGGTTGAGATAATGGGGGACTGATGGAGTGAGTACCATGGCAATAGGAATTGAGAGTAAGCACAGATTTTAGAGGTGTTAGGGAGCAAAATTGTTAGGTTGCAGTGATTGATTGGATGAGAAGGGCCAGAAGCAGGGAGGAGAAGTCTAGAAGTACTCTCAGGTTTCTGGTTTGGATCATTGGGTAGGTGGTGGTGACACTCACTGAGGCAGGAAACAGAAGTAAGCCCATTCCCTCATTGATCTCCTCTCCTTCCCTCTACAATCCCATATGGGTCCCAATAGGTGTCAAAAATGTACGATATTTATTTAATTTTATTCTGTTAAGAGAGAAGAGAAAGTCTTGCCTTTTCTTTGTGTCCTGCCTTAGCTTATGTAAGATACTTCCTGCCGTGGATGGCATCTTAGTTTCATGGCCTCTTTGTTGTTGCTACTTTATGACTCTTCTCTCTGCTGCTATGATCTATTTTTGTATTTCTGTGGTCTCTGGTGCAGGTTCTGGACTCACTGCTCGACTTGCTGTTCTTGTTAGTGCTACATACTTCTGATCTTTGTCCACACAATGATTTAATAATAGTAATCACTTACATTTGAACAGTGATTTGGAGTTTAGAAGGCATGTTCAGATATACTTTATCTCCTTTGATCCCTATTACTACATGTGAGGTAGGGAGTGAAGTAGGTTTAACTGTCCCTGTTTCATAGATAAAGGAGTTTAGGTGGCAGAGATGTGACCTGTCAAACATCACAGATCTGGTAAGTGGTATAACTGGGACTCTGCCTCCACATTCATTGTACTTTAATTGTACAATTCGATTCTTGCCTTGCTCTCTGGTACCCATGTGCTTCCAGACTCCTCATGGCCTGTCTGATTTCTACCCTCTGCCATGTTATGACCTCCAGTACAAGTCCACTGTGACCTCCTGCTTTCAGTTTACCTCCCTTGCTCAGACCTATACCTTGCCCTGTATACATACATCTCTTGCTTTGGCTTTCCCAGTCCAGGCATCTTGCCCTATCCCTGCATTCCTTGTACCACAGTCCTGGCATTGACGCAGCAGGACTTGCAGATGGATTTGTGGCACTAGAACTTTTCTTCCCAAGAACATAGAGGAACACCACTTTCAGTCTGTTGGAAGGAAACCTGACCTGAGGAAATATTGGCCTTTGGACTCTGTTACTTGCAAAATGTTAATTTGTGGATATGAGCAGTGAAAGAAGGCATAATAAGTGAGGCAAGTTTTCCAAACCACATCCTGCTTCCTCCAACACAGATCTCCTTTAAGGGTTTCAATGGGCTACATTGCCTGAGCCTCTGTCTCCCTGTGAGTATGTGAATCTCCAGACTCAAATGTTTGGTACTGCGCATTTTGGACCATTTTTCATTAATATGGTAGCAACAGACAGCTCTCAGGAGTGTATAAATTGTTGGTAGAAGATTGTATAAATTCTTCTCAACACTGAAATTGTTTTCAATGGGTGGCCCTCTTGGTACATGAGTCTGTGGACCCAGTGGGGGCCAGTGTTGCTTAAGCTTCCTTAGCATTTCAGCGTTTTATAGTTGAGCAGCAAGTACTTGTGAAACACCAACTGTGTAACAGGGGTGTTATAAACAGACTCCTTGCTCTTGAGCCTACCATCTACTTGGGTAGGCCTTACATTTTTTCCACCGTGACTGAGCAGCACACAGTTATAAACATATGCTAGGAAGATTGGGACAGAAAGTGAGATATGCACCAGGCTACTTAAAAAAAGCTTCCTAAAAGAGATGACATTTGAACTGATGCTGAGAGAATGGGTAAGGTTTTGATTGCAGCGTGTGTTAAGTCAGTGTTAGTGCTGATATTCTGGAATGGTGGAATGGCGTGATAGAAACCCTATATTTAATTTTTTATCAAAGAATATCTCTCTCCATCTCAGGTGACAAGTTCAGGAAGGGGCCTGTCAAAGAAGATTTTTTTTTTTTCCCCACGATGCCAAATCTTACACTGAGTTCCCCAATTTTACAGTTTGGTTCTTTTGCAATATGATTTTAGGCTCTGGTGTGAACTTAGTCCAGGAGACTCCTTTCCCAAGTCAGGTTTCCTTCCACTCTAGGTGAAAACTGAGTTTGTACTTTTGAGATAATTGTTCTAAGAACACGGTGCTGCTAAAATACAGGCTAGAATAGAAAAGTTAACTTTGTATAGCTCCTAGATGCAATTTTCTCTGTTCTTCCTTGGCAAAGATGATGCTGTGACTGGGGAGCCTTCTCAGAGTGACAGATCTGTGTGGGCTGAAGCCCCAGTTTGATCATGAGGGGGCAGGAGATGGAAATTTTTTTCTCTTCTCTATGATGTGTTCTGATGCAGGCAACTATATGCTCTGGGAGCTATTGTTGAGGGCATGATGTAGGCCTTGTTTCTCAGTGGAACATTATGGAGCAAACAGCATCTGAAACATGTTTTTGCAAGAAGGGCAGAGGACAGGATATGCTAAGCAGAGGAAATAATAATTTTTTGCATAGAACAGATTTGTCGGAGCTGTGGCCTGCAGAAATGTTGCATCCAGTATCAAACCCAATTGCTTCACCCAGTGTTTCACTTTTTCAAAGATTTTCCTCGATGATAGGGTGGATTGAGGTAGGATATTCCATGTCTCAATTTGGGGGAGGGGATTGTTAAACAAAAATGGGCTGAAATAGTTGGCCCTAGGCCAACTGTGAACTTGGAAAAATATGTCTAATTTCCTACCTTTCTATTGGTTTTCCCACTTCTCTCTTACTTTTCTCCCCTGGGGAATCTAGAATCCCCCTCTGTTAAGTCTATAGTGAAACCTCTGTGGTAACTTGCAGCGAGAGGGGAATATGCCTGGGATGCATGGGTGGTGGCAGGACTGCCTCATCTAAAGGACTCTGTCTCCAGAAGAGTAGGCAGCAGTCTAAGCATGATGCCCTGAGGATGTAGCAAATTCTTGTTCATTATGGGCCGTTGTCTACGTCCAAGGTTAGGAATTGATCGACCTAGGAATTATCTAATGAAAGATGATCAAGTCTTCTAAACAGAAACTATAAATTTTGGAAAGAAAAGAAATAAGTGGGGGGCATAATATATTTATGGTTTAGAAGTCTGAATTTTTTAAAGACAGGGATAGAAGGTGCCTTTCAAGGATAGAGAGTGGCTACCGCCATTGCCTCTATCTAGGGTGGGCCCTAATGGCCAGAGGGGCCCCCTCCAGTCCCTGGAGAGGCCTGCACTTTGATCCACTGCCTGGTCATCTGGGATTGTTTTTATGAGTTCTGGATTGGATTGTCTCTAAACTGCACCCCTAACTGTTGGGTAACTTCGGACAGCCCTTTGGACTTTTGTTTCTTAATTTATAAGATGGAGAAAGCTGTACTCATAGATGTCAAAGTTATCTTCCAAGTCAAAATGTCATGGAATCTTGGACTCTTTTTTAATGGAATCAAGCAAAAAAAGAATGCAGAACACTGAACCCAGCATTTCATCTGAGAGTCATGCAGAAGAAGCTGCCCTGTCTCTTTCCTGCTCAACCTCCTCTTCATCATACTTTCCCCTCTGCCCTAGCTTGGCTTTCGGCTCCCTCCCTTCCTTCTGTTCTGCCTCTTGTCCCTATGACTTCCCTGTCTCTTCATTCTGTGCCTGCCTCAGTCACCAGTTACTCAGACCAACCTGGTCCTCTTCTTACCTCATGCCCAGACCGTCTCCCTCTTCTTATCAGTTTCACCCCTTCCCACCTCCCTGCCTGGGTCACTTCTACCCTTGCCTGTTCTGTCTGCTCTTCCTACTACTTGCCTTCCTCCTCTTTCTCTCCCTTCCATTCGGCACCCCTTCTGACTTGCTTGCTTCTTCTCCCACACCCCTCCATTACCCCTGCCCCTCCTCCTCATTCTGCTTCTTCCCCCGCCTACATGGGCCTTGGGCCCAGATAGGCCCCCCTGCTCCTGCTCCCTGCTCCTTGCTCCAACCAGGCCTGATGATTCCCACACTCCATCATGGGGGCCTCATGTCCCTACCAGTGGGGCACCTGGCCCATCCCAGAACTCCTGGGAATACAGTACCCAGCATCCTGGTGACCTGGTGGACATGGGGACCACTGGATGATGACCAGCAGATGTATGACCTGGCGAGTTACCTACCTCAGATAAGGGCCTCTTTCCCAAGATGGGGTTCTCTGCTACCCTCCATGTCTTGGTTATCTTGCTGCCTGAGTTCAGCATATGCCTCCATTCTCATCCCTTATATCAAATATAAATGGAGATTTTATGGTTTTTACATGAGAGACTCCATAGGGAGTGAAGCTTAGGGCAAATTGCAGGTGGACTCTGAATTCTAATCCTATTCATCTTAACACTTAAGTCATGGACACTGATACACATGCAGACACACGCTGTCCTATACCAGTAGTTTCTGGTCATCATAATCCTGTACAGAGATCAGCTTGGAAGTGTGAGGGAACTTTGGTCTGATGATGATGTGAATGGAATGCTCCTGAGATATTCTATCTTCACAGCCCTTTTATACAATCCAGAAAACTTGGTTTGGATATCTTAGTTTGCTTGTATATCATGTTGATCAGTTGAGGTCCATTTGACTATAGAATACATTTTAGAATTCTCAGTGTTTTAAGATGTCAGTTTTTCCTAAATCTATCTATAGGTTGAGTGAAAATCTAATCACTATCTCAGCTTTTTTACATGGAAATTGATAAGCTTTTTTTAAAATTTATGTGGAAATACAAATACCATAAAGTACTTTAAAAACCTTGTAGAAGAGTAGTTAGAGAACATATGCTATTAAATATCAAGGTTTATAAAGTCTTATGGGCTCCTGTGAAACATGGAGTGGTATTGGTCAGGAAGGGAGAAATAGACCTACGGAACAGAAAACAGAGTCCAGAAACAAACTCACATGTATGGAACTTTGATGTATGACAGAGTTGGAGTGGAGATCACTGGGTTAAGGAGAGGCTATTAAATAAATTAAGCAGGAAACATTGGTTACTCAGTATGGAAGCAATATGGGTTTTTACCTCTCGCATTATGTATAAATGTTAACTTCAGAAGAATTAATAAGTTAAGTGTCAAAAGCAAAACTACATGCTTAAGTAAAAAACATTGGTGAACATCTTTTTGATCTTGGGGTAGCAAACTATTTCTTAAAAAGACATAAAGTACAATCAGAAAAAACTAATAAGCCTGGTAAAATAAATCACATTCAATTACAAATTTTTGTTAATGAAAATACCACTTACCAAAAGTAAAAAGACAAGCTACAGGCTCTGAGAAGTTATTTGTAACACACAAAATCAATGCAATGTTGGTGTCAAGAATATGTAAAGAACTCATAAAAGATAACCTAATAGAAAAGTGGACAAAAGACATGAATATTATAGCTGAAGAAATACATACAGTTAATAATATATGAGATACTCAACCTCACTGATGATTAGGAAAATCCAAATCAAGACATGAGATAATATTTTTTTTAACCACTCATTTGAAAATGATTAAGAAGTTTGACAATGCCAAATATTAAAGGAGAGGAGGATAAACAATATCATCTGTATGTTGATTCTGGAATTATAAATTGGTACAACTACTTTGGAAAACAACTTGTCATTATCTTGTAAAGTTGAATATTCACATTCACTATGACCTAGCAGTTCCACTCCTAGGTATATTCCCAAGAGAAACATTAGCAACTGTAAACCAGGGGTCATGGTCATAAATATTCATAGCAGCATTTATTATAATAGTAAAAAACTAGAGGTCATCCAAATCCTCATCAACAGGAGACTGGGTAAATTGTGATATATTGACACAATGGAATATTATAAAGCTTTGAAAATGAATGAACTACAACATGCAATAGCCTGGATAAATCTTAATAGCATAAATTGGAGTAAAAGATGTAAGTTCCAGAGATACTCTATACAGTATCATCTCCTTTGTATAAAGTGCAAATCCAAACAAAATCAAATATCATATGGCTTAGGTGTATTACACACACACACACACACAATAAAATTAAAGAAAAAAACCAACACGGTAAACATAATCCTAAAATTTAGTATGGTGGTTATCTCTGAGGGTGAGACAGGAGAGTGGAATGGGAAGGAGCACATAGGTATAGGTTATTGGCAATGTTCTAGTTCGTAAATTGGGTTAGTGGGATTGTGGGCTTATAATATTATTAAAATAATGAATTAATAAAAGAGTACCATGCGTGGACCAACCATGATAGTGTGTTGTGATTAAGGACCGATTGTTGTGCATCTGAGATAATCCAAACAAATGAACCCCAAACTAGTAGGATTAAGCAATAAGTACATTTTTGTAGACTATATCCACCAGGTTGTTGGCTGGTGAAAAAAATGTGGAATTAACTATCCTCCACATATTTTACTTCAGCTTTGAAAAAATCCATTGGAATCTACTAAAAAAAAAAATAGTAACTACTTAAAAAAAGTAACTACAGAGAAACGAAGTTAAAGTGTATACTGCTATCTGATTAGATAGTGGCTAAAATATACATGATAACAGGTAGGCAATGAAAATGCTCTGAGAACCCTACAGGACCACTCTTTGTGAAGGAATGGCTGGCTATGTAAATGCAGGGGTGTTTTAAGTACTTAAGTGCCCATAGCTGCTTTGGCTGGGGGAAGGAGAAACTGTGGAATTCCAACCTGTTCAGTATATATTTTAAAAATTCTCTTGCTCTGAAAACTTTTTTCTGCTATGTAGACAGTCACAAAAAGTTAACCCAAACATTTGATTTGGGATGGAAACACAGTATAGCTGCATTCCAGCTTTTTGCCTGAGAATATAACTCGACCTTTTTGTGAAAGCTTAATGGTACTACCATGTATTCATGGAGGATTGTTTGAAAGATACACAGTTCCTCAGGATCATTCCTTCTAAAAAATTTGGAGGTCCAACGGCATTAGCATCAGTTGAGAGCTTGGAAAAAAAAATGGAGAATCTCAGGACCCATTCCAAACCCACTGTATCAGAATCTGCATTTTAACAGGATTCCCTAGGTGTTTTGTATGCACGTTAAAGTTTGAGAAGCAGTAGTTTAGAGCAGGAGTCCTTACCTGAAGCTCAACAGGGGCTGGCCTGCAGGAAGTCAGTGCATGCATTGAAATTTTATGCAAAATTTTGAGTTTTTGTGAATAAATATTTTTCTGGGTTTTGTTGTATGTTTTACTACTGGATCAGGCCAGATCGTTGGAAAGCTGTGTACTTAGTTCCCAAGCTTTGGCTAATCGTTTCACAGAGCATGCTTTAGTTTTGTGTCCCATTTACTTGCGTTGAAGAGCACTGTGAAAAGCAGCTGTTGAAATTCATTGCATTTACTGCTGGATACTACTGAGAATATTATACACTACCCAGGTGATTCCAAGGCCTGATTGCACAAAAGAGTCATCTGAGGTGTCTGTAAACTACCGATCTGAGGTACTGCCTGTGAATATGTATTGTTAACAAGCACTCATGATGATTTTGATGAAACAAGTCCATGGAATAGTGGTTTGGGAAGTTTTACTATACTATGTAGTGTCTCTTTCTTAAAATCTACAGGGGTATTTTTTTCTGTCTTTAGTAGCAGGGAAAGCCTTTATTTCTTCTGGGTAAATGATATGCAGTTGTCATATGGATAGTATAAGTTTATAACTTAACATGTATCACTCATAAACTTACAAAATCCACATTTGTGACCTACTTTTGATAATTATATAGAACCTTCTGTTATATATTTTTGTGTTTGTAAAAGTTTTGTGTTACCTTTGCCTTCATTTTACTTTGTTTCCAAGCTGAGCTGATGTAACTGCTGTTGAAGATAAGAAAATTGATGTTTTTGTAAATTTGAATAGTCCTTTTGTAGGGGAAATTATGATATGTATCAGGCTGTTGGAAGTAGTAAAAGAGATCACAGATTTTTATTACTACTGTTATGGACCCCTGGGTGTTAGGAGTCCCTAGATTGAACCACTGCCTTCAAAAATTTATTCTGAATTCAGGACATAATTTACATTTTAAAATCCAACACTTGGCCTATGCATTAGGAGATTGCTATTCTAGGTATAGTTGTGCCAGTAACGAATTCTATGACCTTGTTCAAGATAAATATATTTTTTGTTGGCCTCTATTTTCTTTTTTTTCCTATTTCCTCTTGATCTTCTTTTTTTAAAATTTAATTTAATTTATTTTTTTATACAACAGGTTCTTATTAGTTATCCATTTTATACATATTAGTGTATACATGTCAATCCCAATCTCCCAATTCATCCCACCACGACAACCCAACGCCCCCGCCACGTTCCCCCCTTGGTGTCCATATGTTTGTTCTGTACATGTGTGTGTCAATTTCTGCCCTGCAGACTGGTTCATCTGTACCGTTTTTCTAGGTTCCACATATATGCGTTAAAATATGATATTTGTTTTTCTCTTTCTGACTTACTTCACTCTATATGACAGTCTCTAGATCCATCCACGTCTCTACAAATGACTCAGTTTCATTCCTTTTTATGGCTGAGTAATATTCCATTGTATATATGTATCACATCTTCTTTATCCATTTGTCTGTCGATGGGCATTTAGGTTGCTTCCATGTCCTGGCTATTGTAAATAGTGCTGCAATGAACATTGGGGTGCATGTGTCTTTTTTAATTATGGTTTTCTCTGGGTATATGCCCAGTAGTGGGATTGCTGGGTCATATGGTAATTCTATTTTTAGTTTTTTAAGGAACCTCCATATTGTTCTCCATAGTGGCTGTATCAATTTACATTCTCACCAACAGTGCAAGAGGGTTCCCTTTTCTCCACACCCTCTCCAGCATTTGTTGTTTGTAGATTTTCTGATGATGCCCATTCTAACTGGTGTGAGGTGATAACCTCATTGTAGTTTTGATTTGCATTTCTCTAATAATTAGTGATGTTGAGCAGCTTTTCATGTGCTTCTTGGCCATCTGTATGTCTTCTTTGGAGAAATGTTTATTTAGGTCTTCTGCCCATTTTTCGATTGGGTTGTTTGTTTTTTTAATATTGAGCTGCATGAGCTGTTTATATATTTTGGAGGTTAATCCTTTGTCCGTTGATTCATGTGCAAATATTTTCTCCCATTCTGAGGGTTGTCTTTTTGTCTTGTTTGTAGTTTCCTTTGCTTTGCAAAAGCTTTTAAGTTTCATTAGGTCCCATTTGTTTATTTTTGTTTTTATTTCCATTACTATAGGAGATGGATCAAAAAAGATCTTGCTGTGATTTATGTCAAAGAGTGTTCTTCCTATGTTTTCCTCTAAGAGTTTTATAGTGTCCGGTCTTACATTTAGGTCTCTAATCCACTTTGAGTTTATTTTTGTGTATGGTGTTAGGGAGTATTCTAATTTCATTCCTTTATATGAAGCTGTTCAGTTTTCCCAGCACCACTTATTGAAGAGACTGTCTTTTCTCCATTGTATATCCTTGCCTCCTTTGTCATAGATTAGTTGACCATAGGTGTGTGGCTTTATCTCTGGGTTTTCTATCCTGTTCCATTGATCTGTATTTCTGTTTTTGTGCCAGTGCCATATTGTCTAGATTACTGTAGCTTTGTAGTATAGTCTGAAGTCAGGGAGTCTGATTTCTCCAGCTCTGTTTTTTCCCTCAAGACCGCTTTGGCTATTCGGGGTCTTTTCTGTCTCCATACAGATTTTAAGGTTTTTTGTTCTAGTTCTGTAAAAAAATTCCATTGGTAATTTGATAGGGATTGCATTGAATCTGTAGATTGCTTTGGGTAGTAGAGTCATTTTCACAATATTGATTCTTCCAGTCCAAGAACATGGTATATCTCTCCATCTGTTTGTGTCATCTTTAATTTCTTTCAGCAGTGTCTTATAGTTTTCTGCATACAGGTCTTTTGTCTCCCTAGGTAGGTTTATTCATAGTTATTTTATTCTTTTTGTTGCAGTGGTAAATGGCAGTGTTTCCTTAATTTCTCTTCCAGATTTTTCATCATTAATGTATAGGAATGCAAGAGATTTCTGTGCATTAATTTTGTATTCTGCAACTTTACCAAATTCATTGATTTGCTGTAATAGTTTTCTGGTGACATCTTGAGGATTCTCTATGTATAGTATCATGTCATCTGCAAACAGTGACAGTTTTACTCCTTCTTTTCCAATTTGGATTCCTTTTATTTCTTTTTCTTCCTGGATTGCTGTGCCTAAAACTTCCAAAACTATGTTGAATAATAGTGGTGAGAGTGGGCAACCTTGTCTTGTTCCTGATCTTAGTGGAAATGGTTTCAGTTTTTCACCATTGAGGACGATGTTGGCTGTGGGTTTGTCATATATGGCCTTTATTATGTTGAGGAAAGTTCCCTATATGCCTACTTTCTGCAGGGTTTTTATCATAAATGGGTGTTAAATTTTGTCAAAAGCTTTTTCTGCATCTATTGAGATGATCATGTGGTTTTTATTCTTCAGTTTGTTAATATGGTGTATCACATTGATTGATTTGCGTATATTGAAGAATCCTTGCATCCCTGGGATAAATCCCATTTGATCATGGTGTATGATCCTTTTAATGTGTTGTTGGATTCTGTTTCCTAGTATTTTGTTGAGGATTTTTGCATCTATATTCATCAGTGATATTGGTGTGTAATTTTCTTTTTTTGTAGTATCTTTGTCTACTTTTGGTATCAGGGTGAAAGTGGCCTCGTAGAATGAATTTGAGAGTGTTCCTTCCTCTGCAAACTTTTGGAAGAGTTTGAGAAGGATGGGTGTTAGCTCTTCTCTAAATGTTTTGTAGAATTCACCTGTGAAGCCATCTGGTCCTGAAATTTTGTTTGTTGGAAGATTTTTAATCACAGTTTCAATTTCATTACTTGTGATTGGGCTATTCATATTTTCTATTTCTTCCTGGTTCAGTCTTGGAAGGTTATACCTTTCTAAGAATTTGTCCATTTCTTCCAGGTTGTCCATTTTATTGGCATAGAGTTGCTTGTAGTAGTCTCTTAGGATGCTTTGTATTTCTGCGGTGTCTGTTGTAACTTCTCCTTTTTCATTTCTAATTTTATTGATTTGAGTCCTCTCCCTCTTTTTCTTGATGAGTCTGGCTATTGGTTTATCAATTTTATCTTCTCAAAGAACCAGCTCTTAGTTTTATTCATGTTTGCTCTTGTCTTCTTTGTTTCTATTTCATTTATTTCTGCTCTGATCTTTATGATTTCTTTCCTTCTACTAACTTTGGGTTGTGCTTGTTCTTCTTCCTCTAGTTCCTTTAGGTGAAAGGTTAGGTTGTTTATTTGAGATGTTTGTGGTTTCTTGAGGTAGGATTGTATTGCTATAAATTTCCGTCTTAAAACTGCTTTTGCTGCATCTCATAGGTTTTGGATCATTGTGTTCTCATTTTCATTTGTCTCTAGGTGTTTTTTGATTTCCTTTTTGATTTCTTCAGTTACCTCTTGGTTATTTAGTAACGTACTGTTTAGCCTCCATGTGTTTGTGTTTTTTACGTTTTTTTCCCTCTAATTGATTTCTAATCTCATAGCGTTGTGGTTAGAAAGATGCTTGATATGATTCCAATTTTCTTAAATTTACTGAGGCTTGATTTGTGACCCAAGATGTGATCTATCCTGGAGAATGTTCCGTGCGCACTTGAGAAGAAAGTGTAATCTGCTGTTTGTGGATGGAATGGCCTATAAATATCAATTAAATCTATCTGGTCTATTGTGTCATTTAAAGCTTGTGTTTCCTTATTAATTTTCTGTTTGGATGATCTGTCCATTGGTGTAAGTGAGGTGCTAAAGTCCCCCACATTTTTTGTGTTACTGTCAATATTCTCTTTTATAGCTGTCAGCATTTGCCTTATGTATTGAGGTGCTCCTATGTTGGGTGCATATATATTTATAATTGTTATATCTTGTTCTTGGATTGATCCCTTAATCATTATGTAGTGTCCTTCCTTGTCTCTTGTAACATTCTTTATTTTAAAGTCTTTTCTACCTGATATGAGTATTGCTACTCCAGATTTCTTTTGATTTCCATTTGCATGGAATATCTTTCTCCATCCCCTCACTTTCAGTCTGTATGTGTCCCTAGGTCTGAAGTGGGTCTCTTGTAGACAGCATATATATGGGTCTTGTTTTTGTATCCATTCAGCGAGCCTGTGTCTTTTGGTTGGAGCACATAATCCATTCACATTTAAGTTAATTATCGATATGTATGTTCCTGTTACCATTCTCTTAATTGTTTTGGGTTTGTTTTTGTAGGTCCTTTTCTTCTCTTGTGTTTCCCACTTAGAGAAGTTCCTTTAGCATTTGTTGTAGAGCTGGTTTGGTGGTGCTGAATTCTCTTAGCTTTTGCTTATCTGTAAAGCCTTTGATTTCTCCATCAAATCTGAATGAGATCCTTGCTGGGTAGAGTAATCTTGGTTGTAGGTTCTTCCCTTTCATCACTTTAAATATGTCATGCCACTCCATTCTGGCCTGTAGAGTTACCACTGAGAAATCAGCTGTTAACCTTATGGGAGTTCCCTTTTATGTTATTTGTCATTTTTCCCTTGCTGCTTTCAATAATTTTTCTTTCTTTAATATTTGCCAATTTGATTACTATGTGTCTCGGCATGTTTCTCCTTGGGTTTATTCTGTATGGGACTCTCTGCGCTTCCTGGAGTTGGGTGGCTATATTCTTTCCAATGTTAGGGAAGTTTTCGAGTATAATCTCTTCAAATATTTTCTCGGGTCCTTTCTCTCTCTCTTCTCCTTCTGGGACCCTTATAATGCGAATGTCATTGTGTTTAATGTTGTCCCAGAGGTCTCTTAGGCTGTCTTCATTTCTTTTCATTCTTTTTTCTTTATTCTGTTCCGCGGCAGTGAATTCCACCATTCTGTCTTCCAGGTCACTTATCCGTTCTTCTGCCTCAGTTATTCTGCTATTGATTCCTTCTAGTGTAGTTTTCATTTCACTTATTGTATTGTTCATCTCTGTTTGTTCTTTAATTCTTCTAGGTCTTTGTTAAACATTTCTTGCATCTTCTCGATCTTTGCCTCCATTGTTTTTCCGAGGTCCTGGATCATCTTCAGTATCATTGTTCTGAATTCTTTTTCTGGAAGGTTGCCTATCTCCAGTTCATTTAGTTGTTTTTCTGGGGTTTTGTATTTTTCATTCATCTGGTACATAGCCCTCTGCCTTTTCATCTTGTCTGTCTTTCTGTGAATGTGGTTTTTGTTCCACAGGCTGCAGGATTGTAGTTCTTCTTGCTTCTGCTGTCTGCCCTCTGGTGGATGAGGCTATCTAAGAGGCTTGTGCAAGTTTCTTGATGAGAGGGACTGGTGGTGGGTAGAGCTGATTGTTGCTCTGGTGCGCAGAGTTCAGTAAAACTTTAATTTGCTGAACTGCTCATGGATGGGGCTGGGTTTCCTCCCTGTTGGTTGTTTGGCCTGAGGCAACCCAACACTGGATCCTACCTGGGCTCTTTGGTGGGGCTAATGGTGGACTCTGGGAGGGCTCAAGCCAAGGAGTACTTCCCAGAACTTCTGCTGCCAGTGTCCTTGTCCCCACGGTGAGCCACAGCCACCCCCCGCCTCTGCAGGAGACCCTCCAACACTAGCATGTAGGTCTGGTTCAGTCTCCTACAGGGTCACTGCTCCTTCCCCTGGGTCTGTTGTGCACACTGCTTTGTGTGTGCCCTCCAAGAGTGGAGTCTCTGTTTCCCCCAGTCCTGTTGAAGTCCTGCAAGCAAATCCCGCTAGCCTTCAAAGTCTGATTCTCTAGGAATTCCTCCTCCTGTTGCCTGACCCCCAGGTTGGGAAGCCTGATGTGTGGCTCAGAACCTTCACTCCAGTGGGTGGCCTTCTGTGGTATAAGTGTTCTCCAGTTTGTGAGTCACCCACCAAGCAGTTATGGGACTTGATTTTATTGTGATCGCGGCCCTCCTACCATCTCATTGTGGCTTCTCCTTTGTCTTTGGATGTGGGGTATCTTTTTTCGTGAGTTCCAGTGTCTTCCTGTCGATGATTGTTCAGCAGTTAGTTGTGATTCCGGTTCTCTTGCAAGAGGGAGTGAGAGCACATCCTTCTACTCCGCCCTCTTCTAGGAGTCTTGGCCTCTATTTTCTCATCTTCACAATGGGCACAGTAAGTCCCTTTCACCTTTACAGGATTATTATGAAAATCATATGATAAACTTTGAGCACCTACTTTGTGCTCGACACTTTTCATAGACATACATGCATTACTTCATTTAATTCTCTAAAGAACCCAATGAGGTAAGTATTGTTTTTGCCCAGTTTACAAATGAGGAAATTAAGCTCAGTGAGGTTCCATAATTTATTTAAGATTATACATCTGAAATGGAGTTTGATCTTTTTGACTTCAGAGCCCAAATTTGTAATCATTAAGTCTGTACTATTTAGTATGGATCATCTTGTTGCAGGAACAAACAACGCTGAATCTTATGGCTTAAAATCACAAAAGTTCTTTCCTTATTTTTGCTACATATTTTTGGTTGCTTAAGGGTCTGATTCATGTCATCATCTTTGTAGGACCCAGCTTGACGGAGTAACTGTCATCTCTAGCATTGTTGGTCACCTCGACAGAGGTAAAGAGTGTGTGATGCATTATGCACTGGCTCTTAAAGCATCCACCCAGAAGTGACACATATCACTTCCACTCATGCACCGTTGACCAGAACCAGGCAGATGGCTGTACCCAGTGTTTGTGTATAGGGAAAGCAATCCCATTATGTGGTGGAAAGGAGGAGAAATATAAACATTTGGTGAGCAGCAGGAATGACCACCACATTTTTCTAATGTACTTATCTAAATAAAACTATTATTATTATGACTATGAACACTGTTCTTACCTAAGAAGCAGTGAAGGTGGGTTCATGTTTACAGTTTTTTTTTTAATTAATTAATTATTTATTTATTTATTTATTTGGCTGTGTTGGGTCTTCGTTTCTGTACGAGGGCTTCCTCTAGTTGCGGCAAGTGGGGGCCACTCTTCATAGCGGTGCGCAGGCCTCTCACTGTCGTGGCCTCTCTTGTTGCAGAGCACAGGCTCCAGACGCGCAGGCTCAGTAATTGTGGCTCACGGGCCCAGCTGCCCCGCGGCATGTGGGGTCCTCCCAGACCAGGGCTCGAACCCGTGTCCCCTGCATTAGCAGACAGATTCTCAACCACTGCGCCACCAGGGAAGCCCATGTTTACAGTTTTTTGAACAATCTCTCTTATAAGTCATACTATAAAGGCTGCTTATATGCTACAATTAAAAAAAACAATAAATAAATAAGTTAGAATATGAGCTGTTTAAGCTGGAATATTTTTATGTAGTTTTCTTCTCATAGAAGGGTATGGTTTTTAGCTTACCGAAATATATTAGAAGAAAAAAAATAACAGAAGAAATGAAAGCACAACAAATGGGTTATATATTAATTGGAATGAATGCCATGAACATTTAAAGAGGTTTGCTATGCCTTTTGGGCCTGGCTGATTTGAGAGAAATTTAATGCATGTGATTGTCACGATGTTTAACATAGCCATTTATCATTTTCAAAGTGCTCCTACAAAATTAAATGAACTAATGCATGTGAAAGAGCTTTCTGTAAATTGTGAACGCTTTTTGCAAATGTAACATTATTATTGTCACATGATCTCACTTGATCCTTAAAATTACCTTGTGAGGTAGACCCAATACTGTTTGTTGTTGTTGTTGTTTCCATTGTCTTTATTTACAGTAGAGGAAACTCAGAAGTATTAAACTACTCTCCATGACTATATGGTTAGTAAACAGAGGACTTGGGACTAGAACTCCAGTCTGTAACTCCTAGCTCAGCCCTTCTCCCACTGCGCAGCACTGCCTCTTCAGTCAAATTCTTGGGTGTAACTGAAATGCAGCCTAGAGAAATTAAAAACGACCCACTTGGAAGAGGCAAAGATAATTCTTAATTTCCCAATATATAACTGGCATTGTGCATGCAAACACGCTGAGGGAACAGAATCCGCTACCTTCTGATAAGGAGCTCCTGAAAGGACAGAATCATTCTAAGGCCTAACATTAAGAGTGAGAAAACGGTCTTTCCAAGGGGCCAATTAGAGGCTTGATGGCCCGAAGTATCCTTCAGAATGTCATAGCTCAAGGAAGCTGAGGAAAGGTAGTTATGCCTGCCTTGAAGAAATGTGCAAAGTAGGTTAGCAGCACTGCTTCCATTTTTGTGAAAGAGAATGCCTTTCTAATTTTAGAGTCTTTCAAGAGGTGGGTAGGCTTTTGTGTGAGGGGAAGCTTTTCTCAGTGCTCATTTCCAGAGGTGCCTGTGAAATCATTTTATATCCTGTTTGGAAAAGGAAGACAATATGGTGGAAATGAAAACTGAGTTTGCATAAAAAGTTATCTTCCCCAGAAGAGACGGTGGAAATAAGGCTCCACAGGCATACTTATTACTTTTTTCCCGAAGTTATAGAGATGTTTGTTATCAGTTCAATGCAGGTATTGGGCTCCTTTAACTGTAATGTGTCTCCTGATGTTAAATAGTAGGAACTATTTATTTA
This sequence comes from Balaenoptera physalus, assembly GCF_965194825.1. Lineage (NCBI taxonomy): Eukaryota > Metazoa > Chordata > Mammalia > Artiodactyla > Balaenopteridae > Balaenoptera > Balaenoptera physalus. The sequence continues at coordinate 106,298,297 of NC_138903.1, forward strand.
GAAGATCATTCAAGAAGGGGCAAAGACTTTTTTTTCTTAAACTCCTGGAGAGTGTTGGGTTTTCCCTAGCTTCTCATCTCCACTGTAATTTATTTTGTAAGTTCCAATTTTCAGAGTGTTAAAATGTAGCTTATAAAATGACTGTTTACTTCATAATCGATTTTTCCTCTGGTAAAACAACAAATATTCCACATGCAAATATCCCCTCAAAAGAATAGGGTTTCCACCAAGGACTGGAGTCTCTTTATTGGTTGGCAATTGTGTGTACCTTTAAGTAGCTGTGGTTGAATTATGTCTTGAGAAGCCATTTTTCAAATTTTGTTTTAACCAAAACATTTACATGTAGTAGTAGTAGTATTTTTTTGAGTTTTATTTTTTTTCCTTTCAGTTTTGAGATATAATTAACATACAGCACTGTGTAAGTTTAAGGTACACAGCATAATGGTTTGACTTACATACATCATGAAATGATTATCACAATAAGTTTAGTGACCATCCATCGCATTATAGATACAAAATTAAAGAAATAGAAAAAAAATTTTTCCTTGTGACGAGAACTCTTAGGATTTACTCTCTTAACAACTTTCATATATAACACACAGCAGTGTTAATTATATTTATCATGTTGTACATTACACCGCTAGTGCTTTTTTTATCTTATAACTGGTTGTACTTTTTGACCACCTTCATTCCCCCTACCCACCCTGCCACCCCCCTCCACCTCTGGTAACAATTTTCTATTGAGTTTCTTTGTTTTGAAGTATAACTGACCTGCAACAGTGTTAGTTCCTGTTACACAGCATAGTGATTTGATATTTCTGTACATTTCAAAATGATCACCACTATAAGTCTAGTTATGATATGTCAGCATACAAAGATATTATAGTTATTGACAACATTTCCCACACTGTACATTTCATACCCATGACTCATTTATTTGTAACCGTAAGTTTGTACCTCTTAATCTCCCTCACCTATTTCTTTCTTCCCCCCAACTCCCTGATGCTCTGTCAACCACCTGTTTGTTCTCTGTATCTATAACTCTGTTTCTGTTTTGTTATATGTGTTCATTTCTTTTGTTTTCTAGATTCCACTTATATGTGAAATCATACAGTATTTGTCTTTCTCTGTCTGACTTATTTCACTTAGCATAATACCTTCTAGGTCCATCCATGTTGTTACAAATAGCAAGATTTCATTCTTTTTTACGGCTGAGTAATATTCCACTCTATAAATATACCATGTCTTCTTTATCCACTCATATATTGATGGGCACTTAGCTTGCTTTCATATCTTGGCTATTGTGAATAATGCTGCTGCTAACACAGGGGTGCATATATCTTTTCTCATTAGTGTTTTCATTTTCTTCGGATAAATAACCAGAAGTGGAATTGCTGGGTCATATGGTAGTTCTGTTTTTAATCATTTGAGGACTCTCCATACTGCTTTTCATAGTGGCTGCAGCAATTTATATTCCCACCAGCAGTGCACAGGGGTTCCCTTTTCTCCACATCCTTGCCAACACTTATTTTTTGTTGTCTTTTTAATAGCCATTCTGACAGGTGTGAGGTCATATCTCATTTTGGTTTTGATTTGCATTTTCCTGATGATTAGTGATGTTAAGCATCTTTTCATGTTCCTTTTGGCCACCTGTATGTCTTCTTTGGAAAAATATCTATTCAGATCCTCTGCCCATCTTAAAATCAGATGTTTTTTTGATGTCGAGTTGTATGAGTCCTTTGTATAGTTTGGATATTAACCTCTTGTTGGATATATTATTTGCAAATATCTTCTCCCATTAAGTACGCAGCATTTTCGTTTTGCTGATGGTTTCCTTCACTGTGTAAAAGCTTTTTAGTTTGATGTAGTCCCATTTGTTTATGTTTTCTTTTGTTTCCCTTGCCTGTGAAGACATATTAAAAAAATATTACTAGGACTGTTGCCAAAGAATATACTGCCTATGTTTTCTTCTAGCAGTTTTATGGTTTCATGCCTTACATTTAAGTCTTTAATCCATCTTTAATTAATTTTTGGGCATGGCATGAGAGAGTTGTCCAGTTTGATTATTTTGCATGTGGCTGTCCAGTTTTCCCAACACCATTTATTGAAGAGGTTGTCTTTTTCCCATGTGTATTCTTGCCACCTTTGTCATAGATTGATTACCCACATAAGTGTGGGTTCATTTCTGGGCTCTGTCTTCTGTTCCATTGCTCTATATGTCTGTTTTTGTACCAGTCCCATACTGTTTGATTACTGTAGCTTTGTACTGATAGTATATTTTGCAATCAGGGAGCATGAGACCTCCAGCTTTGTTCTTCTTTTTTAAGGTTGTTTTGGCTATTCAGGGTCTTTTGTATTTTCATACAAATTTTTGAATTCTTTATTCTAGTTCTGTGAAAAATGTCATGGGTGTTTTGATGGGGCTTGCATTGAATCTGTAGATTGCCTAGGCAGTATGGTCATTTTAACAATATTAATTCTTCTAATCCAAGAACATGGTTTTATTTTTTTTCATTTTTTTGTCATCTTCAATTTCTTTTTTCAGTGTTTTATAGTTTTCCTATTACAGGTCTTTTATGTCCTTAGTTAGATTTATTCCCAGGTATTTTATTTTATTTTTTTGGATGTGATTTTAAATGGGACTGTTTTCTTAATTTCACTTTCTGATAGTTCCTTGTTAGTGAATAGAACCACAACAGATTTCTATATATTAATTTTGTATCCTGCAATTTTATTGAATTCATTGAAGATTTCTAGTAGTTTTTTGGTGGTGTCTTCAGGATTTTCTATGTATGGGATCATGTCATTGGCAAGCAGTGACAATTTTACTTCTTCCTTTCCAATTTGGATTCCTTTTATTTCTTCTCTGACTGCTATGGCTAGGACTTCCAATACTATGTTGCATAAAAGTGGTGAGAGTGGGCATCATTGTCTTGTTCCTTATCTTAGAGGAAATGATTTCAGCTGTTCATTGACTGTGATGCTAGCTTATCATATACAGCCTTTATTATGTTCAGGTATGCTTCTATACCCACTTTGTTGAGAGCTTTTATCATAAATGGAGTTTGAATTTTGTCAAAAGCTTTTTCTGCATCTATTGAGATGGTCATATGATTTTTATTCTTCAATTTGTTAATGTCATGTATTACATTGATTGAATTGTGGATATTGAACCATTTTTGCATCCCTGGGATAAATCCCACTTGATCATGGTATGTATGATCGTTTTAATGTATTATTATTATTTTTTAAAATAAATTTATTTATTTATTTATTTATCTTTGGCTGTGTTGTTTCTTCGTTTCTGTGCGAGGGCTTTCTCCAGTTGTGGCGAGCAGGGGCCACTCTTCATCACGGTGTGCGGACCTCTCACTGTCACGGCCTCTCGTTGCGGAGCATGGCTCCAGACGCGCAGGCTCAGTAGTTGTGGCGCACGGGCTTAGTTGCTCCGCAGCATGTGGGATCTTCCCGGACCAGGGCTTGAACCCGTGTCCCCTGCATCGGCAGGCAGACTCTCAACCACTGTGCCACCAGGGAAGCCCCTTAATATATTCTTGAATTTGGTTTGCTGATGTTTTGTTGAGGATTTTTACATCTGTGTTCATCAGTGATATTGGCCTCTAATTTTCTTTCTTTCTTTTTTTTTTTTAATACCTTTGTCTGGTTTTGGTATCAGGGTGATGCTGGACTCATAGAATGAGTTCAGAAGCATTCCTTCCTCTTCAGTTTTTTGGAATAGTTTGGAAAGGAAGGGTGTTGGCTCTTCTCTAAATGTTTGGTAGAATTCACATGTTAAACTGTCTGGTCCTGGACTTGTGATTGTTGGGATTTTTTTTTAAATTACTGATTCAGTTTCATTACTGGTAATTGGTCTGTTCATATTTTCTATTTCTTCCTGATTTGGTCTTGGAATATTTTAATTTCTTTCAGAATTTTTTCATTTCTTCTAGGTTGTCCATTTTATTGGCATATAATTGTTTGTAGTACTCTCTTGTGACCCTTTGTATTTCTGTGGTGTTGGTTGTAACTTCTCCTTTTTCATTTCTGATTTTATTGATTTGGGCCCTCTTGTTTTTTCTTGATGAGTTTAGCTAAATGTGTATCAATTTTGTTTTTCTTTTCAAGGAACCAGCTCATAGTTTCATTGATCTTTTCTATTTTTTTTAGTCTCATTTATCTCATTTATTTCTACTCTTATCTTTATGATTTCTTTCCTTCTATTAAGTTTGGGTTTCATTTGTTCTTCTTTTTCTAGTTCCTTTAGATGTAAGTGTAGGTTGTTTGAGATTTATTTTGTTTACTGAGGTAGGCTTGTATAACTATAAAATTTCCCCTTTGAAATGCTTTTGCTGTGTCCTATAGATTTTGGATCATTGTGTTTTCATTTTCATTTGTCTCCAGGTATTTTTTTGATTTTCTCTGTGATTTCCTCAGTCACCTTTCACTTTGATTTCTTCAGTAACCCATTGGTCGGTTAGTATTAGGTTGGCCAAAAAGTTCATTCGGGTTTTTCTGTAGCATGAAAAACCCAAATGAACTTTTTGGCCAGCCCAATAGAATATTGTTTACCCTCTTCGTGTTTGTATTTTTTGCAGGGTTTCTTTTTTTTTTTTTTTTTTTTCAAATTAATTTATTTATTTTTGGCTGTGTTGGGTCTTCGTTTCTGTGCGAGGGCTTTCTCCAGTTGCAGCGAGTGGGGGCCACTCTTCATCGCGGTGCGCGGGCCTCTCACTATCACGGCCTCTCTTGTTGCGGAGCACAGGCTCCAGATGCGCAGGCTCAGTAGCTGTGGCTCACGGGCTTAGTCGCTCCGCGGCATGTGGGATCCTCCCAGACCAGGGCTCGAACCCATGTCCCCTGCATTGGCAGGCAGATTCCCAACCACTGTGCTACCAGGGAAGTCCCTGCAGGGTTTCTTTTTATAGTTGATTTCTAGTCTCATAGTGTTGTGTTTGGAGAGGATGCTTGATGTGATATCACTCTTGTTAAATTTACTGAGACTTGTTCTGTGGCCTGGCGTGAGATCTGTCCTGGAGGATGTTCCATGTGCACTTGAAAAAAATGTGTATTCAGCTGCTTCTGAATGGAATGTTTTATATATGTTTATTAACTCCATTTGGTCTAATGTGTTATTTAAGGCCACTGTTTCCTTATTGGTTTCCTGTGTGGATCATCTGTCCGTTGATGAAAGTGGGGTGTTAAAGTTCACTTTTATTATTGTGTTACTGTAAATTTCTCCCTTTGTGTCTGGTAACATTTGCTTTACATATTTAGGTGCTCCTATGTTGGGTGCATATACAGTATATTTACAATTGTTCTATCTTCTTCTCCAATTGATGCCTTGATCACCGTTTTTGTCTTTTGTTACAGTCTTTGTTTTAAATTCTATATTGTCTGGTGTAAGTATTGCTACCCCAGCTCTCTTTTTATTTCCATTTGCATAGAATACCTTTTTCCATCCTCTCACTTGCAGTTTGTGTGTGTCTTTAGATCTGCAGTGAGTGACTTATAAGCAGACATAGATGGGTTTTGCTTTTGTGTCCATTCAGCCACTCTGTTGATTGTATCGTTTAGTCCATCTACTTCTAAAGTAATTATTGATAGGTATTTACTTACTGCCATTTTGTTAATCATTTTTGGGTTGTTTTATAGCTCGTTTTTGTTCCTTTCTTCTTCTTTTGCTATTTTCCTTTGTGATTTGATGACTATCTTTAGTGTTAAGTTTGGATTCCTTTCTCTTTTTTGTATCTGTTGAAGACTTTTGGTTTGTTACCATGAGGTTTATATATAGCAATCTTTATATATCTATATATCTATCTATAGCTATCTCTATATATACATGATTGTTTTAAGTTGTAGATTTCTTAAGTTGAAATGCATTTTACTTAACAACCCTTCATTTTTCCTCCCTCCGTGGACATTTACGGTTTTTGACCCTTGAACAACATGGGTATAAACTGTTTGGGTCCATGTATACATGAATTTTTTTTTCAAAACTAAATACTACAGTACTACACGATCTGCAGTTGGTTGAATCCTTGGGTGCAGAACTGTGGATGCAGAGGAACCATGGATATGAAGGGCTGACTATAAGCTGTATGCAGGTCTTCAACTGCGTGGAGTGTTGGCGTGCCTAATCCTTGTACTGTTCAAGGTTCAACTGTAATTACACCTGCAATGACTCTTTCCAAATAAGGTCACGTTCTGAGGTACTGAGGATTAGGACTTATCTTTTTGGGGGACACAAGTCAACCTGTAACACGTTCTAACAATTACCCTGTATCATTCTCCATCTCTTATTTCTGTACTTGCTGAATGAGTTATCTGTACTCACTGTCTATGCTTTCACGCCTCATTGTACTTAAATAAGTGCCTATTATCAACACTCCTCTAAAGCTACTTTTACTAGCCTCCTTGTACAATGTCCAGTGGAAACTTCTGTTTTTTATCTTACTTGCCCTCCTAGAAACATTTGACATTGCTGGCCATTCCCTTCTTAAATTTCTTTTCCTGTGACTGAAATCTTTCCTTGCTTACTTCTACTTCTAGGAACTCTTTCTCCTTGTTGTTGCCTCTTCTGTCCATCTCTTAAATGTAGGTGTTTTTCAGGGTTCTCTTCTAGGCCCCCTTCTCACTCCACATAATTTCTCAATCTTATCCATCCTGATGGTTTAAGTTACTAAATACATGCAGATGATTTTGAAATCTCTGTCTTCAGCTCCTGTCTCTTTCCTGAGTGTCACACCCATCTTAGGTGCCTCCCCAGTAGATTAACTTGGATGTCCCACAGGCACTTCAAAGCTAAAATCATCTTCTTTCCACAACACCTGATCTCTCTTATTTTTTGTGTTTTAAATATTTCAATCCAACTGATTTTATTTTTATTTAAGGAATGGCATAGGGTTGCAGCCTTTCTTATATGTCACATGATTAGCCAGTCAACACAAACTTATTTATTGAATAATCTCTCTTTTCCTCACCAACTTGAAATGCCACGTTTATCTCAAACTATTACTATATTTGGTTAGGTCTATTTTCATTCTGTCTAATCTTGTTCAGTGATCTATGTATCTGTTTCTTCTTTATTACCAAAAAGTTTTAATTATTGAAGCTACATAATTGTTTTAATAGACAATGACTGTGCTCTTGAAAATTTGACCTATCTCCCCTTTATTCTTTTGGTTTTTCATTGTCAGTAGAAACCTCTTATCCTATATGATTTTCATGAGTGCCACACAGTACCCTAAACTTTTCATGCTTATTGTGATTCTAGCATTTGGATAGACACTAGGCTGTTAATTCTAATGGAAATCTTGGGGGAAGGAGAGAATGGCTTCTACCAAAGCCTCAGTTTTTTCAACCTAATCAATTAGAGATGCTCTGTGGCTGCTACTCTGGATGGGATGGAAATTTGCAATTATCATATTCCCAGCTCTGCAATACACCATGCTGCAGCCCTGCCTCTCACCTTCAGAAATTTCTAAGAGCATCAGAAACCCAATTTCACCCTTTGTTCCTAGTGAGGAGAGTACAAAGGCTACTGTAATTTAACCTGGAAGCCTTGGGAAAGCCTTGGGCTTTCTTGTATATCCCCTGTCTTTTAAGGGGAATTAACTAAACTAAAAACCCTTAAAACATTTTAATGTATATCTAGGATATAACACTTTTATTTTTCTGCCAACAAAAAGCAAACTGATCTCTTTGGCCCCAGTCTTTGCACTCTACAAGTCATCCTCTTCCTTGTAGCTATTGTGATTTGACTCCCTGATCTCTGTCTCCAGCCTAGGTTTTTGGGCTGAGCTACTGACATACCTATACCTATACCTATACCTTCTTTTGGATATTTCAAATACAGTGTCTTTAAAATGAAAGTCATAGTCCTCCCTCTGAAACCTATTTTCTTTCAGAATTTGTTCTTTTGGTAAATGACCCCCCACCTCCAGAAATACAGTAATCAATCTCAGTCATTTCCTCAACTATTTCAACAGCCTCCTAACTGTTGTTCTTGTTTCCTCTTCAGTTCCTCTCCCAGCTATTCTCTACTCAGTAGTTGAAAGAGCTTTCTAAAATACAAATCTTAACACAGCAAATTCCTGCTTAAATCTATTTAATGACCTCCCATTGCTGTTAGATTAAATATAAATGATCTTACCATAGCCTGCAAACCGTGAATAGTCTGCCCACCTCTATACTTTCTTTTTTCTTTTTTCCCCATGTCCTGTCCACTGACAGTCATGGATATTTTGCCTTCTAAATACATTCTGAATGTATCTATAGATCTCCATCTCTAGTATCATCACCCCATTTCAAGCCACCATTTTTTCTTTACTTCATGTTCATTTTTTAGGTGACTGACTGGTTTTCCTGATTCCATTCTTATCTTCCTTCAATCCATCTCCACACAACAGTTAGAGTAATCTGTTAAATGTTAAATATAGATATGCTCCTGTAACTGCTCTGCTTTTAACTACTCTTTTATACACAGCATAAAATGCCATCTTTTTAGTATAACATACAAGACCCTCCATGATCTTACTTTATCCCTATAATTTTCAGCCGTGCCTCAATATTCATTCTCCTTGTACTGTAGCTTTAACAATAATTATGATAATAAAAAACATAATCATCCCAAATATTACTAGCAGTTACCAATTATTAACCATCTTTAATATACTAGCTCTGTAAATATCTTTAATTCTCAAAACAATTTTTCTATTTAGGTATTATAGAATCACTGATATAGCTTCACTGTTAATTAGGATCCTAGCTACTGGTTTGAGATAAAAATATTCTTTATCATGTTAAATGATTATCCTATTTCAAGTTTACTAAGAGATTTTATTAGGAATGCAACATAGAATTCAATAAATACCTTTAATATACGTTAAGATGGTCATATAGATAATTTTTCATTGCTCTGTTGATATGGGATGTATTATGGTTGTAGATTTCTAATATTAAAGGAATTTGAGGAATTAATTGTACGGTATCATGGTATTTTAATATACTGCTATATTTGATTAGTATTTTATTTAGCATTTTTAGACCTATATTCATAAGTGAGATGGGTCGCTATCTTTTGTATGTGCTTATGTGTGTGTGTGCACATGCATATATGTCCTGTCTTTATCAGCTGTGATATCAGAATTGTGCTGCTCTCATAAAATGGTAAATTTATTTAATATTCTTCAATTGCTTGTTTTATATCTATCTCCCTCATTAGATTATAAGCTCCATGAGGGCAGGAATCATGACTAAGGATATTCCTAGCATAGAATATTATAATCAATATATAAATATTTGCTGAATGTTTGAATGAATCCTCATGTTACAGATAGAAAGCTGAGACTTAGAGTGTTTAATCAACTTGTCCTGAGTCATACAGTTAGAAAATGGCAGAGCTGGTCCTAGGAATGTAATAGAACCTAATGGCCCAGACTTGAGTAGGAATATAGTATGCCAGGGTTGGAATTTTGACTTTGCGATTAGAATTTTTAAAATGGAAAATCAAGTCTCAAAGTAGTCTAGTAACTATCTTCTCTTGTCTTGGTTCAGACTTACGGGCACCATTCTGACTCCAGAGTCTGTGCAACTGCTTCTTTATTATGCTGCCTCTCAAACTACTTGCAGTTCCTCATATATGCAGGGTTATTGCATAAATGTTTTGTCCAAACTGGGACAATTCTGAGAATGAAAGGGGCTGCTATTTATAACTATGCCTGGATAACAGGAGTAATTGGGAGTGTCTTGGATACTGGGAGGTATGGTCTTCCTACACATACATACGTGGTATGTTGTCTCTCATATCCACACCTTTGCCCATGCTGTGTCTTCTGCTTGAAATGCCATTTCTCCTTTGTCTAAGCCCACTCTTACTAATTGTTCAAATGCTTTCTGCTCTGGGAAGCCTTGTCAGGCTCCTCCTTTCCTCTGGACTTAGTCAAATGTTTTACCCTTGTGTGTCTTCAGCACTGTGTGATTATTCCATTCCAAGATTTATCATACTCTCCTGTAACTATGTGTTCATCTTCCTGATAGACCATGAGCTGCCTGAGGGCAGGGACAATATCTTTATTTTCCCCTGGTGCCTAGCAGTGCTTGGCACTCACTAATTATTTGTTGAATATGTGAATGCATAAATAAATGAATGAACAGCAAAATCAAATTGTTCTCTCCATACCAGAGAACTGCTATCTTTTGTGAAGGGAGTAGGGCAGGAAAATATGTTCATGGTTTTCACTTGACATGCATGACTGAGATCTCTCCACTGTTAGGCCTTTAGGAAACATTAGGGCAGGAACAGATGGCCTCACCATGCTATGAGGTTTGCTAAAAGAGGGCCTAAACAATACAGTTTCCACTAGTGTGCCACATTATCTGGAATGCCGCCATCACAGCCATCCCTTTAGGGGTGAATACTGTCTCCAGATGGCCACTCCTAAAATGTTACATATATTATCTGAGAGAAGTAACCCTTCTAAATGATCCGTATTTCTTCTACCCACTTAGATTTTTCTGGGAATCAGATATAATATGTGGAATGTGTGAATTTGGGTGGCAGTTTGGGAGGTCCAGTGGATGGAGTTTTCCTTGTCTGCAAATATTTATCCATGTGATTGATATCTGTCTCCTCCACTGTGCTGTGGGCACTGTGAAGGCAAAGGTATGTCTTCTTTGTAAACCAAAGCACCCAGCATAGTGCCTGACTTATAATAGGTGTTCAATAATATTTACTGACTAACAATTCTGGCTCATATACCACTTTGTACGTATTTATAGGCCTTATATCATCGAGTCTTGTTTATTTACATATTGTTAGACCCTGCTTTTATGCAGCCTCTCTAGAACTGACGTACAGTAAACTTGTGAGTTCAGCCTGCCCAGCCCAGCATCTAAACTGACCACTGCAGGATCTGTGTCACCAACTGGAGCGTAATTTCTTTTACATCCCCAAACCTGGACCTGGTAATTTGTGTGTGTGTGTGTGTAGGCCACGCCTTAGGGCCCCTGGGTGTTTAAGGAACCATAGCCTTCCTGCTAACTCTTTCTGTTCTGAACTTCAGATAACCCTGACTGCTTCTTGCCAATTCCCCTTCTCCACCTTCTTGGGGTTGGATAATGCGTCTTGTATGCTCAGGGTTGTGGCTGTGGCTCTCAATCACAAGATTGGATTATAATTCTCAGTTGAGAGTATGAGCTTCTTGGCACCTTGTTTTGTTCATTGCTATACTTCTGATATCCAGGATATTTCTTGGCGCAGAGTAGGTTTTCAGTACATTCCCAATGAATGAATGAATAATGGAGCCCTTTGCAGTGAAGGCATATCTGCTGTTGGGAGGGGGATGGTCTTGGACAGTAATAGTAATAGCCACCATAGCTAAAATTTATTATTTGAGTATTCTGTGTCAAGCCTTGTCCTAAGCATTTTAAGAACTTTTTTCTAATTGGCATAATAATGTTATAAAGCAGGTAGTATTATCTCCTTTTTACAGATTACTAAACTGAGGCTCAGAGAGATTAGCAACATGACTAAGATCACATACTAACGGGTGACAAACCCATATTATTGATTCCAGAACCCCCATACTTTCCATTTCATCATAAGAGAGGGTACTGCATAGGTGGCAGTGGGGTGGCAATTCGGGGGGCACAGATGGGTTAGGGAGGTGGTATGGATACTAAAGATAGAGTCCATTGCCTGACATGTTTGCCAGATACCAGCTCTGTTGCCCTTTGAATCTGAAGTTATGCTGTAACCAGAAGAGTCAGGCTGTCCATCTCTGAGAAGTCTGTGGCTCAGTAAGCACTGAGAGCAGACAGGGCACTGAAGGTGGGCAGCCATCAGTTGTCTGTGCTGGGAGGTGGCTCTCTGTTATTCACTACTGCTCTGTGCAGACTGGTCAGGGTGCTGGAGTTACTGCTTACATAGGATTTTAAGCTGAGGGAAATAGTTTAATTTTGGATTATCTGTTTGTTTCTCTAAGATAAAACCTCAGGTTGATTCATGCATGAAATTTGTTCTTCTCTCCTTCTCTCTCTCCCACTCCTTCCTCCCCCCTTTCTCTCTCCCCTTCTCCCTCTCTCTTTCTCCCTCAGCAATAAATCTGTTGAAAATCTTTTGCGGTAATTTATTCTATTTGGTGGAATTTGAATGGAAGTGAACAAAAATACAAAGGTAATTATGTTAGACTTTAAAAAAATCCCTGAAACTCAAAGGAAGTGCTGAATTATGGGGAGATCACTCACACACTTGTGCCAGCTTTGGCTGATTTGGAGGTGGTGGATATTATGGGTTACCTAGCAGTTTATAAAGATTCTAGCCTCTTGCTTTTTACCCAGGTTGCTGGGGACTTCATCTGTCTGTAATGTATTTCAAGTAAGACTGGGCTAACCTACTGTGACTTGAAATTGCAGGTAGTGTTTAGGGTAGTGGGAAACCTATGCCCTCTAGTCCAAGGAGAAGTACCTGGGGGCAATCAATTCACTGACCAGGACTGGTGGTGAGCCTGTCATGTCTTGAATGTGTTTTCCAAAATCAGTGGTCATTTGCCTTTTTCAAAGGCACCAAGAGGGAAAACTGTTGGAATTACAGAAGAGTAGGCATGTGGTATTTCAAAGTTTTGACTCCTTAAAAGGAAAGTAGTTACTTGGTAGCAAGTAACTATTGCTATTCTCCTTGTGCATCAAAAGGTTTCTCGTTACACCCAACATATTCCTTGTGATCCAATCAGACTGGTCAGTTTTTGCTCTGCCTACTCATGTTTGCCTTTGTATCTTTGTTTATGCTGTACTCTTTGCCTGGATTACCTTTCCTATTCCTTTATAAGTAAGGCTTCACCTTTCTCTATTTCCTCCTTTTCCTCTTTTTTTCTCCTCATCCTCCTCTTCCTCTTCCCCTTTTTCCTCCTACCTCTCCTTCTCCTCTGAATAACCACAAAACACCAATGATAATAAAAAACAATGGCTTGCAATTAATGATTACTTAAGGAATTGCAACAAAGTCCCTATACATGCTAAATAGAAGCTCCTTGAATGATCTCTCTTTTGAGGAAAATGTTTTATAATCTCATGCATAAGGAGTCTGTATAACAATAGTTGAAGACCCAAAATAACTCTCAGGTACTACTTAAATGATTTTCAACCATTAACAAGAAGGAATATTCCAGAAGAACGAAGAAGAATTAAATTTGTGCAGTGGAGGGGAGTATGCAGATAATGTCTAACTGGAATGCACAGGAACTTGTGGCTACCCTATATAGAATATGACAAGCACTGTGCTGTTTTCTTTAATCTTCATTATCTTGATTAATCCTCGCAACAACCCAATGAGGAAGATAGCATTTTTAATCTTCATTTTAAAACAGATAGGGATACTGAGGTTCAGAAAGGTTAAGTAACTTGCTCAAAGTTAAGTAGCTAAGAAACAGTGGAGCTAGGATTTGAACTCATGTCAGTATTATTCCAGAGGCCACTTTACATACCGTCCTCTAGCTACAGGTCATTAAATCTACCTTTACAACTCTAGTTCAATAAATTGGCTAATAATCTGAAATATATACGCACAGTCTGAACTACTGAATCTAAAACTTGAATAAACTGTTGAACCTTGAACAACACAGGTTTGAACTGAGCAGGTCCACTTATACACAGATTATTTTTCAATAAATATGTACTATGGTAGTACTACTACATGATCCTTGGTTGGTTTAATCTGGATGCGGAACCGCAGATACAGGGGCTGACTGCAGTTACACGTGGGTTTTCAATTGTGTGGAGGATCTGTACCCCTAATCCCTGCGTTGTTCAAAGCTTGACTGTACACTCTCACAGGTTATCCTTTTTTTTTAAAAAAAATCTTTATTGGAGTATAATTGCTTTACAATGGTGTGTTAGTTTCGGCTGTATAGCAAAGTGAATCAGCTATACATATACATATATCCCCATATCCCCTCCCTCTTGCATCTTCCTCTCACCCTCCCTATCCCACCCCTCTAGGTGGTCGCAAAGCACCGAGCTGATCTCCCTGTGCTATGCGGCTGCTTCCCACTAGCTATCTATTTTACATTTGGTAGTGTATATATGTCCATGCTACTCTCTCACTTCATCCCAGCTTCCCCTTCCCCTTCCCCTTCCCCTTCCCCGTGTCCTCAAGTCCATTCTCTATGCCTGCGTCTTTATTCCTGTCCTGCCCCTAGGTTCTTCAGAACCATTTTTTTTCTTCTTTTTTTAGATTCCATATATATGTATCAACATATGGTATTTGTTTTTCTCTTTCTGATTTACTTCACTCTGTATGACAGTCTCTAGGTCCATCCACCTCACTACAAATCACTCAATTTCGTTTCTTTTTATGGCTGAGTAATATTCCATTGTATATATGTACCACAGCTTCTTTATCCATTCATCTGCCAATGGACACTTAGGTTGCTTCCATGTCCTGGCTATTGTAAATAGAGCTGCAATGAACATTGTGGTACATGACTCTTTGAATTATGTTTTTCTCAGGGTATATGCCCAGTAATGGGTTTGCTGGGTTGTATGGTAGTTCTATTTTTAGTTTTTTGAGGAACCTCCATACTGTTCTGCATACTGGCTGTAACAATTTACATTCCCACCAACAGTGCAAGAGGATTCCCTTTTCTCCACACCCTCTCCAGCATTTATTGTGTGTAGATATTTTGATGATGGCCATTCTGACCAGTGTGAGATGATATCTCATTGTAGTCTTGATTTGCATTTCTCTAACGATTAGTGATGTGGAGCATCCTTTCAAGTGTATGTTGGCAATCTACGTATCTTCTTTGTAGAAATGTCTGTTTAGGTCTTCTGCCCATTTTTGGATTGGGTTGTTTGTTTTTTGATATTGAGCTGCATTAGCTGCTTGTATATTTTGGAGATTAAACCTTTGTAAGTTGCTTCATTTGCAAATATTTTCTCCCATTCTGAGGGTTGTCTTTTTATTTCCATTTCTCTAGGAGGGGGTCAAAAAGGATCTTGCTGTAATTTATGTCATAGAGTATTCTGCCTATGTTTTCCTCTAAGAGTTTTGGAGTGTCTGGCCTTACATTTAGGTCTTTAATACATTTTGAGCTGATTTTTGTGTGGTGTTAGGGAGTGTCCTAATTTCATTCTTTTACATGTAGCTGTCCAGTTTTCACAGCACCACTTATTGAAGAGGCTGTCTTTTCTCCATTGTATATTCTTGCCTCCTTTATCTAAGATAAACCCACACACATATGGTCACCTTATCTCTGGGCTTTCTATGCTGTTCCATCGATCTCTATTTATATTTTTGTGCCAGTACCATACTGTCTTGATTACTGTAGCTTTGTAGTACAGTCTGAAGTCTGGGAGCCTGATTCCCCCAGCTCCGCTTTTCTTTCTCAAGATTGCTTTGGCTCTTCGGGGTCTTTTGTGTTTCCATACAAATTGTGAAATTTTTTGTTCTAGTTCTAGTGAAAAATGCCATTGGTAGTTTGATAGGGATTGCATTGAATCTGTAGATTGCTTTGGGTAGTATAGTCATTTTCACAATGTTGATTCTTCCAGTCCAAGAACATGGTATATCTCTCCATCTGTTGGTATCATCTTTAATATCTTTCATCAGTATCTTATAGTTTTCTGCATATGGTTCTTTTGTCTCCTTAGGTAGGCTTATTCCTAGGTATTTTATTCTTTTTGTTGCAGTGGTAAATGGGACTGTTTCCTGAATTTCTCTTTCAGATTTTTCATCGTTAGTGTATAGGAATGCAAGAGATGTCTGTGCATTAATTTTTTATCTTGCTACTTAACAAAATTCATTGATTAGCTCTAGTAGTTTTCTGGTAGCATCTTTAGGATTCTATATGTGTAGTATCATGTCATCTGCAAACAGTGAAAGCTTTACTTCTTCTTTTCCAATTTGGATTCATTTATTTCTTTTTCTTCTCTGATTGCTGTGGCTAGGACTTCCAAAACTATGTTGAATAATAGTGGTGAGAGTGGGCAACCTTGTCTTGTTCCTGATCTTAGTGGAAATGGTTTCACTTTTTCACCATTGAGAACGATATTGGCTGTGAGTTTGTCATATATGGCCTTTATTATGTTGAGGTAAGTTCCGTCTGTACCTACCTTCTGGAAGGTTTTTATCATAAATGGTTGTTGAATTTTGTCAAAAGCTTTTCCTGCATCTATTGAGATGATCATATGTTTTTTATCCTTCAGTTGGTTAATATGGTTTATCACATTAATTGATTTGCATATATTGAAGAATCCTTGCATTCCTGGGATAAACCCCACTTGATCATGGTGTATGATCCTTTGAATGTGCTGTTGGATTCTGTTTGCTAGTATTTTGTTGAGGAGTTTTGCATCTATGTTCATCAGTGATACTGGCCTGTAGTTTCTTTTTTTGTGACATCTTTGGTTTTTGTATCAGGGTAATGGTGGCCTTGTAGAATTAGTTTGGAAGTGTTCCACCCTCTGCTATATTTTGGAAGAGTTTGAGAAGGATAGGTGTTAGCTCTTATCTAAGTGTTTGATAGAATTCACCTGTGAAGCCATCTGGTCCTGGGCTTTTGTTTGTTGGAAGATTTTTAATCACAGTATCAATTTTAGTGCTTGTGATTGGTCTGTTTATATTTTCTATTTCTTCCTGGTTCAGTCTGAGAAGGTTGTGCTTTTCTAAGAATTTGTCCATTTCTTCCAGGTTGTCCATTTTATTGGCATATAGTTGCTTGTAGTAATCTTTTATGATCGTTTGTATTTCTGCAGTCAGTTGTTACTTCTCCTTTTTCATTTCTAGTTCTATTGATTTGAGTCTTCTCCATTTTCTTCTTGATGAGTCTGCCTAATGGTTTATCAATTTTGTTTATCTTCTCAAAGAACCAGCTTTTAGTTTTGTTGATCTTTGCTATCATTTCCTTCATTTCTTTTTCATTTATTTCTGATCTGATCTTGATAATTTCTTTCCTTCTACTAAATTTGGGTTTTTTTTGCTCTTCTTTCTCTATTTGCTTTAGGTGTAAGGTTAGGTTGTTTATTTGAGATATTTCTTGTTTCTTGAGGTAGGATTGTATTGCTATAAACTTCCCTCTTAGAAGTGCTTTTGCTGCATCCCATAGGTTTTGGGTCATCATGTTTTCATTGTCATTTGTTTCTAGGTATTTTTTGATTTCGTCTTTGATTTCTTCAGTCATCTCTTGGTTATTTAGCAGTGTATTGTTTAGCCTCCATGTGTTTGTATTTTTTACAGATCTTTTCCTGTAATTGATATCTAGTCTCATAGCATTGTGGTCAGAAAAGATACTTGATATGATTTCAGTTTTCTTAAATTTACCAAGGCTTGATTTGTGACCCAAAATATGATCTATCCAAGAGAATGTTCCATGAGCACTTGAGAAGAAAGTGTATTCTGCTGTTTTTGCATGGAATGCCCTATAAATATCAATTAAGTCCATTTTGTTTAATGTATCATTTAAAGCTTGTGTTTCCTTACTTATTTTCATTTTGGATGATCTGTCCATTGGTGAAAGTGGGGTGTTAAAGTTCCCTACTATGATTGAGTTACTGTAGATTTCATCTCTTATGGCTGTTAGTATTTGCCTTATGTATTGAGGTGGTCCTATGTTGGGTGCATAAATATTTACAATTGTTTTATCTTCTTCTTGGATTGATCCTTTGATCATTATGTAGTATATTTCTTTGTCTCTTGTAATAGTCTTTATTTAAAGTCTGTTTTGTCTGATATGAGAATTGCTACTCCAGCTTTCTTTTGATTTCCATTTGTATGGAATATCTTTTTCCACCCCCTCACTTTCAGTCTGTATGTGTCCCTGGTCTGTAGTGGGTCTCTTGTAGACAGCATATGTATGGGTCTTGTTTTTGTATCCATTCAACCAGTCTGTGTCTTTCGGTTGGAGCATTTAATCCATTTACATTTAAGGTAGTTCTCGATATGTATGTTCCTGTTACCATTTTTTAAGTTGTTTTGGGTTTGTTGTTGTAGGTCTTTTCCTTCTCTTGTGTTTCCTGCCTAGAGAAGTTCCTATAGCTTTTTTTGTAGAGCTGGTTTGGTCATGCTGAATTCTCTTAGCTTTTGCTTGTCTGTGAAGGTTTTAATTTCTCTGTCGAATCTGCATGAGATCCTTGCTGGGTACAGTAATCTTGGTTGTAGGTTCTTCCCTTTCCTCACTTTAAATATGTGCTCCCACTCCCTTCTGGCTTTCAGAGTTTCTGCTGAAAGATCAGCTGTTAACCTTATGGGGATTCCCTTGTATGTTAATTGTTGCTTTTCCCTTGCTGCTTTAAATATTTTTTCTTTTCATTTTATTATTGATAGTTTGATTAATATGTGTCATGGCGTGTTTCTCCTTGGATTTATCCTGTATGGGACTCTCTGCCCTTCCTGGACTTTTTTGACTATTTCCTTACCCATATTAGGGAAGTTTTCAAGTATAATCTCTTCAAATATTTTCTCAGTCCCTTTTTTTTTCTCTTCTTCTTCTGGAACCCCTATAATTTGAATGTTAATGCATTTTATGTTGTCCCAGAGGTCTCTGAGATTGTCCTTGATTCTTTTCATTCTTTTTTCTTTATTCTGCTCTGTGGTAGTTATTTCCACTATTTTATCTTCCAGGTCACTTATCTCTTCTTCTGCCTCAGTTATTCTGCTATTGTTTCCTTCTAGAGAGTTTTAAATTTCATTTATTGTGTTGTTCATCATTGTTTGTTTGCACTTTAGTTCTTCTAGGTCCTTGTTAAACAGTTCTTGTATTTTTTCCATTCTATTTCCAAGATTTTGGATCATCTTTACTATCATTACTCTGAATTCTTTTTCCTGTAGACTGTCTATTTCCTCTTCATTTGTTAGGTCTGGTGGGTTTTTACCTTGCTTCTTCATCTGCTGTGTATTTCCCTGTCTTCTCATTTTGCTTAACTTACTGTGTTTGGGGTCTCCTTTTCACAGGCTGCATGTTCGTAGTTCCTGTTGCTTTTGGTGTCTGCTCCCAGTCGGTAAGGTTGGTTCAATGGGTTGTGTTGGCTTCCTGGTGGAGTGGACTTGGTCCTGTGTTTTGGTGGATGAGGCTGGATCTTGTGTTTCTTGTGGGCAGGACCGTGTCCGGTGATGTGTTTTGGGGTGTCTGTGAACTTATTATGATTTTAGGCAGCCTCTCTGCTAATGGGTGGGTTTGTGTTCCTGTCTTGCTAGTTGTTTGGCATAGGGTGTCCTGCACTGTAGCTTGCTGGTCGTTGAGTGGAGCTGGGTCTTAGCGTTGAGATGGAGATCTTTGGGAGAGCTTTTGCCTTTTGATATTACGTGGGGCTGGGAGGTCTCTGGTGGACCAGTGTCCTGAACTTGGCTCTTCCACCTCAGAGGCTTATGCCTGACACCCAGCCAGAGCACCAAGACCCTTTTGGGAAGTCTGAGGTCTTCTGCCAGCGTTCAGTAGGTGTTCTGTCGGAGCTGTTCCACGTGTAGATGTAGTTTTGATGTATTTGTGGGGAGGAAGGTGATCTCCATCCTTTACTTCTCTGCCATCTTGAAGGCGTCCCCTTCTCCAGGTTATCTTTTAATTGTTTTGCATGAATAAGCTTGACTTTTACCTCTGAGTTAAGGTTTTTTTTTTTTTTTTTTTTTACAGTGCTGAGCATATAGTAGGTACATAAGACATACAGTTCATCTTTTTTTGTGGCTCTGAGTTTTGTCTTATTTAGTAGCGGTATATATTTGCATATTATGAAAGCCCAGACAGCCATTACTATCTCAGCCTGTGAGGAAAACCAGGTTCATCAAATCAATTGATTAGCAGCCTTTAAAAAAGTTAAACTCACCAAATTTATATTACAATTGATATATTAATTATTGAATAATGGGAGAAGTGACAATTCACGTTGAAAAGAGAAGCCAGGCTGTGGTTCTAAAAGTAGAGATTCCGTGAACAAGGAGTCTTTGTTTACTTAAACCCAGAACAACTGGATAAAACGTAATAGCAATCCAAATAACTGTTATGTATGGGTTTGTCTGGAAAGAATTGAGGTGAGGTGAGGGAACTAAATCTAGACAGTGCAAGAAGGGTAATTTGGTTGATTTTTCTCTTCATTGACCAGTTGATGTTGTAGTGACCGGTCTCAAACACATAAAGGTACATTGACTAGGTTGGCTGAATTGTTCAGGTAATAACCCGTCATAGAGTAGATAAGATAATATCTAGATAATTAAAGTTGGCTTTATAGATGGGCCACGTTCGATAAGTTGATCAATTTCTAAGAAGTAGATGTTGATGCAAACCCTCTCTTTCCTCTTTAACTTGGGTTATTGTTTCAGATATGCTTTGTCTTCAACTGGCACTAATGTATAAGATGTTAGCTTTAAGTTTTTATCTTGTTCACTTTCCTGTCAAATACAGGTGGCTTCTTTAAGAAGGCCAAAATCCATAAAATATTGAAATAGGGGGCTATACCTATTTGCATTATGAAATCATTGACAAGAAGATTTCTACCCATATTTTGCCTTAAGTATATTAACTAGTATTGAATTTATAAAATTTCCATTGATATATGTGTATAAAATATAAAAAATATATTTATAAATATATTATGTGAAGGAAGCTATAATTAATCTATAAGCCACCTATAAATGTATTGAGTTCTGGTATTGAAAGGACCCTTTGGTGAAAGCTTTTTGAAAAGGAATTATCACCTGTTATTTTTTGGCATTTGTCCCTGGAGTTTTGCTCCACTGAGTTCTCATAAAGTGGAGGTTGCCTCTATGCCAGGTTTTCCCAGCCTCAGCCCTGTTGATATTTTGGGCCAGATAATTGTTGTAGGGGTCTGTTTTGTGCATCGTAGGATGTTTAGCATTGTCCCTGGACTCTACCTCCTAGATACCAATAGCATCTCTTCCCCTCTTTATTGGTGGCAACCAAAAATGTCCCCACACTTTGCAAAATGTCCCCTGAGAGGCAAAATTGTCCCAGGTTGAGAACTACAGCACTATACAGATCTTGAGTATTAAAAAATACTTATATATTAAAATAATAATAGCAATACTTGTATAACATTTGCGGCCGGGAACAAGTGTTTTGCACATATAACTCATGTAATCCTAACAATTCTGAAAGTAGATACTCTTATTATCTAATTTTAGAGATAAGGAAATGGAGGCACAGAGTGGTTATTTGTTCAAGATAGTTGTTGTGCCAGGATATGAATCCAGGCTGGCTGGCATCAGAATCTAGACTCTGAAATGCTGCACTACAACCAGAGTTCACACCTGTACAATGGAATGGCCAGACAACAGATTTTTTTAGGAGAAACACTGTTTGCATTTTTTTCTAGTTATCCACATTGACCATCCAGAGCAATGTTGTACATGGCCAGCAGTGGGCCTGCTATGTAGAGGACTTCAGATAAAGGCTAAAGTATTATAGTTTAAGAAAAAGCTTTTTTAAATTAACTTTTTAAAATATGAACATTTATAGGTGTCCTTTGGTCACTAACCACTTCTGATTGAGTCAATGAATACTGCTATTTGACAGACTAAATGTGGCATATGTGCAGGCAGGACCCATCTTAGCGCTGAATTTAGGGTGAAACACTGATAGTGCATTCTATGTCAGTAGTTTCATGAAAAATAATGTACTTTTAGCTGAGCTTGATAGGCTCACATTGCCCAGATCTTGATCACCCAGCCTGAAGTGTGAGAGTAGTTCCAAAATGCTAGTGTATTCTTGGTGGACAGTTATGCAAAATTTTCAGGTATGAACTTTGGGTAGTTTGCAGATCAGGGAGAGACTGAAAACGTAAACCAGGACTCTTTTCTTGGATGAATAACAGGTGATATTGAAAGTCTATAATTTGATCTCTTGCTTTTGACATTGGGTCTGATTATTCTTTTACAAGTAGGTAGCATCAGACCCTTGATCAGTCACAGCCTAAAGAAGTGCATATGGCTGGAAAGCCTATATCAGTTAAGATAGTACTAATTAATTAATTCATTCATTACATTCCTTCATTCACCATTTATTAAGTCATTATAGCATAGTTATTAAGACTGCTGACTCTCAAATCAGATTCTACCTATGACATTAATTAGTTGTATGACCCTGAGCAAATTACTTAATCTTGCAAAGCCTCAGTTTCCCATTTGTAAAACTGAGACATTGTGAATAGTATATACTTCAACTTAATTGCTTTAAGGATTAAATAACATAATATATATAAAGCCCAGTAGGTGTTAGCTATTCCTAGTATTGTGTACCTAGTATATGTCACTATGTATGTCTACTAGGGGAGAGAAAACAAAGACATAAATAACTACAACACAAGGCAGAAAGTGATATGTCATGAAAGGAGGTTAGGTAAAATGCTCTGGTAGTTGAAAAGAGTATGGGAGTCCTTCTGGATGAAGAAGCAAGGAAGGAATCATAGAGGAAGTGACAGCTAAGCTGAGCCTTGAAGGAAGCATAGAATTAAGGCATACAGTTGTGAGAATGCTATTTCTAGAGTCAGCTATAAATACCTACTGGGACTGGACTGCAAATGATGACTCATCCTTTTCTTCTTCATCATCCTAGCAATTTGCAGAGAGTAAATCCACAATGGTAGCAAAATCCTGCCTACTGATGTGCCTCCTCCTTTATTTTCTATGGAGAACATAGTAAGGTATTCTTATTTCCTGCTGCAATAATAGAGGCACTAACTTCAAGGTCATGTAGTCAGCCTTAAATTAGACACAAGTCCATGAACTCTCTAAGCAATCAAGCACCATGTACATTTTTATTAGGCATTTACTCTAACCCCAAATTATGTAGTGCTTTGGGGTACAGAAGAAATATGCCCTGGAAGAAATTACTGTCACAATGGGAAATATGACATAAATACACTAAATGGTATTATAAAATAATGTAGAATCCAGTACTCAGCTATGTGGTGTGGACTCTAATAGAAGGTCTGAAAAAAAGATTGATCAGTGGAACCTGGGATGATTTTAGAAAGGAGGCTTCATAGAGGGATAAGAACTTGAGTTTTAGATTGAGAGGGGAGAGGAGAGCTTTTGAGATGGGGAAATTTATTTAGCAAAGATGATAACTCATGTATGAATGAGTGAAGATAATGTCTTTTAATTCATAGCTTAAAATTTCAGTGATGTCTGCATGTCCTCAACTGAGTGATATTTGCAGAGATGTGTTTGGATCTGCCCTGTCCTAATGCCCTCCACTCCAGGTGAATTATAAACCGTGCATATAATTGGGGTACTTTCTCAGACTCCTGCTCTTGCTGATTCTTTCCACTATCCAGAAACTGTGCATGCATGAGCTAAACGAATGTCATGTCATTGACAGGAATAATTTTCCATTTCTAGACATTTTGAGAAAATGAATAATATTGGCTCATTTCAAAAAGGGGTCTTTCAAAGTCAGCACATTCTCTGACATTCTTCTCCCTTCTTCCCCCACTTCAGTGTGTGAATCCCACTGATTTCTTAGGAAGGTGCACTGGTTGTCATGGTAAAAACCACGCTAATTGGCTTCCTCTAGTTGATGTTCTGTCAAGCTCACTGCCCCACTGAGGATTTGGAATAGAGCACTTAACTTTTTACTTCTCAGAGAACATATTCCCAGCAAGTCAGCTGCCTCGGCAGAAAATGGAAGGTATTTGAAATGTCCAATACGTTATCTGAATATCTCACCCTTCATGGGGCCAGACATACACAGTTTCACTTTCATTTGGTATCTTCTTTCCACAAAGATTGCTGATGGAAACCCAGCTGGAGATTTTTAACTGTGTTAAGTGGATTTGGGGAATTTGTAAAGAATGAAAGCATGTCAGCAGACCATTAATTGGAGAATGGAGACCTGAGTCCAAGGCAGGACTGGTCTGAAGCAAACTGTGAAGTAGTCCTCTCTTTCATTGTCGTCTTGCCCTGTTTTCCCCACTGCTAGAAGGATTGAAGGCAGGAAGAAGGAAGGCAGACAAGTCTAGTACCTCCCCCAAAAGGTGTGGTCTCAACTTCAGGCGGTTCCTGACTTCCCTTCTCTTCCAGTCTTTCAAATCAAAATGTCGCTAACTGTTTTATCATTTCACCAGGGCATTTTATCTTTGGGGGAACTTACTATAGGAAAACCGAAACTGTGGTTTTCATGGCTCTGAATGACTTAACATAACACTTACATAACTTATTATTTGAAATTGCCCTTGATGACCGTTAGGATAGATATTTTGGTATTCCTTATGTGAAATCAGGTAAATAGGTGCCATCATCTACATATTGTTTTAGTTTTGTCCTAGATTTTCTTGGTAATAGTGACTCACTGAGAAATCCTGCGATCCTGTGTAGCGCTATGCTTCAGTTTGTGAGGCTGATTCCTCTTTGGAGTAGCACATGCCTAGGTGGTATGATGTCAGGGGTTCCTGGAGGTCTTTTTCCATCTCCTGGAACACTTTTAGTGATGTTGCAAACTCACGTGAAGACCCTCTATCCCATCTATTTCTTTAAATCCACTTTTAACTGTCACTGATCCTCTATACCTCAGTGTGAATGGGTGTCAGAGAAGGTTTGGGGCACTAGCCACCTGCGGGAAAACACTGGGAAAGAAAAGTGTCCATTGGTTGTTTGAGGCTAGAAAACAACTTGACAATTTTGCCTCAGGCTGGTAGTGGGGATAATAATGATAATTATCATCATCAGGATATGGTGCCCAATTAAGTGCCTAATTGGGCATGGTGCTGTACTTAGAGAACTTCATAGACCTATCCGTTTCTGCACTGAGCCTAACACACTGTTACAGAGACTGGATTGTTGTATGGAAGTGTTAAGTCAGCCAGTGCAAAATGTGTGGTCCGCATCACACACAGGTTAAAGATCAGGTCATTTGGGGGCAGTAGAGGGCAGTGAGACTAAAAATATGAAGGGAAATGGAACATGAATATTGTTTTGGCTTTATGCCATCTCAAATGTTTATGTTTGAGCTCTCTTTCCTGCTTCAGAAAGTAATGTTACAGATTCTTTGATGATAAAGGAAGTCCTTGCTAGGCATCGGGAACATTGTTCAGAGTAACAGATCACTGTCTACTTTGGGAAATGGGGATGGAGAAGGTGAAGGTTGGTGGGTACTCACACCAAAACATCCCCTGGAAGATGGTTTTGGGTGACCTTATAGACTAAAGAGAAAAATATATGCTAAGATTTATTGAGTTCTTAACTAAGTTCCAGGTGCTGTGTGAAGCACCCTGCATTAGCTATCTCATTTAATTCTGCTAACAACCTAGTGTTACAGATGAAGAAACGGAGGAACAGAGAGTATAAAGAAGTTGCCCAAAGTCACACAGCTATACCCGCCTTCTCCCCACCCTCTGCCATATATTATACTAAATTTCTGTTATGTTTTTTCTTATCATTGGGCACTCTCTGCAGAAGGTGGATGCGTTTAGTTGAGGGCTCCATTTAATTGGATTCTGGTTAATTGAGACTTGGCTCTTTCATAGGAGGTTGCAGATGATTTATCTCAGGCATAGATTAACCCCTTACTGTCCACAAAATAACCAGATCTCAAGGTAGTTTATTGCTGGAGATTGAGGAGGCTAATATTTATACACCAAAGAAACTTGATCTATCAAAGGAGAATTAACTGAATTAACTAAAATATTTCAAAGGACCTGGAACTCTGTTGAATTCAAGCTGTTCTTCTAATCCCATTGTTGTTAAATCCCTTCCCAATAACCCACCAGCCACCCATCCATAATGGCTTGTTTACGTAGAGTTTCTTTATTTTAAAGGGAAGAAAAGCTTTGCAGCTCATAGGGTGGAGGTGAAGCCTGCCTATGCTGTAGTTCCTACAGTTTGTCCTTACGTGTTTCCATAGAAACAGGATTGTTGCTTGAACTGAAAATTTTTAGATTTGTTTTCCTTTTTTTGTTGTTTGAAACTTGTTCTCTCTTTATCAAAACTGAGGGAGAAATTCATGGCTTTCCATTCTACTGGCAATTAGTGAAGCCTGTGCACTCAGAGGAGAAAGGGCAGTCAGGACTTTTTAGTCAGATTTGCATTAACCCTTGATACCGGTGAAGAGAGATGTACATGGGTGTATGAATCCCCTTCTAATGTCTTTTCCAACTCAGTCTTTCCATTCAGCTTAACCATCTTGCCCCAGGGCAAAGGATCATTTTGGAGGAAGAGTGTAGTGAAGAGCATGGGCTCTAAAGTCAGACTGATTTGGGTTTTACTTCTGGCCATGCTACATATCAACTTATTTAACTTTGGGCAAGTAATTTAAGCACTCTGATCCTTAGATCCTCGTCTGTAAAATGGGGCATTATACTGATACTTGCTTAAAAGGAATAATGTGAAGGCATAATGCCTGAAACATGGTAAGTACTCAATTAATGGTAGGTTTTTAAAAAGTTATAAAGTATAATACTTGTACTCCCCCTGAAACCTCTTCTGTCTCTCCTAGTCTATCACACCTTTGAAGTCTTTTTCTTGAACCCCATCTCATATTGCCTGCTTTGATGTCACGTATCTTGGCACTTTTGAATTGATTGGCAATGGAGTTCTAGTTCTTTTGTTATAGATGGGAGT
The DNA here is from genome assembly GCF_965194825.1 of Balaenoptera physalus. Taxonomy (NCBI): domain Eukaryota; kingdom Metazoa; phylum Chordata; class Mammalia; order Artiodactyla; family Balaenopteridae; genus Balaenoptera; species Balaenoptera physalus. Next base: position 106,324,857 of record NC_138903.1, read on the forward strand.
TGCCTCTCAGATCACCTAGCTTGTAGTCACCTGAGAGCTGAGCACCCGGGAAATACTAATTAAATACTCAAGGGAGTAAAGACTGGGCTCTGGGCTTCACCATCGTATCCAGAGACTGTTTGGAGTTGACTTTTTGTCTCCACAGGAGTCCAGGTAACCACTCTCTTTCCTAGCTTTTGCTGCCTCACTAATACAATCTGGTAAGACATGTCCAATGTGACCAATGTAATAGGTTCCACCTGTGAGGACTGATGAAAATGAAAGAATGCTACCATACCTAAGCTAAGGCTAAGGCCTAGCTAAGGCTAAGGCTAAGGCTTAGCCTTAGGCCACCCTAAGGCTTCTCTGCCTGGAGTGCCCCTGTGCCTGTGGCTCCTTTTACCTGAGGCAAACACTGTATTCAGTTTGGTCAGCCTCAAGGACAGCCACTGGGGGTCTCTTATTGGGTGTGAACTGCAATGCCTCCAGCCAGGCTGAGCTGAGATAAAGGTTAGCTTCACTTTAAGATTCACCTATCAGTCACCATTGGGTAGCGGTATCACTCAGACTGAAGGTGTTAATCTTCAGCCTGGGCTATTTTTCTCAGATATTTTGCATTTAAAGATGATATCTAGGGCTTCCCTGGTGGCGCAGTGGTTGAGAATCTGCCTGCCAATGCAGGGGACACGGGTTCGAGCCCTGGTCTGGGAAGATCTCACGTGCCGTGGAGCAGCTGGGCCCGAGAGCCACAATTGCTGAGCCTGCGCGTCTGGAGCCTGTGCTCCGCAACAAGAGAGGCCGCGATAGTGAGAGGCCCGTGCACCACGATGAAGAGTGGCCCCCGCTCGCCGCAACTAGAGAAAGCCCTCGCACAGAAACGAAGACCCAACCATAAAAAAAAAAAAAAAAAAAAGATGATATCTAAGGGGAAAAATCAATTATGGGAAAGTGCCCAAGTTAAGTGGTGAGCTGCTTGCAGGCAGCCTGCTGGAACAGAGAGGGAGACAGTAAGGAATTATTAAGGAAAAATCAAATGTTTACCAGCACTTTGCAAAATAGAGGGGGAAATGAAGGTAAGGCTTCTGTGATAAATGAACAAAGCACATGGATTTGCCTCAGTTTTAAACTCCTCTATTGCTCTAGTCAAATAGCCGAGGTTATTTGAACTCATTATTTTTGCCAGGCTGAATAAAGGAGACATCCAAGGAGGGTCTTTAGGAGATTTTCAGGTAAGAGCCACATCCTAGTGAGTGGGTAATTTAGCTGTTCCCTTTGTAGCCCTCCCTGTTGCTATCACTGTGGAGGGCATTTAGGTGCCAAGCTGGTTGAATATTTTCTGTGAAGACAAAGACCAAGCATTGGGAACTTCCCCTCCAGTCTGAGAGCCGCCTGCAGTTCCACCAGGGACCGAGGGCAGGCCTTAGGCACTGACTGGTGTGAAGGCAGGAGGAGAGGAAAGGAAGTAGGGAGGAGAAGAGGAGAAAGCCAAAGGGGACAGTATTTGGGCTTTTTGAGCCAACCTGTTAATTGTGTTCTCTACCCCTAGTCCTGCCTCTCTTCAATCCATTCTCCACACACCTACCATTGATTTTCCTAAACATAAATCTGATTGTCTCATTCCCCTGCTTAAAACCCTTCAATGTTTTCTATTAAGCTGAACATCAAGTCCACACTCCCTGACATGATGTACAAGGCCCTTCACAATCTGTCTCTTGTCGTGATCCATCTCCCCTCTTCCTACTTTCTGCCCCACACTTGGTGCTACAGTAATATTGAATGACTTACAGATCTTTCTACCTCAGCTCCCCTACTACACACTTTACACACAAAAGGCTGGACCATGTCCTTGCCCTTGCAAATCATTCTGCCTGTGACACCATTTCCATATTCTTTACTAGTTCCTGTTTATACTTCAAGACACAGCTCAGATATTACCTCCTCTAAGAAGCATTCTCCAACCCCTTCAGATGGGGCTGTATTTCTCCTCTGAGTTCCATGGCACCTGTGCATACCTCTGTCTCATCATGTACCCCATTATATTGAAATTATTTACATATCTCTCTTCCCCACTAGACTACAACCTTCTTAAAGATGGGGCTAAAGGCACTCAAAATATTTAAGATGGTGGAGAGTGGTATAGAGAGGACCAAGGCAGTGGTCTAAAGTTCCTGTCAGAAGCTACCATGGTTTGGGCTTCCTTCCTGATCAGCACATGCCTGCTTTCTCACTGGCTTACATATTTGTGAAAAGTTGTCCATGCAATTATTCAAGAACTCCTAGCTCTAGGAAATGTTTGCATTTTAGATGGGTGTCCTTAGTGCCTTACCGTTAGGGAACAGTGGAATTTCATGTACTAAGGCAGGCCAATGTAGAGACATATTTTCCTTGGCCCTCATACCACATGGTATAGGCAGCTGTCCATTAAGCCTGTGTTTAGGGTCAACCCTGAGCCCAGTGCCCACTGATAGATCACCATAGTGATCTGTTAACACTTGGTTAATTAGTCTCTTTAAAAAAATGTGGGCATATGGATTCTGCGGCTCTAGCTAGAGTGTGAGCTCCTTGTGTAAAGGGACTGTCTCCAACTTGTCTGGGGTTTCCCAGAGGGCTCTATAACATGGGGGAGGGCTCTGAGGGGATTCTGGCCAATCTTGCTGATTTATGGGGGCTTTCCCTTTTTGCATTATGTCTAAACCAGAGTGGAAGGTAACACTGTAATACAGTTCAGTCAAGATTGGGTGTCGTGTGCTTCAAATCCCAGAGTGCTATCTTCACGAAGTCCAAGGCTTAAATAAAAGCTAGTGCAAAGGAAGTGAAGGATGGGTGGAAAACAGCTTGGACTATCAAACTTGGCTGCTTTCATCACACAATCATGTCTCAGAAATTTCAAATGATTCTTATCATTGAAAAATGAAAAAAAAAATGAAGGAATCACATCTTACAGTATCTGTAGGAAAATGTGCTTTAAGTAGCAAGATCCAGTCTGTCCTTATTGGAGAGATGCCAGTTCTACTGATAGAAAAGAATTTCTCAGACCATCTGTCAGTTATTATAACAGTCTGTGTTTAACCCCTTCTGTACTAGCATAAAAAAATTCACTAATCTAGTAAGTCACTGCATTGGGTGCTGTGGGGGTTAAGACATGGCACCTCAGGAGGCTTAAAAACTTAATAGGAGAGACAAGAGATATACATGATGATGTACAAAGCAGACCAAATATACTGTCATAAGGGAGCTACCAAATGTGGTGGAAGCACCAATGAGAGGGATATTACTTTTGGCTGGGGTCAGGGAAGTCTCTACAGAGGCGTGTGAAGGCAAGGGGAAAGGGCACAAATTGTGGGCATTTTGGGTAGGGGAACTAGCATGTTAAATGCCAGTAGAGGTGGAAAAGTCCAGGATAGGCTTGTACAATGGGAATTGTCTGGTTTTATAGAAGTATAGAGTGTAGAAATAACAGCAGATAAGGTTTCATAGATTGGGGGTCAGATGAAGGAAGCATTTGACTGTCAGATTAAGAGGTAGGTGTTTTATTCTACAGACAATGGATTGTTGGTGGCAGGTTTTGGAGTAGCCAGTACCTTACTCAGAGCTGTGCATTAGGAGGATTGTTTGGGCAGCCCAGGAGGTATGGGTTAAGTACTGAACTATTTTCTGTAAACTCAGGGGCGATAGAAATGGATTTGTAGCTTCTGCTATTCAAGATGTGATGCATTGGGTTTTGGAGACTTAGAACTAGATTTTTCTTTTATTAGTTGCTATTCGATTGATGGCCCTGAGGTCACTGCTCAGGCTAAGACAGCCCAGCTGGGATGGGAGGGTAGATTTTTTTTGTCAGACTTTGAACCTATGTGAACTTTGTAGGTTTTGAGTTAAACCTGGGCCAATTTTTCAATATCAGTTTGGTATTCTTTGTTTTTTGAGTGCGTATGTATGTGTGTGTATAGTTTTGATGTTTGTTTCTTCAGACAGTTTTGTGACTCAGTTTTTCTGTATCCCATGGAATAAAACAGGTGGAGGTTGAGGGTGGTGGTGAGGATGATATGGGGTCACATCTGAAATATCTGTACATTTATTCTCCAGGTTCCTTCTGGCTTAGTGCTATCAGGAGGCTTATGGGATACATTTGTGGTTGCAGTAGCACCAGTGTTTCCTCAAAGTATGGCTGTCTTTGACCACTTGTAAAAGAATTCACCTGGGGAGGTATCTGGTTAAAAATCAGATTTTGGGCCCTGCCCCAGATGGGCTGAGTCAGAGACTAGGGATCTGCCTGTTAAACAAACTCTCCAGGTGCATGAATTCAGATTCTTGCTCAGGTCTGAGGACCACTCAAGTAGGAAAAGATTAAAAACCAAGAAATGGAGTTTTGAATTTAAAAGGTAAAATTAAAAAAGGTAAATCATAAGGCTATTAAAAGGAGTTTTGAAAAATCTAGAAAACTTGGCCTTTGGATTTTTTTATTTTAATTCATCACGCTAGGAAATTTTGGCTCAAAGAAGAGAAACTTGTTGTAGAAGGACCTTCCCATTTAGGAATGGTCTTTCTGCTTTCTCCCTCCCTGTACAAATCTGACCCATTCCTTAAGGCTCATCTCCTCTCATGTGTGTTCCAGAACCTCTCAAGCCACTGAAGATTTTCTTGGTTTTCAGAGCTTCCTTCACTTCCTGGTTGCCCCTTTCATTTGCTGTCCAGCCTTGGGGTCTGTTGTGTGTTATCAACTTGTCCTTGAATTGGTGGTGACTTCACCCTTGAATTGGGGTTTACCTGCTTCATGCCTGTTGATGTTTTCCCAGTTCATCTCTAAATTCCTTGAGGGCTATGTCTTTCATTTCTTTCTACACTCTGCAATCCTGTAGCATCTGACACCATGCTTGTCACCAGCAGGAGCACGATAAATGCTTGTAGAGTGGATGGAAGGGTTTCAGAGGACATGATGGAGATTTGCTTGAGAAACACAAATACCAAAGCTACGTTGAGGGATAAAGGGGAAAGTGAACCTAAAATGCATGCTTATAGTCACTAAAATAGTCAAGTACTTAAAAATGAAGTGTTCAGAGTTCTTTGTCTTCCCATTAGCTTTTAGAGAATTGCAGTGAGCCAAAATTCTTTATTTTCACTTATGAGAAACAAACCCATTTCCATAACTCAACTTCCATTTTCAACACTTTCTTTCAATTCCAAACTGTGACTCAGGCTTTCTTTATTTCTGGCAGCATGTCGTCTTTTAACTGGGGAGTGAAAAGAACTTGGAACAATGACTTTCAAACTTCCCTAGTCCTTCGATAATAGTTGCTCTTAAGTGCTGAGGGATAGCCATTTGTGCATTCACTGATTACATCAGCCATTATACTGGCCCTGCCATGGGATCCTTTTCTTTCTTTTTGGATTCGATAACTGACCCTATAGAATTTCACTTGTCAAATGCATCTTACCCATTTTCCCTTCCCCCTCATTCTTCCTTTGAAGCCATACCTTTCCTCATTTTAGAGTGTGGAGGACTAGGGGTGGGTGGGAATTGATGCCTGCCTGGCCTTTTTAAGTGCCAGCAGCAACATTATTTCTATATTTTTTGTTCTGCCACTGAAAATGCCTCAGCCCACATGTAACTAGCTCTTATTCTCTTCCTGTTCCCCCCCCCCCAACAGCATCCTCCTGCTCCCCCTTAAATGCCTGCCCGCTTCTCAGAGGCCACTTTCCTTCACAGTTCCAGAATGGTTTCATTCATCAATGTCACAGTCCTTGTCGATGGTAAACTCTTCCATCTTATCTGCAGCCACCAGTAAATGAGTTTGCATTTGATATTTTGAAGAGTTTTCTTTGTTTCTGACATTTCTCCACTCACTGATACTTGCACTCATGTGGCTTGCATTCACCTTTTTCTCTGCCAGTTCGTTGGCAGGAACCAATCTTCCCCAGAAAATGCAAGAGGATCACCCTGTCACTCAGGAAATCTGTCTAATTTTCATCTGACATTGGTTACAAGTGCTCACTTTCTTCTTTGGGTGAGAAATGCAGACTTAGGAAGAGGAAAAACTTAAGAAGTTGGCAGAGGAGGCTGAAAGTTGCAAATGATTGGGCTGGACACTAGGAAATTTCGGATTTGAGTTCCTGTCCCAGACTGACCTATTGTCAGTTCTGTGTAAATTACTTACTCTGTCTGTGTCCTTTCTATGCTATTGGGAATGATGTTAATTTCTAAACTGAGAGGAGAGGTGAAAGTTATGGATAGCATGTTTTGAAAATACAAAGAGCATTGACAAAAAATGATATCACTTGTCGAAAGCTTGCTGTGTGCAGGGGTGCTAGGTGACTTGCACACATGATTTTTACTCCTCAAGACAACATTGAATAATTTGAGGCCTTAAGATACTCAGTATATTGCTCAAGAGCACACAGCTTGTAAGCGAGGAAAACAAGAATTTTAACATAGATCTGTTTGGCTCCAGAGTTCACACTGTTATGATGACTTTGCTGTACAAGAATCAGGGTGATACTGAGCAAGACTGAATGTTCCCAGTGATTTGTGTCTCCTCTTGCCTTGCTTTCCTTTAGGATGTTCGCTGATATTGGACTGATACATGTCTAGGAGTGTCTGGGTTTGAATTTCAGCTCAGCCATTTACTAGCTATATAACTTTGGGCCAGTTAATTTTTGTTTTTAATTAATTAATTTATTTTTGACTGTGTTTGGTCTTCGTGTTTTTTTTTTTTTTTTTTTTTTTTTTTGTGCGAGGGCTTTCGCTAGTTGCGGCAAGCGGGTGCCACTCTTCATCGCGGTGCGCGGGCCTCTCACTATCGTGGCCTCTCTTGTTGCGGAGCACAGGCTCCAGACGCGCAGGCTCAGTAGCTGTGGCTCACCGGCCTAGTTGCTACGCAGCATGTGGGATCTTCCCAGACCAGGGCTCGAACCCGTGTCCCCTGCATTAGCAGGCAGATTCTCATCCACTGCGCCACCAGGGAAGCCCCTGGGCCAGTTATTTAACCTCTCTGTGTCAGTTATCTACATGTGTAAAATTGGGCTGACAAGGGATAACAACCCCTATCCCACAGGTTTGCTGTGAGGCTTGACAAGTTAACATATATAAAGTACTTTTGCTTAATACATTGTAAACCCTCAATGATTGTTAGCTATCGCCATTGTCAACCACAGCATTATTTCCTCACAGTGCTTCTCTCCAGACCTGCTCTGTTTGGCTGATTGGCCATGCTTCAGATAAATTCTTCCTTGCTCCCTTATTAAAAAAAACAAAAAACAAAACCAAAAACAAACCTTATTCTGTACTTTCTTTTCAGAGGGCTTTGCTACCTTCCAAGGTGACTGACATTTCCAAGACAAATTAACTCATTCTGGGGTATTAGTAGTAGATAATTTACTTTTGACTTAGAGTTTCTGATGGCCCTGTTCTTTAACTCCCAGAGCTAAAATAATTTAGTGTGGATTTCAAGTTGTGATGCTCTGAGCCTGAATGAAATAAGGCGTGGGGTGGGTTGTGGTATAGTTAGGACTATAGCATGTTTTATTCAAATTGAGCAGGGCCACTTTTTTATCTTCTTGCATTACATTTAGCTTCCTCGTAAAATTCTGTTGGAAGTATAATAGCAAACACTTACATAGTACTTACTTTTTGCCATACATTGTTGTCAGTACTACATATTATTTCATTTAAACCTCAAAACAACCTAAGAAGTAGACATTACCCTCATTTTACAGAAGAACTTAAAGCACAGACAAGTTAAAGTAATTTGCTCAAGGCTAAACAACTAGTATGTGGTAGAACTGGGATTTGAGCCTAGGCTGTACTCAACTACCACATTATGTTGCCTGTATTTGAAGAAAAGGTTGTCTTGGCTTTTTTTTTTTTAACATCTTTATTGGAGTATAATTGCTTTACAATGGTGTGTTAGTTTCTGCTTTATAACAAAGTGAATCAGTTATACATATACATATGTTCCCATATCTCTTCCCTCTTGCGTCTCCCTCCCTCCCACCCTCCCTATCCCACCCCGCTAGGGGGTCACAAAGCACCGAGCTGATCTCCCTGTGCTATGCGGCTGCTTTCCACTAGCTATCTATTTCATGTTTGGTAGTGTATATATGTCCATGCCACTCTCTCACTTTGTCACAGCTTACCTTCCCCCTCCCCATATCCTCAAGTCCATTCTCTAGTAGGTCTGTGTCTTTATTCCCGTCTTGCCCCTAGGTTCTTCAGGACCTTTTTTTTTTTTTTTTTGATTCCATATATATGTGTTAGCATACTGTATTTGTTTTTCTCTTTCTGACTTACTTCACTCTGTATGACAGACTCTAGGTCCATCCACCTCACTACACATAACTCAATTTTGTTTCTTTTTACAGCTGAGTAACATTCCATTGAATATATGTGCCACATCTTCTTTATCCATTCATCTGTTGATGGACACTTAGGTTGCTTCCATGTCCTGGCTATTGTAAATAGAGCTGCAATGAACATTGTGGTACATGACTCTTTTTGAATTATGGTTTTCTCAGGGTATATGCCCAGTAGTGGGATTGCTGGGTTGTATGGTAGTTCTATTGTTAGTTTCTTAAGGAATCTCCATACTGTTCTCCATAGTGGCTGTATCAATTTACATTCCCACCAACAGTGCAAGAGGGTTCCCTTTTCTCCACACCCTCTCCATCATTTATTGTTTGTAGATTTTTTGATGATGGCCATTCTGACCGGTGTGAGATGCTATCTCATTGTAGTTTTGATTTGCATTTCTCTAATGATTAATGATGTTGAGCATTCTTTCATGTGTTTGTTGGCAATCTGTATATCTTCTTTGGAGAAATGTGTATTTAGGTCTTCTGCCCATTTTTGGATTGGGTTTTTTTTTTTTTTTTTTTTGATATTGAGCTGCATGAGCTGCTTGTAAATTTTGGAGATTAATCCTTTATCAGCTGCTTCATTTGCAAATATTTTCTCCCACTCTGAGTGTTGTCTTTTGGTCTTGTTTTTGGTTTCCTTTGCTGTGCAAAACCTTTGAAGTTTCATTAGGTCACATTTGTTTATTTATGTTTTTATTTTCATTTCTCTAGGAGGTGGGCCAAAAAGGATCTTGCTGTGATTTATGTCATAGAGTGTTCTACCTATGTTTTCCTCTAAGAATTTTATAGTGTCTGGCCTTAATTTAGGTCTTTAAACCATTTTGAGTTTATTTTTGTGTATGGTGTTAGAAAGTGTTCTAATTTCATTCTTTTACATGTAGGTGTCCAGTTTTCCCAGCACCACTTATTGAAGAGGCTGTCTTTTCTCCATTGTATATTCTTGCCTCCTTTGTCTAACATAAGGTGACCATATGTGCATGGATCTATCTCTGGGGTTTCTGTCCTGTTCCATTGATTTATATTTCTGTTTCTGTGCCAGTACCATACTGTCTTGATTACTGTAGCTTTGTAGTATAGTCTGAAGTCAGGGAGCCTGATTCCTCCAACTCCATTTTTCTTTCTCAAGATTGCTTTGTCTATTTGGGGTCTTTTGTGTTTCCATACAAATTGTGAAATTTTTTGTTCTAGTTCTGTGGAAAATGCCAGTAGTAGTTTGATAGGGATTGCATTGAATCTGTAGATTGCTTTGGGTAGTATAGTCATTTTCACAGTGTTGATTCTTCCAATCCAAAAACATGGTATGTCTCTCCATATGTTTGTATCATCTTTAATTTTTTTCATCAGTGTCTTCTAGTTTTCTGCATACAGGTCTTTTGTTTCCTTAGGTAGGTTTATTCCTAGGTATTTTATTCTTTTTGTTGCAGTGGTAAATGGGAGTGTCTCCTTAATTTCTCTTTCAGATATTTTGTCATTCGTGTGTAGGAATGCAAGAGATTTCTGTGCATTAATTTTGTATCCTGCTACTTTACCAAATTCATTGATTAGCTCTAGTAGTTTTCTGGTAGCATCTTTAGGATTCTCTATGTATAGTATCATGTCATCTGCAAATAGTGACAGTTTTACTTCTGTTCCAGTTTGGATTTCTTTTATTTCTTTTTCTCCTCTGATTGCTGTGACTAAAACTTCCAAAACTATGTTGAATAATAGCGGTGAGCATGGGCAATGTTGTCTTGTTCCTGATCTTAGCGGAAATGGTTGCAGTTTTTCACCATTGAGGATGATGTTGGCTGTGGGTTAGTCATATATGGCCTTTATTATATTGAGGTAAGTTCCCTGTATGCCCAGTTTCTGGAGGGTTTTTATCATAAATGGTTGTTGAATTTTGTTGAAAGCTTTTACTGCATCTATTGAGATGATCATATGGTTTTTCTCCTTCAATTTGTTAATATGGTGTATCACATTGATTGATTTGCATATACTGCAGAATCCTTGTATTCCTGTGATAAACCCCACTTGATCATGGTGTATGATCCTTTTAATGTGCTGTTAGATTCTGTTTGCTAGTATTTTGTTGAGAATTTTTGCATCTATGTTCATCAGTGATATTGGCCTGTAGTTTTATTTTTTTGTGACAACTTTGTCTGGTTTTGGTATCAGGGAGATGGTGGCCTCATAGAATGAGTTTGGAGTGTTCCTCCCTCTGCTATATTTTGGAAGAGTTTGAGAAAGATAGGTGTTAGCTCTTATCTAAATGTTTGATAGAATTCCCCTGTGAAGCCATGTGGTTCTGGGCTTTTGTTTGTTGGAAGATTCTTAATTTCAGTTTCAATTTCAGTGCTTGTGATTGGTCTGTTCATATTTTTTGTTTCTTCCTTGTTCAGTCTCAGAAGGTTGTACTTTTCTAAGAATTTGTCCATTTCTTCCAGTTTGTCCATTTTATTGGCATAGAGTTGCTTGTAGTAGTCTCTCATGATCCTTTGTATTTCTGCAGTGTCAGTTGTTACTTCTCCTGTTTCATTGCTAATTCTATTGATTTGACCCTTCTCCCTTTTTTTCTTGATGAGTCTGGCTAATGGTTTATCACTTTTATTCACCTTCTTAAATAGCCAGCTTTTAGTTTTATTGATCTTGCTATTGTTTCCTTCATTTCTTTTTCATGTATTTCTGATCTGATCTTTATGATTTCCTTCCTTCTGCTAACTTTGGGTTTTTCTTGTTCTTCTTCCTCTAATTGCTTTAGTTGTAAGGTTACTTTGTTTATTTGAGTTGTTTCTTGTTTCCTGTGGTAGGATTGTATTGCTATACACTTCCCTCTTAGAACTGCTTTTAGCTGCATCCCATAGTTTTTGGGTCGTCGTGTTTTCATTGTCATTTATTTCTAGGTAGTTTTTGATTTCTTCTTTGATTTCTTCAGTGATCTCTTGGTTATTTAGTAGCGTATTGTCTAGCCTCCATGTGTTTGTATTTTTTACAGTTTTTTTTCCTGCAATTGATATCTAGTCTCATAGCATTGTGGTCAGAAAAGATACTTGATACGATTTCAATTTTCTTAAATTTACCAAGGCTTGATTTGTGACTCAAGATATGACCTGTCCTGGAGAATGTTCCATGTGCAGTTGAGAAGAAAGTGTATTCTGTTGTTTTTGCATGGAATGTCCTATAAATATCAATGAAGTCCATCTGGTCTAATGTGTCATTTAAAGCTTGTGTTTCCTTATTTATTTTCATTTTCGGATGATCTGTCCGTTGGTGAAAGTGGGGTGTTAAAGTTCCCTACTATGATTGTGTTACTGTCGATTCCCCCATTTATGGCTGTTAGCATTTGCCTTATGTATTGAGGTGCTACTAGGTTGGGTGCATAAATATTTACAGTTTTTGTATCTTCTTCTTGGATTGATCCCTTGATCATTATGTAGTGTCCTTCTTTGTCTCCTGTAATAGTCTTTATTTTAAAGTCTATTTTGTCTGATATGTGAATTGCTACTCCAGCTTTCTTTTGATTTCCATTTGCATGGAATATCTTTTTCCATTCCCTCAGTTTCAGCCTGTATGTGTCCCTATGTCTGAAGTGGGTCTCTTCTAGACAGCATGTATACCGGTCTTGTTTTTGTATCCATTCAGCCAGTCTGTGTCTTTTGGTGGGAGCATTTAATCCATTTACCTTTAAGGTAATTATCGATATATACGTTCCTATTACTATTTTCTTAATTGTTTTGGGTTTGTTATTGTAGGTCTTTTCCTTCTCTTGTGTTTCCTGCCTAGAAAAGTTCCTTTAACATTTTTTGTAAAGCTCATTTGGTGGTGCTGAATTCTCTTAACTTTTGCTTGTTTGTAAAGTTTTTAATTTCTTTGTTGAATCTGCATGAGATCCTTGCTGGGTAGAGTAATCGTGGCTGTAGATTTTTCCCTTTCATCACTTTAAATATGTCCTACCAGTTCCTTCTGGCTTGCAGAGTTTCTGCTGAAAGATCAGCTGTTAACCTTATGGGGGTTCCCTTATATGCTATTTTTTGCTTTTCCCTTGCTGCTTTTAATATTTTTTCTTTGTATTTAATTTTTCATAGTTTGATTAATATGTGTCTTGGCGTGTTTCTCCTTGGATTTATCCTGTATGGGGCTCTCTGCGCTTCCTGGACTTGACTGACTATTTCCTTTCCCATGTTAGGGAAGTTTTCAACTATAATCTCTTCAAATATTTTCTCAGACCCTTTCTTTTTCTCTTCTTCTTCTGGGACCCCTGTAATTCAAATGTTTGGGCATTTAATGTTGCCCCAGAGGTCTCTGAGACTGTCCTCAATTCTGTTCATTCTTTTTTCTTTATTCTGCTCTGTGGCAGTTATTTCCACTATTCTATCTTCTATGTCACTTATCTGTTCTTCTGCCTCAGTTATTCTGCCATTGATTCCTTCTAGAGAATTTTTAATTTCATTTATTGTGTTGTTCATCATTGTTTGTTTACTCTTTATTTCTTCTATGTACTTCTTAAATGTTTCTTGTATTTTCTCCTTTCTAGTTCCAAGATTTTGGATCATCTTTACTATCATTACTCTGAATTCCTTTTCAGGTAGACTGCCTATTTCCTCTTCATTTGTTTGGTCTCATGGGTTTTTGTTTGATCCTTCATCTGCTGTGTGTTTCTCTGTCTTCTCATTTTGTTTAACTTACTGTGTTTGGGGTCTCCTTTTTGCAGGCTGCAGGTTCGTAGTTCCCATTATTTTTGGTGTTTGCCCCCGGTGGGTGAGGTTGGTTCAGTGGCTTGTGTAGGCTTCCTGGTAGAAGGGACTGGTTCCTGTGCTCTGGTGGGTGGGGCTCGATCTTGTACTTTTGGTGGGTAGGACCGCATCTGGTGGTGTGTTTTGGGGTGTGTGTGAACTTAGTGTGACTGTAGGCAGTCTTTCTGCTAATGGGTGGGGTTGTTTTCTTGTCTTGCTAGTTGTTTGGCATTGGGCGTCCAGCACAGGAGCTTGCTGGATGTTGGGTGGAGCTGGGTCTTAGTGTTGAGACGGAGATCTCTGAGAGAGCTCTTCCCAATTCATACTACATGGGGCTGGGAGGTCTCTGGTGGTCCAGTGCCCTGGACTCAGCTCTTCCACCTTCGAGGCTCAGGCCCGACACCCAGTCCGAGCACCAGCACCCTGCCAGCCACATGGCTTGGAAGAAAAGGAAGAAAAAAGAAAAGAAAAGAAAACAAACAAAAACATGAACAGAGAGAACCCTAGGACAAATGGTAAAAGCAAACCTAAATATATAAAATCACACAAAGAAGCATGCACACACACACTCACAAAAAGAGAAAAAAGGAAAAAAAATTAAAAAATTAAATTAAAAAAAGGAAGAGAGCAACCAAACCAATAAACAAGTCCACGAATCATAACAAGCACTAAAAACTAAACTAAGATAAACTTTAAAGCAAAAACTAATCAGACGGAGAAGGCAAACCCCAAGTCTACAGTTGCTCCTAAAGTCTACTGCCTCAATTTTGGCAACATTCATTGTCTCTTCAGGTACTCCACAGATGCAGCGTTTATCAAGATGATTGTGGGGATTTAATCTTTTGCTCCTGAGGCTGCACTGAGAAATTTCTCTTTCTCTTCTTTGTTCGCACAGCTCCTGGGGTTCAGCTTTGGTTTTGGGCCCACCTCTGCATGTAGGCCTCAGCTGTCTGTTTCCCTCCCAGACAGGGGGGGTTAAAGCAGCAGCTGATTAGGTCTCTCTTGCTGACTCAGGCCAGGGAGAGGGAGGGGTACGGTAGTCATAATTGGAATGCAGGGCGAGCCTGCGTCGGTAGAGGCTGGCGTGACATTGCAACAGCTTGAGGCACACCGTGTGTTCTCCCGGGGAAGTTGTCCCTGGATCATGGGATCCTGGCAGTGGTGGGCTGCACAGGCTCCCAGGGGGTTGTGGGTAGTGACCTGCGCTTGCACACAGGATTCTTGGTGGCAGCGGCAGCAGCGTTAGCGGTTCATGCCCGTCTCTGGGGCCCAAGCTGATAGCCACAGCTCATGCCCATCTCTGGGGCTCGGTTTGGTGGTGCTCTGCCTTCTGTGGGCACACGGAACAGGAACTCCCTCTTCTCGTGCACCCCGAAACAGTGGCCTCTTGCCTCTTAGGCAGTTCCATAGTTTTTCCAGGACTCTCTCTCAGCTAGCTGTGGTGCACTAGCCCCCTTCAGGCTGTGTTCACGCAGTCAACCTCAGTCCTCTCCCTGGGATCTGACCTTTGAAGCCCAAGCTTCAGCTTCCACCTCCCACCTGCCCCCACGGGTGAGCAGACAGGCCTCTCAGGTTGGTGAGTGCTGGTCGGCACCAGTCCTCTGTGCAGGAATCTCTCTGCTTTGCCCTTTGCACCCTTGTTGCTGCTCTCTCCTTCATGGCTCTGAAGCTTCCCCCACCACCCACCCCCCATCCCCACCAGTGAAGGGTCTTCCTAGTGTGTGGAAACTTTTCCTCCTTCACAGCTCCCTCCCAGAGGTGCAGGTCCTGTCCCTATTCTTTTGTGTCTGGTTTTTCTTTTTTCTTTTGCCCTACCCAGGCATGTGGGGATTTTCTTGCCTTTTGGGAAGTCTGAGGTCTTCTGCCAGCATTCAGTAGGAGTTGTTCCACATGTAGATGTTTTTTTGATGTATATGTGGGGAGGAACGTGATCTCCACGTCTTACTCCTCTGCCATCTTGAAGGTCTCTCCACATAGTTTTGTTAAATAAAGAACTCTTGTTTCTGTGAGGAGAGCGGACTTCAATAAGAGCTCTTAGAATATTTTTTTCAAGGTAATGCTGAGACAGATTTGAGGGTAGAGATGCTGTTTCCTCTGTCTCTCCTGGTGTAGTATCAAATATTCCCTCAATTTATAATTTGTCAAATTTCAGTATCCCATGACAGTTAGAAGAACACTTTGATGGAATGCTTAATGAGTGATGGGATCCTGTGTGTCAGACTGGAAGCTATTGAGATTTTAAATAATTTAAGAAGTCACTCTTAGAAGTATACAGTAGTTTGTTGCTTGAGGAACCTTCAGTATATTGTAGATTCTGTTTTATTAAGAGTCAAACCAACTTCTCCCTCACGCATCCTCAGTTTTCTGTTAGTTTCTTCTTATCTAATATGCATGGTAAATATTACGTCCCTCCAGACTCACATTAGAAAGGAGGAGTAGATGTGTCATCATTTTTTTTTTGACTAATCATACTAATGAGTCATGGTTTATAAAGAGAAATTAATCTCTCAAAGCAAACTCCATTTTATTGAGGGTTCACCCAAACTATAAACCTTTACTTGGAACTGTTAAGCAACAGCCCATGTTTTTCTACTTGGAGGTCACACGTTTTGTTTTCCTGCTTGCCACCTATTCTGGAGGCTAAGGAAGCAAAGAGCAGATCAGGGAAGAAGCAGCCTGGAGCCCAACTAATATCTGATTGTTTCAGCTGCTCCTGAATACATGAGAAATAACTGAAGAATCCACAGAGAGCTGCTTTAAGGGAGAGATGATTTTGTTTTTTTTATCACTGGTTGCAAACTGGGGTTTGGAAAATAGGGGAGGTGGCGTTATAATAGCTGCTGGAAGTGGTGTTCCATTTTATACATGAGTCAGTTGAGAGAAGCCAGCTGCTTCTGAAGTACTTTTACTCTCTCCTGCACCTGTGATAAGGAAACCTCTATTAACCCAAATGCTGGGGTGTGGGAAGAAGGAAAGCATGGAAGGTTCCAATTAGTGGGATTTTTCAGGATTACTTGTAAATTATGTTTTTTTCTCTCTTTTGGTTGAAATTATTTCCAAAACGTTTGAATAACTACTATTTATTGGGGTTCAACTGGGTCATTGTTTACCTTATAACTACCCTGGAAGGTAGGTGGTATTTATAATTCTGATTATACAGATGAGGAATCTGGAATTGAGAGAGCTTAAGTTCATTTTCCAAGGTCATACAGCAAGGAAATAGAACAACAGTGGTCTGAAGCCAAGAGGTGTCGCTCATGCTCAGTTTTCTTTGCCACTTGAGGATCATATTAAGCCTTAGGGCTCCATTTTGGTGTCAGGAACAACCTGAGTGCTGAAGTTACTGTTCCCTGTTTGAGTATCCTCCACAGTCATGTCATTGAATAGAGACTGTTCATAGAGGGTTGGTTGCTTCCTAAAAGGTGTAAGAGTCAAAGATTGTTGTCGTTGGGGACATTATTGTCTAATAGGAACAGGATACACATATACACTTTAATATTAAAGAAAATCATTGACTGTGCTCTGTCAATAGACAAGAGCAAATCCCCACACTGGTATGACAGTATTTCTCTCTAGGCTTGTAAATTCTACTTTACAAAAGTTCAATGACCACTTAAAGCTAAATACCCTTTCAGGGATGCTTTAAACAGAAATGAAAATGATTTCACTAAGAAGCTGAGGCCTGCTGCAGGAAATACCATGAGAATACCTAGAGACTTCCCAGTCCTAGCGAATCATATTTTTTTGTACATTGTATGATGTATCTGCGTTCCAGATGCATTTTGATGGACACAGTAGAAATGTTCCTGAGAAGTTAACTGGTAGATACCAGTTTTTGTAAATTGAATTATTGTTAACTGTGCTTATGAAGCTATTATAAAAATCCTGTGATTAAGCCTTTTTATAATAAAGCAGATAAACTCCCAGTTGAGTTATTTTCATAAGTTTTAGTTTTTGTCTCTTGAACAGCTTAAGGTGGAGCAGATCAATGCATACAAACTCAGGACAATTCCTCAATTATTGCAGTGGGGTTTGAACTTTATTTCAAACTACAGTCATAAATGCTAAGGGGCCTGTGTAGGAAAGAAGAGCAAGGTTCTAGGAGAGGCTGTCTTTCCTCTGCAATGTGAACAGTACAGCTTGTCTGTTTTCTTCTTAATGAGAAATAGCAGGTGAAGTAACTTTTGGTGTGCTGGATTTCTGAGAAATACCGTGGGGATTCTCATTGTAATTCAATTAGGTCAGGCCAATGAAGCATTTTGTGTTTAAAAATACAGTGCTGAGTCCCTGAGTAGAGTGTGTTGGATGAAGGAGAGTGTTTAAGACCTGGTTTAGTAGGAAATTCCAAGGGGCATCCTTTAGTGAAACTGTGGACAGTCGCCCCCTTCTTTGCTGGAGCCATGTATTTTGGTGGCTACCTTTGGTAATTGTGGGCCAAGTCCTTAATTGAGAGCCTGTATAATTGTAGGGGAATTCAGGTTTTCATTTTGGTTCCCATGGCCATATTAAATATGAACTCGCTGATAGAATGAAAGATAAATACGATTAAATTTATTGTATTTTACCTAATTATGTAAAGAGAAAAACTGCATAATTAATAAAGGAGTCCTGGATGCATAACTACATAATGATACTTAACCCTTATAACTTTGAAGCATTTTGTAGATACTAATTTTCATAGCAGTACCATGAAAGAGGAAAGTAACTATTATTTTAATTGATAGGAAGCACCCAGTAAGATGTCCCGAAGGGTATCTACACGTAGGTTTCAAAATTCTCTTTTGTCCCTTTGGACACATCTGGTAAAGCATTAGCATCAGTTAATGTGTTCAGCAAAGAAAAAAAGCAATCAGTAAATTCTCTAGTCAGAGCTTACCGTTTGTTTTAAGGGAAGTAGAGATTCAGTGTTCTTCAAAACAGTCCATTCAGAAGGAAACAAAAGTATGTCTGAATTTATCCACATGTGTTAGTAGTTTATGCAAGCCACATGTCTAGCACTGAGTCGGCAAACTACTGTCCGTGAGCCAAGTTTGGCCACCACCTGTTTTTGTGAATAAAGTTTCATTGGAACACAGTCACACTCATTTGGTTAGGTATTTTCTATGGCAATTTTCATGCTATAACAGCAGAGTCAAGTAGTTGCAACAGAGACTGTATGGCCTGCAAAGCTTAGTATATATAGGTACTCTTTGGCTTTTTATAGAAAAACTTTACTAATCCCTGCTATATAGTATTGATATTTTGTAGAAGGATCCATGCTGAGACAGCATTCATTTGCTGACCTTTGTGATTATGAATGCATTATTTCTTAGAGTAAGAAATTATATTCCTTTACAATAATAATACCTAACTTTTATTGAGGACTTGCTCTGTTTCAGATATTCTATGAAGTTCCTTACATGCATCGAAGTTTCGAGAACTTAACTACCTCAATACTTTTATAAGAGGTGCTAAAACATTGAATGACTTGTTCAAATGCATACATTTAGTGGTGGAGCCAGTATTCAAACCCAAACCTTTTTTGTTGTGGTAAAATATTCTAGTTTTCTGAGAGTTTTTAACATGAAAGGGTGTTGGATTTTGTCAAATGCCTTTTCTGCATTAATTAAGATGATCATGTGGTTTTTTCCCCCTTTATTAATGTGATGTATTACACTGGTTTTGTTTTGTTGAAACACTTGCATTCCTGGGATAAGTTTCACTTGGTCATGGTGAATAATCCTTTTAATATGCTGTTGGGTTCAATTTACTAATCTTTTGTTGGGGATTTTTGAATCTATATTTGGTATATGGATCTGTGATTTTTTTTCTTGTGATGTTTTATCTGTCTTTGGTATCAGAGTAATGTTTGCCTCATAGAATGAGTTACAAAGTATCCCTTTCTCTTAAGTTCATTTTTGAAAGTTTGAGAAAGATTGGTGTTAATTCTTCTATAAATGTTGGATAGAATTCACCTATGAATCTATCAGGTCCAGGACTTTACTTCTACCTCATAGTTCAAAAGAGATGTTCTAGCTGTAGACATCATGGACACTTTGCAGTCATTTGGAAAGAGGAAATGTTGGGAGGACATTTCTGTTCTCATCCTGTGGAGAGAACTTAAGTCATGTAGCCATACCTAGCTACAAGGGAGTCTGGAAAATACAGTCTTTCCTCATGATGGCCATGTCTCCAGCTAAAAACTAGAAGTTATATTTCTAAGAAGGAAGTAGAGAAAGGATATTGGGGAAGAACTAGTCTCTGCCATGGTCAGTAATAAACTGAACTAGTGGCTTTTTTTTTTTTTTTCTGAATAGACTCTCATTGGTCAATTAAGACCAATTCATTTCCCCCACTTTTAGAACACAAATTTGGCACTGAGATTCTTAAACCATTTCATGGCAAATATAAAATAGTTAATTGCTTCAATTTTTTAAAGAATAAGGCATTCATAAATATCCTGGGGGGAGTTGCTGGATTAACCAGCAACTAATATGTATCTCTTTAACACCAAATAATTGCCTGGCTTCATAGCAAGTACACATATGTGTTAGAGGAAGAAGGTTAATATGCATGAAGCAAGTAGAGAACAATAAAAAATTTGTATTTCTTTGGCATTTCCCACTTCCTACCTTACTTTATAGTCATATATATGTGTATACATATGTATATGTGTATACGTGTGTGTGTGTGTGTGTGTGTATGTGTGTGTATATATATATATGTAAAATCTCCTATATCCTGTCTCTCAACTCTTTGACTTTTGGAGCTACACATGATTCATCAATTTGATCTCTTCAGCACTCAGCATAGTGTTTGGGTGGAGGGGGATAAAAACCCAATGAACTATAATTCGGTGTCTCAAGTTAAAATCAGGAATCCTCTATAAGGCCTCCCTCCCTTATTCCTTATATCCAATTCATCAGCAAGCTTGTGTGCTCTACTTCTAAAATATATCTAGGATCTCTGTACCCTTCTTCACCTCCATTCTTGCTACCCAATCCAAGCCGCCATTCTCTCTAACCCTGGACTTCTGCAATAGCCTTCTAACTGATTTTCTCATTTTCATTTTTCTTTATAATCTTTTCTCTTCACAGTAGCTAGAGTCATATTGTAACAATCTGAATCAGATAATGTCACTGCCCTGCTTTAAATACTCTAATAACTTCCAAATATACATAGAATGAAACCCAGATTCCTTATCATAATCTGGCCCCTGGCCTCCTCTTCACCTTCATCTCTTACTACTTTCCTCTTACTCCAGCCACATTGACCTTCTTTCAATTTCAAGAACATACCTAGTTCATTTGCACAGTAAGACCTTCACATTTGAGGTTCCATCTGCCTGGAATGCTCTTACTGTATGTGTTTATATGGCAGGCTGTCTCATATGTCACTTTCTCATTGAGGCCATTTGTGACCACACAATCTAAATTAGCCATACCTCCAATTCAATTTCTATCATGCCTCTTTATCATTTTTTCTCATAATATTTATCACTGTTTGAAATATTGTTTATTCATTTGTTAATTTGTCCATTACCTGTGTCCCTTCACTAAAATATAGGCTCCATGAGAACAGGAACTTTGTCTTGTTCAGTGATCTATCCCCAATACCTAGAAAAAGTCCTTAATGAATATTGATTCAATGAATGTTTAATGAACTAGAATGTACTGGACATTTCTTCCATCATTGCCTGTGTTTTCATGGGTTGGGTTCCCTAGGAAGCAACTCTGAGATGGCATGTAGATCATAGGATATTTATTTAGGAGTCCCCTTGGGATCAACATGTATGGGAAGGGAAAGGAAAGAAGCAGGAATGGATAGATAGAGAATCTGAGCTACAGGCTTAACAGTAGCCTTAGCTAATCCTTAGCTAGGGAAATCTGGAGCTAAAAAACATCCTTTAGAGTTTTCCTGAGTTGGGCCAGAATGGCCAGGCCTTTATACCCCTCATCAATCAGTCACTGGATGTGGGCTGCCCCAAGAAGGATCACGACTTTGGGCAAGATGGCTCTCTCTAGTTGAGGTAATCTCTGAAGGGACTAATAGCTGAAGGATGTCTGCCAAAGTTGCTCCAGCAGCTGGAACAATAGATACTTCATGGGAGGGGGATTTGAGCAGTGTGTCATAGTGTTTGTCCCTTGCTGGCTTAGATCCAATTCTTCAAATGTATTTTGGGTACAGATTTTCCAGGATTCTATAGACCTCTCTTCCTGGAGAGAACTTAGAAAAGGAAGGTTAGTGGAGAAAATTACAGCTCCCACAACTGCAGATGATCTCAGGGCTGCAACTGATACTCATCATCTCCCTCTTCTATTGTCAATTCTAGATTTCCCTCAACCTCAGCACCCCTACTTGTCTTGGTTGCTTACCTGGTGACCAGACCCTCTCCCCTGAGGGGGGGTCTTTGGTGGTGTCTCAATGTGTTCACCATTGTGTACTCTTTCTGAGTATTCTGCTCCTTTTAAAATTGTGTTGAGGTGCCTCAGTGGTTAGCTCAGGTCATGCTTGCCCTTTAGCAGGCAGAGGAAACCTCAACATGTTTTCTTCACAATATGGCAGCAGCTGCAGCCTTGGAATTGAAAAGCTAAATGTGTCATTTAAACAAATTAATGGTTGATGAATTTTTTATAGAAATGTTTTCAGGTGCTGAAAGAAAACTGCCCATGGCCCCTTTCCCAGCATAATAAGGCAGGAAGAAAATATCCAAATTCTCAACTAGCACTGTCAAAATCTGCAAAGCTTAATTTAAGGCTGTATGTGAACTCTGAACTTAAGGAAGGCAGAATGCCTCAAAAAGGCTATCACTACATGTTTCTAAATTCTTAAAATTTTACTACTCCTGGCCTCTAATAACTTTTTGCTATTTGAAAATTATGCCTCTTTTCCTTATAGAAATTTCCTCCATTTCTGTTTGGAAATTAAAACATGTGGCTTTTCTTTGGTGATTTACAGGGAGCTAGAGAAAGCCCTTTGCTTGTTTCCTGGGTGTCAGCTCAGCCATAGGAACAGCCAGGGTACTTAATCAACAACTTTTTGCTGCTACAACCTGAAAGGAAAAGTGGGCCCACGGATAGGCCCAGGGCCACTTTAAGGCAGATTGTATCATATCATATCACATGTACTTTTTTTGTGCAAATCTCATACATTTCCTAAAGTCTCAATGAGGACTGAGTTGTACTATGTCCTCCATCCCATCTCACCTCCCCTTATTAGACACTAGGGGCCTGGATTTCAAAGTTCCTGACCCATGTCTTTTCTTCTTCCTTTCCTATACTCATTTATATTCTCTTAGTGAATCATAGTAATAATAATAGCTACAAATACTGAGTGCTTATTGAGGTACTTTTCAAGGACCTTACATGTATTTACTCACTTAATCTTCACTGCAACTTTATGAGGTAGGTAGCAGTGGTCTCCTCATTTTTCAGATGAGTCAGCTATGGCACAGAGAGTTTATATAACTTACCTAAGATCATTTATTTGTTCACCAATTATTCCCTGATCACTTTTTAACTTCCAGGAACAATTCTAGGTGCTGGGGATATGACAGTGAACAAAGCAGATGATAGTTCATACCCTAATTTAGCTTATATTCTGGTGTGTACATCTGGAGATAGACGATAAACAGAAAGATAAAATTTATAGTATGGTGGAGGAAAATAATTGAGGGAAGGTATATCAAAGGCTGGGATGGAGGGTGCAGTTACAGTATTAAATAGGGCTAGGTTAGGCCTCACTGATAATTATATTGAATATTTGTGCAAAACCTGAAAGAGTTGAGGGAAGGATCTATGTAAATATGTGGGGTCAGAGTTTTCCAGGTAGAGTGAACAAAAAGTACAAAGCTGAGGTGGAATCTTGCTTAGTTTGTTCAAGGAAGAGCAAGGAGGCCACCATACTTAGGGTGGAGTGAGTCAGGTGGAGAATAGTAGGAGATAAGGTCAGAAGGTAACAGTGAGGGAAGGAGAACTCTTTGCAGGCCTTGTAAAGATTTAGCTTTTACTCTGAGTGAGAAAGTCATCGGAAGGTTTTGAGCTGAGGAGGGATATGATCTGACTTACATTTTAATAGGATCCCTAGCTGCTGTGTTGAAAACAGACTGTGGGGGAAAGTGACAGAAGCAGAAAGATGTTAGGAGGCTATTATAAATAATTCATGTAAGAGATGATGGTGGCTTAGACCAGGGTGGTGTTGTAGAGGACTTAAGAAATGGTTGAATTTTGGAAATATTATTATGGTAGGCCAGTGGGATTTGCTAACCAAATGGATTGGGCTATGAGAGAAAAATAGGAGTTAAAAATGACAACAAAGTTTTTGGCCTGAGCAATTGGAGGGGAGTTGCCAACAGCTGAGATGGAAGATACAGTGGGTGGAGCAGGTTTGAGAGGGAAGAGCTGGAGTTTGGTTTTGGATGTGTTAGGTTTTAGAGGCTTCTCAGACAGCCAAGTGGGAGGTATTATGGAAATGGTTGCATATATACATCTGGAGTTTAGGGGTGGTGCACTGGCTGGAATTATAAATTTGGGAGATATAAATGATTAGATGCAATGAGACTGAATGAGATCAGCAAGAGTGAGTATAGAAAAAGAGAAGAAATTTCAGAACCAAGCCCTCAGATATTCAAGCATATAAAGATTGGGAAGAGGAAGAGAGCCAAAATGGGAAACTAAGAAGGAGAAGTCAGTGAGGTAGGAGGAAAACCGGGCGAGTGTGTTGACCTGAAATTCAGGCAAAGAATACTTCAAGTTGGAGAGAAATAATGGTAAATACTGCTGAAAGTCAAATAAGGTGAGGACTGAAAATTTACCATTGGATTTAGCAACATGGAGATCATACTTGACCTTGACAAGAACAATTTTGTGAAGTAGTGATGGCGAAAGCTTGACTGGAGCAGATTTCAGGGAATCCTCACAGATAAGAAGTGGTAAGGATTCATTGGACTTGTAAACTCGGGCAGCCATATTCCAGAGCTCATGCTCGTCATCACTACCAGATGGATTTTTTTCAGTAGATTTTAGTATCATGCCCTCTGCTCATACAGATTTAAATACGTCCCTTGCCCTCAAATAAGAGGAGAATCATTGCCTTAAAGTTTTACTAATGTCGGAAATTTCAGGCACCATTAAAAGCCAGTGTGGGAATGTTGCCAGGATTTCACAAAATATACCATATAGCCTTTGAAAGACAATGTGGAAATATTTAGAAAATTGTGTATGGTATCAAAACATAATTTGTCAAAATAGCCTGTTTCAGTCTTTGCTCTTTTGGATTGCTTCCTTAGCTGGCTCTGTGTGTGTGTGTGTGTGTGTGTGTGTGTGTGTGTGTGTGTGTGTGTAGCGGTGGGGAGGTGAGAGGAAGCAGGGGTGGGGTGGGGAGAGGAGTGAGGGGAAATGATGAGGTGGGGAGAGGAAGTGGGGAAGATGCGGGGAAGGGGAGAGAGAAGAGAGGAGAGAATAACTCAATTGTCCATGCTCAGGCAAGGCACATAATCTGGTAATCTTGTTGGGGACAGTTGAGTATTGTCTATAGGTCACGTTGTTACGCTGATTGCTTTCTCTCATGCAATTTCATTTTGTATATTGTGTCTTCCAAAGTAGTTTATAAATAGCTCTAGGCTAGGGGCCCAGACTTTCATTTCTTCATATAGTAAGCCCTCAATAAATACCTCTTTGCCAGCTAGAGGACAATTCACCTTTGAACAGAAGTTTACTCCCCCTAAACACATTTGGGGTGTACATTCTGTCCTGGTGATAGAATTTTCCATGATTTGATGCTCATAGTTTACTTTTGTTTCAAATTTCACTCATAACAAAATTTTCTGTTTATATAGTTATGGAGCAAATAGAGGTAGAATTTGTTTCACAATTATATAACTGATTTACGTAATGTTTTAAATCTTTTGGATGGTTACAAAACTGTGTGTTTCTGTAGGTTATTGGAATGTTTCACTGCATTGTTCATATGTTGGGTAGGGGTGGAGACATGTGCTTCTGAACCTCCTGATTGTTCGCTGTGGTCTCTGAACAAAATCTCAAGCCCTGCATGTTTTTAATGTATCCAAATGCCACAGCCAGTCCTTGATGCCCAGTTTATGTCAATGCATGAAGGTTATTCAGATACATGTGCTCCAGCAGGTAATGGAATGTCAATCTCAGCAGATGCCAATTAGAAAGTCCTGGGCCAGTAGGCCCCTAAGGCATCCAGTCTTGTATAATATAAAATTATAATCAGCTGGATGGATCAGCTGAGTTCAAGAGCCATAAATCTAGCTAGAAATACCTTCTCAGTATCAGATGGCCACTTCAGGAAAGGTGTAATGGAGAAGGTCCTTCTGAGATGACCAGTGAGCGATTCACAGTACTTGTGAAGAAGTTGTTAGATATGTGATCCATAGAGTCCCCAGGAGACAATAACAACAAAAATATTGATGTATTTAAAACTAGCTTTCTTTAAAATTATTGCTAGTCAAGACGGGCTTTATGCATAACAGGAATTGAGGGAAACCAAGAAAGATAACTTCCTGCTCCTCAAACCTTTCACCTATGGTTCATTTGATGCCTGCATTTCTGTCATTTTAGAGTCATGACTTGGATGGTTGGGGTATTGCTGCTCTGGGGAATTGAGTTGGTTATGTAAATGGTCCTGAGAAGGGCAGTGCTTTGCAACATTTCTAGTCATTGCTGCCTCTGCATGAAGGGTTGTTTTTTTGTTTTGGTTGTTGTTGTTGCTGCTGTTGTTTTTAATCAGAGATGTGTTTTGGCAAACAGTTATAGGATATTTGAGGAAATGTAATACTGGATAGGGACTTCTTCTGGACCAAGCAGAATGCATTTTGGTGTTCATATTCCTTGGCACTGGCAGCAGTGGCAACACCTGCAGAGGATAGTTGAAAGAGCACTAGACTGTGAGTTGGAAACCTAGGTTCAAGTCCCATCTCTGCCACTAATTAGATGTGTGTGTACCCTAAGTAAATCCCTTCTTTTCTCTGAGCCTTAGTCTCCTTATTGAAAAAGGAGGGAATTTAGGAGTTCTCTCAAACTTTAAGGTGCATAAGAACTATGCAAAGGAGTGTTTTAAAAATTCAGAATTGGGGTCATCCTCCTGTGTTTATCCTTTGATCCAATAAATTTAACTAAGGCCCAGGAATCTTCATATTAAGAAGCACCTCAAAGGGGTCTATATGGTTTAATGTTCACTCTTGAGAAACTGGATAGGTGATTTCTAAGGTCTTTAACAGCTCTAAAAGTTCTTTATTTCTGGTGGCTTTACTTGCGTTTCAGAATGGGAACAACTCATTTTTGTATGTTCATCTTCTTTTCTCTCTTCCTCTTTCTTTGTTCATATTCTTTACTTCTCCTCCTACCTTCTCCCTTTGTCGCACTGTCTCATCTACAGGGTAACAGTTGGGTTCAGTGGGGATGGGAATGATTCAGTGAACACTAACTCTGAAAGTACAGGTAAGATCCCTGTTGGCACAGTTTGAGAGACAGGGACACTAAGCCACATTCCCTGGTTTTGGGTGGAGAAATGCTGTGTTCACCTCCTAGTGATACATGACACATGGGATGCATGTTTTAATAAGAGATGCATACTACGGGGAATGGGGAGTGTCACAGGGAGCAGAGAGAGGTTAAGGGACTTCTGATGGGTAAATGTGAAATGCCCTCTTTTTTCTACCCTCTCACTTGTGATCTATTGGATACCACTAGCAATTGGAAGAGCTGAAAGAACACAAGTAGCGAGAGATGGTATTCAAATCAAACTTTGAGGTGACCATTCAAACCAGTTGCAGATACAGTTGTTCTCAACCTGGCTGCACATTAGAATCTCCTGGGCAGTAGCTTAAAAGATTAACAATGCCTAGATCGTGCCATAGAGCAATTAAATCCAAACCTCTGAGGGTGGATGTGGGTATTGGTTTCTTTTAAAATATACCAGATTTTAAAGTGCAGCTAAGTTTAGGAACCACTGCTATAGGAGGGTTACTTATAGAAGTTAGAGAAATAAGACTTAAATAACTGGTCTTCTAGCACATTGCTAAGCTGCTGGCCAGTACTGTCCTAGTAGGGTAG
Source organism: Balaenoptera physalus (assembly GCF_965194825.1). NCBI lineage: Eukaryota > Metazoa > Chordata > Mammalia > Artiodactyla > Balaenopteridae > Balaenoptera > Balaenoptera physalus. Next base: position 106,351,954 of record NC_138903.1, read on the forward strand.
GCCTGGAAGTTTGTTTTTGGTGTTCCCTCTCTCCATTTGGCACCTAGCACTTCTCAACTGTGGGTTCTAACTTATCTTAACAAAGCATGTGCTTATGATGTGAACCTCCATCTATACATCTAGACTCTCTTGTCTGTGCCTCCTCTTACCCAGGCTCAGTTCTCTGCTTCCAGCCATGGTAGAGAACACTCAGTTTGAGTGTCTGCATGATAAAAATTTGCTTTAAAGAATCAAGAGGGCTTTGGCTTTTATTGTAGTTGGAGGCTTTGAGGCCACTCACTGATGTTGTCTTAATTTTAGCTTTTTCATGTCTTATCAATTCCAGCAATAAAAACCAAATATGTGAAATGAGAACTTTCTCTGATTTAGCTTGACTCTCGATTTCTTTCAACTCCCAATTCTAGTTACCCACTCAGAAGAACATTTTGGTCTATATTGACTGGTCTCCTTTTATATGTTGTTATCGAACGTGCCCCTTTACACCTTGTCTTTGGAAACAACAGAATCTCTGGCATGCTCAGTTTTTTTGCTTGCTTTCAGCAGTGAAGTGGTCAGAAGATTTTTCTTCCTCTCTGGTAAAGGTTATGTAAACAATTTGCATTATACAGTGAGCTTTCCAATTCTTACTTTCATTTAATCCTTACAGCAAGTCCTTGGAGTAGGCTAGGCATGAGTCATTAGCATTCTTTTAAAAATGAGGAGATTAAGGTGCAGAGAAGTCACTTGCCCCAGGTTTTTTCAGTCAGACTCAAAACCTATTTTCTGCATAGCACATACCACTAGAATATATCTTTCATATTGTTTGCTTATTCGTTTGGTCATTATCTGTCTTCTCTGCCATTAGAATGTAAGTTCGATATGAACAGGGCTTTTATCTGTTATGTTCTCCTCTATATTCCCAGAGACTAGATTAGTGCATGGCATATAGTGAATGCTTTTGTTTAGTGTTGAAAGAAACCTCAGTCTTCTTGTCCCAAATCCTGTGGTCTTTTAAATTCTTTATGGCTCCTCTTCTTTTGCCAGTGTTCAAAGAGATAGATGGAAAAATGCACAAATGGTCATGCAGCTAGTAATTGGTGGAGCTGAGACAAGAACCCAGGTTGTTTAATTCTCAGTAGAGTAGATTTGTGTTACTTTATTTTATTTTTGGATACTGGCAGATCTAATGATATGCTATCTTTTTTGAAAGATCCTTGAATGATGATGTGCATACTGTAAGGCCATGGACAGAACCATGTCTACACATTCACCTTCCCCTGTATCTGAGCCGAAGCTTTGGTAGTCAGTGTTCTGAGGTTACTTAGTGTTTCCACCATGGGGCCCCACCCTAGCCTGCCCCACAGTGTTCAGGGTCTTTCCAAATTCCTTCTCTCCTATGAAATTTTCACTGTCCTTTTACCCATTCTTAGTGCAGATGTCAGTTGCTAGCTGGCTGGAGTCACCTTACCTCTTTGGGTCTCAATTTCCTTACCAAATAACAAGGATAATAATATTTCCTCCTTACCTGTGTCATCTGAGTGGTATGAACATATAAAGTAACAATGTGTAGTTTATAAAGTGTTTTACAGATATGAGGTATTATTTTTTAGTTTTTTTCTAGGGAACTGCTTAATATGGCAAACAAATCCCTTTAGGGCCCTAAGGCTTTTTATAATGGTTTGAGTTACCTTTCCTGGGTTTCCCAGTTAAATTTTAACAAAGACATTCAGTACCTTCAACCTAACAGAGTAATTCCTGTGGTGGGAATTTTAAGACTCTTGGCAGAACTGTGAGGAACAGATTTTTATTTGGGGATGGGAGAAGGAGAGGTTTTTAGGGCTTCACTATTCATTCTCTTTCTTTGTAATATGGCTCACCTTAACTCTTTGTTCATCCTATGTAGCTGCTCCCTGTGCTGAGTCACAAATTGCTCAGGACTGCCAATACCTTGTGATGGCCAGTTTGGCTTGAAATGATTCGAACTGATCCCAGCTAGTTATAGTTCATTTGGTTCACTTCTCGAAGGTTTCTCAGTATAGTTCTCCTGTGCTGAAGCCCAGTAGGCAGCAGATCTCTACTGCGCAGGTACAGTTGAATTGGGACAATGTTTGATCGCCTGCTGATGTTGTGTGACTGGGGGACCTATGCCAATGAGGTGAAAGGTGAGGGTTAGATAGTGTACAGAAGCCCTCATTTGAAAAAGCTGAGGCCAAACAGGAAGGTGTCTGATTCATACGGAAACTTGCCCCAGTGTGTACTCAATGGGGCCCTTTTGTCAAAGTCTGTCAACAAGTGCCTTTTGCAGAGTTGGGAGAAACAGAGGTTGGTGTCTTTCCAGGCATTTTCTTGTCAGAGCCATCATTCCAGAAAATTATAGAGTGTGGATTGAAACTAAGATTATAGGTTTAAACAGCCCTCGCCTCTCTCTAACTAGGGACAGCCTAAGCAATGCCCAGAAGCTAAATTTGGTCTTAGTCATTATGAAAATTGAAAGTAATGCTTTACAATTAAGAGTTTGAAAACAGCCTTTAATTTAAATTCCATAAAATATTGATGGGGTGGGAGAATGTAATGCTGAGGGCTCAGGGGGCCTCTATTAAAGATAAGTAAAGGCTTTTAAAGCTTTGTCACTAGTTTAAATGTGGTTCAAGGGCCATGGCAATCTCAAGGCTTTGAGATTGGTTGGTTATCTCAGGTCCTGTGAAATGGAGTCTTCAACATCCTTGTAGCAAGAATCGCTAGAATCACTGCCTAGAAAGGCAAAATGGAGGCTAGGATTCTAGATAGGTAAGGTGGACTTTAAATAAGTGAAGCTTAGAAATAAAGAAAAGTAAGTTTAAGAAATAGGGATATTCTGGAAGGACTGAGGAAATTTAAAAAACATAGAAAACCTGTCTTATCCTGAAATGTAAAAAAGGAAGGAGTAGTCAAGACAGAGTGCAGGTGGGACCAAGAAAACAAACAAGGAAAAACATTGGAAGACATCCTGTAACTCCCCACTCAGCAAGAGAATCCCAGCCTCTCAAGACATTGAAAAAACCCTGGACATCACAATCTCTCCCTAATTTGGAAGAGCAAGAACTAAAAGGGAAGGTAGCAGGACTCTGATGTAGAGACTATCATATTGTGAAGGAGGCTGATCTGAGTCTGGCCATGGTGGAGAAATTTCACTAAATAGAAGAAGTGGAGAAAAAGTTCCTTTGCCAGCACTGCTTGTGGCTCTGGCTTCCTCTTCTTTACCTTTAGGCTCTTAGATTACTGGAAACTAGCTTATGCTGTGTGTGTTTGGAAGTGTGGGTGTTATATATATATATATTTTTTTGAAGTTTGCAATCTGTAGGTGCTTTATTTATTTATTTTTTATACAGCAGGTTCTTATTAGTTATCTATTTTATACATATTAGTATATATATGTCCATCCCAATCTCCCAATTCATCCCACCTCCCCATATTTATGTTTTCTAAATGGTGTATATGTGTGTGTTTGGGGATGGAGGAAAATGGAAGAAAGACGCATCTAAAGTCCTACCATCCTAAGATAACCATTTTAGAATGGCCATCCTTTTGTGTGGCTCATTATGTGTATACACATATACGTATGTTACTTTTTGTAAATGGTATAATAGTCTAATGCTTTCTTTATTGTTTAAGGACATCTTTTGAGGGACTTGTCCTTACCCTCTTCTCTTCCTTCTCGTTACACTCCCCCAAGATGACCAGAGTTAACAGCCTGACATATATCCTTCTATATGTTTCTCTAGATTAATTTCATATCATTCAAACACACACACAAAGGTTTGTTTGGTCATTATTTTATAAAACTGGTTAGTATGTTATACATTTTCTGTATCTTTTATTTATTAATCAGTACCTAATGGATTTGGTGAATTTTACACAATTCTCAATGACAACACAGTAGCTCATGATATGAATGTACCACAGTCTATTCGATCATTTCCATATTAATTCATTGTATTTCTCGTTTGTTACCATAACCATTGGTGCTGCAGTAACTATTCTTGTGTTGGTTTAAACCATATGAAATTGCTATTTTTGTGTACCAAAAATAGCCAACCATCAATAAAAAATACTAGAATGTAAAAAAATAAATCAGAAGCAATAGGGATCAGGTTTGAGAATGTGGCAAATAAAATCATCAATTAATACAGAGAAAAAGAACAAGGAGATAAAAATATGAGAAAATCAATAATAAATATAATGGACTAGAGAATGGAGAACCAACATGTGGCTAATCTGTGTATCTGAAGAAAAAGAATAAATGCAATAGAAGCAATAATAGAAGGAAACATCTCTGAAATAAAGAAATGACTGAATCTGCAGATCAAAAGGGATCACCAGGTACCAGTCAAACTAATAAGATGTGACTGACATCTAAATACTCCTGCTGAATGTCCTGAATTTCAAGACTAAAGAAGAAAATCTACAGGAACCCACTTAAGAAAAAAAAAGAAAACAAAAAGAAACAACAAAACCCCAAAATAAACAGGTCACCTCTAAATTAAAAAAATAGGATAACCCTAGATTTCAACATGATATTAAATGTCATAAGACAGCGGAGTGACATTTACATTTTTGATAGAAAAATATTTTGACCAAGGAGTTCTCTACCCTGACAGTGCAACATAAAGATACCTTCAGAAATGCAAGAGCTCAGAAAATACACCCTCTGTAGAATCCTTGGAAAAGGAAGGGGGCAACTCAAAATAGATTCAAAGCAACTGAAAACAGTGAAAAATAAAGACTTTAAGAATGTGGACTATGTTATAAAAAGATTGATGCATACATTGACTCCATTTAAACATAGAAGTATTCTAAAAAATTTTGTAGATAAGGGTAAGGTATAACAAACAGAATACAGAAATCATTAATAATCCTTGAAAGAACAGACAACATTTTAAACATTGAAAATACAAAACTAAGTCTAAAATCTCATACTATGCCACCATTAGCTGGAAGAAATGGGGATGGGGAAGGAAAGTGCAGAAGGAATTAGTAGATACTGTTTCAAGGAGAACTATAGATTCAAATTATTTTAGTTTTAAGGGTAACCTCTTGCAGAATTACAAGCAGAAAGTATACTTTCAAATTGCTAAAGCAGAAAAAAATCAAAGGAAATCCACATTAAAAAAGGAGATAGGAAGAAAGCATAATTCAAATACAACAGCAGAAGTAAGACCAAGCGATGCCAATAAATGTGTGTGAGTAGGACAGAGATTCTCAGATGGAGTTAGGAAACAATATTCAACTACAGTTTCTGTAGTTTGTGAAAGACACATCTAAAAGTTACTATTAAGGTTTAAAGGTAGAAGAATTATATATATGTATAATATATATATTATATATACATCAGCAAATCCAAATAGAAAGAAAGCATATAATAAAGTGGAATCTAAAGCAACCACATTCATAAGATGAGGCAGTTAATTTATTATTAATTTAGCATTGCTCTAATAAGGTAGTCACTAGCTACAATGTGGCTATTTGAATTTAAATTTAATATAATTAAAATTAAATTGAAAACGTTCTGTTCCTCAGTAATACTAGACACATTTCAAATGCTCAGTAGCCACATGTGTTTAAGTGCTCAATAGTCAGAACATTGGACAGCACTGACATAGACGATTTCATCATCTCGGTTCAGTTAGAAAATACTGGTAAGGAGTACACTGTATACTAAGAGTGTAACATTTATGAACCCTAATACACAAAATAAGATCCATTCAAATGTAATAATTTAATACTGCCAGATACAAGGAGAAACTTACAGAATGCCAGTGGTAAAGGGGGACAGAATGTGTATCTTTTTTTCTATGACAGATAAAAATGCAAAATGTATATAATAATATAGAGGGTCTGATTATTTTAATTAATAAAGTTGAAGTAATCAATTCATGAAAAAATTCTTTATCCTAAAGAACTGTCTTATTTTGTAGTACCCATGTGACATTAAAAATGTATTCACATATTGACCACAATGTAAACCTCAACTCCAAAAATCAAAGATAGTACATCATTCAGTAGTATTTGCAATTAATAATAGATGTACAAATGGAAACCTTCCACATAGAAAATTCAAAACACGATTTCAAAAAACTTCTTGGTTTGAGAAGGAAAACAGAAGCCACAGTATCAAAATACTTAGAAAAATAACAATAATGAGAATACTATGTGTCCAAATCTAAGGGGGATTGACAAGCTTTAATCAAAGGGAAATTCATAGCTCTACAAAATTTCTTTTACTAAATGTTAAAGTTCCAAAGTTAGAACATCATAAATATAAGGGAAAACATGAGGAAGGAATTAATAGGGCTATAAGCAGATATTAATGAACTAGAAAAAAAGAAATCCAGTGAAACCACATGCAAATCCGAATACTTTTTCTTAAAAAAAAGTAGGGGGGACAAAATCCTAGCCTAATAAACCTAAGAGGGGAAAAATCCACAAAATTAAAAATGAAAAATGGAATATAACTGAAAATATGGAGGAGAGTTCCAGAATTATACGGAAGTCATGTACAACTCCATGCTTTTAATTTGAAGATCTCAGTGATAGATACTTTTTTCAAAACATAAATTACTAAAATTGTTCAATAAGTAGAAAGCCTTACAGACAGGATAAGCAAGAGGGTAGTACCTATGGGTATAACTTTCCAGATGAAGTGCATCCTAATTCTTTATTTTTATTTTAAGCATTAATTTTTAAACCTAATTTTATTTTTATTTAGCTAAAAAGCACAACATAAAATTTACCAGTCTAATCACTTCTAAGTTTATTTAGTTCAGTACCATTAAGTCTACTCACGGGATTGTGCAACCAATCTCTAAAACATTTTCATTTTGCAAAACTGCAACTCTGTACACATTAAACAATAGTTTCCCTTCCCCCCCGCCTCGACTGCCCCCTGCCCCAGCCCCTGGTAACCACCATTCTACTTTTTGTTTCTATGAATTAGACTCCTTTAGATACCTCATATAAGTGAAATCATACTGATTTGTCTCTTTGTGGCTGGCTTGTTTCACTTAGCATGACATTTCAAGGTTCATCCATGTGACAAGATGTTCTTCCTTTTTAAGGTTGAATAATATTCCATTGTATGTACCACATTTTAAAAAATCCATTTATCCATCGATGGACATCTGGGTTGCTTTTTAAACTTTTACACATATTTCATTTACAAAAATAATATTTTATAATGCACAATGTTCTGCATCTTGCTCATTGATATAAAATATTGAGTACATAGGAAAAGAACTTCTCTTCATCGGACAGTGGATACATTATCAGTAACTAAAAACTTATAGAACGTATCCATCAAATCTGTCAATTTAGATGTTTAAAAACAATGGAAATCAAGAAGAGTGTATTTCAACTAAGCAGACAGGTCTGGGGACCCAGTATCCTTGATATGGATTTGTTCAGATTGTGATGAGGGTGGAATTTGTATAGGTAATAATTAGAATTATGATGGAAAGTACTCTTTTTATCCATTGCTTAATAAAGGCCTACTTAAATTAGGGATCATTGTGAAGTGAATTTAAACCACATCTCAGCCTACTTAGTTTATGTGTACACTGGGAAGATAACTTTCTTCCCCAAACCTTAATTTTCTCATATTTAAAAAAATGGGGTAAAACCTACCCATTTTTTCAGCTTTGTAAGCGAAAATGTGACAAATTGATTGGAAAATATATTTGATACACAGTAAATTTCTTTTACAATTCAGGTTATCCACTAGATTTTCTTTACCCAAAGAGGATCTTGTGTTTCTTTGTTCAATAAAAAAAGTTATTGAGCAGTAATTTATGTACAGTGAACTGCATATATTTGAAGTGTACAGTGTGTTGAGTTTTGACATATTTATGTATCTATGAAATAAGGATATGGAATGTTTCTATTACCTCAGAGTTTCCTTGGACCTCTTTACAGTTCATCTCTCTCTTTACCCTTTCCCTCAGGTAGCCATTGATCTCCTTTTTATCATTATAGGTTAGTTTGCCTTTTTGAAGTTCTAAATTAATCTTATGCTCTATTCTCCTTTTTTGTCAGTCTCTTTTTACTCAGTGAAATGATCTTGAGGTTACTCCCTGCTGTGTGTATCAGTACTCATTCCAGTGTGTTGCTGAGTAGTATTCCATTTTATTTATCCATTCACCTGTTGATATACTTTTGGGTTGTTTCTAGTTTTTAGGGATAATGAATAAAGCTAGTATGATCATTTATGCACAAGTTTTGGACATAATTTTTTTTTGGGGGGTGGTGGGTAAATATCTAGGAGTGGAATTGCTGGTCATACAGCAGTTCTATTTTTAGTTTTTTGCAAAACCTCCGTACTGTTTTCCACAGTGGCTGCACCAAGTTACATTCCCACCAACAGTGTATGAAGATTCCCTTTTCTCCACATCCTTGCCAACATTTGTTATTTGTAGACTTTTTGACAATGGCCATTCTGACTGATGTGAGGTGATATCCCACTGTGGTTTTAATTTACATTTCTCTGATGATTAGTAGTGTTGAGCATCTTTTCATGTATCTGTTGGCCATCTGCATTTCCTCCTTGGAAAAATGTCTATTCAGTTCTTCTGCCCATTTTTTTAATTGGGTTGTTTGTTTTTTTTTGATGTTGAGTTGTATGAGCTGTTTATATATTTTGGATATTAACCCCTTATTGATCATATCATTTGCAAATATTTTCTTCCATTCAGTAGGTTGCCTTTTCATTTTTTTTTAACATCTTTATTGGAGTATAATTGCTTTACAATGGTGTGTTAGTTTCTGCTTTATAACAAAGTGAATCAGTTTTTTGTTGACCATAAGTATGTGTGTTTATTTCTGGGCTCTCTATTCTGTTCCAGTGATCTATGTGTCTGTTTTTGTGCCAGTACCACACTGTTTTGATTACTGTAGCTTTGTAGTATAGCCTGAAGTCAGGGATCATGATTCCTCCAGCTCTGTTCTTTCTTAAGTTGTTTTGGCTATACGGGGTCTTTTGTGTTTCCATACAAATTTCTGAATTCTTTGTTCTAGTTCTGTGAAAAGTGTCATGGTTATTTTGATAGGGATTGCATTGAATCTGCACATTGCCTTAGGTAGTATGGTCATTTTAACAATATTGATTCTTCCAATCCAAGAACACCATATATCTTTCCATCTGTTTGTGTTGTCTTCAGTTTCTTTCACCAGTGTCTTATAGTTTTCTGAGTACAAGTCTTTTACCTCCGTAGGTAGGTTTATTCCTAAGTATTTTATCCTTTCTGAGGCAATGGTAAATGGGATTGTTTCTTTAATTTTTCTTTCTGGTAGTTTGTTATTAGTATATAGAAATGTAACAGATTTCTGTATATTAATTTTATATTCTGCAACTTTACTGAATTCATTGGTGAGCTCTAGTAGTTTTCTGGTGGCATCTTTAGGAGTTTTTATGTATAGTAAGTATCATGTCATCTGCAAACAGTGACAGTTTTACTTCTTTGTTTCCAATTTGGTTTCCTTTTATTTCTTTTTCTTGTCTGATTAGGATTTCCAATACTGTGTTGAATAAAAGTGGTGAGAGTGGGCATACTTGTCTTGTTCCTGATCGTGGAGGAAATGATTTCAGCTTTTCACCATTGAGTATATTGTTAGCTGTGGGTTTGTCATATATGGCCTTTACTATATTGAGTATGTTCCCTCTATGCCCACTTTCTGGAGAGTTTTTATCATAAAAGGATGTTGAATTTTGTCAGAAGACTCTTCTATATCTATTGATGATCATATGGTTTTTATTCTTCAATTTGTTAATGTGGTGTATCACATTAGATATTTAATATTTTAATAAACTTTTAAACTATGTTCCAAAGCAGTTGTACTGTATATATTTCCACTAGCAGTATATGAAAGTTTTAGTTGTTCCACAGCTTCTCCAACTCAGTGTTGCCATTCTTTTTATATTTAGACATTACACCGGGTATTTGGTGTTATCTCATCATGGTTTTAATTTACATTTCCATAATGATCAATGAGGTTGAGCATTTGTACTTATTGGGCATTTATATATCTTCTTTGTGAAGTATCTTTTCAAATATATTGCCCATTTTTCTATTGTTTGTCATTCTAGCATTGACTTATAAGAGTTCTTCATATATTCTGGGTACAAGTCATTTGGCTGATATGTGAATTGCAAATATTTTCTACCAATCTATAGCTTGCTTTTTAAAAATTTTATTTATTTATTTATTTTATCTATTTATTTTTGGCTGCATTGGGTCTTTGTTGCTGCGGTGGCTTTCTCTAGTTGCGGCAAGTGGGGGATGCTCTTCGTTGTGGTGCACGAGCTTCTCATTGTGGTGGCTTCTCTTGTTGCATAGCCACCGCATTGTGGGCTCTAGGCGTGCGGGCTTCAGTAGTTGTGGCACACAGGCTCAGTAGTTGTGGCTCACGGGCTCTAGAGCACAGGCTCAGTAGTTGTGGCTCACGGGCTTAGTTGCTCCACAGCATGTGGGATCTTCCTGGACCAGGGCTTGAACCGTGTCCCCTGCATTAGCAGGCAGATTCTCAACCACTGCACCACCAGGGAAGCCCCTATGGCTTGCTTTTTAAAATGCACTTTATTCATGAATTTAGATAATACATATACTCAGTTCAAAAAACAAAGAATACAGTGTATACAGAGTACAAAATAAATTCCCCCCTTCGCCTGCCTCCTGGCTCCCAGATTGGTCTATACTTCCAGAGATTGTCAGAGCAAGCATTGCATAAGTGTTTCTGCAGATGGATGTGGGCCATTAAGAGGGAGAGTTGTCATGGTGTCATCTTGGGTTCTGTGCAGTGGAGCTGCACAGAGGGATGTGGAAACCTAAGCAAAAATAAGCAGGAGGTCTACTGCCAGATGCCCAAGGGTTGAAGATAGAGTCCCAGTTAGCAATCTAAACTCCTGGTCCTAGAGTGACTAGAGCTGCATCTGCTGGGTCATAGGAACAACAGAAGAGATGGCCCGTTGAAGCAATCCAGGAGATATGGTCCACTTTAATTATCTGCCAGGTTCTAGGCCCAGACTCAAAAGATCACTGTGTTAGTCAAGTAAGAACTATTCTATCCCTTAACTGCCCCCACCTCTTTGACCTGGAGCTTCCACTATAAGCGTGTAGGAGAGAGCACGATCAGGGAGAAAACATGCTAGCAGAAGGAGCTGCTACATTGCAACCTCACACCCTGAGCTAGGAGAGATTTAATTTAGGTAAAGTTGGGATTTTTCATTATTACAGGAAATGATTGAGCTGAAAAGTCATAGGCCTATTGGAGTTTTTATCCATGAACAAGGGAATAGTCCTCTCATTGAATTAAATTTTATTGGGATGTTGGGAGAAAAAATTGCATTTTGATCAGAAAACACATTTTCAGTCAGTGTACTAATTTCATAAGCACAGATGTGTATATATAATCTCTTCACACACATGCACACACACATTTATACCATACCTACCATTCTGCACTTTGCTTTTATCACTTAAAATATTTAGAGATCATTTTATGCCTGTATGTAGATATGCCCTACTAGTTTTTCTTTCATTATGGCTTCATAATATTCCATTTTATGGATGTACCATAACTTATTTAAGCAGTCCTCTATTATGGACCCCTAAGTTAAAACTCATCTACTTCTATATAGCAGAGGAAATTATCAACAAAATGAAAAAGCAACTTATGTAATGGGAGAAAATATTTGAAAACCACATATGATAAGGGGTTAATATCCAAAATAATTAAGGAATTCATACAGCCCAGTAGCAAAAAACCAATCCTATTAAAAATGGACAAAGGACTTAATAGACATTTTTCAAAAGAAGATATTCAAATGGCCAACAGGTACAGGAAAACATGCTCAACATCATTAATCACCAAGGAAGTGCAAATGAAAACTGCAGTGAGATATTGTCTCACACCTGTTAGAATGGCTATTATGAAAAAGGCAAGAGATAAGTGTTGGTGAAGGTATAAAGAAAAGGGAACGCTTGTACACTGTTGGTGGGAATGTAATGGTTCAGCTGTTATGGAAAACAGCATGGAGCTTCCTCAGAAAACTGAAAACAGAACTACCATATGATCCAGCAACTTCACTTTTGGTTGAATACCAAATCTGAAGGAAAAGAAATCACTGTCCTGCAGAGATATCTGCATACCTGTGTTCATTGAAGCATTGTTTACAATAGCCAAGACACAAAAACAACCTAAGTGTCCGTCGATGGATGAATGGATAGAGAAAACATGAAACACACACACACACACACACACACACACACACACACACACACACACAGAGGAATATTATTCAGCCATAAAAAGAAGGAAATCTGCCTTTTGTGACAACCTGGATGGACCTTGAGGGCATTATACTAAGTGAAATAAGTCAAAGACAGATACTGTATGGTCTCACTTATGAAATGTGGACTCTAGAAAAACCAAACTCATAGAAACAGAGAGGTGGGGAGTTGGGGAAATTGGGTGAAGATGATGAAAAGTTACAAACTTACAGCTATAAGTAAATCCTTGGGATGTAATGTACATCATGATGACTGTAGTTAACAATATTGTATATTTGAAAGCTGCTAAGACAGTAGATCTTAAAAGTTCTCATCATAAGAAAGCAAATTTATAACTGTGTGAAGTGATGAATGTTAACTTATTGTGGTAATCATTTTGTAATACATACATAAATCAGATTGTTATGTTGTATACCTAAAACTTATACAATGTTATATGTCAGTTATATCTCAGTAAAACTGGAAAAAATAGAACTCATCTTTTTTTTAGTTGTATATAAATTTGTTAACCATAAAATAATTGTAGAAAAGCCTCAGTGGTTAAGTGTACTTCTTTTAAAAGGAGGAAAAAGCAGTATATATTTTGGTATAGCCAGATGTGATATTAGTGGTGCTAATAGGAAAAATTGTAAGAGTTAATAGCTTGAGGTCTATTTCTATTCTAGTTGTAACCAAAAATTGGTTAAAATTTAGTCTCTGTTCTTTTTTTAAATTGAGATGTAATTGACACATGACTAGCCATAGTGTGGACCCTAAACCAGGTACCAGGTACACATTATAAATCTTCATGTTTACTTTAAACATGCTGACAGCCTAGTTCATCTTGACCCACTGCCTTGGGATTGTAGAATAACATCATAATCAGTAACTATGTAAACAGTCCTATAGTTTAGTTCTCAAAGTTTGAATAAGGGTCATTGTCATGGGTACAGACATTCTCTTAATCCTCCATTTTTTGAAACGGGTCTATTGACTCTGCATGAGTAAAGACAAAATCAATCTACTTCATTTTACTCCTACCTCCTTTTTCTGCCATCCTACTCTTTCTTCTCCCAATTGTAGTTGGTTATATTATTTTCTTGCTTATTTGTTTAGCTTTATACTTTTAAATATGCCTATACATTTGATTTGATTTATCAGTCTTAGATGATATCCTTTGGTCACCAACTTTAAAGTATGAAGAAATCAATACACCTATATTAAGTCCTACCTTCTCTCTCCCTCCCTATCTTTATTTTTTTAGTTATATAATTTTTTGCATTTTCATTTATAAGATTTCTATCTTACTCTGTAACCGTAATTTCCAGGGTTATTTTAATCTTAGTCCTGTAGTTTAGTGGTTTCCATGCTCAATGTTAATCCTCTTGCTAGAGAGTCTCCATCCATCTTTTGAATAGGCTGACATTTGTCCTGCAGCAGTTTTTTCAAGGTGTGCTTACTGGAATGGTATTCTATAAATTCTTGTATAATCTAACACATTTGTTACTTTTGTTCATGAAAGACTATGTAGCAGAATATGGCTGACATTTTTCTTTTTCTGAAGATTTTGTAGACAGACATTGCTTCACTTTCTTGTAGTGTTGAATGTTGCACTGGAGACATCTGAGGCCAGCCTAATAATATTCCTTATCAGTGTCTTTCTCTTTTTTTTGTCTAGATACCCAAAGGGTTCTTTGTTCTTGAAATCTAGTTATTTTACTAAGATATATTTTAGTGCTGAGTGTTCTGTGTCAATTTTTCTAGGGTCATGGTATGTTTTTTCAATCTATATATTTGGGTTTTTTGTTTCTGGGGAGATTTAAATATTTTCTAGTCCATGTTTTGTTTTATTTTTTATGCTCCTCAGTTGTATTTGTTTTGGATCTCCTTTGTCTATCTTTTAGATATCTGTTGTGTTATTTTGAATCCTGTTAAACTTTTTGTTCATTTCCATTTTTTAACCTTTTTTTAATTCTGTATACCATATATTTCTTACCAGCTTTTCAACAGTATTAATTCTCTTTTGTGTTATTTGCAGTGTGGTTTTATTTTCTTCTTCCATTGTCTTTTTTTTTTTTTAGTTTATCAGTAAAAAGTTTTATTCTTATATATCATTTCCTCTAGGAAACTTTCTTTGACCCCTCAATTGCAGTTCTCATAGTCTTCGGTGCTTTCCTGATTATAGCACATCACACAGATGTGAAAACTCCTGTTTGTTTGTCTGGAAACTAGACTCTAAGCTTTGGGAAGTCAGGGACTGTGTTTATTGTTCTTGTTCAGTGATGCATCCCCAGCATCTGGCTTGTAATAACCCTGCCATTTATGCCCTGAATTGTCTGGAAGGGCTTCGAGATGAAGCTCATCACCAGAAAGAACACAATCTTGTGAGTCTCTAATTATGAACATGCACTGAATTTTTAGCATGGTGCAAAAAAGATTTCTGTACCTTTTCCAGTTGTTCAACTTACAGTTCTGAGTTACATGAATGCTCTAGGAGTCCATTCTTTCCCTAATGACCCTCCAGCTTCCATTTTCTATCTTTTGCCTTTCCCCAGTGTTCTGGCTCTTTATGTAGTAGCCATGGACTTTCATTTGAGACTTTTTTCAGGGAATATTGAGGATGATTTTGTAGAATAGTTGATTAAAGTCTTTCTTGGGAGCAGGCTTAAATCTTTCAGTTGCTTCTGAGTGGTACGTGTATGCGACAAATATTTTTCTTATTAATATTGGTGGCTCATTATTTTGCTAAAATTGTCACTCATCACTAAAGATGCTAATAAGAAAGAAGGTAGATAGGGATGAGGGGTGAGAAATTCTGCTCTGCTAATTCTAGGAGGTGCTCAGTAAATACTTCTTGAGTGAAAGAATGAGTAGTGTAACTAGGAGTGATGCTTGCTTTCTTTTTTCTGTGTGTTTGCATGTGTGCACACATGTGTACACATTTTTCAAGTATTCTTCAATGTGTATTTAAAAATTTTGCAATAAGAAACGTTGTTTTAAACTTTAAAACTTAAACTGTAAAGAAAGACAATTTAAGTGGGGCTTATTACTATCCCGTTACCACCTTACATGGTATGAATTGAGAGGCTCTGAAAGATGCCTCTTACCAAAATGATCTTCCATACTTGCCTCAGGGCCTGCAACTCCACCATCCTTTGGGCTGAGGTGTTAAGACATTTGAATGATTACCAGTTATATCCTGGCTTCGTGCAGCAACCCTTGCCCATTTAAATAGTTTTTTTTTAAATTAATTAATTAATTATTTATTTATTATTTTATGGCTCTGTTGGGTCTTCGTTTCTGTGCGAGGGCTTTCTCTAGTTGCGGCAAGTGGGGGCCACTCTTCATTGCGGTGCGCGGGCCTCTCACTATCGCGGCCTCTGTTGTTGCGGAGCACAGGCTCCAGACGCGCAGGCTCAGCAATTGTGGCTCAGGGGCTTAATTGCTCCGCGGCATGTGGGATCTTCCCGGACCAGGGCTCGAACCCGTGTCCCCCGCATTGGCAGGCAGATTCTCAACCACTGCGCCACCAGGGAAGCCCCTAAATAGTTTTAACATGTTATGATTCTTTTTCCTTTTTCATACCCTTCTTGTATCATCACCCGTTTGCCCCTTTCAGTTAGGCTGTTGCTTTCTTAGTCACTTTATTGTTTTTAAGCTATCCAGCAGGAAGTAGAGAAACAAACAACAACAAAATAAAACAAGTGGGCAGGGACTGGAGGGCCTAACATTTGGAGTGTCAAGCTCTGCTTACTAGCCCCAGACACATGAGCTGAAGCCAAACAAATAACAGTTCTTAGGTTGACATTCAAGTCCTATAATCCTAATCGGCAGCTCCCTAAATATTACCTTTGGTCTCTCCTATGTTTGTGCTTCTCTGAAAAACTGTGCATCTTGTTGTGGGTAGCTTTGTGTGGGGGATAGTGATGGAGATGCATTCAGACTTCTTTACCCTCTCCAGCTCTGCCCTGGAGAGTCTGGTAGCTGCTGCTGCTGCTGCTGCTGCTCATGCAAGTTGTTTCAAAGGGAATGCCTTCTTCCTAGCTTCTCTAAATCCTACAGTTTTTAAGGGTCTAGCTCAAATCCTACCATCTCCATGATGTCTTCTGTGATTTCCTCAGTGTTCTTTTGGTCTCTGAACCTGACTGTCTGGATTCAAATCCAAGCTTCATCATTATGAGAAGTGTGACCTTGGACAAGCTACTTAAGCTCTCTGTGCCTCAGTTTTCTCACCTATAAAGTGAGAATGGTAATAGTGCCTATTTTATCAAGTTGGCTGTTGTGAGGATTAAATGGGTTAATATAAGTAAAAGACTGTGAGCACTACCTGGCAAAAAGAATAGCTCCTGCTCAGCAATTATTAGATATTATTGTTATTATTCTAACATGGCTTATAACATACAGTTAATTTTTTGGTTAGGATTTTATGGCTCCACTTTTTCTTCTTAAGTGATCTTGGGGTAATGTAATATAATGGAAAAAGTGTGAATTCTGGATCCAGACTGCCTGAGTTTGGGTCCTAGCTGAGGTACTTACTCTCTCTCTCTTATCTTGGACAACTTGTTTAACCTTTGTGAGTCTTGTTTTCATCATTGTATAATGAGGATAATTATACCAACCTACTGCAGAGAATCTTTGTGGGGATTAAATGAGATAATGCTTATAGAGTACCGGATACAGTAGATGCTTCCTAAATGGAAATGCTATTATTATAAATTTTAGTATCCATAGTGCCTAGGCCCAGATTAGGCACTCATTATATGTTTTCTAAATGGTCTAAAAGTGAAATATTCTGCTTTTTCAGGCATCTGTCTTTTGTGTTATTCAGGGACAGAGTGAACAGAAAGAGATGACTGCATCTTTGAGCTCTTAAAGTTAACTCCAAGCTCAGTATCTTTCCTACCTATCAAGCTCTGGCCCTTTTTCTTGTGTTAGGTCCAATGATGATGATGATGAGGAATAATAATAAGAGCAACTACTGTTCATTGATTTCTAACTATGTGCAGTGTATGTGCTAAATGCTTTACATAAATTATCTGTAGTCTCATTTCCCTGCATGCTACATTCTCTCCCTAAGTATTCTCATCCATCATCTTGTCTTCAAATACCATCTATGCCCTCTATGTGCTGATGACTCCCAAATTCCCATCTTTACTCCTAGACATGAGGAGCTAGACCTGTATATCTAACTGAAAATTTGACATTGGCGTTTGGATATTTCAGAGGCAACTGAAACCAAATGTTTCAAAACTGGACTGTGCCTCCTACAGCGCCTGCCACCTCAATTCCATTCTGCTTTTCCCTCTGTGTATCCTGTCACTACATGGCACCACCAACTATTCAGTTGCATCCCACATTCAGAACCTTGACAAATTCTGTTAGTTTTTCTCCCAAAATGTGTAATAAATGTGTCTCTTTCCTTCTTCAATATCACCATCATAGTGGAAGCTACTGTCATTTTCTCTGCGGATTATAATAGCTTTCTAACTGGTCTCACCTCTCACATACTTGTTCCATTTTAATCTGCGTCTATACCTTGGTCAGATTTTTTCTTTTTACTTTTTAAAATGAGGTATGACATACATATAGTGATATGTACAAAGTGCATTAATCTCAAGTGTATAGCTTGATGAATTTTTCCATATGTATATACTCATGTAACTATTCCCTACATCAAAATATTGACTGTTTCCAGCACCCCAGAAAGCTTCTTTGAGCTTCCTCTTAGAGGTAACTGCTATTCTGTAGTCAGATTTCTAAAAGTGATCATTTGGGGGAAAGAAAAAAATAAACAAATATTGAACTCCAGTTAATGATATGCATGGTGAAGTATTTAGGGTGAAGTGTATTGAAGACTGCAACTTACTTTGAAATGCATATGAAAATAAGGTGGACTGGATGCATAGAAGGATGACTAGATGGACCCACAGGTGATAAAGCAAGTCTAATAAATGTAAATTATAGACTCAGTGGGTGGTATATGGGTGCCTACTGTAAAATTCTTTGAATATTTTGGTAACTTTGAAAATGTTCATTATAAAATATTGGAAAAGGGGGATCTTTTGCAAACACAAAAACATCTTGTTGTAGTACCTAAAACTCTTCAATGGCTTTCAATTGTACTTGATATAAAATATATAATCTTTAATATATCCTGAAAGGCCCAATATTGCTCCTAACAGACCTGTCCACTCTGTTCCCCCTCCACTCTCCCATCTCCCTCACTGTTCAAGCCACACTTGCCTTTTTCCAGTTCCACCAATATACAATGCTGAATGAGTGAATAAAAACAGCAAAGGCATCCTAATAAGCAGCACACAACAATGAAAGCAACCTGGAGAGAGGGCAATTTTTCAGAAATACGGTCTCAGGCAGTTAGTATTGTGGTTAAAGGTGGGCAAGAGGCCTAGTTTCTAGTTGTAAAACACATCCAGCCATCAGTTATTACTGCCCTGCTGTAAACATGAAGCCAAGTTATAGCATAGAGGGGACACTGTTGTCTCCCCCTTGTGACTGTAAGTTCCATGAGGGCAGAAACCATGTCTACTTTTTTCTCTGATGTACCTGTAGCACCTAGCACAGTCTCAGCCAGCTACGAAATAGACATTGCCTAAACATTTGTTGAATGAAATAATCTCATTATATCCTTATAACAGACCTATGGGATAGTTACCAATTTGACCCACATTTTTAGGTGAAGAATCTGAAGCTCATCCAAGCTAAATACCTCTCTCAAGCCCACACAGCTAGGAATAGAAGAGCTAGGATTCATACCCAAGTTAGTGTGACTCCAAAGCCCAGGCTCTTAGGTGCTCTTTGCCTTCCCTAATGTGAATATTCTACTCTTTGTGGAAGTCACCCTGAGAGTGAAAAGGGCAGGGCTTGAGAGGGCATAGGAGAGGAAAGGGTGGCGATTTAGGCGCCACTGGGGTGATTTCCCCTCCTCCATAAACTCCTTTCTATTGGCGCTGGAAGCTGCAGTTTGGAGCCCACACCTGGAAGTGAGCCGTGCCCCTGCTGAGCCAGCACTCCTCCTTAAATTGGTGATTCATTTTGGCTAATCACCTTAGTTATATTCATTAGTTTTCTTTTCATTAAGCCAAATGTAATAACTGCCATTTTGGCTGGGTGTGGGGTTACGGTTGTATAAAGCACTGTGATGGAAAAATTGCTAGCATAAATGAAAAAGAATCTTCCCTAGCCAAACCAGCTTGAGAAACTCTTACAAAGTGAGGAGATCCATAGGCAGTCTCTGTGGCCTGACTTTCCACTGGCCTTTGGACCAAAGCACTCTCTGGCCCTGTGCCTAGGTGGAATAAGTAGCTGCCCTCCTGCTGTGACGTGAGGGGTGGGGGGAGCTTAGAGGTCCTTGATTACCATCAAGTCTTCCCCCTTATATGTGCCACAGTATTTGAAACCTTCACTGCTTCAGGTTAAGGGACCTAAGGCCTTGTTAAACTTTAAATGTATCCTCTTGGGCCACCCCAAGTCACTATCAGCCATTACCATCTTATTAGCAACTCTTGCCCTATTTCTTTATTATCACTCTTCCTCAGCTTTTCCCAGCTGAGCCCATATATATCCAAAAGTACAGATTTGGTCATGCCTTCTGAGCCAGTCCTGAATGAGAAAAGAAGTAATAATCACAATTGTTAACATTTATTGAGTGCTTATTGTGTGCTAGGTACCCTATTAAGTACTTTACATGTATTATATCAATTTAATTCTTAGAACAACTCAGTGAGATTTTTATCATGCTCATTTTGTGGAGGGTCAAATAGAGGCACAGAAAAGTTAAGCAAATTGCCTAAGGTTACATTTGGTTTGGGCAAGCTAGGATTTTAATCCAGATGGTTTGATCTCAGAGCTCATTATCTTAACTGTCATGCAATATGGCATTTGTCAGCCTCAGTCTGACCATTTGAAATTGTCTTATTGTTTATCTCCAAATGTGGTATACTTGTGAACTCTGAACTCCTACATGATCTTTAAGTCACAGCAAGAGAAGAACAGAGGCTGAGGAAAACAAATGGGTTTCAGAGTTGGCCTAGTGGAAGGCAAGGGTAACCAAGCAGTTGTGTTACAGTTTTCTAAGTAATTATTATAAGAACTAACACTTATTGTGGAGTTATTCTGTGCCAAGCACTGTGCTATGTTCATTATTTGTATTAACTTATCTGGAGGCAGTAGTTTCAGAGGTGTAGCCTAGGTCTCCATCTTGTCATTATCATTACCATCTAGGATAGGATCCTATCAGGAACACTGACTCAGTTAACTAGGGCTCCAATACTCTAAAACATCTTGCCAGTACCTTCTTGGGAGGTAAGAAACTGCTCTCTTTTGGTTAGCTGCTGGTTTGGGGACTTGTTATATATGGAAGAATCAGTTAGAACCTGACTACTAAGTGTTTGATTACTTCTTGGATTATTTGCTGACTTAGTCACCGACCTTATTGGACAGTAGACCAGTGTTTTCAGGTTTAGGACAGAAACCATCATATCCTATGGGAGACTGAGCTGCCCTCTCGTAAACTGGCCTTTGGGGCCACTTTCCCAGTCTCTATACAGACTAGTCTTATCATCTTTGCAATTCACAAAGGTGCCTTCTTGGCAAGGCCCCAGCATGCCTTGGGCCTAAGCCTCCTTGAGTTATGCCAGTGACCATTCAAACAGAAGACAGCTACTTAGACCTTTTTCTTGATGGGATTTTTAATTTCTTTTATGCTCTTTAGTGGAAATCAGAGAAGAATTCAGAAGCCCGAAGAATCTTATGAAAAATATATTTCCCTTTAGACAGTAAAACAAACTATTGCATTTTGTTTTTATTGAGGTATGATTGACAAATAAAATTGTATATCCAACTTTTGCTACCTTGGCAGAGTGCTCTCCTCCATTTTACATCCATCCACAAAGCACCACTAACCACACTTTTCCTCCCTACTTGACTCAGTTAGAAGGATGCTTTAGCATACTTATCTAAAGATACAAAACGTGGCACATAAAACCATTATATTTGAATAGTCTCAGGTAAAAGGTCTGGTTTTACTTTATTTTTAAAAAAAGTAGTAGTCCTACCCATTCCTATTAAAACATGTGCTCTACATCTTCATTATATTCACATAGGTGGGATATCTTGCACAGAGCTAGCCACACTCTTATGCCTAGCCCAGTTATATTTGCTCATTGGTGAGCTGGGGGAAGGGTAGAGTCTGTTAAGTGATGGAGAACAGCTATCTAATTCATATGTAGATTAAACTCATAACCTTGGCCTCATGAGCTTCATGCCTTAACATACTGAGTTAACCATCAGGTTTACAAACTTGCTCATATATGCAAATTACATTCCCTTTACCCTGTTCCTCCACTGCCAGTTTACAAGTGCATTTTGAGTCATGTGCAGAAACTACCTTTATGCAGATGGCAAGAGCTCTGAGACCAAAAACCATGAAGTGCCTTCTTAAAATGTGAGGTGTCATAAAATTTCGACACAAGGGTGGTTAGGTAATCAAAAGAAGTATCTTCTGTCTTGTGATTTGCAGGACAAAAAAATAATGCTCATTTTATACTTGGAAATTTGGCTTTTATGAAGTTAGAAAGATAGGTAAAGGAAGAACTAGCTCCATCTTAGGCCGGATTTGTTCAGCATGCCATCACTCAGCAATACCAAGGGATCAGGATTGTATCTCAGTGTGTACATGAACCAGTTTCTTCAGATGAACCCAAACTATTACCCTTGACCCTCAGTGGGATTTCCCTGAACAGTTCTACAGATGAACAAATTGTATCTGACTTACTAAACCTGTTTCTAGATCAGTGTTTCTTAAAGTATCATCTATAAACCACCACTATCAGAACTGTATGGGGCATATGTTTAACATGTAGACTTCTGGGCCTTACCCTACACTTATGAGTCAGAATCTCTGGAGGTAGGGTCCAGAAATCTGCACGTTTAACACATGCTCCTTTTCTAACTACTGCTCAACACTTTATATAGTTTTGCCTCATTTTGGAATGCTTTTTCCTTTATCCTTGCCTGTGGAACTCCTGCTCATCTCCCAAGACCCAGCTCAAAGGTTGTCTACTCAGGCCATGTTGGTACACTTCCCTCATTTCCACCAGATAAGTTGGCTATGGAATGGGGAACATGGGGCATCATAACTGGGGTCCAAGGAAGAGTTGAGAGAATTGAAATGGGATAGTATGGACAGAGTTGGAAGATGGACTTCGAGTTTTACAGGGAGATTTTGCCCTGGGTTTCACATGTACTGCAAGGGAGAGAAGTTGGATAAACCAGCAACAAAGTAATAGCAGATATGATTGGTCAGAGCATTGAATTCCAGTCACATAGCAACCATGTTTGAGGGGGAGGCTTGGTGGCCATATCAGGACAAGGAAGTAGGAGGAAAAAAGAGACAAAATGCCCACTTGACAACAGCCTCAGGAGTAGGGAAGGATAAAATTATTTTAAGAACTTCAGAAAATACTTGTATGAAACTGGATAAATATATTACTTGCACATGTATGTAGCCTTATTGAATGTATATATCCTGGGATTCAGTTACTATTTGTCACCATGTTTTCTCGACCATCTGTAGTGAAGTATAGCTATTGTCATGTGGAGGTCTGAGAAAATGTTTGATGGTAAAGAGGGGTTCCCATATTTTCTGAAAACAACTAGAAACTGTTAACCTAGTGTCGCAGTCAGTTTGGGCTGCTATAAAAGAATACCATGACTGGGTGGCTTATGAACAACAGAAACTTGTTTTTCACGGTTCTGGAAACTGGAAATCTAAGATCAGGGTGCCAGCATGGTTGGGTTCTTGGTGAGGGCCTGCTCCCTGGTTCTTCTTGCTGTGCCCTCACAGTGGTGGAAGAGGTGAGAGAGCTCCGTGGGCCTTTTATAAGCATATTAATCCCATTCATGAGCGCTCCATCCTCATGAACTAATCACTTTCCCAAAGCCCCATTTCCTAATACCATCACAGTGGGGGTTTAGGATTTCAACATAGAATTTTGGGGCGGGACACAAACATTTAGTCCATACACCTAGTTATAAGATACCACAGTGTACAAACAGTTTAAGTCTGCCGAAAAGAAAGGTGGAAGCCAGTCACTGCTGGCCAGTTAGCTCCTCAGGTAAAAGATAAATCCCAGCAGGACTGGGCTCGGCTATGGTGAGAGTAGAAGCAGCTTGCTTTCTCCTCCAGGGTCACCATTCTGGGCCTCTTTGTCTTATGTCCATGCTTGTCCTCCCACACATGTCATTCCTCTGGTACCCAGCAGTGCCTCTCTAGGTGGTGGACTGTGTTCTCTTATTGCCATGGGACATGACTCTACCAGAGAAACTTTGGTTTGTGCACGAGTCTTTTTACCTTGAGCTTTTACTCCTTTCCTACCAAGCTTCTGTCATGCTAAATGAGGTACCTGACATCCGTGAACATTAGGCCTATCTCCCAGCAGTTATAAGGAGACAAAAGAAATGACAAAAGGTCACATATTGGTAAAAATAATGTTGGGTGTCATAGTGCACATTGCTTTGAAATACCAGAGCCTTTACATTTTTCAAAAGCCAGTTAATGATCTGCCTCATTTTAGGAAGAAAGCATCTAATTGGACTAAAAGGAGTTGACAGAGAGAGACTTTCATCTACAGATAAACTGCTTTGTGACATGGAATGATCTAGTTGCCTTGAGCTCTCATTAATCTGTGTTATTCAAACTCACCATGTACGGACACAATAAATAGTTTTAGTTTTTGGGAAGTGCAGCAGCTATGTAACCCCTGAGGCTCTTAGCGACTACCAGGGTTCTCATGCAATCATAGAATGACAGAGCTCATTATTTTCCAAAGCCCTCATTTCATACTTGGGGAGACTGAGGCCTGGAGAGGCCTCGAATCGTAAAATATCAGTGTTTGAAGGCATTCTAATCTAGTCAAGGAACTAGCTCAAACTCACCCAGTTAGTTAGCAGATGAGGCAGGACCACATTCCTGAGAGAATATATCATCATGGTTATGTTTAAAGTTTGGTACTTACTATGTTCCCAGCACTATTATAAGCTCTTTACAAATGTTAACACCTGTGAGGTGTTCACAACACACCTATGAGGCTGGTAATATTATTTTCAGCTCCATTTCACAGAGAACAAACTGAGTCACAGAGAATAAGTAATTTTCCCATCATCACCCAACTACCAAATGTTTTTTAAACCTAAATCTCAGTGTTTTGAGATTATTGGAAGGATTAACAGAAATCATACCTGTGAGGTTAGTAGCAAAGGCTTCGGATGAGTGTAAACTCTCATAATTATGGTTATTTTTACCACACGTTGTAGTGGCAAAAAAGTAGATTCTGAAGTTAGGCATACCTGAGTTGCAATTCAGGCTCTGCCACTAATTGGTTGAGTGATCCCTGAGAGCCTCACTTTCCTCATCTGTGAAATGAGTATGATAATATTTTACAGGGCTGATGTGGAGATGAAATGAGATGATCTGTGCTAAGTATCTGATGCAATATCTGGTATACAGCAGATACTGTCTTCGTTTCCTATGGCTGTTGTAACAAATCACCACAAAGTTAGTGGCTTAAACAACGCAAATGTATTATTTTACAGTTAGAGAAATCAGAAATCTGAAGTGAGTCTTACAGGGCTAAAATCAAAATGTCAGTGTGGCTGGTTCCCTATAGAAGCTTCAGGGAAGAATTCATTCCTTTTTTCTACCAGTTTCTGGTAGTTGTTGATATTCTTTGGCTTGTGGCCACATTAGTTCAACCTCTGCTTTAGTTGTCACATCGCCTTCTCTTCTCTGTCGTAGTATCTCCCTCTGCATCTCTCTTCTAAGGATATTTGTGATGGCATTTAGGGCCCATCTCAAGATAATCCAGGATAATCGCCTTATCACAAGATCCTTAATTTAATCATACCTGCAAAGTCCCTTTTGTCATATAAGGTAACGTGCGCAGGTTCCATGGATTAGGACCTGATATCTTTGGAAGACCGTTATTCAGCCTACCAGATGCTTAGTGATTCTTATTATTATTAGAACCCAGGTCTTCTCAATATAGGGATGTTTCCTTTACATTTCACTTTCTTAGATCAACTTCCCATGGGCACTGTCTGTAGAGCATTTAGAAACAACAATGAAACAAAAAGTTGATCTGCATTTTATCACCATATAGCAAAAATTCTAAACAACATCAATGATAAAATATTCTTTCCAACTGGGCAGACCTCTCGCTGCATCCCCCACTTTTGGTATATAGCTCCTCAGGACTGACTCTGAAGTCCTGGGAACCAGAGATAAGGAGTGATTTGGGCACAGTATTGTCTCCTGTCCTCTACTTATTCCACCATTTATTCTTGTACCCAAGTTCTCTTCTATAACTGAATGGGGTGTCATCTTACCCCTTATCCAAGGGTCCTGAAGGATGCTTTGAGGATAACTGGCAGGTGAAACTGGATGGTGTCCTTTACAACATTGGACAGCAATCCCCCCCGCCATTCTCCTTACAAAGGGCCTCACAAGAAAGGTTTGGGGGATGGATTCAGAGCTTCCCATAGCCCTTAATTTAGAATAAAAGAAATTATTCTTTATTGCCAGGAAATGAGGCAGAGATTGCCTGGTGCGAGGGTACATAAATTACTGTTATGACAAATGGAAAATGAAGATATAATTAGAAGATGAAGGAAAGATACAAGGAAAGGAAGACTTACTCAGTCCCTCTGTGGTCTTTGTACCTATAGCTGAAATCTAGATTTTCAAAAGGAGTTATAGAACCAGAGACTATGAGAGCTGCAAGAGACCTCACAGACCATTCATACTGAAGCCATCATTTTCCCTTTGGGGTAGATGAGTCCCCAAAAGGAGAAAAGACTTGTCCAAAGTTCCACAATAAGGCAGGGGCAGAAATGTCTTATGTTTTAAGAGGCAGATCACAATTTGCACAAGACCTCTCTCTTTCTCTCTCTCACACACTCACACTTGCAGTCATACACACTTGTTTCCTTCCCCTTGTCCATTAATTGATTTTTAAAAAATTATTCTCCAAGGATGTAGCAACCATATTTTACTTATTTTTATGGCTGTTCTTTGGCATTCTTTTTACTGTGGCTCAGGGTGCCAAACGTAAAGAGTGGCAGTCCTAGTGATAGAATAATCTGCAGCTACTTACCTCAGTTGATTGGAACACACCTTTTTAAACTACATGCAGAAAGCCTATGAGGGCCATAATTGTGGCTTAGCACCTGTCAGGAACCGGGTAGTTTAAGTCTGTGCCAGGGTCTCAGACCATATCCTTATCTTGGGCATCCTTTTGATAAAAGCCTTTTGTTGGACTCAGTTAGATAGAGTAAATACACAAGCATATATCTGTACTTCACTTTATTGTGCTTTGCAGATATTGCACTTTTTACACATTGAAGGTTTGTGGCCACCCTGAGTTGAGCAGGTCTATTGGCACCGTTTTAGCACTTGCTCACTTCATGTCTCTGTGTCACATGTTGGTAATTCTCAAAATATTTCAAGCTTTTTTATTATTACTATAATTGTTATGGTGACCTTTGATCAGTGATCTTTGTTACTATTGCAAAAAGATTATGACTCGCTGAAGTCTCAGATAATGATTGGCATATTTAGCAATAAAGTATTTTTTAACTAAGATATGTACATTGTCTTCTTAGATATAATTCTATTGCCCACTTAATAAACTGCAGTATAGCATAAGCATAACATTTATATGAACTGGGAAGCCAAAAAATTCATGTGAGTCACTATGTATTGCGATAATCACTTTATTGTGGTGGGCTAGAGCCTAATCCGCAGTGTCTCCTAGGTCTGCCTGGATGGAAATCTCTTCCTGCACCTGGAAGGACAACTCGGTGCTCACATTAGCTTGCCAGTAGCCCTTTAGTGCCAGCTTTGGAGGTGAATGCAGATTGCCAGTCTCCTGGGGGCATGTTAACTTAAGCATCTGGCACACTGCTGGGTATTTTTAACCACACAGCCACCCAATCCTTATAGGTAATCCACGTTCCTGAGTCCATCACTACACTTATAGCAAAATAGTTACCATTGTGCTCAACAAAGCTTGGTCTGAGTGTGTGGTCTGGGAGGTGGCAGTATAGGAAGGCAGCTGGATCTATACCTTCTCTCTTGTTATTCATTCAGCATCCCTCTTACTGGAACCTGTGCATGCCTAAGTCTTAACCCTTATTTCCTAATCTTTTGCCTGATTCCTTGGCCCTTTATTGCTTTGCTCTGCCTCTAGGCCAGGTTCCCTGCTGGCTGAGGCTTGACATCACCAGTTCTTAAGCTGGTGGCTATCCTGGTCTTCCACACTTGATTCAAGGAGAGCCACTCTGCTTATATGTTTCATGGACCGAGTTGCTATGTAAGATTTTTTTTTTTCAGGTTGGGTTGAGGGGAAAGTGCATATTTCACTGCTAGAGAAAAAAGATCAGTTTGAATGTCACTGGCCTACTGGATGAGTAAGGGATCTTGTGTGATTCTGTTTTAGGTATGTATTGGAGCCTCAAACATTTCTCAGCATGTTTAATGTTTGATACGGTCTTTTTTTGTCAAAACACTCAGACATAGAGGGTGAATTTCCAGGAGGCTTTTGGAATAATAAAGGTCTGGTTCCTTTGAGGGCCCATGGAGAAATGTTTTAAGCATTTTCAAATTATTTTGTTGCAAGGCTTTTAGAAGTATTCTTATCTAGGATGGGATGGAAGAGTTAGGTTAGGCGATAACCAGTAGTAAGATCCGGTGCATTTGTGAAAGCCAAGCCATTCCACTTGCTGGCTGTTTACCTCTGCTGCTGCTGTATTACTTACAAGTCGTAAAATGGCATTAATATAGAGAAAGTTGATAATAGTGGTGTCAGAAATGATCAAAGAACACAATAAACAAATGACAATAAGAACATTAAAGTTTATGAGCTGGTGGAGATTGAACACATGCTTTCAACATTGAAACCTCTTTTTGTTTGAAGAGATTAGGGATAATTGTTTTGTTCTTTAAAAACGATACTCTTTAAACACCACAAGTTTCTCAGCCTGTTTGCTTGAGTGAAGTACATGGAAATTGAACACTAATGCTCAGAAATGCTTGGAGTAGGTGATAGGTGGCGTAGGAGGGAAGATGGCAGAGGGGGAAAAAGATGTTGTTTAAGGCTTTATGAGCAATTCAGTCTTAAAAGAAATTTGCATAAAATGTCTTCCCTAATACATGGCATGCTATGGTTTATCTACTTTATAGATCAATTGTATATTATTTTGGTCAATGAGCTGGTTGGAATAGCTGAAAACAGAGCAAACCAAGGAAATTAAATTCTTTATATGTGTCTGAATTTATATTGGAATTCCAAAAGTGATTCCACCCTTACAGCTTTGTAGAAGATGGAAAATTTCTCTACTAATTTGTAGTGATGATTTCTAAAATGGCAAAGCTTTGGAGTTAAAGTTAATAAGGGGCGCTGATTGGAACACTGTGGGGACTATTGCATTAGCCCACAATTTGAATTTGAGTAATAAAATTTCAGTGTTTTAAAAATATTCTATGACTTTCAAATACACTTAGTGATATCATCTATTCTTTTACTTATTTAGCAACTATTTATTAAACATCTCTACATGCCAGGTACTGTTCTAAGTGCTGAGAATATAGCAGTGAACAAAATAGACGAAACCCTATTATCATCAAGCTTGATTTCTAGTGGAGGGAGAAAGACAAAAACAATTAAAATATTATAAGAATTAGAAATATTAAACAATATAGTTTAATAGGGTTTCTTAGAAGAACTTCCTTAGTGAGTAGGTAATTATAATTTTCATATCTGTTATTTGCATATCTGTTGTTGGCAAACAATGGACTTCTTATAAAATGCTTGAAATTGTTGGTTAAAAGTATAAATATGTTCCTTGAAATTTTGTCCATGTTATAATTTTGCATACCAAACTGTTTTTTCAAATGATAACAAATTTCACATTATTGTGGTCTAAATTAATAAGGTTCTTTTACAAACCAATCTGTAGATTTATATTTGTCTTTTGTCTCATAGTATCTTAAGGAGAAATCTTAACTATTGACCTTGGCATTAGATGAAATGTCAATAGGTTTAAAGCATATAAGGTACTTTCTTCAGTTTGCTAAACAAATACAAAATAAAAGCAAACGTAGTTTAGACAAGGCTTTGGAAGGGGCATATTATAGTTGTGATTAGGAGAGACAAAAATTGATTGCCTGTGGTGCCTTTTTATCATAGGCCAGAATAGAATGACTTTCTCCATGTACAAATAAAACTTTAAAATCTATCTTCTAAAATCTATTATTCCATAGCCATTGACTGCACATGCATTATTTGCAAAGCACTGTGCAGTAGGAGAGAGAGAGACAGAGTGAGAAAGAGTGTGTGGTGTGTGTGTGTGTGTGTGTGTGTGTGTGTGTGTGTGTGTAAAGGGGGGAAAGAAGAGAAAGAACAAGAGGGGGAAGTAAGAGAGTGCAGGAATTGAGTCAGTTCTCAGTATGGGGGAATACATATGCACAGGTAAATAGAGTAAAAATATTAAAATGATAAGTTCCCTATAAAAAAATTTAAAAGAAAGTTCTATGTGGGTTCAAGGCAGGGAGTTGTCATTTCTGCCTGACGACAACTGGAGAAAGTTCCACACAGGAGGATGTCTGAATTTACTTATCTTTCCTTTGATGTTTTATTAAAATAAGACCAGGATCTTGTATATTATAATATGATATGGGCACTGAAATGTCCACCTGCACAAAAATGTATTCCTCCCTGACCTTGCTATAGGACCCCAAACTCCCATTGTTATTTGGTTCTTTGGAAGTTTATGTTATAGCCCAATTGTGATAAGAGGGATGGAAAAACATCCAAAACCATTTGGCCTCCATCAATGCTTTAGTTAGGATTTGTTTCTGAAATAAACCATAAAGAGAAAATTCCTGAGGAAATAGGACACAGAATTGGGAGGTTCTACTTGTCGGTGTGGTGAGAAGAAAAAAGGGGTCAGGAATAGTATAGAATGGTAGGCTAGGAGAAGGATCTTGGCCTGGATAAGCAGATGACTGCATAAATTTCCCGCGTACTTGGTGCTGAGGAGTTCTGAAGGACAAAAGGCAAACTTACATCTTTGCCTGAACACCTAGTGGTCTTCCAATGTTACCCATTTCAGTGGATGGCAACTTCACCCATCCATTTGTACCAACTGGGAACCTGCTGGTAGTCACGGACTGGAACCTGACATGCCTCTGTCTTTCTGTTTCTCTCCTCTGTTTGCCATGGAGGAGAGGAAACACAGATTGGAGGCTTAGGGCATGGGTGAAAACAGCTGCAGTCTCTCTTTTAAGATATTGTAATGGGCAGCTAAAAGTCAATCTTTCATGTGAGAAAATTCTAGAGTGAAGAAGTTCTTTATGAGGGTTGTCCTACAGCTCCAAATTACTGCAGTAAACCTCACATACACTCAGGAGCTCCAGAAAGCTTTTGATGCTATGAAAGAGATTCAGGGTATCTGGAGGATCATTTTTCACGTCTCTCTCATAGGGAGTCAGAAATTATGGATCACAATTGAGAGTTTATGAACCAAATGTTTTTATTTCTTTAAGTCTTACTCTAAGGTAGAAACTTTTTTTGGTTAAGTCTTGTTACTTTAGTGAAGTTATACTTTTGAAGGAAAAACGAATGATAGAGAATACATATACTAAATGATCTTTGAATCAGTTTCCCACACCTTAGGTGAGATTAGCTAATTTGTCAAGTCAGTATAAACCAGACACCAATGTAGTTACCCAAATTGTAAGCATAGTGCTAAAGAATAAACGAATAGCTGGTGAACCTGTCAACACATTCACATTGAGTGTTAGTGAAAGTCATTACACCTATAGTGACATTTACTTGGTTATAAAGGACAATACTCCTAAAATGCAAGTGAATTATCTGTTACTGCAGTTAAAATAATAATATTATATCATTGTTGTATTCATATTTACATAGCCATAGATTTATCTGGGATTTTCTTTTTTTTAAATTGGAAGTTGGGTGTAGTATGAGAGATGCTTTTTTTAATTTTTAATTTTATTTATTATTATTTTTTATTTTTGGCTGCGTTGGATCTTGTTGCTGCACGCGGGCTTTCTCTAGTTGCAGTGAGTGGGGGCTACTCTTTGCAGCGCTCAGGCTTTCTCATTGCGGTGGCTTCTCTTGTTGTGGAGCATGGGCTCTAGGTGCGCAGGCTTCAGTAGTTGCAGCACGCAGGCTCAGTAGCTGCAGCGTGTGGGCTTCAGTTGTTGTGGCTCATGGGGTCAATAGTTGTGGCTCACAGGCTCTAGAGCGCGGGCTCAGTAGTTGTGGCACACGGGCTTAGTTGCTCTGCAGCATGTGGGATCTCCCCAGACCAGGGATCAAACTCGTGTCCCCTGCATTGGCAGGTGGATTCTTAACCACTGCACCACCAGGGAAGTCCCTATCTGGGATTTTTGAAGACGAGCTGGAGTTGCTCATTATACCTAAGCCCGTAGAAATCTACATTGGGTAGTACTTAAGACAACAAATTGTGGATATTTTAACATTAAAGTTCAGCCTTTTATTGATTGATTGAATAAATAACAAAAATAAATGTACTGCAGCATGATTTTATAACAGTAAGAACATTAACATAGTGCTTCTTGTGCCAGATATTATTCTAAATGCTTTTTATATTATCCCATTTAACTCTTACAACAATCCTTTGATATAAGAGTATGATTACCTCCATTTTACAGGTGAGGAAACTGAGGAACATTAACAGTACTAAATTTCACAGACCCTTGCTTCTACCTACTTATACAAGACCTCTAGCTCTTTGCAAAGCCCTTCTCCCCTTCTTGCTCTTCCCTATCCTCTGCCTAATATTTCTCAGAGTGTCCAGATACAACTAGTGAACCCACACAGCTTATGCTGTGTGCTTCTGCTGGGCACTTCTCCTTCTGTGCTATCTTTTGCCTGGCACTAGTTTCCCACTGGGTACTGCTGTCACTCTGTTAGGTACTGTAGTCTACTGTTTGTGTGTGGTGGGGTGGTACTTGGTACTTGTACTCTACTGACTCTTAGGGGCCGCATCATTGCTCTATTACCCCTCAGGGGAAATGGCAGTCTCCTGCTGGGTGCTGCCATTCTTCCCTTGGACACTGCTGCTGCTCCTCTAGACACAAACGCTCTGATAATTCAAAGCACTGATGGTGGAACAGATAAACAGTTTTCTGTGGCAGAGAGACCTCTCTTTCATTTTGTCCTGTGTGGTTAGAGGAGTTCCAGAATAATCTGCTTCTTTCCCAAAGTATTAGAGCTTTTTGTTGAAACAGCATTTTGCAACTTATACACACAATATTCTCTCTTCTTAGAATTCAGATATGTATCCATGGGGGTGGGCCAAGGACAGAGTTGAGCAGTAGTCATTTGCTAAATGTGGAGTCACTTCTCCCCTCAGATCACTAAGACTTTGTTGCAGGGTCAAGGTTTCTGTTTTTTCCCATCTGTCTCTCTCTCTTCCTGCAGGAAGAAACTTCTTTCCCCCTAGGCCCAGCCTACCAGATTTGTTCAAGAGTTTCTTAACCAGAGCAATGGCAATAGTTGAAGCTCACTCTTGGCTCACTTTGACGGAGAAGCAGCCATTTGATTTTGTAGTACCCAGTGTACCCTCTTCAAGGTGTAGTAGTCAACAATGGTATAGTTCTGAATAGAATCTGATTTTCCTTAAAAAAAAAAAAGTGGTTTAAGCTGATGAATTAACCAATAGGAGCTATCAAACTGTGTTTTTAAAATGGATTTTTACATTTCAAGCTTTTTAAGAAAGATTGCTTAATAAAAGAATACCCATCAGTACCCAAAGCCCCAACTACTACCTCTTTCCTCTTTTGGATTTACGCTACACATCATTATTATTTCTTTCATGAATTCTGTCAGCATATTAGTAAGAGAATGTGGCCAAAAGAAATTGCTCTTGATCAAAATTAAGCAGCTTTGCAAAGTCACACTTCCATCTGGATATATTTTCAAAATGCATGGCTACAAAGAAAACTCACTCTGTTGCTGAGATCCAAATCTTTAGTCTCTAGTGCTTGAGTGTTTGTAATGATTGAATTTAAAGAGCATGCATTAGAGAATTTCTGGTGGTTTCAGAGAGGTTATTTCAGTAATATTCCAAGCCTTAACATTTTTTATGGGAGGGTTTGAGAGTTTAGGATCAGATTTGGGTGATTTAGACTAATGCTTATGAATGGAGCCTCCAACAGTATTGCTAAAACAAAGCTAATGTAATGAAATAGAAGATTCTTTGAAGAATTGCAGCCCAGCCCAATTTCCAAAGTTTACAAATGGGATAAATTTGGAAGAAAGAGAGTTTATCAGGTAATATCCAAAATACAAGCCAAATTCAAAGATTACTAATTTAAAATATAGGCATTTCAACAGTGCAAACAATGCAGATGAAATGCGAAAATCATTCCTTGTGTACAAAGGAAGACACATTTTGGTCTGATTCTATGAACATTCATTATTCACTTTCTATGTGTTAGGCACTGTGTTAGATGCTTACAATACCTTAATAAAATACTATTTACAGATGTCTATGACTCTAAAAGCCACTTCCTTAAGTACTCCTCAGTACTTGTACACAGATTTTAATTATTTTTATTGAGAATAGCTTAATAATTACAAAATGTGTTTATTGTAGAAAGATTAGAAAATACAATCAAGCGAAAAGTTTCTAAAAATCACTCATAATCCTGTTATCCAGAAATAACCATCATATCAGCTGGGTGAACGTCTTTCCAGGCCTGTTTCTATGCATATACTTCATTTTATAGGGATGTATTTCTAAAACAACTTACTCTCTTCCCAGCTTTCCTTTTTCTTAAGTGTAGTATGCTAATTATTATTTAATTTCATCATGATTACTCAAAGTTAGGATTATAAGCATCAGTTATTGTTCTTTTAATCTAAGATTGCTATATGAAGTCTTCATTCCGGAGGTCTGGGAGAGGCAGCTGAGAGGCTACTTTTAATCTAAAGAGAGCTCCAGGACTCAATGAAATCAGTACCACAATAGAGCAAGGGTACACATGTTCAGAGATTGTTCTGAATTACATATGGACTGTCACCTGCAGAAACGGTCTTCACACTTCATGCTTGATAGGGTCTTTTGAGAGAATGCTCCAGTCCAAGGGCGGGTATAAGCATAGTTGTTTGATGAGGTGATTTGAAAGAAAATTTTGGCTACAAGTTTAGCTTTTGTTAACTAGTATGAAATCTAGTTGATGGCTTACAGGTTATGATTTGAAGAGTATTAGAAAATATCTCAGAGATATCTCTCCAGAGGTGCCTTTCATCATGTGTAAATTCACCATTAGAATTACTTCCTAGGTATAGGGTATTCAAAGTCACTGTGAAAATGCGAATGTGTTATCTTGGAGGGGGAGTATCGTAAACCACCATCATATAAAAACACCCGAGTTTGAAGGAGAAATGGAACTCAGCAAATAGCAGAGCACCTGGCATACAGTACTTACATGATAACTAAATTTGTTACTTGAATGTTGCATGAAAGGGTACAGAGGTTTTGAGATAAGCTTGAACAGGAACAGCCCAGAAAGTAGGACAGAAGAACATCAAATACAAATAATGGTTCCTCTGCTGGTCTCAGTTTATGGAATATTCAGTGTTCACAACTTGTGGAATGGTGAATATCCTAAATAAAATAGATGAGGAAAGATATGTTGTACCTTTTGCTATTCTAAAAAGACATGTAGACAGGAGATTGAATTCCCTAATCCAATTTGAGTTGAATATTATTCCCAGGATGACCAAACAAGAACTAGGTATCTTTAAGAGGAAGGAAAGATAACCAGTTTTCTAGATTGAGTGGAAGTTATTGCCAGGTTCCAGCAAGGCAGTTCTCACCTAAAGGTATGAGACAACCATTATTTGAATGAGAAAACAAACCTCTTTCATAGTTGACTTCATCTATGGCTGGAGCTTCAGATCAAGAGTTTACTCATCTCCTTCCAGTGCTCTATTTATAGGAAAATTATTCTAGAGCAAATAGAGTATAATGCTGAACTTGATAGTAAAGTTAGACTGCCTGGCTTGGGAGCCAGAATCTATGTACTCTCTGATGAGCCTGTTACCACCCAGAGACACATGGAAGAGTAGAGAATTATGAAAAGACAAGAAGTTGAGCAAAGTTTGGTTAAGAAGGAAATTCAGGTGCCTGTGGTGCCATTTTGGTTAGGCATCAGGAAAGCATCCTGATTAGGGCTCTGTCCAAAAGGAAAGAAGTTAGGAAAGCTTGAGAGGAAGGAGGTGGAAAGGCATGAAAGGATAAGACTGAATTTATGTCATTTTACCATAGCTGGAAGAGTATTCTCAGTCCCATGAGGTATAGGAGAGGTAAGAGCGTTTAGATATTACATGGCGTTTGCTCTTGCTTTCTCTTTCCACTCCTTGGGTTTTATACTATCTTTTCTCTCTGTCCCTCCACATTGGCTAGAATATTTTGTAATAGCTTTGGATGATGAAAATAGGCTGTAAGTGTTAAAAAAAAAAATGCCAGAAAGTCAAAACTCGGTTCAAAATTTACCTTTCTGCCTTCACATTTTCTATCTACGAGTGGATATTTTAGTTATGAAAATTCAAATTATAGCAAGGATGTCAGGGAAAACCCAGTAAAGGTACACTAATGCACTTTCATATGTGCTCAAATTTAATGCTTGCATTTTTAATTTTAGAAACATACTTAAAATATGTGGCTGCTGTCTTTGGTGAGAGAGAAGTGGGAGAAAAATCTTTGCATTCTAGAAAGCAGCCCAATTTTAATTAAAAAATGCCGGGCTAATTTGTCTCCCTCCCAGAGCCACCGATATTTTGCCTTTGGGCTGTTGTGTAGACTTGTCTGCCATTTGTCTGAATATAAATAACTCTCATGTCACACTTGTCTTTTCTTGCAGTTTGTCAAAATGGTTGCTTATAGCAGTAAATTAATTTCCTATCTGGTGAGCATATATATATATATATAGAGAGAGAGAGAGAGAGAGAGAGAGAGACAGACAGACAGACAGACAGCAGACATAGGCAGAGAGAGAGAGACAGCTCAAGCACACAATGGTGCAAGAGCAAGCTAGCACACAACTTATCAATAAAAGACTATTTTATTGGTTGTATGAAAATAAGAAAACATAGTTGTGTCAGGGTTCACCAAGACAACTCTCTAGTTGGATAATTTGCCAGAAGGACTCATAGAACTTAGAAAAGCTGTACTTGCCGTTATGGCTCATTATAGCGAAAGGATACAAATTAAAATCAGCAAAGGAAACAAGGCACGTAGGGCAGAGTCCGGGAGAAACTGGGCACAGGCTTCCAATTGTCCTCTCCCAGTGGATTTGCAGAGGCAGCATTTAATTCTCCCATTAACAAAGTGTGATGGCACATGAAAAGTGGTGCCAACCAATAAGCTCATTGGAGCCTTGGTGGCCAGGGTTTCATTAGGGGTCAGTCGTGTAGGCATGGAGCTCCACATGACTGACCTTAGCTACTCAGTCTCCAGCACAGGCCCGCCACCGCCCCCCCCCCCCCACCCCACCTCCCTTCCTCCATGATCAAACTCCAGTGTGGCCCAGGGTAACAAAAAGCAGTGTTCAAGTTAAATCACATTGTTAGCATATTCTATCTGGTGTGGTCCAAGGCCCCAGGTATACAAAGACATTCTGATCAGGCAGGATATTCCAAGGGTTTATAGGTTATTTCCCTGTAGCCTGTTAAGGGTCAGTCCTGAAGACCTTTGGAATAACCAGGCCTTCTGAGTTAACCCTTTACTCCACACGGTGGTGCCAAATACAGAGGTGTTTCACACAATTCTGAATGCTGAATTACTTCTTTTGGAAAAGTGTGAAGGCAGCATGGTTCCTTTGCCCTCAAAATGTTGAAGGAAGTGGACAATATTGCCTTATGTTTAAGGCGCTTCTTCTGTAGTGTACATGTTTTAACGGGGGATTAATTAGCATTGTGGAAGCCAATACCAGAGACTTGTGGAGTAGTCAGTACCACTAGTCATATGTGTGTTATGCTTGTTTCTAGAGACCCCTTGTAACCATTTAAAAATATTTCCTAGAAGGGGAAATACCACCTGGTTAACTATTCTTGCCTCTACATAAATTTCTTTATCCTTTTATGTAACATGTCATCTAGCAGAGGAGAAACCATAAGGGAGTGGTGGATGGAAACATTTTTTATTTGGAAAAATAGGAGCAAAGATCTGGGCACAGAGTGCTAAAAATGGTAAGCTCGTCACCATTCATGGGGATTCCTGAGAATCAGGGGAACATTCTGATGACAGAGGGTACATGGGGAATTTTCAATATGAATTCAATGTGAAGATATTTCTCTAACTTCCCAAAATTTTTTTGAGGGCAGGTCCTGGGGATATGATGTGTTTTTAGGCTTTGTGTTTACCTGTCAATCTCACTTGGTTTCAAACATTTAGAAGAATATAATGGATATGTAGGGTATATGGGTATCCATGGCTTATATCAAAGACCTCTTACCCATGGTAACAAGATTAGTTCCAGACCCCACCTCTGGGTAGAACAAGGATGGAAACAGTGGTGGGAGTTTAAAGGAAAGCCCTGGCAGTTTGCTGAAGGTGAACTGGAGTATAGGGTAACATACCCGATCTCATTCGACATAGATATGGTTTAGTGAAAAGACCAGTATACTTTTATGTTATGAATGTATCATTTTATATCTAAATGATTTGAGTTACCTAGAAAATACAAAATTGTTAATCACATGGTATTTTAGAACCAAACTGAGTCCTCTGTTATTTGGATCCTAAATGTATAAGAGGGCACATTTGGTGTAATGTGCCCTATTATAATAGGGGGTGTTTGGTAAACACAGATCTGAATAAACTTGGGCCTTGAGTATTAATTGTGATGCCTGAACATGTTTAATACACAGAAAACTTAATGAGAATAACTTATCACAACAGTAAATTATACTAAAAATATTTTGGAGGGGCCTTAACTGGTAGTTCAGTTTTATGTTGGTCTTTGTCCCTTTGGAATATAGAATTTCTTGCATTTCAGATTCTGCCAAGTTGTTTGTATAAAGGACCTCCTGCATTTTTTTTTTGTAATTAAGTTTTGAAAATGTTTTGGATTTTGTTAAAGAGGGATTGATTTGATATTTGTTTTGTTTTCCAAATGTATTTTACTTTCAAACAGTACAGTTTAAACACTGTGTGATTTTTGCTTAAATAAGGAGCTGCCTAATTCTAATTTTTCTACCCTCCATTTTCCCCTCCTTTCTTTCCTGTTGCTCTCATTTTTGCTCTCCTCTGCTACCTTTTCTCCCTTCTATTCATCAATGCAGCTATCCCTGGAATATTTACTTAACACTCTCCTATTTACAGGTACAGTACTGGTTACTAGGGACAAAGAGATGAGCAATCATATCTTTTCCTTAAGAATTCCACAGCCTCACTTATATTTAGTGTTGTCAGTCCTTTTAGTTTTAGCCATTCTTGTGGCTGTGAAGTATTATCTCATTTTGGTTTTAATTTACACTTCTCTGATGATTAATGGTGTTGAGTACCTTTTCATGTACTCATTGGCCATTCATATATTGATACCTTATTTTGTGAAGTGTCTAGCTCTTTGGCAATATTTTTTTTTGGATTTTTGTCTCTATTGTTATATTGTGGGAATTCTAAGTTCTGA
Source organism: Balaenoptera physalus (assembly GCF_965194825.1). Taxonomy (NCBI): domain Eukaryota; kingdom Metazoa; phylum Chordata; class Mammalia; order Artiodactyla; family Balaenopteridae; genus Balaenoptera; species Balaenoptera physalus. The sequence continues at coordinate 106,390,996 of NC_138903.1, forward strand.
ATACAAGTCCTTTTTTAGATATATGCTTTGAAAACATATCCTCCCAGTCTGTAGCTTTTCTTGTTACTCTTTTAATGGTATATGTTGATAGAGAAATTAATGAAGAATTCATTAATATTTCCTTTATGTTTAATATTTTTGTGTTACAAGAAAAATCTGCCTGCCCAAAGTGATAAAGATATTCACCTATGTTTACTTCTAGAAGCTTTCCAGTTTTAGCTTTCATGCTAAAACTGGATCTGTTATCCATAAACAACTAAATTTTGTGTATGCTGGGATGTAGAGGTGAATGTTCATTTTCTTTCTATTTTAATAGACTGTTTTTTTAGAGGGGCTTTAGATTCCAAAATCAAGCAGAAAGTATTACTTAACTACTCCTCTCATCCCCGCCTCCCCCACTACCGTACATCCCAAATTTTGTGTAGTGTGTGAGGTAGAGGTCAAGGTTATTTTTTTCCCCCATTTTAATAGATTTTAGAGCAGTTTTTGATTCACAACAAAATTGAATGGAAAGTACGCCCTGCCACCACACATGCACCACCTCCCCCACTCTCCACATCCTATGCCACAGTAATACATTTGTTACAACCTACGAACCTACATCATCATCACCCCAAATCCATAGTTTACATTAGGGTTCCCTCTTGGTGTCATACAGTCTGTGGGTTTTGACAGATTTATAATGACATGTATCCTCCATCATAATATCATACAGAATAGTGTCACTGTTCTAAAAATCCTTTGTGCTCTGCCAGTTCATCTCTCCCTCCTCCCTAACCCCTGGCAACCACTGATCTTTTACTGTCTCCATAGTTTTGCCTTTTCCAGAATGTCATATATTTGGAATCATACTGTATGTAGCCTTTTCAGATTGACTTCTTTCACTTAAATATGTATTTAAAAGGTTCTTCCATGTCTTTCATGGCTTGATAGCTCATTTCTTTTTAGTGCTGAATAATATTCCATAGTCTGGATGTACCATAGTTAATTTATCCATTCACCTGCTGAAGGACGTCTTGGTTGCTTCTAAGTTTTCACAATTAAGGATAAAACTGCTATAAACATCTATGTGCAGGTTTTTTTGTAGACATAAGTTTTTAACTCCTTTGGAAAAACACCAAGGAGTGCAATTGCTGAATCATATAGTCAGAGTATGCTTATTTTGGTAAGAAACTGGCAAACTATGTTCCCGTGTGGCTGTACCATTTTGCATTCCTACCAGCAGTGAATGAGAATTCCTGTTGCTCCACATCCTTGTCAGCATTTGGTGTTGTCTGTGTTCCAGAGTTTGGCCATTCTAATAGGTGTGTACTAGAATCTCGTTGTTTTAATTTGCATTACCCTGATGACATATGATGTTGAACATATTTTCATATGCTTATTTAACATCTGCGTATCTTCTTTGGTGGAGTATCTTGTTAGGATCTTTGGTCCGTTTTTTAAATTGAATTGTTTGTTTTCTTCTTGTTGAGTTTTAAGAGTTCTTTGTATATTTTGGATAACGGTCCTTTATCAGACGTGTCTTTTGCAAATATTTTCTCCCAGTCTGTGGCTTGTGTTCTCATTCTCTTGGCATCATCTTTTGCAGAGCAGAAGTTTTTAATTTTAATGAAGTCCAGTTCAGTTATTTCTTTCATGGATCACGCCCTTGGTGTTGTATCTAAATAGTCATTGCCATACTCAAGGTCATCTAGATTTTGTCTTATGTTACCTTCTAGGAGTTTTATAGTTTCGCATTTTACATTTAGGTCTATGATCCACTTTGAGTTAATTTTCATGAAGGGTGTAAGGTCCGTATCTAGATTCACTTTTTTCATGTATAGTTGTCCAGTTGTTCAGCACCATTTATTGAATCATTTGTTCATTTAAAAAATATGATTGTCCTGTAATTCCTACAACATATGTTGAAAAACCTTTTCCCTAATTGAATTGTTTTGGTGCCTTTTTGAAAATCAGTTGACCATATCTATGTGGCTTTACTTTTGGACTTTTTAGTCTGTTAATCTATTTGTCTACTGTACCAATAACCATGTTTTAATAATTATATTTTTACATAGAATAAGTCTTTAAATTAGGTAATGTAAGTCTTCTGACTTTGGAGCTGTAGCTCAAATTGGGGAGAATTGATATTTTGAAGTCTTGTAATCCATGAGCCTAATAAATATCATACTCTTTCTTTTTACATATCCTTTAATTTCTTTCATCAATATTTTATAGTTTTCAGTAGATACCTTATACACATCTTTTATTAAATTTATTTTATAAAATTATTATTTTGATGTTACTACAAATAAAAACGTAGAATTTATTTTCTAGTTTGCTTGTACCTAGGGTAAAAAACAATTGATTTGTTTATTGACTTTTTAAAAATTAATTAATAATTTAAAATATTTCAAGGGTTTTTGTGGCTTCCTTAGAATTTTCTATGTATACAGTTATGTCATCTATGAAAAAAGTTTTATTTCTCTTCCTTTCTAATATTTAAGCCTTTATTTCTTTTTCCTGCCTCATTTCACTCATTAGGACCTCTAGGTCAGTGTTGAAGTGCCGAGAGTGAAATGCTTGTCTGATTTTAAACTTAAGGGCCAAATGGCCACTATTTCACCATTACATATGATTTTAACTGCATGTTTTTCTTGTGGATGCCATTTATCAAATCAAGAAATTTTACTTCTTTTCCCAGCTTGCTAAGAGTTTTTAGCAAAAGGAGGTGTTGGATATCATCAAATACTTTCTCCACATCTACTAAAATGGTTGTTTGATTTTTGACCTTTATTCTGTTAATGTGGTAAATAACATTGTAAAATCAATGTTTAAAAAAACCCTCTTTTATTCTTGGAATAAATTCACCATGGTCCTTTTTATATAATATGGGATACAGTTTGCAATCTTATATTTAGGTTTTTGCACCTGTGTTCTTGAATGATTTTGGCACGTAATTATTCTTTCTAATAATTTTTTTTGTCAGGTATTGGAGTTAAAATTATGCTGACTTTATTAAATAATTAAGGAAGTGTTCCCTTTTTTTAAACTTAAACTCTTTAAGAGTTTAAGATTGGTGATGATATATTATGTTCATGAATCCTGTAGTATTTGATAAAATTCACTGGAAAAGACCTCTGAGCCTGGAGTTTTCTTTGTGGGAAGTTACTTACAAATTTAATTCCTTTAATAGTTGTAAGATTGCTTAGATGTTTCTTGTCAGTTTTGGCAAGTTGTACTTTTCTATGAATTTGTCTATTTCAATTAATTTTCATTTTTCTTTGAGTTTCATTGTTCATTTTGGTTTTCTGCTAACTTCTTGAGAGGAATGCCTAGATCAGACATCAGCAAACTTTTCTTTAAAGCTCCATTTTAGTAGGTGTTTTAGGCTTATGAACCATATAGTCTTTGTCTCAATTACTTACCTCTTCAGTTATAGCACAAACGCAGCCATAGGCAATACTTAAACAAATGGGTGTGGCTGTATTTTCCTAAAGACTATTTTCAAAAGCAGATGACTGGCCTGTAGGCCATAGTTTGCAAACTCTTTACTTACATCATTGATTTTCAGCTTGCCTTCTTTTCTCAGTTATGCATTTAAGATTATAAATTTTCTCTAAGCCTCAAGTTTCGATATATCACATTTTCATGATTATTTAATTCAAAATGTTTACAAAACTCCATTGTCATTTCTTTTTTGACCCATGGTTATTTTAAACTGTATTTCTTAGTTTCAAAACATGTAAGGATTTTTAAAGTGATACTTTGTTATTCTATATTAATTCCACTGTGGGCAGAGAACATGCTCTGTATAATTTAAAGCTTTATGGTCAATTTTAGTGTAATTCTTTTTGTATACTTGCAAAGGATTGTCTCTTCAGTTTGGTACACTGTTCTCTATGTGTCAATTATGTCTAATTTGTTAATTATTCATAACTTCCATATTTTTGTTTGTTTTCTTATTCTGTCAGTTAGTGAATAATTGTGTTAAAATCTCCCACTGTGGTTGTGGATTTGTCTGTTTCCATTTTCTTTTGTGTGTGTGTGTGTGTGTGTGTGGTCTCAGCTTTTTTTTCCAGTTTTATTGAGATATAATTGACATACAGCAGTGTACAGGCATAACTCATTTTATTGCGCTTTGCTTTATTGTGCTTCACGGATAGTATGTTTTTAACAAAATGAAGGTTTGTGGCAATCCTGTGATATTAGATGATGGTTTGCATTTTTAACAATAAAGTATTTTTAAATTCAGCTATATACATTATTTTTTTAGACATAATGCTATTGCACACTTAATAGGCTACAGTATTGTGTAAACATAACTTTTATATGAACTGGGAAACCAAAAAATTTGTGTGAGTTACTTTATTGCAACATTTGCTTTATTGCAGTAGTCTGGAACCAAACGTGAAATATCTCTGAGGTATGCCTGTATAAGTGTAAGGTGTACAGCATAATGACTTGTCTTACATATATTGTGAAATGATTACCACAATAAGTTTAGTTAACATCTATCCTCTCATACAGATACAAAAAAAAAAAGAAAAAAAATGTTTTTTTCCTTGTGATAAGAACTCTTAGGGTTTGTTCTCTTAACAACTTTCAAACATACTGTACAGCAGTGTTAACTATAGCCATCATGTTGTACGTTACATCCCTAGTACTTACTGATCTTACAACTGGAAGTTTGAACCTTTTGACCAGCTTATTTCCATTTTTAATCCTATATAATTTTTCCTTATATATTTCAAAGCTATGCTATTAGGTTCATATAAATTTAGAATTGTTTATCTTCTTAATGGATTGATCCCTTTATCATTACAAAACATCCCACTCTGTTTCTAGTAATGCTTTTTGCCTTAAGGTTTACTTTGTCTATTAGTCTAGCTTCATCAGCTGTCTTTCATTTGGAGTGTGCATGACATATCCTATCTTTTTACTTTTAATTTTCCATATTCTTATATTTAAGATGTGTTTCCTGTATGAAGCATACATATTTGTATTTAGTCTGACAATTCAATTGGAGTGTCTTGTTCATTTACATGCTCTATAATTAGTACATATATTTGCATTTAAATCTATATTGCCAAATACTTCATATGTTTTCCATTCATTCTAAGTTCATTTTGTCCTCTCTTATCTTGCCTTCTTTTGGATTGACTAGTTCTTATTTTTTGACCTTGTATTAGCATGGTAACTACGTACTCTTCTATTATCATTTTAGTGGATACCCTAGCTATTATAGCATGAATCCTTGGCTTCTTCCAAGCTTCAAACACAGTAACTCCATTGTAACCCCTTCTCAAATTATATGCTATTCAAATTGTATTTTAAATCTCTCTATATTTTAAACCCCACAAGACATTATTATTATTGTTGTTGTTGTTTAGAGTCAATGCAGTTGACCCTTGAACAACATGGGGGTTGGGACGCTGACCTTCTGTGCAGTGGAAAATCCACGTATAACTTAATAGTTGGCCTTTGTATCCATGGTTCTGCATTCAGGGATTCTGCCAAGAATGGATTGTGTAGTATTGTAGTACATATTTATTGGGAAAAAACCATGTATAAGTGGACCCTAGTAGTTCAAACCTGTGTTGTTCAAAGCTCAACTGTATTCATCTGGATTTACCCATAAATTTTTTTTTCAAGTAAACAAATTCTTTAATTAAAAAAAAAACCAATGTTTTATGGGAAAAATGTAAATAAAACCACTGGTGAAGTAGCCACTTTAACAGGGATTAACAAAGAAAAGATCCTACGGTAGGTTATGAAGTGCCTCACATAAAATTCATTCAGTACATTATTTGTAGGCAAGTTAAGTTGAAGAGAGAAGCAAAATAAATGGAAGACAGAAGTGCAAAAGTGCTGTAGGATGTCATCAATATGGTTAATTTTATAAAAACTCACTTTTAATATATACTGGAATCTATAAAACATGTTGCAATGATATAGGGAGTGCAGGGGGCTGTTCAGAGAATGCGCTTTGGTGTCCAACTGGCCTCTGTCCTAGACCTGCCTGGACCTGCTCTACAACCTTGGTTATTCACCTAACGTCTCTAAGGCTCAGTTTTCTCATCTGTGAAAAAAAGGATAGTTAAGCCTACTGTGAATGATATAATACATAAAGCACTTAATTGTACAGAGATATTTTTTAACATCGTTATTGTAGTATAATTGCTTTACAATGGTGTGTTACTTTCTGCTTTATAACAAAGTGAATCAGCTATATGTATACATATATCCCCATACCTCCTACCTCTTGTGTCTCCTTCCCACCCTCCCTAAACCACCCCTCTAGGTGGTCACAAAGCACTGAGCTGATCTCCCCATGCAATGGCAGCTGCTTCCCACTAGCTATCTATTTTACATTTGGTAGTGTATATATGTCAATGCTACTCTCTCACTTCGTCCCAGCTTACCCTTCCCCCTCCCCGTGTCCTCAAGTCCATTCTCTATGTCTGCGTCTTTATTCCTGTCCTGCCCCTAGGTTCTTCAGACCTTTTTTTTTTTTTTTTAGATTCCATATATATGTGTTAGCATACGGTGTTTGTTTTTCTCTTTCTGACTTACTTCACTCTGTATGACATCTCTAGATCCATCGACCTCCCTACAAATAACTCAATTTCGTTTCTTTTTATGGCTGAGTAATATTCCATTGTATATATGTGCCACATCTTTATCCATTCATCTGTTGATGGACACTTAGGTTGCTTCCATGTCCTGGCTATTGTAAATAGAGCTGCAATGAACATTGTGATACATGACTCTTTTTGAATTATGGTTTTCTCAGGGTATATGCCCAGTAGTGGGATTGCTGGGTCGTATGGTAATTCTATTTTTAGTTTTTTCAGGAACCTCCATACTGTTCTCCACAGTGGCTGTATCAATTTACATTCCCACCAACAGTGCAAGAGGGTTCCCTTTTCTCCACACCCTCTCCAGCATTTATTGTTTGTAGATGTTTTGATGATGGCCATTCTGACCAGTGTGAGGTGATACCTCATTGTAGTTTTGATTTGCATTTCTCTAATGATTAGTGATATTGAGCATTCTTTCATGTGTTGGCAACCTGTATATCTTCTTTGGAGAAATGTCTATTTAGGTCTTCTGCCCATTTTTGGATTAGGTTGTTTGTTTTTTTGATATTGAGCTGCATGAGCTGCTTGTAAATTTTGGAGATTAATCCTTTGTCAGTTGCTTCATTGGCAAATATTTTCTCCCATTCTGAGGGTTGTCTTTTTGTCTTGTTTATGTTTTCCTTTGCTGTACGAAAGCTTTTACATTTCATTAGGTCCCATTTGTTTATTTTTGTTTTTGTCTGCATTTCTCTAGGAGGTGGGTCAAAAAGGATCTTGCTGTAATTTATGTCATAGAGTGTTCTGCCTATGTTTTCCTCTAAGAATTTGATGGTGTCTGGCCTTACATTTAGGTCTTTAATCCATTTTGAGTTTATTTTTGTGTATGGTGTTAGGGAGTGTTCTAATTTCATTCTTTTACATGTAGCTGTCCAGTTTTCCCAGCACCACTTATTGAAGAGGCTGTCTTTTCTCCACTGTATATTCTTGCCTCCTTTATCAAAGATAAGGTGACCATATGTGTGTGGGTTTATCTCTGGGCTTTCTATCTTGTTCCATTGATCTATATTTCTGTTTTTTGTGCCAGTGCCATACTGTCTTGATTACTGTAGCTTTGTAGTATAGTCTGAAGTCTGGGAGCCTGATTCCTCCAGCCCCGTTTTTCTTTCTCAAGATTGCTTTGTCTATTTGGGGGTCTTTTGTGTTTCCATACAATTTGTGAAATTTTTTGTTCTAGTTCTGTGAAAAATGCCCTTGGTAGTTTGATAGGGATTGCATTGAATCTGTAGATTGCTTTGGGTAGTATAGTCATTTTCACAATGTTGATTCTTCCAATCCAAGAACATGGTATATCTCTCCATCTGTTTGTATCATCTTTAATTTCTTTCATCAGTGTCTTATAGTTTCCTGCATACAGGTCTTTTGTCTCCTTAGGTAGGTTTACTCCTAGGTATTTTATTCTTTTTGTTGCAATTGGATTTACCCATAAATTTAAGCTTTGTTGTCTCCTGCTTTCTTCCCGCATTTCTATGTTTGCATCTGGGATTGTTTTCCTTCCTCCTTAGGAACTCCCTTTTACTATTTCTCTCAATTTGACTCTAGGCAGTGAAAAATTTATTTTGGTTTTGTTTAACAGCTACTTTCTTTCAGCACTTTGAGGTTATCATTCAGTTTTTGTTTTTGTTTTTTTTCCTGGATTCCGTTGTCTCTGTTGAGGTAAGCAGCAAGTTTAATTAATATACTGAACAGAATCTATCTTTATTCTCTGTTTTCTTTTTTGCTTTTTTTTACTGAGATAAAATTCACTATTTTAAGCATTTTAAAGTATACAATTCAGTAGTTTTTAGTATTCTGATTTCTTTTAAGACTTTCTCTTTGTTTTTCATCAGTTTTACTATGATGTGCCTATGTATGGTTTTAATGATTTTATTTCCTATTTGGGGTTTATAGGGTACCTTGAATGTTTCATTTTATGTCTTTCTTCAGTTTTAGAACCTTCTCAGTCATTATCTCCTCAAATATTACCTCTCCTACACTCTTTTTCTCTCTTCCCCTTTTGAGACGTTTTTCCTCCACCCTTTTCTCTCTCTGTGCTTCTTTCTGTTTTTTTCTGACCTATTTTCTAATTCACTAAATTTCTCTTCAGAGTTATTTAATATACTTTTTTTTTTTTTTGGCTGTGTTGGGTCTTCATTGCTGCATGCAGGCTTTCTTTAGTTGTGGAGAGCGGGGGCTACTCTTCATTGTGGTGTGTGGGCTTCTCATTGTGGTGGTTCCTCTTGTTGCGGAGCATGGGCTCCAGGTGCAGGGGCTTCAGTAGTTGTGGCATGAGGGCTCAGTAATTGTGGCTCATGGGCTCTAGAGCGCAGGTTCAGTAGTTGTGGTGCATGGGAGATGCTCTGTAGCATGTGGGATCTTCCTGGATCAGGGCTCGAACCCATGTCCCCTGCATTGGCAGGCAGATTCTTAACCACTGTGCCACCAGGGAAGTCCCTATTTAATATACTTCTAAGTTCATGAGTTGAATTCCTAACTGTGGTTTTTTTTTTTAAATTAATTAATTAATTAATTAATTTTTGGCTGTGTTGGGTCTTCGTTTCTGTGCGAGGGCTTTCTCCAGTTGCGGAGAGCGGGGGCCACTCTTCATCGCGGTGCGCAGGCCTCTCACTATCGCGGCCTCTCTTGTTGCAGAGCACAGGCTCCAGACGCGCAGGCTCAGTAGCTGTGGCTCACGGGCCCGACCGCTCCGCGGCATGTGGGATTTTCCCAGACCAGGGCTCGAACCCATGTCCCCTGCATTGGCAGGCAGATTCCTAACCACTGCGCCACCAGGGAAGCCCTCCGAACTGTGGTTATTTTAATTCCTAATTGTGTATTTTTAATTCTAGAACATTTGTTTCGTTTTTATAGTTTGTAGTTTTTTTCCCAAATATTTATAATCTTTTATTTCATTGCATATATTTACTGTGGTTATTTAAAAAAACCCATGTATAAATAATATCTCCATTATCTTTATCTTCTGATGTTTCTTTTGGTTTTCTATCATTATTATCTCATCTGTGTACTCATTTTTGATTTAGTGCTGGGTATAATAAAAATATTATAGTAAGAGTTTGAGTCCTAGTATGACAGTAGCTTCCTAAAGAAAGGATCATACCCTTTTTTAACTGACAAATGTCTATGGGAACTCACAGTCCTGGATCACCTTAATGCAGTTTCAGTAACTACTAGGCATAGTCCCTGAGTGAGCTGGTCTTTACCAGTCCATCCTATTAGGACATAAACCCTTGTGGCCCCAACTTAAAGTATTTACCAGCATGCACCCTCCCCTCCCCAGTAGACTCTGGATTTCAGTTTTTCTCCCCTAACCTCATCAGATTTTCAAATTTATTGTTCAGTTTCTTAGTCTCTCATCTGCCTATTCCAGAAGGAAAGATCCAGCTTACCTTTCTTGGTTTCCTTGTCCTTTTATATCTTTACAAGTTTTTGCCACCTTTTTAGTTCTCCAGTGCCTTCATAGAGACTTAAATTTTGTTATTTTGTAAATAGGATTGTTTTTTTTTCTTTCTTTTTCCGATAATAAACTTTTAAAATATTTATGCCAAGTTTTCTAGTTGTTTTGGGGGAAAGTTGGTCTTTATTTCTTATTACCTAGTTCACCTTTATACAAAGTAGAAATCTACTAGTTGGTTTTAAAATGTCCTTATTTGGTCAAATAAAATTTTTGCAACCTTTTATCAGATCCCCAGAGTCTTTTTGTGAAGATTTTACTTACCCATGAAGTCTCTAGGTTTAAGAGCCACTGATTGAGGGGATACAAAAGAAATAAAAGCTCCCGTCCTTGTGATTAAGGAACTTATATGTAGTTAGTAAATCATATTTACCATGGATGAAGTAATTATTGACTTGTAGAATACTGTTTTTATACAAGGCTTTGATTGGGTAACATGACCTCCAATAACAGTTCAGAATTCACCTAGAAGATAGGGCTAGAGCTAGGGTTTGAAGGATGGAGATTGCCAGAGGGAAGGGGAAGGGTATTTTGGACATGAAATGACATAAACTAAGTTTTAGTCACCATTGAACTGATTTAATTCATAGCATGATGACTGAATAGTTTATCCCTTAATCCTTCTTTCCCTTGGTATGTTGTTAATACTAATCAGGCTGGGCTGAAAGCTTGGGGATTCACTGGTGCACACTGTGATACATGTGTTAATTTGATTGCCTGTTATTTCTGTAGCAGACCCAGGGCTGCAGCAAACATGCAGGTAATTGTATAAAGTCTGCATGGTCCCCCAGCAGGGTGTTTTACAATCAGCTCCACCTCAGGAGAATCTCAGCTAATCCAGCTGTTTTCTTCTAATGCTCAGTTTGGGGACTCCCCTGTACTCACTCCCCTGCCTTGCTACCTGAGTGAGACATGTGTGACTATAAGCCTAAAGTATAAAAGTAAAGATTAAGAAGGACCCACATCGCACCTGCCTATTCAGGGTGCTGATTTCACGTGGCTGAATGACATGTTTTTGGAACTCAATATTTTTTCCTATGAATCTGCTAAAGATGCATGAAGCATCTTATGTAACTCCTGAGGGCACAGAGTCTCTATCTTTTAGGTACTCAGTGGGTCTGAATTGCTGGCAGGGGTCAGGAGAGTTGACAAGGTAGTGTTGTGAGCATGAATTTAACTTCATAAACTCAGGAGCACAAGAAGTATTTTATATGTTTTCTCTAAATCAGATTTAATCTGCTCTGAGCCCCCAGTTTATCAGGCTAGTTGGAAATTCAATCTCAATTATTATTGGTCCTTTTTCCTATCCCCATGCCTCCTACATTGTGCAGTGATCCTGGGAGTCTAGCACGGAATAGGACACGCCGGGAGGGCTCTTTGTTCTTTGGTTCATACTGATCACCACTGACATACTCCTCATCCAAGCCTGCACAGTCCCTTGAAGGTAAGTTCTACTGTGGCTTCCATGGATTTTTGCTGAGTCTTCGTGTCCCAGGGCCCAAGATTTAGCCTCTTTGGATACCATCATGCACCCATGTTCCTCTGAGGCCCTGCCACCATCACAGGGTGCTATGAGGGGGAGAGCATCCAAACACAGTTCCCTCCTTAGCCTTTTAGAATCTTTTCTTCTTTCACAGAGGCAAAGATGAAAGTGTAATGGAAAGTACTCTGAACTTACCTTGAAACTATGCTACTAGTAGACATCACTCTCTTCCACTGGGTGAAAGGGGGTTGTGGGAACCTGACGACTATGAGAAGCAAAGGGACTTTACAATCATCACTTGATTTACCGATTACCTACTTACCTGTTCATTACCTATGCAATGAATAAGATCTAGTCTGTGTCCTCAGGTTCTGTTCTAATGGAGGATGAAGATGTAGTAGGAAAAGGGGCCCTTATTGCTACTGACTTCAGCTTCTGAGGGGAACATCTTACCTCTTAGGTCTCAAAGTGCCCTTTTCAGTTTCATTGGTAATTATGAGTCAGTCATTCTTTGGGGGTGTTTGGCCTGTAACTGTGGGAATGGATGAGTGTGCCTGTTTTTGCACTAAGTGCTCCTGGTCTGTGGCCTCAAAGCCTGGAACTGTGTGGCTCAGGCACTTTTCTGAAATCTGTGGCTTTACAAGACTTCCTGCTGCAGATAAGGACACTGACTTCTCTTATCTGCTTGTTCCTAGTTGCCTCTCTCTGGCAAGATACTGACTTTACCTGCAGAGCTATATTGCTTTTATCCCTGAACTATATACTGCAGGCACTCAAGATTAGTGCCAGGAGAGGAAAAAGGGTAACCGTTTCTGGGGAAAGGAATTGTGTAGGTGGTAGTTGCTTTAAAAAACTAGGGGCTAGAGTGGTATTTAGTCAAATATGGCTGCCACACAGCAGTGAAAGAGCCTTTTGGCATCTTTTTCAAAGAGCTCTACACTGACATGCTTTGTACTCTGACAGTTATTCTAGGGAAGAGTGTTTAAAATGTTTCAGCCTTTTAAAAAAAATCCCTCACCTGTTTTAGTTGTATATCACGTTTTCGTTGAGGCTTCTGGAATACTAATGATGTCAGGTTTTTATTAATTCAGTGATGCTGCATTGTAAACCAGAAGGTTTACGTTCTTGGCCCATATTGTTTTAATTTTCTAACCATCTGAGCAAACTGCAACTATTACTTGATAAGTATCTGAATGCTCTTCTTGTCAAGTATATATTTATCCCAAAAATCTTGGTCCTGGAGAGAGAGCCTTTTATGTGCAATTTTGACTTTACGTTTTGTAAACCTCTATTGATTTTTTTTTCATCTCCACAGAAGTGGTGTTCCTTTTCAGAGTTTTATCCCCTTTAACAAATGTAAGTGAATCTAAGTGGAACTTCTACAGAGAGCCCTTAAAATTGCCCTAATGACTTAGGGGTATCAGGGTTACAGGCATTCTTTTTCATTTAGGCAGAAAAGAATTAATTGTGAGGAAAAAACATGTTAAACCAAATTCTCCCAGCAGAAGAGAGGTTAGTTTCTTAAAAATCTGTCTTCCTGTCACTTGAGATCTATCTATATGAGAGAAGGAAAGGCAGCAGGCATAACTGGAGAGTATATAAAGCAGATCACCTGGTTCCCTGATTTTTTTTCCCCTCACTGGATGGTCCCTCTCCTTAGCTTGTTTGGAGACCCCCCATGCTTTCTATACCCTGACAAAACTTGGTCTTAGGAAGGAATAGGAAACATATTCACAGTAAAGTCTGAATAACTTAAAGGCTTAACATGTCACTGTCCTAAGACATTTGCATTTGAATAAGCTGGCAAAACTCAAAAGAAGGCCTCTCATAGGAGAGTTTCAGACATCAGTCCTTCAGTGGAAAGGGTATTTTTTTGGCGAGTAGTACCTTTTTGCACCCCAACCCCAGCCATCAGAATATCCGTTTGGGGTCTCCCTAAGCTTTTTTCATAAATCTGATTCTGACTAGTAGTATCCATGCTGAGTGGCAGTTGAACTGTAGCTGACCAAGTCTCTGACTTGATCTTTGACACTGTGTGTGTGGGGTGCTGGAGGTGGTGGAGAATAGAGATGTCAAGAGGAAGAGCAGTGCTAAGAAGGGAAGCAAGTCTGCCATGCACGTGCATCCTCTGTGGGCTCAATGAGGCTATATGTTGTGGAAAGATGGAAAAGCAAGCATAATTCCCGGTTCTTAGAATAATAAGATAAAGGTGTATAATTTAGTAAACTACATTTGGAGTCATGCCAGTCTGGGATTGTATATATCATCCTAACTTCTTAACTGTATATTCTTGGATGAATTCTTTTCCCTCTCTAGCCCCAGATTCCTCAAATGTAAAGTGAGACTCATGCCTACCTGCTGTTCAGGGATGCCACGAAGAACAAATGAGATAATAGATATAAAAGCATTTTGCAAACCCAAAGCTATAAAATGCAGTTTAAAGCTGAGATGTTTGTAACTGAGGATAATAGTTTAAGAATATTCAGCTGATGTCTTTAACCCCCTTCCCCCTGCTTTTTGCTGCAGTTGCATTGCCTTTCACTTCATTGGTTGGGAAAGGCCACACCAGTATAAAACTGGTGGCATAGCATGGTTAGACAGAAATACTCTAGTGCTCCTGGGCAGTGATAGAGGGCCCTGTACTCAGAAGGGCCCTCTACTGGGCTTAATGCTCTGTTCTCCTCACCTTGAAATTATTAATTTTTGAACAAGATGTCACACATTTTCATTTTGCACTTAATCCCCCAAATTACGTAGCTGATCTGGCCCTGGGCTGCGCTCTGTTCCTTTGTGGAGTTGGAACTAGAAAGAAGTTCCTTTATGACTCTGCTGGGAGGAGCATATGGAAGTTAGTTAGCTGAGATTCTGGCTGGGGAGTTTCCTGGAGGAGGTTAAGTTACAGGAGTTAAGCAGCTCTCTAGATGAGCCTTGTGGGGTGGTTAGCCTGGGCTAAGGACCAAATGTTAATTCCGAGCCAAACATCTGGGTGTCCATTGTGCTAACAAGTGCCTAATCAGCAGCAAGGACCATCAGGCCATGACCATGCTAAAAGAAAACTTAGAATTCACCAATCCCTGGCTTTAGCAGCAAATGCCAAGAGAGTGAGCAGTGACTAGGCAGACAAGGCGCATTGCCACAGAGCCCCAAGGAATGAGAGTTGGAGGACAGTTACAAGAATCCGTGCATGATTGTGAGCTTGCCTCCCATTTCCTTCTGCTACAAGGTTATGTAATGGTTACAATGAACACGTAGAACTTAGTAAAGTGAATTCATAAAGCGCCTGCACTCTTCCCATCTCCCTCACTGCTTGCTCAAACCTGCTTGGTGATTTGGTTCTTTCTTTGCCACAGGATGAAATCTTGGCAGGTCCTAAAGCTTTTGGATGATTAAAAGTCCCCTGGTCACATTTGCCCCAAGAATTGTCTCTTTTCAGTAATGAAAATTTCAAATCCTATGTAATAATTAATATTCTGAACTTCATTTGAAGTTAAAGCTTCTTCCCTCCCTGAGAATGGTTTGTTTCAGACTTAACTGTAGTATAAAAGGGGACATATTTTTATCTTCTTTTCTCCTTTCATTGTGCATCTCCTTTTATCCCTTCCCCCAATGTGAAAGCCACATTTTATGAACTCTTTCGGTCACAGTGGGTAGAAGAATGAGAAGTAAGAAATAAGAAAAGTCTTACCTGAAAGGTCTTATTGTGGTTTGACTTTGATGTATCTGTTTGGCAGGTATTAAACCTTACTCTTGAGGTGTCGTCTTTAGTTATTTGGTGATCTCTTACCTCCACATTCTTTAGCAAAGTTAGCCTCTCTTCTGGATGGCTATTAAGGAACACTCTCCCATTCCTACCCACTCCTAATTTTGATGATGTATCTTCAGTCTCTTTCTGCTGAGGTCCCATTGCTCTAGGCTTAAAGCCCTTTTGAGATGGAGGATTTAAGAAAGCTCACTTCTCGTCTGTGGTAGACTGAAGAATGGTCTTTCAAAGATGTCAATGTCTGAATCTCTGGAACCTGTGAATATGTTACCTTACATGATAAAAGGGACTTTGTGAGTGTGATTAAGGAGTTTGAGATGAGGAGATTATCCTGGGTTATCTGGGAGGGTTTGATATAATCACAAGGGT
Organism: Balaenoptera physalus; assembly: GCF_965194825.1. Lineage (NCBI taxonomy): Eukaryota > Metazoa > Chordata > Mammalia > Artiodactyla > Balaenopteridae > Balaenoptera > Balaenoptera physalus. The sequence goes on from NC_138903.1 coordinate 106,406,679, forward strand.
ATTTATAAGAGGGAAGCAGATCAGAGGGGAGAGAAGGCAATGTAATAGTGGAAGTAGAGATTTGAGTGATGTGGCCACAAGCCAAGGGATGCCAGCAGAAGCAGGAAGGGACAAGGAATGGATCGTCCCTTGGAGCCCTCAAAGGAACCAGTCCTGCTAACACCTTGTTTAGTCCTGTAGGACTCATTTTGGATTTCTAACCACCAGAACTATAAGATAATAAACTTGTGTTGTTTTAAGCCACTTAGTTTGTGGTAATTTGTTACAGGAGTAATAGGAAAGAAATATATGGTCCAAAAGAGATACTAATGTGTCATTTATGTGGACAAATTCTGGGAGTGTAAGCCACTGTCCATGCACCATCCTCTCTTTACTCTCAGAACAGCTAGCCAGCCACAACCTCTTGCCCTTTAGATTTCCAAATAGACACTAGGCTCCTGTTACCCCTAAATGGCAGGGGACAAAAAGTAAGCCCTCTGAATGTTCTTCTTGAGGGCCCTCTCAGTTGACTTAAGGTAATGGAAAGACATCAACTCCCTTCTCCTATGGGGAGAAGGAAGAATAATATTACTAGAAGTCAACAACTATTTCTTTTTTATTGAAGTATAGTTGTTGTACAATATTATATAAGATACAGGTATATAATATAGTGATTCACAATTTTTAAAGGTTATACTTCATTTATAGTTATTGTAAAATATTGGCTATATTCTCAATGTTGTACAATATATACTTGTAGCTTATTTGATACCTAGTAGTTTATACCTCTTACTGCCCTACTTCTTCTTCTTTTTTTTTTTTTTTTAACTAATTAATTAATTTATTTATTTTTGGCTGTGTTGGGTCTTCGTTTCTGTGCAAGGGCTTTCTCCAGTTGCGGCAAGCGGGGTCCACTCTTCATCGCGGTGCACGGGCCTCTCACTATCGCGGCCTCTCTTGTTGCGGAGCACAGGCTCCAGACACGCAGGCTCAGTAGCTGTGGCTCACGGGCCTAGTTGCTCCACAGCATGTGGGATCTTCCCAGACCAGGGCTCGAACCCGTGTCCCCTGCATTGGCAGGCAGACTTTCAACCACTGCGCCACCAGGGAAGCCCTACTGCCCTACTTCTATATTGCCCCTCCTGCCTCTCCCCACTGGTAATCACTAGTTTGTTCTTCATATCTTTGAGTCTGCTTCTTTTTTTGTTATATTCACTAGGTTGTTGTATTTTTTAGATTCCACATATAAGTAAGATCATTCAGTATTTGTCTTTCTCTGTCTGACTTATTTCACTTAGGGTAATGCCCTCCAAGTCCATCCACATTGCTACAAATGGTAAAATTTCATTCTTTTTTATGGCTGAGTAGTATTCCATTGTATGTATATGTATGTATATGTATGTATGTATATATATATATATATATATATATATACACCACATCTTCTTTATCCATTCTTCTGTTGATGGACACTTGGGTTGCTTCCATATCTTGGCTATTGTAAATAATGCTGCTATGAACATTGGGGTGCGTGAATCTTTTCAAATTAGTGTTTTTGTATTTTTTTTGATAGATACCCAGGAGTGGAATTGCTGGATCATACTGTAGTTCTATTTTTAGTTTTTTGAGAAACCTCCATACTGTTCTCCACAGTGGCTGCACCAATTTGCATTCCCACCAACAGTGCAAGGTTTCCCTTTTCTCCGCATCCCTGCCAACGTTTGTTATTTGTGTTCTTTTTGATGATAGCTATCCTGACAGGTGTGAGGTGATATCTCATTGTGGTTTTGATTTACATTTCCCTGATGATTAGTGACGTTGAACATATTTTCATGTGTCTGTAGACCATCTGCATTTTGTCTTTGGAAAAATGTCTATTCAGTCCTTCTGCCCACTTTTTAATCAGGTTGTTTGTTTTTTTGATTTTGAGTTCTATGAGCTTCAACTATTTCTGAAAGGAATTGTTTCTTTCCATTTTCCAATCCCTCCTCAACCTCAACTCACTTATACCAGAGGTGGATATTGCACTAAGGGCTGTGAAACCTTTAAAGGTTGTTGGACACCACCTTCAAAATTCTTGCATTGGTGGTTCAAGAGCCTGGCTTTGGAATGGAAGCATACTTGTGAATAATTTTTTTATTCTTAATCTTTTGAGGTGTAAGATTAAATAGATTGAAAAGGCTCCATTTTAATATCTTCTTATATTCATGAAAGCCCTTTCAGAATGCCCAAGTGTCATCTTAGGGATGAGCAGGGGGATGGAAAGCAGATTTTAAAAACTGAATTTATGTAAAGAGACTGTACCCTAGAGTTTTAATTATTAGATTGGGCTAAAATGAACAAATTGGGCTAGGTAAATTTTTCTCTTCTGTCTTTTTTATCTTCTATCAAGTGGGTGAGGGTTTATGAGGAATATCAGATCAGTTGTAGAATAAATGAATAAGCTACACTTTCTTTATGCATCTGAGTGCAGTATGAGTGGATTTTTTTCCTGCTACATGCTTGGTTTTTGAGTACCTAATGATTGGCAAAATCAGCAATGCTTCTTCCATGTCAGGACTATCTTAGGGACTACCTTAGTGATTGCTACGGAAACTGGTTACATAATTTAATTAAAGGCCTTTATTGAGTCATAAAATTAGAGAACTCTCCAGGTGTAGTACCTGACCCCTGGTGGAGGAAAGAAGACCCATCCATAAGTCTTCAATATTTCTAGTATACAGATTACTGTAGTGGGATAAAACATCTCCAAAGAATAGATGTAGAAAGGAAAATTAAGAATTACATCCCTGAACCTTAGCCCAGCTTGGAGGACTCTAGGTTCTAGTCTTCATACCCTGCTGTAAGGAGAGTTATCTGTCAGTACATGCAGTGCTTGATTACTGCATGTAATATCTCAAGTGAGAAAAAAATTATAAAACTAAACACCCAGAAACATCTGTTGGATCTGAAAAAGCACAATGCTAATTTACATCCAGAACCATCATCTGATGAGAAACGAATTAACAGGATGGCATGTTTAATGCATAGTATATACAGCATCTTAGTTGCAAGTGTCTCATCTTCAAACAGAATATAAACTTGGCTATCACACCTATTGCTCAGATGGTAATTAAGCAAATAAAGCTTATGCTTAGATCGCGAGTGATTGTAGGAAGCTAATAATATGATTTTAGCTCTGTAAAGTGAGTGACCTCATGTGTTTTGTTAGAAGTACATGTGATATCATCCAAAAAGCATGGAGTAGGGGTTAGGAAGCAGAGGTTCTAATCCCACCTTTGACATGTGTTAGCTATTTGATCTTAGACAATTCACAACTTACCTGAGTTTATTATTTTTCATCAATTAAATGTAGGTAATATTCCCTACCCTGTCTATTTCATAAGGTAGTTGTGAGGCTCAAATGAAGAAATACACATGAAAGAGCTTCATGTAATATAAAGTGCTATACACATGAAGATTATTATGTTAGCTTTAGAACGACTCATGTATGTGGTGTCTTTATTGAATTCCCTTTACCTCTCGCTTTCCCTGTAAGGAATTCCCATCACTGTCTCAAGGATAGTCTGTTTTCAGCGGGCCATCTTGAGTGTGGTCTGCTATTTTAGTTTCTCAAAACATTTCCCTTTGTATTTAATGAGTTTCCATTACAGGGAGGGATGGTGAGAGTCTGTTCCTGCCACCTGAAATTGTTTCAGAATTTATCTGTTTATTTTTTTATGTTAGAATTACTGTATTAGCTGGCATATATCTCCCTTTTTGCATGTTCTTTTTCTTTGTTCATAGTTCCAATGTTTAAATACAAGATTGCTTTTCTCTATACTATTTCATTCTTGGTGGAATGTTAATTGCTAGCAGCAGTTAGATTCTAAGCTTTGAAGAATGGGTCAGAGCAATTTAAGGCATGTAAACTATGTTGATTATAGTAAACCAAGTCGTATTAGTCAGGATAGGCTAGATTATGCTGCAGGAACAAAGAACCAATGAAATCTCAGCGGCTTCAAACATAAAAGGTTTATCTCCTGTCTGTTCAAGCTGTGCATCCATCTCAGGTCTTTGGAGGCTGGGCTCTGCTCTGCATTGCCGTCACCCTCACTCTAACCTTACTCTATGACTCAGGCTGATGGAGAAACAACTATAGGGAGCATTGCTAGTCTTTGTAGCAGAGGGAAAAAAAGAGACCTTTGAAGGTCCATACAGTAACAATTCTCTGGTTCATAATCAGCATATGTCACTTTCAGTAACAACCCATTGGCCAGAACTAGTCATGTAGAACCTCCGAAACCACACGGAGGCCAGGAAGTGCAATCCTACTACATGCCTGGAAGAGGGAAAATTTAAACATTTTGACAAGTTTAACTAAATTGCTCACACTTTTTTGAGGCCTCTGATCTGCAAGAGGGGAGATTGGAATCATTTGTTGGTTTTGCTGTGGACAGTCTTTCTGGTGTCTGGGTCATTGTTAATTTGCCTCTGAGATCTGATTTATAGAGTTAAATTCCTTGATAAAGTCAACACAAGCATTCTTTCTGAAGTCTTTCTCTGGTTTCAGTGATGCCACTTGTTATGTTGATGGCAGGATTTGGTAATCTCCAGCCCTCCTATGTTTCTTCTTCTAAGTGGTATTAGTGAAAAATGTCATGTCTTAGCAGTGGTAAGAAAACAGAAGGATTCTAGTTTGTTTATGTGACTGTTTTTGTTAATGCTTCAAGTTTCCTATCATTCATTCATTCATTCATATCCGTCCATCCATTCAACTAACAGACTTTTGCTGAACACCTCCTGTATGCCGGGCTCTGTGGTAGGTGCTGAAGATAAAAAGTAGAACTAAACATGGTCTCTTTTCCAAGGAAATTTCTTGTTTTCTAATCCATGCCCCTCTTTGATAAACATGAAAATGTCATACTGTTAATGTTTTGAATTTCAAAATGCCGTGACTAAAAACACATCAAAGAAATGACCATTTTAGAATTTCTTTTTAAAAACCACCCACATAACTCTTTCCCCAGAAGATTTTATGCTCCATTCCTCACTGCTCCCTGTCTCTGTAGCACTCTTTCACCTCCACTCCCACCCCAGGTTGAGAATGTGTTGTCTAATTATGTCATTTGCACTTATATCCATTGTTAGAATGGATATTGGGGAGCTTTCAGGCCGTGTGTATGAGCCTACAGTGACCTTGAAGGATGAAAAGACTTTGGGTGGTCAAATTCAGGTGAGAAGAGATTTTTAACTGAATTATGACACATTACATTATGATTCTTATTCCCATTCTATTTCTGTTTTTAGTTTCCTTTGTATACCTTCACAGTACTGTGAACATAATAGATGCTTCTTCTACACTTGCTTGTTCGGTGGATAAAGGAGTTAACCTACCCTAAAACTCTTGTTTGGAAGCTCAGGTATTGACAGGCAGGTAGCTGTAAAATGTATTAACTGCAGCAGAAGCAAATTCTCAAATATTAAAGCCGTTCTAACCTTTCACAAGGTATTCTAAAAGACTATAATAGCCTGGATATAGACAGAGACTTTGGGGAAGAGAAACTCAAATTCACTAATTGGATGATTTAGAGACAGAGATATATAATCTGGGACTGCAGAACCTCCCACTGCTCCCCAGAAACAGCTAGTCCTTGGCCATGGTGTGAGAACTTTGTGTTGTACTGATTTAGCCTTGATTCTTTAGGCCCTTATTATCTGGTTTGAAATCCCCATCACTGATCTAATTTTGCAAATAAAGACTAGGACATTGGCTCTGCAAGACCAGCGTTAAAAGTCAGAGATATTTCCTGAGTATGCATCCCTCACCATATTTTTTTTTTTTTTGGATGTCATCTTGGATGTCACAAAATGTCTGTCCCAGAAACCCCAAAGGGAAGCAAGAAGGGACAGTGGGAATGAGGGCTTCATGAGAATACCTAGGAAACTCTGAGTGTCACATTAACTCTGCTGATGCCTTTTACCAATTTGGACCTGGCTCCATCTTTTCCTTCATTCTATCTTTGCCGTCGCCTTTCCTTGCTCCCAGGCCACCTGACTTTACTGCTAGGTTGGCTTCCTTCCAAACTGTGCAGCCCTGCTGGTTTGCCTAAGGAATGGCCTTCCTCACCTACTTTAAAGTTTCACTCTGATTTTTACCAAAAGATAGAAACCTATTATCAGCACTTCTTGTCTTCACCTCCAGATTTTACTTTGTGTAATTGCCCAAGTGAATTCCAGGGGGTAATTGCCATGGAACATTTGGTTTATTGCTTTTTAGAAATTTGTTGTTATCCATGTTATTGTTGTTGTTATTATTATTGTTATTGTATTTGCAGCAAAGAATGATTTTATAAATCTAATAATTGACTCAGATAATCTCTTATGTAAAGGGAAAAATAAATCACATATCAGGTTTCCTTTAAGTGAGACCTTCCTGTCAGCACAGACTTCCTGCTGTTCCTTTTTCTGCAAAGTGGTCCTTCTGTTACTGCTCTGGGAAATTTCAGTGGGTTGTCTTTGGGAAATGCAAAAGGACAACAACCTAATATTCTCTTCAAAGGGTAATGCCTTCTTCAGGACATGGCCACTTTTCTTTTGTACTTCAGATAATCAGCAGCTCTGTGTGCTATAGAATGAGACACATATAATTTAAAAACCATTTCCTGCATCTTAATATCAGACTTTACCAGGAAACCAAAGTCCTATTTCTCCCCTTTCTCCATCCCTTTGCCCTTCAGAGCCAGTATTCCTTGAGGCTAAATGAACCCGGACCGTTTATTTTTGCCCCTTTTCTCCTCCCTCAGTTCTCCTGGAGGATCAGCATTAAAAATATTATATTACTGTTTAAGTTTTTGCAATGTGTGTTTCCATTCCCTGAATGCAAGGCTCCTCAACCAGATCAGGTACCTGATGCTTTTATTTCCCTGATCACCTTTGGCATTTAATGATTTCTAGCTTTGCCTTGTGTATAAAAACATGAAATTCAGAAAAACTGTGGATCAAGGCCAGGCCCATCTTCTATTTATGAGGTTTTTCTTCCTAGTGTATTTTCTAGCTCTTGGGAAGTTGCATTCATAAAAAGTTGTAAGATTCTAATTAGAATTACTAAACTGTCCAGGAAGAGCCCTATGAGGTGAAGTTGAGAAGGGAAAGCAAACTTGATATTGACCATACTGAGAGAGTTCTAGGAACATCAGCTTGGAGAGGCTTTTCATTTTATAGACTCTATGGTGATCAACATCCAGGACAAACCCCTTTAGATAAATAGTCTTCATGGTAAAGATTAATAGTTTAAAGTATCAGAATTTTGTTCCAATTACTTTGTTACTAACCCATGGTTAAAAATCCCAATTTCAGTTTTCGTCCTCTGGGTAGCCTTCCTTGATGACTCTAGACCAAGTACATTTTCTTCTTTTCTGAACTCTTAGCGGTTATCTGACAATTACATATTACTCTGCACGTGAATTGTTGTCTCAAATTGCTAATTTACTCTGATATTATGATTTAAATGTTTTAAAATATGTGTTAATATATCTCTTACCCTCCCACCTCCCAGGACAGACTTTGTATACTTTATTGTAGCTCCTAAAACACTTATTGTCATCCTTTGTAGAACCCCTGTAGATGCTTTTTGAATAAATGAATGTATTAAGTGACAATTCCATTTTTTTAAAAAAAGTATTTATTTATTTATTTATTTATTTATGGCTGTGTTGGGTCTTCGTTTCTGTGCGAGGGCTTTCTCTAGTTGCGGCGAGCGGGGGCCACTCTTCATCGTGGTGTGCGGGCATCTCATTATCACGGCCTCTCTTGTTGCGGAGCACAGGCTCCAGATGCGCAGGCTCAGTAGTTGTGGCTCACGGGCCCAGTTGCTCCGCAGCATGTGGGATCTTCCCAGACCAGGGCTCGAACCCGTGTCCCCTGCATTGGCAGGCAGATTCTCAACCACTGTGCCACCAGGGAAGCCCGACAATTCCATTTTAAATTACCAGTGAACCATAAATTATTCCAGGCGGATAAGCATATCTTTTTTTAAGACCATTCCAGCCTTAGCTTGGGCATGCTCTTTTGTGATTAATTTGAATCCTTTTTGTTGCACTCTAGTGTAACTCTTCTTAAAGAGAGGTGCTACTTATTCTCTCTGCACTTCTTAAACACTTCCAATGCTTTTCCTGATCTTATTCCATCATTATGGTTGTTCTCCCAGCTCTGTTATTCATCTTCTGTTCTCCTGATACATTCATCCTCTTGGCAAGTTTATCTACTATCTGGCTTCAACTATGATTTCCTTGTAGTTACTTCCCAGATCTACCTTTCCAGTCCTGTCCTTTGGATCTTATTAGTACAATGTTGTCAAAATGGGTGGACTATCACTTGGGCATATTTCAATTACCTAAAAATCAATGTTTTATAAAAGAAATGTATTATTTTTTCTACCACCCAACCTCCCTACTCTTTCTAATTTCCTTCTCCATTCTTGCCATTTGTGTATACTTCCATCATCCAAGTCTCCTAGGCCTTGGGATCTTCTTTCTCACTCCATTCTTCTTCAGCCTTCATGTGCAGTCTATCCCCAGATCCTGTCGAATGTCTCCTTGGAATGTGTTTGAGAGTCAATTCCTCCTTTCTGTGGCCTCTATCTAGGCCTAAATAATAGATTACTTCTAGATTACTGCCACAGCTTCCTAATTACTTTCCCGGTATTATTGGTAATGATGATAATAATGATAATTTTAGTATAAATATCTACTATTTATTAATTATCTAGTGTATGCTAGGCATTGTAATAATGTACTTTATGAAGATTATCTCATTTGATTCTCACAACATCCAGATGAAGTATATATTACTATTCACATTTTAGAGACAAAAACATCTGTGGCTCAGAGGGGTTGCATAACTTGCCTATGGCCTCATAGGTAATGAGTTGAAAAAACTGGGGTTTTAACTTTGAAGGCCATGCATCAGTAACAAATACCCTGCATATCACTGCTGGACTAGTGTACCCTGTTCACTATGCCACTCAGCTGTTCAAGAACACATGGATATTCCCACTGTCTACAAGAAGAGTGGATTCCTTTATCTGATTCTAAGGCCTTCCGTGATCTTATACCACCATATCTCTCCAGTCTTATTTCTCATGACTCTCAGTATCTACCCATTGCTCCATCCAGGCTGACTTGATCATTGTTTCCCACTCTCTCCCCAATGCTCAGTTCTGCTTAATGATTTCCTCTAGACCTGCGATACCCTTCCCTCAGCTCTTCAAATCCTGCCTATACTTTTAAGGTCCAGTTCATACCCTACTTCTCCATGAAGCCTTCTCAAAATAGTCCAACATACAAAGAGATCTTGTTTCTTTTCTTAACTCTTCTGCCAGTTATTGTGTGTACCGTAACACTTAGCACTCCATGATGTACTCTTGTGATACTCTGTAGTATGAGATGATTCAAGGGAACTTTTCAAGTTTAGTAAAATTTGCCTTTGATACCCATTCTTTTCTTCTTACCTCCTCACCATTCTCCTGCATCTAGTATCTTCATGTTCTTCTCTGAATTTCTAAGTCCTTACCCCTACCCTAATGCTGACATACTCTGCCCAGACTGCTTTTAGGTCTTCCCAGCTAGAAATAACCTGTCAGTCATCGACCTCTTATAATGTCTTTTATTTAAACTCAGCTAGATAGGTATAAAGAACCTATGTAAAGGTATTTGTGATTGTCCATCTTTCTGAAAGGGTTGCATTTGAGTGGTAATTGCTTGTGAAACCATGTCTGCTTTAGTTGTTGGAATTTCAGAAAGTTGAGAGTGTGGAGTATGGCAGAGGGAAATAAAAGATCTCAGGGAGTGGGGAAGGGAATATATTGGGGCAGGTAAATATTCCTGGAATCCAGTAAAACATATCATGTAGGTCACCTCCAATTCTGCCAGAGTATAAAGTTGGATCTGGCTGCAGTGTCTTCAGGTTTTTCCTCTACAGCAGTAGTTCCTGCCTGTGGCCTGCAGCTATGAGGTATTATATAAGCGTGCTTACCAAGAACTGTCTTGAGATTTAAATAAATGATTTCTCAAAAATGCATACATATAATTTTTCAGATTCATGTGCAGGCTTTATTTAAATACAAATGAATTTAAGAGCATAACTGAATTCATAGCAGCTTTTGGTCATTATTGATTTTCATAATCAGTGAACACTAAAAGTATAATTGATATGAGCAGATCCACAAAATATTGTGATGTTTCACAAGGATCCTTTTAAGAGGATCTATAGCTAGAGGTCTATCAGAAACTCTTGGAGGGCAAAAACTGTATCTTCTACTTTGTTTACATTTCCCAGAACATGCTACAACACCAGTACAACAGGGCTTTGAGACTCTTGAATGAATGATAGAAGGAAGAGGTTGGATGAGGAATTTCTATTTTTATGTCCTAGTCCCTTCGTTTGTCAAATAAGAGTTTTAGACTAGGTGATATCTGAGTTTCTTTCTAGCTGGTAGCACATCCTAGGTTGGTATATACTTGGATGTAATCCAAATGCTTAACAGGTTCCTTGGCACTAGGGAAGGTTTGAGAGAAGCTGGCTCTTCCTAGTATGACTCTTGGTATTCACTGGAACTTGGTTTATCCATTCCCCGAAGTGTTATGAATCACAGAAAATTGATGAAAGGTTTTAGAAGTTTTCTGAGTTTTCACTACACAGCTCTATTGTTTGGAGTGACCAGTTAAAGGTAAGCCACAGATTAATTTGCTGGCAGTCGGTGACTTGTGAATTATCCTTCTCTGTGGAATAAGACCTCAACCTTATCCTTAAGCACAGAGTCTCAAGAGTTCAAAGTATTACTATCTCTCTGATAATGGGAACCATTCAGTTAGAGGGGGAGTAGAAGAAAATGGCTTCTCACAGGTGTGGTTTTATCTTGCCTAGCCACAGCACTACGTTAAGTGGTCACCCCTCTCTAATTTTGGTATGGAAAATAACTTCTTGCTCATCTGACAAAGGCAGCAACTCTGACCAAGTAGTATCTTTCATTTCTCCCTTACTTTCTAATAGCTAGTTACAATCCAGATTCTGTATCTCATTATCTATATGATCTTCGGCAAGTACTTTTACTGTTCGGAATCTGTTTCCTCTTCTGTAAAACTAGTCTAGTATTGAAAGGATTAGAAGTAGTGGCATATTAAAATGCCTAGAGAAGTATCAGGCATATAATATGCATTCAGTAAATGGAGTTGTCACTGTTATTCCCTTTTTTTTTTTCTCCTTTACTTTTTTTTACTTCCCTTGCCTCTTATCTCTGTCTTGAGAAATGAGCTTTACCTACTTAGAACAGACTTACCTGGCAAGTGGAAATATCAGCCTCTCATCCTGGGTATCTAGTTTTCCCCTGGACTCTTTCTCCTTGTAATTTGGGATTTCAGGCTTGAAACTAGGGCACTAACTGTGAGTGCTTGATGGCAAGTAACAGTTTGGGAAGCAATTAATCCCAGGCCCACTGCTGCTTCTCAGTGGGCTCAGTCCAGGGGATCTGGGCTAGGAATTGGATCTCATGTGGGTTGTCGCTGCATAGTTATTTCTGAATCTTCTAGATTTACAAATCATTTGCTACCCAGCTGTTATGCTACGTGATTCACAGTTATGGGTGCCTTGCTTCAAACGCTTGTCAGCAGTTTCTTCCCTGTGATTGCCTTGTGATTCAGTTGTTTTTGGTGTGGTGTGCATCTCCTCACATTCATTTGGACTGTGCCTCCCCCACCTTCTGTCATGGAACAGATGAGTCAGTGTCTAATGGTGCCGGCTTGCCATCCAATTACTTTGTTTCCTCTGGTGGGTGGGCGCCAGAGAAGATGCTGCTGGTTCATAGAGGGGGCTGCCTGTCCTGTTGCCAAACTGCCCTGAGAAGGGGGAAACGAATGGCCACATTTCCCAGAATGAATATTCAGGAAGCATTCAGGATAGACAAGGCCAAGGAAAAGGGCATTCTTGTTCAGTAGGTGGCAGTGTGGTCTGGCTTGAAGAAGCACAACAAATTCTTGCATGTATTTGCAGTGCTTTACTCTGATGCCTTTGACAGCTCTGCTTGAGATTTTTATTCTGAGTATTTTAGTACCTTTTGTCAAGTGCTCTTTCTCAAAAAACAAAAAAAAACCTCAAGAAAACCACTTTATTTCTTTAGAAACTTCTCTTGGTAGTGGTTGGCATGTGTTTGTGGCAAGTACTGTGATCTGAAGCTTTGGGGAGCTCAGTGGCTAATTGCTTAGTTGGACATCTAGCCAGGAAGGCTGGACTTCTGTTTCCTAGCTGTGGTGGTGGGAGTTCTTTCCTAATGGATGCGGTCGTTATTTCACTGAAATTAGCAGTGGGGAACACTTTTCTGCAGCCCCTAGAGCTGACTGGTTTCTCTCTTGGGGAGGGAGGGTCCTGAGACCCAGTGTGTCACCTCTCTCAGGGCCCATTCAGCCTTCAGGGAATAGCACACTTGGTCTGGATGAGTTGGGACTGCGATAGCACGATGTCGTCTGTCCAGCTGAGCACTGAGACAAATCCTATACTCTGTTTTTGTACCTTGCCTCCTACTGCAAAGCCCTTTACCAGAATGGCTTATTTCTCAACAAAAGTAGAAATCTTTGAAAAGCTTTACTTTTAAGTAAGACGCCTACTCTCCAGCATGAGGCCTGAGCAGGAAGAAGAAAGTATGTCTAACTAGGCCACAGGCAATGTCATCCTTGGGAAGATTGGTGACTGTTTGGCTGGGATTGAAAAGCCTGAGCAAGGGCTTGGATTTGCTGGTCTCCCTGTTTCAGAATTATAGATACTCTATCTTGAGGAGGCTGAGTTTGAGACCTTAGAGTCTCTGTTTATGTGCCTCTGTTCCTGCTCTGCCATGCTGCGGCCCATGTGTGTGTAGATGTGTGCTCGTGAGCTCCAGGAAGCCAGGGTGGGATCGTATATGTTGAGCAAGGACCCCTTTCACCTCAGACAGGAATAGGAGATTCTCAAAGTATATACAGTTGATTCTTGTTATTCATGGTAGTTATGTTCTATAAAGTTGCCACAAACACTGAATTAGGTTAGGTTAGGTTCCTGTGAGCTGATTTGTCAACTGATCAATACATAACCTGGTTTTATATGTGTCTGTTTAAAGACACCTTATTTAATATATATTGTTGATTCATTAACATTGAACTCATAGCCAACAGCACAGTATATAACTCAGGCCTGAATGAAGCTTATCTAACACACGTATTTTCTCCATAAGGCTCATTGAAGCCTCTTGCACTTAGAAACACCAGACGGCACTTCAGCACTGTCCTTGGGAGCCATTTTAAATAGTGAAATCATCAAGAAAAAATACAAAAATGTGGCACTAAATAAACTGTGAAAAGGACACTTGTTTAAGGCAGAGGATTCCCTTGTTCCGTCTCAACTGGAAATGTGCACACTGTGGAAATTCAAAAGTTTCTTCACGCTGCGCATTTGCATGCCCATGAATTACTGTGGAAACACCATGAGTATTGATCTAGGGATTACAAATTTAGGAAGAGGCGATTTTGCAAATATGGAATTCATGAATATTGAGGATCAAATGTATCTGCCCGATGATAGGTCCACAGCATTTTCTGTATTTTAGCTGTTAGAATTCTTCATCTTATCCACATTCCTCCATTATGGTAAACCAGGCTGATATGAATTAGGTGGTGGTCAGTTAATCAGATCATGAGGACTGGATTCTAAGCAACTAACTAGGGTGAGCAGACTTTTTCAAATAGCATTGATCTGTTGGTTTTTCATATATATTAGTTAGCAATTCATTGGTTAGCAATTCTATGGACTAGTTAGGTAGGCTTAAAGATAGAGTTGGAGTAAAAAAATTCAAATCACATTCTGAAACTCAAGCAAACTACCACTTTACATATATATACTTGAGTTTCGGTGTTTAAGGTCAAAGTTGTAATTTAAATTCAAAAGGTAAGGATGATGCCCTGAACCTAAATGGTCAACCTGATGACCTCTAGTAAGTCAGCAAGCCTTCCTGTTCTTCTCCTCTTTGTACAAGGAAAACAAAAACACAAAACTGGCTTATCTGTTGATGATCAATAAAAGAAAATACTTCCACTAGCAAGACATTTACGACTTCCCAAGATAACCCCATTCTCCTGATGGACTTAACAACCCTGAGAAAAATCTTTATTATTTTTAGCTAATATCTGACACCCTACAGCTTTTGCCCCTAGAGCCAAATAGATTATTAGAATAATATCTCTTCCACATGATTACCCTTTATACATCTTAAGGTAGCACTGAAGTCATTTATTTATCTTTTCTTCCATTAATTCATTCATCCATTTATTCAACATATATTTATTGAGAACCTACTATATTGGTAGGTGTTGTGGTAGAAATTGGGGATATATGGGTGATTAAAAGACACATAATCCCCGAGTTCATGGATCTTATGTCCACCTAAGTTTTTTTCTCTTCATGATGAATATCTTTAGTTTCTTGAACTTTTCCACATGTGGCATAGTTTGGAGTCCCCTCACGGCCTTGGTCATCTTCCTCTGTACATGCTATCAGTTTCTCTCTAGGGGTGTGGGTCTTGAATCAGGAGTGATCTGACAAATGATTGGCATATCTGGGTTCAAATAGCAGCTCTGTGTCTTACTGTGTTATATTGAGTAAGGTATTTAACCTCCCTGGACCCCCATTTCCTCTTCTATAAAATGGGAAGAATAATAATTGCCAGGCTGTTTGTGAGGATTAAACAAGATAATATACATAAACATACTTAGCATAGTACCTGGCATGTAAGTGCCTAATAAAGCAGAAAACATTATTTTATTCATATTTGTTAAACTGCCTTAGCTGGCATTAGCATGTTTGGCAGACACATTCCACTGTTATTGCCTCCTGAGGTTGCAATCACCCTAAACTCCCAAGTCATTTTTGTCTTCCTGGGAAATTACTTCTGTCTTCGAGAGCTGTGCTCAGATGTCAGTCCTCTATCAACCTTGTTGAGACACATTTTGACCAACTCTGTCTGTTTGACTGGCTTATGTGTCATCTTCCTGAAAGATGGATGTAATTTCAGTGCCAGGATCCATGTCCTTGACTTGACTTTTCTTTATCTCTGGATTTGCTATGAATATGGAAATGTGGCTTGTGGCCTCCCTCAGCTTTAGAGTCTTTTCTATGTAGATGAACAGATTATAAATATAACACTTCAAGCAATTGGGGGAAAATGTTGCCCATTCTATTTGTGCCTTGCTTTATTACATTTAGTCAGTCTTTGATGAATATACCTTTACAAGATGATTGTTGAACAAAATGAATCCCATTTCTTAATGTGATGCATTTAATGATGGCTTGGCTGCCTTTGCCTGCTCCATCATTTTATTCTTGGACTTTACCTGGACTGCTATTTATGATTTTATTTCTTGGATGCACACAAAAACACATGTATAACTTTTTCCCTCCCCTCACTGTTCTCCAGAAATCTTTGGCAATAATTCAGAGGAATTATTAAGGAATCATGAGTGGGAATGGGGGTGGAGAGAGGATTTGAGTTGTGGCTTATATAGATTACATGAATGAATATAACCCTATGGACAAGGCTTTTTTTCAGTGTTTCTGAGCCAGACATAAATCAGGAGCATAGGAGCCAGGGAACTGGGGTGTTAGAAGCTGTTTGAGCACACTGGTGTGAGAGAAAGCAGTACAGAAGATGAAACAGTGGAGGTTAGAAAGGAGATCCAGAAATAAAGCTCATTTAATTACTTAGGGCCTGTCCAATCTTAGACCTGGGCAAGGGGTGCTACTGCCCTGGGCTCCATGCTCTAAAAGGTCCATACTCTGGCCCTCCTTTGGCTGCCCCTCTCCACAGGGAGAGGATTTAGTGCTGCCAATGTGTTCACCTTTAGGCCTGAAGGAAACTGTGGAAGGCAGTATAGTCTAGGGTTGCCAGATAAAATGTATGACACCCTATATTTCTGTTTGCTGAATCTCACAACCCTAGTATAGTCAGAACTTGGATTTGGGGGCTGGAATATCTACATGCGTGTGTGCAAGGCCCTGCACTCTGTAGAACAGAGCTTGGAGTGGGAAGAGAAGGGAGCAGGCCAGTGACCTGGGGCCACTGACATATTCTGGTGCAGAACTCTGGGGAATCTGAGAATTCAAAATTTGAACCTGGCCTTCAAAGTTATGAATTATATTTTTCAAGGTAGGAGGAGAGAACATATTTTATTTAACTTTTAAAATTTTGATTTATATTTTTAAAATGTGTAGACACCTGGTATGTGGGCCTCCATTTGTGCTCTTGTCTCAGCCTCCACAAGTACTAGTGGAGGGCCTTTAATAATGGCAACAGATTACCAAATCAAGCTCTGTGCCGTATACTTTAGATCCAAAATTTTATTTAATCCTCATAACAACTCTGTGAGTTCGGCACTGTAAGTGTTCCCATTTAATGGATAAGGAAACTGAGGTTCAGTGAATTGAGATAGCTTATCCAAGGTCAAAGAGAGAGTGAATGGCAGAACTGAGATTAGACCTCAAACCTTAGTCTATCTGGATGCATATAATGAGCTTTGGATCTAGACTGCTTGAGTCAGAATCCTGCCTCTGATACTTGCTAGCGCTTTGATCTTGCCTCAGTTTCTTGAGCTGCAAAATGTAGGGATATATGTGATAATAACAGGCCCGGGATCACTGGAGGCTGGGGGGGGGTCATCTTTGAAAGCTGCCTACCAAAAGCATGTGGCATTATGCCAGCGTGTATGAGGCTCCATAGGATAAACGTGATGCATCTTCTTGGAGAGGCAGTTTTACTTACGTGGCAAATGCAACTTAATGTCAAAATGCAGCTGCACTGTGTAATAGATGGCAAAATTCACACAGATTAAAAATAAATAAAAGCATGAAATTCTAAAGATGTCTTATGTTCGTGGTCACTGCTTTGACTGTACTGCCTTCCCGCCTTCTGTCGATTCTACTGCAGTGATTTTCAGATCACAGAATAAAAGATTCATTTTGAAAAGGCTTGTTGTTAGGGTGTATGCATTTTCTCTATGTGCCCCAGCGTTCTGTTCCTTCTGGAAGAAGCTGAGCTAGTCATCTCTGTTGCCTCACTGCTATAAGATTTGAGGGAGGTCAGGGAAATACAGTGTCCAGTGCAATGGTCTTCAACCTCGGCCGCATATTAGAATCACCTTGGAAATTTTTGAAAAAAAGAATGATGAGGTTTGAGCCTCATCTCCAGAAATTGTTGTTAACAAATAATGTCTAGGAGAAGTTATATCACATGTTAACTATGTGTTTATTAGAATGATGGAGGGGTTGATTTGCTTGTGCTCTTGGTGCCTTTCACCACTGATAATAATGTTAGTTAATATTTCATGTACTTATGATATGCCTGGCAGGTGCTGTACTAGGAGCTTTGTGTGTCGTACCTTCCTCAATCTTCACAAAAATATTATTATCCCCATTTTGTAGACAAGGAACTTGAAGCTGTGTTAAGTAAACTGTTCAAGGTTACAAAGCTCACAAGCAGTAGGTAATTGTAGCAAATACTTATATAATGCTCACTGTGTGACATTCACTCTCCCAAGCATGATTTATAGGATCATTTAATCTTCACAGCAGCCCAATGGGAGTACTGTTGTTATTGCTGTTTGACAGATGTGGAAACTAAGGCACAGAGAGATTAAGTGATTTGAGTCCAAGATCACACAGCTAGAATAAAACAGAGCCACTATTTAAGCATAGGCTATCACAGGGTGTTTTCAGAATCCACCCTTCTAACCACCTTGCATATTGTTTCTTGTATAATAGTCAAACCCACGTAACTTGAATCAGAGTCTAAACCAACTGCCACGCTACACTGCCTCAAAATACTGGTAGCTAGTATTTACTGAGCTGTCTTGACATGATGGACACAAAGTAAGGCCTTCATTTTGATCATCTTATTTAATCTTTATGATAGCTCTGCTATATTAGTACACAATAGAAGCAGGTAGTAAAGCCTGCCAACCATATCTGGCAGGTTCCAAAGGCCAACTTACCTCCTACCCACGGCCCAAAGAATCTGCCTCCAGAGACTGAGTTCCTGGCCTACCTCTCTACTAGTTAACTATGAAACCTTAAGTAATTAACACAGCGCTTCATATATTTGGAAAGAGTTATTATTCTTTTTCAGCCCCCTTTTTTTTCTTCCGGGCTAGATATTCTCAGTCATTTCCACTCTGCCTCTTATGACTTGGTTCCTAGACTCTTCCCAATCCTGGTTTCTCTTGCTAGTTTAATGTTTCTCATTGGGGATGGATGCTATTTATATTTTAGACAAGAAAGTTCTGTATACATGTAGGATCCTTTTGCACATTTGCAAGATTTTTAGCATCTCTGGCCCTTACCCAATGGATGCTAGTGGTTCTCCTGAGTCATTGTGACAACCCCAAATACCCCCAACACATTTTCATATGCTCACTGGGGGCACTACTGCCTCTAGATAAGAATAAGCATAACCAAACACAGAATCCTATGAAGAAGAACAGCTCTATTTTTTGGATCAATTGCCTATTGCAGCCTATTTATTGGCTTTGTAATGACTGATAGTACATTTCTCTTAACGCAGTTATATTGGCAGTTTTGAGGAGCCACAGCACTCTGTTGACTTAACAGAATTTGTTAACAGAAGCTTCTAAAACATTTTCATGTGTCAGATCTCCCTGTCTTGAACCTATACATTTGATTTTTGGGACACAAGTGTGGTACTTTATTCCTATTCTGTTTTGACTCGTTATGTTTTGATTCTGTCAACCAATGTATTTGCTCTTCTTTTAAACTATTTGTCAGCTGGAATTTTGACCAACAGGCTCTCTATATCTTCATTCAAGTTACTGATTACCATGTTGTATAGGATTGAATGAAGGTTGACATTGAGCCTTTTGTCAGCGTCAGTTAAGGTTGCACCTCACTGTATTGTTATCTAGACATTCTGCATTTCTTTATCTTGCCCATAAGGATATCATGGAATTCCTTTTTAAAAATTCCTTGAAACAGGGCTTCCCTGGTGGCGCAGTGGTTGAGAGTCTGCCTGCCAATGCAGGGGACACGGGTTCGAGCCCTGGTCTGGGAAGATCCCACATGCCGCGGAGCAGCTGGGCCCGTGAGCCACAATTACTGAGCCTGCGCGTCTGGAGCCTGTGCTCCGCAACAAGAGAGGCCGCGATAGTGAGAGGCCCGCGCACCGCGATGAAGAGTGGCCCCCGCTTGCTACAACTGGAGAAAGCCCTCGCACAGAAACGAAGACCCAACACAGCCATAAAAAAAAAAAAAAAAAAAAAAAATCCTTGAAACAATCAAGAATCACTCCGGCAACAGATTTCCTTTGATCTACCACCTCAAAGTATTTTACATGTAACTATCCACTCTAAGGGTCATTATTTTATAGATCAGTTCTATTAGCAGTTAGAAATTACATGGAAATAAGAAATTTGATACGTGATTTAGGGTTTAGTGATTTTATTGCTTCCAACATTCATGAGTAATATCAAGATGAACCTTACCTGCCAGGTCTGTACTTGGAATCAGTCCTAGTTTTGGATGGATTCTCTGACTTCAGGGCACAGGAGAAGGGTTGTAATTCCCCTCACCCCAAATTGCTCACTAAATCCAGAAACCCTTTCAATAGGAGATGACAGAGCCTGTCATTTGACAGTGAGAGAGGCCTTGAAATTTACCCACCACTGGGAAAAGAACACAGTGTCCTACCCTAATAGAGGTATTAATGACACTGCAGTTTTTTTTTAATAATAAAAGTAAATATTGTTTATTGTCAAAAACGTGCAGAATATAGGAAAGACAAATGTAAACGTATCCTCATTCATAATCCCACTACTCAGGGATGCCACTGTGAACACTGCCTGGTTTATACCTGTATCACTGCATAATTAGAATCCTGCAGTTTGTTTTATGGGAGCAGAATTTGATAAAGGGAGGGGAGAGAGGATGAAGACACTGGTTACCTGTTCAAGATAGATTTTAGAGGGTAGGCAAGCAGGAAGGACAAAGTACAGAAAGGAGAGACTGAGACCATAGAATGTTTGTCTGTTTGGCAGTCAGGCCTTGGATCAGTTCTGTCCTCTACCAAATTTCTATGGAGACTGAAATTTCTACCTTTTGGAATTACTTTTTGAAGATGTTTTCAAAACGTGCCTCTTCTCTGGTTAGAGGTGTCTGTTTATCTGATTCTGACCTGCAATCACCTAGCAGAGAGCAGGTTTTGAAGCCAGAGGGCTTCCTGAAAAGCCAGGGGACAAGCAGCAGGAGGACAGTGAATACTTGGGGTGGGGGCTGGGAGCCCAAAGGGGTTACAGGGATACAGTAAGAGGAGCAGCTGGGTTGCTGAACACCCACATTTATCTAATTAGCAATTTCAGGCTTTTGCCCAGAGCGTGTCTGTCTATATGGCTAGAACCGGCACCCCCTCATCCCATTTGGACACAGATCTAGGCTTGGAAGCCCCTCTAACCCCCTCAGGTGCTTCTCTGCCTCCAGTTTTTCTCTAGTTTGCATTTTTGCTTTTGCAAGCTTCTGTACAATGCTTTATTGGCGATGTGGTTTTTGCATCCTTCTCTAGAGACTGGACATTGATGAATTTAGCTGTACTTCTTGTGGTACATGTAGCATTAATCTGCCTGTGTGTCTTTTTCCTTTTTTCCTTTCCCTTTGAAGTTTGAAGTTGGTCAGCTGGCTGAGCGGCAAAGAGGGTTCTTCCGTTCTTTTTTTTTTTTGAATTTTATTTTATTTATTTTTTATATAGCAGGTTATTATTTATCTATTTTACACATATTAGTGTATATATGTCAATCCCAATCTCCCAATTCATCCCACCACCACCCCCCGCCCCACCACTTTCCCCCCTTGGTGTCCATACGTTTGTTCTCTATATCTGTGTCTCTATTTCTGCTCTGCAAACCAGTTCATCTGTACCATTTTTCTAGGTTCCACATATATGTGTTAATATACGATATTTGTTTTTCTCTTTCTGACGTACTTCACTCTGCATGACAGTCTCTAGATCCACCCACGTCTCAACAAATGACCCAATTTCGTTCCTTTTCATGGCTGAGTAATATTCCATTGTATATATGTACCACATCTTCTTTATCCATTCGTCTGTCGATGGGCATTTAGGTTGCTTCCATGACCTGGCTATTGTAAATAGTGCTGCAATGAACATTGGGGTGCATGTGTCTTTTTGAATTATGGTTTTCTCTGGGTATATGCCCAGTAGTGGGATTGCTGGGGCATATGGTAGTTCTATTTTTAGTTTTTGAAGGAACCTCCATACTGTTCTCCATAGTGGCTGTATCAATTTACATTCCCACCAACAGTGTAAGAGGGTACCCTTTTCTCCACACCCTCTGCAGCATTTGTTGTTTATAGATTTTCTGATGATGTCCATTCTAACTGGTGTGAGGTGATACCTCATTGTTGTTTTGATTTGCCTTTCTCTAATAATTAGTGATGTTGAGCATCTTTTCATGTGCTTCTTGGCCATCTGTATGTCTTCTTTAGAGAAATGTCTATTTAGGTCTTCTGCCCATTTTGGATTGGGTTATTTGGTTTTTTAATATTGAGCTGCATGAACTGTTTATATATTTTGGAGATTAATCCTTTGATGATTTGTTTGCAAATATTCTCTCCCATTCTGAGGGTTGTCTTTTCATCTTCTTTGTAGTTTCCTTTGCTTTGCGAAAGCTTTTAAGTTTCATTAGGTCCCATTTGTTTATTTTTGTTTTTATTTCCATTACTCTAGGAGGTGGATCAAAAAAGATCTTTCTGTGATTTATGTGAAAGAGTGTTCTTCCTATGTTTTCCTCTAGGAGTTTTACAGTGTCTGGGCTTACATTTAGGACTCTCATCCATTTTGAGTTTATTTTTGTGTATGGTGCTAGGGAGTGTTCTAATTTCATTCTTTTACATGTAGCTGTCCAGTTTTCCTAGCACCACTTACTGAAGAGACTGTCTTTTCCCCATTGTATATCCTTGCCTCCTTTGTCATAGATTAGTTGACCATAGGTGCATGGGTTTATCTATGGACTTTCTATCCTGTTCCATTGATCTATATTTCTGTTTTTGTGCCAGTACCATATTTTCTTGATAACTGTAGCTTTGTAGTATAGTCTGAAGTCAGGGAGACTGACTTCTCCTGCTCTGTTTTTTTCCCTCAAGACTGCTTTGGCTATTCATGGTCTTTTGTGTCTCCATACAATTTTAAGATTTTTTGTTCTAGTTCTGTAAAAAACACCACTGGTAATTTGATAGGGATTGCATTGAACCTGTAGATTGCTTTGGGTAGTATAGTCATTTTCACAATATTGATTCTTCCAATCCAAGAACATGGTATATTTCTCCATCTGTTTGTGTCATCTTTGATTTCTTCCATCAGTGTCTTACAGTTTTCTGAGTACAGGTCTTTTACCAACTTAGGTAGGTTTATTCCTAGGTATTTTATTCTTTTTTTTGCAATGGTGAATGGGATTGTTTCCTTAATTTCTCTTTCTGGTCTTTCGTTGTTAGTGTATAGGAATACAGGAGATTTCTGTGCATTAATTTTGTAACCTGTAACTTTACCAAATTCATTGATTAGTAGTTTTCTGGTGGCATCTTTAGGACTCTCTATGTATAGTATCATGTCATCTGCAAACAGTGACAGTTTTACTTCTTCTTTTCCAATTTGTATTCCTTGTATTTCTTTTTCTTCACTGATTGCTGTGGCTTAAACTTCCAAAACTATGTTGAATAATAGTGGTGAGAGTGGACATCCTTGTCTTGTTCCTGATCTTAGAGGAAATGCTTTCAGTTTTTCACCGTTGAGAATGATGTTTGCTGTGGGTTTGTCACATATGGCCTTTATTATGTTGAGGTAGGTTCCCTCTATGCCCACTTTCTGGAGTTTTTATCATAAATGGGAGTTGAATTTTGTCAAAAGCTTTTTCTGCATCTATTGAGATGACCATATGGTTTTTATTCTTCAATTTGATAATATGGTGTATCACATTGATTGATTTGCGTGTATTGAAGAATCCTTGCATCCTTGGGATAAACCCCACTTGATCATGGTGTATGAGTCTTTTAATGTGTTGTTGGATTCTGTTTGCTAGTATTTTGTTGAGGATTTTTGCATCTATATTCATCAGTGATATTGGTCTGTAATTTTCTTTTTTTGTAGTATCTTTGTCTGGTTTTGGTATCAGGGTGGTGGTGGCCTCATAGAATGAGTTTGGGAGTGTTCCTTCTTCTGCAATTTTTTGGAAGAGTTTGAGAAGGATGGGTGTTAGCTCTTCTCTAAATCTTTGATAGAGTTCACCTGTGAAGCCATCTGGTCCTGGACTTTTATTTGTTGGAAGATTTTTAATCACAGTTTCAATTTCATTACTTGTGATTGTTCTGTTCATATTTTCTATGTCTTCCTGGTTCAGTCTTAGAAGATTATAACTTCCTAAGAATTTGTCCATTTCTTCCAGGTTGTCCATTTTATTGACGTAGATTTGCTTGTAGTAGTCTCTCATGTTCCTTTGTATTTCTGCAGTGTCAGTGGTTACTTCTCCTTTTTCATTTCTAATTCTATTGATTTGACTCTTCTCCCTTTTTTTCTTGATGAGTCTGGCTAATGGTTTATCAATTTTGTTTATCTTCTCAAAGAAACAGCTTTTAGCTTTATTGATCTTTGCTATCATTTCCTTCATTTCTTTTTCATTTATTTCTGATCTGATCTTTATGATTTCTTTCCTTCTGCTAACTTTGGGTTTTTTTTTTGTTCTTCTTTCTCTAATTGCTTTACGTGTAAGGCTAGGTTGTTTATTTGAGATGTTTCTTGTTTCTTAAGGTAGGATTGTATTGCTATAAACTTCCCTCTTAGAACTGCTTTTGCTACATCCCATAGGTTTTGGATCATCATGTTTTCACTGTAATTTGTCTCTATGTATTTTTTGATTTCCTCTTTGATTTCTTCAGTGAATCTCTTGGTTATTTAGTAATGTATTGTTTAGCCTCCATGTGTTTGTGTTTTTTATGTTTTTTTCCCTGTGATTGATTTCTATTCTCATAGGGTTGTGCTCGGAAAAGATGCTTGAAATGATTTTACTTTTCTCAAATTTACCAAGGCTTGATTTGTGACCCAAGGTGTGATCTATCCTGGAGAATGTTCCATGTGCACTTGAGAAGAAAGTGTAATCTGCTGTTTTTAGATGGAATGTCCTATAAATATCAACTAAATCTATCTGGTCTATTGTGTCATTTAAAGCTTGTGCTTCCTTATTAATTTTCTGTCTGTATGATCTGTCCATTGGTGCACGTGAGGTTAAAGTCCCCCACTGTTACTGTGTTACTGTCAATTTCCTCTTTTATAGCTGTTAGCAGTTGCCTTATGTATTGAGGTGCTCTGATGTTGGGTGCATATATATTCTTGGATTGATCCCTTGATCATTAGGTAGTGTCCTTCCTTATCTCTTGTAACATTCTTTATTTTAAAGTCTATTTTATCTGATATGTACATTGCTACTCCAGCTTTCTTTTGATTTCCATTTGCATGGAATATCTTTTTCCATCCCCTCACTTTCAGTCTGTATGTGTCCCTAGGCCTGAAGTGGGTCTCTTGTAGACAGCGTATATATCAGTCTTGTTTTTGTATACATTCAGCCAGCCTGTGTCTTTTGGTTGGAGCATTTAATCCATTCACGTTTAAGGTAATTATTGATATGTATGTTCCTATTACCATTGTCTTAATTGTTATGGGTTTGTTGGGTTTGTTTTTGTAGGTCCTTTTCTTCTCTTGTGTTTCCCACTTAGAGAAGTTCCTTTAGCATTTGTTGTAGAGCTGGTTTGGTGGTGCTGAATTCTCTTAGCTTTTTCTTGTCCGTAAAGGTTTTAATTTCTCTGTCGAATTTGAATGAGATCCTTGCTGGGTAGAATAATCTTGGTTGTAGGTTCTTCCCTTTCATCACTTTAGACATATCATGCCACTCCCTTCTGGCTTGTAGAGTTTCTGCTGAGAAATCAGCTGTTAACCTTATGGGATTTCCCTTATATGTTATTTGTCATTTTTCCCTTTTTGCTTTCAATAATTTTTCTTTGTCTTTATTTTTTGTCAGTTTGATTACTTTGTGTCTCGGTGTGTTTCTCCTTGGGTTTATCCTGCCTGGGACTCTCTGTGCTTCCTGGATTTGGGTGGCTATTTCCTTTCCCATGTCAGGGAAGTTTTCGAGTATAATCTCTTCAAATATTTTCTCGGGTCCTTTCTCTCTCTCTTCTCCTTCTGGGACCCCTATAATGTGAATGTTGTTGCATTTAATGTTGTCTCAGAGGTCTCTTAGGCTGTCTTCATTTTTTTTCATTCTTTTTTCTTTATTCTGTTCCACAGCAGCGAATTCCACCATTCTGTCTTTCCGGTCACTTATCCGTTATTCTGCTTTTGATTCCTTCTAGTGTATTTTTCATTTCAGTTATTGTATTGTTCATCTCTGTTTGTTTGTTCTTTAATTCTTCTAGGTGTTTGTTCTTTAATTCTTCTAGATCTTTGTTAAACATTTCTTGCATCTTCTCGATATTTGCCTCCATTCTTTTTCTGAGGTCCTGGATCATCTTCACTGTCATTATTCTGAATTCCTTTTCTGGAAGGTTGCCTATCTCCACTTCATTTAGTTGTTTTTCTGGGGTTTTATCTTGTTCCTTCATTTGGTACATAATCGTTTGCCTTTTCATTTTGTCTGTCTTTCTGTGAATGTGGTTTTCCTTCCACAGGCTGCAGAACTGTAGTTCTTCTTGCTTCTGCTGTCTGCCCCCTGGTGGATGAGGCTATCTAAGAGGTTTGTGCAAGTTTCCTGATGGGAGGGACTGGTGGTGGGTAGAGTTGGGTGTTTCTGTGGTGGGCAGAGCTCAGTAAAACTTTAATCCACTTGTCTGCTGATGGGGGGGGCTGGGTTCCCTCCCTGTTGGTTTTTTGGCCTGAGGCGACCCAGCACTGGAGCCTACCTGGCTCTTTGGTGGGGCTGATGGTGGACTCTGGGAGGGCTCACACCAAGGAGTACTTCCCAGAACTTCTTCTACCAGTGTCTTTGTCCCCACTGTGAGCCACAGCCACCCCCTGCCTCTGCAGGAGGCCCTCCAACACTAGCAGGTAGATCTGGTTCAGTCTCCTGTGGGGTCACTGCTCCTTCCCCTGGGTCCCAATGCGCACACTGCTTTGTGTGTGCCCTCCCAGAGTGGAGTCTCTGTTTCCCCCAGTCCTGTTGAAGTCCTGCAATCAAATCTCACTATCCTTCAAAGTCTGATTCTCTAGGAATTCCTCCTCCTGTTGCCGGACCCCCAGGTTGGGAAACCTGACATGGGGTTCAGAACCTTCACTCCAGTGGGTGGACTTCTGAGGTATAAGTGTTCTCCAGTTTGTCAGTCACCCACCCAGCAGTTATGGGATTTGATTTTATTGTGATTGCGCCCCTCCTACTCTCTTATTGCGGCTTCTCCTTTGTCTTCGGATGTGGGGTATCTTTTTTGGTGAGTTCCAGCGTCTTCCTGTCGATGATTGTTCAGCTGTTAGTTGTGATTCTGGTGCTCTCACAAGAGGGAGTGAGTGCAGGTCCTTCTACTCCGCCATCTTGAATCAATCTCCGGTTCTTCCGTTCTTGAGCAGTGCTTGAGGGAACATGATTTGGCCCACATCTCCTCGGCCCTCAGCCCTCCTCTTCCTTGCTGCAGCCCTCTGCTTGTTCAGCTGCCCTGCCTGCTGGGACTGAATTATGGATTCTAGTCAAGGGAGTGACAAATAAGCCTCAAAGAAGTGAAGTGATGTTAGTGGTGAGCCTGGTCTGGAACCCAGGTCTCCTGACCCCAGTCCATGGCTCTTTCTGTGGCACCATTCTGCTGGGAGCATTCATGGGAATGTTTCTGATGGTGCCATGTTTGTCTTCTATATCTTTTGCCTAGTGGTGCTGCTACCATCAGTATAAGCAGGCAACCAAGAGAGAAGACAGCAGAGGTGATGGCACGGGGGATTTATTGACTGGATAGCCATACTTCCTGGACACTTATTTTTTCTCATATGGGGCATGCTTGCTGCAAAGAAGTCAAGAATTTCAGTTCTCTGCCACTTGCTCCCATTTCTCTTTTAATCTGGCTTCATCATAACTGTCTTCATCTTATGCCCATACACAGCCTCAGGCTACCACTGGGCTAACGTCCCCCTATTGCTGTTCTCCTGCCCCAGCAGTACCTCAAGTTCCAGTCTTCCTCTTCCCTCTATCTCAAGCAAAATCCTACACAGGAAATCAACTTATCTCTTAAGATCACCTTTGTTAAAGAGCCATTAGGAGGTCATGGGTCAATATGTTCATATTATGTGGTTTTTATAATGGACTACTGGAAGCAATAGCTTACCTGAAGGCATCAGAACCATTCAGAGTACTTGATAACAATATGTACATTATTAGGATCTACCACAGATTTTCTAAATTAGGAACTTAGGGGGTTAGGACCTGAGTGTCTACATTTTAATAAAATTCTTAGGTGATTCTGAAATATACTAATAGTTGAGAATTAATACCCTTTGTTGTGCTTAGAATTAAAGCATTTGCTGCAGGTGCATAAACATGTTAGCAGGTAGCAATGGTCATTTTTGGGCTAGCTCATGATATCTTGCCTTTAAAATTACATTTTATTTGTTGCTCCCCCACCCCCTCCCAAATACATACAGTGGACCAGAATCTTTCTCTGAGTCTGGATTTGTCTTCCCAGGAATCTTGGGCTTCTTCTCTTGTATGCTGAAGGTATATGCATAACCTGTGACCTCTGTAATGATTTTTTTTCTGGAAAAAATTCTAATTTCCATGTCTAGCTACACTGCATGATATATTTGATAAATATCTATTGAAAGTACAACTGTGTGTTCCACATGGCAGAAAGCACTCTATTTCATCATAACAAGGGAACCCAACTCATTCTTCCATGATTTGAAAGCAGCTATGACATGAAAGAGGGAGATTGGTAGGTAAATGGGAAGTCTTCAAAAGATGACTGTATTTATTTCCCATCTTGTAGTCTTGTTCTCCTCTCTGGAGAGATTCATTCTTCATGGGTGTCCTGGAAAGTGAGATAGGAAAAAGAAGAAAATAAGAATAGATTATAAAACTCTTTCTCCCTTGGGCTCCAGTGTAATCTCTTCACATGGGCAGATATTTTAAAACTCAGGTATCTGGATTCACTGAATAGATACATAGTAAATAAAAATATGACTTAAATGCCACCTTGCAGCCAGGGGGGGCTGTTTTCTGCCTGTTCTCAGAATTGGTGCCATAACTTACCTATTGAATTTCATGTTCATGTAATGAATAGATAGTCTCTGATTGCACAGATGCCAGGCTTAGCTAAGTAAGGTATCTCTGCTCTTGATATAAACTGCAGAGCTACTCTGTGGCCATGCTGCTCCTTGTACAAGTGTGATCAGTGACACCGAAGTCACATCCTTGGTCCGTTTCACATCATTTGCAAGATGGGGGCATGCTTTTTGTCATTCCATCCATTACCCATCAAATAAGATGATTGATTTTGAATTTGTGAGAAATATCTAAGTTCCATGTGTTTAGTCGGACCTTCAAAACTCTCTACTGGGAAGATTTATTTCGGTCTTAGATTCACTCACACCGCAATACTGATTTTGACCACGGGGGTGAAACTGGTGATTGCCCTGGTGGATATAGGAAAGGAGGTGGTAATATGTGCTTATCAAAGCTCAATTGGAAACACTGACCCATTTTCAAATAGGTCTGTCCTTTGGCAAATTCACTCAGTTACTTATACATAGAAAATCTTCCTTTAAGGCTTAAAAATGTCACATTAAAAATCAAGTTAAAATGTTTTTTTCATTTAATTCATTGAGTTTAAAAAGCAGGGACTTCCCTGGTGGCGCAGTGGTTAAGAATCCGCCTGCCAATGCAGGGGACACGGGTTCGATCCCTGGTCCAGGAAGATCCAACATGCCACGGAGCAACTAAGCCCGTGCGCCACAACTACTGAGCCTGTGCTCTAGAGCCCGCGAGCCACAACTACTGAAGCCCGTGTGCCACAACTACTGAAGCCTGTGCACCTAGAGCCCACGCTCCACAACGAGAGAAGCCACCGCAATGAGAAGCCCGCATACCGCAACAAAGAGCAGCCCCCTCTCACCGCAACTAGAGAAAGCCTGTGCGCAGCAACAAAGACCCAACGCAGCCAAAAATAAATAAATAAATAAATAAATTTATTTTTTTAAAAAGCATAAATTTTCAATTAAGTTAACTTTTGCAAATATCTGAAAGCATCACCTTTTGTAACTTTAATGGTTTTTCAGTGGCAAATGGGGACAGGTAAGGTAAATGGATTATAGAGGCTCTCTGTCTGTCTCTCTCTCTTTTTTTTTTAAACCATGAATCATGCAAGCCAGAGAAATAGAAAGGCATTAATAATGTTCAGGTTTTTCCCTTACCACTAGTTACAGGTAAGGAACCATGCCCGTTCTCTCCCTCTGATGCAGAGGCATCTCTCTCTCTGTTACAAGTAGACAACCTCATTTGAGCTTTTGGGAAGAGTAATTCTGCTTTTAATGAGACTCTAATGAGGTGACAGGTTATTTATGTAATTTTATAGTCATCACACTTCTACACAGAAGTGCCAGCCATTTTCTTTACCATCACTATAATCATCGTAGTGAACTTGATTTATTCACATCTGAGAAGGAGCATTCTGTCCGACTCTCACACAGTCCTGTTCTCTTTGCTATGGCTGATATTTATATGGACATCAGATTCTCCAAGAACTGTGGAGTTGGGATTACAAAGACTGAGTCAGTTGGACTGTTGAGTCATGAACATGCACAAGTTGGTTAGCAGGAAAATAATAAGGCAGACATATAGAGAAATGGAGATGGGTGACCACATGGCCTAGAGGTGGGGGTTGGGGAGGACAGGGAGACAGAGAAGCTGCCTTTTGACTTTCTAGTTCCTGTAAGGTCCAGTACTTCTTACAATAGTATTTTATGGAAATGTTCTGCATCCATAAAACAAGTCTCCTTTTCTAAAATAAATCTACTTTCAGCAGGTCTCTGCTCCTTGCAACCTATAATCCATGAGAAGGAATATTTTGAACTTGGTACACAGAAGTTGATAGTATATTTCCAAAGGGCTTTCATATCTATTATCTCCCTTATTTCCTCTAACAATCCCATGTCAGAAATAGGGTAGGAATGATAATTGATTTGAAAGCTAAAGAAACCGAGGCCTCAAATAGGAAAGGGGCTTAAGTCACACAGCTACGTTGAGGCAGAGCCAGGCCTAAAATCCATGTCTTCTGGCTCCCAGGCCTGGTGTTGGGCACTTCCTAGGCACCCAGGGATTGTTTGTAGGTTGATAGATATATCCAAAGGGTGATTCCAGTCAGAAACAATGATAAAGTAGCTGGTCTTTTAATAGACATGAGTAATATTCTGAAGGAACCTAACAAAGGAAAGCCTCTGAAGTCTCCAGCAAATTTTCCTACCTGAACCTCTTCACTTAAGGAAAAACAGTGTATTTTCCCCTTGTGCCTCTGCAATAGAGTGCAAATCAGATCTTGCCTTTGAGAATGCTCACCCTACCTCACCTCTCTGCAGCTGCTGCCAGTGGAGGTGACAATTATGTGGCTCTATTTGGTGGTTTCTACCTCAACATTTAAAAAATAAAATTGCCCCTGGGGTGAAACTTTGAATGCCAACTCAACTAGAAGCAACTTTCCCAGGCAAATTAGAAAGCTCTTGGAGATCATCATTTAGAACCAGAGTCCTGACAGGACCTAGCTACTAATGGAATATTTAGAGTTGCAAATAGATGTATCCCTTTAAGTTTAACTGTTAAGCAGTTGCAACCTTTTCAAGCAAGGCCTGATAGGGCCTGGTTTTAAAGTATTATGTATGTTTCAGTGACATGGTTCTATTTTATTTTCCAAGTAATGACTGATGTAATTTGTCCTTCCAAAAACAAATAATGAGATGTGTGTGTCAGAAGGAGTTGTAGGGGATGGTTTTCAGTGCTCTTTTATGATACCTTAATAGGTGTTAAATAGACCAGAAAATCCATCCTCTCTTAAGAGCATACGGGTTTGACTCAGTATTTCACATGGTCTCTGAAGGTTTATGTTGCCCATTTAAATAAAAGAAAACCAATCAGAGCATGCAACACAAGGTTATTCTGTACTTTCTATTTATAAACAAAGTAGCACTGAAGAGGGATGCTAAGGAAAGAACTGTCTTAGAAACATGGCCCAATGAGAAAATCTGGATTATGAAACAGTGGTTGTCAAAGAAGGGGTTATTATAGGTTCTGAGAAATCCTTAAGTAAAGAAGCCTGTTTTAACTTTTTTTCAATCAGTGTTTCTAAACTGTTTTGACCACAGGACCCTTTTCTTCGCATAACACCTATTAACATATCATCTCCCTTTGAGGAACACTGGGTTAGACTGTGGCTTGCATAAGGAGGTAAGGTGAGAGATAAGACTACAAATATAGATTGACAACATATTATAGATGGTCTTGAATACTATGCTAAGAAGATTTGGCTTCATTGTAAAAGCGATGGCATAATTATTTAGCTTTTTTTTTCCTTGAATAGCTTCACCACTTGTCTCTGTGCTTTCATTCATACTCCTTTTCAGTCCATCCTGAATAGCACTGCTAGACTAATTTTCCTAAAACTCTGTCCATCATTTGTCTTCCCTACTTGAGAACCTAAATGGTACTTTTTAGGACCCTACATTTTGTTATCTTTTCATCTTCAAACAGATTTTTTTTTTTGCACCAAATTCAAAGGTTTATTTCCTAACTACCATTTTTTTTAACATCTTTATTGGAGTATAATTGCTTTACAATGGTGTCTTAGTTTCTGCTTTATAACAAAGTGAATCAGTTATACATATACATATGTCCCCATATCTCCTCCGTCTTGCATCTCCCTCCCTCCGACCCTCGCTATCCCACCCCTCTAGGTGGTCACAAAGCACCAAGCTGATCTCCCTGTGCTATGCGCTGCTTCCTACTAGCTATCTATTTTACGTTTGGTAGTGTATATATGTCCATGCCACTCTCTCACTTTGTCACAGCTTACCCTTCCCCCTCCCCATATCCTCAAGTCCATTTTCTAGTAGGTCTGCATCTTTATTCCCATCTTGCCCCTAGGTTCTTCTGACCTTTTTTCTTTTCTTTTTTTTTTTTTTTAGATTCCATGTATATGTGTTAGCATACGGTATTTCTTTTTCTCTTTCTGACTTACTTCACTCTGTATGACAGTCTCTAGGTCCATCCACCTCACTACAAATAACTCAGTTTCGTTCTTTTTTATGGCTGAGTAATATTCGATTGTATAAATGTGCCACATCTTCTTTATCCATTCATCTGTCGATGGACACTTAGGTTGCTTCCATATCCTGGCTGTTGTAAATAGAGCTGCAAGGTACATTTTGCTACATGACTCTTTTTGAATTATGGTTTTCTCAGGGTATATGCCCAGTAGTGGGATTGCTGGGTTATATGGTAGTTCTATTTTTAGTTTTTTAAGGAACCTCCATACTGTTCTTCATAGTGGCTGTGTCAATTTACATTCCCACCAACAGTGCAAGAGGGTTCCCTTTTCTCCACACCCTCTCCAGCATTTATTGTTTCTAGATTTTTTGATGATGGCCATTCTGACTGGTGTGAGATGATATCTCATTGGAGTTTCGATTAGCATTTCTGTAATGATTAATGATGTTGAGCATTCTTTCATGTGTTTGTTCACAATCTCTATATCTTCTTTAGAGAAATGTCTGTTTAGGTCTTCTGCCCATTTTTGCATTGTGTTGTTTGTTTTTTTGATATTGAGCTGCATGAGTTGCTTGTATGTTTTGGAGATTAATCCTTTGTCCGTTGCTTCATTTGCAAATATTTTCTCCCATTCTGAGGGTTGTCTTTTCGTCTTGTTTATGGTTTCCTTTGCTGTGCAAAAGCTTTTAAGTTTCATTAGGTCCCATTTGTTTATTTTTATTTCCATTTCTCTAGGAGGTGGGTCAAAAAGGATATTTCTGTGATTTATGTCATAGAGTGTTCTGCCTATGTTTTCCTCTAAGAGTTTGATGGTGTCTGGCCTTACATTTAGGTCTTTAATCCATTTTGAGTTTATTTTTGTGTATGGTGTTAGGGAGTGTTCTCATGTCATTCTTTTACATGTACATGTCCAGTTTTCCCAGCACCACTTATTGAAGAGGCTGTCTTTTCTCCACTGTATATTCTTGCCTCCTTTGTCAAAGATAAGGTGACCATATGTGCGTGGGTTTATCTCTGGGCTTTCTATCTTGTTCCATTGATCTATATTTCTGTTTTTGTGCAAGTACCATACCGTCATGATTACTGTAGCTTTGTAGTATAGTCTGAAGTCAGGGAGCCTGATTCCTCCAGCTCCGTTTTTCTTTATCAAGATTGTTTGGCTCTTCAGGGTCTTTTGTGTTTCCATACAAATTGTGAAATTTTTTGTTCTAGTTCTGTGAAAAATGCCAGTGGTAGTTTGATAGGGATTGCATTGAATCTGTAGATTGCTGTGGGTCATAGAGTCATTTTCACAATGTTGATTCTTCCAATTCAAGAACATGGTATATCTCTCCATCTATTTGTATCATCTTTAACTTATTTCATCAGTGTCTTATAATTTTCTGCATACAGGTCTTTTGTCTCCTTAGGTAGGTTTATTCCTAGATCTTTTATTCTTTTTGTTGCAATGGTAAATGGGAGTGTTTTCTTAATTTCACTTTCAGATTTTTCATCATTAGTGTATAGGAATGCAAGAGATTTCTGTGCATTAATTTTGTATCCTGCTACTTTACCAAATTCATTGATTAGCTCTAGTAGTTTTCTGGTAGCATCTTTAGGATTTTCTGTGTATAGCATCATGTCATTTGCAAACAGTGACACCTTTACTTATTCTTTTCTGATTTGGATTCCTTTTATTTCTTTTTCTTCTCTGATTGCTGTGGCTAAAACTTCCAAAACTATGTTGAATAATAGTGGTGAGAGTGGGTAACCTTGCCTTGTTCTTGATCTTAGTGGAAATGGTTTCAGTTTTTCACCATTGAGGATGATGTTGGCTGTGGGTTTGTCATATATGGCCTTTATTATGTTGAGGAAAGTTCCCTCTATGCCTACTTTCTGCAGGGCTTTTATCATAAATGGGTGTTGAATTTTGTCAAAAGCTTTCTCTGCATCTATTGAGATAATCATATGGTTTTTCTCCTTCAATTTGTTAATATGGTGTATCACATTGATTGATTTGCATATTTTGAAGGATCTTTGCATTCCTGGGATAAACCCCACTTGATCATAGTGTATGATCCTTTTAATGTGCTGTTGGATTCTGTTTGCTAGTATTTTGTTAAGGAATTTTGCATCTATGTTCATCAGTGATATTGGCCTATAGTTTTCTTTCTTTGTGACATCTTTGTCTGGTTTTGGTATCAGGGTGATTGATGGTGGCTTTGTAGAATGAGTTGGGGAGTGTTCCTCCCTCTGCAATATTTTGGAAGGTTTGAGAAGGATAAGTGTTAGCTCTTCTCTAAATGTTTGATAGAATTCGCCTGTGAAGCCATCTGGTCCTGGGCTTTTGTTTGTTGGAAGATTTTTAATCACAGTTTCAATTTCAGTGCTTGTGATTGGTCTGTTCATATTTTCTATTTCTTCCTGGTTCAGTCTCGGCAGGTTGTGCATTTCTAAGAATATGTCCATTTCTTCCAGGTTGTCCATTTTATTGGCATAGAGTTGCTTGTAGTAATCTCTCATGATCATTTTTATTTCTGTAGTGTCAGTGGTTACTTCTCCTTTTTCATTTCTAATTTTATTGATTTGACTTGTCTCCCTTTTTCTCTTGATGAGTCTGGCTAATGGTTTATCAATTTTGTTTATCTTCTCAAAGAACCAGCTTTTAGTTTTATTGATCTTTGCTATTGTCGCCATTTCTTTTTCATTTATTTCTGATCTGATCTTTATGATTTCTTTCCTTCTGCTTACTCTGGGTTTTTTTGCTCTTCTTTCTCTAATTGCTTTAGGTGTAAGGTTAGGTTGTTTATTTGAGATGTTTCTTGTTTCTTAAGGTAGGATTGTATTGCTATAAACTTCCCTCTCAGAACTGCTTTTGCTGCATCCCATAGGTTTTGCGTCGTTGTGTTTTCATTGTCATTTGTTTCTAGGTATTTTTTGATTTCCTCTTTGATTTCTTCAGTGATCTCTTGGTTATTAAGTAGTGTGTTGTTTAGCCTGAATGTGTTTGTATTTTTTACAGATTTTTTCCTGTAACTGATATCTAATCTCATAGCATTGTGGTAGGAAAAGATACTTGATACGATTCCAATTTTCTTAAATTTACCAAGGCTTGATTCGTGACCCAAGATATGGTCTATCCTAGAGAATGTTCCATGAGCACTTGAGAAAAATGTGGATTCTGTTGTTTTTGGATGGAATGTCCTATAAATATCAATTAAGTCCATCTTGTTTAATGTATCATTTAAAGCTTGTGTTTCCTTATTTATATTCATTTTGGATGATCTGTCCATTGGTGAAAGTGGGGTGTTAAAGTCCTCTACTCTGATTGTGTTACTGTCGATTTCCCCTTTTATGGCTGTTAGTATTTGCCTTATATATTGAGGTGCTCCTATGTTGCGTGTGTAAATATTTACAATTGTTATATCTTCTTCTTGGATTGATCCCTTGATCATTATGTAGTGTCCTTGTTTGTCTCTTGTAATAGTCTTTGTTTTAAAGTCTATTTTGTCTGATATAAGTGTTGCTCCTCCAGCTTTCTCTTGACTTCCATTTGCATGGAATATCTTTTTCCATCCCCTCACTTTCAGTCTGTATGTGTCCCTAGGTCTGAAGTGGGTCTCTTGTAGACAGCATATATATGGGTCTTGTTTTTGTATCCATTCAGCCAGTCTGTGTCTTTTGGTGGGAGTGTTTAATCCATTTACATTTAAGGTAATTATCGATATGTATCTTCCTATTACCATTTTCTTAATTGTTTTGGTTTTATTATTGTAGGTCTTTTCCTTCACTTGTGTTTCCTGCCTAGAGAAGTTCCTTTAGCATTTGTTGTAAAGCTGGTTTGGTGGTGCTGAATTCTCTTAGCTTTTGCTTGTCTGTAAAGATTTTAATTTCTCCATCAAATCTGAATGAGATCCTTGCTGGGTAGAGCAATCTTGGTTGTAGGTTTTTCTCCTTCATCACTTTAAATATGTCCTGCCACTCCCTTCTGGCTTGCAGAGTTTCTGCTGAAAGAGCAGCTGTTAACCTTATGGGGATTCCCTTATGTGTTTTTTGTTGTTTTTCCCTTTCTGCTTTTAATATTTGTTCTTTGTATTTAATTTTTTATAGTTTTGATTAATATGTGTCTTGTCGTGTTTCTCCTTGGATTTATCCTGTATGGGACTCTCTGTGCTTCCTGGACTTGATTAACTATTTCCTTTCCCATATTAAGGACGTTTTCAACTATAATCTCTGCAAATATTTTCTCAGTCCCTTTCTTTTTCTCTTCTTCTTCTGGGACCCCTATAATTCGAATGTTGATGCATTTAATGTTGTCCCAGAGGTCTCTGAGACTGTCCTCAATTCCTTTCATTTTTTTTCTGTATTCTGCTCTGCAGTAGTTATTTCCACTATTTTATCTTCCAGGTCACTTATCCGTTCTTCTGCCTCAGTTATTCTGCTGTTGATCCCTTCCAGAGTATTTTTAATTTCATTTATTGTGTTGTTCATCACTATTTCTTTGCTCTTTAGTTCTTCTAGGTCCTTGTTAAACCTTTCTTGTATTTTCTCCATTTTATTTCCAAGATTTTGGGTCATCTTTAGTATCATTATTCTGAATTCTTTTTCAGGTAGAGTGCCTATTTCCTCTTCATTTGTTAGGTCTGGTGGGTTTTTGCCTTGCTCCTTCGTCTGCTGCATATTTCTCTGTCGTCTCATTTTGCTTAACTTACTCTGTTTGGGGTCTCCTTTTCTCAGGCTGCAGGTTCATAGTTCCCATTGTTTTTGGAGTCTGTCCCCAGTGGCTAAGGTTGGTTCAGTGGGTTGTGTAGGCTTCCTGGTGGAGGGGACTAGTGCCTGTGTTCTGGTGGACGAGGCTGGATGTTGTCTTTCTGGTGGGCAGGTCCACGTCTGGTGGTGTGTTTTGGGGTGTCTGTGGCCTTATTATGATTTTAGGCACCCTTTGTGCTAATGCATGGGTTTGTGTTCCTGTCTTGCTAGCTGTTTGGCATAGGGTGTCCAGCATTGTAGCTTGCTGGTCTTTGAGTGGAGCTGGGTCTTGGTGTTGAGATGGAGATTTCTGGGAGAATTTCGCTGTTTGATATTACGTGGAGCTGGGAGGTGTCTTGTGGACCAGTGTCCTGAACTTGCCTCTCCCACCTCAGTGGCACAGCTCTGATGCCTGGCTGGAGCACCAAGAGCCTGTCCTCCACACGGCTCAGAAGAAAAGGGAGAAAAAAAAGAAAGAAAGAAAGAGGAAGATAAAATAAAGTGAAATAAAGTAAAATAAAATAAAATTATTAAAAGAAAAATAATTATTATGAAAGAAAATTTAAGTAAAAAACAAAAAAAAATAATAAAAAAACTGACAGAACCCTAGGACAAATGGTAAAAGCAAAGCTATACGGACAAAATCACACACAGAAGCATACACATACACACTCACAAAAAGAGAAAAAGCAAAAAATATATATATATTGTTGCTCCCAAAGTCCACCTCCTCAATTTGGGATGATTCGTTGTCGATTCTGGTATTCCACAGATGTAGCGTACATCAAGTTGATTGTGGAGATTTAATCCTGTGCTCCTGAGGCTGCTGGGAGAGATTTCCCTTTCTGTTCTTTGTTCACACAGCTCCCAGGGTTCATCTTTGGATTTGGACCCGCCTCTGCATGTAGGTCGCCTGAGGGCGTCTGTTCTTCGCTCAGACATGACGAGGTTAAAGGAGCAGTTGATTCAGGGGCTCTGGCTCACTCAGGCCGGTGGGGAGGGGGAGGGAAGGGTATGGATGCGGGCGAGCCTGCGGTGGCAGAGGCCGGCATGTCGTTGCACCAGCCTGAGGAGCGCCATGCGTTCTCCTGGGGAAGTTGTCCCTGGATCACAGGACCCTGGCAGTGGCAGGCTGCACAGGCTCCCGGGAGGGCAGGTGTGGAGTGTGACCTGTGCTTGCACATAGGCTTCTTGGTGGCTGCAGCAGCAGCCTTAGCGTCTCATGCCCGTCTCTGGGGTCTGTGCTGATAGCCGCGGCTCGCACCAGTCTCTGGAGTTCCTTTAAGCAGCGCTCTTAATCCCTTCTCCTCGCGCAGCAGGAAACAAAGAGGCAAGAAAAAGTTTCTTGTCTCTTCGGCAGCTCCAAACTTTTTGCCGGACTCCCTCCCGGCTAGCTGTGGCGCACTAGCCCCCTTCAGGCTGTGTTCACGCCGCCAACCCCAGTCCTCTTCCTGGGGTCTGACTTCCGAAGCCCGAGCCTCAGCTCCCAGCCCCCACCCGCCCTGGCAGGTGAGCAGACAAGCCTCTCGGGCTGTTGAGTGCTGCTCGGCACCCATCCTCTGTGCGGGAATCTCTCCGCTCTGCCCTCCGCACCCCTGTGGCTGCGCTCTCCTATGTGGCTCTGAAGCTTCCCCCCTCCGCCACCTGCAGTCTCCACCCGCGAAGGAGCTTCCTAGTGTGTGGAAACCTTTCCTCCTTCACAGCTCCCTCCCACTGGTGCAGGTCCCATCCCTATTCTTTTGTCTCTGTTTTTTCTTTTTTCTTTTGCCTTACCTAGGTACGTGGGGAGTTTCTTGCCTTTTGGGAGGTCTGAGGTCTTCTGCCAGCATTCAGTAGGTGTTCTATAGGAGAAGTTCCACATGTAGACGTATTTCTGATGTATCTGTGGAGAGGAAGGTGATCTCCGCGTCTTACTCTTCCTCCATCTTGAAGCTACTCTCCAGATTTTTTGATAAAATATCTTTTATTGCTCTCTGCTGTTACCCATATATCTGCCATTTCATCAGATTGGTTCTATTCATTAAAATCTGTTATAAAGTGGTTTTCAGCCTTAGTTGTATGTTAGAATGACCTAGGGAGCTTCTACGAATTCCTGTGCCCAGGCTCCCACCCTGACTGATTATATCAGAATCTCTAGGGTTGGGGCTCAGGCATCAGTCATGCATGAAACTTCCCAGGTGATTCCGATGTGCAGCCACATTTGAGAACCAGTACCTTGTAATCTGGCATGAAGCTGAGCCCCTGGTATATACTCACTTCAGACTTGTTGA
This sequence comes from Balaenoptera physalus, assembly GCF_965194825.1. Classification (NCBI taxonomy): domain Eukaryota; kingdom Metazoa; phylum Chordata; class Mammalia; order Artiodactyla; family Balaenopteridae; genus Balaenoptera; species Balaenoptera physalus. The sequence continues at coordinate 106,445,998 of NC_138903.1, forward strand.
AGTCACATTGGTTGTTGATATCACATTGATCAATTTCCATGGAGCTTACATTTATCAAGAGGAGACTAACTCTCCTGTGGGAAAATCAAAGCTGTCAGTTTTGTGCTTGGAAAGAGGAGATGACTTTATTAATAAATATTCTCATTTTTTGAAGCAAATCATAAGTACAACAGGAACTTCCAAGAGCAAAGAACTACTGGAGTTTTTCCTGGTAAACTGATTGCAGATATATTTGTCAGTCAATTTGATTGATTACAGCATACACACATTGAAGTACTCTTCAATCAGCCATTTGTCTGAAGCCTTGCTGTTAAATCTCTTGTAAAGTAATTTAAGATTTAACCTACAGAGAATTCTGAACTGCTGTTTGAAGGCAACAAGTTCTATTAAATATCTCATCACTGCATAATATTGGAGAAATCAGATGGACATTCAATTTTGGCATTTAATGATAATAACAAAGGTAGTATGTTCAGAAAGATTGCCTTTTCCTACTTTCCAAGCTTGCCTTTTAGCAGAAAGGATGCCAGAGGAGCCATACAAGAGCATAGGCTGTTTAGGCATGTGGTACTGAGAGAATGTGGGGAGCAAGGGTTAAGCCCCAGGGTATGTGCAGGACTCCTTAAAGAGGCCTGAATCTAAGCTCTCTTTGAACTGGCATTTTTTACCCTGGCTAAGCTACATTATTTGACAGTCCTCTTTTCCAGCTTTGTCCATATGGAGAGCAGGAAGAGCACCCATCCACCTTATAAGCATGGGAAGGGGTTTCAAGTTATTTGGTTCTGGATAAATTCTACTTTTCTTCCCAAGAGTGTCTTAATTCTGATCTTCCATGGGACGCATTTTCCCTTGTTTCTTACCATGGATAATAATCCCTCCACCCACCAGACGGTTATTCTAAAAGTTGTAAAACTTGGGCATCATCTTGGCCATCCCTGTGTCACTCAGAAGCATACACTTTCTGTTTCCTCCAATAAATCTACAATTTCTACAATTCCTATAGATCAATGGTTCTCAGACTTTAGTGTGCACCAGAACCACCTGGAGGTCTCGTTAAAGCACAGACTGCTGGACCCTATTTCCAGAGTTTCTGATTCAGTAGGTCTGAAGAGGGGCCTGCGAATTGGATTTTTGACCAGTTCCCAGGTAATGCTGATGATCTGGGGGGCCACACTTTGCTTTTGAGCAGACTCTCTGCTCTAGTGCAGTGGCTGTTCTTAGCCTTAGCTACACATTGGAATCACCTGTAAGGTTTTTAGTATATATTGATGCAAGTCCTATTCCCCAATGGTTCTGATTTATTTGGTGTGGGATGGGACCCAGGCATGGCTGTGATTTTTTTTAATCTCTAATGTGTAGTCAGGTTTGATAATCATTGTAAATTTTCTCTCTCAAATACCTTTCGATTTCTTTTTTCCTCTTTTGTGCTTGTCACCTTTAAATGTTTTCCCATTGCCTGCAGAATATAGACCATACTCCCTAGCATGGTTTATAAGGTCCTTTATGATCTCATTATATTCATTCATTCTTTCAAAAAATCTGTTGATAATGATGGTTGTACAACAATGTGAATGTACTTATTGCCACTTAACTTTCCACTTAAACATGGTTAAAATGATGAACGTTATGTTATGTGTATTTTACCACAATAATAAAAAAATTTACTGAGCACCTTCTAAGCATCAGGCATCTTCCCAACCTCATGAAGCTTCTTGCTTTTTCCTGAACACACCAGCCTTTTTCATATTCAGTCTCAGCTGTTGAGAATGTCCTTCTCTTCCCTGACTGGTAAACTTCCCTTTGACATTAAAGATCTAGTAAATGTCCCTTTCTATATAAAGCCTTCTTAAATTGCTAGGTACAAAGGAATTTACCACATTAAGATTATATTGGTTATTGAGTGTATATACACTCTATAATTGGGTGTATTTCTTCTTACACTCTTTTCCTTATAGAGGGGACTGTTTCCTCTATCTTACTTAATTTTTTGTTTCTGTCTGATTTCCACCTTGGGGTGAGTGGGTTAGGCAGACTTGACCAGGTGCTGGGGTTGGAATTTGAATTCTGAGGGTCCAGTGCTGGAGCAGGCGCCAGGAAACAATAGGTATCAGAGGAATGGGCCAAACCAGAGCCTGAAGGGGAAAGCTGGGGCTTAAGAGTCAGGGCCAAGTCACAAGGAACAAGTGGCAGTGAGTTCAGAGTTGGGTGAAGATGTGATCCAAAATCTTTCTCCCACTGACCTGCCACAAACAGCTGAAGTCCCTATTGTTAGCGACTTTTTGTTCTACTCAAGGTATAGTGCCTCCTGGAAATAAACTCTTGTGAAAAATATCAATAACCACAGGATATTGTATCACACTGACTCTCCTTTGACACCTCAGCAGAAATGAGTTTTCAGTGATGACTTTGGAAAGTGATGAATAAGAGCCTGAGTGATGTTTCCGGAGGAAAGGGAAGGGTTTTCCATGCTCTAGTAGCTCTAGTAGCAGATTTGGGTGATTCGGGAAGCAGAAAAGCAATGGATTCCTAGGACTGTTGCTGACAGAGAGAATAGAGGTACACTTTACCGTTGTCCAGATCCTGTTCCGAACTGAATCTGTATCCAAAGGAAACGTGGTTCAATCTCTGATCCCTGGAAATTTGTTAGCTATGTGCATAAAATATAGATATTTTAAAGGAAATGAAGGCCAAAGAAAAGTTGGAATATGACTATTCTCTCTCAGCAGCAAACATAGAAGAAGAGAAGAAAGATTGAGATGGATTCAGTGCTTTAGTATAGGTAGTGGGATAAGGAAGGAAGCTGCTTACTTTTCCCCCTAGCTGGCCCTTCTCTTGAGTGTCCTGAGAGCCTAATTCTTTACTTGCTTGTTTGCTGTACATAGTATGTTCATTGTATTCTTCTTCCTGACTTCCAGCTTACTGTTGGCATCACTTTTAGTAATTGCAGGTATCTGTGGGAGCAGGAAATGCTTCTCTGGCTTGCTGCAATTTTAGATGCTCCCTTGTTTCCTGCTACATGGCCATTCTTAAATTAGACTGTTTATACTTGTGCTCAACGAGTGTGCTATCTGCTGAAAATGACCCAAGAAGTGAGTGTGTGTTGGAATCAAGTCTATACTTGGAATGTACTTAGTTGCTATAGTTTGTGTTTTGTGCATGGGTTGGGGGGGGGCTTGTGCAAATGTCTCTTTGTACATTTAAATAATCACAACCAAATCTGTAAGTCCTGCTTGCAATGCTCAGTAGGAAATTCAGGTGCATGTCAAAGCACTTTGAAAAGGATAAGCCACTTTATAAATTGAAAGGATGCTGACAAATACCTAAACACATTGGATAGCCCCTGAAAGGTCCTCATTAGCAAGCAGGCTGAGCCTACTGGGCCAAGTGCAGAGATAAAACAGCAAATTTATTATTATCTCTATCCACTGGAGGATAATATTGGCACAGTTAATCCAAGAGCAACAGATAATCTAGGCATCCTTGATACTTGAGTTAGAGGTACATCATATTACAGATTAACTTTTGTGTTTTATTGAAACCAATAGAAATACCAGTTGTCTGTCTCTGAGCTTGAGTACATAGGATATGGAGAATTGATAGCTTAGGAATTAAACACTCCCTTGACTAATCCACAGAATGGTTATTTCTCATAAAAATACCGATTTTGAGACCTGAGATTATTCCATGTGACACCTGAGTCTATATTGTCTTAAAGTGTTCTCCGTTTATTTCTAAGACATGTGGTTTATTGCTCTAACTAGATTATATGACTTAAAAACAAATCCTTTTTTATGAAATGAAACTTTCATTTATTGAGAAAAATTCTATGTGGTGATTATTTTGCTAGAGTCTTTCACATACATTATCTCATTGACTTCTCAGAACATTCACGTGAAATGGAACTTTTACCTTTTTTTTAATAGATGAAATGCTGAGAGCTTAAGTAAACCTGTGCAAGGTCACACTACCACTCAATGATGAGCTGGAATTCAAAGCCAGGCATTTCTGTCACACGTCACTGCTTTTCCATTTTTGGTACCCCTTAGTCTCTTTTATCTGGCTCTATGATTTCCCTAAATGTTTGGAAGAATATGTCTATTCCCTATATCTCAGTTGATGGAGAAGTGACTCCGAGTCTCTTTGTTAGTTAGCAATGTTAGAAAGGATCACAATTCTTTAACTGGAAACAAGAGGAGCTTAAACCTCATTTGAGACTTTTCTAATGTAGAAACCTGGAAATTGTCATGATGTTTTTCACTGTTCTGTGGTGTACACTTGAGGAGACTTTTGGAAAGCACACTTTGAATCTCTTACTTCATCTGTGAATTTCAAAATGTGCATGGAAAATGGTATGATTGTCAGGGGAACAGAGAGGTAGCTATTTCTCCATAGGCACTAAGCTGTCTTATCCATTTTTCACCAGTCACTCATTTTCTAAAAATGAATCTGCCATGGTTTTTTTTTTTTTCTTTTTTTTTTTACAAGATGGAACGGGAACTCATTTATGTTAACTTTTCAGCTATAAAATCCACTTTTAATCTTTCACTGGAGTACTAGTATCTCAGTCAGGAGAAAAAGATCTCATTAAAAACAAAGATGATGTACAGTGTCTATTAATCAATTGGATGGAACTACTTTATGCCCTGAATGCAAAATGTTGAAATGTATCTCTTAAGGATCAATATTGTTTCTAAGTAACTAAAGCTAAATCAATACCAGCTCCACACTTCACTTTGGTAACATATGATTAGATTCTCGTGTTTCTGAACCTGTAACTACAAATACAGAGTGCCCAGAAATAGTTTTCAGACTAAATTTTTCCCCATTTGTCTTTTTAGATGTTGATTTATTTGTGTTTTCTGTGTTTAGTGAAATCCTTTTATAATATTACTGTTGAGGTAAAGCAAATTCTCTTAGAGGAATTGTATTAGACTTTATTGTATAGGGTTTTTAAGTCTCAAAGGGCTTCCTTTGACCTATGTATGTCCAAAATCATGTAATAACAGTGTTCAGCTGTATTTTGTATTATTGACTTTTGCTTACTCATTTTAGTTTTAGTGTACACTGGACTTAGAGGGAATTAATGAGTTCTGTGTTAAATGTTTAAGGACAAAAGGGCAAATTCTAAACCATAGCATTATTGCATTTCAGGATTAAAGAAAACCCTAAAGGTATATGGTTCAACCTCTTAGGTGAGGCTTTGATCAGTACCCTGTATAGGATCCCGGCAAGCTAATTCACTCTTAGGTTGGATTAAATCAAGCATAAAATTTAGAGGGAAGGAAGTTGAACCATTCACATCCCTGGCAGGAAAAGGTTATACCCTCTAAAGGCAAATTTGAGAAGCATTTTATTAAGGGGGCCTTTACAGAGGTATGGGGAGGGCTATAGATACTAATAAGAGATAAGTGAAGCACTCAGAGGCTAGCAATAATATGGAACTGTGGGGGAGGAAAAATAACTTTCCCTCTACCCTTTAGGTTCTTGGCTGAGAATGCCCTGTACTAAAAAGATTAACAGGAGAAAAACAAAAGTTTAATAACATGTATACTTCCTGTATACATGAGAGAGACCCAGGAAAACTGAGCAACTCCCTGAAATGGCCCAGGCCCAAGCTGCAACCTTACATACCATCTCCAGCCAAGGACAAAAGAAGATGTTGGGGGTGGGGTGCTGTTGAGGGGAGGGGAAACCGGTTATGGGAGGTGACCAGGAAGAGCACAGTAAACAACGGTAAGGTTATTATGCAGATTTAAGTGGTCACAGTCTCCACTGACAAGATTTTCTAGAAATTCATTCTTGGTAGAGGGAGACCCCTTACAAATGAAGATTTCCCTTATAAATGTAAATATCTCTTACAAAAGGGTAACTTCTACTCTGTTTTCAGAGCTTTTCCAGTGTCTACTGTTTCTCAAAAATAATCAGCCTGAAATATTCCTTATGCCAAAGAGGTATATTTTGAGGTGGTATATGCTACTCCTCTTCAGAACCATTGCCTTTCTTAGACCTGAAGGAGCAAGGAGGGGAGAGCAGTTCCTGGAACTCCAGGAGGGTAGTTCAGAGAGAGCATCTACTGATAGGAACTGTACCTTGGGTAGAGAAACACAACTACAGCCAACCTGAGACCCAGCAGGGGTGAGTGCCAGGGGAATAAAATACCCTCCTCCTCATCTTCATGTTCCTCCTCCATTCTCTCTCCATTGATTTCCATAGGCCAAAACCAACTGAGAGCCACAGGGCAAGAGAGCCTAGTTAATGCAATGCAGAGAGGTCAGTCTTGTAGGACACAGAGCAGAGAGTAAATTGGAAGAGGTAAACAGAAGATATTCAGCACGGAGATGACAGCCCCCTTCTACCCAGACTCCATCAGAGCTTATCTAGAGGGCAGTTATTAGTTCTGAACAAAAGGGCTATAGTCAAGCAAATGTGTTCAAAGAAGGAATACCAATACAATGAGTGAACTGAAAAGCTGTCCATATAAAAATGTTTAGAGGAAGTAGGATTGTTATTTCTAGAAAAGATTTGAGGGTCAATATAATATGATAGTTAAGAGTACAGACTCTGAAGGCAGCTCTGAATTTACTAGCAGTTTGACTTTGGGCAAGCCACTTCACTTCTGTTTGCTTCAGTTCTCTTATTTGTAAAATTGGGCATAATAATAATATCTACCCCATAGGGTTGTTATGAGAATTAAATGATTTAATATTCAAAGCACTTAAAACAGTGCTTGGTATACAGTAAATGTTATATAAGTTACATAATTGAGGAGGGGCACAGTTGAGAAATTTGTGTGGGTCTTGAAGCAGTTAAATCAAGTCCAGTGGGTGAAAACTCTAAGATGACAGATTTTCATTCAGTATAAATATAACTTGCTTCATAGACATAAAAAATGATCTTATATGGTAGTGAGTTCTCCATCCTACAGGTAGTCAAATTTAGATTAAATAACAAATTATACAGAGAGATTCAAGCATAAATTGGGAGGTTGGATTAGAAGACCTTCAGAATCCATTCCTGGCATATCTATGATTCTTCAGCAAAGTCATGTGCATTACCACTGAATGTATAACCGTGTTAGCTAAACCTCTGCCTTGAAGAGCCAATGATTGCTTTGTAGATGTTGACCTAAAACAAATAGACTGCCAGTTATTTCTCCAGCAAAAATGGGTTTATTCAGGATCAGCAGAGAATTGCAATTCTGGGTTTGCAAACTTGGCAAGCCATGTGCAAGCCCCCAGTAAAAATGGAGAAGAGAACTCTTATAGAGGGGAAAGGGAACTTAGGAGGGCTATAGTAATCAAAGAGTCCAGGACTGTTCATTGGCTGAGCTGTTGCCAGTGTCAGGGAAGAAGAAAATTTTCTCTCCCCTTCTAGGTTTTTCTGGCTGGTCTAAGAATTGAGTTGACATGAAACAGATTAACAGGGGAAATTCACACAAAATTTTAATAACATGTATACATGGGAGAGACCCAGGAGAACTGAGTAAGTCACCAAAATGGCTGAAACCCTCACCTTGAATACCATCTTTAGCTACAGGCAAAAGAGGATGTTGGGGGTAGTGGTTTGGGACTTCAGAGGGGAAGAAAGCAATTCACATGGAGATGGAAAAACAAGTGTTTGGTAAATAAATGTTCCTGGGCCAGGCAGGCAGAGACAATGGGACACAGAGTAGACTCTGATCTTTAGGCTCTGCCTAGAGTTTCCCCTAGCACACCTAGCCCATAGTCTTTGCAGATAGCTCTGGTGATAGCTTTATTCTAGGAACAGATCCTCTATCTAAATTCTTTAGGTAGCTAAGGGAGAGGTAAAAAAGAAAGATTTCCTGAGTCTCCTGTTTTTTAAAAATAATCAGCCTAAACTAATCCCCATGCTGAAGAGACACATTTTGGAGTGGCAAATAGGAGGAGGTCTTTGCTATTGTCTCAGGGCATGAGAACTCCCCGTTCTGGTCTCCCAACTCTATTTAATTTAGGTTTCTGTTTATTAATTTTTACATAGGGCACACATTGCCCAGATATCATTCTTGACCTTTAGGTAGTGCATGAAAAAGCACATTCTTAAGGCTGTTTGTGATTATATTGTTTTCCACCCTCCATCATCTTGCAACCATCTCTCCCTCCAGTTCTGTTTTCTTCAGTGAAAATAAATGAAGCAATGGTCAGTTTGCTGTTTAAGATTGTAGGCTCTACAGTTATATAATTTAGATTTAAGATTTAAGATCAGCCTTCTACTACACGTGTGATTTTGTACAGATTAGTTAACTTCTTAGAGCCTGGATTTTCTTCACTGTAAAACACAGATAATAATGAAACCGCTGACCGATAGGTGTCGTTTCCAGGGGTCTCCAAAGAGCCCAGTCCTTCATATCTCATCACAGAAAGAATTCAGCAAGAGGCAAAGTGTTAGATAAGAAGTGATTTATTAGAATAGGACGCTTGTGAAGCTTACAAGCGGGTGGGTGGGAGAGTGCTGCGCCCTGAGAACTTAGTGGGCTACAGTTTTATAATCAAAGGGGGGGGGGTGAAAGACTACTTTCTTCTTCATTCTTGAGTAGACGTCATGCTTCCATCATCAGCTCCTCCTCCAGGTTGGGCAGGGGAGTATTTTTTGTCCCTACATGGTCAAGCCAGGACTGTAAAAATTATTTGAGGTCTCTGTACAATGAGCACCTTTCCATAAATTATTGTTTCTTATGTGTGCAGAGAGCATGTCCTAGGTATCATCAACTTAGCTCACTGGGCAGGATGTGGGCCTCATGCCACCATTGTTTTATTGTTTTGGGGCATGTCTCATGCTTCTGTCTCATGGTTTTGTGGCTAGGCAAGCCTGCTTGGTTTTGTGGTTAAGTAAACCTGCTTTCTTGAGTAATCATTAACTTACAGGGATCTCTCATATTTTTCTACTTACAGTCCCCTAGCGGGATTAACTATTTAATCACCTATTTTGTTCCTTTACTCTGTCCCTATCAATAATACCCTTTACCTCACAGGTTCATTGAAAAGATTAAATGAGTTACTGTTTGCATGCAAAGTTCCTGGCATATAGTAAACTTTCAATAAACGTTAGCACTTGTTATAATGCTATATTTTATCATATATTAATGATATATTATGTAATATGTTGTTATTATAAAACTAGTTCCTGAGGTGCGTGGTTACCTTGTATGCAGCAGATTTTCACACTCCCTTTGAAAGGAGCCTGCACTCTCCAGTTAATTCTGGAGGATTTCTACAGGGATTTGTAAAGCTGCTGGGGAAAAGGAAAAGAGGTAATTTCTCTTTCAATGAGAGACATCTTCCTCCAAGGCCATCCCCATTCCAAAGTCATGAGTCATGAGGAACTGTATTCAGCAGAAAAGCAGTCAGTGCAGTTCCTCCAGCTGTATGGAGGAAACCTTGTCAAAGAAGGGATTCTTGCCTCTCAGCAGCCAAGCATGAAGTTTATATTTGGATTTTCATGTGAATAAAACTTCAGAAGTTAGAAGGGGCCAGCTGCAAAAGGCCTAGTTGCTCTTTGATCTGTGGAACAAGAGCTCAAAACAAAGAAAAATAAGAGAGAAATACCACCTTCCCCGTCTTTGTCTATGTAATGAAAGGAGTTTTCAAACTTCCTTTAGCTGCAAATAATTTTAATTAGCATTTTAGAGGGGACTGAATGTAAATACCAATTCTGCTTAGGCTGGAGCCAGTTGATTAACCATTGTATGAAGTGCTAAAAGCTTCTGGTTGGGGGAGGAGGAAAAACAGACACTCTTGTTTGGCATTCTCTTCCGGTCCCCACCAGAGGCTTTGAGTCTTATCCTCCCTCCTCTCTTATTCATCTACCCACCCCCAAATGCAAATCGTTTCTTTATGGGTGGCATCTCAAAGCTAGGATGACAAGGAAAGGACGTATAAGGGCAGGATGACAGATTCATCCTAGTTTGTTCATCCACTTTTAACCCTGAAAGTCTTGGATATACCCTCAATTCTGGGCAAACCAGAATGAACACTCTATCAGGAAATATTATTCAGAAAACCATGGGTTAAGTCCCCTATAAAAAACCTTGACAGGCTGAAGGGTAGTGTCTCCACATCAATAGATACCCTAGACCACAGTGAAAGTTCTTGAGACTCAGTGAATAAGCTGAAACACACTAATTGGAGGAGAAACAATATTAATAATGAGGAGGAAGAAAAACAAGAGGAGGAGGAGGAGAAGGAATCACAGCTAGTATTTATTTAATGCTTTCTACATGCCGGGTTCCATGTTGTTATTTTATAGATACCACCTAATTCAATCCACTATTATTATGCTCATTTTATGGATGAGAAAACTGAGGCTCAGTGATCCTGTGACTTGCAAGGTCAAGTGGAGCCAGGATTCAAATCCATGTCTAACTCCAAAGTGTACACTCTTAATCACCATATGATACTGTCTTATTTACTGAGAACTTGCTATATTTCAGGCACTGTGCTAGGCCTCTGGGATAGAGCAAAGCACACATGATCCCTACCCTCATGGAGTTTCAATCCGTGTTAGAATGACCCATATGAAAACTGGATTCTTTTGTTTTGATATCATTGCAGTTACATAAGTGCCACTTCTATCTTACCAGAATTCCAGAGAGAGAGAGGTGTGCTGTTTATTGATGTTCACGCCTAAGCAATTACAGAAAATGACTAGACTAGCTGTTGACTAGCCTTAGAAGGATGAGGCCTTTGTTTTAGGAAGCTAAATTACGTATGCCGGGATGAGCAGCTACTGATGAAATAGGAAAGTGAAGGTGATTGTTCTCTATCAGTTTCCTACTATATATCAAACAAAAAGGAAATGATTGAAAACATTTATTCATGGTGTCTCTTTGGAACTAAAGAATACCTGTTAATATGGATCTCCTGCCAGTTGTAAGTTTCTTTCTTTCTTTTTTTTTCCTGCTGTCAGTAACTGTCAAAATTAAGATCTCATATTTAGAGCTGCTATTGTGGGGGTTTGTGACTCTCCAAATCTGAACCTTACAATATTATGAGACATGACACCTCAGGTGACCCTGATAATTGGTGTAGCCTATTAAGTTCTGCCATTATCCATTTCTGACTCTACAGGATCAATATCAAAGTCTAAATATATATCACCTCCTTTTAGGATCTGCTTGATCCATACCTAGGTTAGGAATTGGCAACTATGGTGTCAAGGCCAAATCCAGTCCGTTGCCTGTTTTTGTATAGCCTATGAGCTAAGAATAGTTTTTACATTTTTAAATGGTTGAAAAATTCAAATGAAAAATAATATTTTGTGACATGTGAAAATTATATAAAATTCCAATTTCAGTGCCTATAAATAAATTATTATTTGATCACAACCACCCACATTCTTTTATATATGGTCCGTGGCTGATTTCCTGCTACAGTGGCAGAGCTGAGTAGTTACTACAGAGAATGTGTGGCCCACAAAGCCTAAATATTTACTATTTGATCCTTTATGAAAGAGGTATGCTGACCGCTGGCCTAGAGGAAGGGGCTGATCCTGTTTATAGAACATGTACATGAGAAAGCTCATAATTACAGGAAAAGTGAACCATCATTTCTTTGTTTTGGAAGAAACAACAATAACAGCAAACATAAGTTGACCCAGTAGTTGCAAGTCATGTGGAATCTATAAAAGTTAAGAAAAAACTTACACTATATCTCTAATCATAGTCTTCCTAGATATTTCTAAAAACTTCTCTTTATCTTGGCTATGATCAATAGCTATTGGTCACTGATAACTAGAAGCTATAAGCATTTACCTTAAGATTCATATTTTAGCTGACATTTACCTACGTAGTACATGTATAATATGTATATACAGTGTAAATACTTTATATGTCTCTGTTCATTTGAGTTTGCCTTCTGGCTTCATCATGACTGGTGTTAACCCTGGAGACGCCACTGAGTCAAATGATGTAAAGACATGATTTACTTTTTGTTACCTGTTTCTCAGAGTTTCTTAGTAATACTTCTGACTCAGAATTGTGGTGCTACTTTTTCCTTCAAAGCGAAGAGAGGAAAGATTTTCTCCCTTGCTCTCTTCTCCCTGGCTTATTTTCCTGCAGCAGTACCATTCATTACCTGCTATGCAGAGATGATGAGCTCAAAAATATTCAGTTAAGATATCACTGTCAGTGTTGGTTTAATAAATCAACACTTGAAATTAAACGATTAATTTTTCAAAACATTAAACAGCAAAGGAGCACCAGAAGAAAGATGAAGGGAATAGGAAATTAGCACCTAAGAAATATTTACCCTTCATGGTAGCCCTTGTATAACATTGCAGATTGAGATTCTGACATTTGTAATTGAATAACATAGCAAAGGAAACAGGTTGCTGTACATCTTTTTCAGAGCTGGCCTGGGTTCTGGGTGAGTGAGCAAATGAGCAAAGGTCTAGGGACTGAGTAGGCCAGGTCAAAGGCCACTGTAGTGAAATATGGAACAGACTCAGATGTTTTCATCATACTGAGAGAAGCTGATGGGGTTCAGGGTAGGCCATCCCAGAATGTGCCACTTTGGCACGTGGATTATTGTGAGCTGAAAATAATCAAGGCCCAACAGACTCAAGAGGAGCTTTTTACCTCCCCCTTAACTGCCTAAAAGAATTGAGATAGAGAGCCTGGTCCAGGAAGAGGACTATCACCAGAGATAACTACAAAGAGTATGGACTCAATGTGGTAAGCTGGGGGTAGCTCAGCAGGACTTGTTTGTTCAAATTTCTCTCTGTGCCCCATCATCTCTGCATGGCATGGCAAACATTTATTTACCCAAAATTTGCTCTTCCCATCTTCCTGTGAATTGTCTTCCTCCCCTTTGAAGTTCCAGACTCCATCCCCATCTCCTTAGCTCAGGATGCGTGTAAGCCTTAATTGCCTGACTGTCTTTGAGCCTTCCATGTCTATGTGAGACTCTCGGACCTACAAAGTTAAATTTGTTTTTCTCTTGTTAATATGTCTTATGCAAGTTTAATTATTACAACAGCTAACAGAACCTAGAAGGGGAGAGGAAAAATTTTCCTCCCCTACAAAGCACAGTGATTGGGAGCATGGACTCTGGGACCAAATGGACTTGGGTTTGAATTCTGGTGCTGCCATTTACTGGCTGAAGGGTCTTAGTCAGGTTATTTAATCTTAATGAACTTTGATTTCCTCATTTGTAAAATGGAGATAATAAGACTACTTCCTTTTTGGGGTTGTTGTGAGAATTGAATGAGATGTTCATAAATGTGCTTAGCAATGGGCCTGGCAAGAGTACTCAATGTATGTTTGTTATTTTTATTGTTAGTATGGATTCTAAGTGAAATCGTACCAGAAATCATTGCAGTAACTAGCCAATACTTTGTTAAATGGCAAATCTCTGCCTACTCATATAAAGGAAGGTAGTGAAAGGAATAATGAGTGGAAATTAGGAGAGCTGTGCTTTAGTCTGAAAAAATAATGACAGCAACAATAAAAGGTTAGGATTTATTAGGCCTTTGCTAAGTGTTTAATACTCACAACAACCCTAAGTATGTAATGTCATTATCCCCATTTTAAATATGGGGGAACTGAGGTTTAAAAAGACTTGGCTATTGTATAAGGTAACACAGCTAGAACTTAGCAGAAGTGGGATTTGAACTCAGGCAGATTGACTCCACATCCTCCATACTTAACCATGAACCTTCTTGGTTCTACAGTTAGCTAGCTCTATGACCGAGGGCCTACAGGATACACATATGGTTGTGCAGGTTGTGCACTGCACACCTCAAAGGGGGGTATTCTACTCATATTGGGTACATGCAGTGAATAACCTGCACACTTATATGGGTGGCCGTGGCTTAGTTCCTTAGCATATCTGAATTTTAGTTTCCTTGTCGCTAAAATAAAAGGTTTGAACTAATGGTCACTGGACCTCTTCTAGCTGAGGGTCTAGTATGAATGTGTGGATAATTTAAAAATAATTTCTAATTTGTTTTGGAGAGTTTTATACATATATTTGAATTTGTCAGTATCTGATGAAATGAATTCCTAGAATAAACCAAATAAAGCCACGGCACTGGGAAGACCTGGAGCTGGCGGATTAGGGGAGCTGCCTAGTCTTCCTGTCAGGTTCCCCTGCTCAGGTTCTCCATGCCATGTAGAGACAGTTCATATCCGCAGCTGATGCAATGAACAGCAGAAACCAAATGTCCCTTTCGTAGATATCCCCAGGATTGGGATATGGTTAAGTGAATGGATTTGCAAGGCTTTCTTTACTATGATGTGAACTGCATGAAAATTAAGTGTAAATAACATCGTAGATTTGAAAGCAGATATTCAAGTAAATTAGCTGTTGTCTACAAAAACCCATTTTAAAGAAGCAATTAATTAAGCAAGAATTTTATGTGCTACTTATCAATAAAGGCACACTTGGTTGATAATATTGTGAATCTATACATATGTACAGGTAAATTAGCTTTAGGTATTAGGATATCACTATCACTATAGTAGGACTCAGACTATCCCCTCTTAGATATTTGCTTTCTTTCAGTTAAATGATGCTTTCTGTAGGCATGCTTAACTGAAAAATAGATGAGCATGTTCTTCTCAATTGTATTCCACCCCTAAATAGAATTCTTTTTTAATAGTTTACACATCACCATTAAAGATATATAGTTAAGGTAAATAAAAAAAAGTATAGCAGTCTTGTTCTTCTCATCCTTCCACCTACCCCATCCCCTACACACACACCGCCCCCACCCCCCCGCCCCAGCAAGGCTTCTTTCTAACTATTCTTAGAGTTACAATTTCTCCCCATTCCTAAGAAGCTTTCATGGCTCTGGCACCTCACCAAGTGTCATAGCCTCTGCAGCCTGTCCTCCTGTGTAAACAGTCAACTTAGCTCCCCTGTGAGAAAGATATCTGCTTACAGCTAACCTAAGGTCAGGAATTCCTTTGCCATTTCTAATGTTCCTTAAGCTTTAAGGTGACTTATTGTTCCCTATTCCTGTCATACTGGTTTATTCATCATTCCTTGGCTCCATCCTTCTTCTTCCTCCCTCAGAGCTTTTGCTTAGGCTGATTTCCTTTGCCTGAAATTTCTCTCCCCTTTACTCATTTCTGCCTGTCACTCGCCCTGTTCAAAGCCCAATTTAAATTGCAGTTCCTCTAATAAGTTTTTCCATCTTCTGTACCCCACAGCAATTTGCTTATACTTTAGTTATAACTACACTGACTGCATTTGCTGAACTCTAAAATCAGGACACATGCTTTGACAACTATAAGTATACTTATAGGAACAATGTGATAGATTATTTGAAATCAAGATGTTTCCAGAAAATTCAGAGTGCATGTTTTCCTTAATTATAGCATTCATTACAGTCTGCCTTGTGTTGGCGTTAATTATGTATTTGTTTGGATCCTTTCTGATGTTGTGAGCAAGAATTGTGTCATATGCATCCCTGTATCATCCCACACCTGTCAGATTCCTTTGTCTACAGTAGGCAATCTTTCTTTTACGTAGTCATCAACTACTTATTAAGCTCATATGATGTGGCAGGCACTGTGCTAGGTGCTGGGGATGAGATGAGGTATTTTCCACTATGAAATAAACTACCATGAGATGAGTGCCATGTTAGGGTAGACCTGAAACACATAGAGGTCCCCCTCACCCAGACTTGGAGAGTTAGGGAGGTCTTGAAGGAAGTGGTTTATAAGCAGAGAACTGAAGGATGAGAAAGATTTTGTCAGGGAATGATAGGGCTTAGGGGCTGCGGATTACAGAGGTGACAAAGATATGGTCCTTTGCTCTCAGAAATCTTGTAGAGAGAACAGTCTGTGTAATAAGTCCAAAGATGAGAGAGAGAGCGGCCTATTGCAGAAATTCAACTTTTTTTCTTCAGTCCCATTTGGAGTGTGGAGTGTGAAGCGGGGAAAAAGAGAAGAGGCTGAAAATGGAAGCGAGTCAGGTGCTAGGGATATAGGCATGAGTAAGACATGGCCCCTCGGCTCCCAGAATTTACATTAGAGGAGAGGTTCCCCTGTACTGTAGGAACACTTATTAAGGCACCTTACCCTCCTGAGGGTAGGGGAGGTTTACCCAAAAATGTGAGCTCTAAGTTGAAATCTAGATCACTTAGTGCAGAAGGAATTAAATTGCTAGTATTTAGATATTTTGCCTTTTCTGCTTTTCTGAATCTTAGCGTGAGATGGAAACTGTCAGGGAATAAGAGAAGGACAGCATCTCCTCTCTGCTTCTGTACTACTACTAGCTTTCCTCTCTACATACATGCTGAAATAGAGAGATTGATTACATAAAACATAATCTGTTTTTTTTTTCCTTCCAATCAGAAAGCAGTTTCTCCAGTCACTTTGTTACTTGGCTTGAAGCTTCTTCCCTTTTTTTCTGATCAATATTTTAATCGAGTCTTATGTAAAATGAAATTTACATTTAGGTGTTTCCTTAGCAACCATAACATAAAATCAAATACATCTGCTTTCAGAATCAGTTCATCTTTTGAAAAAGCTTGTAGTTACCCAATTTTCTATTCTTAGCAAAATTGCTTTCTAAATGGGCTAACAAAGCATTTTAAGAACCATATTTAAATAGAATTTATGAGGTTTTAAAATAGAGATAAGTGGCTTTACCATTTATTTAATCAATCTGTCAGTCAATCAATAAATATTTATTATTACCTATAGGTGCTATGTTAGGTGCTGTGGATTACAAAGATGACAAAGATATGGTTCTTTGCTCTTAGAAATCTTGTAGTAGGACAGACACCTACAGCAATAACTGTAATACAAGGTTTAAAGATGAGGATGCAGATTAAATGTGGGAGCATGCACATATGAGTTTGTTTTAATAGGATTTGTTAAAATGATCTTTAACTTCTTTTGAACTGAATTTGAGAGATATCAGCTGTCAGCTCCTAAAGCTCTAGTCCCAGGAGTAAATTCTAAAGATCTAAAAAGTCCTTGCATCTCGGAGTTCTCACATTGTCGTAGGAATCTGGGAAAAAATATCCTAAAGTGCCATGAGAAACTGTCAGAAACCGTTTGCTACATTAAGTTGATGTAAAGTTCACAGAGGGATTTCTGGACTCTAATTTTGCAGTAAATGTGGTGTTCTTGCCAAGGAAGAACATGGAAAACTGAAAGAATGTAAAATGTTCAAATATTACTATGCTTAAAATAATATTTAAAATAACCTGATAACCTGAGCTAGGCTCACCAGCAATTTAGACTTGCAGTTGTCCAACAAAGCAGGATTCTGACCAGGATTACAAAAGACTGAAGAGCCAGTGAACATGGATTCTAACAGTGGTTTAAAACTCCATAATGTGGAATTATGCACAGTCTCTCCCTTCATCCTTTTTCCCGCAGTTTTCTTGGGAAATAATTGACATACATTACTGTATAAGTTTAAAGTGTACAGCATAATGGTTTGATATACATAATATTGTGAAATGATTGCCACAACAGGTTCAGGTAACACCTATCTTCTCACTTAGATACAGTAAAAAGAAAAGAAAGAAACAAAGGAAAAGAATTCTCCTTCTGATGAGAACTTTCAGGGATTACCCTCTTAACTTGCCTATATATTATCAGCAGTGTTAGCAATAGTCATTATCTTCTACAGCATTGTTTCATCTTGCTAGCCCCCCTCCTCATGCTCACCTGTGTTCCAAAGCCTGCCCTCCAAACATGTGATCTTCCGGGCATCATTTTAGCTCTCTGGAAAATGTAGGATAATCACTCTCCATCCAACCTACTCGCTACCCTGAATGTTTCTTTTGTGAAGAGTAGTCTCTTAGGGCCCATCTGCTTTTCCCAATTCCTCCAGAAATTAGGGAAATATTTTTTCTTTATCTTTTTATGCCTTCATCATATAGCTCTTAAGGTTATATTCAAATGGTTTGCTTACTTGTTTCTCTCTTCCACTGTAAGGGTGGAAGAGACCACATTTGTGATATTCATTACTGTGTCTCTAGGGTTTAGCACAGTGCTTGACACATAATAGATCCTTAATGTATGTATGGTAAACTGTCTTTTGAACACATTTTGGAAAGCTTTGAGTTAGTGCTCATGCTAATGTGTTCAAGGTTTGTAGGTTTGGTCTCTGGGTAGGGCATTTTCTTTTGTTTAGTTCCATAGTCAAATTTATACCACAAAGCCATGTTAACTGGGTACTTTGTAAACAGACACTGTATCCTATACTGTGTACTAAGAATAGGTTAAAAGAATGAATAAAAGCTACCTAATGAAAACTGGCCCTGTTCTAAGCACTTTATGCATAAATTACATTTCACAACAATCTCTATGAAATAGATGTTATCATCTCCATTTTCCAAATGGAAATTGAGGCACAGTGAGGTTAAGTAACTTGTCCAAGGTCATGCATCTAATAAGCAGAATAGCTGGGATTTTTGCCTAGGTAGTCTAAGAACCTGCTCTTAGTCACTGTATAATGCTGCCTTGAGAGCACAAGGATAAGATTGTCATGTACAGATTGTGAAGTCTGTAAGCATTAGAGAAGAAAATCTTCTCAAGGGATGGAATAATCACAAAAGTCTGCATGAGAGAGGTACACATTGCAAGACAAATGGATATCTATTTTTTATTCAACTGTAATTGGCTAGAATTGTTTTTGCCACAACCAAATTAATATAAAGACTATAACCTTTGGATTGATGGTCAGCAAAAGCCAAAGCTGTTGGCACTGGATGGGCCACTTGACCTTTCTTCCACTGTGTGAGTTATTTCAAATGGCCAGTATATTCTTGGGATTGGCTTACTGGTAGTAGGTCACCTGGTTTGTTTGAATTGCACAGGAATTAGAAATGCCTTGGTGTTGACAACTTAAAAACATAATTCACACTGATGGTCTGCTACCTTTTTTGTGAATATAATTATCTGGGTTCAGATTTTAGTGCCCAGAAATTTAGAAGCCATGTGTCCTCAGAGTTATTTGCAATTCCTATAAAAAGGTGCCCATATTCAAAAAGTCCTTTTTCTCTTAAATATTCAGCAAAATACTTTAAATTATAACAAGTATTTTGTAATTATCTCTTAAAAGCTGTAATGAAACTCATAGATAATATAATCTTTATCTAGGAATATGTATATATTCATAAATGTACTATAAATGCTAAAGGAGAAGAAATAATTTTTAATGGAATATGTATTTGAATATGTATATGCTCAGGTACTACTATTGATATATATAAGTTATAATAAATATTTCCATTCACACGTTGAACTACTATGTATACAACTTCTATAAATGTAGGGTGGTGTGTTGATGACTTAAATGCAGTGATATTTATTGCCATTGGTGATATAATTATCTTAAATGGTGAACAATTCTTGCTTAAGTTGTGAACTTATATAAGCAGAACAGTCTCCTGCTTATATAAGTAGATGCTTTCCTGGAAAATTCAGTGTATATTAAAACCATGCAAAAGCATTTTATATAAAATGAAGTTGAGATCTTGGCTCAGATAGTAATAAACAGATTTTTCACCTGAATAAATATCTGGTGGGGTGTCAAAGATTGGGAGAAACATGGTCACATTAAGTCTTGGTTGTATGGTTGCATTTAGGAAGTCTAGCAACCCTAGACCTCTCCTGGTCAGTATCTCCTCCCATGCCAATAATGTAGACTTTAAGGCAAAAAGAATTACTAGGGTATAAACCAGATTGTATATAATAAAAGTTTCAACCACTCAGGAAGAAAACAATTATAAATTTGTATGCACCTAATAACATAGCCTCTAAATATATAAAGCAAAAATTGACTGAAATACCAGGGAAATTTGGCAAATCTGCAATCAAAGAGATTTTACACACCTCTCTTGCTAAATAATAGGAGATAAATATCTTTGTTCAGGCTGCTATAGCAAAATACCATAAACTAGGTGACTTATAAAGAACAAAAGTTTATTTCTCACACTTCTGGAGTCTGAGAAGTCCAGGATCAAGGCATCGGCAGATTTGGTGTTGGCTGAGGGCCCACTTCCTTATATATCGCCATCTTCTAGCTGCAATCTCACATGGCAGAGGGGGACTAGAGAGCTCTGTGGGCTCTCTTTTTTAAGACCACTACTCCTATTTATGAGAGCTCCACCCTCATGACCTAAGCCCCTCCAAAAACTCACACCTTCTAGATTTCAGCATGTGAATTTGGGGACACAAATATTCAGTCCATAGCAATAAATCAGTCAGGATATCAAATATTGAACTATTCAACTGATAACTTGATCTAATAAGACATATATACAGTGATAAAGTAGCCCATACTGACTTGTGAGAGTCACATGTGTGCATCAGTGATCTCATGTTGATTGCTTGCAATTGGATGGTGAGAGTATTTACCCCATGGACATTGTCCAGCAGTGCACATCTGGGTATCTGAGAGTCAGTTGTTAAACATTTACCAACATAACACTGCATGTACAGAGAACTGCGTCTAACACTTGCAGATTATACATTTTTTTCAATTACATACAGAAATGTTTCCCAAATTGGCCATATGCTGGGCCATAAAGCAAATCTCAATAAATTTTTATGGATTTAAGTTACACAAAGTGTATCATTTGGCCATAATGGAATCAAGCTAGAAATCAATAGCAAAATCATAGCCAGTAAATTATGAAATATTTGCAGAATTAGCAGTATACCTCTATATAATCCGTTAAGTCAAAGAAAAAATTATAATGGGCATTAGAAAATATTTTGAATTGAATGATAAAAATATATATCAACACTATGGGATGTAGCTATTATTAGAGGGATATTTGTAGCCTTAAATACATTAGAAAGAAGACAGGCTGAAAAGCGATGATACAAACATCCATTGCATGAAGTTAGAAAAAGCAGCAAATAAAATTCAAGAAATATAGATTGGGAGTTTGGGGTTGACATGTACACACTGCTATATTTAAAATAGATAACCAACAAGGACCTACTGTACGGCACAGGAAACTCTGCTCAATATTCTGTAATAACCTAAATGGGAAAAGAATTTGCAAAAGAATAGATACATGTATATGTATAACTGAATCACTTTGCTGTACACCTGAAACTAACAACATTGTTAATCAACTATGCCCCAATATAAAATAAAAATTAAAAAGGAGAAAGTCAATTATATTCTGATAACCAAAAAAAAAAAAAAGTAAAGACAAGAGCAGATATGAAATAGAAAACAAACCTACAGTAGAGAAATTCAACAGCACCAAAAGTTGGTTGTTTGAAAAGATTAATAAAATATATAAACTTCTAACACCATTGTCCAACTAAAAACCAGGGAAGGCACAAATAACCAGTATCAGGGATGAAAAGGGGAACATTCCAGTAGATTTTTAAATGTAAAAAAGATATGAACAACTTTACGCTGGTAAATTTGAAAATTTAGTTGGTATGGACAAATTCCTAGGAAAATACATCTTACCAAAGCTGGCAGAAGAAATAGAAAATTATAAATGGTTTTATACCTTTTGACATGGTTGTGTTGTTGTGTACTTACTATTTTGTGCTCTAATTTTTTTTCACATAACAGTTTTATATATTATATATAACAAATTCCTCTCATTTGTCACTTTTAATATCTATAAAAGATCTCTTTGTTACATTATCAGTAATAAAGAGCATTTGGACTCTTTCCTAGTCTTTATATTGGATTGGCCAAAAAGTTCGTTCGGGTTTTTCGTAGCATCTTACAAAAACCTGAATGAACTTTCTGGCCAACCCAATAGTTGCACAGAGCACTGCCATGAGAATCATAGTACAAATCATGTTTTCCTTTTGGTTATTTCCTTAGGGGTGTACTCCTTACAATGGGATTACTAGGAGAAAAATTATGAGTGGTTTCTTTATTTTTTTTTTTATAGCCAAATTACCATCCTGCAAAACTGAATCAATTTACAGAGCCAATAGCAATGTATAAGCGCACCCATTTCCCCAAATTCCTGCTAGCAATTGACTTTATAAACTGTATGTGTTTATGTTAGTTTAATAGATAAGCAATGGAACTTTTAAGTTGTTTTAATTTGTATTCATTTAATTGCTATTGAGGCTTTATCTTTTTTCACATGATGATATCCTATTTCAGTTCTTTTTATATAAACTGCCTGTTCATCTTCGTTAACTTATCAAGTAGAATCTGAGTATTAGCCTGATGTATGTGCATTAATTTTTTATTTAAGTTGGATAGTGAGCCTTTATCAGTTACATTTTTCTCATGAATTTTTCCCATTATGATACTTTCTTTTGATATTCATTTTATTACATTTCATAGCTTAACAGCCTTTTTATTTTTAAGGCATTTGAATACATTTATCTTGTATGAGATGGCATACTTTATTTCTTTAAAAGTCAGAAATATATCTCCCTTCCACAGCTGCAATAAAATTCCATTTTGTAGTGAGCTATCTGGTTCACTATCCCCAAGCTCTTTAAATCCTCACAGTTAGAACCACTTAACCTCTGCTTGTATACTAAGCCTGAACTGGATCAATCCGTTTTCTACTAACTTGGTTTCTGCCTCATTCCTTGTAATTGTGTTTATACTTGTACAGCAGTTCTGTGACAGGGCCTCTGCTTTGATAATCTACCTAGTTTCTGATTCTTATAAGACTGGGACTTTGGGGACTTCCCTGGTGGTCCAGTGGTTAAGAGTCTGGTTTCCAGTGCAGGGGACGTGGGTTCGATTCCTGGTCAGGGAACTAAGATCCCACATGCTGCGGGGTAGCTAAACCCACACACTCTAGAGCCCGCGTCCCACAACTAGAGGGAAGCCTGCAAGGAAGAGCCCACGCACCGCAACGAAGACCCAGCGCAGCCAAAAAAGAAAAGACTAGGACTTTGCCTTTTCCTCCCCTGTTCTTTCAGGAACTTGAATTCTGATTCTAAGTCCCAGACTAGCAACTGGGACTGCAGAACTTGCTGCCACAACTCTGGACATTTACTGCCTAGCCAAATAATGCCTATTTTCATTGCCACTCACATTGTTCTTTACCTGTCTACCACATCACCAACAGCTGCCCCTTCTCCTGGCCTTCCCTAATGCTGACTGCTTACCTGGACTGCCATCTCTTATCCCCAGATTCTCCAGGCATTGGCCTGCCGGGCTAGACTTCTTCCCCATTGCCTTTAACTGAATCTATCTTGTCCCAATATAGTGAATGTGTTTTTATTCTCAGATACTAGCTTTGTTTGACTTCTCCTGACACTGAATTTCAATTCTTAAAACATAATTTAACTTTATAACTTAACAAAATACTTTGTCATTAAAGCTTTGACTGTTACCTGGAATTCGCTGCAAATGTACAGTGTAAGGCATGGGTCTGAGTGAGTTATTTATTTTTAACCATGTATGTAACCAACTGGTAAAACATTTATAAATGATTCTCTTCTCCATTTCCATATTACTTATATTTTTTACAATAGTTTTAGTTATTATAATAATAATTTGAGTCTGTTTCTGCACACTCTATACCACTGATTAGTCTCCCTCATTTAGTTAAAATATCGCATAATTCTGACAACTGTTGTAGTATGTATTTGTGAGTTTGAGTACTCTCGTCTTTAATCTTTCTAACAATGAGGAAGGTACATTTCTTCATTTATTTAAATCTTCCACTTTTCACTCATTAGGGTCTTAATTTTCTTTGTGTCACAAACTTAATTAATGCACAGGCATTAATGTTTCTAGTAGCTACTGTGAATGTAATCTCATTTCTTTTTTGAGTTATTCATTGTATTTTCTGTATTATTAGTATATAGGGATGCATTTAATTTATTTTTGTGGACTTACTTCACTCCACAGTTCTGATGAACTCATTTTATTACCTCTGGTAATTTTTTGGTTAACTTCTTTGGATCTTCTGAGTACTGTATATTCATGTCATAAGCAAGAAATGGTTTTTAGTATCTTCCTTTCCTAAATGTACCTTCAGTTCCTTTTTCTTCTCTCTGATAATCTTAGTCAATATTCCATTAAAAGAGAGTGGCAACCAGGAAAAAAAAAACAGCTAGCATTTGTGGGGTTCTGTTTTTGCCTGTTCTTGATTTTAGAGAAGGTAATTCCGGTCATACTTCTCTATTAAATATATTATTGATTCTATTTTTTAAATGTGTCCTTTTCATGTTAGGAATGAAAACGTGTAGTTTTGTTAATCAAGAAAATATGTTGAATGTTACCAGTGTTTCTTGGCAGCTATTGAAAAAATAATTTAATATATTTTCCCATTAACACATTATATTAGCTTGTATTCATAGAATAAATAGTTATAGTTGATACTTTAAAAAATTATGTCCTAGTGTTCTATTTCTTAAGACTCTAGGATTTTAGTCAGGTTATACACACATACATAGATCAAATAATATATAATAATATATATTATATATGTATATACAAACACATACACATTGTTTGATCAAAAGTAAGATCAGCCTAGAATGCCCTCATTTGGTACTTTTCTTCTCAATTTTAGAATAAAACCATATCTGCCTTATACAATGACATGGGTAGCATACCTTCTTTTTCTGTATTTAAAAATAATTTGAAGCAAAAGAATGTGTAGTCTAAGAAAGTTTGAAAGAAGTTCTACTGAGTCCATCAGTTCCAGTTGACTTAAGCATTTGTCTTAAAAAAATGTATTTTTCTATTGTTGGAGTATATGCATCTCTATTTCTTAGAGAAATAGAGATGCTGATTTTTATTTTTATTTTTTTTGTATTTTAGTAGAAATTTATTAGTAGAAATTTATTCTTTTTTAATGAATGATTACCAGATGTATTTGAAAACCCAAGAGGATTTAAGTTTTCCTCTTATTCTGATTAAAACATGTGGTTGAATATATTTTTTGAGCACTTACTGTGTGCCAAGCGCGCATTCAAGCACTAAGGATGAAGCAGTTAAAAAAAATAGATAAAAGGCTCTGTCCTCATTTATAGAGCTTTTAGTCCAGTAGACAGACCTGGTCATGTGGGTAGGGTGGTCTACTTTAGATTGCATTATCAGGGAGGGCCTCTCTGAGGAGGTGATTTTTAAGCTAAGTCGGTCAAGGAAAGGGCTGGGGGAGGAGTATTTTAAACAGGGGGAACAATAAGAGCAAAGACCCTGAGATGGGAGAGAGCCTGGTATGTCTGTGGTTTGCATTTTTCCTCTTTTTAATTAATTGGTGTAATCTTTTATTTGCCAGTTGTAGTATTTTTCCCTTATACCCAATCATTGGCTTTATTTATTACCCTGCCATTTTTTTCTTTCTGTATTTTGCTTCTATCTCAGTGTTCTTGTTTTCCTTTTCCTTTTTTTATTTTTGGCTTATAATACGTGTTTCTCTTTCTGTTCCTAAGAAATTGGATTGTTTTTTTCTTTACTGAACAACAACAGGACTCATGTAACCCATTGGACCTCCCTGTTTGTATCAATTGCTGGGATGCCCTGAACTAAGTTTGTGACCATTCTCTAGGAAGTGGAAAGACATTATAGTGTGCATTTTTTTAAAAAATTAATTAATTAATTAATTTATTTTTGGCTGTGTTGGGTCTTTGTTTCTGTGCGAGGGCTTTCTCTAGTTGCGGCAAGCGGGAACCACTCTTCATCGCGGTGCGCGGGCCTCTCACTATCGCGGCCTCTCTTGTTGTGGAGCATAGGCTCCAGACGCACAGGCTCAGTAGTTGTGGCTCACAGGCCCAGTTGCTCCGTGGCATGTGGGATCTTCCAAGACCAGGGCTCGAACCCGTGTCCCCTGCATTGGCAGGCGGATTCTCAAACACTGCACCACCAGGGAAGCCCTATAGTGTGCATTTTTGTACTAACCTCACTGCTAGTTTAATCTGAATTGTACTGCCCATGTGTTTTCTCTGCTATGATTTCCTTACTCACTTTTTTGGGGGAAGGAACTTCGATCATCACAATTTATTACATTGTTATTTCAAATGATAGCACTTATTTTTAAAATGATTATAAAATTTGTTACCTTTTGCATTAGATCTATTTGTAGCCATATCCCCTCCTTTTTTGAAACAAGTTAGGACTCAAAAATGCAAATAGTTTCATTATAAGTACTTTAAGTGAGGCTTTTTTTTTAATTAAAAAAAATTGAGGTATAATTTACATACAGTAAAATTTGCCCTATTTAGCATACAGTTCTGTAAGTTTTGACAAGTGCAAACCAACAAAATTAAGATATGAAACAGTTCCAGTAGCCCCCCCATCTCTTTTCTATCCCTATTGTTTTCCCTTTTCCAGAATGTCATATTAATTGAATCATACAGCGTGTAGCCTTTTGCGATGGCTACTTTCACTTATCGTAATGAATTTGACATTCATCCATGTTGTTACATATCTGTGGTTCATTCCTTTTAATTGCTAAATAAGCTTTGAGATTCCATTATTTGATGTGATGCACCACAATTTATTTATGCACTAGTTGATAGGAATTTTTACCCAGATTTTAATGATTAAGAATAAATCCTGCATAAATACTCACATGCATGTTTTTGTGTGAGTGTAAGTTTCATTTCATTTAGTTAAACACCTAGGAACATAATTACTGTGTCATATGGTAAATGTATGTTTTTTTTAAGAAACTGGCAAACTATTTTCCAAAGTGGTTGAACCATCTTACCTTCCCACCTAGGTAGAGATTTAATTCATTACATTTCTCTTTTTCAGGTGCTACTCATATTTTTATTGCTTTTGGACAATGGTAGTTGTAAGGTTTTCAAAGCAAAGAGAAGATATGGTGTGTAATATTTAAAATTAGCTATAATTTTCAAAACAAAAACTAAAAGCATGTCACAGGTAGTACGTTCATTTTGATTTCATAAAATGTCAAATCCATTCATTGATTTTGTTTTAATCTTGCAATTTTCTTTTGGGCTTATCCTGCTTCTAATAAGTGATGACAAGTCTAAGATAGCTCTATTTTGTATGGAGTGTTGTCCTTTAGCAAGTAATGTTGTATCGAGAATGAATTAAAAATGGGATATTTATTTAAGAGTGGAATAGCATATTGAAAGCCTTCTATTTTATTTTTCTGTAACTTTACATTTATTTACATATTGAACAAATATTTGTTGAGTATTATGTACAAGTAACTAGGCTATGTGTTGTGGGCAATACAAAGATGTGTGAGATAGAGTCCCTGCTACCAAGCAAACTCCCATGGGGTCATTTTCTCAATCTCTTTCCCAGATTCAGCTTCTCCATTTGATATATAAAAGGTTGTATTATGTGTGCAGTTGTTGCTGTCTTTGGAATGTAACAAAACCAGCCTCAAACCCTGACTCTGTTACTTACTAGATGTGTGACCTTGAGAGCAAGTTGCTTAATGTTTCTAAGCATCACTTTCTTCATCTAATAAATGGGCTGATAATACTTTCTTTACATTTTGCTATAGGATTAAAATTTAAATGCAATAATATATTTAAAGTGGTCGTAGAGTAACTGATACATAGTAAGTGTTCAAAATTGGTACCTTTAAAATTATTTCTATGACATTTACAATTTATAATCTAGTAGTCAAGATAAGATGTATACCACTATTGTAGTTTAATTGCCTTGTATAACCATGAAATGGTTCTTTTGTTGCAAAACACAGTCTGCATCAAAGGTAATTGTTTGTTTGATTAAACAAGTCCTGGTCATTTTACCATTGTTAGAATATTCTTATTTTAGACATATAGGATATATACTAGTGCCAACTGAGGAGCAAAACTCCAGAGACCGTTCATTTTCTTAAAAAAAAAGTTATATATAGTTGGTGCTTTGGCAACTGAGAGGCAAATTCTAGTTAACTTACTGATAAAGAGGCAACTTACAAGTTTGCAAGTTTTAAAAATGGGAAAATCTCTATTGAAATAGTTGAAGAAGGGCCAAATATGCAGAGTGTCACAAGCAGAGAGGTGTGAGCTCTCAAAATATGCATGTTTTGACCTTTTTTCCTTTGTTTTGGCTTTCAGCCCTGCAAACTATTAGAAAATGGAGGACTTCGGACATTTTGGTAAGTTGGGATGGACTTTCATTTCAAATCACTTTGATCCAATACCAGTTTCCTTTTTGGATATGGTTTAGTGCCTGTGAGTCCAGGGAAGCAGTCGTTGGCTTGGACGGATTTGTGGCCTGGTGCTGAGGAAATGTAGAGCTGTAGAGCCATGCCCAAAAGAGATGTGCAGGGCCAAGTAGTTGGTAGCTGTGAACAAGGAGAATTATTTCATGCCAGGGAGAATTCTTCAGCATTTTATGTCTTCTCATTCCAGGGTCAGAGTTTCTTTCCTTTCCAATTTTAATTAATATCTTAATTACATTGTTCTTTTTAAAAAATGAAACATTATATATGAGACAGTAGACCCAACTCCAGTCTACTCTTTCTTCTCAGAATTGACTTCTTCCATGAGTTTGATTTTTATCCTTCCAAAATTTTGCCAGGCTTTTTCATACTTATATATGTATGTTCCTATTGGGGTGTGTCTGTGTGTGTAGGTACCTGTGTATTCCTGTGTGCATGATCACATAATTGGTATTTTTCTGTACAAAGTGTCTTGCAACTTGTTTTTTCTTTACTCAACAAAGTGTCTTGGGAGAGTATTTGTTGCTGCATGTGTATCTAGCTCATCCATTTTACTAGCTTTGTATTGTTCTATAATATGAACACTCCATAGTTTACTTAGCTGTTCTCCTTTTCATGGGTTTTTAGGTTGTTTCCAAATTGTCACTAGTAGAAACAGGGCTGCAATCAACAATTTTGTATATGGCTTTGTGTGTACAGGTGCAAGTATTTTCTGTAGCGGTAATGGAGATGATTGAATTTATTTTATCTTTGGGTACAAGCAATCTTAATAACTATGTATTATCAAATTGCCCTCCAAAGCTCTTCGTGGCATTTTCTTCACATCTTATGCAAATATTATTAACAAAATCAGACTTCTAAAAATTGAAGTGTAGTTGATTTACAATATTGTGTTAGTTTTAGGGATACAGCATATTGATTCAGTATTTTTGCAGGTTATAATCCATTATGGGTTATTACAAGATAATGGCTATAATTCCCTGGGCTATACAGTAAATTCTGGTTGCTTATCTATTTTATTTATAGTAGTTTGTATCTGTTAATCCCATACCCCTAATTTGTCCCTTCCCCCACCCTCTCCCCTTTGGTAACTACAAGTTTATTTTCGATGTTTGTGAGTCTAGTTGTTTTGCATATACATTCATTTGTATTATTATTCAGATTCCACATATAAGTGATATCATATAGCATTTGTATTCCTCTGTCTGACTTATTTCACTAAGCATAATATTCTCTGGGTCCATCCATGTTGCTGCAAATGGCAGTATTTCATTTTTTTATGGCTGAGTGATATTCCGTTGTATATATATTCCACATCTTCTTAATCCAGTTGTCTGTTGATGGGCACTTGGGTTGCTTCCATGTCTTTGCTATTGTAAATAGTGCTGCTGTGAACATTGGGGTGCGTGTATCTTTTCTTTTTTTTTTCTTATAATCTTTATTGGAGTATAATTGCTTTACAGTGTGTGTTAGTTTCTGCTTTATAACAAAGTGAATCAGTTATACATATACATATGTCCCCATATCTCTTCCCTCTTGCGTCTCCCTCCCTCCCAGGTATGCTTCTGGAAAAAATGAAAACACTAATTTGAAAAGATACATGCATGGGGTGCATGTATCTTTTCAAATTAGTGTTTTCATTTTTTCCAGAAACATACCTGGGAGTAGAATTGCTGGATCATGTGGTAGTTCTATTTTTGTTTTTTTGAGGAATCTCCATATTGTTTTTCATAGTGGCTGAACCAATTTACATTCCCACCAACAGTGTACAAGGGTTCCCTTTTCTCCTTATCCTCACCAACATTTGTTATTTGTAGGCTTTTTGATGATAACCATTCTAATAGGTGTGAGGTGATATCTCATTGTGGTTTTGATTTGCATTTCTCTAATAATTAGCAATGTTGAGCATCTTTTCATGTGCCTGTTAGTTATCTGTATGTCTTCTTTGTTCCAAAGTCTATTAAGGTTTTCTGTCACAAGTAACACCTAGATTAGCAAAGTAGGTGAGTACTATAGTCTAAGCAGGTTGCCACAAAATTAACCATTACAAGTAGTTAAGTGGAAGAAATGGAATTGTGAACCCTTTCATGATTGGCTATAAAGCCTCCATATGTAACCACTGGGATCCTGTCTTATTTTCCTGTATCTGAGTTTTTAGAATAAATAAATAAAATTAATTAATTAATTAATTTTACTGGATGAATCAGTAAAATCAACTACCTCAATAACTGAATTTCTTGACTTTATGAACCCCAGTCTCTCTGGGACTCAGCATATTTGCTTTAGGCTGTACGCTGTTCCAACTGACTGCCTGTTTGGCCTAATGATTAATTGAATATTCAGAATCGTGGGATTACTTTCCACTGCCCTACCTCTTCTTTCTCATACCTGGTTTTGGATTTCCCCATGCCTGTCTATCAAAAGTAATATAACTGACAATGTTTCCTGGATCAGATGCCTGGCTTTTTTGGCCCTAAATTCCAGGACCCAGGCTTTCTCAGAATCTCCTGTCCTCTTCTAACCTAAACCACAGTTCAGGATGTTAAGGGTATCGTGGTATAAATCAGTGATCGTGGTTCAGGATTAGTATTAACAAGCAAGAGACTGGGCTGAATCTGTACCGACCTCAGGGCTTTTCCTAGAATTTGGCTTGTTACTACTGATGTTTTTAATAAACCTCTGACACAAGCTTATCTTGTGATAATAATCTTTCTACTAAAATGTGAACACAGTGGGGAAAAACAGTTTAATTGAAAGGACTGTTAGTTGGATTCCAATTAATTGAGATTTTATGGTATTTGTTTTTGATAATGTAACAGTTATCCTGGCACTATCTTATTTAATATCTGCTAAAAACATCGAGAAGTGAATTAAAATAAATGACAAGGAAGTCCATTGCCAGTCATTAACTCTTATGAAAGAGTGAGAATGTAAACAAGCATGGTGGCAAATCACAGTTCCTACTTACCCGAATAGAGTGTAACTTATTTCAAGTAGTGTCACTTTCTCTACAGTATT
Source organism: Balaenoptera physalus (assembly GCF_965194825.1). NCBI lineage: Eukaryota > Metazoa > Chordata > Mammalia > Artiodactyla > Balaenopteridae > Balaenoptera > Balaenoptera physalus. The sequence continues at coordinate 106,477,066 of NC_138903.1, forward strand.
TGGACATCAGAAAATATCCTGTGCCGAGTTGTAAGAAATCAGTGCTTGCTTTAGCTCTCTAGGCTGATTGTTTCCTGTGAAGTGAGGTGAAACCACTAGATTTGTATATACTCATATTTAACAATTGTAAAGAAATTTATTCTTAAAAAGGACAGAGAAAAATAAATCCTTCCCACAGAGCCAGTTTGGAGTACTTATTTGTGAAAAGGGCTGGCCTGAGATAACCTCATGTAAGTTGTTCCTAGCATTCTCATTATTGTTCTCAAGGGAGCATTTCCTAGATGCATTCCTGGAATAAGCCTGGCCCACAGGATCATTCCCTAGCTCTGAATTATTTCAGCACTTATATTGCTTTGAAATATTCACGAGTTGTAAGAACTTGATTATAATTCAGTCATTTAACAAGTATACCTACTGTGTGCCTATGTAGCACCTACTATGTGCCATACACCATTCTAGGCAATGGAGGATAAACCTATGAATGTAATCGTAGAGTCTTTAATCCCTGCTCCAGCTAGCCCCACACAGGGTCAAACCTACCTTGGTCTTCTTAACTAATGTTGTTGCTTCAGCTTCAGTATCCCTGACTTACTGAGCTCTGGATTTCTTTCTCCTTGGTTCCTGAAGACCTGCCTGATCCTGGGGTATAGTGGAGTCAGAGAGTGGATTCCAGACCTGATTCTGTCAGTTTTCCTAAAGAGTATGCATTATTTCCTTTCATCTCCTTCCCTGCAGTTCACACAGACCTTCACAGAAGCCTATGTGTAAGAGATTGGAGGATGGTAAAATCCTGGGCCTTGTAAGCAGTAAAATGTTGGCTGTGTCACTTTACTGGGTGTATGACCTTGGGCAAGTTAATCTTTCTGAACATTAATTTCCTCATCAGTAAAATGAGAATAACATCAGTCACATAGAGGGGAGCTGGGAGGAAGTTTAATAATATTATTTTGCAAGTAAGATGCCTAACATATAGTGCTAAAGAAATGGTATCTGTTGTTATTATGTTATTGCACGTACCCCAGAAGACAATAATGATTTTAAGGACTTGATGTATTCAAACAGCACAGGGTACTAAACAAGCTAATCAGTACAGCCAGCCTCTCCTCTGCTTCTTTCTCCTCTTTATCCCCAATTTCTGGATTTTCTAGGCCTTACATCTCTTTATCTTAGTGACGAGACATCTGGGCTTAGCTTTGGTTTCTTTATCCTGCTGTGGCCTATATTAATGCAAAATGCTGAAAGTGCTGAATTATTCAAATAAGTTAAATAGCATCCCAACAGAAGCTTAGTGGCCAGGAACTCTTTGGGGATATGTGGTCCTTGGAATATGAGGGATTTTAGTGAGATGTAGGAGAGAGAAGTGGGGATAAAGGTAGCTTGTCAGATTCAAGTTTTTTAGAGGCCTTTAGGTACTCCCTGTTTAGGTAAAAAATTGAGTTTGCTTATTTAGGCAATTCTAGTTGATCCCACATTTCTACCAATCATGTTTTAAAGTCGTGGGATAGAGGGAAAAGAGAACAGTAAAAGGAATTAAGAGGATTGAAGTCTCATTCTTTTTTTAAAAAATATTTATTTATTTAATTTATTTGGTTGCGCCGGGTCTTAGTTGCGGCTTGCGGGCTCCTTAGTTGCAGCTCGCCTGGCTCCTTAGTTGCGTCATGCATGTGGGATCTAGTTCCCTGACCAGGGATCGAACCCAGGCCCCCTGCATTGGGAGCACGGAGTCTTAACCACTGCGCCACCAGGGAGATCCCGAAGTCTCATTCTTTATTTGTCACTGAGTAGTTATATGATCTTAGGTTGGACATTGAGGAATAATCGAGGAATATTTGGGTTAAAGAAGAAGATTTAGTTCGGACACGATCGCTGTCCTCCAACATTTAACTTCTACTAAGTGGCCTCAAGATATAAGAGCTAAGACCAATGGATAGAAACTATAGTAAATATAGACTTTGACTTAATATGAGAAAGAAGTATTGAAAAAGGAAATAAATGTCCTTCTTAATGAGCTTCCCATAACTGGGATTTTTCAAGCACTTGGAAGGAATTGCAACATCTAATGGAGAGTTAGGTAACAAGACCCTTAAGGATCTTTTCAATCCTGAGATTACATTTTTTTAGTCACTTTATTTCTGTGGACCTTAGTTATTCCATCTAAAATGAGAAGCATGAATTATATGATTGTGTGGTTGCTTTCCACCTTTAAGAGTCTACAGTTTGTCTAATGAGCAACATGTGGAGGAAGTTCAAACTAGATTTCTTTTTATTGCTCTTACCTGAGGCTTGCTTTTGTGGGTCGTGAGACAAGTCAGTAGATAAATACGGTAGAAGAGGCCCAGTAGTCTCAGTCTGGCGGCTTCGTGTGTCTAACCAATGCTTTAGCACTTTAAGTCTCTTATAAAAATTATTTTAGGGGCTTCCCTGGTGGCGCAGTGGTTGAGAGTCTGCCTGCTAATGCAGGGGACACGGGTTTGAGCCCTGGTCTGGGAAGATCCCACATGCCACGGAGCAACTGGCCCCGTGAGCCACAATTACTGAGCCTGCGCGTCTGGAGCCTATGCTCCGCAACAAGAGAGGCCGCGATAGTGAGAGGCCCGCACACTGCGATGAAGAGTGGCCCCCGCTTGCCGCAACTAGAGAAAGCCCTCGCACAGAAACGAAGACCCAACACAGCCAAAAATAAATAAATTAATTTTAAAAAATTATTTTAATTTATCTTTTTTTCTGTGGTAATTCATGAATTTTGCCAGTTATGGGGGGAAACTGTTTTATTTCTACTCTGGCGATTTGTACATACCAGCACTATAAAGAAATTCAAAGCAATGTATTACTTCAATTTCCTGTGTTTTCCCTTGGAGGAAGTTATTATTAGTCAGGTCTGCTCATTGTAGCAAAGTATTTAGCTGTATGGGAATTTTATCAAAGAGGAGAATAAGCTGTGACATTCACAATCTATAAGACTTGCACATGAACAACGGCCTCTTTGTAGTGACCAGGCATGTAGAAGGAAATGTTTCAGATAAAGAAAAGAAAGGAGGGAGTTTTCTGATAACTAGCACTAGTTCTATTGTTCATCTTCAGGGATTGCATTACAGATGAAGACAGGCTGCTGAGTTTGAGGGGTCCAGTACAAAATGAAAATGTGAGGCCTCTTGTTCAAAATGCAAGGACTACGTACCATTAAAAAGTACTAAAATATAAAGTTTTTCCCTTTCATTCTTCCTTGATGTCTGTCTCACTCTCCCCATCTTTCTCTTTATCTCTCTCTCTCTTTCATTATGGTATTTTTATTTATTATATAAATATAATATATTTTATTATATAAATCTTATTCAAGCAGTGCTTCCAACTTCACAGAAGTTTTGGGGATAAGGTTGGCATTATGATTTTAAGCTGGAACTGGTAGTTCAGAGGAAAGCTGGCAGTATGTTGTGCACACATTGTAGAACATCAACTACACCTAACAGAGCTAACAAGTACACATGTTCTCTGACCCCTCCATTTTAGCAGGGTAGGTATGGGCAGATAAATGGAAGAGGGGGATGAGGTATTTTTGTTTACTCAGCAGTGTAACCAGGGGCCATTAGAGAACAGAGAGAAATTCAACAGTGTTCGGCTCTTGATACTTAGAATATGATTTTTTTCTTAAATTCTGTTGTACTTTCCAGAAGCACCTTTCTTCCCTAGAATTTTTACTACTAATTCTAGATATTCTGGCAATGATGGCCAAACATGACACCTGTAGCTAGAACTAGGACATTTTCCACCTTGACTAATTAATAGCACTTTACTTTTTAGATTTCTTTTTCTTGGTAATGTACAGCGCTAGAGCCTGGCGTCCTTCTGCCATCAAAAATTTACCCAGGAGATAGACCAGTTGGCAGGAGAAAGCATACATTTGGTTATCTCATCTGCCATTTGATCGTTAGGCAAGTCAAGAGAAGATGAGTCTTTTCCACTGACTAATGCACACTAGTTGCACCCTTTCCTTTGTCTATAATGCCTTCTCTCCCTGTGTACTTGGTGAACCAACACTCAAGGCCATCTCATGTGTAAAGCTTTCTCTGACCCTTTCAGCCAAATAAATCACTCTCTTTTATTCCTTAGTATTTTTTTAAAACCTAAATCTCTTATAGACTTCATCATGTTGTATTAGGGTTATGCAATTCAGATCTCAGCCTTGAGTTGTGTTTACCAAAGCATTCAGAAAAGTTTTGGCCCACCAGAGATCTATTTGTGTGTAGGATTGAGAACTTCTGGGGAACAGCTTATCATAGGGGTAAAAAGAATGAAGTTAATAAAGTGACTTCCTCGACCCTAGGAACTTAAGGGCTGTTTTCTGGGGATAGTAGGTTATTACTCAGACCTTCTTTTTATTGCATGCCTGAAATAAGTGTGACTAGAATTTTGAAGAGCTGTTTCTTTCCTTTTTCTTTTTTTCAGTAAACACGTGAGCTCCTGAGAGTTTAAAATATCAACAGTATTGGTGGCAATGATGTCTTTAATGTATCTTTAGCATGGAACTTAGGTGTTCATGGTATAGACATCGGTGCCATACCCTTTGCACAGAGTTGAGTGCAGCTGACTGTGGTACCTTTGGTGGGCATCAGTCATGTGACTGCCACTTTTGTCTTTGGCAGCAATCAGGCATTGCCTTTGCTAGCTGAGCAGGACAGGAAAAAAATGTCAGATCCCACATGGTGGTTGAGAAAAGCAGATCTCAGAGGCATTTGAGATACCCGCTAAGGCTTCAGAACTCTTTGAGGGGAATTTTGGGGAAAGGAGGGGTCAGTCTGGAGTTCTGCAAAGTAGATTAGATAGAGTCAAAGAAATGTGTGAGGTGGTAAAGGTGAGTTTTGGCTGTTTTTTTCCTCCCATATGTCTCCCTTACTGGGCTGGGAGTTGTTTATGATAGGGACCATGTGGATAGATTGTATTATTTGCTTACAGTGCTTACTTTCATCTTTACCCTCATTGTGGCTCACTGTGGGCACAATATATTTTCCTATCCCATTGATTTTGGACTTGGTCATGTGATTTTGGCCAGTGGAATATGAGTGGATATAACAGCCTGCCAACACATCCCTCTTGAGCTTCTGACTTGTGCCATGAGAAGAACATGACCCAAGTATCCATTCTTCCTTCAGCCTAGGTCCAGGGATGAAGACTGGAGCAGACCTGGACCTAACCTGAAGTCTAGAGTCCAGTCTACCTTAGATGAGCCCAGCTGAGATCAGCCAAACCCCAGCTATCCCACAGACCCATGAATGTGCAAAATAAATGTGATAGTCCACTGAGATTTTGCGATTATTTGTGATACAACATTATTGCATGAGAAACCTGACTAATACAGATCATATCTTGGAGTTTTTATATCCATAATACCTAGGTCAGTGCCTAGTAGATAGTTGCTGAATGAGTGAAGGAAGGACTTTACAAAGGTTGGACTGATTATATTGCCTCACTTATTACCTCAATGGTATTTTAGTTGTTAGAGCAGGGTACTTGGGGGAGTCAAATCCAGCATTTATGGACTAGTTTTCTTCACTTCAAAATCCAAGGCAGATGTCTCAATAATACATAAGCCTTTCAACGGATATCAGTCTAGCTGGAGGGGGGAAAAATGAGTTAATACACAGCCACATTACTACCAGAAAAGCACTACACACGTCTTGCTGCTGGTGGATCAAAAGGACTATCTCTACATATGAAGGTCACCTCTGAATGAAACAAATAATCCTTGCTAGTTTATCCTTTTTAGTGTGTGGTTTTATATTAGCTCTTAGGAACACCAAGGGTTTGGAGTTTGGATACCTGAAGGGTTCCAAAGGAAATGGAAGTGGTATGGTTTGGGGTTAGTAACAAGCAAAGAGAGGTAGCAGAAGTGAAGAGGCGCTTTAAATGGAGTGGAAACCTTGAAGAAAAAATTGTCAGGATGGAGGGGGAAGGAATTACACACGAGAATATGGGTGCCCTTTGAGGATGCTGTAAGCAGGGTGGTCTGGGGGTGGAAAGAGATGGGGTTTTGCAATAAGAGAGAATGATACAGGCAAGCAGATGGACTTGTTGCTGAGACAAGGGAGGTCCTGGATAAAGATCGGAGATCAAACTAGCATGGGTATCTTGGGTTAGCTGCCAATAAGTAATTTGGGGCATTTTTCGAGATTTTGTAACCCAAAGAACTATTTATTTTTAGTGAAAAATACTGCATATTCTGATTTTTAAAAAATTGAGTAATAGTCCTTGAAAACAGAAAAAAAAGAACACTTTTAGAATCTGTTTTTCAATGCTGCTCTAGTCCTAGTGGAAGAAGTGCTGCTTTCCACAGTTTAAGGAGGATTTGGAACTCAGACAACTATTGATTGATTTTCTCTGGGATAGAGGTTGGAATTAGGTCTGATTAACCTTTTGATTACTTTAAAAATATGTACAGCATTTTATTTTCCTTTTGTGTCTTTAAGGAACAAGGAAAGAAAAATTATGCCCTGAGTAATGGAAGCTATTACCAATCAGATTGCTTGGTGGTGGGGAGGAGGAGGGGCTCAAAAGCAGGTTCTTTCAAAATTTTTTTTCCTTTTTGCTTTCTCACAGGGTTTGGAAAATGGTTATTTTTGTATGAAAAAATAATTTTATTGGACTTAGTGATTGATCACAAGCAAAGTGCTTATTAATGAGATTTTGATTCTTTGGCATTTCTTGTCAATAATACTTGAAACATAAGAAAGGAGTCAGATGTTAGTTATCTTGGGCTTAGTTATTTCTTGAAAAGGCAATTAGTGACGCTTTGTTGTGAATGCATTTTGATCAAAGGGTATGATGTCTTATGGCTCAGTGGTAAATGCCTTCAAGTTGATAGCTACAGTTTGAGTATCCTGGCACAGTAAGTGTTCCAGGATTTTTTGAACATTGTTTAAGAGGTAGGCAAATACCCAGGACTTTTTCCCAGTCAGTTCTGTTGTTTCAGTTTGAAAGGGACATCAGGTGGCTTTGGTGAACAATTTCATTGGTACTCTTATTTAACAACTTTGTATAGGTGTCACAAACCAGGGTTGGTTGACTTCTTTCGTTTTCTTTCCTCCTTTCTTTTCTCCCTCGTTCTTCCCTTCCTTTTCTGTCTTCCTTTCTTTTTAATTCTGGAGGCTGTGTATACATATATTTGAATCTTCACTTTAGTTGTTCCCAAACTTCTTACCAGCTAGTTCTCTAAACCTTACCCCTTCACCTGCTTTCTGATTATTTTAATCTCAATTTTGATTCTGAAGAGAATGCATTTTTTAAAGATAAGCCTGTTTTTAATCAAATGTATATGTTCATAACTATCTTACAAAAGAGAATAAAGACATCAGATATAATTGTAGGTGTTTGCCATCTTTAAATAGACCCAACATGTGAAGAGGCAGGTTTATAAAATTAATAAGTATTTGCTATGCAAAAAATGATCACTTTAGAAAATAATTCATAGCAGCATTCACAGAGTCAACGAATCAAAAGAATCATTAAGTTTGAAAAGACCTTAAAAGTTACTACTGAAGCCGAATCCAGCCTCGGTACCCCGACACCGAATTAAATCTTGGAAACAGAGTTTTGCGTGAAGTAGAAAAGGATAGCTTTATTGCTTTGCCAGGCAAAAGGGGTCACTGCAGGCTAATGCCCTCAAAACTGTGTGTCCCCCTTGGAGAGAGGGTAGTGAGAAGTTTTATAGTAATGGTTCAAAGAAGGTGTGATCAGTTTATGGACATTCTTCTGATTGGTTGGTGGTGAGGTAAATGGGAGTCAACATCATCAACCTTCTGATTCCAGCCCATCTGGGGTCTACGTGCTTAACTTCTCCCACCTGGTGGGGGTTTAAGTATCTGCAAAACAGCTCAAAGATATTGTTGTGTGTATCCCTTGATGAGGAACCAGGACCTTGCCGGAAGGCGGCACTATTGTTTCTCTTGACTGGGATTGTTTCTCCCTTGTCTCATATCCCCTCCCTTCCCTAATTAACAACTACTTGAACCTGCCCTTTGGAACTCAGGGAAGGTCATGGAGGCCGAATAAAGACTGTTTCCTGTAATCAAAGGAATGGGGGACACAGAAAGGCTTTTGTGCCCAGAAACTACACAGGGCCCTGCTCGGTATCACTACTGTAAATCCAATGACTGAATTGCATTACTAAATTCATGATAAGTATTATTTGCCTATCCTTGGATGTCTCTAGTGACGGGGAACTCACCACCACCAGAGGCAGTCCCCACCCCGTTTTTTTTTGTTTACTATTATGCCATATTATTATTTTAAATGACCGGACACATTTTTCATATCTGTTCTTTTACAACTTTTATATATTGCTTCCAATTTTATTTATTGCTTTTGCTTGGCCCTCATAATAAAAGGAGGTTAGTTAGCTGAAGAAGGTGTCATTTTCAAAAATTTGCAGGTAAGAAATTTGGAATGTGGAGAAGATATGTGATTTGCCCAAAATCTGGTAAGAAGTTAATGAATTCCTGATCCCCAGCCTCTTTTCACTTTTTGTGATGTGAGTAACAAAATGACACTTACATCCAACTGTTAGGGAAACATATCTTGCAATGTGAAATACGAGAGTGTATGAATGCAACCTAGAGAATATGCATCTGAGGTCTGAATGCAAAAAAAGAGAAAACAACCCACAAACTTCTAGAATCTTCCTTTATTTCCTCCAATATGTTTTCAAACTGTATTTGTAGTTACTGTTGCTTCAGCATAATTCTTTATATCTCTGTAGAGGAGTATTGTTAGTCTTCTGTGAGAAGACATAAAGAAGAGAAAGATGCCCAAATATCTGGTGGATTTTTGGGTACTATTGATTTGGCATATTGATGGTCCATTATCTGAGAATAAAAAGGACATCATTCTCTTACTCCTTGCCCACTCCCTGCCCAAGAGCCCTGAGACACTTTGTTCTTTTATTTCTAAATTGTAGGTGGATAGTTAGCTGAGAGTGTTCTCTCTGGCTTTTAATTTTGGAAAGATGTCCAAAGTGAATTGAAAGAAAAAGGAATTCTAGCTAAGAGCACTGGGCAGATGCCTCATGTTTGCATCCGTGATGACATAAGCTTTGACCTTGGGTCTGTGTCATTGTTAAAGGAGTAGTCACACTCACCACATCTGGTTTTTGGTGTATAATAGTAATAATGGTGCTAGCTTTGGGGGAAGTGTAAGTTTAGACCCGCTATGATTTTTCATATTTTGTGGGACAACTGTACTTGAATTCTTCTTCATTATCCAATGATTTCTTTGTATTTCCATGACAGCCAAAATGAGCTGTTTGGTTAGCTTGTGTGTATGTTTATTTTTGCATGTGAAAAGGACTCCATGTAGCTTTATTAAACTGCTTTCAGGAACAAGCAGTTTAATAATCAAATGTTGAAATTGTATGCTTGTTTTAACTGTTAGAACTATTTTTCTGTTTTACTGAATTTTTAGTTCCACTGTCATCTGAATAAAATTTAAATGCTTCTTTATTCAGTTATGTATGTCCTTGAATGGATTTTAAGAACAAATGTGCTCAAAATGCGAAGAAACGTAGGGAAATACAATATAACGAAAAAGAATTTTTAGCTGATCAGATTGATCCTTAGTCATAATTGAAAATGTGTTTTCTTTGCTTTCTTCGTGTGTGCGTATATGCAAGGCTGTTAGTATTGTGGGGCAATGCATTTTGCAGTGGGGTGAGTAGTCCACAAAGAGGAAGGCCTGTCTTATTGGCTTCTCAGTGGCACTAGACCTGTTGCTGCTAGGCATGTTTTAAGAACTGCCTCCTCAGACAGGAAGAGAGTCAAAACTCAGACAGGAAGAGAGTCAAAACTATCTCCTACGTCACAAACCAAACCTTTGCTTAGGCTTGCCACCCTGTTAACTTGAACCTCAGTGTTCCAGAAGTTCTGTTATTTGCTTATATTTCCTAGGTTCAAACAGAGAGTATTTTCTCTTCGAATTAAAGACCTTGAGGATGTTCATTTAGTCTTTACATACCTATTTGACTTCATAGGCCAACAAGTCCAACTGCCAAGCCTTTGAGTCTAGCAGCTTTGCAGCTGGCAGGAATGCTGGGGATATGGGTTTTCTTCATATTTATGACAATTGGGAATATATATATATACATATATATATATATATATATGTATATATATATATACACACAATATATATACTGAAATAATAGCATTCCTTTTTTATATCCCTGGAAAACAGAAAGTTAAAATCTGTAGGTTTTTGTTTTAGATTTCGGCCAGAAGTTGAGCAGAGGAGAGAAGGGAGAAGAGAGTCATTTTATAAAAATGTACACTAGTACTTGTAGGTGTTAAGATTGTTAATATCCTTGTTAGAGAGTAAAATGGCCTCCCAAAGTATAGATCCTTTCAGCCCTTAGTCTTTCAGCAATAGCTATATTTAAATTATACTTCCATGTGGCAAGCATTTAATTTTTGCAACAGCGTTTGTTCCTTTTACTATTCCACACATCATGTTTTTTTCCAAGTCAAATCTCACCCTTTGCCATGAATCATTTATCTGGGGGTAAAGTAAATCTGCCTGCTGCAGGTCATTCTGTGGGCTGCTCCTGTTTCCCTCCTAAAGTGGCCTGGGCTTACTGAAACTGGGATTAGTCAGTCAGTCATAGAGATCACCTCGGAGCCTGTAGTTGATACCAGATATGGTAGACAGTCGTATGAGGAAGAGAATTAGCATATACCAATTGTTATACATCCTCAATAAACATCATTTCAGATTTTCCAATCTTGATGTGATTAATTTAAATAGGCAGACAGCTTTGCATCATGTTCCTCTGGTGGAGGGAGGCTGACTCATGTCAGTTTAAGAATAAAAATAGGGAGTACTAATATCCACAGAGTTTTTATAGAATGTGTCCTCATGTTTGTCATCCTTTTCTTCCCTCTGTTCCTTTTAAATCAAGAGATTTGCTCTCTCTTGGCCCTTCCCGGAAATTGTTCGTGCATTGAATAGGCAGATGGTGGGTTGAGCTTTGAGAGACCTAAAAGGGCATAGTCGTGCCTCTAGCACAGATGCCTGTTTATGCGTTGGTATCTGGTAAACCTCTGCTTATTGCAGTCAGATCTTAATTTTTAGTGTAGTTCAATACTCTTTTTCTTTTTTACAATTTTCCATTCTTGAGTCCTTATGTAGTTGGCCTCTCACCTAACTGCAAAGTATTCATCCTCATTCCCTCTGCATATACAGATCAGTATGTAAAGGAGGAGGAGGTCACAGCACTCCCAAACCAAATAAAGCAGCTGGACTGAGTTCTGGGGAGCTGGGAGTCATTTTGGTAATATTAAGCTAAGAAATGGGAGACAGGATTTGAAGTGCAGAAAGATGGTCCTTGATTAATCCCCATAGCTCTGGACCTTATTCTAGGCTTTCTCAGAAGAAATCATGAAAGAGAGTGGAATTCTGTACTCAATGTTTTCCTTCCCTTTGTGGCAACTTACTGTAATTTAACTTCACCTGTTCTGTTTGAGTGTCAGTCAGCTTCAGAGCTGTTCTTATATTTATCTCTTCTTTCATATATTCTTATATGTATTTCTTTTTTTCCATTTGGATTTTTGGAGAAGTCAGAGAACTTAGACAGAATAATCTAGAAAAGTTGACCAAAACATACTCAAAGTACCAGAATGAGGCTCTCCTTTAGTCCTGCTTACTCAAATATTAGAAACAAGTAAGATATCCTAAGGTAATTTTATCCTTAGGAAGCATCCCAAATACCATCTTCTCTAAGGCCTCTTAACTTCCTGAGATTTTGTTCTATAAAGTATTCCCTCTATAAATAATTTCAATCTCTATTACTTCCTTTGCCTTACCCTGTACACATACTTAAATAGCTTTGGTTAAAAATAAAATCTTCCCTTCGTGCTGTGTTTTCAGATAGACAGTATTCTTTCTTTTTCAGTATAGTGTAGCAGTTACCAGCTCAAACTTTGGAGCCAGATATCTTAGTTTGAATTTCAGCCATTCCAATTACAAACTATGTGAACTTGGGCAAAGTTACTTTAGAAAACAAAAAAACTCTCTGTGTATCAGCTTCCTCATTTGTAAAGTGGGGATAATAATTGTACCTGTCTCATAGTGTTGTAAGGATTAAATGACTAAATATTTGTAAAGCACACAGAACAGTATGTGGCAGTTATTAGCTTTATTTAAATATGTTATTATAATTCCTTTAGAGATAAGCTTTACTACTCTTTGTCTGTAATACTTAACACTTTCTATCATACTACATAATTGATTGCTTTGACCTTTTTTTCCCCCCACTCGCTCTCTTCCTCCTGGTAAATTATAAGCTCTGTGAGGACAGGGATTTTTTTTCTATTCTCTTCATTGCTGTATATCCTCTGTGCTTAGCACACAGTAGGTGTTCAATAAATATTTGTTGAATGAACTCATTGTAATCTGGCTTTCTCTCCTACCAATCTATTGAAATTGCTCTGGCAGAGGTTATTAGTAACTGCAAACCTGTGAACCATCTTTAACACCTCCCCCTCTCTTGCTCACAGTATCTAATCAATGATGACATCAGGTTAATCGTACTGCCAAGTATCTCTCAAATCCATCTGTGTCCTCCCAGCTCCACTGCTACTACCTTCTCTAGTCCTAGCCGCCATCTGTTTCCTGAGTCTTGCAATAGACCTCTAATTAATTTTCCTTTATCCATTTTTGCCTCTTTCAACCCATTCTCCATATAGTAGCCAAAGACGGTTTTAAAAATGTAAATCGAACAATACCATACTTTAAAAACTCTTTACTAGCTTCCTATTGTCCTGTAGAGTAAAATGCAAAATCATTTGATGATCTACATGAAACTCTGATATCTGACCCTTTAGTTACTTAAAAAGTTAGTTACCATTTGACCCAATAGTTCTACTCCTAGGTATATACCCAAGAGATTGAAAATGCCCAGGTATAAACTTGTACACAAATGTTCTTAGAAGCATTATTCATAATGGCTAAAAAGTAGAATCAGGTCAAATGTCTGTCAATTGATGAATGGATAAACAAATGTAATATTATCCATACAAAGGAATATTATTCAGCTGTAAAAAGCAATGAAGTACTGATACACACCACAACATGGATGAACCTTGAAATCATTGTGCTAAGTGAAAGAAGCCAGAAACAAAAGGCCACGTATTATATGATTCTATTTATATGAAATGTCCAGAATAGGCAAAAGTATAGAGATAGAAAGTAGATTAGGGGTTGGGAGGAGGGGAACGTAAATGGTAATGGGTATTGGACTTCATTTTGGGGTGTCAAATGGCAAAAATAATACAATTTAGTCATGAGTTTGATGTCCTTTATTCAAGGGAAAACAATCCATGGGTTGGGGGTGTTGACTGAAAAAAATGCACAACCTAAAGGTTGAGAGTTATGCTTTATTCGGCGGACATTCTGAGGACTTCAACCCAGGGAGACAGGACTCTCAGATCACTCTGAGGGACTGCTCCAAAGAGGCAAGGGGTGGGGGCAGGATATATAGGAGTTTTTGCAACAAAGACCAGGTAGTTGTAACATCAAAAGATTACTGTTAATTAAAGAAAACCAGATATCTCAAGTTAAGGAATTCAGCGCTTTTCTAGGTATGGGAAGGTGCAAAGTCTGGGCTCATTGAAATCATTTCTTTGATATGCACCTCAGCTCTCTGGGGCCAGTATCCTGTGTTTTGTCATTCTGAGTCTCCTCAGGGTGCACCATTGTTGGGGGTGGCTGCAGCAGTTGACTGCTAGGTGGTGAGCATCCTGTTCCATCCTGAGTCCCCTTGATGGCTGCAACATCCTTTGTTTACTGATATGGCAGGCGACATTTTTCATTCATGGGGCAGTACCTCACAAGCAGTGGAGCATTCTTCCCAAGGGATTTTGGGCAAGAGCAAGTTTGATGGAGAGTTAGACGAGGCAACGTGGAAAAGGGCATGATTGGCTAGGAGGTTGGGGATTTCCTTATAAGACTAGCATGTCCTGTTTTCTAGGGTAATCTTTAATTCACTAAAGCTGACTTGGAGGATTATAATTGGTTTATGTTAGATTTCCTTGACAGGTGTTTCCTGTAAGTGTAGGCTTACTTAGGTTCAGATTTGTGATATGGGCCAGGCCACTGCGTGTGACCTCCATTTTGTGGGTCTGAAACCACGCAACCCAGATTGGGACTTGAACCCAGGTCTTTTAATTGAGGTCACACACCTGGCCTCAGGACTTAATGAAGCTCAGGTTCTTTATGTCTCATTGCAGAAAGAATTCAGTGAGAGACAAAGTGATAGGTAAGAAGTGGATTTATTTAGAGAGATACACATTCCATAAACAGAATGTGGTCCATCTCAAAAGGCGAGAACGGCCTTGGGAGAAACACACTTTGCAGACAGAGTGTGCATCATCTGAGAAGGCGAGAGGCCCTGAAATATAGTGTGGTTAGTTTTTATGGGCCGGGTAATTTCATAGCCTAATGAGTGGGAGGATTATTTCAACTATTTTGGAGAAGGTGCATGGATTTCCAGGAATTGGGCCACCGCCCACTTTTTGGCCTGTTATGGTTAGCTTCTGAACTATCATGGTGCTTGTGGGTGTGTCATTTAGCATACTGATGTATTACAATGAGTGTATAATGAGGCTCAAGGTCTACTGGAAGGTGAATCTTCTGCCATCTTGGACCTAGTTGGTTCTAACCAGTTTTTGTCGTGTCCTATGGCTCTGTCATTCTTTTAAAGGTTGTGCCCTGCTCCCTTCCCTGCTGTTTCAGGTCCTGATATACGAATGAACTTTATTAGGGGTGATGAAAATGTTCTGAGAGTAGATAGTTTGATGGTTGTATAACTTTGCGAATGTTAAAACACAGTGAACGGTATACTTTAAACTTTATAGTATATTAATTATATCTCAGTTTAAAAAAATTTAGTCCTTGCCTACCCTCTAATCTCACCTCCTGACATTTTCTCTCTCACTTGCTATACTCTAGCCACAACGGTCTTCTCTCAGTTTCCCAAACATGGCATGTTCTCTCTTATCTCAGGACCTTTGCGTGTGCTTGTCTATGTTATAAAACTAATTTCCCATCTTCCTTACCTAACTCACTCTTGTTGATTATTCAGGATGGAGGTGAAACACTACTTCTTCCTTCTTTCAGGAAGCCATCCTTGACTCCCTTCAAATTATGCTTGTTCCCTTTTTATACATTCCCCACAGCATCCTGCATTTCTCCATTAAAATTACCTGATCATATCTGTCCTTCTGATTGGCTTCATAGACCATAAGCTCCATGAGATCAGAGACCATACCTATCTTTGCTTATTCTTCTCCCTCCCTCGTCCCTTCTTCAAACCCAACAAATATTTATTAGGCAGAGACTATGGTGCTAGGCCCAGTGCTAGCTGCTAAGAATACAATAATGACCAAAGGAAACAATGCCTATGCCTTCATGAAGCTTACTTTTTAGTGGAACATAACAGATAAATAAGAAAACAAATATCTCAACAAAATACTTTATTTCATTGATTCTGAGATCCCATTTTTTTCTACATTTTAACATCTATGTAATTGGGGTGTGTCTTAGAATCAGTGTAAGAAGGAAGCATTTTCTTTCTTTTTTATTAATACCTAAAATATTTGTGTGCCTTGCAGTTGAAGATATCTTAGATTTGATGAAATAGGATAGTTAACAAATAAGTTAAATGCTGCAAAGGAAATAAAGTGATAAGAAAGATGGTAAGTTTGGAGGACAGGCTATATTCTCAGTATTTAGAATCATGGTTGGTACCATTATAAATATATCTTGAACTCACAGTCTTTTCTATCTTCCTGAATAACCTCTTCCCTCCCGCTTCCCAGTACTTGCTATGTTGTTTATTTAAGGACACTTAGATCCACCTAGTTGACAAAGCCAGAAACCTGTGTTACATACCTGATTTTTGCCCCAAATCTTTTAGTTTACAACTGATCTCCAAGTGCTGTTGAAATCAACATTTTATATATCTTCCACATCCCCCCACCTCCCACCATCCCCGCTGCTACTGCCTTTTAAGATTAGGCATTCATTGTTTATTGACTTAATTATTGCAATAGCCTTCTAACTCAGTCTCTCTGATTTATTCTTTTATTTCTTTAACCCATTCTCTCAGTGCCAACAAAGTAGTCTGCATACATTGCCAAACTATTCCTCACTCATCACCCTCCATCACCAAAGACCCATGACATTTTGTATATATTTTGGTTCATAGCTATTATCACCTTGTATTATCTCCTGTAAGTCTCAGGAGGGCAGGGATCATGTCTGCTTCAGTTCACCATTGTGTCATGGCAATCCAGGCACATAGTGGATACTCAATAAATGCTTGTTGAATGAATGACTGTTATGCTTTCCCCTTTTAACCTCAGCTATCTGAGCATCAGCACAGATGTTTAAATGTGGGAAGTTTAGGTGATTTTCTGGTTAAAACTGAATATTCCCAAATGTGGCCCTTTGTTGCCTTTAGACATTCTCAGTCTGTGCACTTCTTTATAATGTATCAATTTCTTGGCATTTCTAGTTTTCTTTGAGGGGGGTTGGTAAATAAAAGTATCAAACAAATTGCCCCAGGAGTACACATCAACTCATAGTATAACATGTCCTTTTTTTGGACATGTAAGCCTCCTCCCCCACCCTGTACCCATGGGAATCAGTAGTGAAGCATTGTGACAGTAATAGGAGACATAAATTGTCATCCAGATACGGGCATTCAGCGGTGTAACTCTCTTAAGTAAAAGGAACTTTGTATGCCTTTTAAAAGGTGCCTGTTATATTAGAATCACCTTTCAAAATGCAGCTAGTATGTGAAACTTGAAGTGGTAGAACCAAAATGAAGTTGAAAAGAGAATGTTGAGTGCTTCCGTAAGTTGCATAACAGTAGTTTCTCTTTTTCCCCTGAGCTCACCATGAATGGTTAAAAATCACCCCTCAGGGTCTTTGCTTGAATCTCCTGCTTGTAACAGGAGGTTTGTGAGCAAAAGAGCAGCTACCCATCCCCTAGGAAAATGAAAGGAAATAAATCAGGCTTATCCATTTTATGCTGAAGATCCTTGTTATCTGAGGTGGCTTTTAAAAAAGTACTTCTTAGTTTAAACTAAATGAAAATATAGCTTATTTCCTAGTCATAGAGGCAAAAAAAAATCTTAGTTTCTTAAAATGAATCAACCTCAATGAGGCCTTTAAATCATTAGTGACCTGGCTAATTTTTTTGAGGGGATTATTTATTCTATTTATTTTTGATATATACAAAAAGCTGTGTATAATTAACGTATACAACTTGATGAGTTTGGAGGTAAGTATACACCCATAAAACCATCACCGCAACCTATGCCATAAACTATCCATCACCTCCAAAAGTGTCTTCCTGCCCTCTATCTATTATTATGATTTTTTTGTGATAAGAACACTTAAAATCTACCCTCTTACCAAATTTTTCAGCATACAATACAGTATTGTTAACTATAGGCACTACCTTGTACAGTAAGTCTCTAAGGCTTATCATAACTGAGACTTATAGCCTGGATCATTTAAAAAATTATTGTTTTTCTTATTACACAAGTAATGCATGTACATTTTAGACAGTTAAGAAACTCAGACAAGCAGAAATAGGAAAAAAAATCACTATAAGCTCATCAGACAATGTTAACATTTTGATATGTGTGCATAGCATGATATATGTGTAATGTGTATTTGTGACAACAGAATTGGATCATACTGTACGTGTTTTTATAACCTGCTTTATTCACTCTGTTATATCATGAATATCTTTCCTTGTCAATAAATATATGTGTAAAGCCTCATTTTGAATGGCTACATAGTATTAACTATATGTAATTATTTTTTAAAATTAATTAATTAATTTATTTTCTGGCCGCATTGGGTCTTCGTTGCTGCATGTGGGCTTTCTCTAGTTGTGGCGAGCGGGGGCTACTCTTTGTTGCCGTGCACGGGCTTCTCATTGCGGTGGCTTCTCTTGTTGTGGAGCACGGGCTCTAGGCACGAGGGCTTCAGTAGTTGTGGCTTGCGGGCTCTAGAGCGCAAGCTCAGTAGTTGTGGCACACGGGCTTAGTTGCTCCGCGGCATGTGGGATCTTCCTGGACCAGGGATCGAACCCGTGTCCCCTGCATTAGCAGGCAGATTCTTAACCACTGCGCCACCAGGGAAGTCCCTGTAATTTTAAATTCCTATATTATGGGGCTTTTAGGTTGTTTCCAATTTTCTAGCGTTATTTAAAAAATCTGTTTATGTACATTTATACTTATTTTTTAGGATAAACTACTCTATCAGTTAGGATAGGCTCGGTTATGTGGTGACAACAAACACTTGAAAATCTCTGTAGCTTAAAACAACAATGGTTTATTTTTTGCTCACACTACATTGTAGGTTGACAGGAGAGTTCTGATTATTAAGTAGAGACCCAAACTTACTGAGGCTCCTTCATTTTCTGGCACCCTCTCAACATGTGCTCTCATGAATACCTTGGCAGGGAATGAGAATATAGAAAATTGCCTACTGGCTCTTAAGTGCTTTTGCATAGAAGTGAAACATAGATGCTCACAGCTCACTGGCCAGAACTAGTCATGTGGACACATTTAACCTCAAAGAGGTGGGGAAAGTCCGTGCTCCCATTTGCCCCAAAGTACAGGAGAACCAGATATTGTCTCCCACAGTAGCTAAATGCTGAATTAAATGCTGAAATAGCTATTAGAATATGCACATTTAGTAAATGTTTGTGTTACCTATTTAAAAATTACTCTCCAGGAGGATTATAACATTTTATGTTCAAACCATTGGTGATTTAAGGAAATTTCCCTACACTTTCCCTCTTCTAATCAGTAATATATTTTTAAAATATCTGTGACAATTTAATGAACAAAAGTGTATTTTTGTTTAATTGACATTTCTTTGATTATTAAGAGGATAACCATTTTCATATAGTTACATGGCCTGGTTCATACTGATGGCTTTAAGGAAGCTTTTAAAAACATGACTTTGAGCATGATGCAGTGATGTTGTTATATCTGGAGTGACTGCAGTAGTGGAATGCACCTTAAAAGATATAAATTGCTATTGGTATGGTGCTCTTTTGGCTGTATTTTCTTATCCTTCAAATTCAGCAAGAAATTGAGCTCATGAATACAATTAAATTTGGAATGAATATAGCTTTCTCAAAGAAGGCATGGTAGAATATTTGAAAATTATGCCTATGTGTTTAGTCAGGAAATAGAAGATTCTCTACTTGTACCCAGATTTTAGGAATGTGTTAGTTCTATAATTGTTTCATGCAAAAAGCCTCACCTCCCTTACCATATTGGCAGCACCTTATTGTTAAAGGCATTATCCTCTTCTTTTGACTCCCCATGTGTCTAACAACAGTGCCAGGTATGTAAGGAGGATCTTAGTAACATGTATTCAGTGAAATTAATTGAAAAGGAAGGTAATTTATTTTGCATATGTATTATTCACTCATCTTATGTCAAGCATTTGGGTTGGAAAGTGCTTCTTTGCTAAGAGAAATTTTAAGTATTTTGTAATACTGTCAAAGGCAAGACCAAAGACAGTGTTATGTCCTTCTTTGTGTCTGTAAGTGAGAAGCCATGCTGAAAGGAATTCTCCAAACCTGGATAGAGTGTAGACATTTTTACCTCACAGAGTGCTTTTATAAACTATGTTTGGTTGGGACCATGGAGATTAAAGGCCTCCCACTTATGATTTAGCTTCTGTTGAGATATTACACTAAAAATCCCCCTAGCCTTAGAGCTGAAGAGTTCGTCCTGAGGAGCCAACGTGGACTTTACCACTTTGGCCTGATTTAAGGGGGTCCCAAAGTTAAAAGGGATTAAAAAGCATTCTCATGACCTGAACTGTAAGATATTGAGATTTCATGTTAACACACTGTTGAACTTTGACAGGTCGATGTGTACCAAGATGGAGAGGATTTATTATGAATTTCCATTTCTTTGTGGTTGTGTTCGGCATTTGACCAAAACTGCGAGGATTGGAGGCTGGACATAAAGAGAAGGGAGTAAGATTGTTCTCTTCTGAATTAGTGATCTAGCATGAACCAGTTCTCAGTGGCTCTGGCAACACGATACCCAACTGAATCAGTCAGTTTAAATGAAGAAGAAATAATCAGAGGAATCACTGTGTGTTTGAGATAGTATAGATTAATGTAGGCAATTTCATTTTCAGAAAGTAGGAATTTTTAACGTGGGGGGGGGAGATATTGGAAATAACATTCAAGGTAAGAATTGGATGTTTCTGTCTCTCTGTTCTTTAATAAGAGAACTAATTTGGTTAAATACCCATCTGCCTGAAGACAGGAGGCTGGACCAAATAATCTCTTGCTGTTCCTCCTGGCAATAAGACCCCAACTTTATACTACCGCCCTCTGTTACTAGTTCAGAAATCTAATTTTCCTTCAGAAAATACTTCTTTTTCTTTATAAAATCCATCCAATGTGGAGATGGGGGGCTACCATTAACCTCCTCTGTTTCTCTGAATCTTAACTGTTCTTCAAGATTCCACTGGTTTCATCTTGTCCAGGAAGTCTTCTCTGACCACCCCAGCCCTCACTAATCTTGCCTTCCATTCAGCAAGTAAAGCACTTCCTCTCTGTGCCTGTCATTTGAAACTTAGTACACACTGACTTATCTTATCCTTTGACTTGGTATGTGTTTGTCCTAATCACCTCTCAGTGCCCCAGCCACATGATGTACTTCTTGAAGTAGAGGCCATCTTAAATCTCTTTGACTCCATCTTCCTCAGAAGATACCTTGTTATAGTACGTGATCTGTAAATATTTGTTGGTTGACTGTCATCATCACTTACTTTAAACAGTCTTAGAGAACTCAGTTATATTTAGGCATATAGTCCCCATAGAAATTGGCTAAGGAGTTGTACATTCTCAGTTCTCAGAAGGCTTTTAAGCCATTATTTTATTTTAAAATACATAGTTTAGCAGACAATGAGATTAAGTAGGGAATTGTACAAAAACACAGAATTACTTTTCTAATTCTTAGATCCTGTCCAACATACCCTTCAGCTTATTGTGAATTCATGATGCTTCTGTTTTTTTGAGTCATAAAATGAGAAGTGTTTTAATTAACTATAAGAAAAATGTATATCATCCTAAAGGAAGCAATTTCTAAAGTAAATGTCCACCTCTGGACATATTTTGAACCTAATTTGAACTGGAAGTTATTGCAATAATCCAGTAAGACCCTTTATCCTAGGTAGAAATGTCTATTCTTACCAAATTTTCAGGCTAAGCCAATAGGAACAATTTCTTCTTTCCTCTACAGTCCTGACCTTGGGGTAAATATTTGATCTTTCTGTCTGTACAATGATGTGAATATGTTTATAGGATTTATAATTGAGAGTTGGAAATTTATCAGAATTATCCAGTGTTTTCAAATTGAAAATGAGTACCTTCGTATTCTAATGTGAACTAGCTTAAGAATTCAAAGCTCTGCATTAAGATGCGGTATATTGGGTGGTAAAAAGGATCATTCTTTTGTGCTTATATAGACAAGGTACTGGGTTATGATTGGATTGCTTAAATTGGAAGTCCCAGTAGGGAAACAGTTTTATATCTTTTGAGCAGCAGTTGTCTTTGACTTTTAGAATTTCAAAAATGCGTATGACTTGAGATGATTATTAAGTAATAGCTTGGAGTTAAGTGGGTGCTTCCATGCTCAAAATAAATGCACTTCTCCGTTGGCATTTTGGGAGGGGTCAAGATGAGCCCTGTGTTTTTGGAGTTAGACAGTCACTCCATTGACCTACATTGGCTAAGATAAAAAAAGGAACCCTTTATGCTTGAGGTAAGGCCACCCCTTAACTTGGCCTCTTGTTGGCTGGAGTCAGTAGGGAGCCTAGATGCCTTCTGACTGCTCAGAGTAAGCCTATTCCTCTATGGAACTTGATACCTTTGTGAACAGGGCTCAAATGTGTACCCCCAAACACTGCATGTTTCTGATAAGAAGCCTGTTTTTCCTCTACTTCGTTACATAAACTAACAGCTTACTTCCCCGCCCCCCCGCCCACCCCATTTGCATTTAGAACCCTGGTACTGATCTAATTGTGTTCTTTATCTCTTTATTTTAGTCATCACAAGATGTCCAGGTAATCACTTGTCCCCCAAACTCTAATCTGCATATCCTTCCACATACCCCTTTTCTGATCCCATCTTCTATTCCTCCCCAACCGCCTTTCACTGAGTCCTCTGGAATTCATTGTTAGTCATCAGCAAATCTCCTATATCTTCAACTGCTTTTTGGAAAGCTCTTTTCCCTTTTTGCTTTAATTGAAAGCTGTGTCTCTCCTGAGGATACTGCTTCTCCTGCAGCCCTTTCATGTGATGGTTGCTTTCTTTCTTACATCCTTCACATAAATAGGCCTGGAGATGGGGTAGATGCCCTCCTTTCTCTCCCCATTGCTCTTTACAGGCTTTTTTTTTTTTTTTTACCAGCTCAAAACTGCCCAGCCTGGAATCTTATGTCACTAGACTTTATCTCCTTGATACTTTCATTAGTTAATCTATAGTTCACTTTCTCCCATTCCTTAAAGATTTTAGCTCCTGGCTCACTATCATTCCCTCCAATGCTACTCCCATCATATTTTCTGATGATTTTATTATGAGTAAAGATGATCTTTCCAGTAACATTGACTTTTAAGTCCTTCACCTCCACTCTTCTAAATAATATCTGTCCTCCACCCTACCTTTAGACATTGACTTGTATGGTCATACTCCACACCTTGTCTTTAACAATTGCTGTAGCCCATTAGAAATCCCAGTTTTAGGCATTCTACTTTGAGTGCTAATTCTTCTCTCTCTAGCTTACTTTCTTTAGAACCCAATTCCGACAATATATTAACTCCACCAGGGCTTACAGTCCATTGATCCTACCACCATTTTGCTGTCCCTTAAACCCCTCATGTCTTTACTTCTTATCTAGCTTACATGTCATGGGCAATCATTATAATTTCTTCCTGTCATATACCCTTAACTCTTTCTTCACTGTTTCATTTTGTTTTTTACTTACTACTTGGCAAAACCACAGAAAAGATTAAATGTAACTCTCACCCTATTCTATATCAACACCTGTACAGCTGAATATGGCTGGAGGAAAACACATAACTGTGTTGGCTGGTCTCATTTTAAATTCATGATTAGTAATCTCCAGTGAGCCCAACAGTCTTATTTCCCTACTCTAACATTCAGCTGATGACCTTGTTTCCTAAACTATAAATAATTAACCATAAACTGTTAACAGTGCATCTACTCATCTTCTTCTATGCCCACCTACCCTGCCTTCTCTTTTCTTACTTTGGAAAAAATGTTCTTGCTCCTATCACAGACGATCCTCTGTACTGTGCACTAAATCCTGACTCTCCTACTTAAGAATATTTCTCCAAATGTTCTTCCCTCTCTCTCTTGCATCACTTTTCTCCACTCTACTGGATATTTCTTATCAGCATAGATATGCTATTATTTTTTCCAGTATTAAAAAATTCTCAGGGAAACAATAAAAGAAAAGGAAGAATGCCAGCTAATAAATGTGGAAAGAATGATGGAATTAAAAAAAAACTATTTGCAGGGCAGGAATAGAGATGCAGATGTAGAGAACAGACATGTGGACACAGTGAGGAAGCAGGGTGTGATGAATTGGGAGATTAGGATTGACATATATACACTACCATGTGTAAAATAGTTAGCCAGTGGGAACTTGCTGTATAGCACAGGGAGCTCAGCTCGGTGCTCTGTGATGACCTGGATAGGTGGGTGATGGGGGGTGGGAGGGAGGTCCAAGAGGGAGGGGATATATGTATACATATTGCTGATTCACTTCGTGGCACAGCAGAAACTAACACAACATTGTAAAGCAACTATACTCCAATTAAAAAAAAAAGTTAAAAAAAACCCAATTTGTGACCTCCAATGTAATAATTGGTTGAGGCAAATGGCTGCTGAAAACAGTGGCTAAAAGGCTTTGGGGAGAAAGTTGTATGGTGTCAAAGTTTTTACTCTAAAGATAATTTTAAAATGCAAAGAGAAAAATGTACCTTTATAAAAGAAAAATCTGGTGATCAGTATCTTAATAAAATGACCAAACTTCCTATCACTAATAGTGGAATGACCAGGAATTTTGTGCCTTGGTGCTTTGATTTAGGCAAAATCAATTACACAAAATCACCTTTCAAATACTTGCTCCAAAATGTTCAATCTAAATCTAATCAAGCCTACAGATCTTAATGTTACAGAAAGAGGAGGTACAAATTAAATAATAATACAAGGACATAATCAGGCAAATCTAGAATGTGGGATATTCTATAGGACAATTGGCCTATATTTTTCAAAAAGTCAGTGTCATAAAAAATGGCGGTGGAGAAATTAGACTAAAAGAGATGAGAGGCATAACAATCAAATGTATTTGAATTTTCATTGGATCCAAGCTATTCAAAATAACAACTATAAAATATATTTTGGGGCAATTGGATAGCTGGGCTGGTTCCATCATCTCTTAATCCTGAGGGAATTTTCTGGTCCTGATTTTTTTTGACCTTTGAAATGTGGAATGGACAGTATGTAGTTTTGAGTCATAGTTGCTAATACCTAGAAAATGGGAAGAACCTCCTCTATATTTTGTTTCAACATTTATTATAATTTTCTCAGAAAAATACATTTCTGGTTTCCAGGATATCCAAATATATCAAAAGAAGAGCAACAAAACTGAGAGTTTCTCATTTTTTGCCTCCATCTGTCATGTCTCCTGTTATCACTATTAACAACAAATATTGAGCATCTACTATGTGCTTAGCACTGTTTTTCTGCTGAAATAGACCAGTGATCAAAACATCCATTGCCCTCCTGAAGCTTAAATTTTAGGGGAAAAGAAAGAAAATAAACAAATATGCAATATTGTAGATGCTGATAAGTGGTTTGTAGAAGAATAAAGCAGAGAAGTGGAGTAGGGAGTGCCAGAGGATACAGTTTGCATTTTAAATAAAATGATTGGGTAGGCCTTTGCCAAGAAATTGAATTTGAGCAAAGATCTGTAGTTATCAGGGGGAGGAGCATTCCAGGCAGAGGAAACAACATTCAGCAAGGAAACAGTGTGACTGGAATGAAATAAGCAAGAGAAAAAGCATAGTAGGAAACGAAGTCAGAGAAGTAACAGGGAAACTGAACATGTAGGGTTTTATAGGCCCTTTTAAGAATTTTGATTCTTACTCACTGAGATAGGGAGCTCTGGAGATAATTGAGCAAAGAAGTGACTTGATCTGACTTGAGTTTTCACAAGAGTGTTCTGGCTGTTGTAATAAGACTAGGCTAAAAATTGGCAAGGTTGGAAGCAGTAAGACCTGTTAGGAAGCTATTACAGGTATCCAGGTGAGAAATAATGGTGGCTTGTCTTCAGTAAGGGGAGATTGGCATCTCATTTCCTGAAAGGGCATAAATCTTACTAATATGCACCTTGCTAAGCTGGGAAAAAGGAACCTGTAGAGAGGCAAAAGGGTGAGAATATGTGCTCTAGTGAATCACTTTACACTCTCATGGGTTGTTGTGGAAGGGATGCATGAATTTTCCATGGGTAGTTGGTCACTGCAGAAGGTAGCTAGACCTGAGCTGTCTTGCTGATATACCATCTGAGAGGGCTACTCATTAACAGGGATGTAGTTTACTCTTCAAGTGGGTGGAAGTGGTGGAAGATAGTGAACAGGAGGCAGATGGTTCACATTAGGGAGCTGTGCATAGAGTCTTCTGTACCAGTTCCCCAAAATCTCATGCATCCCATTTGATGCCTGATAGAGAATCCATGGTCAGTCAGCATTAGCCAGAAAAATGGTGACAACTAGCAAAGAGGGGATTATAGTCGTGGGCAGTTAAGAAAAGACATTTGTACTTCCTCCAATATTTCCCTTTGAGTACTCCAACACCAGAGAAGTGAGGCATTGAATAGAGAGAGGGAGGAAGAATCCCAGAACTAGACTTTTAATTCCCCTACCCCATGGTTCTGGAAAGGAAGGGGAAGTATAAGTGAAGCCCATTCCTTATTCCCACTTCTCACTGTGAGTCCTGGGGCTGTGAGCCCTGGCCAGCCTGGGGGGTGGAGGTGAGTGGCAGGGGCAGGGAAGGGATTAAATTAAATTGAATATAATATTAAAGTTTTAAACTGGGTTGACATGTAATAGTCGAAAATGACTAAGTATTTCTGAAATATGCCCAGGAGGCAGTAAGGTACCAGAAAAGCAATTTCTGTAGGGTTAAGGAAAGCGGTGATTGGAGAAAATTAGAGCCACTCAGTTCAAAATGCTTAGTAAATCAATTACACACAGAGGATGTACTATATGTAGTTGACTTTATATGTTTTATCACAGTTAATCTTCATTGGCAACCTAGTTTCACACATACACATAGCAAAAAACCCAAAACATACTCAGAGACTTAGAGAGTTTAATGATATGTTCCATCTCACATGCGTAACAAGTGGCATAGCAGGGATTCAAACCCAGGTAGTATGAATTTAGAACCCAAGTTCTTAACAGTCATACTCAGTAGAGTAGTGGAATGGGAATTAAGGATTCCACTGCTGACAAACCATGTAATCCTGGTCTAGTCACTTAACTTTTTGTTCCTTAGTTTCTTTATCTTTAGGACATGGAGAATAAAAATTTCTTTACTCCATTGGGTACATGTCGAATAAAATGAGATGATAAATGGAATATAATTTGCAAAGTAAGGCATTATCATATTATCATGTATGTATTTCTAGAATTCTATAATAAGGTACAGAGGAAGAAAAGGTGTTTAAAGAAATGGGAAGGTTTAATATCCCTCTTCTGTTAACTTTTTCTCAACACCCCTGCCTCCCCCCACCCCCAGTCCTCACTCCCAGTGTTGGAAGATCAGGTAAGAAATCCTTTGCTTTCCTTGTGCGTTTTTTTTTTTAACATCTTTATTGGAGTATAATTGCTTTACAATGGTGTGTTAGTTTCTGCTTTATAACAAAGTGAATCAGTTATACATATACATATGTTCCCATATCTCTTCCTTCTTGCATCTCCCTCCCTCCCACCCTCCCTATCCCACCCCTCTAGGTGGTCACAAAGCACAGAGCTGATCTCCCTGTGCTATGCGGTTGCTTCCCACTAGCTATCTATTTTACGTTTGGTAGTGTATATATGTCCATGCCACTCTCTCACCCTGTCGCATCTTACCCCTCCCCCTCCCCATATCCTCAAGTCCATTCTCTAGGAGGTCTGTGTCTTTATTCCCATCTTGCCACTAGGTTCTTCATGAACTTTTTTTTTTTTCCTTAGATTCCATATATATGTGTTAGCATACTGTATTTGTTTTACTCTTTCTGAATTACCTCACTCTGTATGACAGACTCTAACTCCATCCACCTCACTACAAATAACTCAATTTCGTTTCTTTTTATGGCTGAGTAATATTCCATTGTATATATGTGCCACATCTTCTTTATCCATTCATCTGATGATGGACACTTAGGTTGCTTCCATGTCCTGGCTAGTGTAAATAGAGCTGCAATGAACATTGTGGTACATGACTCTTTTTGAATTATGATTTTCTCAGGGTATATGCCCAGTAGTGGGATTGCTGGGTCGTATGGTAGTTCTACTGTTAGATTTTTAAGGAACCTCCATACTGTTCTCCATAGTGGCTGTATCAATTTACATTCCCACCAACAGTGCAAGAGTGTTCCCTTTTCTGCACACGCTCTCCAGCATTTATTGTTTCTAGATTTTTTGATAATGGCCATTCTGACCGGTGTGAGATGATATCTCATTGTAGTTTTGATTTGCATTTCTCTAATGATTAATGATGTTGAGCATTCTTTCATGTGTTTGTTGGCAATCTGTATATCTTCTTTGGAGAAATGTCTATTTAGATCTTCTGCCCATTTTTGGATTGGGTTGTTGTTTTTTTGTTATTGAGCTGCATGAGCTGCTTGTAAATTTTGGAGATTAATCCTTTGTCAGTTGCTTCATTTGCAAATATTTTCTCCCATTTTGAGGGTTGTCTTTTCGTCTTGTTTATGGTTTCCTTTGCTGTGCAAAAGCTTTTAAGTTTCATTAGGTCCCATTTGTTAATTTTTGTTTTTATTTCCATTTCTCTAGGAGGTGGGTCAAAAAGGATCTTGCTGTGATTTATGTCATAGAGTGTTCTGCCTATGTTTTCCTCTAAGAGTTTGATGGTGTCTGGCCTTACATTTAGGTCTTTAATCCATTTTGAGTTTATTTTTGTGTATGGTGTTAGGGAATGTTCTAATTTCATTCTTTTACATGTAGCTGTCCAGTTTTCCCAGCACCACTTATTGAAGAGGCTGTCTTTTCTCCACTGTATATGCTTGCCTCCTTTATCAAAGATAAGGTGATCATATGTGCGTGGGTTTATCTCTGGGCTTTCTATGCTGTTCCATTGATCTATATTTCTGTTTTTGTGCCAGTACCATACTGTCTTGATTACTGTAGCTTTGTAGTATAGTCTGAAGTCAGGGAGCCTGATTCCTCCAGCTCCATTTTTTGTTCTCAAGATTGCTTTGTCTATTTGGGGTCTTTTGTGTTTCCATACAAATTGTGAAATTTTTTGTTCTAGTTCTGTGAAAAGTGCCATTGGTAGTTTGATAGGGATTGCATTGAATCTGTAGATTGCTTTGGGTAGTAGAGTCATTTTCACAATGTTGATTCTTCCAATCCAAAAACATGATATATCTCTCCATCTATTTGTATCATCTTTAATTTCTTTCATCAGTGTCTTATAATTTTCTGCATACAGGTGTTTTGTCTCCTTAGGTAGGTTTATTCCTAGATCTTTTATTCTTTTTGTTGCAATGGTAAATGGGAGTGTTTTCTTAATTTCACTTTCAGATTTTTCATCATTAGTGTATAGGAATGCAAGAGATTTCTGTGCATTAATTTTGTATCCTGCTACTTTACCAAATTCATTGATTAGCTCTAGTAGTTTTCTGGTACCATCTTTAGGATTCTCTATGTGTAGTATCATGTCATCTGCAAACAGTGACAGCTTTACTTCTTCTTTTCTGATTTGGATTCCTTTTATTTCTTTTTCTTCTCTGATTGCTGTGTCTAACACTTCCAAAACTATGTTGAATAATAGTGGTGAGAGTGGGCAACCTTGTCTTGTTCCTGATCTTAGTGGAAATGGTTTCAGTTTTTCACCATTGAGAACGATGTTGGCTGTGGGTTTGTCATATATGGTATTTATTATGTTGAGGAAAGTTCCCTCTATGCCTACTTTCTGCAGGGTTTTTATCATAAATGGGTGTTGAATTTTGTCGCAAGCTTTCTCTGCATCTATTGAGATGATCATATGGTTTTCTCCTTCAGTTTGTTAATATGGTGCATCACGTTGGCTGATTTACGTATATTGAAGAATCCTTGCATTCCTGGAATAAACCGCACTTGATCATGGTGTATGATCCTTTTAATGTGCTGTTGGATTCTGTTTGGTGTATTTTGTTGAGGATTTTGGCATCTATGTTCATCAGTGATATTGGCCTGTAGTTTTCTTTCTTTGTGACATCTTTGTCTGGTTTTGGTGTCAGGGTGATGGTGGCCTTGTAGAATGAGTTGGGGTGTGTTCCTCCCTCTGCAATATTTTGGAAGAGTTTGAGAAGGATAGGTGTTAGCTCTTCTCTAAATGTTTGATAGATTTCACCTGTGAAGCCATCTGGTCCTGGGCTTTTGTTTGTTGGAAGATTTTTAATCACAGTTTCAATTTCAGTGCTTGTGTTTGGTCTGTTCATATTTTCTATTTCTTCCTGGTTCAGTCTCGGCAGGTTGTGCATTTCTAAGAATCTGTCCATTTCTTCCAGGTTGTCCATTTTATTGGCATAGAGTTGCTTGTAGTAATCTCTCATGATCGTTTGTATTTCTGCAGTGTCAGTGGTTGCTTCTCCTTTTTCATTTCTAATCCTATTGATTTGAGTCTTCTCCCTTTTTCTCTTGATGAGTCTGGCTAATGGTTTATCAATTTTGTTTATCTTCTCAAAGAACCTGCTTTTAGTTCTGTTGACCTTTGCTATTGTTTCCTTCATTTCTTTTTCATTTATTTCTGATCTGATCTTTTTGATTTCTTTCCTTCTGCTAGCTTTGGGATTTTTTTGTTCTTCTTTCTCTAATTGCTTTAGGTGCAAGGTTAGGTTGTTTTTTCGAGATGTTTTCTGTTTCTTGATGTAGGCTTGTATTGCTATAAACTTCCCTCTTAGAACTGCTTTTGTTGCATCCCATAGGTTTTGGGTCGTCGTGTCTCCATTGTCATTTATTTCTAGGTATTTTTTGATTTCCCCTGTGATTTCTTCAGTGATCACTTCGTTATTAAGTAGTGTATTGTGTAGCCTCCATGTGTTTGTATTTTTTACAGATCTTTTCCTGTAATTGATATGTAGTCTCATAACGTTGTGGTTGGGAAAGATACTTGATATGATTTCAATTTTCTTAAATTTACCAAGGCTTGATTTGTGACCCAAGATATGATCTATCCTGGAGAACGTTCCATGAGCACTTGAGAAAAATGTGTATTCTGTTGTTTTTGGGTGGAATGTCCTATAAATATCAATTAAGTCCATCTTGTTTAATGTATCATTTAAAGCTTGTGTTTCCTATTTATTTTCATTTTGGATGATCTGTCCATTGGTGAAAGTGGGGTGTTAAAGTCCCCTACTATGATTGTGTTACTGTCGATTTGCCCTTTTATGGCTCTTAGTATTTGCCTTATGTATTGAGGTGCTCCTATGTTGGGTACATAAATATTTACAATTGTTATATCTTCTTCTTGGATCAATCCCTTGATCATTATATAGTGTCCTTCTTTGTCTCTTGTAATAGTCTTTATTTTAAAGTCTATTTTGTCTGATATGAGAATTGCTACTCCAGCTTTCTTTTGATTTCCATTTGCATGGAATATCTTTTTCCATGCCCTCACTTTCAGTCTGTATGTGTCTCTAGGTCTGAAGTGGGTCTCTTGTAGACAGCATATATATAGGTCTTGTTTTTGTATCCATTCAGCCAGTCTGTGTCTTTTGGTGGGAGCATTTAATCCATTTACATTTAAGGTAATTATCGATATGTATGTTCCTATTCCCATTTTCTTAAATGTTTTGGGTTTGTTATTGTAGGTGTTTTCCTTCTCTTGTGTTTCTTGCCTAGAGAAGTTCCTTTAGCATTTGTTGTAAAGCTGGTTTGGTGGTGCTGAACTCTCTCAGCTTTTGTTTGTCTGTAAAGGTTTTAATTTCTCCATCAAATCTGAATTAGATCCTTGCTGGGTAGAGTAATCTTGCTTGTAGGTTTTTCTCCTTCATCACTTTAAGTATGTCCTGCCACTCCCTTCTGGCTTGCAGAGTTTCTGCTGAAAGATCAGCTGTTAACCTTATGGGAATTCCCTTGTGTGTTATTTGTTGTTTTTCCCTTGCTGCTTTTAATACGTTTTCTTTATGTTTAATTTTTGAGAGTTTGATTAATATGTGTCTTGGCGTGTTTCTACTTGGATTTGTCCTGTATGGGACTCTCTGTGCTTCCAGGATTTGATTAACTATTTCCTTTCCCATATTAGGGAAGTTTTCAACTATAGTCTCTTCAAATATTTTCTCAGTCTCTTTCTTTTTCTCTTCTTCTTCTGGGACCCCTATAATTCGAATGTTGGTGCATTTAATGTTGTCCCAGACAACATGTTGTCCTCAGTTCTTTTCATTCTTTTATCTTTATTCTGCTCTGCAGTAGTTATTTCCACTATTTTATCTTCCAGGTCACTTATCCGTTCTTCTGCCTCAGTTATTCTGCTATTGATCCCGTCTAGAGTATTTTTAATTTCATTTATTGTGTTTTTCATTGTTGCTTGGTTCCTCTTTAGTTCTTCAAGTCCTTGTTAAATGTTTCTTGCATTTTGTCAATTCTATTTCCAAGATTTTGGATCATGTTTACTATCATTATTCTGAATTCTTTTTCAGGTAGACTGCCTATTTCCTCTTTATTTGTTAGGTCTGGTGTGTTTTGATCCTGCTCCTTCATCTGCTTTGTGTTTTTCTGTCTTCTCATTTTGCTTATCTTACTGTGTTTGGGGTCTCCTTTTCACAGGCTGCAGGTTCGTAGTTCCCGTTGTTTTTGGTATCTGTCCCCAATACCTAAGGTTGGTTCAGTGGATTGTGTAGTCTTCCTGGTGGAGGGGAGTAGTGCCTGTGTTCTGGTGGATGAGGCTGGATGTTGTCTTTCTGGTGGGCAGGTCCACGTCTGGTGGTGTGTTTTGGGGTGTCTGTGGCCTTATTATGATTTTAGGCAGCCTCTCTGCTAATGGATGGGACTGTGTTCCTGTCTTTCTAGTTGTTTGGCCTAGGGTGTCCAGCACTGTAGCTTGCTGGTCTTTGAGTGAAGCTGGGTCTTGATATTGAGATGGAGATCTCTGAGAGATTTTCACCATTTGGTTTTACGTGGAGCTGGGAGGTCTCTTATGGACCAGTGTCCTGAAGTTGGCTCTCCCACCTCAGAGGCACAGCCCTGATGCCTGGTTGGAGCCCCAAGAGCCTTTCATCCACACGGCTCAGAATAAAAGAGAGAAAAAATAGAAAGAAAGAAAGAAAGAGGTTAAAATAAAGTAAGATAAAACAAAATAAAGTTATTAACATAAAAATTAATTATTAAGAAAAAAAATTTTTAAAGTAAAAAAAAAAAAAAGAAACGGACGGACAGAACCCTAGGACAAATGGTGAAAGCAATACTATACAGACAAAATATCACACAGTAACATATACATACACACTCACAAAAAGAGGAAACTGGGAAAAAATAATATATCTTGATCCCAAAGTCCACCTCCTCAATTTGGGATTATTCGCTGACTATGCAGGTATTCCACAGATGCAGGGTACATCAAGTTGATTGTGGAGATTTAATTCGCTGCTTCTGAGGCTGCTGGGAGAAATTTCCCTTTCTCTTCTTTGTTTGCACAGCTCCCGGTGTTCAGCTTTGGATTTGGATCCGCCTCTGCATGTAGGTCGCCTGAGGGCGTCTGTTCTTCTCTCACACAGGACGGGGTTAAATGAGCAGCTGATTAGGGGGCTCTGGCTCACTCAGGCCAGGGGGAAGGAGTGGTACGGATGTGGCGCGAGCATGCGGCGGCAGAGGCTGGCGTGACGTTGCAGCAGCCTGAGGTGTGCCGTGCGTTCTCCCGGGGAAGTTGTCCCTGGATCACGGGACCCTGGCAGTAGCGTGTTGCACAGGCTCCCGGGAGGGGCGGTGTGGATCGTGACCTGTGCTTGCACACAGGCTTCTTGGTGGCGGCAGCTGCAGCCTTAGCGTCCCATGCCCGTCTCTGGGGTCCGCGCTGATAGCCGCGGCTCGCGCCCTTCTCTGGAGTTCCTTTAAGCAGCGCTCTTAATCCCCTCTCCTCGCGCACCAGGAAACAAAGAGAGAAGAAAAAGTCTCTTGCCTCTTTGGCAGGTCCAGACTTTTCCCCGGACTCCCTCCCGGCTAGCTGTGGTGCACTAACCCCTTCAGGGTGTGTTCACTCCTTGTGGGTTTAAGTCAGCCAACTGAAGATAGTAAATGACATAGAACGAGAGTGCTGGGATGCTTCATGAACCTAACAACATTCCTGCTCCCTTTGAGATTTCCTTAAGAGTGGCTATCTTTGAGCTCTCAATATTTAATAGGTCCCAAGCTTCTCATTCTCTTTGTATGCAGCTAATTGGGTCATAAGTTGTCCATACTTATTGACCATTAGTGATCCGTTCACTCTCAGTACTGGGCTGGTTGGGTTTTGCAAGTGATTGCATTAATTGAGCCAACTCATCAACTAAGGATGAGGAAGAAAGATTTCCTGGCTTTTTCTCTCCTAATTTTAGTCTGATGGAATAGTCTTCAATGTGTTCCAGGTCCTCTTGGTTAGCAGGGTGAAGTAGAATGCAGTCTCTCTGGTAAAGGCAATCTGAAATTATAGTGGAGCTGTTGGAATTTCACCTAATTGAGCCAATTTTTCTCAGAGAATGCTCAGTTAGTTTTGCTTTGTTGCTTAGCTGGACACTGCAGCCCTCATTAGCACTAGTCATATTCCTTGTAAACGTGGGTCACTTGTCACCAGGGGCTTCTGAATAAAAGAGTATGGCTATCTCTTTGCAAATCCATCCTTCCCTGTAATAACTGACAGAGCATGTTCTAGTATTGGTAGGCCAGGATGTCATTATTGTCTATAAAAGGACAGAACGTTCTGACAAAATGCTTAGTATGGGATGAACAATTCTTAATAAGTTGGAATGAATTAACCACATTCATTTTATAATGTCATAGCCTTGATTTCCTCCCCGTTTTTTACTTAGTTTTCTCCTTTAGTTTGATTTAGTTAAATTCCAGTTTTCTATAACATTTACTTTATCTTTGTAAAAGTACTTATATTTGGTATAAATCCATGATTGCCTGGTTCTGGAATTCATGTACTCAATATAATCATTATTACTTTTTGCTTCCATTCTAGGATCATTTTCTGTTTTCCTGGATTATATTCTGTGAAATTTTCGTTAGTAAATATCTGTTGGTCATGAACCCTTTCAGTTTTGTTTGTCTGAAAATCTTTAACTTGTCTGAAGATCATTTTCTGGATACACAACTCTAGGCTAACAGTTATTTTACCTCAGTACTTTTAAGGTATTACTGCACTATTCTCTAGTTTTTATTATTACTCTTGTATAGTTCACTGTCCATCTATTTTTTAATTTTTGTGTGTGTGTACATTCTGCCTTTTCTCTCTGACAGCTTAATTTTTTTCATTGTCTTTGCTATTCTGCAGTTTCACTGTGATAAACTGTGGTTAGATTTCATCTTACTTGAAATTCATTGTGCTTTCTGTATCTGAGGATTCATTTATGTAACAATTTTGGAATATTGTCTCTTTGAATACTGCCTCTCCCTCATTCTTTTTTCTTTCTGTAATACAGTAGATGTATATTAGATGTCTCTATCTTCTGTGTTTCTTAACCTTTCATATTTTCCACCTTTTGTTTCTGCTGTATTCTGTGCTACTACTTCAGCTATTTTCTAGTTTACTGATTTTATCTTCAGCTATACCTGTTCTGTTTTTATACTGTTGGTTGATTTATTTTTGCAATTTTAATTATATATTGTTATTTCTAGATGTTCTGTTTGGTTCTTTCTGATCATTAAAAACGTCTCTTGTTCCTTATTGATACTTTTGATACCCTCTTAAAAATTAAACTTACTTTGTAATGTGTATCTGGTAAGCTCATTTCTGAAATCTTTTTGAGTATGATTTTGCAATGTTTGTACATATGTGCATGCACATTTGTGCTGGATTTTGACCCTAGTTTCTTCCTTTCTTGTATTTCTATAATTGTTGGTTGTGAGTCCATGTTAAATAGAACTGTATTTGGGGAAATTTGCTGATACCTATGATCGAAGTGCTTTCCTGTAGAGAGGGCTTTGATTTGCTTTTATCAGATACTTGGGTTTTCTATTAACCCACTACAATTTAAAATACATTTTCAAGTTGGGGTTTTTCAGGCAAGAGATAGTGGAAATTCAGACTGCACTTCCATCCGAGATCTTTGTTGTTGTTAGATTCTCAGAGAAGATACTTTTCTACCTCTACCCTGCATTAAGATTGAGACTGGAAGGTATGCAGGGTGTCTGCCTCTGTGGGGGGGCTTTTCTCTAGTTCATGTTTTTTTTGCAGAGGATGTACTCTTTCACAGTCCTAGCTTTGTTCAGGAGTTCCTTATCAGACTCCTGCCTTTGAGCACCCTAATTGTCTTCCATGCTCTTCACCATGTATAGCCATGGAAACAGGGGCTCAAGACCAAGAGGAATCAGCATATGCCTTCACAGCATCTGGGACTTCAGTTTTTTCTTATTTACCTCTTTAGTAAGGCCTGTGAAGATTGCTTTACTTTCTTTTCAATTCATATATATATAAATTACATATATATATGTAATTTTACCAGACTTTTAGTTGTTTTATAGCAAGAAGGTTTTTTAGGATACACGCTATTAATTTTATAAATGAACATGCAAGCCAATATTGTCAAATATACAAGTATTTACTCTGTGAGGAATGTAAAATGAGACTAAACCTTCTTTCTATATGGAGTTTTCCAATTTAAGTGGGAAGGAATTAGAAATAGCAAATATTCAGAAGAAGTCATATAATGGAATACTGAATTTGGCACTAAATGCCAAGAGGAAGTTCATTGTGAGTTGAAGAAGTCAGAAATGACTTCTTGTAAGAAATTGTTTTTAAAGAATTTGGACAGGCAGAAAAGAGGGAGCTTCCATTTTATAAAAATATAAACAAAGATAAATGTATCACATATGCCACATGAAACATTGGGAAATAACATCTTAGTGTTTTACTCGAAGACTAGAGAGAACATAGAGTTGTATTAGTTTTTATTCATTTTGAGACAGTATAGCTAAAAGACTTCTGTGTCATTATTATAGAAATGACTAAGTATCATCTTTTTTAAATATATGAAGTACTGTCAAGAAATTAGATTATATATCTGTTTATATGTGTGCATCTGATTAGATCTGGAGTGAAGTATAAAAAATAATTTTAAAAATCCTTACTATTTTATATGGCTGCCTCTATTAGTAGAGAGAACTGGATATATTATCAAAAAAGCCAAATTGTTTATCCTTAATAAAAAGAAAAATCTCACCTTAGATATTTTAAAATCCAGTCAGATATTTTAAGAAAATTTCTCAGTATATGTTTACTTGAATTTCCCACAATGGCCAAGCTGATTGGCTTTAAGGAAATCCAGTTAGCATTTATTTAAAAATATCATTTCAAAGTTAGTGTTATTATACAAATTTTTAGAAAATACATGCAAAAAGAAGAAAAATAATTCTGTGATGTAATTACATACATGGGATAATCAATGATAGCATTTTGGTTAATATCCTTCTAGTTCTTTTTTAAAATTGGTATAATAACCCTTACATTACATATTTTTTATGTTACAAATCATTTCCAGTTTTGTACATATATTTTAATCTTGTTCTGTTTTATAATCCTTATTATTTACCATTAAGGTTTATAATCTTTATATAGTCAAATCTTGCATCATTTCCATTATAGTTTGTGGCTTTTAGGGCATGTTAGAACTATATTAAATTATATTTATATATAATAAAGTCATATTATACATTTAAAATATTTAAAAAGGAAATCATACTGTAAAAATTGTTTAATAACTTATTTTACACTTAATGTATTGTGAACACTTTCCATTACATTTAATATTGTTCATTAATATTTTTATTGGTTGTATAAAATAATTTTGCACAGATGCACCATAGTTGTTTATACGAGTCCTCAGTTTCTGATAGTTAGGTTGTTCCTAATTTTTGACTTATGAAGAATACTCTAAGGAACTTCCATATAGCTTGATCTTTGAATGTATCAAAATAATTTCCTTCGGAGAACCTCTGTAAAATATGATTAATATATCAAACAGTATGCGTTTAAGGTTTTAATATCTATTGCCAAATTACCCTCAGGGAAGACTGTACTGTTTATACACTCCCCACCAATGTCTAAGACTGCCCATTTTCTCATATATTCAAGAACACTGGAAGTTTTAATAATATAAAAAATACTTGAGTCATTTGGGAAGTGGAAGATTGTAATTTATTCTTTTTTTTTAATTTATTTTGCTTTTCTTTTTTTTTTAAATATTTATTTATTTATTTATTTATTTATGGCTGTGTTGGGTCTTCGTTTCTGTGCAAGGGCTTTTCTCTAGTTGCGGCGAGTGGGGGCCACTCTTCATCGCAGTGCGCGGGCCTCTCACTGTCGCGGCCTCTCTTGTTGCGGAGCATAGGCTCCAGACGCGCCGGCTCAGTAGTTGTGGCTCACAGGCCTAGCTGTTCTGCGGCATGTGGAATCTTCCCAGACCAGGGCTCGAACCCGTGTCCCCTGCATTGGCAGGCAGATTCTCAACCACTGCACCACCAGGGAAGCCCGTAATTTATTCTTAAATTTGTCCCTCATATGACTTCTAATGAGATGAGATATTTGAAAATCTTCATTGATCTTTTGTATTTGTATTCATTTTTTAAAAATGTATTTATTTATTTATTTATTTATTTTTGGCTGCGTTGGGTCTTCGTTGCTGCGTGTGGGCTTTCTCTAGTTGCGGCACACGAGCTTCTCATTGCGGTGACTTGTCTTGTTGTGGAGCACAGGCTCTAGGCCTATGGGCTTCAGGAGTTGTGGCATGCAGGCTCAATAGTTGTGGCTCACAGGCTCTAGAGTGCAGGCTCAGTAGTTGTGGCGCACAGGCTTAGTTGCTCCATGGCACGTGGTATCTTCCCGAACCAGGGCTCGAACCCATGTCCCCTGCATTGGCAGGCTGATTCTTAACCACTGCGCCACCAAGGAAGCCCCGTATTTGTATTTTTAAAATCCCTGTTTCAGTCCTGTTGAAGAGCTTATTTTATTTCCTTTACTTAGTCTCAAATGGGGATGCTAATAATCAGTGAAGAGACTAAAATGTTAGAAGAAGCTATGGAACTGAATAATCCAAAAACTAGGTTCCTGAATTTATGTATTATTCAATACATATTTATTGAGTACTTTCTATTTGCCTGGCATTTTTCTAGCTACTGGGGAAGACAAAATTTCTGCCCCTCTCTCCAAAAAAAATTATAGAATTAAGTAACATAAGATCTCTTAATGGTAAGTGCTAGGAAGAAAAATAAAGCAAGTTAGAAGATAAAGAGTGATGAGTACCCTAGCTGTTTTATTTAGGGTAGTCAAAGGAGGTCCCTATGAGGAAGTGACATCTGAGCACAGACTTGAGTGAATTTAGGAAGCAAGGCATGTGACTGTCTGGGGGAAGAGTATTCCAGGCAGAGGCAACAAGTACAAAAGTCCACCGTATTTTAAAGATTATTAAAATCAGTTTACTTCAGTTATTCACCAAGATATAGCTCTTTTCCCTCTTGAATCCATCTCTGTAGCTTTTCTTCCTAGTCAGCTTAGTTTTAAAACTAATGAGTGGAGATGAAAATCAGCCAACTCTTCCTAACCAAACTTGCATGATAATTAGAATTTTAAGAAAATACATAGGGCAATAACTGTTTTAAGTTAAATTTAGTATAATGGTGATAGTTTTACTTACTTCATTTTGAGTATCATGTAATTACCAGGAAATGGTTTCTGTAGAAGTGCTGAGTGATCAAGAACAGCTTACTGCTTTATAAACTTACAAGTGATGGAAATTATTTCTTTTAATAAAAAAAGAAAAATGGAGGATGTATCATGGGCTATAAAAAGAGGCTAATAAGAGCTA
The DNA here is from genome assembly GCF_965194825.1 of Balaenoptera physalus. Taxonomy (NCBI): domain Eukaryota; kingdom Metazoa; phylum Chordata; class Mammalia; order Artiodactyla; family Balaenopteridae; genus Balaenoptera; species Balaenoptera physalus. Next base: position 106,516,452 of record NC_138903.1, read on the forward strand.
GGGCACAATCACAATTTATTCTTCAGAATAGTTTTGTATCTAAGAAAATGGCTGACAAGTGGGGCATATGGCAGACCAAGAACAGAAGCATATTGATTTCAGGGAAGATTTTATAGAAAATATCATCACTCAAATGAGTCAGAAAGTGTGCTATGGTGTTAATTTCACACTGGATGGCAGATGGAAGTGTGCTTCCATATAAAGTGCAGTCTTTGGTTTGAATTTCAGGGTGTTAATGGGCTGCCCTTTTTCCATCTGATTCTGTTCATAAGGAGATCCATGCTCAATATTTGTAATAATCCATTATTCTGTAACTTTCAACTCTTGTGTTCTTATCCTGTTCCATTTTTTACCTGTGTGGTTTTGAAATGTTTTAGCTTTCTGCACATTTTCTCTTCATTAAGTCTAAAAAATCCTTAAGGACAGGAACACATATACTCAGATCAACAACTATAGCACTGTTTTGTTAGGCCCTCTAAAGTATATGATATAAGACTGTTCCCTTAACAAGTAATACTCATGCTAAACAAATGAAAGAATGAGTAGTTAGTGGCAAACTCGGAGATTTTTCTTGGAGACCACTAATAATTGAATAGCAGTACATATTGATAAGTATGTTGAGGAGTCACTCCTGCAAAATGGAAAAAAAAAAGCACAGATTTTAAAGCCAGTGATTTTAGTTCAAATCCAGTCACTATTATTTGATAGCTTTATACCTGAACCCTTATAATTAGTTAAGATTCATTTAACTTCAGGGAAAAAGCCAACTTCAAAAGTAGTTTAGGTAAAAAGAGAATTTATTGCCTTATATATGTGAGAAATTCAGTGATAGGGTTTGCTTTAGGCATAGTCTCATCTGGAAGTTCAAATGCAGAAATCCAGAATGTCTCTCTGTTCCTCCTTCCACTCTTCCAATCCTCCACCATGATTTAGTGACTGTGTCCCTTTTGGATGGCTTTATTCTCCAGCTGACATTCTCCATGGGGTTGCTGGTTCTAAGCCTCTAAGTTTATGACATGAGTTAGCAGTTCCAGTGGAAGAGTGTTCTCATTGCCAAAACTCTCATAAAATGTCCTGGAATTAAGTCTCATTGGGCCAAATACCTATCCGTGAACCAATCTCTGAGACTAGAGGGATGGAATATGCCAGTTAGCCAAGCCTGGGTCACATGCTCATGCCTGGAGCTGAGGGTGGAGTGGTGTCAGTCTACCAGAAATGTATGGTTAGAGAGTGGGGAAATAATGGTCCTCCATAGAATAGGAGTCCTATTGTCAAAAGGAGAATGAGTCCAGATCAGGCAGAAACAGTAGATGCCAACTTTAATAGATTTCTTGGCACAAAACTTACAGCAGGTGCTCAGATGTTTTGGAAATGACTGAATCTTTGGGAGCCTTGTTCTTTTTTTGTTCTGTTTTGTTTTTAAAATCTGATAAACTATGGTAATCTGTTATCCTTTTGCCTTTATAAACTTGTAAGGATTAAATAGAATGATGTATAAAATGTTAAGCACAGTCTCTTACACATTTTTCTTGATATTATATGGATTTTACATCACCTTGGATTTAAAAGAATGGTAACTAAGCAAAATATCAAGCCCTGATGGCTAATTATTTTTACATTTAAAGTCTTACATGAAAATAATGCAATTTTAAGAAGTAGTTTATTCTTCCATAGTTGATTCAGACTTGCTCAAATGACCAACTTCCTTGATTCATGAATGCAGCACGTAATTTTATTTTATTTTTTTATTATTTATGTATTTGGCTGTGCCAGGTCTTAGTTGCTGCATGCAGGATCTTTGTTGCAGCACATGGGTTCTTTAGTTGCGGTATGCAGGTTCTTTAGTTGCAGCATGCGGGATCTAGTTCCCTGACCAGGGATTGAACCCGGGCCCCCTGCCTTGGGAGCGTGGAGTCTTAACCACTGGACTACCACGGAGTCCTGCAGCACGTAATTTTAAATTCAGTGTATTCTTTATAGAAGGCCTTATTTTTCAGAGGTACACCTGTATATCCTTTCTCCAAAGTCCTTCATTTATTTCATTTAATGAAAATCTATTAAAAGAAAACTCCATATGGACTGCTACCAAGGGCTTCAGTGGATGTTCCTGATGCTATACTTTATAATTGTGATGTTGCAATGAATGTTCAAATAACTTGTCAAAGAAATATGCCCATGCTGATGACCTTGTTTCAGTGCTCATGCCTAACCATTCGATGTCAGAGCATCTCCTCAGAATAAATGTAGCCTGCCATATGTACCTAACTTAAACAGGCTCATTGTTTTACCCTTTGGATTGATGTAAATATAGAATACTGCTGTCTTCTATGAACTACATTTATGAGTGTGTTATCTGTATCTTTTTTATGTAGCTACTGAGTGAAAATGCCATTATTGATCTGTTTTCAGTAAGGCATGAGCTTGGAGTTGTTACTTCAGGCTTGAGGTTAAGCTTTGTCAATCTATTTTTTGTACTCTTTTGCCCAGTATTCCTTTTAACCAAGGGAATATATCTGTGAGACGGATGATGGAGTTAAAATCTAGGCTGTGGTCATGTAAGAAATTGAAGAATAATATGCCCAAGTAAGATTTAGACTTTTAAAAATGGACTCATGTACACTGTTCTATAACCAGCTAACCTAACCACAGACTTTGGATACTACAGATCTTCTTACATGTCCTTTTGCTAACATACGAGTGAAAATGAATGAGCTCTATAAAGAAAGGCAAAAAACAAGTATACTTTACATGCTAATGGGACTGTGAGTTGTGGTTGGCTCAACTAAAAGATATGCTACTTTCATTCTTGGCAGTTATCACACTCTAATATATTCCATATTTCAATGATTTAATTTTTATTATCTGTCACCCTCACCAGAATTCCAGCTTCATGAAATCACAGTTTTGTCTGTGTAATTCACAACTGATTCCTCAACCCCTGAAATAGTGCCTGACACATAATAGATGTTCAATGAATATTTTCTGAATGAATTCTAATTGACTGTTATGTGCCAATACTCAGGTTGGGGGGAGGGCATCCATGGAGAGATGCCCAAGTAGGGCTGGGTTGGGCTGATACTTGTAATATAGGTCCCTGCCAGAGATAAAAATATGCACATTGTCTTCAAAGCAATTGTAGATAAAGGTACAAGATTGAAATATGTTTCTATAAACCTTACATAGATGATTGACTAATACTGATGGGATAGAGCTATTACCACTGATCCCCATCTCCTTGAAATGTCACCTTTTTCCTGCTTTAGGAAATGTCTTTTCAACGCTCATCCTCTCAAAAGTACATAGTGAAGTTTCTAGAGTGTATTTGACAATGTGATGACATCATCGTTCTGTCAGCTGATAGAAAGTGTGCTTATGTATTCAAGTATTCTAGTGTTTGTAAAATTTGTTATAATTTTAATTACCATGAATATGGATAGATGTAGGCCATGTAAGCAAAAGCTCTTTGGGGTCTTCAATAATTCTAAGAGTATAAGGGGCTTCTAAGCTCAGCATGTCTGAGAACTGCTGCCATATAGCTTGTAATACCTCTACTTCTGCATTGCCCTCTATCCCTCCCCTCCTTTCTACTTTCCAGTTTTACTGAAATATTAGAAATTATCTAAGCTTGCCTTAATTTGTATTAAGTTGCCAGTTGAGCATGTACATGGCTTTTCTTCTGCTTAGAATGTCCTTCTTTCCCTTCTTTACTTGAATAACTTCTAATGATTCTTAAAATTATAAGAATTTCAGTTCAAACCGTAGCTCCTCTATGAAACTCTGTAAGAATTACCCTGACAGACATAAGTACCCTATCCATTATGGCAATATAGCACCATTTGCATTAATCAATAATAGCATGTGTGATGCTTTGAAAATGACTTTTAATCAAAAGGGCAGAATAGGAATTTTCTACCATTTTCCCCAAAGAACATCAATTTTGACAATCACCTTATAGATGAGAGTGTCTTTGTGGAAGTCTGGGACTTGAGTGGAGAAGTTCTAGCACACCATTGGAGCAAAAACAATCTGAGATTGGACACACTGAATAGGGTAAGAGGAACAGTTTTACTTTACCTGCATCACCCCTCCCCAAAGGCAGCATAGCTCAGTGCCAAGGGAGACTTTCTTGATCCATGATTCTCCCATAGGGGAAAGTGAAAGCATGTGAGTGAGCTCCCAGCTTCTCCAGCTGTGCAAGATGCTGCCAAAGAGAGCCACTTCTTCTCACCCCATCCAGAATAATGAGGGTGTGCTGCATGACTGAGGGATGGGGAGCAGCTGGGAAAACAGGTAGAGATCTGGGACGGCATCAAAGGGATGCAGATCCCACTAATCACTTGGCAGATTCCATCAGGGAGCCTGTCCATTTGCCACTGGGGACACCTAGCCTACCTATCTCCCCAACTGGCCCATGGGCACCCCTAGTGCTTTGTGCACCTTACTCACACACCCTACTTGGCCTTGTGGCTGGTTCCTTGTGCAAGTCCCTAAAGGCGGCAAGACTGAGCCTTACTGATGGCTAGTGAACACATCAGAAAGCCAGCCCAACTTTGTGGGAATGGGAGAACGTACACAAACTTGAGCATCCATCACTGCCCTAGGGAAAGCAAATAGGAGGCTGTCAGCACCTGGTCTGGCTTTGCAGAATTGAGAGAAGGTGTACAATCTTTAGAATTCCTCCAAGAGGGAACAAGAAGTATGGAGCAGGAGTATCCATAGACAAAGTCTGAGAAAGCCTCAGAATTCTGAACAAGGCTGACTTAAGGTACATTGTCAAACCTTTAGGTAGCCTAAGAAGAAAAGCAGACTCAAATAATCAGAAATGAAAGTGGAAACATTACAACTGATATCACAGAACTACAAAGAATCGTAAGAAACTGCTATAAACAATTATATGCCAACAAATTGGATAACCTAGAAGAGATGAATGCATTCCTAGAAATATACAACCTACTAAGACTGAATCCTGAAGAAACAGAAAAATCTGAGTAGACTAATAATGAGTATGGAGATAGAATCAGTAATCAAATAACATCCAACAAAGAAAAGCCCAAGACCACATGGTTTCATTGGTGTATTTCAGCAAACATTTAAAGAAGAATAAACACCAAACCTTCTCAAATGCTTCCCAAAAAAATTGAAGAGGAGAGAGTACTCTGAAACTCATTTTACAAGGCCCACATTACCCTGATGCCAAAGCTAGATAAGAGTACTACATAAAAAGAAAACTGCAAGCTAATAACCCTGATGAATACAGATGGAAAAATTCTTAACCAAATACTGTCAAACTAAATTCAACAGCACATTGGAAGATAATACAACATAATCAAGTGGGATTTATCCCAGGGATGCAAGTATGGTTTAATACATGCAAATCAATAAACACCACAACAATAGAATGAAAGATAAAAATCATATGATCATCTAAATAGGTACAGAAAAAGCATTTGATAAAATTCAGCATCCTTTCATGATAAAAATTCTCAACAAACTGGGTATAGAAGGAATGTACATAGTAAAGTCCACATATGACAAGTCCAAAGCTAACATCATGCTCAACTGTGAAAGGTTGCAAGCTTTTCCTGTAAGACCAGGAAGAAGACAAGGATGCCCACTCTTGCCACTTCTATTCAACATGGTACTGGAAGTCTTAGCTAGAGCACTTACGCAAGAAAAAAAATTGAAAGCTCCCAAATCAGAAAGCAAGAAGCAAGTATCTCTGTTTGAAAATTATCTCTGTAGATGACATGACTTTGTATATAGAAAATTGTAAAGACTCTACCAAAAATTATTATAATGCATGAATTCAGTAAAGTTGCAAGATACAAAATAAAAATACAAAAATCAATTGTTCCTATACACTAATAGCAAACTATCTGGGAAAAAAAACAATTCTATTTATTTTTTTTTCTAGTTCTCCCCAGCATACTTTATTGTAGGGGTTCTGATTTAATCACGCAATATGATATTTTTTTTACATCTTTATTGGAGTATAATTGCTTTACAATGTTTTGTTAGTTTCTGCTGTACAACAAAGTGAATCAGCTATATGTATACATATATCCCCATATCCCCTCCCTCTTGAGCCTCCCTCCCACCCTCCCTATCCCACCCTTCCACGTGATCACAAAGCACAGAGCTGATCTCCCTGTGCTATGCAGCAGCTTCCCACTAGCCATCCATTTTACATTTGGTAGTGTATATATGTCAGTGCTACTTTCTCACTTCGTCCCAGCTTACCCTTGCCCCCATGTCCTCAAGTTTGTTCTCTATACCTGCATCTTTATTCCTGCCCTGCCACTAGGTTGATCAGTACCGTTTTTTTAGATTCTATATATATTTGTTAGCATACGGTATTTGTTTTTCTCTTTCTGACTTACTTCACTCTGTATGACAGACTCTAGGTCCATCCACCTCACTATGAATAACTCAATTGCATTCCTTTTTATGGCTAGGTAATATTCCATTGTATATATATGCCACTTCTTCTTTATCCATTCATCTGTTGATGGACACTTAGGTTGCTTCCATGTCCTGGCTATTGTAAACAGTGCTGCAATGAACATTGTGGTACATGTCTCTTCTTGAATTATGGTTTTCTCAGGGTATATAGCCAGTAATGGGATTGCTAGATCGTATGGTAGTTCTATTTTTATTTTTTTAAGGAACCTCCATACTGTTCTCCATAGTGGCTATGTCAATTTACATTCCCACCAACAGTGCAGGATGGTTTCCTTTTCTCCATGCCCTCTTCAGCATTTATTGACTGTAGATTGTTTTGATGATGGCCATTCTGACTGGTGTGAGGTGATACCTCGTTGTGGTTTTGATTTGCATTTCTCTAATGATTAATGATGTTGAGCATCTTTTCACATGTTTGTTGACAATCTGTATGTTTTCTTTGGAGAAGTGTCTATTTAGGCCTTCTGCCTACTTTTGGATTGGGTTCTTTTTTTGATATTGAGCTTCATGAGCTGCTTGTATATTTTGGAGATTAACCCTTTGTCAGTTGCTTTGTTTGCAAATATTTTCTCCCATTCTGAGGGTTGTCTTTTTGTCTTGTTTATGGTTTCCTTTGCTGTGCAAAAGCTTTTAAGTTTCATTAGGTCCCATTTTTCTATTTTTCTTTTTAATTCCTTTACTCTAGGAGGTGGGTCAAAGAGGATCGTGCTGTGATTCATGTCATACAGTGTTCTGCCTGTGTTTTCCTCTAAGAGTTTTATAGTGTCTGGCCATACATTTCGGTCTGTAATCCATTTTGAGTTTATTTTTGTGTGTAGTGTTAGGGCGTGTTCTAATTTCATTCTTTTACCTGTAGCTGTCCAGTTTTCTCAGCACGACATATTGAAGAGGCTGTCTTTTCTGCATTGTATATTCTTACCTCCTTTGTCAAAGATAAGGTGACCATATGTGCATGGGTTTACCTCTGGGCTTTCTATCCTGTTCCATTGATCTATATTTCTGTTTCTGTGCCAGTACCACACTGTCTTGATTACTGTAGCTTTGTAGTATAGTCTGAAGTCCGGGAGCCTGATTCCTCCAGCTCCGTTTTTCTTGCTCAAGATTGCTTTGGCTATTCGGTGTCTTTTGTGTTTCCATACAAATTGTAAAATATCTTGTTCTAAGTGTGTGAAAAATGCCATTGGTAGTTTGATATAGATTGCATTGAATCTGTAGATTGCTTTGGGTAGTAGAGTCATTTTCACAGTGTTGATTCTTCCAATCCAAGAACATGGTGTATCTCTCCATCTTTTTGCATCGTCTACGATTTCTTTCATCTCTGTCTTATAGTTTTCTGCATACAGGCCTTTTGCCTCCTTAGGTAGATTTATTCCTAGGTATTTTATTCTTTTTTTGCCATGGTAAATGGGAGTGTTTCCTTAATTTCTCTTTCAGATTTTTCATCATTAGTGTATAGGAATGCAAGAGATGTCTCTGCATTAATTTTGTATCCTGCTATTATAACAGATTCATCGATTAGTTCTAGTAGGTTTCTGATGGTATCTTTAGGATTTTCTGTATATATTATCATGTAATCTGCAAACAGTGACAGTTTTACTTCTTCTCTTCCAATTTTTATTCCTTTTATTTCTTTTTCTTCTCTGATTGCCATGGCTAAAACTTCCAAAACTATTTTGAATAATAGTGGTGAGAGTGGGCAGCCTTGTCTTGTTCCTGATCTTAGAGGAAATGCTTTCAGTTTTTCACCATTGAGAATGATGTTGGCTGTGGGTTTGTCATATACAGCCTTTATTATGTTGAGGTAAGTTCCCTCTATGCCCACTTTGTGAAGAGTTTTCATCATAAATAGGTGGTGAGTTTTGTTAAAAGCTTTTTCTGCATCTATTGAGATTATCATATGGTTTTTCTCCTTCAATTTGTTAATATGGTGTATCACATTGATTGATTTGCATATATTGAAGCATCCTTGCATCCCTGGGATAAAACCCACTTGATCATGGTGTATGATCCTTTTTAATGTGCTGTTGGATTCTGTTTGCTAGTATTTTGTTGCGGATTTTTGCATCTATATTCATCAGTAATATTGGTCTGTAGTTTTTTTTGTGTGACATCTTTGTCTGGTTTTGGTATCAGGGTGATGGTGGCCTTGTAGAATGCGTTTGAGAGTGTTCCTCCCTCTTATGTTTTGGAAGAGTTTGAGAAGGATAGGTATTAGCTCTTGTCTAAAAGTTTGATAGAATTCGCCTGTGAAGCCATCTGGCCCCTGGGCTTTTGTTTCTTGGAAGATTTTAAATCACAGTTTCAATTTTAGTGCTTCTGATTGGTCTGTTCATATTTTCTATTTCTTCCTGGTTCAGTCTCAGAAGGTTGTGCTTTTCTAAGGATTTGTCCATTTCTTCCAGGTTGTCCATTTTATTGGCATATAGTGCTTGTAGTGATCTCTCATGATCCTTTGTATTTCTCCTATGTCAGTTGTTACTTCTCCTTTTTCCTTTCTAATTCTGTTGTTTTGAGTGTTCTCCCTCTTTTTACTGATGAGTCTGGCTAATGGTTTATCAATTTTGTTTATCTTCTCAAAGAACCACCTTTTAGTTTTATTGATCTTTGCTTTTGTTTCCTTCATTTCTTTTTCATTTATTTCTGATCTGATCTTTATGATTTGTGTCCTTCTGCTAACTTTGGCTTTTTTTCGTTTTTCTTTCTCTAATTGCTTTAGGTGTAAGGTTAGGTTGTTTATTTGAGATATTTCTTGTTTCTTGATGTAGGATTGTATTGCTATAAACTTCCCTTTTAGAACTGTTTTTGCTGCATCCCATAGGTTTTGGGCTGTCATGTTTTCATTGTCATTTTTTTCTAGGTATTTTTTGATTTCCTCTTTGACTTCTTCAGTGATCTCTTGGTTGTTTAATAGTGTATTGTTTAGCCTCCATTTGTTTGTATTTTTAACAGTTTTCTTCCTGTAATTGATATCTAGTCTCATAGTGTTGTGGTCAGAAAACATGCTTGACACAATTTCAATTTTCTTAAATTTACTGATGCTTGATTTGTGACCCAAGATGTGATGTATTCTGGAGAATCTTCTGTGTGCACTTGAGAAGAAAGTGTATTCTGTTGTTTTTGGATGGCCTGTCCTATAAATATCAATTAAGTCTATCTGGTCTAATGTGTCATTTAAAGCTTCTGTTTCCTTATTTATTTTCTGTTTGGATGATCTGTCCATTGGTGTAAGTGGGATGTTAAAGTCCCCTACTATTTTTGTGTTACTGTCGATTTCCCCTTTTATGGCTGTTAACATTTGCCTTATATGTTGAGGTGCTCCTGTGTTGGGTGCATAGATATTTACAATTGTTTTATCTTCTTCTTGGATTGATCCGTTGATCATTATGTAGTGTCTTTCCTTGTGTCTTGTAATAGTCTTTATTTTAAAGTCTATTTTGTCTGATACGAGTATTGCGACTCCAGCTTTCTTTTGTTTTCCATTTGCATAGAATGTCTTTTTCTGTCCCCTCACTTTCAGTCTGTATGTGTCCTTAGGTCTGAAGCGGATCTCTTGTAGACAGCATATGTATGGGTCTGGTTTTTGTTTCCATTCAGTGAGCCTGTGGCTTTTGGTTGGAGCATTTAATCCATTTACATTTAAGGTAGTTATTGATTTATATGTTCCTGTTACCATTTTCTTAATTGTTTTTGGTTTGTTTTTATAGGTCATTTTCTTCTCTTGTGTTTCCTGCCTAGAGAAGTTCCTTTAGCATTTGTTGGCAAGCTGGTTTGGTCGTGCTGAATCCTCTTAGCTTTTGCATGTCTGTTAAGCTTTTGATTTCTCTGTCAAATATGAATGAGATCCTTACTGGGTAGAGTAATCTTGGTTGTAGGTTTTTCCCTTTCATCACTTTAAATATATCCTGCCACTCCCTTCTGGCCTGCAAAGTTTCTGCTGAAAGATCAGCTGTTAACCATATGGTGATTCCCTTGTATGTTATTTGTTGCTTTTTACTTGCTGCTTTTAGTATATATATAGATATTTTTAAATTTTTGTTTGATTCATATATGTCTCAGCATGTTTCTCCTTGGGTTTATCCTCTTTGGGACTCGCTGGACTGCCTGGACTTGATTGACTATTTCCTTTCCCATGTGAGGGAAGTTTTTTGAGTATAATCTCTTCAAGTATTTGTTCAGACCCTTTCTTTTTTTCTTCTTCTTCTGCGACACCTATAATTCGAACGTTGGTGTGTTTATTGTTGTCCCAGAGGTCTCTGGGACTGTCCTCTATTCTTTTCATACTTTTTTCTTTATTCTTCTCTGTGGCAGTCATTTCCACCATTCTGTCTTCCAGGTCACTTATCTGTTCCTCTGCATCAGTTATTCTGCTATTGATTTCTTCTAAAGTATTTTTTATTTTAGTTATTGTATTGTTAATTACTGTTTGTTTGCTCTTTAGTTCTTCTAGGTGCTTGTTAAACGTTTATTGTGTTTTTTCTATTCTATTTCTGAGGTTTTGGATCATCTTTCCTATCATTACTCTGAATTCTTTTCAGGTAGTTTGCCTATTTCTTCTTCATTTATTTGGTTTTGTGGGTTTTTATCTTGCACCTTTGCCTGCAAGATGTTTCTTTGTCTTCTCATTTTGTCTAATTTACAGTATTTGAGGTCTCCTTTCCCTAGGCCACAGGGTCGTAGTTCCTCTTGCTTCTGTTCTCTGCCCCCAGTGGTGAGGTTGTTCTAGTTGCTTGCGTAGGCTTCCTGATGGGAGGGACTGGTGCCTGCGTTCTGGTGGATAGAGCTGAGTCTTTTTCCTGTGATGAGCAGGGCCGTGTCAGGTGGTGTGTTTTGGGGTGACTGTGAGATTGGTATGACTTCAGGTAGTCTGTATGCTGATGGGTGGGTTTGTGCTCTTGTCTTGTTTGTTTTTTGGTGTGAGGTGTCTAGCACTGGGAACTTCAGGCAGATGGGTGGAGCCATATCTTGGATTCAGGTAGAGGCCTCTGTGAGAGCTCTTGACCATTAATCTTCCCTGGGTCCAGGAATTCTCTAGTGGTCCAGAGTCCTGGACTCGGCGCTCCCACCCCAGAGCCTCAGGCCCAACTTCCAGTCGAGGAACTAAAGCCCTGCAAGTCACTTGTCCTGGCAATAAAGGGGATTAAAAAAAAAAAGAAAAGGCTAACAAACCCCCAGACAAATAGTAAAAAGTAAAATCAAACAAACAGAAACAGAAGTAGGGAAACATGCAGACACACAGCAAAGAAAGGAAAACAGAACCAAATAAAACAAAAAGCAAGAGAACAACCAGACAAACAATAGAACCCAGGAAGGAAATCAAACAATTAAAAAGAAAACTAGCAAAAACCCAAAACCAAAAAACAAAACCAAAGCAAAGTGCCAAGTGAAGAATGAAGCAAAGAAACAAAAAACCCCGGCAAAATTGATAAAGAAAAAGAGAAAGGGGCAAGAAGACAGAACAGAAAAGCAACGTAGAAATAGAAATATAGAAAAATAAAATAAAAAGTATATTTAAGAAAGAAAATAAAAGGACAAACAAAACCCCTGAGAAATAGTAAAAACAAAATCAAACAAACAAGAACAGAAACAAGGAGACACACACACATGCAAAAGAAACACAAACAGAAACAAATAAAACAAAAAGCAAGAGAACAATCACACAAACAGAAAAACCCCAAAACACAATCAAACAGAATCAAAACTAACAAAAACACAAAACCTAAAAACAAAACCAAAGCAGTGTGCCAACTGAAGAATAAAGCAAGGAACAGAACAAACCAATAAAAATGATTTAAAAAGTAATAAAATAAAATAAAATAAGAAGGGGAAAAAACACAGAACAACAGAAAAGCAAATTAGAAATGGAAATATTAAAAATTATATATATATTAAAGAAAAAGAAGGAAAAAAATAAGGGAAAAGAACGCAGAACAACAGAAAGCAAACTAAAAAATATATATAAAAAAATATGTTATAAAACATGAAGATCCTAAAAGACTACATTAAAAAAAATACTAAAACAACAAGAAGAAAAAACCAAAAAAAAGCCAGAACCAACAACAGAATGAATCAAAACATAATTGTCATATTAATAGAAATTATTATAGAAATTAATAGTCATAATTATGTTCCCCTGGGGTCTCTGCTGTAAGTGTCCTTGCACATGCTGTGAACCACAGCCCACCTCCACCTCCCCCCAGAGGCCCTCCTGTCCTCTGGGCTGGTCTCTGGACCTGCTGTGGGCCCTGTGGGAACCACTCAGACTCTGATCTGGCCCAATTCCTGCGTGTGCTTGCCCCCAAGTCCACAGCTGCCAGAGCTAGACAGTTTTCATTTGTGGGAACACTCATTGTCTACTCACATATTCCATAGATGCAGGGTCTACCCAGCTGATCATGGGGGATTAAATATGCAATTTGTACAGCTGATGGAAAGATTTTCTGTCCTCTTCCTTAGTCACCCCATCCCTGGGGTTCAGCTTTGGTTTTATCTCCACCTCTGTGTGTGGTCCACCCACAGGAGTCTGGTCCTGAGGCTGCCTTGGAGCTCTTCAGTCTGCCCCTGTAAGGACCGGGTGCAGAGGTGGTATGACTGCTTGTATCGAGGGAGCCCTGGCAGTGCCAAATGAGCAGGGAAGCCAGTGGCTGCAGACGCGAGAGATATGGCTCTAGTCAGGGCCTTTTCTGGTGCCTGGCATAAGGCATGTGAGGGCCAGCCCTGAGAGGGCTTTTTCTATTGTTCGGCCACCGGCATGTGAGAGCCAGCTCTGAGAGGGCTTCTTTTATTGTCCGTCAGCGTGGTGTTTGGGGAGAGAGAGGCTGCAGTAGTGACTCCTCCCCCTGCGTGTGACTCAGCAATAATGCCCTGCTTCTGTGGCATTCCAGTCTTCCTCCATAGGCATTCCCTGCTGTGGATTTCCTCCCTTCCGTCCCCTCAGTCCATCTCCCCACAGCCAACAGCAGTTCTCACTCCAGGCCTGTTCTCCAGTCCCCACACTCCAGGTCCCAGCGCCCTTGCACACCTGTGAACACATGTCACAGTTCGGGACACGTAGGTGTATTTCTCACTGTGTCCCGTCTGCCACAGGTCGACTGCTTCACCCTCTTCCGACAGCCTCAAATTCTTCCCTTCTGGCCCAATTGATTTCCGTCTGAGAGGGGGTTTCCCCACATTCGGGAATCTCCCCTCTGCTTCAGCTCCCCAGCCCCAGGGTGCAGGTCCCATCCCACTTGCTCTCCTCCTCCATCTCCCTTCCTTTTTTTTTTTTTTTTTTTTTGTCCTTTCCGGCATCCAAGGTCTTCTGGTAGCATTCAGCTGGTGTTCTGTGAGAATTGTTGCATCTATAGATGTATTCCTGATGCATCCATGGAGATAGATGAACTCCACGTCCTCCTACTCCTCCACCATCTTAACTCCAACAATTCCATTTAGAGTAGCATCAAAAATAATAAAATAGGGCTTCCCTGGTGGCGCAGTGGTTGAGAATCTGCCTGCCAATGCAGGGGACACGGGTTCGAGCCCTGGTCTGGGAAGATCCCACATGCCGCGGAGCAGCTGGGCCTGTGAGCCACAATTACTGAGCCTGCGCGTCTGGAGCCTGTGCTCCACAACAAGAGAGGTCACGATAGTGAGAGGCCCGTGCACCGCGATGAAGAGTGGCCCCCACTTGCTGCAACAAGAGAAAGCCCTCGCACAGAAATGAAGACCCAATGCAGCCATAAATAAATAAATAAATAAAATTAAAAAAAAAAAGAAAAGAAAAATATCCCCCAGGAATCTGAAAACAAAGACTAGATTCCAAAATAATTACTGTGAATGTACAGGGAGCATATCTCTTTAAAAAACAAAAAAATAATAAAATAAAAAATAAAATACTTAAGAGTGAATTTAACCTAGGTGGTTAAAGACCATACACTGAAACTAAGACATTGATGAAAGCAACTGAAGAAGATACAAATAAATGGAAAGATACCTGAGATCATGGATCAGAAGAATTAATATTGTTAAAATATTTATATTACCCAAAGCCATCTATAGATTCAATGCAATTCCTATCAAAATTCCAATGGCATTTTTCATAGGAATAGAAAACAATTCTACAATTTGTATGGAACCACAAAAGACCTGCACTAGCCAAAGCAATCCTGAGAAAAAAACAACAAAGCTGAAGGCAACATATGTCCGATTTCCAACTGTATTACAAAGCTATTTTGATCAAAACATTATGGCACTGGCATAAAGGTAGACTTACAGACTGATGGAACAGAATTTAGAGCCCAGAAATAAACACATTTATATACAGTCCAGTAATAATTGACAAGCCAAGAATATTCAGTGGATAAACTGTCTTCACTAAATGGCTTTGGGAATACTGGATATTCACTTGCAGAAGAATTAAACTAGATCCCTATCTTACACCACTTACAAAAATAAACTCAAAATGGACTTAAATGTAAGACTTAAGTCATAAAAATCCCAGTAGAAAACAGGGAAAAAGCTCCTTGACTTTGGTCTTGGCAATGGTTTTTTAGATATGACATCAAAAACATAAGCAATGAAAACAAAAATTAGTAGGACTAGATCATGCTAAAAGGGTTTTGCAAGGCAAATAAATAATTAACAAAATGAAAAGGCAACCTATGGAATGGGAGAAAATATTTGCCTACCACATATCTGATAAGTGGTTATATGCAAAATATATAAGGAACTTATATAATTCAATAGCAAAATACCAAATAGTCCTATTAAATAATGGGCAGTGGAATTGAATAGACATTTTTTCCAAAGATGGCATACAAACAACCATCAAGTATGTAAAATAATGCTCAACATCACTAATCATCGGGGAAATGATTAGTGAAGTCAAAACCACAGTGAGATATCACCTCACACCTCTTAGAATGGCTGTTAACAAAAAGACCAGATAAAAAATGCCGGTGAGGATGTGGAGAAAATGGAATCTTAGTGTACTATTGGTGAAAATGTAAATTGGTACAGCCACTATGGAAAACAATATGGAGGTT
Organism: Balaenoptera physalus; assembly: GCF_965194825.1. NCBI lineage: Eukaryota > Metazoa > Chordata > Mammalia > Artiodactyla > Balaenopteridae > Balaenoptera > Balaenoptera physalus. The sequence continues at coordinate 106,531,934 of NC_138903.1, forward strand.
CCTAAAAAATTAAAAATAGAACTATCAAATGATCCAGCAGTCCTACTTCTTGAATATAGTCGGCCCTTTGCAGTTCCACAGCCATGGGTGGAAAATATTCAAAAAAAATTTTCCAAATGTTCTAAAAGGCCAAACTTGCATTTGCCATGTGCTGGCAACTAATTACATAGCCTTTATGTTGTATTTACAACTATTTACACAGCATTCATATTGTCATAGGTGTTATGAGTTATCTAGGGATGCTTCAAAGTATACGGGCAGATGTGTGTAGGTTATATGCAAATACATCATTTTATTTAAGGGACTGGAGCATCCTTGGATTTTGGTAACCACAGGGGGTCCTGGACTCAATCCCCCATGGATACCGAAGAACAACTGTATGCATCTGAAGAAGATGAAATCACTATTTTGAGGAGATCACTTCACTCCTATGTTTGTTGTAGCATTATTCACAATAGCAAGACATGGCAACAACATGTGTCCATTGACATATGAATAGATAAAGAAAACCTGGTATATATGTGTGTGTGTGTGTGTATATACATATATATACGCATATACATATACACACACACACACACACACACACACAGTCACACAATGGAATATTATTCAGCCATGAAAGCAGGACATCCTCCCATTTGCAACAACATGTATGGACCTTGAGGGCATTTTGCTAAGCAAAATAAGTGAGACAGAGAAAGAGAAATATGGCATGGTCCTACTTATATATGGAAGCTAAAAAAGCCAAAACCAAAGAAACAGAGTAGAACAATGTTTGCCATGGGGTGGGGGAAGTGTGGAGATGTTGGTCAAAGGGTATAAACTTATTCAGTTATAATATGAATAAGTTCTGGGGACTCTAATGTACAACATGGTGATTATAGTTAACAATACTGTATTATATACTTAAGAGTTGCTCAGAGAGTAGATCTTAAACTTTCTCACCATAAAAAAACCTAAATGGTAACGGTGTGAGGTGATGGATGTGTTAACTAGCCTTATTATGGTCATCATACACAATATTTATGTGTATCGAATCATCATGTTGTACACTTTGAAATTACACTTTTATTTTAACTTATGTCTCAATAAAGCTGGGGAAAAAAAGAAATGACTTTTGTGTACCTGTTAGTCTCCCAAACAAATTTATTGACAGTGTGAACTCTGATTTTTAAGCACGTTTTCCCCAAGGAGTACCATGCAGTGCACAGTAAACATTTCTTGAATTAACAATAATAAAAATAATCATATCTGATATTTATTGAGCACTTATATGCAGGTATTAGTCTATGAACTCTAATAATATTATCTTATTTAATCCTAACGACAACTTTGTGGGGTAAGTACCATTTTCATGTAAAGGGATTAAAATAATACCTGGCATATGACAGGGCTCAGCAAGTGTCAACTATTACAATTATCATCATTATCATAATCATCACCAAACTACATGAAAAAACTGAGATGCAGATAGGTTAACTAACTCCCCCAAAATCACACAGATAGTTAAGTGGCAGAACTAGTTTGAATCCTAGAATTGTAGCTCCAGTACTTAGGCACTGAATTACTACTCTTATACTGCTGGTCTATAAACAAGTTAATAATGGCAATGAAAATAGTTATGGAAATGACCTCATGGTTTGGCTCGTCCAAAATTAACTAATTTATTTCTGGAGAAAGGGCTACAGCCTCTTTAACCAGAGAATGATGAAAAAATTCATTAAGATTTGACAAGGTGAAGAAGAGTTATACATTATAGAGAAAAGAGTGGTAGCTTGACAGGACATTTATCACAACAGTATCAGTTGAAATCTAATTCTGTGGCCACTTGCAATAGAATCCGACAAAAGGTTAGATAGGAAATAGATAACCAGTTGCTGGATTTTAGGGGACAGAGAAATATATATTGATACACGCTATTCCCCACCTGTTCCCCCATAAGCAAGGGCAGCAGCTGGCTCTTATGGTAGACCAGCCTAAGAACCAAGGGAAGAAAACAGATTTCGGCAGTGGGGAGGCTGAGTTTGGATTAAGCACTGCTCTTTAGACATTGCTGGGCTCTGTGCTTGTAAATGAACTGCAGAGGTGCTTTTATCAATAGGACAGTCAGGTCATCCCAGGCAGGAAAGGCATGTATGTGTAACATATGAACAGGGGGTTAACAATAATTATATATTCTATTTGTAGGTTTCAGTGGTTTTCAGACTGTGTTCTTCAGAGCTATAGAGGTTTTTGAAAACCCCTCTCAAAGGCTGTCAAAGTGGGGGAGGGGTGCGTGGGCAGCATTTCAGGCCACCTACTTCCATGTTAGCCAAATCATCTCTACTTTAATCCTCTTATATATTGGGCTTCTGCATGGCATTTCAGTTGACCAGAATGACCTGTCTGCAGCTAAAGTTATTTTCAAAATCATTTGGCTTTAGTCACTAAGTACTTTCACACAATTTCCCAGTAATTGTCTTAGCTATCCTGTTTTGTAGTTGAGAAAGCAGAAGATCAGAGAATTAAGGTAATTTGCCTAGGATCACAAACTAGTAAATTGTGGAGTTGGGACTCAAACACACTGTTACTTCCAAGTCCAGTTCTCTTTCCATTTCACCAATGATGGCTACTTGTGGGACAGTATATATACATTTTTGACAATAAGTATTTTTTTACAAGCTTACTGAGGCATAATTAACAAAATTGTAATAGATGTAAAGTGTACAGTGTGATGATTTGATATATGTATACATTTTGAAAGGAGTCCCACCATCAATTTAATTAACACATCCATCACCTCACATAGTTAACTTTTTTTGTGTGAGAACGGTTAAGATGTACTCTTAGGAAATTTCAGTTCTATGATACTGTATTATCAACTATAGTCACCATGCTATACATTAGATCTTCAAAAGTTGTTCATCTTACAGCTAAGAGTTTGTACCCTTTTACCAGTCTCTCCATATTTCCCCCACCTGTCAGCCCTTGACAACCACCATTCTGTTTCTATGAGTTCAGCTGTTTTCTTTTTTTGATTCAGCATATAAGTGGAATCATGTAGTATTTGTCTTTGTCTATCTGGCTTATTTTCCATGGCATAATGCCCTCCAGGTTTATCCATGGGGTTTCAAATGACAGGATTTCCTTATTTTTAAAGGATGATTAATATTCCATTGTGTTATATACAAGAAATACACATTTTCTTTATCCTTTCATCCATAGGTAAGCGCTTAGTTTGTTTCTGTATCTTGGTTATTGTGGGTTTACTGCAAAAAACATGGGGTTGCAGATATCTCTTTGATCTAGTGGTTTCGTTTCCTTCGGATGTATACTCAGAAGTGGGATCCCTGGATCATATGGTAGTTCTATTTTAAATTTCTTGAGGAACCTCCATAGAAGTTTTCATAGTGGCTGTACTGATTTACATGCCCACCAGTAGTGCACAAGTATTCCCTTCTATCCTCATCCTTGCCAGCACTTGTTATTTGTGGTCTTTTTAATAGCCATTCTGACAGGTGTGAGGTCATATCTCATTTTGGTTTTGATTTGCATTTCCCTGATGATTAGTGATGTTGAGCATCTTTTTATATACTTATTGGCCATTTGTATGTCTTCCTTGGAGATATGTCTATTCAGATCATTTGCCCATTTTTTTAATTTGGATATTTGGTTTTGTTACTGAGTTGTATGAGTTCCTAATATATTTTGAATGTTAACTCCTTATATATTTTGGAGAGTAGCTCCTTATCAGATATGTGGTTTGCAAATTGAAAATTGACCATATATGCATGGGTTTATTTCTGGGCTTTTGATTTCACTGCATTTATCTAAGTATCTGTTTTCATGCCAGTACCATTTGACCTTCTAGTAGAGCATGGATATAAGGACTTAGGGAAAGAACATAAAGCATGGTCTTGGCCCCAGAGTAGATTCTGTTGACTCCTATCACCATATCTACTCACCTATCAGAATCTGTATTCATTTTCTCTGCCTTCCTGCTAGTTAGAATAGATGAATTCCCTGTGCTCCTAATAAAACCAATCTTTCCAATTTTGCACTAGATCATAACCCTTTTCACATTGTCAAGAACATTACATCAGCTATTATCTCCTCTCTCTCCTACATTATCAATTTTTCTTCCTCCTTGGTTACTCCTTTCAGCACACAAATATGCTCTTCATCCCATTTTAAAAGAAACCAGTCTCTTGAATCTACTCCCCTATGTTCCACCACCTTCCACCTAATTTCTCTGGTCTTCTTTGCTGCAGAACTCCTTAAAGTTGTCTACACTTGGTCTCTAAATCTGTATCATGTTTGATTTTTATTGTCTATTTCTCTCAACCAGAATGTAAATTCAACATGGCAGGGACTTTTGTTTGTTTTGTTCCATGCTGTATCCCCAGCACCTAGAACAGTACCTGGAATGTAGTGGGGACTCAAATAATAGATGAAAATGAATCTGGAAAGGCAAATCAAAATAAGCTAAAGTGTTTAACAGGGTTTTCATATGTTAGGCACACAACCAATAGTAGTTAACTTTCTTTCAAACATATTAGTCAGCATCTGTGTAAATAAGTGTCAATCCGCATTGTATCAACTGGTAACAATGTGTTGAAAGTGGTAGGGTGCATGTGGTTAGGTGAGACTTTCTAGAGGAGTTTACAAAAACCTGAGAGTTCTTATTTTGACTTTTTCACATCTTGTTTGACTGGCATTGTTCTATGATCTTTTCCTTCCTGTTAATGCTTCAGTTTCCCTATATTTCTCTTGGGCATGGTTAATCCTGGAGACACGAGTCTTTGGAGGTAGTTCTGTTTTGTGCTTCTTGCTGACAGACCTATGAGCTCAAAATGGAACTGGAGAAGGTGAAAATCTGCTTTTCATTCCCTCATTTTCATCTTAGAGGCCTCTTTGCCCCTTTGTTAGTGCTAGGGACAGGAAAGTCAACCCACAACTTCATTTACGTTTCTAATTTCTGTCCATGAATAACAAGGATATTAAAAGCTCTCTGATAAGTAATAGGACATAAATTTGGCCTTGGGTTATTCTTGGTGAAAGACCCTCCTATGCTAAAAGGACTTTTCTAAAATAATATTCTTCCTCTTGAAGATTACGTAGGAGGATTTTTTTTTTTTTAGTTTCTGGAGGGTCTCTGTGGTTCTGAGTCAAATGAAATCCTCAGGGCTGTCAAAATGCCAAGGTTGGCCCTAAAAATGTCCCACTCTCATGGGAGTGCTTAGTCTCTGAGTTGTAAGGGGTAGCAGAGATTATTGAGTTCACCTCACAGGGGAGTTTTAAAAGCAATGTTAGGTTATGTTTTTTTGTTTTAATTCCTTAAAATGTTATGGAAATGCAAATCAAGCAGGCCCAAAGTTCTAGTAGTAATTTACTCATGTATGTCCCATGTAGAAGGTAATGGAAGTATTAGGGTGAATAAGCCTGACCTCAGATACTCCTCCTTGTGTAGTGTCCAACCTGATGACCAGTTGGAGCAGGAGCGAGAACTACCTTCAGGTAGTTCTCCAGATAATGTTGCACAATGCACTATGGTGAAATTTCTATTGTGTTCTAAAGTTGCAAACATTGACTCTCATACCTAGTAGGATAGAGCTCTAGAAGGCTTAGAGATGGACATTGGACCCATAACTGCTGTACTCCTGTATCAGAAAATACTGCCATTACAATTGTGTAATAATAGGAAATATTAGCATTAGATCTGTTGACACATGGATTTTTGCTTTGTTCCTGTTTATTGAGATACATAAATTAAAGATGTACTTGCTTTGAAATCATAGCAAACTGCATTGCTTGCTCTGCTAATTAATCACCTCAGGAAATCCACAGTCTTTTTACTCTAATCAAAACATTCAACCACCCTGGAAGAGATTGGCATAAAGCTTCTGCTGCTTTCCCTAGGAAGAATGTAATTTTATGTTTATTTCTCAAACCTAAGAACTGGAGCCCATATTTTCCTATGTTGTGAGAATTTAGACAGTGTGGGTGTGTGTATGTGTCTGTGTATATGTATATATATATATTTATATATACATACACCTCTTTTTGGTAAGTTGATATTTATTTTGTGACTGCCAGTGGTGGTGATAGATTTCTCCTAGTATGGTGAGTATTATCTAAGATTTCATGCTGCGTCATTTGGTATTGGTACCCTGGAGTTAGAGGATCTATAAAATGTGGACAGTTTCTTCCTCCTCTGATAGACTACAAGAGTAATATGTCATGAAATTATACCCAGTGACAGGTGTGAGAAGGATTACCGAAACAATACAACAGAAAAGAAGCAGTGCTTAGTATAGCAGTTGATACATGAGAAGCATTCAATAAGTTCTTATTAAATAAATTAATGAAGTAATATGGTTAAGTCAAACACTTACTGAGTTCCTGCTAGTGATTGTCAATACACAGTTGGTTCTTTATTTACCAGAAAAGAACTTTTTTCCTTGGATTGGGAAAACAAATCCATAATAGGGCTTAAAAGCAATTATAAAACACAGTAGTACAAATTGAACCATCTGGCTAATTCAAGGCCCATACAGGCCAGGCTGAATATTTGGAATCATGCAGAAAATGTATCTACATATCTATAGGATTTGGGAGCTTAGTAGCTGAATGTTTTGGCCTAAGATTTTTATAGTATCATTTGCTGAATCTCTCTTCTTAGATCTGACATAGGAAATCGAAAAATGGTATGGTAGTCTTCATTCCTGATAGCGTTACACTGTAATTGTTCTCCTCAATCCCAACACTTTGATAAGTATTAGTACATGAATATGTATATGCATATATTTATTGGATATTTTCCCCTAGGCCAGACTTATATTAATAGCTCCTCAATTGGCATTTTCCTCCTTTATTACCAATGCTATATTTGAATGCATTGTTGTATCATTTTGTGCTGAAGTGATTGTAGAATACCTGTAACCTGTCATGTTATATGTCCTGTTCACATCAAATGTTTTTAGTTGTGTTTTATTGGCAAGTCCAGTGATTTGGAAATGTATTGACACATGTAGATCCTTACTAGTGGACATTTTGATTCTTTCCAAACCTTTTCTTTTCCAAAAAATTCTACAATCAGCATTTCTGTACATGTGCAGAAATGGGAGAGTTTCTCTAGGGTATTTTCCTAGAAATGCAAGAGCTGGGTCATAGTGTATGAATGTCTTCAATTTTACTAGATAATGCTCTATATCTTTATCTATCGATATATATCAATATCAGTTTACCCCCACCTGAGGTCTATAAGCATTTACCTTTCTCTCCATCTAATACTTATCTTTTTCTGTGTTATCAATATGATTTTTTCTTTGTTTTATTGAAGAAATTCTTATCTGCCACAGTGTTATAATTATTCTCCTATAGTTATGTGTTCATGATGCATGCTAGGGCTCAAATTTTATATTTTCTATATGTATAACCAGTAGTCTTACTTTAATAAGTAACCCATCTTCTTTCCACTGATTTGTGATGCCTTCTTTATCATAAACCATATTTATATATGTACTTGAGTGTACTTCTTGCTTTTTTTTGGTCCCATTAGTTTGTGTACCTGGGGCCAATATCACACTGATTTATGAAGCATTATCGTAAATCATGATGTATTACAGAACTTTGTATTTACTCCTTGTTCTTCTTCAAAATTGTGTCTTGGCTATCTCTTACAAATTGTAAAGTCAGCTTCTCAAGCTCCAGGAGAAATTCTATTGATGATTTTAAATTGGGATAGCATTGATTTTATAGACTAATTTGGGAAGGAGATATAACTTCATGGTATTGAATATTTCCATCAATGAATATTGTACAACTTTCAATATATTAAATATTCAAGCAAAATATTTACTTTCCTCCCAGACAATTGAGGGAGCTTATAACAGTTTAATCAATTCCTCCCATCACTTATGTAATAGTTATTTAATACATTATTTTCACTTTGTTTTAAACTAGAATTGGCTGTTATGTGTATTGCTTATAGCTAATTTTATTTACATTAACTCTTGATTTTCACCACTTTCTTTGTTTATTATTGCCTTTTGTATTTTACTCCTTCCCTTTGGGCCGTATTTCCTTTCTTGCTGAATTGCATTATTTAGTAGTTTTCCAGGGAGTGTCTATGAGTAACAAAATTAAGATTCCCTTGTCTGTAAATACCTTTAATGTCTAGGTGTGGACTTTTAAATTATCTTTGTACCATTCAAATATGATTTTCTTCAATTTTGGAAAACTTGCCACCAATATCTGTGCAGATATTGCCTATCTTACATTATTTCTAATATATTTTTCTGTGATTTATATTAGACCTTCTTAATTCGTGCTTCACATCCTTCAAACTCCCTTTCAAAATCTCTACCTTTCCATTTCTCTGTGTTGTATTTTGGATAATTTTTTCAGGTCTAGCTTTCATATTACAAATTTTTTCTTCACTTTTGTCTTTCTCATTTGGCATTCAACTAACTCATGGAGTTTTTAATTGTAATAACTTTTTTTTTAATTTGTAGGATTCTGTTTCGTTATTTTTTAAAATGACCAATTTTTTTGCTGATGTCCTATTTATTCCTTATAGTATTCATTCCCTTTTTTTTTAAATCTTTATTGGAGTATGATTGCTTTACAATGGTGTGTTAGTTTCTGCTTTATAACAAAGTGAGTCAGTTATACATATACATATATCCCCATATCTCTTCCCTCTTGCGTCTCCCTCCCTCCCACCCTCCCTATCCCACCCCTCTGGTGGTCACAAAGCACCGAGCTGATATCCCTGTGCTATGCGGCTGCTTTCCACTAGCTATCTATTTTACATTTGGTAGTGTATATATGTCCATGCCACTCTCTCACTTTGTGCCAGCTTACCCTTCCCCCTCCCCATATCCTCAGGTCCATTCTCTAGTAGGTCTGCGTCTTTATTCCTGTCTTGCCCCTAGGTTCTTCATGACCATTTTTTTTTCTTAGATTCCATATATATCTGTCAGCATACGGTATTTCTTTTTCTCATTCTGACATACTTCACTCGGTATGAAAGACTCTGGGTCCATCCACCTCTCTACAAATAACTCAATTTCGTTTCGTTTATGGCTGAGTAATGTTCCATTGTATATATGTGCCACATCTTCTTTATCCATTCATCCGATGATGGACACTTAGGTTGCTTCCATGTCCTGGCTATTGTAAATAGAGCTGCAATGAACATTGTGGTACATGACTCTTTATGAATTATGGTTTTCTCAGGGTATATGCCCAGTAGTGGGATTGCTGGGTCGTATGGTAGTTCTATTGTTAGATTTTTAAGGAACCTCCATACTGTTCTCCATCATGGCTGTATCAATTTACATTCCCACCGACAATGCAAGAGGGTTCCCTTTTCTGCACAACCTCTCCAGCATTTACTGTTTGTAGATTTTTTGATGATGGCCATTCTGACCGCTGTGAGATGATATCTCATTGTAGTTTTGATTTGCATTTCTCTAATGATTAATGATGTTGAGCATTCCTTCATGTGTTTGTTGTCAATCTGTATATCTTCTTTGGAGAAATGTCTATTTAGGTCTTCTGCCCATTTTTGGATTGGGTTGTTTGTTTTTTTGTTATTGAGCTGCATGAGCTGCTTGTAATTTTGGAGATTAATCCTTTGTCAGTTGCTTCATTTGCAAATATTTTCTCCCATTCTGAGGGTTGTCTTTTGGTCTTGTTTATGGTTTCCTTTGCTGTGCAAAAGCTTTTAAGTTTCATTAGGTCCCATTTGTTTATTTTTGTTTTTCTTGCCATTTCTCAAGGAACTGGGTCAAAAAGGATCTTGCTGTGATTTATGTAATGGAGGATTCTGCCTGTGTTTTCCTGTAAGAGTTTGATAGTTTCTGGCCTTACATTTAGGTCTTTAATCCATTTTGAGTTTCTTTTTGTGTATGGTGTTAGGGAGTGTTCTGATATCATTCTTTTACATGTAGCTGTCCAATTTTCCCAGCACCACTTACTGAAGAGGCTGCCTTTGCTCCACTGAACATTCATGCCTCCTTTATCAAAGATAAGGTGACCATATGTGCGTGGGTTTATCTCTGGGCTTTCTATCCTGTTCCACTGATCTATATTTCTGTTTTTGTGCCAGTACCATACTGTCTTGATTATTGTAGCTTTGGAGTACAGTCTGAAGTCAGGGAGCCTGATTCCTCCAGCTCCGTTTTTCTTTCTCAAGATTGCTTTGGCTATTCGGGGTCTTTTGCGTTTCCATACAAATTGTGAAATTTTTTGTTCTAGTTCTGTGAAAAATGCCAGTGGTAGTTTGATAGGGATTGCATTGAATCTGTAGATTGCTTTGGGTAGTAGAGTCATTTTCACAATATTGATTCTTCCAATCCAAGAACATGGTATATCTCTCCATCTATTTGTATCATCTTTAATTTCTTTCATCAGTGTCTTACAATTTTCTGCATACAGGTCTTTTGTCTCCTTAGGTAGGTTTATTCCTAGATATTTTGTTCTCTTTGTTGCAGTGGTAAATGGGAGTGTTTTCTTAATTTCACTTTCAGATTTTTCATCATTAGTGTATAGGAATGCAAGAGATCTCTGTGCATCAGTTTCGTATCCTGCTACTTTACCAAATTCATTGATTAGCTCTAGTAGTTTTCTGGTAGCATTTTTAGGTGTCTCTATGTATACTATCATGTCATCTGCAATCAGTGACAGCTTTACTTCTTCTTTTCTGATTTGGATTCCTTGTACTTGTTTTTCTTCTCTGATTGCTGTGGCTAAAACGTCCAAAACTATGTTGAATAATGGTGGTGAGAGTGGGCAACCTTGCCTTGTTCCTGATCTTAGTGGAAATGGTTTCAGTTTTTCACCATTGAGGATGATGTTGGCTGTGGGTTTGTCATATATGGCCTTTATTATGTTGAGGTAAGTTCCCTGTATGCCTACTTTCTGGAGGGTTTTTATCATAAATGGGTGTTGAATTTTGTCAAAAGCTTTCTCTGCATCTGTTGAGATTATCATATGTTTTTTCTCCTTCTGTTTGTTAATATGATGTATCACATTGATTGATTTGCATATAATGAAGAATCCTTGCATTCCTGGGATAAACCCCAATTGATCATGGTGTGTGATCCTTTTAATGTGCTGTTGGATTCTGTTTGCTAGTATTTTGTTGAGAATTTTTACATCTATGTTCATCAGTGATATTGGCTTGTAGTTTTCTTTCTTTGTGACATCTTTTTCTGGTTTTGATATCAGGGTGATGGTGGCCTCGTAGAATGAGTTTGGGGGTGTTCCTCCCTCTGCTATATTTTGGAAGAGTTTGTGAAGGATAGGTGTTAGCTCTTCTCTAAATGTTTGATAGAATTCGCCTGTGAAGCCATCTGGTCCTGGGCTTTTGTTTGTCAGAAGATTTTTAATCACAGTTTCAATTTCAGTGCTTGTGATTGGTCTCTTCATATTTTCTATTTCTTCTGGTTCAGCCACAGAAGGTTGTGCATTTCTAAGAATTTGTGAATTTCTTCCAGGTTGTCCATTTTATTGACATATAGTTGCTTGTAGTAATCTCTCATGCTCCTTTGTATTTCTGCAGTGTCAGTGGTTACTTCTCCTTTTTCATGTCTAATTCTATTGATTTGAGTCTTCTCCCTTTTTTTCTTGATGAGTCTGGCTAATGGTTTATTAATGTTGTTTATCTTCTCAAAGAACCACCTTTTAGTTTTATTGATCTTTGCTTTCGTTTCCTTCATTTCTTTTTCATTTATTTCTGATCTTATCTTTATGATTTCTTTCCTTCTGCTAACTTTGGGGTTTTCTTCATTTTTCTTTCTCTAATTCCTGTAGCTGTAAGGTTAGGTTTTTTATTTGAGATGTTTCTTGTTTCTTGAGGTAGGATTGTATTGCTATAAACTTCCCTGTTGGAACTGCTTTTGCTGCATCCCATAGGCTTTGCGTGGTCGTGTTTTCATTGTCATTTGTTTCTAGGTATTTTTTTATTTCCTGTTTGATTTCTTCAGTGATCTCTTGGTTATTAAGTAGTGTATCGTTTAGCCTCCATGTGTTTGTATTTTTTACAGGTGTTTTCCTATAATTGATATCTAGTCTCATAGCGTTGTGGTTGGCAAATATACTTGATATGATTTCAATTTTCTTTAATTTACCAAGGCTTGATTTGTGACCCAAGATATGATCTATCCTGGAGAATTTTCCATGAGCAATTGAGAAGAAAATGTATTCCGTTTTTTTTGGATGGAGTGTCCTATAAATATCAATTAAGTCCATCTTGTTTAATGTATCATTTAAAGCTTATGTTTCCTTATTTATTTTCATTTTGGATGATCTGTCCATTGGTGAAAGTGGGGTGTTATAGTCCCCTACTATGATTGTATTACTGTCGATTTCCCCTTTTATGGCTGTTAGTATTTGCCTTATATATTGAGGTGCTCCTATGTTGGGTGCATAAATATTTACAATTGTTATATCTTCTTCTTGGATTGATCCCTTGATCATTATTTAGTGTCCTTCTTTGTCACTTGTAATCATCTTTGTTTTAAAGTCTATTTTGTCGTATATGAGAATTGCTACCCCAGCTTTCTTTTCAGTTACATTTGCATGGAATATCTTTTTCCATCCCCTCACTTTCAGTCTGTATGTGTACCTAGGTCTGAAGTGAGTCTCTTGTAGACAGCATATATACGGGTCTTGTTTTTGTATCCGTTCAATTAGTCTGTGTCTTTTGGTTGGATCATTTAATCCTTTTACATTTAAGGTAATTAGCAATATGTATGTTCCTATTACCATTTTCTTAATCGTTTTGGGTTTGTTACTGTAGGTCTTCTCCTTCTCTTGTGTTTCCTGCCTGGAGAAGTTCCTTTAGCATTTGTTGTAAAGCTGGTTTTGTGGTGCTAAATTCTCTTAGCTTTTGCTTGTCTGTAAAGGTTTTAATTTCTCCATCAAATCTGAATGAGATCCTTGCTGGGTAGAGTAATCTTCGTTGTAGGTTTTTCTCCTTTCTCACTTTAAATATGTCCTGCCACTCCCTTCTGGCTTGGAGAGTTTCTGCTGAATGATCAGCTGTTAACCTTATGGGGATTCCCTTGTATGTTATTTGATGTTTTTCCCTTGCTGCTTTTAATATTTTTTCTTCCTATTTAATTTTTATAGTTTGATTAATATGTGTCTTCGCATGTTTCTCCTTGGATTTATCCTGCATGGGACTCTGTGCTTCCTAGTGTTGATTAACTATTTCCTTTCCCATATTGGGGAAGTTTTCAACTATAATCTCTTCAAATATTTTCTCAGTCCCTTTCTTTTTCTCTTCTTCTTCTGGGACTCCTATATTTCGAATGTTGGTGTGTTTAATGTTGTCCCAGAGGTCTGTGAGACTGTCCTCAATTGTTTTCGTTTTTTTTTTCTTTATTCTGCTCTGCAGTAGTTATTTCCACTATTTTATCTTCCAGGTCACTTATCCGTTCTTCTGCCTCAGTTTTTCTGCTATCGATCCCTTCCAGAGAATTTTTAATTTCATTTATAGTGTTGTTCATCACTGTTTGTTTGCTCTTTAGTTCTTTTAGGTCCTTGTTAAATGTTTCTTATACTTTCTCCATTCTATTTCCAAGATTTTGGATCATCCTTACTATCATTATTCTGAATTCTTTTTCAGGCAGACTGCCTATTTCCTCTTCATTTGTTAGGTCTGGTGGGTTTTTACCTTGCTTCTTCATCTGCTTTGTGTTTTTCTGTCTTCTCATTTTGCTTAACTTACTGTGTTTCTGGTCTCCTTTTTGCAGGCTGCAGGTTCTTAGTTCCCGTTGTTTTTGGTGTCTGCCCCCAGTGGCTAAGGTTGGTTCAGTTGGTTGTGTAGGCTTCCTGGTGGAGGGGACTAGTGCCTGTGTTCTGGTGGATGAGGCTGGATCTTGTCTTTCTGGTGGGCAGGTCCACGTCTGGTGGTGTGTTTTGGGGTGTCTGTGGCCTTATCATGATTTTAGACAGCCTCTCTGCTAATGGATGGGGTTGTGTTCCTCTTTTGCTAGTTGTTTGGCATAGGGTGTTCTGCACTGTATCTTGCTGGTCGTTGAGTGAAAGTGGGTCTTGGTGTTGAGATGGAGATATCTGAGAGATTTTTGCCATTTGATATTACATAGAGCTGGGAGGTCTCTTGTGGACCAATGTCCTGAACTTGGCTCTCCCACCTCAGAGGCACAGCCCTGATGCCTGGCTGGAGCACCAAGAGCCTGTCATCCACACGGCTCAGAGTTAAGGGGAGAAAAAAGAAGAAAGAAAGAAAGAAGAAGATAAAATAAAATAAAATTATTAAAATAAAAAACAAAAAATAATTATTAAAAAAATTTTTAAAAGCAATAAAAAAAAAAGAAAGAAAGAAGAGAGCAACCAAACCAAAAAACCAATCCACCAACGATAACAAGTGCTAAAAACTATACTTAAAAAAAAAAACAACATCGGACAGATAGAACCCTACGACAAATGGTAAAGGCAAAGCTATACAGACAAAATGACACACAGAAGCATACACATACACACTCACAAAAAAAGAAAAAGGGGAAAAAATATATATATCATTGCTCCCAAAGTCCACCTCCTCAATTTGGGATGATTCGTTATCTATTCAGGTATTCCACAGATTCAGGGTACATCAAGTTGATTGTCGAGATATAATCCTCTGCTCCTGAGGCTGCTGGGGGAGACTTCCCTTTCTCTTCTTTGTTCGCACAGCTCCCGTTGTTCAGCTTTGGATTTGGACCCGCCTCTGTGTGTAGGTCGCCTGAGGGCATCTGTTCTTCGCTCAGACAGGATAGAGTTAAAGGAGCAGCTGATTAGGGGGCTCTGGCTCACTCACGCTGGGGGGAGGAAGGGGTACAGAGTTCGGGGCAAGCCTGCGGTGGCAGAGGCTGGTGTGACACTGCACCAGCCTGAGGTGCGCCGTGTGTTCTCCCGGGGAAGTTGTCCCTTGATCATGGGACCCTGGCAGTGGCGGGCTGCACTCGCTCCTGGGAGGGGAGGTATGGAGAGTGACCTGTGCTTGCATACAGGCATCTTGTTGGCTGCAGCAGCAGCCTTAGCGTCTCATGCCCGTCTCTGGGGTCCATGCTGTTACCTGCGGCTCGCGCCCATCTCTGGAGCTCCTTTAAGCAGCGCTTGTAATCCCCTCTCCTGTGCACCAGGAAACAAAGATGCAAGAAAAAGTCTCTTGCCTCTTCGGCAGGTACAGACTTTTTCCCGGACTCCCTCCCAGGTAGCTGTGGCACACTAGACCCCTTCAGTCTGTGTTCATGCAGCCGACCCCTGTCCTCTCCCTGGGATTCGACCTCCGAAGCCTGAGCCTCAGCTCCCAGCCCCCGCCCGCCCCTGCGGGTCAGCAGATAAGCTTCTTGGGCTGGTGAGTGCTGGTCGGCACTGATCCTCTGTGTGGGAATCTCTCTGCTTTGCCCTCTGCACCCCTGTTGCTGCGCTCTCCTCCATGGCTCCGAAGCTTCCCCCCTCTGCCACCCGCAGTCTCCTCCCGCGAAGGGGCTTCCTAGTGTGTGGAAAGCTTTCCTCCTTCACAGCTCCCTCCCACTGGTGCTGGTCCCGTCCCTATTTTTTTGTCTTTGTTTTTTCTTTTTTCTTTTGCCTTACCTAGGTACGTCGGGAGTTTCTTGCCTTTTGAGAGGTCTGAGGTTTTCTGCCAGTGTTCAGTAGGTGTTCTGTAGGGGTTGTTCCACATGTAGATGTATTTCTGATGTATTTGTGGGGAGGAAGGTGATCTCCACGTCTTACTCTTCCGCCATCTTGAAGCTCTTCTCTTCATTCCCTTTTTTTAATTATTCAGTCATTTTAAACATACTTATTTTATGGTTTTTCTCAGATTGCTCCATTTCAATTTCTTAGAGGTACTAATCTTTCTGTGTGTTTTTACTGATATATCTCTCCTAATGGATTGTTTCTTCATGTGGTTTTAATTCTTTTATTAGAAGCTCATCTTCGGTTTACTTGAAGGTGTAGGGGATGGGAAGCATGGAGGTTCCATGTGTCCCTGATTGTAGAAGTGTTGTATCAGAGTAATGTTATATTTGCTTCTGTCCAGAGCCCAGGAGTTCCTCCATTTTAAAACCTTCATCATGTTAATTTCATGTTTCAGGGTTTCCCCTACTATGTTTGTGTTTTAAATTCAGATCTGATACTTGTATGGCACATGTATGGGGACTTTGATTTCTTACAGGAGACTGTTTCCCCACCCTGAACCCCAGTTAATCAAAATTCCAATTTTTCTCCCCATAGCTGATGAATGGAGCTTTTCTAGTCCACCTTTAACTCAAAGGAAATTGCTACCATGTTTTTATCTTCATGCTGTGGGCCCAAGGTCATCTCTTGTTCCTCAATAGGCATTACAACCCTAAACCCTAAACCCTAGGACCTATAATTTAGTAAGCTAACGCCCTGGGCCTCCTAAGCTTCTGCTCAAAGGTTAATTGCTCTTGTTTTTTTAAGTTCTGTCTACTTTCTTTACAAGTAGGAATTTTACTTTCTTTTTTTGATACTTGGGCATTTAATTTTTTAAATATATATTTTACCGTACAGTTCCATGTGTTTTTAGCTGAGGTGGGGTTTCCATGTTAGCTCAGTTTTCTATGTTGCTATAACCCTCTGTTTATACTTTTATTGCTCTTCAGAGTTCCCTCAAGGGCCATCTCCAGCTGGTTGCATGACCATGTTGCTGTGTATGCATGGATATGATCATGAACATGGGATTTCTTTATCTGTTCCCAGTTTGCTTTGTCTACTAGGTTCATAACTCATTATTTCTCATTCCATTTCTGACATGCGGTAGTATACTTTCCTGGATTTTTTTTTTTTACATTAGTATTGTTAGTCTCCATTTTTGTTTCTTTTTGTTTGTTTTTGTGGGGGTTAGGTAGATGTTATACATATGCACTTTCCCTGATTTATTTTGTTCTCAGTCCTTTGATGTATAGTATGGGGAAGATGTCATATGTGTGATTTCTAAAGTTCGTTAAGCCTCTAAAATTTAGTAAACAGTAGTTGTGCAGTACTATTTCCCTTTAAGAAAGAGCTAGATTTTAATTTTCATAGGATTGAGGTTCATCTTGCCATTTGCATTTTCTGATATGTCTTATTGGAGTTGATGGAGTTGCAAATCAAGCTTCCTTTGAGAAATAGAAATGACCTTATTTAATTTAGGTAGTTTTTTATGTTAATGTACATTATTTATAAAGGATTCACTTTGAGGAATTCAATTTGCAGCATGAATAGTTCAATTTTCCAGGTATAGTATGATTCGGGACACAGTTTAATTACAGTTAAGAAGTGTCATGGAACCAGTGAAGCATTTGGATTACAAAATCCAACAAATATTCGTAAAAACATATGTAGTCCCCCGCCCTTGAAAATCCATTAAAAATTTGTCTAAAAATAGCAAGTAAAAGTGGCATTTAAATATCTCGGAAATCAAAGTTGAAATGATGGACAGTTCTGCATTTGTTTTATTGACTTTGGAGGTTTCTAGTTATCTTCAAAGAAAAAAAGTTATCCAGAAGTTATATTTTCTGTAAAAGTACATTTAACTGTACCTTAATTTAATGATTTTTATTATGGTGCTCATTTATAAATCATACATAAAAGAGAATGCTATTAACTGTGGGTTCTATGCTTTGAATCATGCAGTGTACTATTCTTTGTTTAGGCTTAGGATTGCATTTATGATTCCAGATGGCAGCTGTTATACGAGTCAATTTGCCAAAAGCATACCTAATTAATATTCATTTAACGTACATGAAAGTCAAAGGACTTCATCTTTTACTTCCGTTTAATGTTGCCTTTCAGATGCTCCCCATGCATACTTTGTGCTAATTCATTTTTTGTGGCATGCACACTTTTCTGTCAGATTTTCCTTATTCAGACATCTACTTACATGAGTTCCTGGCTTTTAGTGAAGTCTGGAAATGCATCAATCAGGGAAAATCACCAAATTGTTCCCTATGCACAAAAGCGGGTTGCCAATTGCAGTTACCTTGGTTAGGAACCTTAGAGGCTTTGAGGCTTTTTATGCAGCATTAAGGTTACTTGCCTGCACATAAAATTGCAATTATTAAATCCTAGCAGTGCTACATGGAATAAGAGAAAAATGTATATGTATTTGAGGAGCTTATGATCCACATCCACAAGGCAAGTGTAATCCACACAAACTATTTATATAAAGATAACTTGACACACTGGGTTTTACTAATTATTAATGCATTTAAAGGCATTGACTAACTTAGCAGCATATGAAAAACAAAGTTCTGAAGGAAGCGCTCTTCTCTGGGTACCACATCAAGGACAAAGGTTGATGTCTTGAAAGTATCACTGAGCATGCCTAAAATTTGGGTCCCTTGCTATGGAAGCCACTTTAACTTTGTTCTCTAGTGTTACTTCAACAAGGACGAAAATAAGAAAAGGGTTCCCAGAGAGTGGGAATAAAAGGAAACCAGGACATATAAAATCAACTGCACTTCTTTATTTTTATATAATGAAGCAACTTAAAATGTCTCTGCTTACTAATAAGGTCAGTGTCCTCAGATGTTTCTGATGAGATATGGTCTGTGTATTAGAAGTAATCTTCCATGTAGTGGATATGTTTTACTGTGGTAGGTATTTTCAGTAAGAGGCCCATGAAATCCTCCAAGCCATGGGATAACTGGCCTAGAGGCTTCAGGTTATCCCCACCCTCCATCACTGCTGCACCTTAAACTGATTCTGTTTTGGGATCCATGGGCATCTCTTGCTTGTTTTTCTCATAAAGGAAGAACACTGACAAAGGGATTTTCAAGCCCTCTTAAATGCCTGTATCTCATTATTAACACAAAATCTTCAAATTTTTGGATAATAAAATGGTAAGGATTCATTCTCTGTCACAGTATACTCTCTGAGTCAGTCAGGACCTCAGCAGGAAATAAATGAAATATTCATATTACAGTAATTTGAAGAGGGTTTATTTACAAAGGGGCTGTTCACAAATGTGTGGACAAAGTATATGGGAACCACAAGAGATAGTGCAAGAACCAAGGGAAGCTGACATTGTCACCATCCCTAGTCCTGAGAGACAAAGGGAGAGAGTGGTTCCTGGAACCCAGATGGAGAGGGGGTTCATGTAAAGTTGGCTTAAAGAGCAGTGACTTTCTTTTGAGAAATACAGCCAGCCAGAGTAAAACCTCACAAGAAAGGAACCAGGGGAATGAATACCCTGACCTTACTCTCCTCTTTCCCTCTGGTCTTCTGCTGATGCTCCCCATTGGCTGAACCCAACTGAAAGCCAAGGGGCAGGTGATTTCAATGATCAGGCTCCTGAGGCATAAAGCCAGATAGAGAAGACTACAGAGAGAATCTGGGCCTGCAATTTTATTTATTTAATGTGTATGATGTGCCAGACTCCTTCTATATATTATTTCATTTAATTTTTTTTATAATAACTCTTTAAGGGAATATTTTATTTAGACCCATTTTACTGATGAGAAGTTGAAGCATAATGAGTCTAATTAATTTGACCTGGGTCACACAGATAACTAAACTCAAGTTTGGGCTCATAAATATGATACTACATTTTTCCTTTTTACAAAGCTCATTATTATTAGCTAGCATTTATTGAGAGGTTATTGAGTCTAATTCTCCTAAAAGGTAGCTACTACTATGATCTCCATTTGTCAACTAGGAAAACTGAGGCACAGAAGTTAAACAACTTACCAAGGTTATAGACCTAATAAGAGATAATAGTTGGATTTAGACTCAGAATGTCTGGTTTTAGAGCTCATGTTGTTAAACAACTATACTATGTGTTGGCCTCTCATTTGTTTTCTAAAGTGTTTGATTATATTTGCTTTGTTTATCCTTTCCTCCACACGACAAAACAGTGATTAGAATAGCTTATATGATCCTTTCCCTTCTAACTCGAGTCTTGCCCCAGTCTTAAAATGAAAAAAAGTGTTTGTAAATGCATTGCCCCAGCTCTTCATACCTTTCCCAAAGAAGGGAGCAATTCTTTCCTTTACCTTGGTAATCATAGCCTTTTGTTCTTGTCTGCACCAGCATTTCACCTCTAGGATTAGGGAATTGAGTTTGTGTTCTGTACAATTAGGATGGCAAGATGGCCTTATACCTGAGCTGGTTGTGAAAAATATCTCACCTAAATATTTTCAAATTCTGATGCAAGATGCACCGTTTTCTTTTTGTACAGAAATAAACCCTAAACTACCACCATCACCACCACAACAAAATATTGGAGTGGGAGCTTCTAAATCTGTTTTAATAGAATTATGAGTCCTGAATATTATTGTCATAGTTCTCAGAGTAAATGAGTATATTTTATAATTTGTATTATTTTAAATACCTGAATGACACATAGTAGTTTTAGAAAACACAGATAAATGGCAAGAAGAATGTAAAAAGTGATTCATAATCTCACAACCTAGAGATAAATACTGTTTATATTTTGATGTAACATTTCTTGGAATATTATATTTATATATATATGAATTTATTTTGATGGAAGTTTAAAATATATACTTGTTTTAAAAAAATATACAAGTTATTCATGCTCATTGGAGAATAAAAATAAATAATGCAGTTAAAAGGAATCAAAATGGAAATTAACACAGAGCTAGTCAGTGTTAATGTTTTGGTGATTATCTTTCCAGATTATTTTTTAATGCATATGCATTTGAATATATACACCTGAGCACATTTTACAAAAGTGGCATCATGTTGTATATGTTGTTTGTGGCCTGATTTGTGAATACACAATATTCCCCTATTTGGAGGTATTACCTTAATTTCTTTTTAAAAACTTTTTTATAAAAATTGAAGTATAGTTGATCACAATATTGTGTTATTTTCAGGTGAACAGCGAAGTGATTAAGATATATATATATATATATATATATATGCATATGTGTGTGTATGTATTTTCAGATATTGAATATAGTTCCCTGCACTATATAGTAAATCCTTGCTACTTATATATTTTATGTATAGTAATTTGTATCTGTTAATCCTGTATTCCTGATTTATCCCCCCCCCGCCCCATTTCCCTTTGGTAACCATGAGTTTGTTTTCTATATCTGTGAGTCTGCTTCTGTTTTCTATATAAATTCATTTCTTTATTTTTCAGATTTCATATATAAGTGATATCATATAATATTTGCCTTTCTCTGTCTGACTTATTTCACTTAGTATAATATTCCCTAGGTCCATCCATGTTGCTGCAAATGGCATTATTTCATTCTTTTTTATGGCTGACTAACACACCATATCTTCTTAAGCCAGTCATATGTTGATGGGCACTCAGGTTGTTTCCACGTCTTGGCTATTATAAATAGTGCTGCTGTGAACATTGGGGTACATGTATCTTTTTGAATTAAGATTTTTTGTCTTCTCTGGATATATGTCCAGGAGTGGGATTGCTGGATCATATGGTAGCTCTATTTTTGATTTATGAAGGAACCTCCATACTGTTCTCCATAGTGGCTGCACCAATTTACATTTCCACCAACATTGTAGGAGGGTCCCCTTTTTCCACACCCTCTCCGGCATTTATTATTTGTAGACTTCTTGATGATGACCATTCTGAGAGGTGTGAGGTGATACCCCATTGTAGTTTTTTTTAATTTAATACACCTAATTAGTTTTTTAAAAAATATTTATTTATTTATTTGGTTGTGCTGGGCCTTAGTTGCAGCAGGCAGGATCCTTAGTTGTGGCTCACTGGCTCCTTAGTTGCAGCTCACCGGCTCCTTAGTTGTGGCATGCCAACTCTTAGTTGCGTCATGAATGTGGGATCTAGTTCCCTGACCAGGGATCAAACCCGTGCCCCCTGCATTGGGAGCACAGAGTCTTAACCACTGCACCACCAGGGAAGTCCCCCCACTGTAGTTTTGATTTGCATTTCTCTAATAATTAGTGATGTTGAGCATCTTTTCATGTGCCTGTTAGCCATCTGTATGTCTTCTTTGTTCCAAAGTCTATTTAGGTCTTCTGTCCATTTTTTTGATTAGGTTGTTTGGTTTTTCAATATTGAGTTGTGTGAGCTGTTTTTATATTTTGAATATTAACCCCTTGTTGGTCACATCATTTGCAAATATTTTCTTCTGTTCCTTAGGTTGTCTTTTTGTTTTGTTGATGGTTTCCTTTGCTGTGCAAAAGCTTTTAATTTTGATCAGGTCCCATTTGTTTATTTCTGCTCTTATTTCTTTTGCCTTTGGAGGCTGATCTAAGAAAATATTGGTGTGATTCATGTCAGAGAACATTTTGCCTATGTTCTCTTCTAGGAGTTTTATTGTGTCATGTCTTATATTTAGGTCTTTAAACCATTTTGAGTTTTTGTATGTGGTGTGAGGGAGTGTTCTAATTTCATTGATTTTAGATATAGCTGTCCAGCTTTCCCAACACCACTTGCTGAAGAGACTGTCTTCTCTCCATTGTATATTCTTGCCTCCTTTGTCATAGATTAATTGACCATAAGTGCATGGGTTTATTTCTGGATTCTCTATTCTGTTCCATTGATCTATATGTCTGTTTTTGTGCCGATACCACACACACTTGATTGCTGTAGCTTTGTAGTATAGTCTGAAGTCTGGAAGGGTTATGCCTCCAACTTTGTTCTTTTTCCTCAGGATTGCTTTGGCAATTCTGTGTCTCTTGTGGTTCCATGTAAATTTTAGGATTATTTGTTCTAGTTCCGTGAAAAATGTCATGGGTATTTTGATAGGGATTGCATTAAATCTGTAAATTGCTTTGGGTAGTATGGCCATTTTGACAATATTAATTCTTCCAATCCAAGATCATGGGTTATCTTTCCTTTTCTTTGAATCATCTTCAGTTTCCTTTATCAGTGTGTTATAGTTTTCAGCATATAGGTCTTTCACCTCATTAGTTAAATTTATTCCTAGATACTGGCCTGTAATTTTCATTTTGTGTAGTGTTTTTGTCTTGGTTTTGGTATCAGGGTAATACTGCTGAGTACTCCTGCCTACGGCCAGTCCACCAGAGACTCAGCACCCAGCTGCTGTGTGTTTCTTTGGGCCTCCTGGTGTGTGCACTGACAAAGTCTGCATCCAAACCCACCCCTGCTGTGCACATGTTGACAGTGGGCTCAGTGGCTGGACCCACCCCCACTATGTGCCTGTTCACAGTGGGCTCTGTGGCTAGACCAGCCCCCTCATATCTGCGCACTGACAGTGGGCTCCATGGTTTGTCCCAGACCATACCCTGGGCCCTCCAGGCTGTCTCCGCACAACTAGCTCGAGTCCTCTCCCACGGCCTGTCTGCCTGACAGGCTTAGCTACTGCATGTATTTGTGCCCCCACCCCTTGCCCACTTTGGATTGGAAAGTGCCATGAGGTGGCAGCTGCCCGTGCTGGTCTCTCTCCACCCTGATTATTAGCAAGCCAGCATGGATGTACTCCTCACAAGTTGAGCCTAGGCTTCTCCAGACTTTCTGTCTGTCCCAGTGGATTTCCCAGCAGGCAAGGGGCTCCCAGAGTGAAGGTCTGCCTGTATGGACCTTCTCTCCTTTACAGATCCCTCCCAGGGGCTCTGCTTCTGCCCTAATGCCTTTTTTTCCCCCATCCTACCTGGTGGAGATCTTTCTTGCAGCTTTGAATGTATAGGAGATCTTCTGCCAGTTTTCAGTTAGTTTTCTTTTAGAATTGTTCCATAAGTAGATGTATTTTTGATATGTTTGTGGGGGGAAGTGAGCTCCTCATTCCCCTGCTCTGCCATCTTGATCCCTCTCCTTAATTTCTTATTTTTGATATTTAGATTTAAATTTTTTTTTCATAATATATATACATGTAGTTTTGATAAACACTTATAGTTAAATATTAGTGATTTTCCATGGTGATTTCTAAGTGCTAAATCTCACAGTTAAAATTTATGTGTCAAAGAGAATGGGCATTATTAAGCTTTTCATTCATTTTTTCAAATTATTTCTTAGGAAGAGTTACTAATTTACATTCTTACTGATAGTGTATGAAAGTACCCATTTTTCTACACACTTATCTACGGTGGATATTACTGTTTAAAAAAAGGGGATATGAATTTAAGATAATAAAATAGTATTTTTAAAATTCATATTTCTTTTATTACTAATATGTTGGTGTATTTGTGTGTGTGTGAATTGCCTATTTATACAAGTGAGGAAGGCTATCTTGTGTAAGGAGCCTGATTTCATGGAATGAATCTATACATAGGGCCTGTTTATAGAAGAGGGTGGAAAAGAGTAGTGGATGGATCTATGTGGGCAAAGGGAAGATACCTAGTATAATATTAAAAAGTGTTCATCAGAAGTTTAAATAGTTGCACAGGATGTGATTTCTTATAGTGTAGATATTGATAATTTTTAAAAAAATTGTTGTATCCCTCTTCTGAATGTTTTCAATCAAATCTAAATACCATAGTGATTTGATTACTACTGTCACCATTTGTTTTTTATTTCATTTTTTAAATTATTTTTTAAATTAATTTTTATTGGAATATAGTTATTTACGATGTTGTGTTAGTTTCTGCTGTACAGCAAAGTGCATCAGTTATATATACACATATATCCACTCTTTTTATTTTATTATTATTATTATTATTACTATTTTTGGCTCTGCTGCATGCGGGATCCTAGTTCCCTGACCAAGGATCAAACCTGTGCCCCCTGCAGTGGAAGCATGGAGTCTTAACCACTGGACCACCAGAGAAGCCCCTATCCACTCTTTTTTAGATTCTATTCCCATATAGTTTATTACAGAGTATTGAGTAGAGTTCCCTGTGCTATACAACAGGTTCTTATTAGTTATCTATTTTTTGAATTAACTAATTAATTTTTGGCTGCATTGGGTCTTCATTGCTACATGCGGGCTTCCTCTAGTTGCAGTGAGTGGGGGCTACTCTTTGTTGTGGTCTGCGGGCTTCTCATTGCGGTGGCTTCTCTTGTTGTGGAGCATGGGTTCTAGGTGTGCGGGCTTCAGTAGTTGTGGCACATGGGCTCAGTGGTTGTGGCTCACGGGCTCTAGAGCTTAGGCTTAGTAGTTGTGGTGCACGGGCTTAGTTGCTCTGCAGCTTGTGGGATCTTCCTGGACCAGGAACAGAACCCGTGTCCCCTGCATTGGCAGGTGGATTCTTAACCACTGTGCCATCAGGGAAGTCCCTAGTTATCTATTTTATATATAGTAGTGTGTATCGTATATGTCAATCCCAATCTCCCAATTTAGACCCCCTTCCCCCCTTGGTAACCATAAGCTTCTTTTCTATATGTGTGACTCTACTTCTGTTTTGTAAATAGGTTCATTTGTACCATTTTTTTAGATTCCACATATAAGTGATATCATATGATATTTGTCTTTGTCTGACTTACTTCACTCAGTATGATAATCTCTTGGTCCATCCATGTTGCTGCAAATGGCATCATTTTTTTCTTTTTTATGGCTGAGTAATATTCCATTGTATACATGTACCACATCTTCTTTATCCATTCCTCTGTCGATGGACGTCTAGGTTGCTTCCACGTCCTGGCTATTGTAAATAGAGCTGCAGTGAACATTGGGGTACATGTATCTTTTCGAATTATGGTTTTCTCTGGATATATGCCCAGGAGTGGGATTGCTGGATTGTATGATAGCTCTATTTTTAGTTTTTTAAGGAAGCTCCATACTGTTCTCCATAGTGGCTGTACCAACTTACATTCCCACCAACAGTGTAGGAGGGTTCTCTTTTCTCCACACCCTCTCCAGCATTTATTATTTGTAGATTTTTTGATGATGGCCATTCTGACTGGTGTGAGGTGATACATCACTGTAGTTTTGATTTGCATTTCTCTAGTAATTAGTGATGTTGAGCAGCTTTTCATGTGCCTCTTGGCCATCTGTATGTCTTCTTTGGTGAAATGTCTATTTAGATCTTCCACCCATTTTTTGATTGGGTTGCTGATCATCTATTATAATTCTGTGGTAAAATATATGAATTTAATTTTTTTCTCTATAAAGTTCTTTTGAAGTTTTTCTACTGGAATGAGCTATCATTACAAATTTTTAGAGCACAGCTGATCAGAACAACTTAAGAATATCAATGTTTTGACAGATAATTAAAAAATAAAATGCTATTCGAAATACATCTCTTAATGAAATGATAGTGGACTGTTTTTCAATTAGTGTTTTTCAATTTGTAGATGAATTTTATTTCTTACAAGAATAAGACAGGTTTTATCTAATTTTTCTAATTTAAAACTTTTTTGGAGTATGTAAGCATAGAGGAATTCATTCTCATACACAATTATATGTGAATGGGAAAAATTTTGTTATAGAAGTGTTTCTTAATCCTTTGAACTTCTTTTGAGGTATATGCCACAAATCAGATAATTTATCATCAAAAATTATTTTTAATGATGTCAGCTGACAGTTCAATTAGATTCCCCTTCAATTTTGTTAAAAACAAAGAATTAGAAATTACCTAACTTGCAGTAGGATAATACTCAGCCATTAGTCATTCATTTGATCAACTGAATTCATTAACATAATTTCACATTATCTTTTTGTTTGGCACACCACAGGCTTTCCCATCCTGTGGCAATGTACTATAGTAAAATCAGTGATGGCTGAGAGGTATGCTTTTTTTTTTTTTTCCTGAAGTGGCAGAGGGGAGTTGTGAATGAGGAGCTAGAGAAAGAGAATCTGCAGATTGCAGGTGTGGTCTCAGACAGATAACTATTAGCAGATAATTCGTATGGAAGTTGAAAGTCTGAAATTGATTATCTTAAAAATCTCCATTTTCCCACAAACCCATTGGAAAGTTTTTCATGTACCTCTAGATGTATATGTACCATTTTATGACCTTTGATTTCAAACATGATATACCATTGCTTCATCTCCATTAGTCTTCTTTCCGTGAATAAAATTATAAAGTCCTTAATGGCATAGATTGTATGTTTATATCTTCTTTCCGCCTGGTGTGATTCTGGGCATGCAGTAGGAGCTCAGTAAGTATTGCATTAATCTGAATAAGTGCTTGAGGCTATTCTTTCTATAAAATGAGAACTGAGCTAAAATATAAGCATAGTGGAAGAGAAAGTGGAGGCAGTTCCAGGAGACAACAGGTTTTCAGAAATAGGAGGACAACAAAAGCAGCAAATTAACAATAGAATACAATCAACCAGAGGCATTTTCTGGATCAGAATCATGGTTAAACATCTCCGATTTTCACAGGAAAATCAGTAGTAATTTTAGATTCCTGTTGTTTTTTTTCAGTGGTCTTGGTGATTTTTGAGCCAACTTCTGCCCATCTGAATGCCACTCATGCTTCAGGACCCAATGCCCATGTTTCACTTTTTCCTTAAATCATTCCTGACTTCTTTGTTTTCTTCGATTTCTCTGAACCACTATTTATATCCTGTATCATATAATTTAGAACTTAATTATATATTATACTGTATAGTTTGAAGTTGGATCCTAAATTTGCCTAGTTTCCTCCATTAGTTTGAAGTCAGGGATTAAATTTTATATTGTACTGTAAATACTTTGTAAATATTTGAAGTTTGAAAGTCCTCCTAAAGTGTAGTGTAGCAATGACTTTGAATGTCAGAAAAATTTGAGGTGCTTAGAAATGCTGGTCCTAAACTATAAATAACTTGGTTGAGAATCAGATAAACACCTCCCCCTACTTTTGTATTATCTGTGAGGCTCTTCAGAAATTGTTCATTTTATTACAAATTAAATAGAGAATATTTTATTGTTTATGATAAGAGGCATCGACAGTACCCTTGGTTACACAGTCATTTAGCAACTGTGCAATTACCAAACACAGACCTAAGTCTGCTGCAGATTTTGGTCATTGTAGCTGAAGATCCATGAGGGTGTGTGTACTATTAAACTTTCAGTGTTATAAAGACTTCTATCTTAATGTAAGAGCTAATAACCTTGAAACCATTTCCTGCCATTGTTTCCCCTAATATAATCATTTCTATTTATTAACAAGGAAACATTTTCGCACATTGTATCTTCTTCCTTGTAACTGAGACATCCCATGGAGTTACAGCCAGGCAGGGAAATGAGCAAACTTTGAAGTAATTAAGAGTATCCTGAAGTGTAAGTTTCTGCATAAGCATTTTGTGATAACCATTTTCTCTCTTCTATTAGATCAGTGTTTCTCAGTATATTAGGTTTGAATTTTTAAAGTTAGTGGATTTTCTTTAACTTTTATTTTATGGTAATATTTTATGGTAACATTGAGGTTAATCAAAGATAAAACAAACATAAAATAAGGACAGTGGCTCTGAAAGGAATGACAGTAAGAATTGATTTACTTATGACCCTACCCTTGAATATTATTGCTCTGGTTTGTAGACTTCGTGAGATAATCTGTCTCCCAAAGATCTAGCGTTGTCTGGCACAAAAGACACATTGGACAAATGTTTTTGAGTGATTGAATTAGAAGTACGATGACTGTGCATTACTGCAGTTCATTCTATAACTTGATAATAGAACATATGAAGCTATTAATAATGATATTTTAGGACTATGTTTGAAATGATATAATGCTTCTGACATACTATTGAGCGAACAAAGAAAATTTAAAAACATCAGTGAAATTTTGTGTACATATATCTGTATACATATATGTATCTGTGGGTTTATATGGTTCAAATTATCAGGCCACAGCTTTAGATGTGTTAAACTAGTTGTATTCTCCTGTGACTAAATCCAAGTCACATACCAAAATTGAAATTGGATGTCCCCTGGATCTTCTTAGCTACCATTGTCTTTTTATTCCTTGAAGAAACCTTGCTCTTTGGTAGATTAATAAACTTTCATATCCTGAGAAGAAATGTATCCTTTGCAAAATTCCTGAGAATTCCTCAGTCATATGTTCTCATGGTCACTCCTGCACGAACTTTCTGCTTCCACTGAACTTTGTCTTTCTCATATCTCACCTACAATTGATGTCCTGTGTTCTCAGTGCTGGGCTCACCTAAATGTCAAACTTAAGTTTGTAAATTTTATTTTCCCGGGATGTGTGCATAGAAACACACACACACACACACACACACACACACACACACACACACAAGTTATTTGTATGAGTTGTAGACTTTTAAAAAGGTTTCACTTAATGAGCAGGAAGTTTTCTTTGCAACAGTGCTAATAACTTAGATTTGAATATGATGGATCATGCTTCCTAAAAGTCCATGCCACTCCACCAATTATATATCTCACCTTGTACATTTTTCCTCAGGCACAATCCTTCTGTCTTCTTGACTACTCCCTCACTCTCTTCACATCCCCATGGTCCTCTATCTAAGAAAAACAAAAGTAACCCAATTCCCTTTACCTGATTATGCAGAACAGTATATAGTTCTGTTTACTGGCTAGTGGGTATCTCTTTGTATTCAAAGACTCATTAATGTGCTCTGCTAAAAGAGACATTCACTAGGGGTCTTACCTGCCTCAGAACTGGTGAGGCTTTGAAATTATCTTGCCTTACTCTTTTCCTTATCAATCTCCAAAAGTGGGGGAGTGTCACAGAACCTCAAAGATGGGAATTAGGCAGAAATGGCTATATTAAATTTCAGTTTAAAACACGATTTTAAAACAGTAAATACAGATGGCTAATTTTTTTCATTTCTTGTCAGTGTTTCTGACTTTCCTTCCCAGAAAGGAGCTTTAATTTTGTTTTCATGATACCTTGCTCTCACTCCCATGTTTCACTTACAATTACTGTTGTTTTTATTATTAATGCAAGGCAGAAAGTAAAAGGGTAAATGGGTAACGATATGTTCTTATCTGTTGAACCTTTCTCAGAAACATATGGCTTGAGTGTACTTTCTCTGTTTTATGAATACGGATACATTTTTAAAAAAACTTGAATTATGATATAGGATGATATTGGTATGGTATGATCGGATGCCATTTTCAAATCCATTACCCATCAAAGTTCTCATTTGTTTAAATCATGACATAGTGTAAGAGCAGACATAGTTGCTTGCATACTTTCTCTCTTCAGTATTAAGAAGTTAATTCAAGCTCCAGGTAATTCCCTCAGGCTGACTTTTAGTTGTTAGCAGTAGGAATCCTACACACTTAAAGGCTTTCTCTTTAGCTACTGAAGACTTGAGAATTATGTTTACCTTGCTCACAGCTCTGACTTCCTCTAACCAAACTTTAGAGTCCGTTCTTGATAGGTAGGACTGGTGTTGGCTCTCTCTCTCACTGTTGTTAGAACACTATCACAATATAATCTGCTATCCTCTATATTAGTGGTAAAATGTGTCCAGAAGAAAAGCGATAGAATAAGGTATGTGGATTTATTTGCTACTAGCTATCTCTTAAAAGAGTTAAGCAACCTCTGTCGACTTCCTAAAATGTCTCCCTTTGCTTCCTTGAGACTTTATATTCTTGATTCATCTTCTTTTTCTCCCATTCCTCTGTTTTATATTCCTTACTGATATTTTGCTTTCCAGTTTCTCATGGGTAACTGTATGTTCAGCCCTTTGTTTTGATTTTCTCAAAAAGCTCACCCTCTCGTAACTTCAAATATCATTTCTATGTAAATGGTTTCTAAATTCATTATCTTGGCCCCTACCAATATGTCTTCTCTATCTTATTTCCAAGTTCTGTTTTTCTATTTATCATTCTTCCAATCTCCATCTGAAACTATTGAAGATAATGCAGATTTTGAAATGATATTTATAGTGCATGATTCTGCCTACTCCTTATTGTCTATTTTGCTGCTACCTTTCTAATTGAGGACCAATCTTGATTGTTATAGAAACCTTCTAATTGGTTTTTCAGTGTCCTGTCTCTCCAGTAATCTAGCAAACCCCTAATTCTCTTAAGACACAACTCTGCTTATACATCTAGGCTTTTTCTTCCTTGGGAATCATACCTGTGAAGTGGATAGGAGCCACAAGGTGAATTGGGATGCTTGGCTACGGCTCTCTCTATACCAGCTGGCTAGGTCTTCACTTTATGTGAGTAACTGAGGATAAACACTGGTGTATTTTTCTACTTGACCTTAATTTTTTCATAAAATGGACTCTTAAGATAATAAACATGAATATTAAAAGTTTTAAAGAAACACATATTTTGACACAAATTTAAGTATCTTACTCTATAAGTTTCAACTATTTTTCTCTGTAATTACTGCTCAATCCAAAATTGGCTTATCTCTCCAGTCTAAGTAGAAAAAAGATCCATTAATAATTTTGGACATTTTGACAGGGTCAAAAATGTTTCACAGGTATAAATTTATATTTATTATTCTTATACTACTAAGCTTTATGCACGTTGATGGGGTGACTTTTGAGAAGCCCCTAACTTCCTCATATAATTTTTCTGAGAGATGATGTATTTAATCAAGATAATTTACACTAGTGGCTATAGTAAACCAACTTCAGTGGTTTAACACAATAAAGGTTTATTTCTCATTCATAAAGAGTCCAATGTGGAAATTCTGGTGTGGGTGGCTCTCTTTGGTGGCTCTCCATCAATGATGACTCAGTGTCTTAGTTTGGGCTGCTATAACAGATTAACATAGACTGGGTGACTTATGAACAACAGAAATTTATTTCTCACACTTCTGGAAACTGGAAATCTGTTCTAAAGTGCCAGCATGGCTGGGTTCTGTTGGGGACCCTCTTTCAGATTGCAGATGACTTCTTTCCTTATACCCTCACATGGTGGAGAGAGCAGGAGACCTTCTTGAGGTCTCTTTTATAAGGGTACTAATCATATTTGTAAGGGCTCCATCTTCATGACCTAATCACCTCCCAAGACCCCACCTCCAAATACTAACACCTTGGGGTTTAGGATTTCAGCCTATGAATTTGGTTGGGTTGGGGGTGCACAAATATTCAGTCCATAACACTGAAGCACTGTGATTCTTTCAATCTAGTGGCTCAGCATTCATTAGGGCTTTGGTGTGAGTCTGGATTCTCTACGTCTGTTCATCAATGAGCAGGATGAAAGAACATGAAGGATCACGTAGGACATTTCAACAAGCACGTTTTGGAGTATCATATATTATTTTAGCCTACCTTTTATTGGCTAGAACTAGTTAACTGGCTCCACTTAAATGTAAACGGACAGGAAAATATAGTTTGTGTGCCCAGGAAGAAGAAATGGGTTTGGTTGAATATTTAGCCATGCTCTGCCACAGATGATGTTAATTTATCTTCGGAACAGTAACAATTAACACTTTGATTGCTGACTCATTTGTTCAATTGCTTACTCTTTATAGCGAGGAAAGTTTGTTTTTGTTTGCTTCCATCTGTATACACAGACCCCATCTGGTAGTGGTGTTTCTGGTAATAGTAGAAAAGATTGGGGAGGTAATGGTAAGTGTTGGGTAAGTTAATCACAAAGTAAATATGAGCTATTGATAAAATATAGCTGCTGTAAAACATTTTTTGATGTTAGTAAGAATAGTTTGAGCACACATTCACTGTGTGTATGTGTGTCAATTATTAAAGTTTATTTTTTCTTAAGATATAATTCACATAGCATAAAATTCACCCTTTTAAACTCTATAATTCAATGTTTTTTTTAACATAATCACAAAGGTATGTAACCATTTCTATTCCCTAATGCCAGAACATTTTCATCATCCCCAAAATGAAACTTTGTACCATATAGCAGTCTCCCCTATTGTACTCTCCCCCAGCTCCTGGCAAGATTTAGTTGAATCTGTTGATTAGTTTGGGAGTATTGCTGTCTTATCATTGTCAATCTTCCAATCTATTAATACTGGATGTCTTCCCACTTGTTTTTCTTTAATTTCTTTCAATCATGTTTTATAGTTTTCAATATACTAGTCTTACACTTCTTTTGTTAATTTTTCATAAGTATTTTATTCTTTTTGATGCTATTGTAAATGGAAATTTTCTCCTTAATTTTCTTTTCAGATTTATTACTAGTATATAGAAATGGAGTTGTATATTGCTCTTATGCCCTGAAACATTGCTGAAAATCATTTAATATTAGTTCTAATTGTTTCATTGTGGATCCCCTAGAATTTTCCCTTTATAGGATCATATCATTTGAAATACAGTTTTATTTCTTCCTTTCCAATTTGGATGCCTATTATTTCTTCTTATTTCTTTCCTTATATTTCTTGCCTAATTTCCCTGGCAATTAGGACCTCCAGTACAATGTTGAATAGAATCAGCAAGAACAGGCATCTTTGTCTTGTTCCTGGTACTGGGGGTGGTGGGGAGGAACTTTCAATCTTATTACCATTAAGTATGATAATAGCTGTGTTTTTTTCGTAGATGCCGTTTATCAGGTTGAGAAAATTCACTTCTATACTTAAGTTTGTTCAGTGTTTTAATCTTTTTTTTAAACATATTTATTGGAGTATAATTGCTTTACAATTGTGTGTTAGTTTCTGCTTTATAACAAAGTGAATCAGCTATACATATACATATATCACCATATCTCCTCCCTCTTGCGTCTCCCTCCCACCCTCCCTATCCCACCCCTCTAGGTGGTCACAAAGCACCAGGCTGATCTCCCTGTGCTATGTGGCTGCTTCTCACTAGCTATCTATTTTACGTTTGGTAGTGTATATATGTCCATGCCACTCTCTCACTTCGTCCCAGCTTACCCTTCCCCCTCCCCATATCCTCAAGTCCATTCTTTAGTAGGTCTGTGTCTTCATTCCCATCTTGCCCCTAGGTTCCTCATAACCTTTTTTTTTTTTTACATTCCATATATATGTGTTAGCATACGGTGTTTGTTTTTCTCTTTCTGACTTACTTCACTCTGTATGACAGACTCTAGGTCCATCCACCTCACTACAAATAACTCAGTTTCGTTTCTTTTTATGTCTGAGTAATATTCCATTGTATATATGTGCCACATCTTCTTTATCCATTCATCTGTCGATGGACACTTAGGTTGCTTCCATGTCCTGGCTCTTGTAAATAGAACTGCAGTGAACATTGTGGTACATGACTCTTTTTGAATTACGGTTTTCTCAGGGTATATGCCCAGTAGTGGGATTGCTCGGTCGTATGGTAGTTCTATTTTTAGTTTTTTAAGGAACCTCCATACTGTTCTCCATAGTGGCTGTATCAATTTACATTCCCACCAAGAGTGCAAGAGTGTTCCCTTTTCTCCACACCCTCTCCAGCATTTATTGTTTGTAGATTTTTTTGATGATGGCCATTCTGACAGGTGTGAGATGATATCTCATTGGAGTTTTGATTTGCATTTCTCTAATGATAATGATGTTGAGCATTCTTTCATGTGCTTGTTGGCAATCTTTATATCTTCTTTGGAGAAATGTCTATTTAGGTCTTCTGCCCATTTTTGGATTGGGTTGTTTGTTTTTTTGATATTGAGCTGCATGAGTTGCTTGAATGTTTTGGAGATTAATCCTTTGTCAGTTGTTTCATTTGCAAATAATTTCTCCCATTCTGAGGGTCGTCTTTTGGTCTTGTTTATGGCTTCCTTTGCTGTGCAAAAGCTTTTAAGTTTCATTAAGTCCCATTTCTTTATTTTTGTTTTTTTCCCATTTCTCTAAGAGGTGGGTCCAAAAGGATCTTGCTGTGATTTATGTCATAGAGTGCTCTGTCTATGTTTTCCTCTAAGAGTTTGATAGTGTCTGACCTCACATTTAGGTCTTTAATCCATTTTGAGTTTATTTTTGTGTATGGTGTCAGGGAGGTTCTAATTTCATTCTTTTACATGTAGCTGTCCAGTTTTCCCAGCACCACTTATTGAAGAGGCTGTCTTTTCTCCATTGTATATTTTTGCCTCCTTTATCAATGATAAGGTGACCATATGTGCGTGGGTTTATCTCTGGGCTTTCTATCCTGTTCCATTGATCTATATTTCTGTTTTTGTGCCAGTACCAAACTGTCTTGATTACTGTAGCTTTGTAGTATAGTCTGAAGTCAGGGAGCCTGAATTCTCCAGCTCCGTTTTTCTTTCTCAAGATTGCTTTGGCTATTTGGGGTCTTTTGTGTTTCCATACAAATTGTGAAATTTTTTGTTCTAGTTCTGTGAAAAATGCCAGTGGTAGTTTGATAGGGATTGCATTGAATCTGTAGATTGCTTTGGGTCATAGAGTCATTTTCACAATGTTGATTCTTCCAATCCAAGAACATGGAATATCTCTCCATCTGTTTGTATCATCTTTAATTTCTTTCATCAGTGTCTTATAGTTTTCTACATACACGTCTTTTGTTTCCTTAGGTAGGTTTATTCCTTGGTATTTTATTCTTTTTGTTGCAATGGTAAATGGGAGTGTTTTCTTTTTTTTTTTAATTAATTATTTATTTATTTATTTATTTTTGGCTGTGTTGGGTCTTCGTTTCTGTGCAAGGGCTTTCTCTAGTTGCGGCAAGTGGGGGCCACTCTTCACCGCGGTGCGCGGGCCTCTCACCATCGCGGCCTCTCTTGTTGCGGAGCACAGGCTCCAGACGCGCAGGCTCAGTAATTGTGGCTCACGGGCCCAGCCGTTCCGCGGCATGTGGGATCCCCCCAGACCAGGGTTCGAACCCATGTCCCCTGCATTGGCAGGCAGACTCTCAACCACCGCCCCACCAGGGAAGCCCGGGAGTGTTTTCTTAATTTCACTTTCAGATTTTTCATCAGTAGTGTATAGGAATGCAAGAGATCTCTGTGCATCAGTTTCATATCCTGCTACTTTACAAAATTCATTGATTAGCTCTAGTAGTTTTCTGGTAGCATCTTTAGGATTCTCTATGTATAGAATCATGTCATCTGCAAACAGTGACAGCTTTACTTCTTCTTTTCCAATTTGGATTCCTTTTATTTCTTTTTCTTCTCTGATTGCTGTGGCTAAAACTTCCAAAACTATGTTGAATCATAGTGTTGAGAGTGGGCAACCTTGTCTTGTTCCTGATCTTAGTGGAAATGGTTTCAGTTTTTCACCATTGAGGACGATGTTGGCTGTGGGTTTGTCATATATGGTATTTATTATGTTGAGGAAAGTTCCCTCTATGCCTACTTTCTGCAGGGTTTTTATCATAAATGGGTGTTGAATTTTGTCGCAAGCTTTCTCTGCATCTATTGAGATGATCATATGGTTTTTCTCCTTCAATTTGTTAATATGATGTATCACGTTGATTGATTTGCGTATATTGAAGAATCCTTGCATTCTTGGAATAAACCCCACTTGATCATGGTGTATGATCCTTTTAATGTGCTGATGGATTCTGTTTGCTAGTATTTTGTTGAGGATTTTTGCATCTATGTTCATCAGTGATATTGGCCTGTAGTTTCCTTTCTTTGTGACATCTTTTTCTGGTTTTGGTATCCGGGTGATGGTGGCCTCGTAGAATGAGTTGGGGTGTGTTCCTCCCTCTGCAATATTTTGGAAGAGTTTGAGAAGGATAGGTGTTAGCTCTTCTCTAAATATTTGATAGAATTCGCCTGTGAAGCCATCTGGTCCTGGGCTTTTGTTTGTTGGAAGATTTTTAATCACAGTTGCAATTTCAGTGCTTGTGATTGGTCTGTTCATATTTTCTATTTCTTCCTGGTTTAGTCTAGGCAGGTTGTGCATTTCTAAGAATTTGTCCATTTCTTCCAGGTTGTCCATTTTATTGGCATATAGTTGTTTGTAGTAATCTCTCATGATCCTTTGTAGTTCTGCAGTGTCAGTTGTTATTTCTCCTTTTTCTTTTCTAATTCTGTTGATTTGTCTTCTCCGTTTTTTTCTTGATGAGTCTGGCTAATGGTTTATCAATTTTGTTTATCTTCTCAAAGAACCAGCTTTTAGTTTCATTGATTTTTGCTATCGTTTCCTTCATTTCTTTTGCATTTATTTCTGATCTGATCTTTATGATTTCTTTCCTTCTGCTAATTTTGGGCGTTTTTTGTTCTTCTTTCTCTAATTGTTTTAGGTGTAAGTTATGTTGTTTATTTGAGATGTTTCTTGTTTCTTAAGGTAGGATTGTATTGCTATAAACTTCCCTATTAGAACTGCTTTTGCTGCATCCCATACGTTTTGGGTCGTCGTGTTTTCATTGTCATTTGTTTCTAGGTATTTTTTGATTTCCTCTTTGATTTCTTCCGTGATCTCTTGGTTATTAAGTTGTGGATTGTTTATCCTCCATGTGTGAGTGTTTTTATCTTGAAATGATATTCAGTTTTGTCCATTGCTTTTTATGCATTTGTTGAGATATGTGTATTTTGTCCTTTATTGTATTAATATGATGTATTACATTGATTGATTTTGCATCGTGATGCACAACCTTGCCCTCCTTCAATAAATCCCAGTTGGTCCTTTTGCTGTGCTTGTGGATTTGGTTTGCTAATATTTTGTTGAAGATTTTTGCACCTTTATATAAGGAATATTAATAGGTTTTTCCTTGTCTAGTGTTGGTATTAGGGTAACAGTCGCCTCATGGGGTGGATTGGGACATATTTCCTCCTCTTTTATATTTTGGAAGAGATTGTGAAGAATTGATTTGAATTATTCCTTAAACATTTCCTAGAATTCACCAGTGAAGTCATCTGATCTTGGGGTTTTCTTTGTGGGAAGCTTTTTGGTTATTGATTCAATCTTTTTACTTGTTTATAAATATATAATTACATATATAAAGATATATTTCTTTTTGAGTAAGTTTCAGTAGTTTGTGTCTTTTGGGTAACGTGTAAATTTCATCCAGGTTATGTAATTTATTGGCATATAGTTGCTCTTGGTACTCCCTTGTAATCCTTTTTACTCCTGTAAGGTAGGTACTAATGTCCTCTATTTCATTTCTGACTTTAGTAATTTGAGTCTTCTACAGTTTTTCTTGTTCAGTTTAGCCAAATGTTTGTCAATATTGTTAATTTTTTTTTAAAAGAACTGACTTTTCTATTATTTGTTTCATTTATACCTACTCTAACTTTCATTATTTCTTTCTTCCTGCTAGCTTTGAGTTTAGTATGCTCTTATTTTTCCAGTTTCTTAAGTTGAAAGGTTAAGTTATTTACTTGAGTTTTTTTTTTAATGTAGATGACTACGTTCTTCTCAAGCATACATGGAACAATTTCAGAGATAAACCTTTGCTAGATCATAAAAAAATATATACACTTCTGTTGTGAAATGGAGTGTTCCATAGATATCTCTTGGATCTAGTTGGTTTATAGTGTTGTTCAAGTCTTCTATTTCCTTCATGACCTTCTGCTTAGTTGTTCAATCCATTATTAAAGTGTGGTGTTGAAGTCTCCAACTATTATTGTTGATTTGTATATTTCTGTTCTGTCAGTTTTTACATCATGTATTTTGGAACCCTCTTATTAGGTGCACATTGGCTTGTAATTGTTATATATTCTTTATGAATTGATCCTTTTATCATTATGAAATGTCTTTCTTTGTCTCTTGTAACGGTTTTGGTCTTAAAGTCTGTTTTGTTTTGTATTACTGTAGCTACTCCAGCCTACCTTTGGTTACTGTTTGCATGCTATATCTTTTTCTCTACTTTTACATTTCACCTTCTTCTGACTTGGAATCTAAAGTCTACCTGTTCTTAAGCTCATGTAGTTGAATTATATTTTATATCCATTCTGTCAATCTCTGTCCTTTTCTTGGAGTCTTTAGTCCATTTAGATTTAATGTAATTACTTATAAGGTAGGAAATTTATCTCCCAGTTTCTTCCTTGTTTTCTACATGTCTTATATCTCTTTTTTTGTTCATTTGTTAATGCCTTGTTGCCTTCTTTGAGTTAAATAGGTATTTTTTAGTACACCATTTTAATTTGTGTTAGTCAAGATTCTTCAGAGATTTATTATAAGGACTTGACTCACACAGTTATGGAAGTTGGTAAGTCCTAAGATCTTAGTCAGCAAGCTGGAGACCAAGGAGAGCTGATGGTGGAGTTTGGTCCAAAGGCTAGCAGGCTTGAGACATAGGAAGAGCTGATATTTCAGTTTGAATCCAAAAGCCATCAGGTAGGAAGAATTCTCTTTTACTCTGGGCAAGGTCAGCCTTTTTGTTTTATTCAGGCCTTCAACTGATTGGATGAGGCCCACTCACATTAGGCAGGGCATTCTGCTTTACTTAGTCTAATGATTTAAATGTTAATCTCATTTCAAAACACCCTCACACACTGAAACACTGAGAATAATGTTTGAACAAATATCTGGGTACCTGTGGCCCAATGAAATTGACATAAAATTAGCCATCATATAATTTTTATCATTTTTTTGCTATATTTTTGAGTTATTTTCTTAGCGGTTTTTCTAGGGGTTACAATTAACATACTAATTTATAACAATTTAGTTCATATTAATGATGCAATTTTAATTGCATACAAAGCTTTGGTCTTATATAGCTCCATTTTATTTTCCCTCCTTTGTGATGTCATAAATTTATCATCATATAAATTGCTAGTCTATACCTTATATGCTCATCAACACAAATATGTATTTATAATTATTGCATTATACAATTGCCTTTTAAATTAATAGAAGATAATAGTTATAAGCCAGAAAATACATTTATACTATCTTTTAGATTTACTTATGTAGTTAACTTTACCAGTGCTCTTAATTCTTTATGATTCAAGGTAGTGTCTAGCATCTATTAATTTCAATTTGATGGACTCCTTTTAGTATATCTTGTAGGTTAAGTCTCTTAGTGACAAAGTCTCAGCTTTTACCTGAGAATGTCTTATTTCCCCTTCATTTTTGAAGAGTAGTTTTGCTACATATAGATTCTGGATTTACAATCTTTTTCTTTAACACTTTGAAACTTTTGTACCACTCCATACTGGCCTGCACAGTTTCTGATGAGAAATTGGCTGTTAGTCTTACTGAGGATCCCTTGTACATGATGAGTCACTCCTCCTCTCTTGTGGCTTTCAAAATTCCCTATTCAACTTTCAACAGTTTGATTATGTCTCTGAGGATCTCTTTGATTTCATCCTACTTGGAGTTTGAGCATCTTAGATGAGTAAATTTATGTATTTTTTTAAATTCAGAAAGATTTCAACCATTGTTTCTCCAAATATACTTTCTGCTCCATTTTGTCTTATCCTGGGACTCCCATTTTTGCCTGTGTTGGTATGCTTGTTGGTGTCACACACATCTCTTAGGCTCTTCAATTTTCTTAAGTTTTTTTTTTCTCTCTTCCTAAGATTCAACAGTCTCAGTTGACTCATCATCAAGTTCATTGATTCTTTCTTCTGCTTGTTCAATTCTGCTTTCAAGCCCCTCTAGTGATTTTTCAGTTCAGGTATTGTTCTTTTCAACTGTAGAATTTCCTTTGAGTCTTTTAAAATTAGTTCTGTATATTTTTTTGATATTATGTTTGGTGAGACAGTATTTTCATACTTTCCTTTAGTTCTTTGGGCATTGTTTCTAAGAGTTCTTTGATCACATTAAAAATAGCTGATTTTAATGTCTTTGTCTAGTACGTCTTCCTCAGGGACAGTTTCTGTTAGTTTTTAAAATCCTATCTACAGGCCATCTTTTCTTGTTCTTTTGCATTCTTCTTAATTTTTTTTGTTGAAAACTGAACATTTTAAAATAATGTATTTTGGTAACTCTAGACATCAAATTCTTTCCCCTCTCCAGGGTTTGTTGTTATTGTTGCTTGTTGTTGTTGCTAGTTTACAGACTTTTCTGAACTAATTCAGTAATGTATTAATTCTTTGTCTTGTGTGACCACTGAAGTCTCAGCTCAGTTAGCTTTGTTGTCAACTAATATTGAATAGAGATTTCCTTGGATATATGCAAATGGTCAGTCTCCTTTTCTTTTCTGAGGAGCTCTGAATTGATAAGGCATGTCTTAAACCATTAGCCAGGTAGTTTATTTCATTGCCTCAGTGTTTACTTCCTGCTTGTGCAGAGCGTTAAGTTTAGCCAGTAGTGAGAACTTACAGACTTCTCATGTCTTTCTTGAGCAGAGTACCACACAGGCACATGGCCTTTTAGATTCCCAAGAAAAAGCCCCCTATGAACATCTCATTCCCTAGCTTTCTTTTTAAGCGTTTTGGTTAGCCTATTGTTTACACCAGTTCTTATCCTCTCGGCAGCCGTGATATTAACCCATTGCTACTGAATATTTCTGACAAATGTTTGCAAGGGAAAATTTCTTCTCACTGGGCAAGCTCTGATTCAGTTCAAAGAAAGAGAGGTCTTGTGAATGAGGTATTCCAGGAAACCACCAGACTGGTGAAATAATGATAATTCTCTGGAAATGTGACTTTGAAAGAGTTCCAACCCTGTTCTCATTCCATTGGTTACCAAGCCACTGGTTTTCACAGTCATTGCAGGTTATTTATTTTCAAGGATAACACCCAGCTTGGGAAAGGGGAGATGGGAATAGAACAAATTAGAAGCCAAAAATCGTCCTGTTTTTACTGAGATTCAGCTTTTTTCTTGAATAAATTCTCCCCAACTGCTGCAAGACTTTGTTTAATTTCCATAATTCTGAACAAGTTTATTCTGACAATTTTTACCAGGGTTATTTTTATTTTATTAAGGTGAAATTTTTTAGAGGTCCTTATTCTGCTATTCCCACTCTGTCATTTTAAAAAATTTACATATATATGTAAATTAGAATGTTTTCTTACTTTATCCCAGTGGATCATTTTGTGCATGCACTAGCATGTGGTCACTCTACTTTGAGAATTACAGTTGACCCTTGAACAACACGGGTTTGAATTGCGTGGTTACACTTAAACGTGGATTTTTTTAAATGGTAAATGCTACAATACTACATGATCCATGGTTGATTGAATCTGCAGTTGTGGAATTGTGGATACAGAGGAACTGAGGAGGGCTGTATATGGAGGGCTGACTGTAAGTTATTTGCAGATCTTTGACTGTGCGGAGGGTCAGTGCCCCTAACCCCTGTGTTGTTCACAGATCAATTGTACTGTTATATAAGGAAGAATCAAAATGTATAGATGGGATTTATATGGAAGAAACTCTTGTCCTAAATTTCAAATAATTAGAATTGCCTCAAAGGCAGGACAGGTCACTTTGTCAAGTAAGAAGCCTCCTAGATCATCTTTTAAAAGTACCTCAGAGGATATCCTTCATGGCCAATGATGCGGCTGTAAACCAAATGAATTATAAAATCTGTTCCAATTATGTTCCTCCTAAGAATCTATTACTTCAGCATATTTAATATACTGATAAAATTCCAATTATAAAACCATGCATCTATGTGTGAGTGTATGTGTAAGTGTACAAACAATATCTTTTAGAAAAATTACAAGGTGGACATGTATAGATATTTACACAGTTACACTGTCACACGCACATATACATTTGAGGATTGAGACTAATATTAAAACATGTTATCATAGAAATATGCTACTTGAAATGATAAAATAAACCTAGATTAACTTAATGTCATTTTTTTCCTGTTTGTAACCTTTGTGTTAAGAATGAGCTATCTTGTATTTTAATGATCAACCTTTTCTCAGGGTTATATATTACCCTGTCAATTATTGTAAAAGATACAGAAATTGCTATAAAACATGTCCAATTTTGTGAACACTCAATCACTACAATAAAAATAGAAAATATAATAAAACTAAATGCGATGTTCTGACATTTTTAATAATGAGAATGTGAAATGTTACAACATAATTTCATTTTCTTGGTAATTTAACCCCTGGGTTTCTGCTGTGTTCCCTAGGTTTTGGCTATGTTCCTCATTACTTCTTTGGTGTTTCTATACTTACCCTGTCCAATGTCTTCCTAGACGAGTTTCATTTGCATCCTTACTTGTGTAGGATGGCTCCTAGACAGATCTGCCTGTATCATTCAGAGGACAGAACTCAATCACTCTTGTCAATACTAAAGCCAGCTTGTCAACCAGAAACCAATTGGTGTTTTGTAATGGAAAAAGTAAAGAACATTTGCTTCTGCCTCTATAAACTAATTACACTAAAGCCCCAAGTTGGTCCTTTTATGTACAAGGCTACTCTAGCTAGGCTCATGTATTACTCAAAGTATCCTTTGCATTTTTAATATGTTCATGAAACATATATTTTTGTGAAACGTCACTTCAGAATACAACTTGAGTTTTATGGTGGTGTGGCCTCAGGAAGACAAATTTCATAATGGTTTGCTGAGGGCCCCTGAGAATTTTAAGTTTATGCAACTCCTCAGTTTCAGGGAACGTATGTTCAAAGAAAAGAATGAATAGCAGAGAGTGTTGCTTACTCCCTTCTGAAAAAGCAATCAATGCCTAGAACTATGAGTGTATTTTACATCTGTTCACTCTGCAAGCCATAGAAAACTAGTTTGGCAGGAAGAAATAGGGTGAAAGTAGAATTAGACCAATTACTCAGATATTAATGGTGCTTGTCATTTCATTTGAGTTCCTCTAGGCACTTTCCAGTGCTTCATAATCCTCCTGGGTAAAAGAGTCTATCACATAAATTAAAAAATCCAAATGGTCAGTAGGCTGAGGTGTGAAAGCATACCTACAAGGTGAGGATTATTTAGTCTGGGAAAATTAAGTCTGAAAAGAGAAAAAAAATGATTTCTGTAAAATCCTAAAAGGAAGAGAATGTGACATTGCTTTTGAAATTGTATATCTCTTTAAATATATGAATATATTTTCCTCATAAAAATTAAAACACAAAAAAAAGAATAAAAAGGGAAAGTCTCACTTCCCCAGTTTCCTCAGTTCCCCTCTCTTCCCCATAGAAGTGTTTCCCTCAACTTATTTTCCATGAGTTTATGTGTATAATCATTTGCATACATGCACACACTTATGGCTTTTATTCTTTAGCTTGCTTTACCTGGTGATTTTTCTATGTTACTTGTAAGATTTGGTTTATTCTTTATAACTACTGTGGTATATATACAATAATGCATTTATTCACACGTCTATTGAGGCACATCTAGGTTTCAAAGCTTGCTACTATAAATAATTATATATTGGACAGCTGGCTTCTATTCTTGGTTCTTTTAATCGTAACTGATACACTCTGCTTTTTATAGACATCTTTAATCTGTTGTCTTCTGTTGTGATCTCTAATGTATTTACAGTTCTTTTTGACATCATGTTTTATGTTCTTTGCTTTTATACATGTATATACATAGTTTATTTCATACAGCAGTGTGGTGAGTACATTCTTTAATTGAAATAATAGTGTCTGGATTCACACAGGCATCCTTGCCTTGCTCCTGAGCTTAGATGAAAAGGTTTCAATTTTTCATCATTGATTAGATGTTAGCTGTGGGTTTGTCATATATGGCCTTGATTATGTTGAGGTACATTTCTTCTATAACTAGTTTGTTGAGTATTTTGAAAGGGTGTTGAATTTTGTCAGATGCTCTTTCTACATGTATTGGGATGATCATGTGATTTTTATCCTTCATCTTGTTAATGTAGTGTGTCACATTTATTGATTTGTATATATTGAAGCATCCTTGCCTTACCAGGGATAAATTCCACTTGATCATGCTGTATGATCCTTTTGATGTGCTTTTGAATTTAGTTTGCTAGTATTTTGCTGAGGAGTCTTTCATTTATAATCATAAAGAAGGTTGGTGTGTAGTTGTTTTTGTTTTTGATTTTTGTTTGTTTTTTCATTCCGTGTCCTTATTTGGCTTTGGTATCAGGGTAATGCTCGCCTCATAAAATGAGTTTGGCATTGTTCCCTCCTTTTCAATTTTTGGAAAAGTTTGAGGATTGGTGTTAATCCTTCTTCAAATGTTGTGTAGAATTAACTGGTATAACCACCTGTTCTTGGAATTTTCTTTATTGGAATGTTTTTGATTACAGACTCAATTTCAATATACTTACTTGTTATTGGTGTGTTAAGATTTTCTACTACTTCATGATTCAGGCATGGTATGTCCTATGTATAAGGAATTTTC
Source organism: Balaenoptera physalus (assembly GCF_965194825.1). Taxonomy (NCBI): domain Eukaryota; kingdom Metazoa; phylum Chordata; class Mammalia; order Artiodactyla; family Balaenopteridae; genus Balaenoptera; species Balaenoptera physalus. The sequence continues at coordinate 106,576,727 of NC_138903.1, forward strand.
CAGTTTTTCTAGATTATCCAATTTGTTGGTGTATAATTATTCATAGCAGTCTCTTATGATTGTTTTTATTTTTGTGGAGTCAGTTGGAATGTACTTTCATTTCTGATTTTATTAATTTGAGTTTTTGTTCTTTTTTTCTTAATCTAGCTAAAATTTTGTTAAAATTCAGAAAACCAACTCTTCGTTTTATTGATCTTTTCTAGTGTTTTCCTGGTCTCTATTTCACTTATAGAGAATCTTTAATTCTTTAATTTTTATTATTTCTTTCTGCTAACTTTGGGCTTGGTTTGTTCTTTTAGTTTAAAGTTAGGTTTTTTATTTGAGCTATTTCTTATTTTTTAATGTATGTGTTTATTGCTGTAAACTTCCTTCTTAGTATTGCTTTTATTGTATCTCATAAGTTGTGGCAAGTTGTGTTTTCATTTTCAGTTTTGTAAAGATATTTTCTATTTTTTCTTTTGATTTCATCTTTGACTCATTGATTGCTTATGAGCATGTTGTTTAATTTCCACATATTTGACAGTTTTCCTAAGAAAGGACATTTTTTAAAAAGGCTGTAACCCTCAGGTTATAATAAAGAGTTATAACAATTATGCATATCTATGCACCAAGTGAGACAACCACCTTTACAAAACAAACTATAAGAGGTGAATGGACACATAGGTAGATATACACTAATAACTAGAAATTTAATCCAGTTAAGACATAGACAAGATATAACAGTAGACTAGAAAACATGGGGATAGGGGAGAGTAATGAAAGACCAAAGCAACATAAACAATATGGTAGATCTTATGGGTATATATCAAATTTTTCACCCTGATAATAGAGAAAGTGGTTTCTTCAACAGAACACATGGCAAATTTAGAAATATTTGTCATGTATTAGCTTACAATGTAAATATCAGTAAGTCCCATAAAGTAGAATTATTAAAAGAACACTTTCTGAACACAATGCAATAAAATAATAAATTAAGAACATAAATAATAGATAATTCCATGGTGAATGGGATGGGGAATTCCTATTAAGCACCTCATGTGTGAAAGGAGAAATACAAATCAAAATCCCCAAATTTCTAAAAAATAATGACATTTAAAATACTACATATTAAAATCTATGGTGCATATTTACACAGGTGATCAGAGGTTAAATACCTTAACAATAAAGATTAAAAAATGAAAAAAAAATGAATTAAAATCTCAGGTCAAAAACCTGGAAATAGAATAACAAATAAGCCAAAAGAAAGTACAAGTAATGAAATAATACCAAGAAGAGCAGAAATAAATAATACAGTGAAGAGAAAAACAGTAGATTTAAGTAATATATTAAAATTCTGCTTTTAAAAAATAATTATCAAGATAAACTACTAACTAACCTAATCCAAGGGAAAAAAAGAGGGGTGGGGGAGAAATTGCAAATATGAGAAAAAGCAATGGGGGAAAGAAGTATTGAAATTAAATAAGTAAAGATGTCACAACAGACTACTTGCAGACTTCTGTGTAATAAATTTGGAAACCTATATAAAATGGATGACGTTCCTAGGTAAACTGAATTTAATAAAATTGACCCCATTAGAAAAAGAAATTAATAGATCTAAGAAGAAAAATTGTATGATAACCTCCATGGATGCTGTAAATCTCTCAGTAAAATACAATCCATGCTTAGTTGTAATGTATTAACTTTTTAGTTTATTTCTGGATTTGCTTTGCTTTTATTAGTAAGTTAAGGACTTTTGTCCTCATGTAATTTTTTTCTCTTGTAAATGTGTTAGGTTTAGAATCAAGGTTTTGCTTGTCTCATAGAATGAATTTGGAAATAACTCACATTCTCTAATCTGTGGAAGATTTTTTGGGTAAGATTTTCATTTTTTCTTTCATGAATGTTTAGAGGAATTTCTTTGTTGGTACACTGTGTCTTGAAAGTTTTTTATTGAAAGGTTTTAAAATACAGATTATTCCTGAAATGTAAGGTTGTTTTAACATTTAAAATAATGTAATTCACTACATTAATGAGATAAAGGAGGAAAAAACATACAACCAATAGACAGAGAAACTTATTTTACAAAATTCAGCATTCATCAGGATGAACTCCAGGAACCAGTTAATAGGTTGCAGAACCCCTTTACCCCACACCAACATTCATACAGGTATAGACACAGACACATACACAGACAACAAAACACATGCACACACATACACACACACACTCCACTTCCTATTTGTAATTATTAGCAATTTAGCTCATGATTGTTATTTTTTTTTTACAATAAGCATCCAAATGAATGAATCTTACCAATAAGTTTTATAGGTTTCTTTGCTCACTACTGTTTCTTCTACCTCTTGCACTCGTGTTTTTATTTTGCTATAGTATACTCAAAAAATTATTATAGCAAGTATCTGCTGGTATTACACTTCGATTTTTTCCTGTCCCTAACATTATTTTTTCTTTACACAGAAAATTTCATTTTGAAACCTGTATTACCCTTACATCTGGCACTTTATAGTAGGGCTTTCTCCTTTTGACATCAGGTGGTTTCCTCCTAAATTAGCTGAAGCTTGTAGGTCTTAAATGTAAAACAGGCTGATGCAACATTATTATAATTCAGCCATTTTGATATAATTACAAAGGTGATATTTGAAATGTAAGAATGTGATTGTTTTTTTCCGAACACCTTTTAATATCTTTACTAGTGAGGCCTCGCCTTAGTTGCCAATAACTAGAACCACACTCAGCAAGCCCCTAAAAAGCAATTCATACTTCTGCTTTTAATCATCACAGGAACTACTATAATGCTGTTCCTCCTTCAGTCAGAAAACATATTACTCAGTTTCTCGGCACCCTATTCACCCAGCCAGCTATAAAAATTATCAACAACCTTCTCCACCATTGGCTTTTTTCATAGTCTGCCTGGAGCAGAGTGAAGCTGTAGCCATATTTTTTTTCCTTTTGATTCAAGGACCTTATCCTTTCATCAGAACTAAATGTAGGATGGTTAGGAGTCAACATTATAGTTTGCTTCTGTTTTTTCCTCTTCCTTAGTAAGTCTGTTTGTGCTGTGTTTAAAGGCCAATTCACTTAAAGAATAATGCTCTTCATCCCATCTTTGGAAGTGGTGCTATCACTTTATGAGGCTAACAGAGGAGGAAGAGAAAAGGCCAGAGGCAGAATTTAAGGAGATGATAGCTAAGAGTTTTCCAAAACCAATTAAAGATACTGATTAAAAAAAAAAAGACTTAAGAAGCCTTAAAAATCCCAAGAAAGAGAAATAAAAATAAATTGAACACTCAGTACATCTTTTTTTTTCCTCAGTACATCTTAATGAAAGTACAGATCACTAAAGATAAGAAAATGTAGGAAACCTCCGAACAAAAAAACATATTCATGAAAAGGACAACCATTGAATTAACAGTTGACTTCTCAATGACAGTGATGGAAGCCAAAAGCCAGTAGAATAATAGTCTCAATGGGCCAAAATAAACTAATGCACAGCCTAGAAGAATATACTCAATGAAAACATTTTTCACAACTGAAGGAGAAACACAAACTGAGTGGATGGTAAAAGGAATTAATGTGTTCTGCATTTTTCATATGATCTAGAAGGAGGGAAGATATGTTCATCCCCTTTAGAATTGAATAAGTTAAATATGCACACAATAATTTCTAGAGAAACCACTAAAAGAATAGAAATGGAGTGTATATCATTTAAACTAATGGAAAGAATAACATAGCAACAAGAAAAAATCAATTTCAAAGAAAGTAAGAAAGGAAAAAAGAAACAAAATTAGCTGAAACAGGATAAAATAAATGTCATATATAAGCCCAATATGCACTAAATGTAAATTAGATATACATTAAATGTAAATGGACTAAGTGTTCCTGTTAAAAGACTAAATTTCTTAGCATGTATTAAAAAGTTCAACTATATTCAGTTTATAACAGGCACATTCTTAAAACGTAAGTATGTAAAAAGGTTAAAGTAAAAGGGTAGAATAGGTTATATCATGCAAATACTAATCAAAAGAGTTAATATAGTGATACACTGCTACCAAAAATAATCTATAAAGGGACAAAAATTATCTAAAGGTAGAGTTACTATAACAGAAGTCTTGCTTCCACCAGGAAAGTAACACTAGGGTGTTATGTAACACTTGATTACATAGCCTCAAAGTATATAACGCAAAAATTTACAGAACAACAGTGTGTGGAAGAAATCCACAGTCATGATAGGACATTATAGCACATCTCTCTAAATTGATAGGTTAAACAAATCATGAAGAACATAGAAGATTTGTATAGCATGATTAACAAACTTGACCTAATAGACATCTATGGAACACTATATCCAACTAATAAAGAGTACAACCTTTTAAAGCATACACAAAATATTTTAAAATTGATCATATAATGAGCTGCAATGCATGTTTCAAATTTTAAAGAACTTTTGTCATACAGAGCATGTTCTCTGATCTCAATGCAATTGAGCTAAAAATAAATAGCAAAAGGATAGCTAGAAAGACTTCTTATGTTTGGAAATTAAAAAAAAATTCTAAATCCACATGTAAAAGAAGAAATTACAGTGGAAACCAGAGAGTATTTTGAACTGAATGAAAACAAACTATTTTATATTAAATATTATGAGAATCAGCTCAATTGGAATTTAAAAGGAAATTTTTCACCTTAAGTGTATATATTACAGAAGAATAAATATTGGTTGCAAAGTTATAATCTATGGATACATGTCTAAAGTTAGATAAATACCATCAAAATTACACCAAATAAAGTAGATGGAAGGGAATAATAAAATTAAGAGAAGTATTTAATGAAAAGGAAAATAATAATTCAATAGAGAAGATCAGTATGATCAGAATTTGGTCTTCAAAATGACTAATAAAATTTACAAAATGTCGGTTATTGATGAAAAATAGTTAAAGCAAAATAACAATTATATGGAATAAAAACTGGGACATAATCACAGATGTTACATTTAAAAACTTATAGATTTAGAATCAACAATAGATCACAAGGCATACAAAGAAATAAGGAAAAATGGCCCACAGGGAAACAGTAGAATACACATTCTTCTTAAGTGCCCATGGATCATTCTCCAGGGTAGACCACATGGTAGGCCACAAAATAAATATTAAAATTTAAGAGGATTGAAATCATACCAAACATTTTATCTGACCACAGTGGAATGAAGTGGAAATCAGTAGCAGAAGGGAAACTGGCCAGTCTACAAATATGTGGACTTGAAACAAAACACTTAAATAACCAGTGGGTCAAAGAAGAAATCAAAAGGGAAATTAGAAAATATCTTGAGAGAAATTAAAATGAAAACACAACATACCAAGACTTATGGCATGCAGCAAAAGCAGTACTGAGGGAGTTATGTACAGCAGTACTGTACATAACTTTACATCTGGGAACTAGAAAAAGAACTAACTAAACCCAAAATTCAGCAGGAGGAAGGAAATAATAAAGATTAGAGCAGAAATAAATGAAATAGATAATTGTAAAACAGATAAAAATAAAACTAAGCATTCAGTTTTTGAAAAGATAAACATAATTAACAAACCTTTAGTTAGATTAATTAATGAGAGAGGACTCATATAGCTAAATTCAGAAATGAAAGATGGAACATTACAACTGATGAACCACAAATGAAAAAAAAGGATTACAGGAGACTACTATGAATAATAATATGCTGACAAATTGATAACCTAGAAAAAAATGGAAACTTTTTCAGAAAAAATACAACCTACCAGGAATAAATCATGAAGAAATAAAAAAACTCTGTTCTGAAGAGGGCTATAACTAGTGAGGTGAATGAATCAGTAATCAAAAACCTCCCAACAAATAGAAGCCCAGGACCACATGGCTTCACTGGAGAATTTAATCAAACATTTAAATAACTAACACCAATCCTTCTCAAACTCTTCAGCAAAATTGAAGAAGAGGAAACACTTCCAAACTGATTGTATGAGGCCAACTTTACAATGATATCAAAGCCAGACAAAAATACTATAAGAAAGGAAAGCTATAGGCCAATATACCTGATGAATATTGATGAAAAAAATTCTCAGCAAAATCTGGCAAATCGAATTCAAGATTACATTAAAAGAATTATACACCATGACCAAGTAGAATCTATTTTTAGAATGCGTGGTTGGTTCAACATAGAAAAATTAATCAATGTAATAGAATGAAAGACAGAACCAACATTAATGTCTCAATTGATGCAGAAAAAGCATTATACAAATTTAAGACCTTTTCATTATCAAAAGGCTCAACCAACTAGGAGCAGAAGTGCAAACTACCTCAACATAATAATGGCCATATGTAAGAAGCGTATAGCTAATGTCATAATCAGTGGTTAAAAGTTTAAAGCTTTTTTCCTTAGATAAAGAGCAAGGCAGAGATGCCCACTCTCACCACTTGTACTTAACATAGTATTGGAAGTCCTAGCCAGAGCATTTAGTCAAGAAAAACAAAAAAAGCATCCACATTGGAAGAGAAGAAGTACAATTATCTTTGTTTGCAGGTGACATGATTTTATATGTAGAAAAACCCAAAGAATCTACAAAAACCCCGTTAGTACTAATAAACAAATTAATCAAATTGCAGGATATAAAACAACTCAAAAATTAGTTGCATTTCTATACACTAACAATTAACCATTCAAGAAAGAAATTAAAATGATCCCATTCAGAATAGAATAAAATGGAATAAAATACCTGGGAATAAACTTAACCAAGAAAGTGAAAGACTTGTATAACTGAAAATGATAAAAACATTGCTTAAGGAAATTAAAGAAAATAAAAACAAATGGTGAGCTATCCTGTGTTCATAGATTGGAGGACTTGATATTCTTAAAATGTCCGTACCACCCAAAGCAATCTACAGATTAAATGTAATCCCTATCAAAATTCCACTAGCATTTTTTTTTTTTTTTGCAGAAACAGAAAATTCCATCCTAAAACTCATATGGAATCTCAAGGGACCTGGAATAGTCAGAACAGTCTTGAAAAAAAGAACAAGTTAGGAGGCTTCACAATTCATGGTTTCAAACCATGCTACAAAGCTACAGTAATCAAATCAATGTGGTACTTTCATAAAGACAGAGTTATAGACCAATGGAACAGAACAGAGAGACCAGAATAAACCCTCTTGTATATGGTTGAATGGTCTTATACCAGGGTGCCAAGACCACACAATGAAGATACTGTTCTTTGCCCAAAAATTTATGCTGGGAAAACTGGATATCCACATGAAAAAAAAATGATATTGGATTCTTTTCTTATACCATATGCAAAAATTAACTCAAAATGGATTAAAGACCTAAATAAGGCTTAAAAGTATAAAACTTTATAAGAAACAATAGGGGAAAATCTTCATGACATTGGATATGGATATGATTTCTTGGATATGACACAAAAAGCACAGGCAACAATAACAAAAATAGATAAATGGGACTTCATCAAACTTAAGAGCTTCTGCACATTAATGTGAATAATTGACAAAGTGAGAGGCAACTTATGGAATGAGAAATGGGAGCAATAATCCATATGTCTATCACTAGTAGACTAGACAAATCATAGTGTATTCATATACTATAATACTCTACAGGAAAGAAAATGGATAACTACTCTTACCTACAACAATGAGACTATATTTCCCAGATATAATATTGGGCAAACAAGTCACCAAAAATATATACAGTATTATTCCATTTATATAAATTTCAGGAACTAAAAATACTAAACTGTAGTTTTTAGGAATGAATGGATATATGGTAAATTATAAAGAAAGCAAAACATGATAATCATATGAATGAAGGTATTGGTTGCCTCTCCAAGGAGGGACAGGGAAAGGATATTGGGAGGGAGCTTTCTAGTGTACCAGCAATATTTTATTTCTTGATTCAGATGGTGGTAACATAGGCATTTACTTTTTAATAACTTTTAAGCTGTACATGTTTTTAATTCACTTTTGTGTATACTACATTAATTGATTTTTTGCAAAAGGAAAAAAAAAGAATTGCAAATTATTTTTCTGAATTGCCTATCTCCTTTAGAGTCATTTGTTCTTTGTGTTTATTTTTGTCCTTTTTATGGTGTTGGTTTTTGTCATGGTCTAATGAATGTGTTCATTCATATTTATACATGAATATCTAGATTCAGTTATTTAGGTAGCCACCATAAGTTTTCTCTGCACTTGTGTAGAATTCGTTTCTGCAAAAGGCTTCTTTCTGAATGGGATGGCTGATCACAATGTTTATATAAGTAGATACTGTATTTAGTATCTCATATTGGTAATCTCTTCCTCCTCCTTCCCCTTCCTCTTCCCCTTCTTACCCCCTCTTCCTCCCCATCTACACCCTCTTTCTCTGTAGCCTCTCCTCCTCCTCCTTCTCTTTCTTCCTCTGTACTCCTCTGTCATCTGGCTTCCATGACGGTACACTCTCCTGCTTTTCTTTCTTCTTCTCTCTCCATTCTTTTCTTCCCTTTTTATTTGTTTTGCCTCTTCTTGTCACTGGGGTAATAAATTTCCCAGTTTTTAACCTTGACTCTGTTCTTCATTCAATCTTCACAAATTCAATTAAGATCTAAAAACAGTTGGACTCCAAAATTTTTATCTCTAGCTCCAATTTCAGTTCTGCACTCTGGGTAACCAGAGGACAAATACCCTGAGACTATTTGTTGACCATTTATTTAAACATTTATTGAGCATAGATTAGGTTCTAGGTACTGTGTAAGCACTATTTGAGAAGACAAAGATTTAAGCCAGTAAGTTCAATCAAGTGCTGTATGTTCTAAGTTATTGCTTTATGTTGCAGTGTTGCAGTAGACTACAAAGGAGGTAGGGGTTCCTGCTGGGCAGGTGAGAAGTCAGGAAGACTTATAAAGTTATGCATGATCTGAGTCTTGAAAGTTGAGTGTTAATACAAAAAAACAAAAGAAAACAATGGAAAAGTGAACAAAGAAAATAGATAGGGAAAACGTCAGATGAGCAAACTTTAATACCCATAAAAGATGTGAAAATCTTTTGAATGAATTACTGAGCGAGACAGTAATTAATTAAAGCAACAATATCATGCAAAACCCCTCTGATGGGCAAGTATTAAAGAGTCTGATGAGCCAAGTATATTCAGTTTGTCCCATCTGAATGCATTCTCTTTCTTGCTTCATGAAGCTGATCTGTATGGACTACAACAATAGGTCCCCTTGTCCTACATCTTCTGGTTGGATTTAGCAGAATAGCAGAGAGTGGGAGGAGAATAATGTCAGAGAAGTTATTCTCTTGATTCCCTCCCTGTAGGATTGCCTCTGAATGGTCTCATCACTTGAAAAAGAGATCAAAACTCCTCTCAAGACAGCCTTCTCTCTCTATTTTTTTTTTCCTTCTGGTTTCCTATTACTACTTTCTTCCCTTATCTGTTTGGGATCTAAGGATAGTGCACTATCCCTTTAATTTAAGTGTGTCCTCTGCTTTTTTCTGGGTCCTTAACTGAGAGAGTAATTGGTACTAGAAGTGAATCCAGGAAACACTTCCAAAATAAGATTCTGGAATTGAATTATTCTCATATTTGAGGAAATGGTACCTGGGTAATCATTGGTATTTAGTGGTACCACAGATATGCAAATCATCTCTAGTATCTTATATGGATAACATAGATGACAGCTAAAATTTTCACTTATAGATCAGAGTATAACCACATTTATATCACACCATGAATATTAATCTAGGTGATGGGATTTTATGTGTTCCCTGTGTTTGGAGACACACATTTTTCATCTGTATGAAGGACAAGAACACGTAATAGGTTTATTATTATTATTAAAATAATATTTTAAAATTTTTGTTTTAATTTCTAATATGGTAAATATAAATAGATAAGCACAAGCTTTGCCTAAGCCCACATAAGCAAAAGCTCTTTAAGGTTCTCAGTAATTTTAAAGAATGATAAGGCTTCTTGAGACCAAAATGTTTAAAAACCACGGCTGCAAGAAAAATATTTCAGAAAGTGAAACCCAAGGACTTCTGGTTTTGTTTTGTTTTTTTTAGAGTAGTAATGTTTATAGCATGTTCATGTTTTCTACATATTTTTCTGATATAAACTAATCTGTTGATATCTTCCAAGTGTTAATAAATTATTCTCAAAGTTTCTCTCATCAAAAGCAATGATATTATTTCAATATATAATGCTTTGTATTTTTAAGTATGTCAAACTGATCAAAACCACTGGTGAGAATCCCTATTTATCAAAGAATGTTAGAGTTTGGAATGTTAGAGTTGTTAGAAATCATCATCCAGTTATCATTAAACATTGTCTACAGACCCGTGTTTAAATTACTCTAGGAGCCTGCATCTTAGAGATTCTTGGGTCTTAACCCTGGGGATTTTGATTCAGTAGGTTACAGGGGTGGGATGTGGGGCAGAAACCTGTAATTTACAGAAGTTCTCCCAAATTATTTTGATGCCTAGCCAGGTTTGAAATTAATAATCTGGTCCAACCCTGTTATTTCCGAGGCAGGCTTTGGAAAACTATTGCTGGTGGGCCAAATCCAACCCAGCACCCGTTTTTGTAAATAAAATTTTATTGAAACACAGCCATGCCTATTTGCTTATGCATTGTCTATTAGTGCTTCTGTACCAAAACAGCTGAGTTGAGTAGTTACAACAGAGACGTTATGGTCCATAAAACATTAAGTATTTAGTATCTGGTCCTTTATGGAGAAAGTGTGCTGACCTCTGTGATAGAAGAAAAACAATAAATTTAGAAGTTATAAAGACTTTCATTTGGTAGTTAGTAGCAGAATTCAGATTAGAAGTCATGTCCTTTAATACTTGGTCCAATACACTCTTCATTATACCTCATAGGTTTTTCAACACAAAAAACATGTTAAAGATAATAATTTGTGCAAATGGTAAATTTTTGATACAATTATGTTAAATAGTAAACTGCCATAGTGCATTCAAATTGTAGTCTGATTTGAAAGAATTGGGTTTGAAGTCACCATTTTCCAGACTAAACTTGTTATAGTGAGGCAAAAGGGTCAAAAGATATTTTGCTTCCAACCTTATAGCCATGACTCAAGTGGTCCATGACTCAAGTTTTCTTTTTAACTGCTAATTTAAAGGACAGTGATCAAGCAATAATTGCTCTCATTTATTTTTTGCTATTATATGTCAAGTACTAGAAATTTTGTATACATAGTCACAATGATTTTCAAATTTCCTCTTGAATTCCTCCTCTACCCAGAAGGTTTCAAGAGCAACTCTGCATTTATCTGTTGTATAAGGTGGGCTTCCCCATAGAGCTTTAATTTGAAGAAAAGTTTTTGGGGCTAAAAAATAAATACTTGCAAATCACTGCATTATCTCATTTGCTGATCATAACTTCCCCATGAACTTAGTATTATGTTAATTTTAGAGATGAGGAAATCGTTAGCTGTGACCTTGAGTCTCAAACAAAAGATGGAATTTGAACTGTTAGACTTGAAAGGATGTATTCCTACTAATACATACTGCCAAACTGAGGGAATGCAGTTCTATCGAAATCTTATGAGTTGCCGTAGATTAGATGATTGAAGGAAGATATTGATCTTCTCAAGAATGAGATGAAAAATGAAGAAATGGAAAGCTTTGCTTTGATAGCTCATCATCATATTTACAAATCTCTCTTTGTCGATGAATCTAACTAAGGTAATTTTAATTCATTTTTCCTGTTGGTCATCATCTGTTTGTTTCTCTGAGTGAGACAAAGGAGGTGAGGTCTCAGGCTCTACCTGCCTGAGAAAAAGGCAACTGCAGTACAGTTATGCAGTTTGGTAGATTGCCTTTAGAAAGAGTAATTCAGCTTTGTCACACATTTCTAGAAGCCAAGATTCAATTTTGGGGGGTTTGGCCAGGTAACTGTCAGTTGAACTTGTCTGGTATAAGGAGTTTCTGCTTGCTGGAAGGCCCAAGTTTAAATCCGTTTCTTTTTGCTTTGCCTTTTAAAGACATGGACCAACAGCTCTCATCCAAATCATCTCACTTAACCCAGTAGTGTATCTTGACATAGTTATTTGTTCCGTAAAGATTCTGTTACTCTCTTGGTCACAAAGGTAATAAAACAAAAGAGTGTATGACTCTCTTAAAATTCAGTCTCATTACTTGGAAAACAGCACCTTCATATTTAAAAGATGGAAGCCATTGATCACGGTGTAAGTTTGTGTAGCCAAATGGAATGAGGATGAGCTTTGGAGTTTGAGAGGCGTGGATCAAAATATTATTTTTACCATTGATTAGTGATGTGATATTTTGTTAGCTACTTTAGTGCTCTGTCTCAATTTTCTTATGTGTAAAATGGGGATAATAATTATGTGTACAGCTCTCTCTCGTGTGTGTCGTGTGTGTGTATGTGTGTGTGTATAGCCACATTATGATGTAGATATTATTATACCCATTTTACACTTAAGAAACTGTGACTATACATATTTTGAGATATGTATCTATGTATGTAGGCACATTATGAGATAGATAGATATAAATCATATCTATCTATCTATCTATAGTGAGAAGATAGCTATGAAGTACCTAGAACCATGAGAACATGAATTAATTTATGTAAAAGTTAGAAAACAGAATTAACAAGGTACCTAGTAAGTGTTCAATAAATATTACTTCTCTTATTATTAGAACATAGGTGGTATTCAATAAACATCTGGGATTTTGAAAGAACATTCTTTACTTCAACCATGACAAATAGGATGTCCTTCACTGAAATCAATAAGTCCTTGTAAATTAAAACCAAAAATCACAATAATATGGTCAAAAAGGTATCCCTGGTTTTTTATTCAAGTCCTAAAAATACAGTGGTGGGGAATAGCCTTTTATTCAGTTATTTAGGTTAAAACTTACTAATTTTTTGGAAAAAAACAGAAAAAAGTGGGATGTTTAAAACCCATTTAAATCTTTCCATAACTTGAATTTATTTTTCTTTATACATATTTTCTCATCTCAAGCATTTTTATTCACCTACCTCACATTTCTTGTTTTGTATAGCGTCTGATAGTAAAGAGGAAACTAGTCAAAGCATTTCACATTGGAAGTAGTATGTTTAGTTCTTAAATAATTTAGAAATATTACTGGTTTTAATGGTACATGGAAGTATCCCAAAATCTTGTTAGTGCAAACTTTTATTGTAATTTTCTTTCTAATGTCTTTTAGTTTGCCATCTTTTGGTGAAATTTTTTGGCCTAAAAGGCAGAAAAAAAAAACCCCAATATTTAGAAATGGTTTCCGTAGTGCTCATTGCTTCTAACAAACATTTGGGTTTATAAAATTTAACTTTGTTGTAGAAACACTTTACATTTGTCAATGATAGTTTAAAAGAAAATTTTGTTATTTTGCATATGATTTAGGAAGACATTCTACTATGATCACAGTCACCAGTTTCCTCAAAAAAATTTAAGAAAGAAAGAAATAAAGAAAAAAAATCCTAGATGAATAGAAACAGCTGTCTTATTCAACAAAAACTGAAACAAAAGCTTTATAAAAAAAAACTCACTTGGCATGTTATACCCCTAGTATTAGGATACATAATGTTTGAATTTCTTTCTTTGTGCATCTTTTGAACACTTGAAATAATGCATTTGCATGTGAATGGAAGAAAGCAAAATTATATTCCAAGGTTCATGAAAAGAAATTACTGATTGGCTCTTTTAATTGGGCAAACACCATCTGAACCACTTTCTCTATTTATTTTCAGCCTTGACATTAACTTAAACCTTCTCTTCAGTGAAAATAATGTTTGTCATGTGAAGTTCTAAGGTACTCTAAATATTACATCATAATCTATAAAGGAAGAGGATATTTTAGCGTTTGGTCCTATGGTCATCCCTCTTTATAGGATTGACTCTTTAAAAATTATGAAGTGATGCAGAGGTTTTCTTTAGCACTGCTGCTCCTTTGTGCAAGATGCCAAGTGCCCTCATGAAGTGGTGGTGGTTCTCACTTTGGTTCCTATTCACTCATACCCTTCTAATTTAGTGACTTATTCTCTTCTATCCCTCCTAATGTTCATGGATGACATGCTTGTCTTGTGTCTTCTTCCTTTAGGGCACAATCTCAAATAGTTATATTGGCTAGGCAGCTAACATAAAGAAAATGGGTCACAGGGACTGTAAACAAAAGGAAGGCGCATGCCCCATCTAATGGGGACAACAGATTATTGCCATATAGGATTATTGACCTTACATTGATTGATATATTGATCTACTAACTTCTCATGAAAAACTAAATGTATTTTTGGAAAAAATATGAAATTTCCTAGTTTTTCAATGCTGGCAACCACTTTTTTTTTAAAAGAATGTTCTGGATTATACTGTATGAGTTACATAAAGCTTATCCATGGGCTACATGTAACTTGAAAAGTGACCAGTTTGCCACCTTTGTTTTAGGGGCTTGCTTTGTGCTCTGAGTGATAATGACTTAATAACATAAATATATTCCTGTCATTGTAATTTGTAATTCATATCTTCTTTACTTCTTCCTCTCTCCATTCGGTTATGTATTTCTGAAATATTTACTATGCAAATAAATGACTTACTAGACTTTGGTTACTGTTCTAGGCACTGGAAATGCAGCCTAATTTGGTCCCCTTTCCCAAGGATCTAAGAGTTTATGTGAGAGTCAGAATATAAAGAGGCATGACACAGCATGATAAATGTCATAGAAGAGAGATAACCTAACTTTCTCAGGTAATACAATCTTAACTTAAATGAGTGAAATGACTATATCTCCCTCTAGCAGTTCTCTGAGAGGAGATAGTCATGGCAGAATGTTCAGGAAACCTGATATGGTGGGGAGAGATTTGTGGGAAGATGGGCCTTTCAGTTCCTCCTAAACAGAGCATCTTTGTCATTTGGCAATTGAAAAATATGATGCTTTCATTCTACCCTTTGACATCTATTAAGTGTTATTTCTAAAGTGAAATGCTCAGAAGAGTCAATAGACTGTTCCCTTTTTATATTGCTTTGACTAGGTGTCAGCAATTGCAATCGTATCAGATCATTTATTACTCTGAGAAAATCCCTTGACAAACTCAGAGATTAATTTATTGTTGGTGAGCTACTCAGGAGATATTTCTACTTCTTCCCATAATAGAGAGAGATGCTCACAGTTCAGGCCAGGTTTGTTATTATGGCTTTGTATGAAATATAAGCATCTAAGAGAAGGGAGTCAAAGTGAAATCTTGACTTGGTTTCAAATCAAAACCAAATCTCCATGCACTGTCTAAATTCTAGGCTTTCTTTATTGCAAGGGCAGTTCATGCAGAGAAAAGATAAGAATACCCAGTAAACAAGTAGCTTTTTGGATAGCAGATAAAACTGCGAAATGAAAGCACTTGACTGATGGATGGAAAATGTTATTTGTCTGCCTTGAGTTGATACTATATTTTATGGGAAGTGAGGTAATACCTGCCTTGCAAGTGAGAACAGGCAAATTTCCTGAAATTGTCCATTTGGCAATGAGTTGATATAACTTTAAGGAAAAATTAGTATTCTGTGCTGAGTCATTTCTAAAGAAAACTCCAGAAACTTCTAACAGCAATATTTATTGGAGGTTGGAAATGAGATAAATATTTCCTTTGCAAGTCAGCAGGAGCTATAGAATGTGCAGAAGGCACAACTTCTTATGGTGTTATATGAACAAAAGCTCTCAGCATCTGCAAAGTCCTCTGCAGAGCAGGTTACATTAAGTTAATTTTTAAGGCTCAGAACACTTTAAAGGGATATTTCTTTAAAAAATAAGTTAAATATTTTATTTTCATTTTCCCACTTTCACCTGCCAAATCAGCTATTTCAAACTTATAGGAGAATTCACCGTTTCTCCTCTTGGGCTTACTCTCAGCAATAGTCTGAAGATATTTGGGGGCCTCTATGTTATCAGCATAGGATCTGGAACATGATATTTGAATGTGGTACCTGCTACTTGTTAGTTGTATGGCCTTAGACTTGTTGTTGAACTTTCTTATACCTCAGTTTACTCATCTTAAAAGTAGGGGTAGTAATCTGTACCTCATTAGGTTGTTGTGAGGACTGAAATGTTGATGCCTTGAACGTGGTAAATGTGCAGTTAATATTAATCACACTCCTGCCTTCACAGATTTCTCCTTCCTAGGAACCCAATGCTGCAAGCATTTTAGACGCAGAGAGACCAGGTAGAAAGTAGTTATAGGGGTAAGGGTTCCAATTGATGATCCTCTAAGCAACGCAGGTGGTCATCTGCTGTGCCTTTCCAACAGATAAGCCCTATTCCCTTACCTTTGGCATTCCTGGAAAGCTCTGAGTTGAGGACTTTTCTTTGTATACATATTTAAGGTGGTAATTTCCATTATGAGTTTCAGCATCTTCAACCAGAGCAAGGGTATTTTTCACCAGAAACTCCTTGTTTCTAATTTTCCCTATACCCTTGAGTCTGAGGGTTTGCCTGTAGGGGTGAAGGATTTTTAATTTTAAGTTCAAGCTCTACTAAGCTAGGAATCCTCATTCAGAGAAAGCTCCTACTGAGCACAAAGGGAACTTTGCCTAAAAAAGAACTGTAGGACTTGGCCTACTGTGTATAGATAGTTATTTTTTATTCAAGAGAATTTTGAAGATACAGTGATCATAGTTTCCTTCCTACTCTGTCCCCCAAAGGGAGTCTTAGAAAACATACCTATGGAGATCTGCATTCTTGAAGGGGCACAGCACTCATTTGCTCTAGTTCAACAGCATAGACTTTAAGAAATACAAGAAGCCTTTCTCTGAGAGAGGGAATGGTGCAGTATATCTGCAAGTCCATAAGTTTGACCATACCAGGGATAAAGAATTGGTATGATAAAAATGAAACTATAATTGCCAAATTTGAATTTAAAAATCATAACTATGGTGAGAAGGGAATTATCATAATTTTCTCTGGTTTTTGGTGAAGGGCATAAATAAGTCAAACCTACTTTTGTCTCCCTGGGGAATACCATGAAATATAATTAGGATAAAATTAACACAGATATGGAGGGAGAGCCCAAGATGGCAGAGTAAAAAGACCCTGAGCTCATCTGCTCCCATGGGCGCACCAAAATTACAACTATTTGCAGAGCAACTATCGATGAGAATGGCCTGAAGCCTAGCAGAAAAGATCTTCTACAATTAAAGATATAAAGAAGGAACCATAATGAGAAGGGTAGGAGAGGTGTAGATGCTATATAATCTAGACCCATACCCCCAGGTGGTGACCCACAAATGGGAGGAAAATTACAATTGCAGAGGTTCTGCCCAAGGAGTGAGAGGACTGAGCCGCACATTGGGCTCCCCAACCCAGGGGTCCTGCCCTGGGAAGACGAGCCTCTAAAGGCCAGCAAGGCTTATTTTCAGGAGAGCCAGAGGGCTATGGGAAATAGAGAGTCCACTCTTTAAGGCAGCACACAAAATCTCACATGCTCCAAGATGCAGGGCAATAGCAGTAATTTGAAAGGAGCCTGGGTCAGACCCACCTGCTGATCTTAGAGAACCTCCTGGAGAGGTAGGAGGGAACTGGAGCTCACTCTGGGGACATAGACACTGGCAGCAGTCATTTTGGGGAGCTTGTTCTACCATGAGGACACCGGTGCTGGCAAGCACCATTTTGGAATCCACCCTCTAGTTTATTAGCTCTGGGACCCGGCCTCACCCACCAGCCCATCTGCACCAGTGCTGCGACACCTCAGGCCAGGCAGCTAGCCAGGTGGGGACATAGCCCCACCCACCAGCAGGCCTGCTGCATTAAGACCCCCTGAGCCCCACCCATCAGGAGGCCCAGGACCTGGCCCTTCCCAACAATGTGCTAGCACTAGCCCCAGGGACCATCAGCCTAAGACCCAGGCCTGCCCACCTGTGGGCTGAAACTAACTTCTGGACCTACAAGGAACTACAACCCGAGGCCTGGGGACCTGAATCTGACCACCAGTGAGCTGGCACTAGCTCCAGGACAACATGGGCCTTGGCCCCACCCACCAGTGGCTGACCACTGAACCCCTAGACCCCCAAGATCCTGCCCCACTCACCAGTAGGCCAACACCACATTTGGGACACCATAGACACCACAGCCAGCCATGTCTGAGAACTATCTCACCCATAAGCAGGCTGACAATAGATCTGGGATCCCTAGCCCTGCAACCACCCACCCTGGAAACTGGCTCTGCCCACCATTGGCCATCGCTATCCCTGGAACCCCCGGGTCTCCACAGCCAGCCACCTCATGACTCGGTCCTGCTGACCAGTGGCCAGCAGCCTCCACACAAGGCAGGGCCTGACAACCAACCAGACTGGGGAGACAGCCATGCCTACCCGACTACCCCCAGTAGTCAACCTGCTACAACTGAAGGGCTTATGTAGCCTACATCACGGGCACCCCTAGACATATAGCTCTGGTGACCAGAGGGGAGTGTGCTGCTGGGACACATCCTACAAAAGCCTACTTCTCCAGGATTGGGAAATGTAACCAATCTACCAGATACATAAAAGTAAAAACAGCCAACTAGGCAAAATGAGGTGACAGAAGAATATGTTCCAAACAAAGGAACAAGATAAAACCCCAGAAGAAGAACTGAGTGAAGTGGAGATTAAGCAATCTACCTAATAAAGAGTTCAAAGTAATGATCATAGAGATGCTCAAAGAATTCTGGTGAAGAATGGATGAACAGAGTGAGAAGTTAGAAATGTTTAACAGTTAGAAAATGTAAATAAGGGCCAAACAGAGATGAAGAATACAATAACCAAAATAAAAAATATACTAGAAGGAATCAACAGTATTAGATGATACAGAGGAATAGATCAGTGAGCTGGAATACAGAGTAGTGGAAATCACTGAAGCTGTACAGAAAAAAGAAAAAGGAATAAAAAGAAATGAGGAAAGTTTTATGCCTCTGGGAGAACATCAAGTGTACTAACATTGAGATTATAGGGGTCCCAGAAGGAGAAGAGAGAAAGGGGAAGAGAATATATTTGAAGAAGTGATAACTGAAAAACTTCCTTAACCTGGGAAAGGAAACAGACATCTAGGTCTGGAAGCACCGAGAGTCCTAAATAGGAAAAACCCAAAGAGGACCACACTAAGACACATTATAATTAAAATGGAAAAAAAATTCGAGAAGATTAAAAGCAGCAAGGGAAAAACAACAAGTTACGTAAAAGGGAATTCCCATAAGGCTATTGGCTGACTTTTCAGCAGAAGCTCTATAGGCCAGAAGGGAGTGACATGATACATCTAAAGTGATGAAAGGAAAAACCTACAACCAAGAATACCTGCCAAGGTTTTCATTCTGTTTTGATGGAGAGATCAAAAGTTTTACAGAGAAGCAAGAGCTAAAAGAGTTCAGCACCACAAAACCAGCTTTACAAGAAATGTTAAAGGTGCTTCTCTAAGTAGAAAAGAAAGGGCCACAGCTAGAAATATGAAAATTACAAAAGGAAGAAGCTCATTGGTAAAGGCAAATATCCATTAAAGGTAGTAAGTCAAACAAGTATAAAGCTAGTAGGAGGTTGAAAGACAAAAGTAGTAAAATCATCTGTATCTACAGTAAGTAGAAAGGGATACACAAAACAAAAAGATGTAAATTATGTCAAAAACAGTAAATGTGAAGGGGGGTAAAATGCAGGGTTGTTAAAATGTGTTTGAATTTAAGAGATCAGAAACATAAAATACTCATGTATATATGTATATAGATTGCTATATATAAACCTCATGGTACCCACAAACCAATAGATACATGAAAAAAATACACAAAATAATAGATACATAAAAAAGAAAAAGGAATCCAAACATAACATTAAAAGATAGTCGTCAAATAACAATGGAAGAGTGGGAAAGAAGAAAGGAACAAAAAACTACAAAAACAACTGAAAAACAGTTAACAAAATGGCTGTAAGTACATACCCATCAATAATTACTTTAGTTAAAAAAAAATAATAATAATTACTTTAACTGAAAATGGCCTAAATGCTCTAATCGAAAGACATAGAGTGGCTGAATGGACACAAAAACAAGACTCATCTATATGCTGCCTACAAGAGACTCACTTCAGATCTAAAGACACAAAGTGAGGAGATGGAAAAAGTTATTACATGCACATGGAACTGAAAAGAAAGCTGTGGTAGCAATACTTATACCAGATAAAATAGACTTTACAACAAAGACTGTAACAAGAGAAAAGGAGGACATTACATAATGATGAAGGGATTGATCTAAAAAGAAGATATAAAAATTGTAAATATATATGAACCCAACATAGGAGCATCTAAGTACCTAAAGCACATATTAACAGACACAGAGGGAGCAATTGACAGTAACACAATAATAGCAGGGAACTGCCCCACTTACATCAATGGAGAGATCATCTAGACAGAAAATCAATAAGGAAACACTAGTCTTAAATGACACACTAGTCCAAGTGGACTTAATAGATATTTATAAAACATTCCATCCCAAGGCAGCAGAATACACATGCTTTTCAAGTGCACATGGCACATTCTTCAAGTTAGATCACATGCTAGGCCACTAAAGAAGTCTCAATATATTTAAGAAGATTGAAATCATATCAAGCATCTTTTCCGACCACAATGCTATAAGACTAGAAATGAACTACAAGAAAAAAACTGCAAAAACACAAACACATGAAGGTTAAGCAATATGCTACTAAACAACCAGTGTGTCACTAAAGAAATCAAATAGGAAATCAAAAATTACCTAGAGACAAATGAAAATGAAAACAGAATGATCTAAAACCTATTGGGCACAGCAAAAGCTGTTCTAAGAGGGAAGTTTATAATGGTATAAGCCTAACTCAGGAAACAAAAATCTCAACCTAACCTTATACTTAAAGGAACTATAAAAAGAAGAACAAGCAAAACCCAAAGTTAGTAGAAGGAAAGAAATCATAAAGATCAGAGCAGAAATAAACTAGAGACTAAAAAACAATAGAAAAGATCAATGAAACTGAGAGCTGGTTCTTTGAAAAGATAAGTTGATAAACCTTTAGCCAAACTCATCAAGAAAAAAAAAGGGAACCAAATCAATAAAATCAGAAATGAAAAGGGAGAAATTACACCACCACCACAGAAATATAAAGGATCAAAAGATATTCCTATGAACAGCTATATAACAATAAATTGGACAACCTAGAAGAAATGGGCAAATTCTTAGAAATTTACAATCTCCCAAGACTGTACCAGGAAAAAATAGGAAATAAGAACAGACCAATTGCTGGTAATGAAATTGAATCAGTAATAACGAAACTCCCAACAAACAAAAGTTCAGGACCAGATCTTTTCATAGGTGAATTCTACCAAAGATTTAGAGAAGAGTTAACAGTTACCTGTCTCAAACTATTCCAAAAAATTGTGGAGGAAGGAACACTTCCAAACTCATCATATGAGGCCAGCATCACCCTGATATCAAAACCACACAACTATATCACAAAAAAAATTTATTGGCCAATATCACTGACAAACATACATGGAAAAGTCCTCAACAGAATATTCACAAACCAAATTCAACAATACATTAGAAGGGTCATACACCATGATCAAGTGGGATTTATCCCAGGGATGCAAGGATAGTTCAGTATCTGCAAATCAATCAATGTGATACACCACATTAACAGATTGAAGGAAAAAAAAATCATATGATCATCTTCATACATGCAGTGAAAGCTTTTGACAAAATTCAACATCTGTTTATTATAAAACTCTCAACAAACGGGTTATAGAGGGAACATACCTCAACATAATCAAGGCCACATATGACAAGCCCACTAATAACATCATACTCAATGGTAAAAAGCTAAAAGCATTTCCTCTAAGATCAGGAAGAAGACAAGGACACCCACTCTTGCCACTTTTATTCAACATAGTTTGGAAGTCATCGCCATAGCAATTGGACAAGAAAAAGAATTAGTAGGAATCCTAATTGGAAAGGAAGAACTAAAACTTACTGTTTGCAGATAATGTGGTACTGTATATAGATAGAAAATCCTCAAGATTCCACTAAAAACTGTTAGAACTTATCAATGAATTTGGTAAATTTGCAGGGTACAAAATTAATATACAGAACTCTCTTGCATATCTATACACTAACAATGAACTATTAGAAAGAGAAATTAAGGAAGCAATCCCATTTACCATTGCATCAAAAAGAATAAAATACATAGGAATAAACCTAACTAAGGAGGAAAAGACCTGTACTCGGGAAACTGTGAAACACTGATGAAAGAAATTGAAGACAACACGAACAAATGGATAGATACACAGTTTTCATAGATTGGAAGAATTAATCTTGTTAAAATGACCATACTACCCAAGGCAGTCTACAGATTTAATGCAATTTCTATCAAAATAGCAATGGCATTTTTCACAGAGCTAGAACAAATAATTTTAAAATTAGCATGGAAGCAAAAAGACCACAAATAGCCAAAGCAATCTTGAGAAAGAAGGGCATAGCTGGAGGTATCACGCTCCTTGATTTTGAACTATACTACAAAGCTACAGTAATCAAAACAGTATGAGACTGGCACAAAAACAGACACATAGATCAGTGGAACAGAATAGAGAGCCCAGAAAGGAACCCACACTTATATAGGCAATTAATCTATGACAAAGGAGGCAAGAATATACAATTCGGAAAAGACAGCCTCTTCAATAAATGGTGTTGGGAAAACTGGACAGCTGTATGCAAAAAGAATCAAACTGGACTACTCTCTCAAACCATGCACAAATATAAATTAAAAATGAATTACAGACTTAAATGTAAGACCCAAAACTATAAAACTTCTAGAAGAAAAAATAAATCGTATGCTGTTTGACATTGGTCTTAGTAGTGCTTTTTTGCATATGTCTTAGTATGCTTTTTTGCATATGTCTCCTTGGGCAAGGGAAGCAAAAGGAAAAATAAACATCAAACTA
The DNA here is from genome assembly GCF_965194825.1 of Balaenoptera physalus. Classification (NCBI taxonomy): domain Eukaryota; kingdom Metazoa; phylum Chordata; class Mammalia; order Artiodactyla; family Balaenopteridae; genus Balaenoptera; species Balaenoptera physalus. The sequence goes on from NC_138903.1 coordinate 106,599,691, forward strand.
AGGAAGCTTTTGGACAGGGAAGGAAGCTATCAATAAAATGAAAAGGCCACCTCTTGAATGGGAGAAGATATTTGTAAACGATATATTTGATAAGGAGTTAATATCCACAATATACAAAGAACTCATACAATTTGACATAAAAAACAAAACAACCTGATTGAAAACTGGGTAGAGGTCCTTAATAGACATTTTTCTAAAGAAGACATACAGATGGCCAACAGACGCATGAAAAGATGCTCAACATCGCTGATCATCAGGGAAGTGCAGATCAAAACCAAAGTGAGATATCACCTCACAACTCTCAGAATGGCTCTTATCAAAAAGAAAACAAAAAGTAAGTGTTGGTGAGGATGTAGAGAAAAGTGAACCCTCATGCACTTTTTGTGGGAATGTAAATTGGTGAAGCCACTGTGGAGTACAATAAAAAGATTCCTCAAGAATTAAAAATAAAACTACCATATGATCCAGCAATTTTAGTCCTCTGTATTTATCCAATAAAAATGAAAACAGTAATTCAAAAAGGTATATGCACCCCTATGTTCATTGCAGCATTATTTGCAGTAGCCAAGATATGGAAGCAATCTAAGTGCCTACCAATAGATGAATGGATAAAGAAGATGTGTGAGGCGTATTTATATATACACACATACATACACACAGAATAGAATATTACTCAGCCATAAAAAGAAAGAAATCTTGCTCTTTGCGACAACATGGAGGGACCTAGAGAGTAGTATACTAAGTGAAGTATGTCAGATGCAGAGTGACTAATACTGTATGATTTCACTTACGTGTGGAATCTAAAAAGCAGAACAAATGAACAAACATAGCAAAAGAGAAACAGAGTTATAGATAAAGAGAAGAAGCAGGTGGTTGCCAGAGGGACGTGGGTGGGAGGATGAGTGAAATAAGTGAGGGAGATTAAGAGGTACAAACTTTGGGTTGAAAAAGAAATGAATCAGTTTATGAAATATACAGTGTGGGGAATATAGTCAGTAATTATGTAATATCTTTGCATGGTATCAGATTGTAACTAGAATTATTGTGGTGTTCATTTTGAAACGTATAGAAGTATTGAATTACTTTGTGTATATCAGGAACTAACCTAGTGTTGTAGGTCAGTTAAACTTCAAAAACGAACCAACTCATAGAAAAAGAGGTCAGATTTGTAGTTACCAGAGGTGGGTGTGGTGGGAGGGGAATTGGATCAAGGTAGTTAAAAGGTACAAACTTCCACTTATAAGATAAATAAGTGCTAGGGATCTAATGTACAACATGATAAATATAATTAACCCCAGTATATGTTATATATAAAAGTTGTTAAGAGTAAATTCTGAGTTCTCATCACGAAGAAAACTTTTTTTTTCAATTTCTTTAATTTTGAATTTATATGAGATAGTGTATGGTCACTAAGCTTTAATAAGTGATAATCATTTCATGATGTATGTAAGTCAAATCTTTATACTGTACACCTTAGACTTATATAGTGCTGTATGTCAATTATATCTGAATACAACTGGATGAAAACAAAGATCCGATAGACTTGAGAAAAAAATTAACATTATTATTCAGTCAACCAAGTACTGAGCATATATTTTCCCCTCCCCCAGCAATAGTATATCTCTAAGATATGTAGAAAATATGGCCCCTGCTCTCAAAGTATTTATAGAATAGTTTGAAAGACATACACACACAGAGTAAATGGAACAGACTAAATAATATGTGATTCTGAGCACTTAACATTTCAGAAAATCTTGGTAAGACTGGTTACTTATTTCTACCAAAATTTTCACATAATACTAACATAGTAGGGTTTAAATGACTGATAGCTGGTTCTTTCCTGATAACAGTGGAAGCAGGAAAAATAGATCACTAAGCATCAGAAAGGTAAAGGGGCTTGGAGGGGATGTGTGTTGGGAGAGGGAATAGTACAAAAAGATGAGTAATGGGGATGCTGGAGACAGCTTTTGCAGAGTAACTTTGCCTCTGGCTGTCTTTCCTGAAATCCATGTGAATACATCCTTGAATAAGCATTAAATAGTAGTCTAGAAATGCTAAGCCAAATCTCAATTTTGGCTATGATTTTTTAAAGTTATTTATCTATTTTCTCTATTTTGGGGACAACAATTACGTCTTGTTTATTGTTGTATTCTCAGCACCTAATGTGCTAACAGATAAGTGCCTGACATATATTTAATATCTTTCCAAGGAGCTACTATTATTTGAGTTGTCTATTAATCTTTTTCATCCTCTTTGTGAGTTATTTCTCTGTTTGGCCTCAAGTTACAGTGTCCCTAGGTTCTATCTTCAGACCCTTATTTTCTTGTTCTTTTTCCTGATGACCAGGCAGTGTAGAGTGGTAACTTCAATTGCAGGCATGGGCTTTGGAATCAAACATAAGTTCAAGTTCAGTTTTACCATTTACTAGCTATGGTATCTAGGGTCTAGGAATACTTCTTTGATCCTTAGCTCACTCTTTTGTTAAAAAGGGGTTAATGATAATATCTAACTCATAGTGTTATCATGAGAATTAGATGAAATATTAAGTATAAATGAAATAGCACAGTCTTGGGAATTTAATGAGTACTCACTAAATGTCAGCTGCTTTTACTTTTGTTTGTAAAGCTTTGTTGAAATATTATAATTCACATGTCATATAATTCACCCATTTAAAGCATACAATTCAGTGTTTTTAGGTAAATGTATAGGGTTGTACAACTGTCACCACAGTCTAATTTTACATCATTTTTTTTTTCTCCCAGAAGCCAGTAGCCATTGGCAGTCATTCCCCATATCCCCCACTCTTAGCCCTAGGAAACCACTAATATCCTTTCTGTCTCTATAGATTTGACTTTTCTGGACATTTTATGTAAATGGAATCATGCAACATAGAATAATATTTTCAAGGTTCATCCATGTTATAGTGTGTATTAGCAATTCTTTTTATTGTTGAATATGCCATTGTATCAATATACCACATGTTATTTATCCACTCATCAGTTGACAAACATTTGGTGGTTTCCACTTTGCATCTATTATGGATAATGCTGCTATGAACATTTGTGTGCGAGCATTTATGAGGACCTACATTTTTATTTACCTTGGGGTATATACTTAGGAGTAGGTATCTAACTACTGAGTCATATGTTAACTCAATGTTTAAGATTTTGAGGAAGTGCCAAATTGTTATCCATAGCAGCAGTATTATACATTCCCACCAGCAATGTATGAAGGTTCCAGTTGCCTACATCTTCACTAACATTTGTTATTGTCTGCTTTTAAAAAACAAAAAATTTAGGGCATGAAGTGGTATCTCGTGGTTTTGATTTACATTTCCCAAATGACTATTTTGTGCATTTTTATGTGCATAATCGATAATTGTGTATCTTCTTCAGAGAAAATCTTGTGATATAATAAGAAATATATATTTGGTCTCTGCCCCTGGTTCCTGGCACAGAACTCCTAAAACCCTTGAATTTCCTGAGTGATGGTGATGATTGGAACATCTTACAGAGATCTCTTAAATCCCTTGGAATTTCCTGGGTGGTAAGGAATGTCTTTTGTTCAAATCAGGCACCTCTTCGGTGGGCTCCTGGATAGCTTCAGGATGGGGGCTAGTCATCACAAAGACCGAGTCATGATTAGAAACTTGGAACTTTCAGCCTCACCCCCATCCTGTGGGGAGAGGAGAGAGGAGGACTCTAGGTTGAGTTAATAATTGATCACACCTATGTGACAAAGCCTCCAGAAAAATCCCTGAAATATGGGGTTCATAGAACTTCCAGGTTGATGAATATATCCAGACGCTTGGAGGGCAATACACCCCAACTCCGTGGGAACAGAAGCTCCTTACTCAGGATTCTTCTGGATCCTTTCCTATGTATGTGCTTCATCTTGCTTTTCATCTGTATCTTCTATAATATTCATTGTAATAAACTGGTAACAATAAGTAGATGTTTCCCTGAGTTTTGTGAGATATTCCAACAGATTATTGAACCTAAGCAGTGGGAGGTTGTGGGAAACTCCGACTTTGTAGCCAAGTTGGACAGCAATGTGAGTACCCTGAGGACTCATAACTTGTGACTGGCATCTGAAGCGAGGGCAGTCTTGTGAGACTGAGCCCTTAAGCCTGTGGAATCTGACGCTAACTAACTACCTGGAGTAATGTTGAACTACATTTTAGGACACCCATTGGTGCCCTGAGAGTTGGAAAATTGGTTGGTGTGGGGGAAAACCCACGCATTTAGTGTCAGAAGTGTTGTGGGTGGAGAAACAGTTTTCCTTCAAATCTGTTGCCTGTATTTTAATTAGGTTATTTGTCCTTTTATTATTGAATTTAAAGTGTTCTTTATATATTCTCAATTCAATTCTCTCATCAGACATATGATTTGTAAAAATTTCCCCCGATTCTGTGGGTAGTCTTTTCACTTTCTTGATGGTGTTTTTTGAAGCAGAAAAGTTTTTAATTTTCATGTAGTTCAATTTATCTGTTTTCTTTTGTCACTTGTACTTTGGGTGGCATATCTAAGAAATCATTGCTCAATCCAAGATCATGGGCATTTACTCTTTTACTTCCTTCCAAGAATTTTATAGTTTAACTCTTACAATTAGATCTTTGATCTATTTTGAATTACTTTTTGTTTATATTGTGATGTAGGGGGTCCAACTTCATGCTTTCACAAGTGGATATCCATTTATCACAGTATCACTTATTGAAAAGATTACTCTTTCTCATTGAATTGTCTTGGCATCCTTGTGAAAAATCAACAGATCATAAATGTATGGGTTTATGTCTGTACTGTCATTTTCATTCCATTGATCTGTATGTCTATCCAAGATGTTTTTAAGTTTTCAATGTATAAATCTTACACTTTTTTGGTAAATATATACCTAAGTATTTTGGTTTTTTGGTTATAGTAAATGAAATTTACATAATTTCATACTTTCGTTTTTGATTTTTCTTAGCTAGTATGTAGTTATTGTAAATTGATCTTGTATCCTGCAGCCTTACTGAACTCATTTATTTTAATAGTTTTTTTTAATGGTTTCCATAGGATTTTCTATATACAAGATCATGTCATCTGCAAAGAGTTTTAGTTCTTCTTTTCCAACCTAGATGCCTTTATTTTTTCGTGCCTAGTTTCCCTACCTAGAGTTTCCAGTACAATGTTGAATAGAAGTGGTGTGAGCAGATATCTTTGTATTTTTCCTGAATTTAGGAAGTATTTCAGTCTTATACCATTAATTGTGATGTTGTCTGTGAGTTTTCATAGATGCTTTTTTTCAGGCTGAGGAAGTTCACTTCTATTCCTAATTTTTGAGTGTTTTTATCATGTAAAGATACTGGATCTTTTCAAATGCTTTTTCTGCATCTATTGAGAAGATGATGTGAGTTTTGCTCTTAATTCTTATAATATGGTGTATTACATTGACTTTTTAATGTTGAAGCAACTGTGCAACCCTGGAATCAATCCCCCTTATTCATGATTTAGAATCCTTTTTATATGTTGCTGGATTTGCTTTACTAGTATTTTGTTGAGAATTTTTGTGTTAATATTCACATTACTAGTCTGTAGTGTTTTTTTCTACTATTTTTGTCTGGTTTGGATATAAGGGCAACATAAGTCTCATAGAATGAGTTTGGAAGGCTCTTTTCTCTTTGTTTTTTTTTTTGTAAGAGTTTGTGAAGGATTGGTGTTTATTCTTCTTTAAATGTTTGGTGGAATTCTCCAGTGAAGCCATCTGGTCCTGAACTTTTCTGTATTATGGAAATTTTTTAAACTTACTGATATTCAATCTCTTTACTTTTTTAGATCTGATAAGATTTTCTATTTCTTTTTGAGTCAATTTCAGTAGTATCTGTCTTTCAGGAATTTTTGCATATCCTGGGTTACTTAATTTTTTGTCAAACAATCATGCATAACATTTTCTTATAATCTTTTTAAATTTAGTAAAATATATCTTCTCCCTTTTTTTCATGGTCAGTCTAGCCAAAGGTTTTTCAATTTTGTTGATCTTTTCAAGAAATCAATCTTCAGTTTCATTGATTTTTCTGTATTATTTTACTATTCTCTATTTCATTTATTTCCTCTCTTATCTTTATTATTTCCTTCTTATTTTTTTTTTAATAATTATTGTTTTGAGACATGGTCCCAGGTCTTTTTTTTTTTTTTTTAAGAAATTCACGTTCTTTTATTTATTTATTTATGGCTGTGTTGGGTCTTCGTTTCTGTGCGAGGGCTTTCTCTAGTTGTGGCAAGTGGGGACCACTCTTCATCGCGGTGCACGGGCCTCTCACCATCGTGGCCTCTCTTGTTGCAGAGCACAGGCTCCAGACGCGCAGGCTCAGTAATTGTGGCTCACGGGCCCAGCCGCTCCGTGGCATGTGGGATCTTCCCAGACCAGGGCTCGAACCCGTGTCCCCTGCATTGGCAGGCAGATCCTCAACCACCGCGCCACCAGGGAAGCCCCTCCTTCTTATTTTTTTAGGTTTACTTTGCTCTTATTACTCTACTTTCCTGTGGTGGAAGATGAGATTATTGATTTGAGCCATCAGTGTGCCATAGCTAGCTAACATCAGCTTAACTGAGTCACTTGTACACATATGTTCCCAACTCTGCATTCACTGGTGTCACATTCATAGTGAAATCAGTTTAAGTTGGGGTATTTACACCACAGAAGTTGGCAAATGATATAAATCAAGGGTTTCTTTTTGGAGATCTGTTTTACAGGCATATCACCAATCATGGATGACTTGCTTGAACCTACCTGATTATACTACTGGCTTTATTAGATGGCAGTAGGACTGCGCTTCTAGGTTTCATTGCAATTTTAGAATTTTTTTCAGTGCTTCATGTCAAAGATATTCATACTTACAATTTGTTTATTCTTAGACATTTCTGGAGTTACTAAATACTTCAAATCACAGTCAAGTTGTTATCTTCAATTTTAGGGTCAGAATATTTACTTCACTTATTTTGGACCTGTGTTCTGATATTCATTTTCTTTCACTGGTATCTGCAGTGTTTGTGGTGATGAAATTTTAGAATGATAAACCTTTCGAAAATGGAAGTGAATGTTCAGAGCATCTTTGGATAAGGGCATTGGCTGAGCTATCTATACCTGTAATTATTTTCTCCTACAGTTTGCTTATTTTTTTGCAGGTGCAAATACACAGCAGCCCTCTTCTGGAAAGCATAAAGCAAATACTTAAGTCTGACACCTGGCTGTGAATTACAATCAGGTGCAAAATCAGCCTCTGTTCATGTGCCTTGCTTCTACTTAAATTGGCTGAAAGGATTTTTTATTTTAAAGTCGCTCTTGAGTCATGACCTTTAATGACAAACCTCAGCCCAACATAGATTGATTATAGCTGCGTTACAAAGTGCCCCTACAGCATTCAAAATGGAAGTGCTGACCATGTGTGTGCCTTTACTGGAGCTAGGCTAGCAGGTGTGGAATGATTGTAGTTCAAAAAAGGTTGGTGAAACATTTGAAGCTGAAGGAATTATTGAGAATCTCTTAATTATTTAGAGATTCATGCACAGAGAATTCACTTTCTATTTGGAACTTCTTTCAGAAAACCAGTTAATTTTTCTAGGATGATAATGAAATATAAATTTGCAAATCTATTCAAATCCTGGTTTTGCTGTTTACTAACCATGTGACTTTGGCCAAATTTCTTAAGTTCTTTGAACCTCAGTTTCCTTAACTGCATATTGGAAATAGTATTGAATATAATGTATAATGTACTGTATAATGGAAGTCTGCCTTGCAAGGTGATTATAAGATTTAAATGAAGGCTATATGTATGTATATTCATATGCATCTAGCATTATATATGTTCCTTTCCCTTTAACTGCTAGTTGTCACTTATCCTTGTCATTTATTTGCCTGGGACATATTTTTAAAAATCACATTTTTTCTCTTTATGGTTGAAACAAATCATTCCTTCTAAGTGATCAGAGTAATTCAACTGCTGGAAAAGTTATCTGAGACTTTATTGTGATGATTTCTACAATTATTACTTTTTATATAGAAGTCAAATTGCTTCAGAGACATAGCATTTATTATACACTTACTTCATTAGATATTTTTCTAAATATTTTACATGTATTATCTCCTTCAGTTTTTATGTTCCAAATGATAGGTGCCATTACAATCCCCATTGTAAAGATAAGGAAAGAAGTCACTTGCCCAAGTTGTATAGCTGTTAAAGAAGTCAGATTAGGCCCAAGATAGAGCTGCTCATGCAAAGTACCATGTCAGCAAACCAAAACTTAACTAAGTTTCTTTGCTTGGCTCTTCCAGAAAAGGAAAGCCTAGGTCAACCAATCAGTGCTTGCCTGCTCAGCACAAGTTACCTAACCCAGCTCCAAGACTTCCCTTTGCTTCGTGTAAGGAAAGTGACCTTACTTTAACCAATTAGCAAATGCCCAGGGTAAGTTCCTTGTTCCTGGTCACTTTGGTCTATAAAAATCTCATGCCTTGTACAGCTCCTCAGAGCTCCTTTTTGTCTGCTAGATTGAATGCTGCCTGGTTCATAAATCACTGAATAAAAGCCTACTAGATCAGTAAATTGTCTGTGGAAAATTTTCTTTTAACATAGCTAAAGTACGTGGAAGAGGTGAAATTTTAACCAAGCAGTTTGTCTTCACAGTTTCTAAATACTTGCTACTCAATTTGTGGCACATGGACCATTAGTACTGGCATCATTTGAAGCTTGTTAAAAATGTGTAGTCTCTGGCCCCACCCTAGATCTACTGACTCTGAATATGCATTTTAACAAGGTTCTCAGTTCTGACATGTACAGTAAAGTTTCAGAAGTACTTCTTTAAACCACTAATGGATGATAGTATGAGCCTAGTCCCTATCTGTCACATGCATTTCTCATACAACCATTGAAATGAACAGGAGAATGTAATACCAGCAATAACACCATGCCTAAGAAAATGAAGAAAGTAAAACTTTCATATGACTAAAACCTAAAATGTGTACTAGAAATAGTGCAAGGGAGACTAAATTGAAAACAGGCACTAAGGTCAGTCTGGCAGCTCCTTCTACTGAGATTGAAAAAGATTTACTAGAGTAAACCAAAGGAAAATTTATAGACTATCTGTTGTGTTTTCAATGAAATTGAAGAAAACATGGATTCTCTCTTTAGAAAAAGGAAAAGACATGGTGAACTGGAAACCAGTGTCCCTGTTCTCATATCCCCATGTGTCTATGAGGGAGGGAAATTGAAATGAAAAAGAATATAAACTGAGCTTGTACCAAGTCTCTTGAATGTAAAGAGAGCCTGGTGTGGTGGCTTTCATAATGTAAATATAGCTCAGGGAATCCTTAGTAAAATAATGCATGGGCTTGTTTTAATTTTGTTTATTGTTTGAAAAGAATGCAAAGTCATGCTCAAGTTAGCAAGGGAAATATTCCTTGTTCATTTGAGATTAAGTTGTCATATTAACTCCAAGAAAAAATAAATCTCAACACGGTAAGGTTTATACAATATTAGGAAGGCTAGTGAGGAAATCAGCTGTGGATCTCACTGGTGGAGAGGCAGGACTGAGATGAGGCTATGCACTTTCACTCTTTGAGGGACTTAGGGTCTGCATGTGGCCCCTCCAAAGGCAATGATGTCTGTGCAGATGAGAGTCTCTGTTAACATTTAGCTGAAGCTCTAGACACTCCAGTTTGCAGAAAAGCAGGAAGTGATTAAGGGGAGGAGAACTCTCTCCTTGTGAAGAAAGATGGAGTTTCCCAAGGGAAGAGCAGCAAGGGACTGTACTTGGGAACTTTAAAGAAGGGGCTGCATAGAAAGGAATGATTATTGAGAAAAGAGCAAAGGGAAGTAGATGGAAGTAGAATGTTCATATGGGACATCTTCCAAGTTTGGAAGGCCCTTCCATTGTGTGATAGAATGGAATGATCAAGTCTAATAAACTTACAATTTCTGTTGTTCCCAAACTGCTACTATTTTGAGATATACATGACCCCTAAGCAAAGAACTTGGTATAAAATCATTATAGTCTAGTGTGAGTTTGATATGAGAAAGACTGGGGAAGGGTCATAAATACAGGAAAGTACACAAATCCTAAGTGTAGTGCTTTATAAATTTGTATGCAGTAAACACTGCCATGTAACCACCAGCCAGGTCAAGTTATAGAACATAACCAGCACTATAGAAGCTTCTTTATTCAGCTCCCTCCACACTGCCATTACCCTTCCCAAAGATAACCACTATTCTGTACGCCTATATTAATTTTGCCAAATTTTGAACTTTAATATGAATTGAATTATACAGTATATACTCTTTTGTGTCTGTTTTCTTTAGCTCAGAGTTACAATTTTAAGGTTCATCTATATTGTTGAATATTGCTGTTTTTCATCCATTTTCATTGCTTTATCTATAGTATTTCACTATATGAATGTACCACAATATATCTATGTAGTATACTGTCTTCCATTTTTGCAGTCTGAATAGTACTGTTGTGATCCGTCTGGTGCATGTCTTGAGGTGTATATATATTTGCATTTCTGGACTGGACTTGCTGGGTTGAAGGGCAAACACATGGTTAACTTTATTAGCTACTGCCAGTTTGCCTAAGTGGGTGTACCAATTTTCACTCCCACCATCAGCATATGAGAATTCTGGTTTCTCCACCTCCTCACTAGCACTTGCTATTGACAGTTCACTATTGCTGCAAGACAAACCACCACAAAACTTAGTGGCTTAAGACAACAACGATTTATTATTGCTTATACATCTGCAGGTGGTCCCGGGCTCAACTGATATAGGTTAGGTTCTCCTGGGTGGCTCTCCTCTAAACAGTGGTTCTGGCTGGACTGGAGTTGACTCTGTTGTGGCCTCTTCTATGTGTGTTTATTCAGGGACACAGACCAGAGGGTGGATGAGCAGCAATTACACGGGGGAAGCTCTGCTCATGGAGATGGCAAAAATGCATGTAGGCTAACAGAAACACTCCAGGCCCTGAGGCTTAGGCTTGAAAATGTCACACATTACTTCTGATTTATTCTATTGGCCAAAGCAAGTCATAAGGCCAAACCCAAAGACAAGGGTAGATACAGATTTAATGGGAGGAATTAAAGTCCCATGGCAAGATTGTGGTTACAGCGAGTGATGAAGAATTGACGCTATTAATGCAATCTATCACAGCAGTTTTTTTTCTTTCTCCTATTTTTGTCATTCTGGTTGGGGTGTTGTGATAACATACTGTGTTTTTAATTTGTATTTCTCTGATAGCAAATGAAGTTGAGAATTTTTAAAAAATATTTTTATCCATTCATGTATCTTCTTTTGTAAGGCTTTTCCACATCCTTTGCCTAGTTAAAAATTCAAGTTGTCTGCCTTTTTCTTACTGATATATAGAATTTTTAATAAAAATATAATCTGGATAGGAGTCCTTCATCTGATATATTTATTGCCAATATCTCCTCCCATTCTATGGCTTATTTTCTCACTGTTTTAATGTCATCTTTGGATAAACGGAAGTTCTTAAATTTTAATGAAGTGTAATTTATTAACCTTTTGTTTTATGTTTAGTGCATTAATATCCTGTTTAAGAAATCTTTATCTGAAGGAAATGAGGACATTTTTCTGTTATTTTCTAGATGCTTAATTATTTTAATTTCCATATTTAGATCTATGATCCAACTGAAATTGCTTTCATATGTGCAAGGTTCATTTTTTTTCTACATAGATCTAATCATTTATTGAAAAGGTTGAGTCATTTATTGAGAAGAAAATAACTTTTTTACTGCATTGCAGTGCCACATTTGTGGAAAATCATGAGACCACATGTGTGTGAATCTGTGTGACAGGCAGAATTTTAAAATGGCTCTCCAGGATGCCACACACTAATCATGGGGATCTGTGAATATGATGATATGGCCCTCCCATAATTATGTTGTATTATATGCCACAATGGACCGAATAGTGGACAGATAAGGAGATTATCTGGGTGGGCCTGATTTAATCACGAGCTCTTAAATGCAGAGCACTTTCTCCTACTGGTGACAGAAGGGAAAGCCAGAGATTTGAAATATCAGAAGTACTCAACACACCGTTCCTGGTTAAATGATAGAAGGGGCCATGTGAGATGGTATGCAGGCAGCCTTGAGATGGAGGGGACAGATCTCAGCTGACAGGCATGAAGGAAATAGGGAATTCACCCCTACACTTTAAGGAACTGGATTCTGCCTACAACCAGAATGAGCTTGAAAACAGATTCTTCCCTACACCTTCAGATGAAATCCCAGCTCAGCCAATTTATTAATTTCAGCCTTGTGAGACTGAGCAGAGAACCTCCTTGAGCCCATCTGGACTTCTGACCTACAGAGCCATGAGATACTAAATGGGTATTGTTTTATGCTGCAGAGTTTGAGATGAGTTGTTAGACAGCAATAGAAAACTTTGCTTCTTGATTCTGTATTTTGTTCCATAGTTTATTTTGGTATTTTTACTGCAATAACAATACTATGATGCTTTAATTATTATGGCTTTATGGTAAGCTTTGACTTCTGAGACTGTGTGTCATCCCTCCTTGTTCAAGATTATCTTGATTCTTCCTGACCTTGAATTTCCACATAAATTTTAGAAAAAAACATAGGCATGATTTTACTTGCAATTACAATGAGGAGAATCGTCCTTAAATTTTGAGTCTAGGAACATGATATATGCCCCCATTAAATGAGGTCTTCTTTAATATTTCTCAGTAATTTTTTAACAGCTTCACTGAAGTATAATTTATATCCCATAAAATCACCCGTTTTAACTGTACAATTTGATGTTTTATTTCATTTATACATTTGTGCAATTATCATGGCAATCCAGGTTTAGAACATTTCTCTCACTTCAAAAAGTTTCCTAGTGCCTCTTCGCAGCAAATCGCTGCTTCCACCTGCAGACCCAGGCAATCCCTGACATGCTTTCTCTATATGTAGTTTTGCCTTTTCTAGAGATCTAATATAGTGGAATCATATAGTATGTAGTCTTTTGTTTCTGGCTTCTTTCACGTAGCATGATGTCTTTTATATTAATCCACACTGTTGCATGAAACAATAGCTTGTTCCTTTTAATTTAATTGCTGAGTAAGTATTCTGTTGAATGTCATGTTGTGTTTATTCATTCACCGGGTGATTGACACATAGGTTGTTTCCATTTTGAGCTATTATGAGTTACACAGCTATAGATATTCACATGCAAGTGTCTTTCCATATAGGTTTTCATTTCTCTAGGGTGGATTCCAAGGAGGAGAATTAATGGGTCACATAGTAAGCTTATGTTTAACTTTTTAAGAAGCTGCAAGATTGTTTCTTAAAGTGGCAGTATCATTTTACATTTCCACCAACAGTGTATAAGGATTACAGTTCTCCAAATTCTCATCAACACTTATTGTTGTCTTTTTATTTTAGACGTTCTAGTGGTTATATAGTGGCATTTCACTGTGATTTTAATTTTCATTTCCCAAATGACTAGTGATGGTGAGCAAGTTTTCATGTACTTATTGGCCATCTTATTATCTTCTAAGGTGAAGTGGCTATTCAGTTCTTTTGCTCATTTTGTATTGGTTTATCTTCTAAGTTGGAAGAATTTAAAAAATCTAATCTGGATATAACTACTTTACTAGATATATGTTTTGCAAAAACTATCTCCTATTCTGTGACTTGTCTTTTCATTTCATTACTGGTGTCTTTTGAAGAACAAAAGTGTTAATTTCGATGAATTCTAATTCATGTGGGTTTTTTCCTTTACTTAATTTTCATGCATTTTTGCATCATATCTCAGAAATCTTTGCCTAACCCAAGGTTGCAAAGATTCTCTTCTGTGTTTTTAATATAAGTTTGATAGTTTTAGACCAAACATTTATGTATTTAATACATTTGAGTTAATTTTTATATATAATCTGAGGTAAGGTTTGAGGTTCTTTTTTGTTTTCTTTCTTTTTTCCTTTTATTTTTTTGAAAAGGAATATCCAATTGTTTTACCACTACTTGTTGAAAAGACTATCCTTTCCTCATTTAATTACCTTGGCATCTTTGTCAGAAATCAATTGAGTACATCCATAACGGGCTGTTTCTGGACTGTCTAATTTGTACCATTGATCTATATGTCTATTCGTATGCCAATACTATACTTTCTTAATTACTGTAGCTTAATAGAAAACCTTATAATCAGGCAGCATGACTTCCCTAACTTTGTTCCTCTTTTTAAATTGTTTTGGTTATTCTCAATAGTTATTGTATACAATTTTTAGTATTAACTTCTCAATATCTACAAACAAATCTCTGGGACTGTTATTAGAATTTCATTGAATATATGGGCCCATTTGAGGAAAACTGCCCAATATTAAGTCTTTCAATCCACGAACTTGGGCTATTTCAAGTTTGCTCGCAAATATTTTTAGTTTGCACTGTACAGGTCTTGCAGTTTTGTTAAATTTATTTTAAAAAATTTTTTATTGGAGTATAGTTGCTTTACAATATTGTGTTAGTTTCTACTGTACAGAAAAGTGAATGAGCTATATGCATACATATATCCCCTCTTTTTTGGATTTCCTTCTCATTTAGGTCACCACAGAGCCTTGAGTAGAATTCCCTGTGCTATACAATAGGTTCTCATTAGTTATCTATTTTATACATAGTATCAATAGTGTGTATATGTCAATCCCAATCACCCAGTTCATCCAACCCCCCTTTCCGCCTTGGTATCCATACGTTTGTTCTCTACGTCTGTGTCTATTTCTGCTTTGTAAATAAGATCGTCTATACCAATTTTTTCAGATTCCACATATATGTGTTAATATACGATATTTGTTTTTCTCTTTCTGACTTACTTCACTCTGTATGACAGTCTCTAGGTCCATCCATGTCTCTACAGATGACCCAGTTTCGTTCCTTTAAAATGTTTAATTCTTTTTGATGTTACGTATCAAGAATGGATTTTGGATTTTTTCAATGATTTTTCTTTACCTGGTGAGATGGTATTACTGGTAACGTTTTGCAATTTTCTGGGTAAAGTTCTTGCATATCTTTCTTTCCTAGTGTTGTGGATTTTTAAACAGTCTTTTGACTTTATGTTATCTGTGATGTTATTGTAAATGGTATCACTTTTAAATTTTATATTCTAGTTTTCAGTTGGTGATGTAAAAAGTACAGTCTTTGTATATTGACATTTCTTGGTCATTCTTATGAGGGCTTTACCAATATTATTAGTTTTTCCAATGAATAAATTTTGCATTCTTTATTCTCTCTAGAGTATTTAAAATAAAAATACTCTATTTTCTATTAATTGATTTCTACTCTACTCTTTATTATTTCCTTTCTTCTGTATTAATTAGAATTAGCTTGCTGTTCTTTTCAGCTGGAAGTTTAAATAATTGTTTTTCAGTCCGCTTTTCCAAAATAAGCATTTAAGGTTATTTATTTCCTTCAAAGTATAACTTTAGCTGCATCCCAAAAGATTTGATATGTGATATATCCGTTATTGTCTAGTTACAATTGTATTAAAATTTCCTTTTGATTTCTTCTTTGACCACATGACTTATTTAGCAGTGTATTACTTAATTTCCAAACACTTAGGGGTTTTCTACTTAAGATTTTGTAATTGATTTCAAGATTTTTCATTGGTGTCAGAATATATAGTATTAATTATATCAACATGCTGGTCAATTTTTAATTTCTCCCATTTTTCCTGTTTTATGTACACGTATATAGTTTATTATAGTATGAATATCCTGCACACATACACAGACACATATACACATACACACTGTATAGACACACGAGATAGAGACAATGAAAAGATGGTGTTTTAGGTACATATAAACTTAGAACTTTCTTGTCTTCCTAGTGAATTAAATCTTGTATAATTATGAATTTTTATTTGATCTCTTCTACTGGTTATCGCTATGAAAGCTTTCGTTTTCATTGAAATTAAGAGAGCATTGCTGCCCAAAAATCTCTTTTAAGAAAATGAAATGGAAAGTCAGAGAACAGGAGAAAATATTTATAAAACGTATCTGACAAAGTGTTTGTATTTAGAATACATAACAAACTGTTTC
Organism: Balaenoptera physalus; assembly: GCF_965194825.1. Classification (NCBI taxonomy): domain Eukaryota; kingdom Metazoa; phylum Chordata; class Mammalia; order Artiodactyla; family Balaenopteridae; genus Balaenoptera; species Balaenoptera physalus. Next base: position 106,615,770 of record NC_138903.1, read on the forward strand.
AAGTCAAGAATAAGAAGATAGACAACCCAATTAAAAAACTGAGAAAATATTTGAATGAAACATCACCATAGAAGATATAGATATTACAAATAAGCACATAAAAGATGCTCAGTGCCATTAGTCATTAGAAAAATGAAAATTAAAGTTGCAGTGGGATGCTGCTACATACCTATTCAAATGACTAAAATAATAAAACTGACAATACTGAAACTGTTAGCAGGGATTTGGGGCAATTGGAACTCTCATACACTGCTGAGGGCAATGTGAAATGTTACAATCACTTTAGAAAAGTTTAGCAGTTTGCTAAAACAATAAACATTATCTTCCATATGAATACACACCATTCCACTCCTAGATATTTACCCAAAAGAAAAAAAAAAGTTATTTCTAAACAAAGACCTGTGCATAGATGCTCATAGTAGCTTTAACTTTTTTTCTTTAAACATCTTTATTGGAGTATAATTGCTTTACAGTGGTGTGTTAGTTTCTACTGTATAACAAAGTAAATCAGCTATATGTGCACATATATCCCCATATCCCCTCCCTCCTGCGTCTCCCTCCGAACCTCCCTATCCTCCCCCCAAGGTGGTCACAAAGCATCATGTTGATCTCCCTGTGCTATGCAGCTACTTCCCACTAACTATCTATTTTACATTTGGTAGCGTATATATGTCCATGCCACTCTCTCACTTTATCCCAGCTTACCCTTCCCATTCCCCGTGACCTCAAGTCCATTCTCTATGTCTGCATCTTTATTCCTGTCCTACGCCTAGATACATCAGAACCATTTTTTTTTTTAGATTCCATATATCTGTGTTAGCATACGGTATTTGTTTTTCTCTTTCTGACATACTTCACTCTGTATGACAGACTCTACGTCCATCCATCCACCTCACTACAAATAACTCAAATTCGTTTCTTTTTATGGCTGAGTAATATTCCATTGTATATATGTGCCACATCTTCTTTATCCATTCATCCGATGATGAACACTTAGGTTGCTTCCATGTCCTGGCTATTGTAAATAGAGCTGCAATGAACATTGTGGTACATGACTCTTTTTGAATTATGGTTTTCTCAGGGTATATGCCCAGTAGTGGGATTGCTGGGTCGTATGGTAGTTCTATTTTTAGTTTTTTAAGGAACCTCCATACTGTTCTCCATAGTGGCTGTACCAATTTACATTCCCACCAACAGTGCCAGAGGGTTCCCTTTTCTCCACACCCTCTCCAGCATTCATTCTTTGTAGATTTTTTGATGATGGCCATTCTGACTGGTGTGAGGTGATACCTCATTGTAGTTTTGATTTGCATTTCTCTAATGATTAGTGATGTTGAGCATTCTTTCATGTGTTTGTTGGCTGTCTGTATAACTTCTTTGAGAAATGTCTATTTAGGTCTTCTGCCCATTTTTGGATTAGGTTGTTTGCTTTTTTGATATTGAGCTGCATGAGCAGCCTGTAAATTTTGGACATTGGTCCTTTGTCAGATGCTTCGTTTGCAAATATTTTCTCTCCTTCTGAGGGTTGGCTTTTTGTCTTGTTTATGGTTTCCTTTGCTGTGCAAAAGCTTTTAAGCTTCATTAGGTCCCATTTGTTTATTTTTGTTTTTTTTTTCCATTTCTCTAAGAGGTGGGTCCAAAAGGATCTTGCTGTGATTTATGTCATAGAGTGTTCTGCCTATCTTTGCCTCATAGTGTCTGGCTTTACACTTAGGTCTTTAATCCATTTTGAATTTACTTTTGTGTGTGGTGTTAGGGAGTTTTCTAATTTCATTCTTTTACCTGTAGCTCTCCAGTTTTCCCAGCACCACTTATTGAAGATGCTGTCTTTTCCCCATTGTATATTCTTGCCTCCTTTATCAAAAATAAGGTGACCATATGTGCGTGGGTTAATCTCCGGGCTTTCTATCCTGTTCCATTGATCTATATTTCTGTTTTTGTGCCAGTACCATACTGTCTTGATTATTGTAGCTTTGTAGAATAGTCTGAAGTCTGGGAGCCTGATTCCTCCAGCTCCATTTTTCTTTCTGAAGATTACTTTGGCTATTCGGGGGCTTTTGTGCTTCCATATAATTTGTGAGATTTTTTGTTCTAGTTCTGTGAAAAATGCCAGTGGTAGTTTGATAGGGATTGCCTTGAATCTGTAGATTGCTTTGGGTAGTATAGTCATTTTCACAATGTTGATTCTTCCAATCCAAGAACATGGTATATCTCTCCATCTGTTTGTATCATCCTTAATTTTTTTCATCAGTGTCTTATAATTTTCTGCATACAGGTCTTTTGTCTCCTTAGGTAGGTTTATTCTTATGTATTTTATTCTTTTTGTTGCAGCGGTAAACAATAGTGTTTCCTTAAATTCTCTTTCAGATTTTTCATCATTGGTGTATAGGAATGCAAGAGATTTCTGTGCATTAATTTTGTGTCCTACTACTTCACCAAATTCATTGATTAGCTCTAGTAGTTTTCTGGTAGCGTCTTTAGGATTCTCTATGTATAGTATCATGTCATCTGCAAACAGTGACACCTTTACTTCTTCTTTTCTGATTTGGATTCCTTTTATTTCTTTTTCTTCTCTGATTGCTGTGGCTAAAACTTCCAAAACTATGCTGAATAATAGTGGTGAGAGTGGGCAACCTTGTCTTGTTCCTGATCTTAGTGGAAATGGTTTCAGTTTTTCACCATTGAGAATGATGTTGGCTGTGTATTTGTCATATATGGCCTTTATTATGTTGAGGTAAGTTCCCTCTATGCCTACTTGCTGGAGTTTTTTTTTTTTTTGTCATAAATGGCTGTTGAATTTTTTTGAAAGCTTTTTCTGCATCAATTGAGAAGATCATATGGTTTTTCTCCTTCAATTTGTTAATATGGTGTATCACCATACGGTATCACCGTATGAGGTATCACCTCACACCAGTCAGAATGGCCATCATCAAAAAATCTACAAAGAATAAATGCTGGAGAGGGTGTGGAGAAAATGGAACCCTCTGGCACTGTTGGTGGGAATGTAAATTGGTACAGCCACTATGGAGAACAGTATGGAGGTTCCTTAGAAAACTAAAACTAGAACTACCATACGACCCAGCAATCCCACTACTGGGCATATACCCTGAGAAAACCATAATTCAAAAAGAGTCATGTACCACAATGTTCACATTGTGTATCACATTGATTGATTTGTGTATATTGAAGAATCCTTGCATTCCTGGGATAAACCCCACTTGATCATGGTGTATGATCCTTTTAATGTGCTGTTGCATTCTGTTTGCTAGTAGTTTGCTGAGGATTATTGCATCTATGTTCATCAGTGATACTGGCCTGTAGTTTTCTTTCTTTGTGACATCTTTGTAGGGTTTTCATATCAGGGTGATGGTGGCCTCGTAGAATGAGTTTGGGAGTGTCCCTCCCTCTGCTATATTTTGAAAGAGTTTGAGAAGGATAGGTGTTAGCTCTTCTGTAAAAGTTTGGTCGAATTCGCCTGTGAAGCCATCTGGTCCTGGGCCCGGACCAGATGTTTGTTTGTTGGAAGATTTTTAATAACAGTTTCAACTTCAGTGCTTGTGATTGGTCTGTTTATGTTTTCTATTTCTTCCTGGTTCATTCTGAGAAGGTTGTGCTTTTCTAGGAATGTGTCCATTTCTTCAGGTTGTCCATTTTTTTGGCATTAGTTGCTTGTAGTAATCTCTCATGATGCTTTGTTTTTCTGCAGTGTCAGATGTTACTTCTCCTTCTTCATTTCTAATTCTACTGATTTGAGTTTTCTCCCTTTTTTTCTTGATGCGTCTCACTAATGGTTTATCAATTTTGTTTATCTTCTCAAAGAACCAGCTTTTAGTTATATTGATCTTTGCTATTGTTTCCTTCATTTGTTTTTCATTTATTTCTGATTTGATCTTTATGATTTCTTTCCTTCTGCTAACTTTAGGGTTTTTTTGGTCTTCTTTCTCTAATTGCTTTAGGTGTATGTTAGGTTGTTTATTTGAGGTGTTTCTTGAGACAGGCTTGTATTGCTATAAAATTCCCTCTTAGAACTGCTTTTGCTGCATCCCATAAGTTTGGGGTCGTTGTGTTTTCATTGTCATTTCTTTGTAGGTATTTTTTGATTTCCACTTTGATTTCATCAGTGATCTCTTGGTTATTAAGTCGTATATTGTTTAGCTTCCATGTATTTTTATTTTTTAGAGATTTTTTCCTGTAATTAATATCTAGTCTCATAGCGTTTTGGTCAGAAAAGATACTTCATGCGATTTCAATTTCCTTAAATTTACCAAGGCTTGATTTGTGACCCAAGATATGATCTATCCTGGAGAATGTCTATGAGCACTTGATAAGAATGTGTACTCTGTTGTTTTTGGATGGAATGTCGTATAAATATCAATTAAGTCCCTCTTGTTTAATGTTTCATTTAAAGCTTTTGTTTCCTTATTTATTTTCATTTTGCATGATCTGTCCATTGGTGAAAGTGGGGTGTTAAAGTCCCCTACTGTGATTGTGTTACTGTCGATTTCCCATTTTATGGCTGTTAGTATTTGCCTTATGTATTGATGTGCTCCTATGTTGGGTGCATATTTACAGTTGTTATATCTTCTTCTTGGATTGATCCCTTGATCATTATGTCGTGTCCTTCTTTGTCTCTTGTAATAGTTTTTATTTTAAAGCCTATTTTGTCTGATATGAGAATTGCTACTCCAGCTTTCTTTTGATTTCCTTTTGCATGGAATATCTTTTTCCATCCCCTCACTTTCAGTCTGTATGTGTCCTGAGGTCTGAAGTGGGTCTCTTGTAGACAGCATATATACAGGTCTTGTTTTTGTCTCCATTCAGCCAGTCTGTGTCTTTTGGTTGGAGCATTTAATCCATTTACATTTAAGGTAATTATAGATATGTACGTTCCTATTATCATTTTCTTAATAGTTTTGGGTTTGTTATTGTAGGTCTTTTCCTTCTCTTGTGTTTCCTGCCTAGAGAAATTCCTTTAGCATTTGTTGTAAAGCTGGTTTAGTGGTGCTGAATCCTCTTAGCTTTTGCTTGTCTGTAAAGGTTTTAATATCTCCATTGAATGTGAATGAGATCCTTGCTGGACAGAGTAATCTTGGTTGTAGGTTTTTTCCTTTCATCACTTTAAATATGTCCTGCTTCTCCCTTCTGCCTTGCAGAGTTTCTGCTGAAAGGTCAGCTGTTTACCTTATGGGGATTCCTTTGTATGTTATTTGTTGTTCTTCCCTTGTTGCTTTTAATATATTTTCCTTGTATTTAATTTTTGATAGTTTGATTAGTATGTTTCTTGGCATGTTACTCCTTGTATTTATCCTGTATGGGACTCTCTGCACTTCCTGGACTTGACTATTTCCGTTCCCATATTAGAGAGGTTTTCAACTATAATCTCTTCAAATATTTTCTCAGTCCCTTTTTTTTTTCTCTTCTTCTTCTGGGACCCCTATAATTCGAATGTTGGTGCGTTTAATGTTGTCCCAGAGGTCTCTGAGACTGTCCTCAATTCTTTTCATTCTTTTTTCTTTATTCTGCTCTGTGGCAGTTATTTCCACTGTTTTATCTTCCAGGTCACTTATCTGTTCTCCTGCCTCAGTTATTCTGCTATTGATTCCTTCTAGAGAATTTTTAATTTCATTTATTGTGTTGTTCATCATTGTTTGTTTGCGCTTTAGTTCTTCGAGGTCCTTTTTAAACGTTTCTTGTATTTTCTCCATTCTATTTCCTAGATATTGGATCATCTTTACTATCATTCCTGTTAATTCTTTTTCAGGTAGACTGCCTATTTCCTCTTCATCTGTCTGGTCTGGTTTTTATCTTGGTCGTTCATCTGCTGTGTGTTTCTCTGTTTTCTCATTCTACTTAACTTAATGTTTTGGGGTCTCCTTTTCACAGGCTGCAGGTTCATAGTTCCCGTTGTTTTTGGTGTCTTCCCCCAGTGGGTAAGGTCAGTTCAATGAGTTGTGCAGCCTTCCTCGTGTAGGGGACTGGTGCCTGTGTTCTGGAGGATGAAGCTGGATCTTGTCTTTCTGGTTGGCAGGACCATGTCCGGTCGTGTGTTTTGGGGTGTCTGTGAACTTATTATGATTTTAGGCAGCCTGTCTGCTAATGGGTGGGGTTGTGTTCCTGCCTTGCTAGTTGTTCGACATACAGTGTGCAGCACTGTCACTTGCTGGTTGTTGAGTGGAGCTGGGTCTTGGCGTTGAGATAGAGGTGTCTGGGAGAGCTTTCGCTGTTTAATATAACGTGGAGCTGGGAGGGCTCTGGTGGAACAATGTCCTGAACTCGGCTCTCCCACCTTAGAGGCACAGGCCTGACACCTGGCCGTAGCACCAAGACCCTGTCAGCCACACGGCTGAGAAGAAAAGGGAGAAAGGAAGGAAGGAAGGAAGGAAGGAAGGAAGGAATGAAGCAACGAAAGGAAGGAGGAAAGGAAGAGAAGAAGGGAGGAAAGGAAAGAAAGAAAGGAAGGAAGGAAGAAAGAAAAGAAAGTAAAGTTGTTAAAATAAAATTTTAAAAAAACTGTTAAAAATAAAAAAATAAAACATAGTAAAAAGAAAGAAGAGAGCAACCAAACTAAAAAACAAATCCACCAATGATAAGAAATGCTAAAATCTATACTAAAAAAAACAGAACAAACAAACAAAAACGGACAGACAGAACCCTAGGACAAATGGTAAAAGCAAAGCTATACAGACAAAATCACACAATGAAGCATATGCATACACACTCACAAAAAGAGAAAAAGGAAAAAATTATATATGCCATTGCTTCCAAAGTCCACTGCCTCAATTTTGGGACGATTTTTTGTCTATTCAGGTATTCCACAGATGTAGCATACATCACGTTGATTGTGGAGATTTAATCCACTGCTCCTGAGGCTGCTGGGAGAGACTTCCCTTTCTCTTCTTTGTTCTCACAGCACCTGGGCTTCAGCTTTGGATTTGGCCCTGCCTCTGCATGTAGGTCACCTGAGGGCATCTGTTCTTTGCTCAGGCAGGATGGGGTTAAAGTAGCAGCTGATTAAGGGGCTCTGGCTCACTCAGGTCGGGAGGAGGGAGGGGTAAGGAATGCAGGGTAAGCCTGCAGCGGCAGATGCTGGTGTGAAGTTGCAATAGCCCCGAGGTGTGTAGTGTGTTCTCCCGGGGAAGTTGTCCCTGGATCTCATAACCCTGGCAGTGGCAGGCTGCACAGGCTCCTGGGAGGGGAGGTGTGGAGAGTGACCTGTGCTTGCACACAGGCTTCTTGGTCGCTGCAGCAGCAGCCTCTGCGTTTCATGCCCATTTCTGGTGTCCGCGCTGATATCCGCGGTTTGTGCCTGTCTCTGGAGCTCGTTTAGGCAGTGCTCTGAATCCCCTCTCCTTGCGCATCCCGAAACAATGGTCTCTTGCCTCTTCGGCAGTTCCAGACTTTTTCCCGGACTCCCTCCCGGCTAGCTGTGGTGCACTAGCCCCCTTCAGGCTGTGTTCACGCAGCCAATCCCAGTCCTCTCCCTGGGATGTGACCTCCGAAACCAGAGCCTTAGCTCCCAGCCCTGGCCAGTCCCACCTGGCGGGTGAGCAGACAAGCTTCTCAGGCTGATGAGTGCTGGTTGGCACCGATCCTCTGTGCAGATTGTCTCCACTTTGCCCTCTGCACCCCTGTTGCTGCGCTCTCCTCTGTGCCTCCGAAGCTTCCCCCCCACCCGCCCACCTGCCATCTCCACCAGTGAAGGGGCTTCCTAGTGTGTGGAAACTTTTCCTCCTTCACAGCTCCCTCCCACTGGTGCAGATCCCACCCCTATTCTTTTGTCTCTGTTTTTTCTTTTTTCTTTTGCCCCACCCAGGTACATGGGGAGTTTCTTGCCTTTTGGGAGGTCTGAGGTCTTTTGCCAGCGTTCAGTATGTGTTCTGTAGGAGCTGTTCCACATGTAGATGTATTTCTGATGGAATTGTGGAGAGGAAGGTGATCTCCGCGTCTTATTCCACCATCTTGAAGCTCCCTCAGTTTGGCAGTTTCTTACAAAGCTAAACATAGGGTTACCATGTGATCTATCAGTCATGTTCCTAGGTATTTACTCAACTGATACGAAAACTTAGGACCATATAAAACCTGCCCATGAATGTTTGTAGCAGCTTAATTCACAAACATGAAACACTGGAAGCAACCAAGATGTCCTTCAATGGGTGAATGGTAAATGAACTGTCATATAGCCATACAAAGGAATACTATCAGCAGTAAAAAGGAATGAGCTGTGAAGCCATGCAAAGACATGCATAAATCTTAAATGAATATTTCTAAGTGAAAGAAATCAGTCTGAAAAGGCTATATACGATATGATTCCATTTATGTGACATTTTGCAAAAGGCAAAATTTTAGAGATGATAAACAGATTAGTAGTTGCCCTGAGTTCAAGGTGGAAGGGATTTGCATAGTTGAAGCATAGGGAAACTTTTAGGGCAGTTAAACTATTTTGTATGATATTGTGTTGGTGGCTACATGACGATATGCAGTTGTCAAAACTCAGAACTTTATAGCACAAAAATGGAACCTTAATGTATGCAAGTTAAAAAAATCATTTAGGAAGTCAGTTGATTCCATATTGGAATGCAGACCATGACAAAATTATCTAAATGTCTTATAGATAAAGAGGCACATCACGGAGATATTATGGTTTCAGTTCCAGACCACCACAGTGAAGTGAATATTTCAATAAAGTGGGTCACATGAATTTTTCGGTTTCCCAGTGCCTAGAAAAGTTATGTTTACTCTATATTGTAGTCTATTAAGTTTTCAATAGCATTATGTCTAAAAAATGTACATACGTATTTAAAAACGCTTTATTGCTAAAATATGCTAACCATCATCTGAGCCTTCAGTGAGTGGTAATCTCATTGCTGGTGGAGGGTCTCGCCTCGATGTTGATGGCTGCTTACTGACCAAGGGTGGTGCTTGCTGAAGCCTAGAGTGTCTGTAGTAATTTCTTAAAATAAGACAACAATGAGGTTTCCTCTTTGACTCTTCCTCAACTTCCTCAACTGAGGTTTCCTCAGTTGACTCTTCCTTTTATGAATGGTTTCTCTGTAAGCATGCAATGTTGCTTGATAACATTTTACCCACAGTAGAACTTCATTCAAAATTGGAGTCAATCCTCTCAAACCCTATTGCTGTTTTATCAACTAAGATTCTGTAATATTCTGAATCCTTTGTTGCCATTTCAACAATCTTCACGTCTTCACCAGAAGTAGATTCAGTGTCAAGAAACCACTTTCCTTGCTCATCCATAAGAAGCAACTCCTCTTCTGTTAAAGTATTATCCTGATATTGCAGCAATTCAGTCACATCTTCAGGCTCCCATTCTAATTCTAGTTCTCTTGCTATTTCCACCACATCTGCAGTGACTTCCTCCACTGAAGTCTTGAACCCCCTCAAAGTCATCCATGAGGGTTGGAATCAACTTCTTCTCAACTCCTGTGAATGTTGATATTTTGACCTCTTCCCTTGAATTATGAATGTTCTGCCCAGAGGACAGAGGAATCACTATCTATGGCAGCTATAGTCTTATGAAATGTATTTCTTAAATCATGTCTTAAAATTCGAAATGACTCCTTGATCCATGGGCTGCTGAACAGATATTGTGTTAGTAGGCATGAACACAACAGTAATATTATTGTACATCTGCATCAGAGCTCTTTGGTGACTGGGTGCATTGTCCATGAGCAGGAATATTTTGAAAGGAATTTTTTTTTCTGAGCTGTAGGTCTCAATGGTGGGCTTAAAATATTCAATCAACAATGTTGTAAACAGACGTTCTGTCATCCAGGCTTTGTTGTTCCTTTTATAGAGCACAGGCAGAGTTGAATTAGCATAATTCTTAAGTGCCCTAGGATTTTCAGAATGGTAAATAAGCATTGGCTTCAACTTCAAGCATTGGCTTCAACTTCAAGTCACCAGCGTTACCCCTAACAAGAGTGTCAGCCTGTTCTTTGAAGCTAAGCATTGACTTCTCCTCTCTTGCTATGAAAGTCCTAGATGGCATCTTCTTCCAATATAAGGCTATTTTGTCTACCTTGAAAATCTCTTGTTTAGTGTACCCACCTTCATTAATTATCCTAGCTATGTATTCTGGATAACTTGCTGCAGCTTGAACATTAGCACTTGCTATTTCACCTTGTACTTTTATGTTATGAAGACAGCTTCTTTCCTTAAACCTCATGAACCAATCTCTTCTATCTTCAGACTTTTCTTCTGCAGCTTCCTCACCTCTCTCATTTCATTGCTGGTGGGAATACAAAATGACATAGCCACTTTATAAGAGAGTTTGATAGTTTCTTACAAATCTAAGAATAATCTTACCATACGATCCAACAGTTGCTGTGCTAGATATTTACCCTATTGAGTTGAAAACTTATGTTCATACAAAAACCTGTGCATGTATGTTTGTAGCAGCTTTATTCAATATTGGCAAAAATAAAAGCAACCAAGACGTCCTTCAACAGGTGAATGGGTGAGCAAACAGTGATATATTTATATAATGGAATATCATTCAGCAATAAAAAGAGCTATTAAGCCGCAAGAAGGCAGAGATGGATCTTAAATGCATATTGCTGAGCAAAAGAAGTAATTCTGAAAAAGTGACTTACTATATGATTCCAACTATATGACTTTCTGGAAGAGGCAGAACTAGAGGGACAATAAAAAGATCAGTGGTTTCCAGAGATCAAGGGGACAGGAGTGGTTTGATTAGATGAAGCACACAGAAGAGTTTTGACAGAGGTGAAACTATTCTGTGTGATATTGTAATGATGGACACTTGATTTATGCATTTGTCAAAACCCATAAAACTGTACAATGCAGAATCAAACTTAATGTAAATGTAAACTACATTCTTAGTTCATAATAATCTATTAGTATTGGTTGATTAATTATAACAAATGTACCACTCTAATACAAGATGTTAATAATAGGGCAAATTGTGAGTGGTGGTGTATGGCAACTCTGTACTGTCTGCTCATTTATTTTGTAATAAATAAATTTTAAAAACCTAAAAAGGTGTTTAAAGGGAAAATACAAGATTAACAGGTTATCAAACTTACAGTTTTTCTCCATGTGATGGAGAAATAGAAGCTTTCTCACATGACTATCATGGCCACAAAATCAAGGCAAAACTTCAAGTGTCAGCGTTGAAATGTGGGGAAGAAGTTGTTCTTCTGAGGGAATCAATAACTTAGAGGAAATGTTCAAGGTTTCATATATCTTGGAGGTCAGATCTAGATAGATGAACCATCTTTTTTCTTTGTCTATTTCAGTGTTCTAATTGTTTTTTCTGAGTGTGGGATGTGATAGTACATGATCATGATAGTGACATGACATATTGTCAGTTTTACTTCCACTGAAATTAGTCCCGCTTATTTGTTTATATTTTCTTTCTTTATGGGCCCATGTTTCCTCTATAAAATGAGGCAGTTCGGCTATACAATCTTTAGGAGTTTTTTGACCCTAGTATTCTCGTGTTCTAAAATTGATAGTTATAACTCAGTACTTTGTTGTCTATAAAGGAAAGTAACTCTTTCTGATATCCTAGAGAAGCACATAGAAAACATAAAAGGGGCAATTACATAGTTGTGATTAAGGTTATTTACTTAAGATTCCATTTTAGCATAAATACACTAAATTGTTTACATAAAAACTTTAATGGGAACCCAACTAACTAGGACACTGAATCTACTTTTATTTTGACGTTGCTGTTAGCTTTAGGAGAAATAAAATAACAGAAGAGCCACGCTCAAAATAAAAAAACAAATATATTGTATCTTGCAGCCAGGTACCTGTTCATTTCAAAACATCATGTTACCTCCATTTCTACCTGTAATTTGAGTAATGTGAATAAATGACTTTCAGGTGATCGTGAAATTCAGAAAAATCTTTGAAATTTAAAGATTTAATCATGTTCACTTGACTCTACTTGATAAGATAGAAGGACATATTAAGCAGATTTTTACCATCTAAATTTAAAGGAATGGGTTTTATATTTAAAATGATATTTCCTACGAGCTGAAGTTATCTGGATAGTTTTTATCATAAAATTTATCCCACCATTTGAATGGCTTCAGTGACACCTACAGAGCTCTTCTTGACATGAATTTTGAGTCTTTTCATTCCAATTTGAAGTCAAAACACATTAGAAATTCTCAGGTACGTAATTTTTGTATCACGTGCCAGTATGTGCCCAAGTGCAAAGAGATGCATATTTGAGCTTACTTATTTTAATGACATGTATTTTGTATCTACTAGCATTATTTCTTTGAGCTGGTTATATACATTTCAAGGAACCTTTAACTCCCTGTGCTCAGCCTTTTACAGATAAATTCATAAATGGGTATCCTAGAAAGATCAAGAATGCTTTATAATGCTATCTCCTAATTTCATGTTTTAAAATTGATTTTTGTAAGTAGTTTTGATACCTGTATTCATGAAAGTAAGAAATTGAATTGGAAACTAGATTCACCAACTAATGAAGTGTAGGCACATTTAACACACTACTGCTGACCTTGACTATGATCATGTGGGAACCTTTTCTGATAGAGTAAGGAACTCTGTAATTCAGTTACTTTGTGATTTAATTCTGCTGTGATAAGCAGAAAATGCTAAACACTATTAAATTCTGCTGATGTTATTATGTTGGAGACTGTTTATCTCCTGGGACAGACCTGAAACCAGTTTGAGCTAGTTACTTACCTCAGTTGGTGGGAACATAGTATTAATTGTTCATGAAATTAAAGTTGTAGCTCTGTTTCAACAAACATTTATTGGGTGTCATGTGAGGGGGACAAGAAATCTCTGTTCCAAAGACAGCTGAACACTTACTGGAGTTCCTGCACCAGCCTTCTTTTAGATTTCAAGACTAAGTGAACAGAATATGAAATGTCTTCCTGAAATCCTCTTTGCTATTCCAATATTCAAAGCACATTTTTACCTTGGTGAGTTAGTGAAAATATCTACAGCTATGATGCTTATTGGTTTGTTAAAAAAAAAAACGGGTAGGATCACATCCCTTTGTTAGTCACCAAGAGCCACCAGGAATCTTAAACTGTAATTACCTACTTGCAGGACCAGGACTAGGGTGAGGTGAGTGAGGTGCCTGGGGCACAGAATTTAAGAGGACATTCATTCTCAGAGCTGTGCCTTCTTCAGTGTGTGCCTCCGTAAATTTGTACCCTAGGCACTTCACTCACTTCAACCTAATTCTGGTCCTGCCCAATAGCCAAAAATCTATAAAACTGATAATATGGATTTGGATTGAAAGCAAACTAAGAACCTGGTTCATTTACGGACCACTAAAGTGTTCTGAAATACTGCATTAATTAATAGTTATATAAAAATTTAAAACATTTTAAGAAGCAAAACAAACAATAAACAAAACCCAGTTGAACCAGCTCTGACTGTAGCCAGACATACATGCTTTTAAAAAGTATTGGAATTAAAGAATAGCAGAGAATGAAAATATTATTTAAACCAAAAGGAAACTAAATCATGCTCACATTTTAGATTGAGTCCCTAATTTCTTCTTGTTTATCTGTTCTATACATAGTAATAAGCATGCAGCTGTATGGATGTCTTTACTTGGAATCAATAGATTCCCCTCCTATAAAACTCATTCATTCTGTACGCCAGTATCCAAGAGGTGAGTGCTGGGAGCTGCCCTTGGCTTTGTAGTTTTGAAATATATATATATAGAATTATTTAGCCTCTATAAATCTTGGTTTCCTCATCCGAAAATTGACTAATGTCTACAGTATAGGAGTATTGGGGGATTAATGAAATAACAAATCTAAAGCAACTAGCATGGTGTCTCATACATGGTAACTTCTCAAAATATTGTATCTAGTATCATAAATGATGCTAATTATTTTCGAGATGTGGTAATAGCAGATGTCACTAAGAGGTAAGATCCCTGAAACCAGATATTTTCCTTTAGGAAAGCACTGCAGGGGAATGAGACAGTGGAAAATGGTCCGTGGTACTTTTTTTAAACATGTATCCAAGCTTACTTTTACAACATTTTCAAAAGCCCCTTGCAAATCGAGTTGTTTTTTTTTTTTTTCAGGATGACTTTCAGCACTTACTTTTCAGAGGGGGGAGAAGACTTTTTGGAAAGGGGATTGTATAGCAAAGCAGGTTCCAGGGAGAGCTGTATCTATCATCTCTCATGATGGTCTATTACAGAGAGAATTCTGTGCTGGAAAAGCACAAACTCTTGTAATTGTTTTCTCTGAAATAAACATGATTCATTAATTTTGATGGGTATCAAACAGCAAACAGAATACGTTTCACAACTTCTATTGTCAGGTTAAGAGTGGTCATTATTAATTTGTGTTACATGTTCTCCTTGTATGTCATACTTTTGCTTTAAAGACTTCTACATAGGATTTGGAGCTCAATGATTCTATTGATTTCATACCACTGACTAGTTTACTGCCCTAATTTTGGTTACCTCTGTGACTTTGTAGAACTTACAACCTTTTGTACTCTCTCTGATTGGAATGCAATGTGTTTTTGCAACGATGGCAAACTGCAGTGGCGTATGTTATTGATTTTAGTTAATGAAAAACTTGTTACTCTCTTTTCTTTTAATGGGCTATTGCCAGAATTTCATAACTGTAGGCCCATTTTTCTTTTGAAGATTCTCTGCACTTTGAGAGGTTGGGGAAGCATATAATGTTACAGTGGAAATATTGAAGCAGATTTATCAACATTGTCCCAAGGACTGTGATTATAAACTAAGAAGGGCTGGCAGTAATAACATTGAGAAAATGGACTCCATCTGATGAATAAGCAATTCCCTAACAGGTTCTGTTCTACTGTTTGTGTGCCTTTGTGGTTTACAAGTGTGTGATAAGCAATAAGTAGTACTTATTTAATTGCAACACAGTATCAATCTTGTTTACCCCAATTAAGTGGAGGCAGGAGAAAAATAAATAAGAACATGACTTTCCTTAGATGAGACCCTCTAGATCAGTGTTTCTTAAAATGTGGTTTGTGGACCACATTTATCAGTAGAGTGAAGGGAAGTTCGTTTTCCTAATTGGTAGTTCTGTCTAGTGCTGGTCAAGTCACCAAAGCTTCCTTTTGGTACTCTCTCACTACTCCTTTACTTCTTCTCACTTTTTCATATGTCCGGTGCCCATGACTTGCTCCTCACTTGCCCAAAGGTCTTCTTCTTTTATATGCAGTGCTCTATATTTTAGATGGATTCTTCAATCTGTCCCCTCTGCACTGTCCCTGCCCCGAACTTTCATCATCAAAACTTTCTTCTCTGGTATTCTATTGTCTGTCAGTAAAGTAAGAGAGCTGGTTATATCCTTGTATACTGAGAAAACATGGGCCATGATTTGAGAAGGGATAAAAGCATTTCTCACTCTTCCGCTAAGATACTATGCTACATCAAAACTGTTGGCCTAGCAGTATGTGTTATACTAGGAGTTGTTTAAGTATGTGTTAGAATATGGATTTATTGTCCCATAATTATTCTTTCTCTGGGAGAGTAATAAGAGACCTATGAGGCATACCCAGGGCAGGTGACAGTACAATAGTGGGGTATAGAAAACATTTATTCCAATATTTTTCTTGTCAATCTCTACCATAAATATTACAAAGCCATTTGTTTTCAGAGTCAATTATGGCCCAATGACTTGTCACAGAATAAGCTTAAAAGATGCTTGGAATTGCTAATTGATATGGGGCTTCTTTGGGGGGTGGGGGACAAAAGTGTTTCTCATGGCCACTTTGAGGACTACATGAAAGTAATACATCTAAGGTGCTTAACAGGATGCTTGGCACCATTATTATATTGATGTATTCTTTTCCTAATGTGCCCGTCCTCATGTTTTGAAGATAACTGAACCCAGTTATTTCCATTCTCATTGTACAAGTATAAAAATAGTAAGTGAATCACAGAACCAGATAAAATATACAAAACTTCTTGTATTTCCTAGTTTATTTTCCATCTGTAAAATAATATTAATTACCTAGTAGAGGTGATGTAAGGATTAGGATAAATTAAATTTCACCAGTAAAGGGAGTTACACAGTGCTTGGCACATAGGTACTACTCAGTAAATGCCAGTTCCATTCTTTAGTCAACCCTGAATGTCTAGCACATAATATTGATTTTGACAAGGCTCTCAGATGGAAAAATAATGAAGCTACTTAAAGTATTGGATATCAGGCACAGTCATTCAGTCATTTATTTGTCCATTCCTTTGATGAAGACTGATACAATGGTGAATAAGACAAACATAGCTACCTTTATGCAGAGCTTCTAATATCTTGGGAGCTGTTTCTATGAATAAAAATAAATAATTGCCACTACAGAGAAAAACAGAGAATAGCCTGGGAAGTCAGTGGAGAGGTCCCTATCACAGAGAGAGGGATGAGAAGGCCTGGAAAGGCTTCCCAGGGAAAAAAGTGGCATCAGAGCTAAAATCCATGTTCCAGAGACAGGGAAGAGGATGTTGTGTTTGCCAGTGCCATTCCTCAGAAAATGTCAGTGCTTCTCAGCATTTGAATGCAATCTTTATTTCTGACCATTTCTTAGGAGTTTCACAGTCTGTGCTGTAAGGATCAGTTGTAACTGACCAAATGTTCTCTGGGACTGCCTTGTCAGAGAAACATAAATTGTTTGGAAAATAATAATGATGAAATTGCCTTTGGAGTTTGGGATGCGGTAAAATGAATTCTCTCATTTGTACTCAGTGTAATTCTCCCAGGAGTCTAATCAATATCTTCTCCTTGTGGGCTTCCCTGGTGGCGCAGTGGTTAAGAATCCACCTGCCACTGCAGGGGACATGGGTTCGAGCCCTGGTCCAGGAAGATCCCACATGCTGCGGAGCAACTAAGCCCCTGTGCTACAACTACTGAGCCTGTGCTCTGGAGCCTGCGAGCCACAACTACTGAAGCCCATGTGCCTAGAGCCTGTGCTCCGCAACAAGAGAATCCACCACCATGAGAAGCCCGCTCACCGAAACTAGAGAAAGCCCACTCGCAGCAACGAAGACCCAACACAGCCAAAAATAAAATAAATTAAATAAATAAATTAAAGAAATATATATCTTCTCTTTGTGTTTTATACTGAGCTATACAGTAACAAACCTGAAAGGGGAAAAATGTTTTAAAATTATTTTACCAGCTCTGGTCATAACGAATAGTCCAGGGGAATTCAGATATTTATATTTGTAGCCTGCCTCTCTGTCACGTATATCTTGTAGGATGAATGGGCAAGCCAGATAGCCACACCTTCCATCAAGATAGTTTATTTAAGAACAACCTATAATTAAGTCTGTGTAAATATGACAAAAATGGATATGACTGAAATGTAATCAAAACAATGGAATATGGCCTCACTTATAAAAACTTACAGGAGGCAGCTCAGGTCTTTCTGGTATCTCCTACCTATCAAAAGATTTGTTGGAAGGCTCCATTATACAATGTAGGTAATTGCACTCTGAAAATTATGCACTTGCAAAGTAATACTCATTTGAGACTATGCCAGAACAACTAACAGGTATTTGGACAAAACAAATGTTTTGAAATATTTATTTCTGCTATAGCTTATTTTTGGAGTTCCTGCCTCCCCTGCACACAGTTGACAACTTATTTTCGTTTTCTTTTCTTTATTTAGGCAAGGGGATATCATAAATAAAACTAAACAACAACAAAAACAGAAAACCCATGTGCTGCGATCTTTTTTTTTTTTTGTAAACATCTTTATTGGAGTATAATTCCTTTACAATGGTGTGTTAGTTTCTGCTTTATAACAAAGTGAATCAGCTATACATATACATATATCCCCATTTCTCCTCCCTCTTGTATCTCCCTCCAACCCTCCCCATCCCACCCCTCTAGGTGGACACAGAGCACCGAGCTAATCTCCCTGTGCTATGCAGCTGCTTCCCACTATCTATTTTATATTTGGTAGTTTATATATGTCCATGCCACTCTCTCACTTTGTCCCAGCTTACCCTTCCCCCTCCCCGTGTCCTCAAGTCCATTCTATAGTAGGCCTGCGTCTTTATTCCCGTCCTGCCCCTAGGCATTTCATAACCATTTTTTTTTAGATTCCATATATGTGTTAGCATACGGTATTTGTTTTTCTCTTTCTGACTTACTTCACTCTGTATGACAGACTCTAGGTCCAGCCACCTCACTACAAATAATTCATTTTCGTTTCTTTTTATGTCTGAGTAATATTCCATTGTATATATGTGCCACATCTTCTTTATCCATTCATCTGTTGATGGACACTTAGGTTGCTTCCATGTCCTAGCTATTGTAAATAGTGCTGCAGTGAGCACTGTGGTACATGACTCTTTTTGAATTATGGATTTCTCAGGGTATATGCCCAGTAGTGGGATTGCTGGGTCGTATGGTAGTTCTATTTTTAGTTTTTAAAGAAACCTCCATACTGTTCTCCATAGTGGCTGTATCAATTTACATTCCCACCAACAGTGCAAGAGGGTTCCTTTTTCTCCACACCCTGTCCAGCATTTATTGTTTGTAGATGTTTTGATGATGGCCATTCTGTCTGGTGTGAGGTGATACCTCATTGTACTTCTGATTTGCATTTCTCTAATGATTCGTGATGTTGAGCATTCTTTCATGTGTTTGTTGGCTATCTGTATATCTTCTTTGGAGAAATGTCTATTTAGGTCTTCTGCCCATTTTTGGATTGGGTTGTTTGTTTTTTGATATTGAGCTGCATGAGCTTCTTGTAAATCTTGGAGATTAATACTTTGTCAGTTGCTTCATTTGCAAATACTTTCTCCCATTCTGAGGGTTGTCTTTTGGTCTTGTTTATGGTTTCCTTGGCTGTGCAAAAGCTTTTAAGTTTCATTAGGTCCCATTTGTTTATTTTTGTTTTTATTTCCATTTCTCTAGGAGGTGGGTCAAAAAGGATCTTGCTGTGATTTATGTCATAGAGTGTTCTGCCTATGTTTTCCTCTAAGAGTTTGATAGTGTCTGGCCTTACATTTAGGTATTTAATCCATTTTGAGTTTATTTTTGTGTATGGTGTTAGGGAGTGTTCTAATATCATTCTTTTACATGTAGCTGTCCAGTTTTCCCAGCACCACTTATCGAAGAGGCTGTCTTTTCTTCATTGTATATTGTTGCCTCATTTATCAAAAATAAGGTGACCATATGTTCGGGGGTTTACCTCTGGGTACGATCTTTTATTGGGTAGTTATCATGTCCATTTGTCCTTATCATTTCTATAAGTTGAAATGAACAGAAGCCAGAGTGGTATTTGGCATGTGTGGTTTGAGGTGTAACACCTCATAAGTTCAACTTGAAATGGAATTAGAACTAAGGGCAAAATATGATGGTAATCAGAGCAATGTGATTTTAGAATCCAGATTTCTTTACCCTATGTTGAGATAAGAGTACTTTGGAATATTAAAGAAAAATCTATATATTTTACGAACATCTAAGAATGTTAAATTTCAGAATAATTCTTGTTCCTTCAAACAAGAATTCTGTTTTGAAATTGGTCTAGGAGGGAAGGAGAAATATAGGTCACGGATATGTTTGGGCTTTAGGTTAAAATTCTTTTGTATCACTTATGATTAGTATTATATAATAAGAGTGTAAAAGTACTTATTTTTGAAAGTGTTATCATTGGTGATTAAGTGTGATCTCTAACATTATAAATTTTTATATACTAAAAGGCCTGCTATATTTGGACTTACCTGGAACTAAATTAGACACTTGCTGGGGGATGTAATGAGTGATTCCAAAATATGGTAAAATAAGTGAGCCTTAACCTGTGAGTAGAAACTCAACCCTATATATATTGCCTCAAATTCCTAGATATTAAGTCAGTCTGCTTTGGGGAAGAAACCTGCTATGTATTGATTAATACTCTTTTGATTTCATTTTTTTCATCTCTCTGTGTGTGCTGTCTTTTTTTTTAAACCTATCTTGCTTTCCCAAACATGTGAGCAATTTTATATTTCTTTATGTGGTTTGCCCTTCCTCTTATAACTTCCTTTTGCCACTTTTCTGAACACTGCACTTTCGTTTGATAAGTGGTGGGTGTTACATAGCCAAGGCCAAGCTTATTTCAAGGCATTGACTGTGCATTGGAATAAGCTTTCTAGAATGTAAATTATATCACCTAGACCAAGAAATAAATGAAAAAAATCTCTCTTGAGTGGAAAAAGTTACTGTATGTTGATAGAATGTAACTAATTTTGCATATACTTACTATGATTGCTTTTTGCAATTCAAAATACCCTGTGCTATTAAATTTATGTATGTTAAAGTAAAGCCATTTTCCTGAGATGAAATGCTTCACATTCAATTATATCAAAATTCCTCATCTATGACTCTTGATTTCAGACTTCACCATTTGTGCATCTATTGAATTTGAGATAATGTGCGGCAGGAAAGTTGTTTTCAGTTTTTGGTAATTAAGGCAAAGGATGGGAGTTATAAGCAAACAAAAGCCAATTATAAATGTTTCAGGCTCTTCAGAAAATATTGGTGTTAGAACTAGGAGTCTGGTGTGATAAGTTGACTGTTCCTGGTTTTCATTTTTGTGTTTTTAAAAACTTCACCTGCTACTACCAGCCTGAGTGAGATTAAACATGGGAATATAAAGCAGAGAAATAGCTGTGCTTTAGAGCAGTGGTTCCCAACCTTTCTGGCACTAGGGACCAGTTTCGTGGAAGACAGTTTTTCCACAGACTGGCGGGTTGCGGGGGGGATGGTTTTGGGATGATTCAGGCACATTACTTTTTTTTTTTTGGCTGCATCGGGTCTTTGTTGCTGCGTGTGAGCTTTCTCTAGTTGTGGTGAGCAGGGGCTACTCTTTGTTGCGGTGCACGGGCTTCTCACTGTGGTGGCTTCTCTTGTTGAGGAGCACAGGCTCTAGGTGTGCGGGCTTCAGTAGTTGCAGCACACAGGCTCAGTAGTTGTGGCTCGTGGGCTCTAGAGCACAGGCTCAGTAGTTGTGGCATACAGGCTTAGTTGCTCTGCAGCATGTGGGATCTTCCTGGACCAGGGATCGAACCCGCCTACCCTGCATTGGCAGGCGGATTCTTAACCACCGCACCATGGGGGAAGTCCCAAGCACATTACATTTATTGTGTACTTTATTTCTATTATTATTACATTGTAATATATAATGAAATAATTATATAGCTCACCATAATGCAGAATCAGTGGGAGCCCTGAGCTTGTTTTCACTCGCCACTCACTGGTAGGGTTTTGATATGAGTCTGCAAGCAACTGATTTATTATGGTCTCTGTGCAGTCAAACCTCTCTGCTAATGATAATCTGTATTTGCAGCCACTCCCCAGCGCTAGCGTCACCGCCTCAGCTCCCCCTCAGATCATCAGGCATTAGATTCTCATAAGGAGTGTGCACCCTAGATCCCTCACATGTGCAGTTCACAGTAGGGTTCATGCTCCTATGAGAATCTAATGCTGCCGGTGATCTGACAGGAGGCGGAGCTCAGGCAGTAATGTGAGCAACGGGGAGTGGCTGTAAATACAGATGAAGCTTCACTCGCCTGCCGCTCACCTCCTGCTATGTGGCCTAGTACCGGTCCGTGGCCCAGGGGTTGGGGACTCTTGCTTTAGAGTGTCCTTTTAATGCCACTAATTTCAAGAGGCTTGGGGAAGGGGAAACTTAAGGACAGTAGGTCTTGATGATACGGTATAGTGTCCATCGACAGATGAATGGATAAAGAAGATGTGGCACATATATACAGTGGAATATTACTCAGCCATGAAAAGAAATGAAATTGAGCTATTTATAATGAGGTGGATGGACCTAGAGTCTGTCATACAGAGTGAAGTAAGTCAGGAAGAGAAAAACAAATACCGTATGCTAACACATATATATAGAATCTAAAAAAAAAGGTTCTGAAGAAGAACCTAGGGGCAGGACAGGAATAAAGACACAGACGTAGAGAATGGATTTGAAGACACGGGGAGGGGGAAGGGTAAGATGGGACAAAGTGAGAGAGTGACATGGACATATATACACTACCAAATGTAAAATAGATAGCTAGTGGGAAGCAGCTGCATAGCACAGGGAGATCAGCTTGGTGCTTTGTGACCACCTAGAGGGGTGGGATAGGGAGGGTGGGAGGGAGATGCAAGAGGGAGGGGATATGGGGATATATGTATACGTATAGCTGATTCACTTTGTTTTACAGCAGAAACTAGCACAACATTGTAAAGCAATTATACTCCAACAAAGGTGTTAAAAAAAAATTAAAAAATTTAAAATTTAAAAAAAGAAACAAAGTACCTGTACTATTTTACATTCCTATCAGCAGTTTATGGTAATTCCAGTTTTCCACATGTTATTGTCTTTTAAAATTCTAGTCAGTGAGTGTGAATTGGTATCTCATTGTGGCTTTTATTTGCACTTTCCTAGTAGCTAATGACATTAAGCCTCTTTTTCTACTTAGTAGCCATTTGTATATATTATTTGGAGAAATGTGTATTCAAATTCTTTGACTATTTTTGCATTGGGTTATCATCCTTTTTTTATAGAGTTGTAATAGTTGTTTATATATTCCAGATACACGTCTCTAGTCTTTTATCAGATAAATTATTTCCACGTATTTTCTCCCATTATGTTGGTTATCTTTATACTTTCTTGGTAATATGCTTTGATGCGCAAAAGCTTTTAAATTTTGATGAAATTCAATTTATCTATTTTTTCTTTGTGTCTAAAAGAAGTTGACTAGTCTAATGTCATGCACATTTTCATCTATATTTTCTTGTAAGAGTTTTCTAGTTTTTGCTCTTATATGTAGGCTTATGATACATTTGAGTCAAGTTTTATATATGGTTAAGGAAGAGGTTGAACTTCATTCTGTGCATGTGGATATCCAGTTGTCTCAGCACAATTTGTTAAAAAGACTGTTCTTTCCCCATTGAATTGTCTTGGCAGCCTTGTCAAAAATCAATTGATCATAAATGTGCGGTTTTATTTATTGACTCTCAATTCTATATTATTGATCTGTATATGTGTCCTTATCACAGTGGCACATTGTTTTGATTACTGAACCCTTGTACTGACTTTTGAAGTCAGGAAATGTGAGTCATCCAACTTTGTTCTTTTTCAAGATTGTTTTCATTATTCTGGATCTCTTGCAATTCTATCTGAATTTTAGGATCAGCTTGTAAATTTCTGCAAAAAAAAAAGCACAGTAAAGTTTTTTGGTAGGAAGTTAGATGACAGCCATTTGGGGTGTATTGCCATAAGTGCATGAGTACGGGGTGTCTTTTAATTTATTTTGGTTTTCTTTAATTTCCTTCAGAAATGTTTTGTAGTTTTCAGTGTATAAGCTTATACTTCTTCGGTTAAATTTCTACTTAATTATTTAGTCTTTTTGATGTTTTAAATGGAATCGTTTCCTTAATTTCATTTTCAGATTTTTCACTGCTAGTGTATAGGAATACAATGGATTTTTATATAATGATCTTATATCCCTCAACCCTGTCAAACTGATTTATTAGCTCTAGAAGGTTTTTAGAGGATTCCTTAGTGTTTTCTCTGTACAAGATTATGTCATCTGAAAATAAAGTTTATTTGCCTTCTTTCTTTCCAGTTTGGGTACTTTGATTTCTCTTTCTTGCCTAATTTTCCTACCTAGAACCTCTCGTGTAAAGTTGAATAGAAGTAGTGAGAGCAAATGTCCTTGTCTTGTTTCTGATCTTAGAAAGCATTCAGTCTTTCATCACCAAGTATGATGTTAACTGTGAACTTTCTCATAGATGCCTTTTTTCAGCTTAAGGAAATTTCTTTCTATTCCTAGTTGGTTAATTATTTTTATCATGAAAAGGTATTGGGTTTTGTCAAATGCTTTCTGCACCTATTGAGATGATCATTTGGTTTTAGTCCTTTATTTATTAGTATGACATATTACATTGATTGAGTTGTAGATTGTTAAACCAACATTGCATTCCTGGGATAAATCCCGCTTGGTCATAGTGTATATTCCTTTTTATATGTCATGGATTCAACTTGCTAGTATATTGTTGAGGATAAAATGTGCTATTATCTTTATCGTTCTTGGGAGAAGGAGTTACTGAATAAGTAAGCTTTTAGTTTAGGGCATTTTAGTGAAAACTTGAGAGTGTTTGACTGAGGAGTTCCTGATAAGATGACATTTAGAGTAATAAGTTCAATGCTAGCCTAGTAATAAGTTCAATGCTAGCCTTTACCACCTAGGTAATTGATGCCTATGAGAGACAGATGGGACTACTCTTATCCAGGTGACCAAGTGCATCCTTGTTAAAACCAAGGCTGACTTTGTTTCATTCTCTCTAAAAATGTTGACCATGCAGTTTTTCTGGAAACATTGACACCACACTATTCTGGATTTGCTCCTTCTCCTCTTGATGTTCCCGATTATGCTCCTTTGTGGGCTATTCTTCCTTGGACATTCCTTGAATTTTAGTATTCTTTAAGTATTCATCCTTATCTCCTCAGATCATAAACATTTTTGGGGAGATGTTATCCACTCAGTGCTTTAACTATCAGTATAATGCAGATTCCTGAATTTATATCCAGTTCCTTATCTCTCCCTTGAATAATTCCAACGTGTGTGTGTGTGTGTGTGTGTGTGTGTAGGATATAGCACAGGCATCTCAAATTCAATATATTCCAAATTGAATCCATTTTTTCCTCTGAACTTCCAACCTCTTCCAAGTTCTGGGTCCCCTAAATCATGGTAAATTTTTCAACATTTACCCAATTGCTCATGTAAGTATTTGTTTTTTTTAAAAATATATATTTATTTGGCCGTGCCAGGTATTAGTTGCGGCACGCGGGATCTTCTTTTTTAGTTGCGGCATGTGGGATCTTTAGTTGTGGCATGTGAACTCTTAGTTGCGGCACGCGGGATCTTCTTTTTTAGTTGCGGCATGTGGGATCTTTAGTTGTGGCATGTGAACTCTTAGTTGCGGCATGTGGGATCTAGCTCCCTGACCAGGGATCAAACCCGGCCCCCCTGCATTGGGAGCACAGAGTCTTAGCCACTGGATCATCAGGGAAGTCCCCCTCATGTAAGTGTTTCAATCATAGTTCTTGTTTACTCCCTCCATGCCCAAGTATCACTGAGCCTACTGTAGCTAAATATCTCTCAAATCTATAAATTTCTCTCCTTCCTGCTATTATTCTTGTTAAAGCCACTCTCAAATCCTATCAGAGTCTTACAGTAATATTATAAATGGTTTTCCTAAGCAATTCAATCTCCACATATAACCCAGAAAGATCTTTCTTCAGTGTAAACCAGATCATAGCACTCTCCTCTTTAAAACCATTCTTTGGCTTGTGATTCCTCTTAGGATAAAATGTAAACTTCTTAATAGGGCTTTTATATCTCTGTAATATCTTGTCCAGCTTACCTTACTATTTATTTTGTCACAAGTTCATTCTGAACACTACATACTCCAGCAAATTTGTTGAATCAATGAATTGAATTTTAGTTTTAATTTAAATAATCAACATCAAATAGGAAAATTATTAAACTGAACATTAAGGATCCTTAGATAAGCTACTTATTCTGTTCATTAGTGAAAGGGGCTTAAAACTACCTAAACTACTTATCTTACAGATTGTGTGAGGCACGTGTAATAAGATATATTTAGAATGTGAAAAATACAAGCACTCTACCAATGTTAGGTAACCTGATATACTTAGTAATAATGTTGACAATAATATAATAGTAATAATATTAAACTTTTCTCCACTAGAAAGTGATCTGGGTTTGACATTTATAATTTTAGAGCTGCTTCAGCTCTTCCACTTTTAACTATGTGGTCTTGAGGAATGAATCTATCTTCCTCCCTTCCTCCCTCCCTTCCTTCCTTCTTTCTTTCCTTCCTTTTATCCATCTATCCATCCATCCATCCATCCACCTACAGATTTAATGCAATTCTAATCTTTCTGAACTTGTTTCCTTATCTGAGAAATGGAGATAATAAAATTTCCCTTAGTAATTTTAGCAGCATTGTTAGGAAGAGTAAATAAAATATTACATATTAAATTATTTCATGAACTACAAAATGCTATGAAATTTTAATTTGATTTAGCTTAATTAATTGTAAAATCAAGTACAAAAATGTGTTTCATTTTCAAGTTTTGGAGATTATGTATGCCATCCCTCTTTTCCATTTTTCTGGCCTTTCATGAGGTGACTCTTAAGCCAACAGCATTATAATCAGCATTATTAATTAATAAAATTTACTGAATACCTACTGTATGCCAGATTTTGTGCTATGCACTGTGAATATCTGCTGAATCCTTATGGGGTCCGTAGCAGTCAATTAATTTATAGATTGGTTCAGGCAAAATAGAACATTATTTCATGAATGTGGGGGCTTAGTGTGGAAGAATTAGGATAAAATCCAAGTGAGCATAGAATTATAATCTTCTAAAAGGTATCAATTACAAAATTTTATTATTACTCACACAGGTACACATCTTCCTGTAAAGATAGATCATAATTACCATATGTCAATCAGAATGGCTGAGTTTCTGATTTTAGTGAAATGGGAAAGAATTTCAGCTTTGGTGATAGAAAGCCTCCAACAAATTTTAGTCTTGAGACTCTTTTATTCAAATCCATGGCTTTTGACTAGCTGTTTGTTTCATACCTTTTTCATTAATTGATGTCTGTTGAGGATAATGTATAATGTATTGGGACATATTTGGTCTTAGGATAAGAATCTTTTAATCAGTAAATGTCCCACAAGGCCAGTTCTACTTTTGCTGAAGTGAAAAAAATCCCTATTATCACTGATTTAGGAGAAATAAAACCCCTTTTGGTTGATTGATATGCTAGAGACCCAGGAAATGTCACAGTCTTATGAACTTCACAAGGCCACTTATGGTTAATATCTTGTTGTGATAGAATCCTATAGAACATTTGTAGCTAATATAAATCAAATGTAAATTCCATCATTGTTCATTATAAATCTCTTCCGCTGTATCCACTGTCTCCAGAACTTGATTGCCGTTCTAGCTTACTCTTCTCCTCAAGAGCTTAAGTATTCTCAGTGATTCTAATTTCCTCAGAACAGCAGGAGAAATAATTGACTTTCCAGTGGGAAATATTTTTTGAATAATATGTTCCTCTGTAAATCTTTCTTTTTTTATAAATCAAATTCTTTTCTCCTATTTACATTATAGTTTTCATGAAAAATGTGGTTAATTTATGATTTTCTGGGCTTTCAAATAATTTATCTTTAATTTGAGCATATAGGGAAAAAGAAAGATTCAGCTAAATGTCAACTCTTCAGAAGGGTCTTCCCTGAAAACTTTACCTAATGAGCCCCCTCCCCTTATTCTCCATCACAGCTAGCTTTTCTGCTTTATAACAATTTTTACAAATTTTATTGGCCATTTATTTGTTTATTGTCTTTCTTTCCCTGATTAGAATATTAACTGCATGATCAGAGAAACTGCTCTTTTTTTCCCCTGCATTATTGAGAACACCTAGTTCATGGCTGGTACATACTAAGCAGTTTGGTGAATAAATGGATTAATGGATTAATGGAAAGAAGGAAGGAAGGAGGGGAAATATGGATAGATGAATAGCGGACTGAATGAATGGTTAAAGGGTTTTAATTAACGGTAAGTTCAATAAGAGGGAGTAGTGTGATGTGGCTGCCAAAGTACTGACAAGAGGGCTGTCATAGAGTAGAGGCATTAAATTGCTCCTGACTAATTTCAAGAGCTAGAACTAGGGTCAATAGGTGAGGTACAAAGAGATATTAACAACAAATTAACTTTGGAAAATTTTTTTTCCTTTCCTGATCTTTTTTTTTTCCAGCTTTATTGAGGTAAAATGGAAATAATAGTAGTACCTACTATAATAAATAGAGCTAAGCTGAGGCTTACATAGGTTAAGTAACTTGCCCAAGGTTACACAGATAGTAAGAAACAAAGCTAGAAGGTAACCCCCTAGTTTTTAATGACTCCAAAGCTGGATCTGTTAACCTCTTCACTACATTGCCATACTTCTTATCAGCCAAGCACTGTACTAAGTATTCTACCTGGATTATCTCATTGAGTGATCATAAAACCTTTATGAAGTAGGTGCTTATTATTAGCCAGATTTTAAAGCTGAGAAGACTGAAGCTCAGAGAAGTAACTTGCTTGACTAAGTTACAGAAATTAGAGTCAAAATTCTCATCCAAATTCATATGATTTCAAAGTTCATGCTGCTTCCACTCAGCAACTCACTTTTAGTGTTTGACCTATCAATAAAGTGATCGTTTGCTTTTATGGAACAATTTGAAAGGACTTGGAAAATCATTTCTTCTGCTGGTTTGTCATGGGGTCAAAAATGTCCCAGTATTGCTTAATGGTTATCCCAGGGAAACTTCTGTTTTTAACTTTTTCTGGTCATGGTAATATTTAGCAGGAATCTGTTTTAATTAAATTGTTCGGTAATGTGGTCTCTGTTAGAGAATGTGGTAGATACTGTGCTATGCCCCTTAGAATGGTGTCAGGAATGAAGGACTTATTCTCTTAGCTGCTAGGAGGAGGGAAGAAAAATGCCTCACCCAAGGGGTAGCTCCTACTAAGGACTGATTGACAAAGGGGTATCAAGGCTTGTGCCCCTCCACTCTAGGCTGACTCAAAGTCCATCTTGGTGGGATTCGCTGAGATCTTTGCTGGCACTATATGACAGCTCAACTTTTCTCTGTCTAATCCTGCTTCCTTCCATTCCCTTCCCTCCACAGGTATTAATTCAGAGTGTTCTCCTGTATACTTCCTGCATGCTAATCTCAGAGTTTGCTTGTCAGAGAATCCTATTTGCAACTGAAAGCATAGGCCAGGAGATGAGAAGGAATGAGAGGACAGGGGATGAGAAGAAAGTCAGTAGGGAAAATCAGGAGCTGGGTACACAGGGCACAACTAGTCAGTGAAGCGCTAAAAGATTGATGGGAAACAGGAGGACAAGTCGCATATTACACAAATTTTTTGAGAGCTAACCACCCTGGCCTACCAAAGTAGGGTTTAAGGCTATACCTACATGATGCTAAGTCAATCAAACATTTAGTATATATAATTATGTAGCTTATATGTAGATGTGTATGTATCTGTATCCATATCCATACATACATTGTTTGTGCATCATGTTGACAGAACAGCCAGTTGATTGGCTGATGTGTTACTTTTCCACCAGGTGTTTGTTTTGTCTGCATGTTGTAAACCTCGGAAGAGGGAAGTTTTTCTGACTAGGTAACAGGGAAAATAAGTTTCATTCTGCTGAGAGGCCGTGCCAGCAGCATTCAGTAAAAATGCAGGGTAAGGCACAGGATATGAAAATTGCAATGTGCTAACAAATGGAAAACCTTCCACTGTCAACAAATTAGAGGCCTCTAGTACTCTTTCAAATACTTCCTGATTATTTTTGCTTTTCCCTTTGAATTCTGAGACCATTCTGGAATGAGGAGAGACAGAAGGCAAAAGGAGAAGCCAAGAACAATATTTCCTGTTCTTTGGGAAACTGTCATACAGTCTTGTGGAACATCCTGTCATGACGTATGCTTTCCTGTCCCACTTCGTGTCAGGGCAGTGGGTTAGCTAAGATCTGCTAGAAGCAGATTTTGCATAACGCAGTGACAGTGTGTAAATATCCATACATTCTTGCAGTATGTGCATTTTATTATTTATAATGAAATAAACATGGCTAAGTCTGTTTGTGGCTTATTATTTATCCATTAGGAGTAGGTCTCACCTTAAAAACCTATTGAGAAGAGTTCATAGCTCAGAAAGCAACTCTGACCTGGAGCTTTCACACATGAAACTTTAGTGCAAATACAAAAGAAGTAGAAGACACAGTCCCTGCTCTTGAGGAGCTTGCAACCTATCTGGCAACACCAAGTATACACAATGAGAAAAATTGAAACTGGCAGATAATGATTTAATGCAGTACTTCTCAAAGTTGTCTACAGGAAAAGAAACGTGAACTCACACACCAGGGAGTCAGTTGGAGCTTTTCTTAAAAATAAAGAACAGTTTTATATGTGAAATGCTTCTCATTTTGTCCTAAAACTCATGCAAAAATCTAATTTATTTCCAAATCTGCTTAAGTGTGTTTTAGTTGAGAAATGATACTCTTGCCTGCTCCCCAATCTTAGAGTAAAATGGACACTCCAGAAAGCTGTAGTATGTTTGTATTGTGGGTTGTTTTTTTTTTATGTGTGGTTTTCCTAACACCTAGAATTTGAAAAGTGTGGAGTTAATTTGTATTTCTTCAGATGACCTGTTTGTGTGTTTGAGTACAGGCCGCCTTCTTCTCGAAAAACTTTATATAGGTAATATTAAAAATGTGACAAGCTGTTAAAAAATAATTTTGTGCAAGAGGGTCTTTCATACCTCTATGATAGCACTATATAAGTGTTATTATAAAGCCCTGGGAGGACCTATACTTGGAAACATGCTAATTATTGGTTGGCAATAACTAGAAAGTAACCACAAAATATGTCTCCTTCAGTTCGTCTTAAAGAGTGAATTATTTTATGCCTGTACCTTTTTTGGTGAAGTGTATTATGTTAGTTTTCTATTGCTGCTGTAACAAATTACCACAAACTTAGTGGCTTAACACAATTCAAATGTATTATTTTAAAGTTCTGAAGGTCAGAAGTCTGAAATGGCTCTCACTGGGGTAAAATCAAGGTGTGAGCAGGTCGAATTCCTTTTTGGAGGCTCTAGGGAAGCATCTGTTCTTGTCTTTTCTGGTTTCCGAAAGCTTCCTACATTCTTTAGCTCCGTGGCCCCTTTCTTTCTCAAAGCCAGCAATGGTTGGTCGTCTTTCTCACATTGCATCACTCTGACACTGACCCTTCTGCCTTCCTCTTTCACATTTAAGGACGCTTATAATTATGTTGGGCCCACCCAGATAATCTAGGATAATCTCTTTAAGGATAGCAGCTGATTAGTGACCTTAATTTCATCTGATACCTTAATTCTCCTCTGCCATGTAATTTGACATTCACAGTTTCTGGGGATTAGGGCCTGGCCATCTTTGGAACGCCATTATTCTTCCCACCACGTACGTTGAAGCTGACCTCCTCTTTCTGAGATTGTAGGAAAACCTCCTTTTCAACCCTGTATGTGCCTATTTGAAAATGGGGTAAGAAATCTCCAATGAAAAGGATTCCTATCAATGTGTTTGTAAGTATGCTTGTGTTCTGGTCAAGCGTAAATAGGGAAATGGAAGGATTGCTTTTGTAAACTTTAAGCAGGTATTTTTAGAAGAGAGGAACATGTTTGAGGATTTAGTGGATTTTTATTTCATTGTTTTACTTTGGTTTGATTTTTTTTCCATGGGGGACTTCCTGGGTAAGAGGGAGGAAAGATCAATCTCATTCATTACCTGCAGAATGCCATACAAATGTTAGCATTCTTATGTGTGCCATCATGTGAAGATAGTTGGGATGTGCTGCCTTAATCTGCATCTGGTCCCACATGTGCTTCCATGTACCACAGACTGAAAAGCTGCTGTTCCCTCTGTGAATACCTGTGGTATTCTGTAAATTGTTCAAATGCTGTCTCATCTGCTTTGCTAATTCCTTCTGATTTTAAACTTTTGTGTTCTTATCTAGAACACAGTTTGTTCAATGAATCGATAACTTTTTCTTTTATTGCTGATGTCCTGGATCAGAATCTTAGTAAGTAGCTCACGAGGAGAACACAGAACCTTTTTTTTTAAAACTCACATTGCCGAATGACAAAAATATCTCCTGTGACAAAAGAGTGTGGTAAGGGTTCCCTCTTGAGATTTTGATGCCTGGCACTTGTGTGCTGTTCAGTGACAATGCATCTGAATGAAAGAGTTGCTCATTACGTTTCACTGCTCATTAGGCTAGAAATACCAACCTCAACACTTGAGGAGTCTTCCTGATTAGTGTGATGTAGGAAATTGCTACAGTCCAGTCTTCCTCTCCGATCTGATTCCCCTCATGGATGCTACCATAATCAGTGTGGCAGCTGACTTCCAGTCAGATTTCAGTATGGCATGCTCTGCTGTTGACTATGTGTTCATTAGGCATCCTTGTCAGATTTATTAGAAACACTTAAATAGGTGCCAAGTTATCTTTTGTGCTACGCATCCTTGGGGAGGCAGGGTTGGAGGAATGTGGGGGAATGGGAGCACCATCCACCCTAGGCTAGGTAGCAGCTAGCTACCTATGTGAGTACTATGAGACTATCACAGATTCAATCTGTATATGAACACCTTAGTCAGATGCATAGTGGTATTTACAATCATCATTTTGTTGATACCTTATGATAGGCTAGGCACTGTGCTAATAAGCATTTTACATACATTATTGTATCTAATATTTTTCAATAACCATTTGAGTTAGCTTCTATTATTATGCCCATTAATAGTTAAAGAAACTGATACTCAAAGAATTTTAGTAATTTGTCCAAGGCCACACAGCTAATAAGTGGCAGAACCATAATTTTAGCTGCCCTCTTATGAACTTGTCTTAATTTAGGTTCTCCTGAAAGCAGAGCCTGTGACAAAGACTTGGGTTAAGGTAGTTTATTTAGGATGTGATCTCAGAAAGCAAAGTGAGAGGGTAGGTAGACTAAGTCAGGAAAGAAGGAAAAGCTGATACAAGAGTGCATTTTTAAGTCACTACTGTGGGTAACTGGGGCTCAATATTACTGGGACTTCCTGGAGGTATATAAAATACCTCCTGGAATCATTCACCTGAGAAGATACTGAAAGTTTTATTCACTGACTCCTGTCCTCCAATGGCTGAGGGTTGTCCCTGGGCGTATTAATTCAACTGCCTTTCTGGGTTGCACTTATTGGAACACCAAGAGGCATGAGGGAAGGCCTTGGGAGTACAAAGCAGAAAGACCGTACGCTATATAGGCTTGAGGTGGAACAGCTGCCAATGGGAAGTTGTCTGATCTCCCCTGGACCTGTCCACCAGCTGAAATCAGAGCTGTTCCAAGAGGCTATGACATGGAGCACCAGAGGCATCTGTTACAGAATTCTAAATCTTGTGTTCTAAACCATGATTCTATATATAGAGACAAACTGTTCCACAGATAAGATTTCACTCCACATGTTTTCTGATATTATCCTACCATATTAATTATCTTCCTACAAATATTATTTGAGCTCCTATTATGTTCCAGATACCTAGCAGTATTCTGAAGACCTAGAGATAAAAAAGTGAAAAGTCTTGCTGTCAAGGAAATGTTCATTTCCATGATTATCTGACAAGAAAGTGTTCATGACTTAATGTAAAATAACCACCATTACAGGACAGTGGAACGAAAATGGTTACTCAGACCTTGTGTGTGTGTGTGTGTGTGTGTATGTGTATGATATATTCAAGTCTGTAATGTCTCTTTTTCAGATTGCAAATGTGAAATTGATTAGGTTCAGAGTTAGAATGTATTGGAATATATGTGAAGATATTAAGAATCAAGTAAGCAGGCAGTTAGAATTGGAGCTGGAGGATTGGGGGTAGGGAGAACCTCCTATCAGCACATCAGTAGCTTGGTATTTTCCTGGCAGCATAGGCAGCACACATTTGCCTTTACCTCCACAGCCTTGAAGTCACCTTGACACAGCTATTAGAGCCAGGCATCTGAATAGCCTCCGTCATAGCATTAAGACCCAGTGTCTGATTTCCTGATAACTAACAGACCTTCAGAGTGTATATGCTCATGGGATGTGTGTGTGCACGCACACTTGCAGGCACGCATGTATGGACCTGTGTCTACATTTTAAAAGATGAAAGGCAGACCCAGGACATATATGCTTGAAATACTCAAACTGTCATTCACGGTATAGTTTATTATTCAAGGTCCAATAGGGGCAGAAATCTCAGCAACGTATTCTTGGCTATCTTTTGATATTTCAAATCCTTACCAAGATGCTCCTTTCTTATGCATAAACAGAGTAATTTTAAAAAATTTTATTTTTTGTTAGAGTATAGTTGATTTACAAGGTGTACAGCAGAATGATCCAGTTATACATATCTCCATTCTTTTTCAGATTCTTTTCCCATATAGGTTATTACAGAATATTGAGTAGAGTTCCCTATAAACAGAGTAATTGGTGTGTGATTTGAAGAGGGGAAGAATAACTCCTCTTCCAAAGTACGTAACCTGTTCCACCAGAGTGTTTCAGTACCTTAAAATTCAACTTTAGCCATTCCTTCTTTTCCACCATTTTTCTTTGGAATAGTGACGCTGAAATCCCTAACATGAATTAATTCATCAAAGCAGTTAAGAGAGAGAACATGATAAAAATGAAAAGAGTGAGGGACCTAAGTTCAGACCACGTGGGTTTTTGTACACTAAAACTGCCATCTACTTTGTAATTCTTAGTCATTTTACTTATTCTCTCTGAGAAGAGTCAGTTTCTGTCTTTGAGAAGAAAGCTGATCATGCCTACAAGTTAAGGTTCATGAGAGAATTAACGAAATGATGTATATGAAAGTGCCTCTACAGTAAGTGCTCAATAAACACTACTCATATTTTCTTTCTTGCCTTCTATGACAGGAAGGCTGAGAGCTGTGTGAGGGTGCTGAAAGAGGGAGTAAAGAGCCCAGAAATAAGTGATTACTGTGTTACTGAGGGCTGATCCTGCCTTTCAGCTCTTGGTAACGGCCAGAATAATAGCTGGAGGAAGAGTTGTTTACAAAGGACATGGACTCAAAAGCCTTTTGCCTTTTTCTGCCTATTGCCTTTTTCCCTCTGAGCTCTGTGCCTCAGTTTCTTTATCATCAAAATGTAGAGTCTATTATTTCGACTTAAGTTTATAGAATGTAGCAAGGATAAAATAACCAGCTGAGCCTTGGAAATCCTGTACCAGATGGAAGCAGGTGGAATTACACTCAGAGAACAGCCAGCAGTTCGGCAGCCGGTTTTTGCACTCCCTTCCCCCAACCCCCGCTTTTCCTCTGTAGGCTTGAGATGTGTGTTCCTTTAAGAAAAGGTCAGGTAATAAAGCTTCAAAATTTAGGTCAGCCAACTCCAATTAACTCTCAAGAACCAGACACCCCACTCCTCATTATGCTGAGCAGTAGTCAGAGTTCTCTGAGGTAGGGGCATACTAATATGCTTGACAAGATTCTCTGATTCAGTGTGGGCTTGCAATAGAAAGATAAGGGCAGCTGAAAAAACATGAATTAATTTTCGCCATAGGGGTAAAGGGATATAAATACACAAAAAGAAGGAACTCCATTATTTAAAGAGGATACTGGTACAATATGATGGCCTAAACTATTGAATTTTTGTTTAGAATATATTTGTATATTATAAGACATGAAGCAAGTCATAAGCAATTTGGAAAGTAAATAGAGCTTCATTGCTAGGGAGAGCAGTATTTATCGATAAGAGCCCAAGAGAGGAAATAGGTTTCCTGACTGGGATTAGCTATTAAACGTCTTTTGATTTTGGATATGATAGAGTAGATAAAAAGAATAGTGGATTGGAAATTGGGATTCAGATAATATGGGTGCTAATCCCTGATCTACTTGTAACTAGCTATGTAGCCTTGAGCAAATATTTTCATCTTCGTAGGCAAAGTAAAGAGATTTATCTAGAACAGATGACCTCTAAAGTTCCTTTTACATATAGCATTCTGTGGTTCTTTCTTAGTCAAAGGAATTATGGGTCAAAATGAGACTGTGTATGTGTTTGCAATACATTATTGAGAATTCCAGAGATAAAAAGAAACTTGGAATTCATTTTCAATAAATATATCAAGTTTCATTGACTTTAAAATATATTCAAAGAGGTTTGAAATACTACAATATCTTTAAAATAGGGCAATTAAAATTTTAGAAAGGAAAGCACAGAAACCATCCGAAGAAAGAGAGATATATATTTCAGAGCTTTTGGATGAATTACTACCACAGTTTGAATATGAAATTTGGTTCTGAGCACCTGGGAGCCAAGGGAGAAATTGAAGTAAATTGAGTTATATTTCATTATTACAAAAAAATTATTGTATGAAATGAAATACAAAACTTTGTCTCAAGAAGAAAATTTTTTCACCCTAAAATTAAAATTGTACAAATAATTCACTGCCTGGATCCTTACATAAAGGAGCATTGGTAATATTACACAATGGACAATCTCTTAAAAAAAACTTTTGTAAAATATATGGATAGGGAGGACCTTCAAGATGGCGGAGGAGTAAGATGTGGAGATCACCTTCCTCCCCACAAATACATCAGAAATACATCTACATGTGGAACAACTCCTACAGAACACCTACTGAACGCTGGCAGAAGACCTCAAACTTCCCAAAAGGCAAGAAACTCCCCACATGCCTGGGTAGGGCAAAAGAAAAAAGAAAAAACAGAGACAAAAGAATAGGGATGGGACCTGCACCTCTGGAGGGAGCTGTGAAGGAGGAAAAGTTTCCACACACTAGGAAACCCCTTCACTGGTGGAGACGGGGTGGTGGCAGGGGGGAAGCTTCAGAGCCACGGAGGAGAGCGCAGCAACAGAGGTGCAGAGGGCAAAGCGGAGAGATTCCCACACAGGGGATGGGTGCCGACCAGCACCCACCAGCCCGAGAGGCTTGTCTGCTCACCCTCCAGCTGGGACTGGTGGGGGCTGGGAGCTGAGGCTTGGGCTTCGAAGGTCAGATCCCGGGAAGAGGACTGGGGTTGGTGGCGTGAACACAGCCTAAAGGGGCTAGTGCGCCACAGCTAGCCGGGAGGGAGTCCGGGAAAAAGTCTGGACCTGCCTGAGAGTGAAGAGACCATTGTTTTGGGGTGCGCAAGGAGAGGAATTTCAGAGCACCACCTAAACGAGCTCCACAGACTGGTGCGAGCCGCGGCTATCAGCGCGGACCCCAGAGACAGGCATGAGACGCTAAGGCTGATGCTGCCGCCACCAAGAAGCCTGTGTGCAAGCACAGGTCACTCTCCACACCTGCCCTCCCGGGAGCCTGTGCAGCCCGCCACGGCCAGGCTCCCATGATTCAGGGACAACTTCTCCAGGAGAACGCACGGCGCTCCTCGGGCTGGTGCAACATCATGCTGGACTCTGCTGCCACAGGCTTGCCCCGCATCCGTACCCCTCCCTCCCCCCAGCCTGAGTGAGCCAGAGCCCCCTAATCAGCCGCTTCTTTAACTCCGTCCTGTCTGAGCGAAGTACAGATGCCAGAGGGTGACCTACATGCACAGGTGGGTCCAAATCCAAAGCTGAACCCCAGGGGCTGTGTGAACAAAGAAGAGAAAGAGAAATTACTCCATGCAGCCTCGGGAGCAGCGGATTAAATCTCCACAATCAACTTGACGCGCCCTGCATGTGTGGAATACCTGAATAGACAATGAATCATCCCAAAATTGAGGCAGTGGACTTTGGGAGCAACTGTAGACTTGGGGTTTGCTGTATGCGACTAACTAGTTTCTGATTTATACGTTTATGTTAGTATAGATTTTAGCGCTTGTTATCATTGGTGGATTTGTTTATTGGTTTGGTTGCTCTCTTCTTTTTTTATTCCTTTTTTTAAATTTTAATGATATATATACATTTTTATTTTAATACCTTTTTTCTTTCTTTCTTTTCCTTTCTCCCTTTTCTTCTGAGCCGTGTGGCTGACAGGGTCTTGGTGCTCTGGCCAGGTGTCATGCCTGAGCCTCTGAGGTGTGAGAGCTGAGTAGCCATCCTTGTCTTGTTCCTGAATTTAATGTGAAGGCTTTCAGCTTTTCACCACTGAGTGTTATGCTGACTGTGGGTTTGTGGTAAATGCCTTTTATTACGTTGAGATATGTTCCCTCTATACCCACTTTGGTGAGAGTTTTTATCATGACTGGATGTTGAATTTTGTCAAATGCTTTTTCTGTGTCTGTGGAGATGATTATGTTTTTGTCTTTCATTTTGTTAATGTGGTGTATCACATTGATTTGCATTTGTTGAACCATCCTTGTGACCCTGGAATGAATCCAACTTGATCCTGTTGTCTAATTCTTTTTATGTATTGTTGGATTTGGTTTGCTAATAGTTTGTTGAGAATTTTTGCATGTATATTCATCAAAGTTATTGGCCTGTAATTTTCTTTTTTTTTTTTTTTTTGTAGTGGCTGTCTGGTGTTGGATCAGGGTGATGGTGGATTCATAAAATTAATTTGGGAGTGTTCCCTCCTCTTCAGTCTTTAGGAATAGTTTGAGAAGGATAGGTATAAGTTCTTCTTTTTACATTTGGTAGAATTCCCCAGTGATTCCATCCAGTCCTGGACTTTTGTTTGCAGGGAGATTTTCAAGTACAGATTCTATTTCACTTCTAGTAACCAGTCTGTTCAAATTTTCAGTTTCTTCTTGACTCAGTTTTGGCAGGCTTTATGTTTCTAGAAACTTTTCCATTTCTTCTAGGTTGTCCAATTTGTTGTTCATAGTATTCTCTTATGATTTTTTTGCATTTCTGTTGTATCAGTTGTTATGTCTCCTCTTTCATTTATTTTGTTTATTTGGGTCTCCTCTCTTTTCTTCTTGGTGAGCCTGGCTAGAGGTTTGTTGATTTTATCTTCTCAAAAAACCCAGCTCTTGGTTATATTGACCTTTTCTATTGTGTTTTAATTTCTACTTCCTCTCCAGCCTTTATTATTTCTTTCCTTCTGCTGACTTTGGGGTTTGTTTGTTTGTTTGTTTTTCTCATTCTTTTAAGTGACAGGTTGTTTGAGATTTTCCTTATTTCTTGAGGAAGGACTATATCATTATGAACTTCCTTCTTAGAACTGCTTTTCCTGCATCCCATAAATTTTGTAAAGTTGTGTTTTCATTTTCATTTGTCTCAAGGTATTTTCTGATTTCTTCTTTGATTTTATCATTGACCCCATTGGTTTTTTAGTAGCATGTTGTTTAGTCTCCATGTGTTTGTTCTTTTCCTGTTTTTCTTTCTGTGGTTGGTTTCTAGTTTCATATCATTGTGTCAGAAAAGATACTTGAAATAATTTCTATCCTCTTAATTTTGCCGAGGCTTGTTTTGTGACCTAGTATGTGATCTGTTCTAGAAAACACTCTGTGTGTGCTTGAAAAGAAGGTGTATTCTGGTTTTTTTGGATGTAGTGTTTTATAGATATTAACTAAGTCCAGTTGGTCTATTTTGTCACTTAGGACCTCTGTTGCCTTGTTGATTTTCTGTCTGGATGATCTGTCCTTTGATGTCAGTGGGGTGTTGAAGTCTTACTGTTATTGTATTCCTGTCAGTTTCACCCTTTCTGTCTGTTAGTGTTTGTTTTATATATTTAGGTGCTCCTGTATTGGTTACACATATGTTAATGAGTATAATATCCCCTTCTTGTACTGATCCCTTTATCATTATATAGTGCCCTTGGGTGTTTTACTTTATGACCTTTGTTTTAAAGTCTGTTTTGTCTGATATGAGTATTGCTACTCCTAGCTTTCTTGTTATTTGCATGAAATATCTTTTTCCATCCTCTCACTTTCAGTCTGAGTGTGTCTTTCATCCAAAAGTGAGTCTCTTGTAGGCAGCATATTGTAGGTTCTTGTTTTTTTAATCCAATCTGCCCCTTTGTGTCTTTTGATCAGAGCATTTAGTCCATTGC
The DNA here is from genome assembly GCF_965194825.1 of Balaenoptera physalus. Lineage (NCBI taxonomy): Eukaryota > Metazoa > Chordata > Mammalia > Artiodactyla > Balaenopteridae > Balaenoptera > Balaenoptera physalus. The sequence goes on from NC_138903.1 coordinate 106,655,335, forward strand.
CATTAAAAGTAATTATTGATAGGTATGTACTTATTGCCTTTTAATCCTTGTTTCCTATTGTTTTTTAAGTTCTTTTTTCATTTCTTCTTTTTGTTTTTCCTTTTGTGGTTTGATGATTTCCTTTGGTAGTATGCTTGAGTTCCTTTCATTTTGGTTTTTGTGAATCTGTTGTATATTTTTGATTTGTGGTTACCATGGAGTTCAAGTGTGTTGACCCATAACTATATCTACTTGCTTTAAACTGATAGCTTAAATAGTTTTATATTTGCCTTTCCTGTTGTGATTTTCCCTTTCCTATAGATTTTTGCTTCTTTTCTCTTTAGAGAAGACCCTTCAATGTTTCTTTCAGAGTAGGTTTAGTGTTGCTGAATTCTTTTATTTTTTGCTTTCCTCAGGGTGTGCTGGCCATTCATGGGAGTGTTGTTGTAGTATCCAGAGCCTGTGGTGGATGTGAGATGGGGCTTCCTCTCTGCTCCCTGGCTGTCACCACCCTGTCAGGGACTGGGTCTGCTCCCCAGTTGTTGGAGTAGAATCTCTGGGGGTCAGATTCGATGAGACTCTGTTGCCCTTGAGTGTGTGCCCTTTCCCAAAGGAGGTGATTGCTGAAGTAAGTGAGGCCCATGCAGTCACAGAGGACCTATGCACCACCTGTGTAGGCATCTGCAGTTTCACTCAGAAGCAGCCCAAGGTTGCATCCCTTTCTTTGTTGTGTTTGTCCTAGATTTAGTGCAAGGCTCTGGTGTGAATTAGGTTGGGGCTGGGAGTCGGGGCATTGTGGCTACAGGAATTGAGGTGGCTGTGCTGCTTGCTGCCTGCGATCTGGGCTACCTCTGTGGCAGAGTCCTCCCAGGACCTCTCTGCCCCAGATCTAGTGCTAAGCTGTGGCATGGAATGGGCAGAGCTGGTGTGCTCTTGCTGGGAGATGAACCACAAAGCAATAGTTTTGATAATAAATGAGGAAGGGCAAAAGAAATCAAATATATAACATTAAGAATAAGAAAGAAGAAATAACTACAGATAAATGTTTAAAAATTGTATATTGTGTGTAATTTTGCTAATAAATTTTAAAATCTGGGTGGAATAAATGATTTTATATGCAAATGTTAATTTCCAAAGTTGACTCAGTAAGAGAGAAAAACCTTACCCATGGGGAGCGGGGAGAGAAAGCCATTAAAAAATACTGAGCCCAGTGAGTTTCACTGGAAAATTGTTAAAGACATTCAATTAGAAAATAGTTCTGATATTATTTATATTGTATCAGACAATAGAGAAAGAAGGGAAGTTTATTTTATGGAGCCAGGATTAGCTTAATAACAAAGCCCGACAGAGTTCAAAAATAGAAATAGTGCCAATTTTCACTTCTGAACACAGATGTGAACATCTGAAATACAGTATTAATAAATAGAATCCAAGAGTATAACGAAAGAATAATAGAACATGAAACAAGTAGATTTTATTTCAGGGATGTGAGGTAGTTCAAATCTGATGATATTTACAGTAGTAATAATAGTTTCAAAAAAGAAAAATAAAGCATATGATTATGTTGACAGATGCCAAAAGTGATAAAATTCAACATCTATTACTGATAAAAAATGTAACAAATAAAATACAGATAAAAAGATGCTTCATTAAAGTAGCAGCCAGCATCATATTTGATGGTCAGACACTACAACCATTTCTTTTATAATCAGGGACAAGACAGTGATCCCAGAAATCACCAGTATTGTCTCAACCACTAAATTATAGCTATGTAAAATAAAGTGGCAAAATTACCATTACTTTCTCATGATTATATATCTAGAAAAACCAGGAGGATCTGGTAAAAAAAAAAAAAGTTTAATTAGAGCAATATGACTATTCAGTAAAATAGTTGGCTATGGAGTGAATTGTGTCCCTCAAAAACCCATATATTGAAGACCTAACCACCAATGTGACTGTATTTGGATTTAGGGCTTGTAAAGAAGTAATTAAGGTTAAATGAAGTCATAAGGTTGGGAACCTGATATGATAGGATTATTTTCCTTATTAAGAAGAGACACCATAGAGCTTGCATGCTCTCTTGGTCTCTCTTTCTTTGTGCACGTCTGGTCATGTGAACACAGTGAGATGGTGGTCTCCTCCAAGCCAAGAGAGGAAGTCTTAGAATGAAATCTATCTTGTTAGTACCTAGATCTTGGACTTCCCCATCTCCAGAACTTTGAAAATTAAATTTCTGTTGTTTAAGCCACCCAACCTATGGTATTTGCTATGGCAGCCCAAACTGACTAATACAGCTACCAATTTCAGTAGATAAAATTGGTAAGATTTTCATATTGTAAGTATTTGCTTGTATGTTATATTTGCCCTCGTCCTTTATATATGTTATATATATACATATATATGATTTTGTATCTCTGAAATGCTTTGTTAAATATTTTAAAAATTAGACGAGGTAGGTTGGACAAATACTTGTGAAACTATTGAATAAAATCAGATTATAAATTACTATAATTTTTAAAATAAATGTATTTATTTTATGTATTTATTTTTGGCTGCGTTGGGTCTTCGTTGCTGCACGTGGGCTTGCTCTAGTTGCAGCGAGCGAAGGCTACTCTTCGTTGCGGTGCGTGGGCGGTGCAGGGGCTTCTCATTGCGGTGGCTTCTCTTGTTGTGGAGCACGGGCTCTAGGCACGCGGGCTTCAGTAGTTGCGGCACGTGGGCTCAGTAGTTGTGGCTCGCAGGCTCTAGAGCGCAGGCTCAGTAGTTGTGGCACGTGGACTTAGTTGCTCCGCGGCATGTGGGATCTTCCCAGACCAGAGCTCGAACTCGTGTCCTCTGCATTGGCAGGCAGATTCTTAACCACTGCGCCACCAGGGAAGTCCCAAATTACTATAATTTTTAATGACAATTGTATATAAAGATTGTATGCAAGTAAAATCTAAAAGGAGGAAAGAGTTCTATATGTACACACACACACACACACACACATCATCATCATCATCAGATTCCATTCACAATAGTATCAAAAACATTAACAAAACATGGAAGATAGAACAAATAAATAGAATCTCTAAGAATATACTAAAAACTCTACCTGAGGGGCATATAAAAGACTTGAATAGATGGGGAGATGTGTCTTTTTTTCTAAGATTGTAAATATATTAATTCCCCCTAAAATAATGAATATATAAATGCAATCTCAATCAAAATTCCAATGCAGTATTTTTGTACCTTGCAAAGTGATTTAATGTTTACCTGAAAGAGTAAATATATTACAATAGCCAGCTGACTTCTGAAAGAGGAAGCAATGAAGAGCATTGCCTTATCAGATTTTAAAACCTTTTGTAAAGCTAAATAGAAATGAAAACAGTATGGTGCTGGCCTAGAAATGGAACAGATTAGAGACTTCAGACATGTTACTAAGTACATAAAAAATTCAGTATCCAATGAAATTTACCATCATAACTCTACAATTTGTAAGAATGATTAAGCGTGGGTTTTGGAGTCAGGTGATCCTGAGTTCAAACCCCTGCTGTGCCGTTATCTAGCTGTGTGACTTTCGGCAAGTTACTTAACATCTCTGAGCATTAGTTTTATCATCTGTTTAATGGGAGAGTAATACATCATAATGAAGTAATGAATGTGCCTGGCACACAGTAAATCCTCAATAAATGGTAGTTTATGTATCCCTGTCTCACTCCTTGCATCAAAATAAATCACAAATGGATCAAAGATTTACATGTGTAAAAAGTAGAGAAAACAGGAATAAAAATATAGATGAATAAAAATATGATCATGGTTTGTGGAACATATTTACAAATATGAGGCAGAGAGCATAAAGAAAAAATGGTACATATGACATATAAAAAATAAAAAGTTGGTGTAGTAAAAATTATCATAATTAAAGTTGAATGAAAGACACAAAAGTGGGGAAAGGATATGCAACATATATGACGATGTAAGGATCTCCCAAAATTAAGGTTTAAAAAAACCTAAAAAGAAATATTGAAAAGATGAACTCCTGAACCAGAGGATATTAAAGATTATACACCTGGAAGAAGCACAGTTTTGGTAATGGTGGAGGTAGGGGGTAAAGAATAAAAAGTTCTGTTTCTGGATAATTTAAAATATGATATGCCTATTAGACATGCAAGGTAGGTATTGGGTAGGTTTTAATTATCCTATGTTTCTCCCTCTCTCCCTTTTTTTTCCCAGCTAACTTCAGAGGTTAGCTTAAATGTCACTCTCTCAGGGGAACCTTCCCTGACTGTGCCAGCCTAAGTTACTTCTGTTATATATCCCATTACATTCTTTTGTAATTAATTCTTCTTGCAAGTATTGTGGACTTCTGCACAACAGAAGTCTGAGATCTGGGACACAGGAAGGTGTTAAACATTGGGGAGATCATCCAGCGATAACTGGGGCCCTCACATTTGGGCTTAATTTCAAGTGTTGGACTGTTGCCCTTAGAGGTCTGTTAAGAAAGAGGAAGTCAGAATCCCAGTCTTGGTGAAATTGGGTTACCCTGAAGATTGAGATGTGGAAATAATGCAAATTCCCGTTATTATAAATCTTAATTCCAGGGGGAAAATGATGACTAGTTAAACTGGAGCACAAGATCTGAGAGAGTCTAACAAAGATGATCAGATATTGAATCCACTAACTAATTAGGACTCCTAAAATTCATAAGGCATAGGACAAAATTTTTCTCAGAGTCTGGAGAAGATTTAACCTCTCTATTCAAATGTCCCTAATTATGGGAATTGTAGGACCCAGTGAAAGGGAGCAAGTTGGATCATTATATCACATCCGTCCAAAACTACCACAAACCTTAATTATTTGGTTTTGTGTTAGGTTTTTGTTTGAAGTTTTACTTTTTGGACTACTGGTTGGGTGTTATCCACATTTATGGAGTTTGGGTTTGAATAAATATTTTTTCTATAAATATTCATTACCAGTGAATGGCCCTATACTTGTAGAAGCCTTGAAATGGAGCTGAAGCAATTGAAACATGGGCCTTGTTTGCTAGGTGACATGGTTTCCAGTTGCAGAGGGATGGTATTATGTCTGTGGTTGGCTAATGTCTTCATTAATGGCTTTGAAAAGAATTTAAATGGCATGTTAATTAAATTTGAAGCCATAGTAAAGGAGAAAGTGTTGTGAACATTACTGAGAATCCAAACAGTAACCTCTCCTGGAGAGGTTAAGGATGTAAGCAGACAAGAAAGCCAGATTTATCCTATCAAATAGAAGCCATCATGTGGGGAAAATTATCAAAAATAAGATATTTTAGTCTAAGGAGAGTACTGACTGGAAATCAGCCATGCTGTGAGCATTTGGCAGTCACCAGAATAGAATTAGCCTAAATAAAATAGATTCACACTGAATTTCTAACTTCTCTCTAAAAAAATACATTTTGCTTTGAAGTGTTGTTCTAAGTATTAGTGTAGTTCATGGACAAAGGGTCACAGACTCTAGAGATCTCATGATCAGACAGAGTTCTGTATCTGGGAAGTGGACAAAAATCTCTATGCCATGGGTGAAATTAGTTATGTAAAGAAAACCTGACCAGCAATTCCACATCTTAGAGAGTGCTTTGGAAAAGGGTAATCTGCATTTTAGAGGTTGTTTCTCAAGGGCCACTTGCTACAGAACCACCAGGAATGCTTTTTAAAATGCAGATTTCTAGGTTTTACCCCAGACCTACCGAAACAGAGTCCCTGGATATGGGTACATGAGATCTGCATTTTAAACAAGGGCTTTTTTTCTTTCCTTTTATGTAATAACTTTTGGGAACTACTGTTTTATATTATCAGGACATTGCACTAAAATGTTGTGAATGGAAAGTACAGAATAGGAACAATATTTTAATATGGAAAGCTTGTTGTAATGATTTGGAATATAAAGGCACAGATTATCAGGCATTAACCAACCCCACACATAGAAAGGAGAGGCACAGCATTTTCAGAGTTTCTGTGTGTACAGCCTCACAAATTGGGTACTGCACAACTCCACAGGGCATCATTCACATAGATTACAATGTGAATGGCATCCCCTAAAGTTGTGCAGTATAGACCCTAAATCAGTCTACACAGATATTCCCATTTAGTACTAGCATGATTCTGTTTTAGAGAAGGAAAATTGGTTAGCCTCTATCACACTCCAAATGAAAAGATTTTTGTTTTTCTTGATCTATGTTCACCAGGATTTACAAATTTGATATTCAAGGTACCTGGCTGCTGAGATGGGGATGTCACTGGCAATAAGTATATATCCTGTTATAATATTATACAGTCAAATTTCTATTCATAAATTATTCTCCTGTTATTTAGATTTTAGTGAATCATCGTTTTATAACCTACTGAGTTGAGGGTGATAACCTGGACCAAGAAAGATTCCACTAAAGTATATTGACCTCATGAAAGCCACCCTGAAACTTTCAGGCAGCTTTGCCCTTGTCATGACTATAGCTACCATGCTGTCATATTATGCATTTTATGATGTGAAGAGAATCAGTGTTTAAGTAAATAAGAAAGGTCGGAGACAGCTTGATGAGCCATAGATTCCACTTAGAATATTTTCCCTCATATGCAGTTTTTTTTTTTGCACCTGCAACCAGATTGTAACCTTGAGAAGAATCTTATGCACAAAATTAGAGGCCACAGTGGAAAATTTACTTCTGAGAGTAGGTCATCAAAAAGAGCATGCTGAGTCCAGATGCAGAGGAAATTAGAACTTTGTTCTTTCTTTGAGGACAATTGTCCCCTCTGTGAAAATTACACAGCCCCTCCTTACACTGTTTGAGAGGGAGAGAAGGCCATTAACAAAACAAATAAGGGGGGAGATATTGGGACACAAAATTGGGAGGGGGAGTTAGGAAAATAAGCGAGTTTGAAAACTGCTGAGTCATTAGGATTGTATAAGCTGAGGAAAGGGAAGGAGAGAGAAAATCTGTTACCTGAGCTAAGAGAGCAGATGGAACTTGCTGAAATAGTGACTAACAGATCATGGCTTCTCCCATAGGTTTCCCTTCTTCTGAAAATCATCTTTACTTGACCTTACTGCCCTTTCTAGATTCCTACTTATTTCTTTCCTTCCTTTTACAACTAAACTTCGCTTTACAAGTTGACTTTCTACCCTTACCCCCCAGTCTCTCCTTAACCCCTAACTTAAATACATTTCAGCTGAAACTTCTTCCCACCATTCTACTAAATCTATACTCCTAAAGCTCATCAGTGCCACATCAAACCTTTACTTCCAGGTCCAAATCTCTTTCCCAATCTGTTTCTGCTTCTATAAATACCTACTGGAATTTCCCCCTAAATATAACAGCAACAACTGAAACAGCAGAGGCAAAAACAGCAAAGGCAACACCAATAAAAGTAAGACAGATTATTTATTGAGCACTGCCTGGCACTGTTCCAGGTGTTCTCCATGTGCTGACTCATTTGATTCTCTCAATGACTCTGTGAGGTAGGTGCTTTCATTATCCTTATTATAAAGTTGAAGTAACAAGTTCAGAGAGGATTCCTAACTTCCCTAAGTTCACATAAACTAGTAAGTTGTGGAGCTAGGATTTGAACTTGGGTACTCTAAGTGCTTGACCATCTGCAAGCTATCTTTCTGTCGGCCATGCCACTTCAAATTCAGCATATCTAAAATTCAACTCCTAAATCCCTATCCCTAGCCCTAAACAAGTTTCTTCACTTTCTCCACTTCTTTAGTGAAATCACCATTTTCCCAAATCACAACATCATCATCTTTAAGCATGCATAATACGAAATAAGCTTTCAGGGTTCTGATTTATCAATGCATGAGAATGTTTGTTCATTAAAAACTACACAACTTTTAATGCTGAATGTGCTTACTTTGATATACCATCATATACATAGGTCTGTGAACATGAATTCGTAGTTCTTAAATATTATAGATTTATTTTCATGCTGTCTTGCAGATAAACTTGAATTTTAAATACTTAGCCAGTGTGTGTGATATTTGGCAAAAATTCCTTTGCCTATGCCTTTTTTTTAGTGATTCCTTAGTGCTTCGTCAGACATGTAAAAATTCTAGTAACTTGTATGAAGAAAAAGGCTCCAAACATCATCTTTTTCCAGATAAAAAGTAGTATGGTTTAATAGTGCTTTAACTTAAAATATCTCTGGGGTGAACTAGATAACAGGTTAAACATGGGGACAGAGAGTTGTTATAGCTAAGAAACTTAAAATAATTCATATGACAAATAATATTTTAATCATCCAGATGTTCTTCTCTCTCACCATGTTGGGAAACACATAGGTCTTTGGCATAGGGCAGATCAACCATTTCTGTACTTGGATGACTTTTTCATTTTTGTGCAGATAGTTTGGTCTTAGACTTAGGCAATCTTTATATTTTAGCATTGTTAACAGAGCAAGGAATCAAACAGGGGAGCTAGTATGTTAAAAGTTTGGCTCAATTCTGCCCTTGAATACATATGAACTCCAAAAGAGAGGTCATTTACCTACTATCAGTTTTAAATTACCACAAATTCTGGCAATAGTCCTAATCTCCAGTAAAGGGAATTTAAGTAGCCATTGGCCAATAGTTCAACACCAAGGTACTTTTGCTAAGGATATTATTTTGACTATGTACAATAACTGAGGTCTTTCTTGCCTTGTTTCCCATGACCAGGTAAGTCTCTGCCTCCTTCTTCAATACCCATAACTAGGCCCCTATTTTCTCCTGTGCTTGATCCTTTGCCAAGTATTCTGGTTCCTTTGAAATTCTGTTCTTATATTATCTTTATCATTATATATTCCCAGAGATTAGAATCCAGACCCAGAATTTCATTTCCTATGTTTTGACCCTTGAAAAATGCTACCTGATTTCTCTGACACTGCCTGTTTATCTACCTAGGCCTCAGGACTGTCACATATGGCTTTGCAAGCTGTACACTGCACAACTCCAGGGGACACCATTGTGTGAACTATAATGTGAATGGTGCCCCTGGATTTGTACAATGAGGCTGCCATAACTAGATCTTTACTTATTATGTGCTGACAGACTACCCTCCCTTTCTGCCTTTTGTAACACCTTGTTTCACCTATGTCATGGAAATTTGCCTAGTCTTTATTACCAGACCTCCTTGACTTTAATTTTCTGCCTTCTTGGACCACCTATTAATGCCTGCTGTTTAAATACTAGTGGTTACAAATGCAATCTATTTAAACATCAAAATTGCACAGGAAAAGTCAAGTTGTTAGAATGACAAAAATCACAAAACTCAAGGGTACATGAAATAGCTGGTTGTCAAGGTTCTGATTTTCACTCTGTTCATTTGAGAGCATATATACACATATGCAACCTTGGTAGCTCACAATATTTATTTTTTTCATTGCATTAAATTTCAGTAAGAGTGCTGTTTTGCATTTATACCTTCAGACAAATGAAACAAATCTAGACTAATTTTGTCTTTGATAATTCATATACATGCACTATATTTGGGAATGGTTTTCAGGAGGTCTAAGAATAGACTCTGAAAAGAAACTAGATTCTTTCTATAATTTCACTTAACAAACTTTTTGACTGAAAGGGGTGGACCACAGTGGATAGTATGTATTCTGCATGGACATTGAAAACTTTGTTCAGGCTGTGTTTATACAGTCATTTTGAAAATTATGTTAAAAAGAACTCGAAGAGAAATACTGTCAGGATTGCCATGAGAAAGCATATTGTTTATGTGTCATATAAGTCAAATACTATACTTTTCTAGTTAACCATTTTGGGAGAAATCTAGACATTTCCTGAAAGTGAGTTGCTAACCATTTGTGCACCAAATGAAGTTTCCAAAGCATGGAGATTAGTTGAAAAGTACAGATCAGTAGGTTTGGTTAGCAATCAGCCTATGATTGTCTGAATGCTAGGAAGTTCATAGCAGTGGATCATGGATTTATTACAGTGCCTTTTCATTTCTTTACTAACCATAATGTGCTCCAAAATATACTTAAGGACTGTACCCCAAAGGCTTTTTTCTCTCAACTAGTTTGAAAACGCATTTCATTTTTATTTTTATAAAATGTGAAGATGAAAGGCAGGGGAGAAGTAGGAACATCCTCATTGACTATAAAGAGAGTGACACAAGTGGTATCATTTTCTCGCCTCATGTAAACTGCCTCACTGATGGAGCGTTTTTGATTGTCTTGTGTTTTTGCAAAGTGTTGCTGATCAATATTGGCTAAGAGCATAGATTCATAGCAATCACTCTGCTCTGAGGCATATACTTGGAACATGTGATTCTCTAGCCTGCTTAATATAAATGATAACCAATACCATCATATCTTTGTTTAAAGTTTATTAAGTGGGATGGAAATCGCAAATATGTAAGATCCTTGCTGCTTCAATGACTAGACTGAACACTTTTTTCTTTCAGTCTCCTGTTATTCCCCAAAGGTAACTTTATTGTATTAGCAAATTCTAGCTAGCTTGCTTCATTAGAGTTTATGATTTTGAAGCAATAGCAATCTAAAGCAAATGTGGTGGTATGGAAAACTATAGCAAGCAGCTCTTCCCTTTATTTCTTGGTAACAAAACAAAGTAGAGTTATGATCTTTCCATGCCAAGAAACTTTATTCAGAGTATACCCTTTTTGGTTTAGTTAGTGAAGTGACCAAATAAGGGAGCATTCGTGCCCAAAGTTAGAATTCTCCACATTTTATCAAGTGGCATTCAAAGAGGAGCACCCGTGTTGGTTTCATAAGCTTTAATGGACATTTTCCTAGGTAGTAAATTGGCCTGGGGCTCAAGCCAGGTCAAGGAGTGTAGATTTAAATCTGGAATTGTTTGTTTAAACCAGAGATTACAAATGCCTTTAGGAACTAAGAAGTTCACAATTTTGTAGAGTCTAGAAGTGGGATTTTAAGTAATGGTAGGGTCTGTAGTTGAACTGGAGAGTGTCTCCCACTTTTAACTAAATTCAAATGAGCTTGTGACACTGCTTAATGGATTTTACATCATATCTATCCTCACATGGGAGCTCATTATAGTATGGTAATAAAGAACCAAGCTAGTAGGATATTAAAGCATATTAAAGGGTCTGAGAAGTACTATAGTCAATAAACCCGCTTAGCCAAGCGTTTCTCAAGTGTGACAACAAGATCCTCCTTTCTTTATATCATTATTCCACCCCCTTTATGCGTGTGCATCTAAGCATGTGTGTTTGGCAAACACACAATGCTTATTTACTTCTTGTGGGATTTTAGTGATCTGTGGGAAGCAGTTTAGTAAATACTATACTTAGAGAAACCTACTTAAAACAATCATAAAAGCCAAGCAGTCAACAACTGAGTAAAGTGTACTTCTTTTAGATGCTATTTAATAGGCTCTGAATATCCATATTCTGAAACACTAAATATTTGTGCTGTCAATTTTTAAGTATCTTAAAGTCCATTCAAAGTAGATGCTTTCAAGTTGGAATTAGCCCTCATACAAGGTGACACGTTTTGGCTTTGTAATATTTCTCATCAGCTAAAGTGATCTAGTCCATTGGTTAGGGAATGGGCTAAGCTGTTATAATAAAGAGTCCAAAACAGTTGTTCCAATACAAGAGAAGAAATTTTGTCTCTCACAGAACAGTTCAAGACTATCCAGAGCAAGTAGCTTTGTCCGTAAGAAGATGACCCAGGAGCTGCACACTGCACTTCTGCCCACATCCCATTGTCTAGAACTTAGTAATGTGAGCACGCCTAACTGCAGGGAGACTGGGGAATATAGTTTCTAGCTGAGTAGGTAGGTTCCCAGCAGAAACTGAGAAGAAGGAAAGAATGAATACTAGGGGACGTTTAGCAGTCTCTGTTATACCTAGGAAACGTTTCTGGTCATGGTACAACATATTAAAATGTACAAGAGAAAACTTCTAGGTAACTAGTTCAGCTAAAATTCAATGAATGTCTATAGAAAAAAGAAATCATTTGGTCATTCGATGAGCACAATGATAGAGATATGGGCAAATATATTTACCGAATAAGTAAGACACAATGATTTCTCTTTCTGTTTTATATTTGTAGACACTTAACCTGGATGAACTGCTGGTACATGTTTATATTTATTCAACGCTAATATATTAGGAATTTTCTTTGTGTCAGGCACTGTACTGGAGATGCCATGGTGAGTAACACATGGCTATTGCCCTGGAGATGGTTATAGTACAGCAAGGATATATGGTGTTGGATAATCCCAGAATGTTGGACATGGACATTTTTTTCTTGTTTCCAAAAGTAAAATAGTAAAATAACACAGAAAACTTTTGATGGGGGTGGGTGGGGGGGGAGAAGTTTCTACTGCTGGTATACAGTTCTAGCTAAATAAGTGTTCATGTTTCCCTTTGTCCTTGGAGAAATTGCATTTTTTTAAAGCAATAATGCTTGTATTTTCTTACAAGTCTCCATAGCAATGAAAGTCTCAAAAAGACAGAATATATTATTTGTTAACAGAAGACACTTCTAAATAAGAGTGATGTGTGATATAAATAAGAGTGATTTTTACATTTCCATGGGCCTATAATGCAGTGTAGTATAGCACTTGGCTGGGAGTCAGGAAAACTAGTTCTAGTCTTGTCTCTATTATCTCAGCCTTATAAAGTGTAAAATGGGGATAATGAAACTTGTTCCACCTGTTTCATACACTGTGAGGTTCAAATAAGTTAATGTATGTGAAAATACTTTATAACCCCTAAAGTAATGTGCATTTATTAGGTATTATTACTGTACCAAAACTCTGTGACTGATATCAGGACAATTGGTATCCTTATCATAGAGAACACGCTGGTTATAATTCCTAAATATATCTTGATTCCCTTCATAGTTTATATGTAGGGGGATGGAAACCAATGATAAGAGATGAAGCTGAAGGGTAGACAGAGGTTACATAGGCCATGGCAAGAACTCTGAATATTTTTCCAAGTGTAATGGTAAGCTATTAAAAGGTTTTAAGCAGGGAAGCAGTGTGATCTGACTTGTTCTTTGGAAAGATTTACTCTGGCTATTTTGTAGAGAGTAAACTTTAGGAGGCAAAATTAAAGACAGGAATCTTTGAGACTTATACAGTAGTCCAAGCAAAAGAAAATATGGTGGTTTGGGTTAGGTTGATGGCTGTGGGGATGAAGAGAAGAGGACAGATTTGGGAAGGTTGGAAGTAGAGGTGATGAGATTAGCTAATAATGAGTCTACAAGCAAAATCTTTACTGCTATAGTAGCACAGATGATTGTGTTGAACCTTATGCTAGGTCTTTTGTCTTTGATCTTGCAGTGCACTTTATACAAACAACTTCACCTTTCTCAATGTCATATATCCCATGAATCTGTGGAATATTACGGATATTTTGCTGCAAAGACCATTTCTTTGATTAAATGAAGACAGGGGTACTTTTTTGGCTAAGTGGTCAGGCAATTGTTTATGATTAGCCAGGATTGGAAATAAGTTTGATTAGCAAGTTTAGGATAGATGTTTTAATTAAAAAATATAGAAGCATGATTTTAAGCAAAATATTTGCCAAAAGAATAATTGTAAGGTTAAGTTGACTTCCATGAGGGAATGTTGGAAAGCAAGGCTTTAAGGATGAAATCTATGTTTTTGATTTGGGCTACTGAGTACATGGAAAAATTTATGAAGCTATGTAAAACTCAGAGAGAGTATCACGCTTGGGAGAGAGAATCAAAAGTTCTGTTTTGGGTATGTTGAGTTTGAGATGCCTGTTGGGTACTCTAACCTGTGGAAGTTCTAAGTAAACAGTTAATGATATGAGTTCAGTGCTGAGATTTTGGCAGGGGATAAAAATAGGCCATGTGTTTCTGGATATGTGGTGAATGAGATGCCTATTCTATATCCAAATAGTGATGCCTAGTAGGAAGTTGAATATGTGTTTGAAACTAAGGAGAAAGAACTTGGATAGAGATATAGATTTTTGAATCTTCAGCATATCATGGCAATTGAAACCATGGGAGTGGACAAGATGTCCCACCAGCTGAAAATGTAGTAGAAAAAAAAAAAGAGAACCCAGCACAGAATCCTGTGGAATACCAAGAGATGAAAAAGGAAGAGAATCCTGGTGAAGATGAGTAGCAGGAAAACCAAAGGAAGAGAGTATTTCTACGAACAAGGATTTTTCAACAATATCAAATGCTTTTGATGGGACAAGTAGATAACGACTGAGAAATATCCATTGGATTTAATATAACGAACTCCTAGGTGTTCTTGGTGAAAGATGCTTTGGTGAATTACTGGAGGTAGAAACCAAATTATATTGAGATGGGTACTGAGTATAGATTAGGAATGGAGATAGCAGTTGTAAATAGTTCTTCCAAGAAGTTTGTTTGTGTCCTGGAAGAGAGAAATAACAAAGCAGCAAGAGAGGCTTGGGGAGTTATGTTTTTAAGATAGGAGAAATTGAGCTTACTTGAATGCTGATGAAAAGGATCTAGTAGATAGAGGTTGAAGATAAAAGAGAGAAAGAGGACAGTCAACTTAATGTGTTTTCTGAGAGAAGATGGGATACAAGGAATAAATGAAAATATTAGCCTTAGGCAGAAAAAGTACCTCTTTTGTTGTAGTAGGAAGGTAGAAGAAAAGGATGGGTTGAATGGAAGAAAAATTGCAAAAACAGTCATTGGACAATAGCAGTCTCTATCCTATTCCTATTAGTTTCTATTTTCTGTGAAGTGGGAGGCAAGTTAGCCTCCTGAGAACAAATGGTGGTGTAGTGGGATCAGTAATGAGAGAGAAAGCACAAAAGAACAGGAGCAATACAAGCCTAGGACAGTTCTGTCTTTGGCCCTACACTTTTTCTACTTGATTACCTCTTGACTTGTCTTTTTTTAAAAATTGAAACAGGTTTGATGTACACACTGTGTAAATTTAAGGTATATGACATGTTGATTTGATACATTTGTATGTTATAATTTCCATTTTAGCAATAGTTGCACCTCTATCATGTCACATAATTATAATTTCTTTTTTTGTGTGTGGCTGGAATAACTAAGATCTAGTCTCTTGGCTGTGGAGTGGAGTGTGGAATGGAGAAAAGGGAACCCTCATATACTGTTGGTAGGGATGTAAATGGTGCAGCCACTGTGTAAAACAGTATGGAGGTTTCTCAAAAAACTAAAAAAAGAACTACCATATGACCCAGAAATTCCATTCTTGGGTATATATCTGGAAGAAACAAAACACTAATTTGAAAAGATACATGCACGCCAATGTTCATGGCAGTATTGTTTACAGTTGCCAAGATATGGAAGCAACCTAAGTGCCCATCAACAGATAAATGGATAAAGAAGATGTGGGGGGTATATACACACACACACACACACACACACACACACACACACACAATGGAATACTACCCAGCCATAAAAAAAGAACAGAATTTTGCCATTTGCAGCAACATGGATGGACTTGGAGGCATTATACTAAGTGAAATAAGTCAGACAGAGAAAGACAAATAGTATATGATATCACTTATATGTGGAATCCAAAAAAAATAAAACAAACTAGTGAATATAACAGAAAAGAAATAGTCTCATAGATATAGAGAACAAACTAGTGGTTACCAGTGAGGAGGGGAGGAGATGGGCAATACAGGGGTGGAGGTGTGGGAGGGACAAACTATTGGGTGTAAGATAGGCTACAAGGGTATATTGTACAACACGGGGAGTATAGCCAATATTTTGTAATAACTGTAAATGGAGTGTAATCTTTAAAAATTGTATTAAAAAGATCTAGTCTCTTAACAAGTTTGACAATTATAATGCAATATTGTTGTCTCTATTCACTATACTGTAAGTTAGATCTCCAGGACTTATTTGTCTACTAGTTGCAAGTTTCCACCCTTAAACAATATCTCTACTGTTCTCTCCCCCCTTCTGAACCCCCACCCCACCCCTAGCTCCTGGTAACCACCATTCTACTCTCTGTTTTTACAAATTTGGTTTTTTTAGGTTCCACATATAAGTGAGATCATACAATATTTGTCTTTCTCTGTCTGAATAATTTCATTTAGCTTAATGTCATTAAGCACTATCCATGTCTTCTTAAATCTATGGTTGAAGAGCAGTACTTCCCAAAATCTAGTAATAATTGTATTTTAGTCTTAACATTGCATGGCATTGTTTATTAACTTATTTATTTTTTTCTGACTAACCTGTGAGAGGTTGCATTAGGAGCAGCTAGCCAGATACCATTTGAAACCTTTTCTGAAGGTTTTTTTTTTTTTTCCCTCAAGTGAACAGGCTCTTAACAGGCCATTTTCAAGTCCTAGCTCCATAGCAGTCATGTGAAAGGACATTAAATGCATTGGCACCTCTGTAACCTTTTGCAGGTGACATGTTATCAGCTTGTTTCTACATGTCTCTTTCCCTTGGTGCCTCTGTTAGAGAGAGAATCCCAGGTGGATAATCATTTTGTCTAATGCTAGGAGGCATTTCTGATGTTCTCAAAAGTACATCTATGCACTCACCTTAGATATTGTTTAGCTCTTTTCTATAGTGTCTAGTTTAGGGATATACTGTGATGATACCACAACTGTTCTCAACTTCATTTTAATTTTAGCTCCAGCAAATCATTAAGTGGACAATCAAGCCTTGAATAACTCTGGTTCCTTAAGACAGTATAATCATGTCTAAATCCTACCTTACTCTATTCTTTTCAAACAATCCCTAAGCCAAGATTGTGTCCAGAAACGGTTGCTAAATTCCATCTTCCATTAACTTCTTTTCTTCTCTCCATTTCTTTCCATTTAGTCTTCCCTTGTTTGTTCTCCTTACATCTAAATTTAGATAGCTTTTGTATATTATGAAATTTATCTAATTTTTCTGCTACTGCAACATTTTTGAATGACCATCCTATTTTGATATGTTTTTCCTCTCTGTATTCCATAGATATCTGTGTCATATGTAAAATTATGCTAATTAATTAAAGTCAAGAATCTTTTAGAAATCCCCCTGAACATTTATCTTAAGCAAATTGTACTTCTCATTACTCTGTGGTTAAAATAAAAAATAATAATAATAATAAAGAAATAAAGAAATAAATAAATCCATTCAAGTTACTTTAAACAAAAAAGGAATTGGGTCACATAATTGGGAAGCCTAAAGGTAGATGTCAGTATCTGGGACTCCATTTCTTTCTGTACATCAGTATCATGTTCGGATAAACTCTCTCCATGTGGCAAGGAAAATGGCTATAATCATCCCTAAGGACAGACCTTCAAGATGGCGGAGGAGTAAGGCGTGGAGATCACCTTCCTCCCCACAAATACATCAAAAATACATCTACATGTGGAACTACTCCTACAGAACACATACTGAATGCTGGCAGAAGACCTCAGACTTCCCAAAAGCCAAGAAACTCCCCACGTGCCTGGGTAGGGCAAAAGAAAAAAGAAAAACCAGAGACAAAAGAATAGGGATGGACCTGCACCTCTGCGAGGGAGCTGTGAAGGAGGAAAAGTTTCCACACACTAGGAAGCCCCTTCACTGGCAGAGATGGGGGGTGGACGGGGGAGAAGCTTTGGAGCCATGGAGGAGAGCGCAGCAACAGGGGTGCAGAGGGCAAAGTGGAGAGATTCCTGCACGGAGAATCAGTGCTGACCAGCACTCACCAGCCTGAGAGGCTTGTCTGCTTACATGCAGGGGCGAGTTGGGGCTGGGAGCTGAGGCTCAGGCTTCAGAGGTCAGATCCCAGGGAGAGGACTGGGGTTGGCTGCGTGAACACAGCCTGAAGGGGGCTAGTGCACCACAGCTAGCCTGGAGGGAGTCTGGGAAGAAGTCTGGACCTGCCTAAGAGGCAAGAGACCATTGTTTTGGGGTGCGCAAGGAGAGAGGATTCAGAGCACTGCCTAAACGAGCTCCAGAGATGGGCACGAACTGTAGCTATCAGCACAGACACCCGAGATGGGCATGAAATGCTAAGGCTGCTACTGCAGCCAACAAGAAGCCTGTGTGCAAGCACACGTCACTATCCACACCTGCCCTCCTGGGAGCCTGTGCAGCCCACCACTGCCAGGGTCCCGTGATCCAGGGACAACTTCCCCGGGAGAACACATGGCATGCCTCAGGCTGTTGCAACATCACGCTAGCCTCTGCCGCCGCAGGCTGGCCCCACATCCATACCCCTCCCTCCCCCCGGCCTGAGTGAGCCAGAGCCCCTGAATCAGCTGCTACTTTAACCCCGTCCTGTCTGGGCTGGGAACAGATGCCCTCAGGCAACCTACACACAGAGGTGGGGCCAAATCCAAAGCTGAACCCCAGGAGCTGTGAGAACAAAGAAGAGAAACGGAAATCTCTCCCAGCAGCCTCAGGAGCAGCAGATTAAATGCACAATCAACTTGATGTACACTGCATCTGTGGAATACCTGAATAGACAACGAATTTCCCAAAATTGAGATGGTGGACTTTGGGAGCAACTATAGACTTGGGGTTTGCTTTCTGCATCTAATTTGTTTCTGGTTTTATGTTTATCTTAGTTTAGTATTTAGAGCTCATTATCATTGGTAGATTTGTTTATTGATTTGGTTGCTCTCTTCCTTTTTTTTTAGTACATATATTATTTTTTCATTTTTCTCTATTTGTGTGTTTGTGTACGCTTCTTTTTGTGATTCTGTTGGTATAGCTTTCCTTTTACCCTTTGTCCTAGGGCTCTATCTTTTTTTTTTTTGTATACTTTTTAGTGCTTGTTATCATAGGTGGATTTGTTTTTCGGTTTGGTTGCTCTCTTCTTTCTTTCTTTTTTTAATTAATTAAAATTTTTTTTTTCAATCATTTTAAAAAATTTTATTTTAATAACTTATTTTTTTTTTATCTTTCTTTCTTTCTTTTTTTTCTCCCTTTTCTTCTGAGCTGTGTGGCTGACAGGGTTTTGGTGCTCTGGCCGGGTGCCAGGCCTTAGCCTATGAGGTGGGAGAGCCGAGTTCAGGACACTGGTCCACCAGAGACCTCCCGGCCCCACGTAATATCAAACAGCTAAAGCTCTCCCAGAGATCTCCATCTCAGCGCTAAGACCCAGCTCTACTCAATGATGAGCAAGCTACAGTGCTGGACACCCTATGCCAAACAACTAGCAACACAGGAACACAACACCACCAATTAGCAGAGAGGCTGCTTAAAATCATACTAGGTTCACAGAAACCCCAAAACCCACCACTGGACACGGTCCTACTCACTAGAAAGACAAGATCCAGCCTCACCCAACAGAACACAGGCACCAGTCCCCTCCACCAGGAAGCCTACACAAACCACTGAACCAACCTTACCCAGTGGGGGCAAACACAACAATGGGAACTAAGAACCTGCAGCCTGTGAAAAGGAGCCCCAAACACAGTAAGTTAAGCAAAATGAGAACACAGAGAAATACACAGCAAATGAAGGAGCAAGGTAAAAACCCACCAGACCAAACAAATGAAGAGGAAACAGGCAGTCTACCTGAAAAAGAATTCAGAATAATGATAGTAAAGATGATCCAAAATCTTGGAAATAGAATGGAGAAAATACAAGAAACGTTTAACAAGGACCTAGAAGAACTAAAGTGCAAACAAACAATGATGAACAACACAATAAATGAAATTAAAAATTCTCTAGAAGGAATCAATAGCAGAATAACTGAGGCAGAGGAATGGATAAGTGACCTGGAAGATAAAATAGTGGAAATAACTACCGCAGAGCAGAATAAAAAGAAAAAAAGAATGAAAAGAATTGAGTACAGTCTCAGAGACTTTTTGGGACAACATTAAATGCACCAACATTCGAATTATAAGGGTTCCAGAATAAGAAGAGAAAAAGAAAGGGTCTGCAAAAATATTTGAAGAGATTATAGTTGAAAACGTCCCTAATATGAGAAAGGAAATAATCAATTCCAGGAAGCGCAGAGAGTCCCATACAGGATAAATCCAAGGAGAAACATGCCAAGACACATATTAATCAAACTATCAAAAATTAAGTACAAAGAAAAAATATTAAAAGCAGCAAGGGAAAAACAACAAATAACATACAAGGGAATCCCCATAAGGTTAACAGCTGATCTTTCAGCAGAAACTACGGAAGACAGAAGGGAGTGGCAGGACATGTTTAACATGATGAAAGGGAAAAACCTACAACCAAGATAACTCTACCCAGGAAGGGTCTCATTCAGATCCGATGGAGAAATTGAAACATTTACAGACAAGTGAAAGCTAAGAGAATTCAGCACACCAAACCAACTTTACAACAAATGCTAAAGGAACTTCTCTATGCAGGGAACGGAAAAGAAGGAAAAGACCTACAATAACAAACCCAAAACAATTAAGAAAATGGTAATAGGAACATACATATCGATAATTACCTTAAATGTAAATGGATTAAATGCTCCCACCAAAAGACATGGACTGGCTGAATGGATACAAAGACAAGACCCATATATATGCTGGCTACCAGAGAACCACTTCAGGCCTAGGGACACAAACAGACTGAAAGTGAGGGGATGGAAAAAGATATTCCATGCAAATGAAAATCAGAAGAAAGCTGGGGTAGCAATTCTCATATCAGACAAAATAGACTTTAAAATAAAGACTATTACAAGAGACACAGAAGGACATACATAATGATCAAGGGATCAATTCAAGAAGAAGATATAACAAATGTAAATATTTATGCAGCCAATATAGGAGCACCTCATTACATAAGGCAAATGCTAACAACCATAAAAGGGGGAATCGACAATAACAATAATAGTAGGGGACTTTAACACCCTACTTTCACCAATGGACAGATCATCCAAATTGAAAATAAATAAGAGGGCTTCCCTGGTGGCGCAGTTGTTGAGAGTCCGCCTGCCAATGCAGGGGACACGAGTTCGAGCCCTGGTCTGGGAGGATCCCACATGCCGCGGAGCAACTGGGCCCGTGAGCCACAACTACTGAGCCTGCGTGTCTGGAGCTTGTGCTCTGCAACAGGAGAGGCCACGATAGTGAGAGGCCCACGCACCGTGATGAGGAGTGGCCCTCGCTTGCCGCAACTAGAGAAAGCCCTTTCACGGAAATGAAGACCCAACACAGCCAAAAATAAAAAATGAATAAATAAATAAATAATAAAAATAAAGGAATTCCAAAAAAAAAGCTTACTTTAAAAAAAAATAAAATAAATAAGAAAACAGATGCTTTAAATGATACATTAAACAAGATGGACTTAATTGATACTTATAGGACATTCCTTCCAAAAACAACAGATTACACTTTCTTCTCAAGTGCTCATGGAACATTCTCCAGGATAGATCATGATAGATATCAATTACAGGAAAAAAGACTGTTAAAAATACAAGCACATGGAGGCTAAACAATACACTACTAAATAACCAAGAGATCACTGAAGAAATCAAAGAGGAAATCAAAAAATCCCTAGAAACAAATGAGAATGAATAAACGAAAACACAAAACCTATGGGATGCAGCAAAAGCAGTTCTAAGAGGGAAGTTTATAGCAATGCAATCCTACCTCATCTCAAATAAACAATCTAACGTTAGAACTAAAGCAATTAGAGAAAGAAGAACAAAAAGACCCAAAGTTAGCAGAAGGAAAGAAATCATAAAGATCAGATCAGAAATAAATGCAAAAGAAATGAAGGAAACAATAGCAAAGGTCAATAAAACTAAAAGCTGGTTCTTTGAGACGATAAACAAAATTGATAAACCATTAGCCAGACTCATCAAGAGAAAAAGGGAGAAGACTCAAATCAAAAGAATTAGAAATTAAAAATGGAAAGTAATAACTGACACTGCAAAAATACAAAGGATCATCAGAGATTACTACAAGCAACTATATGCCAATAAAATGGATAACCTGGAAGAAATGGACAAATTCTTAGAAACGCACAACCTTCTGAGCCTGAACCAGGAAAAATTTGAAAGTGCAAACAGACCAATCACAAGCACTGAAATTGAAAGTGTGATTAAAAATCTTCCAACAAACAAATGCCCAGGACCAGATGGCTTCACAGGCAAATTCTATCAAACTTATAGAGAAGAACTAATACCTATCTTCTCAAACTCTTCCAAAATATAGCAGAGGGAGGAACACTCCCAAACTCATTCTGTGAGGCCACCTTCACCCTGATACCAAAACCAAATAAAAATGTCCCAAAAAAAGAATACTACAGGCCAATGTCACTGATGAACATAGATGCAAAAATCCTCACCAGAATACTAGCAAACGAATCCAACAGCACATTAAAAGGATCATACACCATGATCAAGTGGGGTTTATCCCAGGATTGCAAGGATTCTTCATTATAGGCCAGTCAATCAATGTGATACACCATATTAACAAATTGAAGGATAAAAACCATACGATCATCTCATAGATGCAGAAAAAGCTTTTGACAAAATTCAACACCCATTTATGATAAAAAGTCTCCTGAAAGTAGGCATAGAAGGAACTTACCTCAACATAATAGAGACCATATATGACAAACCCACAGCCAACATTGTTCTCAATGGTGAAAAACTGAAACCGTTTCCACTAAGATCAGGAACAAGACAAGGTTGTCCAGTCTCACTATTATTATTCAACATAGTTTTGGAAATTTTAGCCACAGCAATCAGACAAGAAAAAGAAATAAAAGGAATCCAAATCGGAAAAGAAGAAGTGAAGGTGTCACTGTTTGCAGATGACATGATACTATACATAGAGAATCCTAAAGATGCTACCAGAAAACTACTAGAGCTAATCAATGAATTTGGTAAAATAGCAAGATACAAAATTAATGCACAGATATCTCTTGCATTCCTATACACTAATGATGAAAAATCTGAAAGAGAAGGTAAGGAAACACTCCCATTTACCATTGCAACAAAAAGAATAAAATACTTAGGAATAAACCTACCTAAGGAAACAAAATACCTGTATGTAGAAAACTATAAGACACTGATGAAAGTAATTAAAGATGATACCAACAGATGGGAGATATACCATGTGCTTGGCTTGAAAGAATCAACATTGTGAAAATGACTATACTACCCAAAGCAATCTACAGATTCAGTGCAATCCGTATCAAACTACCAATGGCATTTTTCACAGAACTAGAGCAAAAAATCTCACAATTTGTATGGAAACACAAAAAACCCTGAATAGCCAAAGCAGTCTTGAGAAAGAAAAACAGAGCTGGAGGAATCAGACTCCCTGACTTCAGACTATACCACAACGCTACAGTAATCAAGACAGTATGGTGTACTGGCACAAAAACAGAAATATAGATCAATGGAACAGGATAGAAAGCCCAGAGATAAACCCACGCACATATGGTCACTGTATCTTTGACAAAGGAGGCAAGAATATACATGATGAAAAGACAGCCTCTTCCATAAGTTGTGCTGGGAAAACTGGACAGCTACATGTAAAAGAATGAAATTAGAACACTCCCTAACACCATACACAAAATAAACTCAAAATGGTTTAAAGATTTAAATATAAGGCCAGACAGTATAAAACTCTTAGAGGAAAACATAGGCAGAACACTCTATAACATAAATCACAGCAAGATCCTTTTGACCCACCTCCTAAAAAAATGGAAATAAAAACAAAACTAAACAAATGGGACCTAATGAAACTTAAAAGCTTTTGCACAGCAAAGGAAACCATAAACAAAATGAAAAGACAGCCCTCAGAATGGGAGAAAATATTTGCAAATGAAGCTACTGACAAAGGATTAATATCCAAGATACACAAGCAGCTCATGCAGCTCAATATCAAAAAAAAACAAACAACCCAATCCAAAAATGGGCAGAAGACCTAAATAGACATTTCTCCAAAGAAGATATACAGATTGCCAACAAACACATGAAAGAATGCTCAACATCACTAATCTTTAGAGAAATGCAAATAAGAACTATAATGAGGTATCACCTCTCATCGGTCAGAGTGGCCATCATGAAAAATATCTACAAACAATAAATGCTGGAAAGGGTGTGGAGAAAAGGGAACCCTCTTGCACTGTTGGGGGGAATGTAAATTGATACAGCCACTATGGAGAACAATTTGGAGGTTCCTTAAAAAACTAAAAGTAGAACTACCTTACGACCCAGCTATCCCACTACTGGGCCTATACCCTAAGGAAACCATAATTCAAAAAGAGTCATGTACCACAATGTTCACTTCAGCTCTATTTACAATAGCCAGAACATGGAAGCAACCTAAGTGTCCATCGACAGATGAATGGATAAAGATGTGGCACATATATACAATGGAATATTACTCAGCCATAAAAAGAAATGAAATTGAGTTATTTGTAGTGTTATGGATGGACCTAGAGACTATCATATGGAGTGAAGTAAGTCAGAAAGAGAAAAACGAATACCGTATGCTAACATATATATATATATGGAATCTAAAAAGAAAAAAAAATGGTACTGAAGAACCTAGGGGTTAGGACAGGAAGAAAGATGCAGATGTAGGGAATGGACTTGAGGATACGGGGAGGGGAAAGGGTAAGCTGGGACAGAGTGAGAGGGCGGCACGGACATAAATAAACTACCAAATGTAAAATAGATAGCTAGTAGGAAGCCGCCGCATAGCACAGGGAGATCAGCTCGGTGGTTTGTGACCACCTAGGGGGGTGGGATAAGGAGGGTGGGATGGAGACGCAAGAGGGAGGGGATATGAGGATTTATGTATACATATAGTTGATTCACTTTGTTATACAGCAGCAACTAACACAACATTGTAAAGCAATTATACTGCAATAAAGATGTTATAAAAAAACATTCATAAGCCTACACTTTTACAGCTTGTAACTCATAAAGAGTTTTTCTCACTCCCAATGTGCATATAGCAAATTTTTAATAAGAATTCTGATTACTCATTCTTGAGTCATGGGCTTATCCCTTGAATAAGAAATAAGTTGTCATGATTGATTTGTATGGTCTGGGTCACATGCCCATCAGTATGGTTCAAGGGTCAGGCACTATGGTAAACAGTTCCACTGGAACAGTTTATGTTGTGGAATATTTTACCCATATTCCTGCCTTTAAGAAGACGTTTTTTAAACTCAGTGGAAAACAGTAATCATGAAAGAAATCAGTCTTTTCATAACCTTACTGAACCCTTATATAACTTGTTATTTACCAGACACTTTTTACTATTTTACAAATTTTAATTCATTAATCCTCACAACAACCTATGAGGTTGGTACTAGAATTATGTATAGTTTACATATGAGGAAACTGAAGCATGGAGAGGTTGAGTAATTTGCTCATGGCCACATAGTCAGTAAGTAGAAAATCCCAGCATTTGAACCCAGGCTGTCTAGACCCAGTGTCCATGTGCTTAACCATCTCATGCCATACACTGTGCTTATTCTTTGACACCTCCTTCCTGATCCATCTAATTATTTCACATGCTGTTGTTGAGTGTAACTTCTAGCTCATTAATAAATTGCAACTGTATTTCCTCTTCTCCATCTCTCTATCCACTGTTGTCATTCCATTCCTCCATCCTTGGTTCCTTCTTCATGAGTTGTTCTTTCCTTGCTTTTTTTTTTTTTTCTTTTTTCACGTGGCAAATTGGTATAGTATTTTAACTAATTTCTTTCCTTGAGTTTACTCCTTTGAGACATGTTTTCCAACTTCCTCCAGGGCGGTTTTTCTGAAATATAAACCTAATATTTTGCTTCCCTGATTAAAAACATTAAATAGTTTCCCAAAGTTTTTAAGTTAAAATCTAAACTCTTTAAAACAGCCTCCAAAGCTCTGCATGAGCAAGCTTTTTCTGATTTTTCAGATACTCTTGTCATTCCCACTCTTGCCTAATTTTTTCATACACATCTCTTGCCACTTTCCCACTTACATCTGACATATCACCCACACTATCTAGCTTTATGATCTTTGGAGAATCATCTTACTCTCTGATCCACTGTTTACTCAACTGCAAAACGATGAGGTTAGACTAGAATATCCCTATGTACCTGCCAGCCCTTAAAAAATCTATGATCCCGATTCTTGGGTTATCAAGTTTTCCACTCTGATGTATTTAGCTTTCTGGATCCTTTATATGTATCCCCAATAAGTGGTCCTGGATGTAAGTTTTAACTATGTCCTTGGAGGAGGAAAATGTCTTAAGTTTTTCTTCTTCGTACTTTGAGATTAATAAGGAATTTCAGTGTATGTTTTTCTTTTGTATACTAATTATTTAAATGCTCTTAGTTCAGAACTGTGTCTGATCTCACCAATTTTAAAAGCTTTAAAAAGGAAAAAGACTAACCTATTTACAAAGAGTCAACAAACCCTAAAAATCAAAGATTAGAATTCAATTTAAAGTTTAGAATCCACAAAGTTTGAATGTGTTTATTAATAAGTAAATTTCCATGATCATTTTGAATACCGTCTTTAGCTAAACTGTGTTCATTCATTCTGGTGACTTATATAGTGATCCATTCGTGTTAGCTAAATTGAAAGTCTTGCAGCTTTGACGTATATAAACACTTATTGACTCTGAAGGGCTGGGATTTGTTTCTTGTCCTTTTCAGAGTCAGTGTTTTCCAAATCACTGTTGCAGAAACAACAGGACCTCAATGGCTAGTTGTTTTGTGCAGAGGGAAAAACATGCTAATGAACTCTGTATGTGGAGGTATGAGTGTGTTTTTGAATTTCAGTTTAGTTTTTTTAATTTACGGTTTTCCTTAAAGGGAACTTGCTTCATTTGTGGAATGTTTTCATAAAATGTGAAGATTGAGAAGGGGCCCCTAAACAAACGTTTAAGAAGTGAAATTGGTTGCTTTTTGTTTAATGGAAAACAAATTGATCTCTAGTCCAATGCAATACAGGGTTTTCTTGAACAGAATTAGAGACTACGGGAAAGAGGAGAAGGCAGAAAGGGATTATTAGTCCCCTCCTGCCTCTTCCTGCTTTCCGTTACTTGGCTTCTTTTCCCTAGTAGAGTGGGCTTTGGAAGCAAGCAGATTAGAGTATGCATCCTGACTCAGCTACTTCCTAGCTGTGATTTGGGGCAAAGTTATTGCCTCTTTAAGCCTCAGTTTCCTCACAGTCAAGTGAGGATAATAAAAGTGCTTCTTGTGTAGGACTGTAATAAAGATCAAATGACATAATGCATGTTAAGAGCTGGACACAGTGTAAGCAATCAGTAAATTGTTATTATTGAATATTACTGATGTTCCATGTGTTGATGAAGAATAAAATTATATTTCATACCACACAGCAAATTTAATTCAAAATTACCTGTGCGATCTTTCTGTTCTCTTTTTAAATGTTCTAACTGGCAGTCCCCTGCCTCACTTCCCTTTTTTGTCCTCCTCCCTCACAAAGACTCTTAAATCTTCCCTGTTACTTGAGTAATTCAATTCTTTCCAAAATGTTTTCCCAGTTAGCAAAATGAAGGCCTTATAGATCAGCTAATCTGGCCTTCTTAGAAAGCAGCTCAGCAGACATTCAAGCATGACCTTGTGTTGCTTTTTTGGTCCATCCATCTCCACCTCACTCCCTATCCTCCCACCTACCATCCAGTAAGCAGGTCTCTTGCCAAAAAATGGATTCTGCTACTAAGAACGATAGGATTTCTCCAGTGGTACAATTGTTATCCTCAACAAGCAGAGGATTTAGCTTCAGCGCATATATTTTAAGTAATTGCATTGTTTGATGGTGCCTTTAAGGTCTCTGATCACACACCAGGAAAAAGCTTTCTAGTTTTGGAGGAAAGTGCTAATAGGTTAGTTTATTCTGTAGTGACTTTTGACCATTTAAATCTCTGTGCTCTGAAGCGTTATAGAAGTTGCTTGGACTTAAAATAATACCTCTCTATATCGGACTGGAGCAGTATATTTTAAGCAGTATAGCATATTAGAAGAAGCCAGACCTGGATTCATATCCTGGCTCAGACACTTACTGGCTGTGTGATCTTGGGCAAGTGTCTTAACTTCTCTGAACGTCATTGTTATCATCTATAAAAGGTGGATAAAAACATCTACCTCAAAAGGTTATTTTGAGGATTAAATGCAATACAAAACCCAAATCCCTGGTATATAATACACATAATAAGTGTTTCTGTAATCATTTATATGTGTGTGTGTATTTTAAAAATTCTCTGTTGAAGAAAATATGTGGAAATACGGTCAAAAGTAATATACAATCTACACCTGAGTATATGTGCCACTAGCAGTTTTAAACTGTCAAGAGCTTAGATATGGCTGCTCTTAATAGCTATTAAGAAGTTAAGTCAACATGGACATGTTAAGAAATGCTCTGTTCACCAGTATTTCTGTGTGGAATCACCATTGGCACTGGGACCACACTGTAGCTCTCTTGCGGAACTACACTGTGTTGGAGACTGCTTTGTAGCAAGGTCTTTTTGGTATTTCAACTTTTAAATCTTTTCTATGATACCTAAGTTGGCCCTATCTAATGCTGAATTCTTGTTTGTTATAAGTAAAGTGATTCTCTTTACCAGGGAAAATAAATCCTACAGCTTGAAAAGGAGATGGAAGAGGAAAATAGTCACACCAAAATAATAGTTTTTTTCTCATGAAATACAGCCTCTGCACACTTTCACAAGCAAGCATTTGCCAGAGAATTCTTGACAATTAAATGTTGCCCCCTACCCTTTTTTAGAGGTAGATCTTCAGTACAAAACAGCTGTCAAAATGACAAATGAATCTAATGTGAGCTGATAAAAATATACAAAACTAGCTTCAGACTCTTCTTATGTGAGTAGCATGTTGTATATGGGATTTGCTGGAATTTAATCAGATTTCTTTATAGTCACTGAAAAGAAGGAAAGTCCCACTCTCAAAGACATTGGAATGATCTAACTCTCAATTCTGGAGCACGTCTTTTCCTGAGACCTGAGGGTTCCGATAATACTTGCTGCTTAAAGTGGTGTGCAGGAATTATACTTTGTTTTGAATCAAGGTTCTCATTGCTCTTGATCTTCAGGGGCCACTGCTAACTATCTTTTGCCATCAGATGTTTTCCTCAGGATCCTTGAGCCTATCAACCTGGCTTGCTTTCTTGACTCTACCAAGAGGACTGTTGACTTACCAGCCTTGCCAAAGGGAAAGGAAGACTGGGGAGTGAGTGCCCTTCCTACCACGCTGACTTCTTCACTTGGTCTGGGGCACTCATACCCACTTCAACTAGTCAAAGGCCACTCATTATTCAAATCTCAGATTAAGCATCATTTTCTCCAGGAAACTTTTTCTGACACACAGAATAGATGGAGTTCCCTTAGCATAAGCTCTAATTGTTCCCTCTACTTTCCCTTCATAGTGGTTACCACATTATGTCATTATAGTAAGTTGACCCATATGCAGTTGCTGTTTATGTTAGTCAAAAATGGTCAAGTATTGACAGTTTCTTATGGTCCAACCTAAAATACTTATTTGTGGAGTTAATTTCTCTCTCCCTTAAAATACCATAAGCTCCATGAGGTCAGAATCCAGTCTGTCTCTTTACCTCTGTGTCCTCAGTATCTAGCAAAATGTCTGTCATATAGCAGTTGCTCCATAAACATTTGTTGAATGATGAATGAGTGAATGAATGGATATTACCTGAATACCAGTTTCTAGGATGATATGTAAACTCTTGAAACAAGTATTCAAGATACTTCAGACTAGGAAAATTACACTGTGTGTGGAGGGGTGGGCATGCTTTATCATGGGTGGGAAGGACTATTTTTTTTACAAGTGACTCAGCTTCTTCACAGTAGATACTCTTATGTGCCCTAGGGTGGTATACACTTGCCCACCACACATACACTCCTGAGTCAGAATTACTGTTGTATGTTTCTGTTACTGATGGATATCTATCATCTCCCTCAGGAATTTTGCACCAAAACAAACAAAAAGTTTGAATACAACTACTCTAGCTTCTAATGATTCCTACTTCCCTGGTCAACCTTATCTCCACTACGCTTTTGGATGAAACTTGCACTCAAGCCAAACCACTCTGCTTGCTGTTCTCCACGTACATTTTGGACTTCTTTTCATTTGCATCCTTGCTCATGCTCCTGTCTTCTATCAGTTGCTATCCCACCCATATTTCAAAGCCCAATTCATAGTCCTTCCTCTTCCTGAATCCTTTCATGACCGGTCGAGGTAAAGTTTCTCTTTTAAACTCCTAGAACACTTACTATGTGTCCCATGCAGCGTTCTCATCACTTAGTTACTGCCTGGTTTGACAGTAATTTGGTCATGTGAGGATCTGTTATTCTCTTCATACCCTGCCCATTCTTACCCCTCATTATCAGTGATTTGGGAGAGTGGGGACTTGGAGAAAAACATGCCTGCTTTGAAGAAATTATATCAATAAATTTATGTTTAAAGAACTTAAAACTTACTTGTTTTGTTATACAAAGTACAGAAAGTTCATGAGATTTTTATGTATAGCAAAAGGAAGCATTCATTTTAAGTTGAGAAATAGTTCAAAAGGGAAAATAACAAGGCACCATAGATAATATATAACTAGAAGGAGGTTAAAAAGTGCCCTGGCCTGGGGGACAGAAGAAATGGCATACATAGCCCCTCTCCTCTTATACCCACTGAAAGTCAGGACAACACAACAATATATAGAGGAGTCTTTTGGTGGCACACATGGTCACTAAAAACTCTCTTTATCTCTTTTCTTTCTCTTTCCTAAGAGCAGCAGTTTGGGCTGTCAGATTTGGAGATGAGCAGTTTAGGACTGAGGTGATTTTGCTTCAAAGATACCTTAGATGCAGAGGTTTTGTTTCAGAGTCCATCTTACACTTCAAAGTGAGGTGAGTAGAGCTGGGAGTTTTTCAGTTTCCCTTTAAATGATCAGCCTAGATTCTGCAAGTGGGAGAAGAGGTAGGAAGCAGGGCAGAAGCTCTGTCCATCCAAAGAGACTCGTTTGGGTGGAGCGCCTTTTAGGCTGCTCTTTCTAGATGTGATTTTATCATAAACAATTAGATGCAGTACCAGTAAATGCTAGAGAACCACCAAGGTGTCTTCTTTCCTCTCCAAGTAAATTATCAGGTTCTTGAAAATAATGGTCATAACTTGTACTTATATTATATGAAACACAGTGCATTATAAACAGTAAATCTTCAACAAATATTTCATTGAATAACAGAAATTAGGCACTGGAAGGGCCCTAGGAATCACATAATTCAACCTCTTCATTTTATATTTCATTAATTCAACAGACAATTATAATGTGACTACTCTGTACCAGGTACTTTGTCCACAGAAGACACAAAGACAAATAAGACAATAATTGTGTTTGGGGGGAATTACGGCCTGAGAAAACTGAAACTCATAGAGGTAAGTTCACTTATTTAAAACCATGAAGCCTAGGGTAGACCTGGTCATGCACAGTTTAGTGCTCTTTTCTTAAAAAAAGTGCCTTTGTTGGGTCCATGGTGATCAACCCTACCTCACTCTGGATCCTGTATACTGGTACCTGCTGCCTCCCTAACTTGAGAAAGTTATTTCTTGCTCCTGTTCTAACCCTAGAAGAGGAGATGCAATTAGTAAAGTCTGGCGCTTCATTAGCCCTCATTGTGTGTAAGTTAAGAATTCCTTCTTATAGGAAGTTTACTTTTTGTCTTACTTTGTTGCATTCAGTTGCATAAAGATTTACATATCTGAGCCATTAGCTTAAGTTTTTCCTCTACTTTATGTCTTTCTAATCAGGTTTCCCTTCATCTAAACCTATGCCTCATTTTTAGGAAAACTCCCTCTAAAGAGCACCCTCTTTTCTTTTCATTTTATCAAAAATATTTTTATTTATAGCAAATGTTTTTCAAGAAAATTGTGGTAAATTTTAAAGATACAGAATATGAGGGAAAGAAGATAAGAATCGCCATAATAGCACATACCCAGAAATAACTACTCAACTTTCAGATATATTACTTTAATTTTGAGGTGGAGTAATAGTGGAATAATTCCATAATCTTTAATTCTGCAGTCTGCTTTTTCCCCTCAATAATATACTATGAATATCTATTCTTATTAATAATTATTCTTCAATATAAGTTAAATTTATTGGTTATATAATGTTACATTTCATAAAAGTTTCTCTTTCACGTGACTGCTATGTGCCAGGCATTATGCTTTTTTTAAATTGAAGTATAGTTTATTTACAATATTGTGGTAGTTTCTGGTGTGTGGCAAAGTGATTCAGTAATCATATATATATACATATTCTTTTCCATTATGGTTTATTACAGGATATCGAATATAGTTCCCTGTGCTATACAGTAGGACCTTGTTGTATATCTACTTGTTGTTTATAGTAGTTTGTATCTGCTAATCCCAAACTCCTAATTTATCCCTCCCCCACCCCCTTTCCCCTTTGGTAACCATAAGTTTGTTTTCTATGTCTGTGAGTCTGTTTTGTAAATAAGTACATTTGTGTCATATTTTAGATTCCACATATAAGTGATAGCATATGGTATTTGTTTTTCTCTTTCTGACTTACTTCACTTAGTATGACATTCTCTAGATTCATCTGCGTTGCTGCAAATGGCATTATTTCATTCTTTTCTGTGGCTGAGTAGTACTCCATTGTATATATAATATATACCACATCTTCTTTATCCATTCATCTATTGATGGAGATTTAGGTTGCTTCCATGTCTTGGCTCTTGTAAATAGTGTTGCAGTGAACATTGGGGTGCATGTGTCTTTTTGAATTATGGTTTTCTCTGGGTATATGTTCAGTAGGGGGATTGCAGGATCATATGGTAGTTCTATTTTTAGTTTGTTTTTTTTAATTTATTAATTTATTTTTGGCTGTGTTGGGTCTTCGTTTCTGTGTGAGGGCTTTCTCTAGTTGCGGCAAGTGGGGGCCACTCTTCATTGCAGTGTGCAGGCCTCTCACTATCGCGGCCTCTCTTGTTGAGGAGCACAGGCTCCAGACACGCAGGCTCAGTAATTGTGGCTCACGGGCCTAGTTGCTCCGCGGCATGTGGGATCTTCCCAGACCAGGGCTCGAACCCGTGTCCCCTGCATTGGCAGGCAGATTCTCAACCACTGCGCCACCAGGGAAGCCCCCTATTTTTAGTTTTTTAAGGAACCTCCATACTGTTCTCCACAGTGGCTGCACCAATTTACATTCCCACCAACAGTGTAGGAGGGTTCCCTTTTCTCCACACCCTCTCCAGCATTTGTTATCTGTAGACTTTTTCATGATGACTATTCTGACCAGTGTGTGGTGGTACCTCATTGTAGTTTTGATTTGCATTTCTAATAATTAGCAATGTTGAGCATCTTTTCATGTGCCTATTGGCCATCTGTATGCCTTCTTTGGAGAAATGTCTATTTAGGTCTTCTGCCCATTATTTGATTGGGTTGTTTGTTTTTTTGTTATTGAGTTGTGTGAGCTGTTTGTATATTTTGGAAATTAAGCCCTGGTCTGTCACATCATTTGCAAATATTTTCTCCCAGTTGGTAGATTGTCTTTTCGTTTTGTTTATGGTTTCAAGGAATTGTACTTTAATGAACAGGCATTTTGTGTAAAAAGAATTCTAGTGAAGGATTTAAGTATAGTCTATAGTTAAACAGCTGACTCCAGATTCCACTTACAGAAAAATATGTTTTGGGGGGAGATTCCTTGGTAAGAATCTTGAAAGTGGAGGGTTGAATGTCTGAGAATGCGAGTTGGGAGCAAACCTGGCATGAAAATATTGCTAAACTCCTTTGTACAAGAAATTGGAATACAGGGCTGGAGGTAGAGGTGGGGTGGGGGGGCAAAAGAAATAACAGGATAGGAGAGAGAGAGGAAGAAGTTAGGCAACATGTGAGAAGGCCAGAACCTTAAGGATGTGTCCAGTGGCATAATATCAGTGGTAGGGTAGAGGACCTTTAAAAACAAAAGTCAATAATATTCAATGTTTCATTTTTTTATGTAGCTACAATATAAAATCTTTTCCCTTTCTCAAACCTCCAATAATGTCTGTTATACCTCTCTAATCTTGTAGTTCAGTTTACAAAGAATGAATTTCTGTAGGTCTAAAGGGAAATGTAGTTTTGCCCTATAACAGCTTTGCTGATGCTTTGTGGAGGTTGGAGCATTCAATCAGGAGAGAAGTGGTCTAGCAGTTCCAAGAAGTGACTGCAAAAAAAAAAGGGAACAGAAGTCAAAGAGACTAAGTAATACAGACAAAAAGTAATTTTAACCTGTTTAAACTAAAGAGTGGCCATTTGACAAACTCCTGCTTTTTACTAGAAATACACTAGAGAAGTAATCTTGGAAGGTTGCAAGATGTTAGGAAGTGGACATCAAGGTTAGATAATACAGTGTGATAAGTTCTATAGTAGAGGCATGATCAGTATCTTTGTTGGGTCTAATGTGAATTGACATTTACATATAAAGAGTCCCCATAGCAACCCTCAATTAAACTTTGATTCCAAACTAGGAGTTAGGAAATTCATGGCTGTAGGAGACATATTTTTCCACTAAAATGCCTATTATCTTTCTTAGAACAACTTTGTCAATAGCCTTCCTACAGAACTTAAAAACATTTCTGAAAAGATAGCAAGATTCATCAATAAAGAGTTTAACTTAGATACTATCTTTTTCTGCCTCTTTCCAAAAGACCCAGCTTACCCAGCTTGTTTCTTCGCTGGTGTGGTGTTTTGCTGACACCTGTATGAATCATGACTATCTTTATTTGGGCTTCAATGATAGTGCACTGCCCTCTAGTAATGTAATGAAAACCTATTTTAACAGCTTGCCATCATACTATTAGATATAGCATGGGTCAAGACCTAGTCCCAAAATAAGATGACTTTGTATGGTAGAAGCCTGATATAATATGGTTAACCTGGCAGGAGGTCGTACTCCTACATCCCAATACCAGAGTTATAAAGGAGTTCTGCTGTATTGGTTTAATTGATGTGTTATGCTGATTAAAGATATGTGCCTTAATTGTCTCTTTCCTTTCCACTGCAATGAAATGTAACCTCTGGAGTTACTATGAAGTGTTGGTTGTTTATAGTGTCTTTCTAACTGACAGACAATATCCCAGATTCTACTGTTGATTGCAACTATGACAGGGATAGACTCATCTGGAGGTCTAGAATATATGGAAGCAGAATATATTCTGCTTGAGATTAAAATATAGAACACAAGGATAGGTATCAGAAAAAACATTCTAAGTATTTTTCCCTCCCAAAGGAAGCAGTTTGAAGTCAGATTTCAAATCTGAATAGAGTTATAGAAATTGAGAGCCAAGATGCAAAGTCAAATAAGACAGGAATGAACTGGAGTAGAAAAGTGAGGAAGTGCAAAGCAGTGAAAGGAAGATGAACTTGGAGTAATTTATGACTTGAAGGCTAGAGAGATATGGAAATTCTTTGTTTTGTTCTAGAGACTTCTGACGTAGTCATGTTGAGGATAATTTAAAGCAGGGTTTCTCAACCTCAGCATTCGTGTCATTCTGGACCAGATAATTCTTGGTTGTGGGGCGTTGCCCTATGCACTGTAGGATGTCTAGCAGCATCCCTGGCCTCTACCTACTAGATGCCAATGCCCCCACCCCATTGAGTTCCTATAAACCAAAAATGTCTCCAGACATTGACAAATGTCTCTTTGTGGAAGAGAGTAAACTTGGCTAGTTGAGGACCACTGACTGAAGGCATTGACAGAAATAAAATAGTTAAGAGAGTTAAAATATACTCCACTTAGGCTATATTTCCCACATATAGATAAACTCATAATAGTGTCTTACTGTCATCCTCTCCACCTCATATTTCTAAAGTTGTGCTATCTCTTTTTTCCCTCCTCTGAAAGTTAAGACTATTGTTTACACTTTCCCTGTGGTTAGAGTAGTTCAGAAAATAGAGTGATGATAAATTCCATGTGTTCCTTAGGTCATGATATATATTCAGGGACTACTTTCAAATGAAGAATGGTGTCATCAGGCAAGGAAATCCTTGGAGGAATTTCGGACTTTTGGGCATTCTCAGATGTGTCTGGAAAAAAGTTCTAAATAGATACAAAGGTAATTCTATTCAAATATATTTCTTGATGGGTTTCCTGTTTATTTGGTGCCCCAGCTTAGCTGTGCGATATAAGCTCTCTGGATGTATGAGTGTTTCTGTGCATGTGTGTTGATTTTCTGAGTTTTGCTGGAATTTACTTCTGTTTGTTCTTACGGAGAATAAAAATGGAAAATAAAACAATACAGCTGCCCCCATTGACACTACTATCCTAATGTTATTTTGGTCTTGAATCTGTCTAGTTCTTGGCGGTTTCTTTAACTTTTCAACCATTTCATCCAAGGAAGCTGAAAATATTACATGAAATGTTTTCCTTATTTGTTTGTAAGCTGGGTTTTTAGAATTCAAGCAATGATCCCAAACTGTCATATTCCATTGATTTCTACAATTACTCATTTTAATAACTTCTCTTGGACAGCAGGGGATCATCTGTAGTGTTGCAAAACAGCATTACCTTTTGTAACTCAAAAACATTTTTACTGACGTGAAGATTTATTGGCCTAAACTATTTATAACACTTTGTTCTATTTGTTCTAAACATTAGCCAAGGTACATACTAGCATTCTTATTTCAGAAAAGGGTAGGTTACTATTAGTCCCTTATCCTTTGTTGATAGAACATTTGACACTTCTTTTTTATTTCAATGCTATTACTTTTCACAATATTTTGTTTCTTACATGGAGGATTTTGAAGAGCGTTTTTAAGACCAAATTTGTCCTGAAACTGAAGTATTTGACTTCTGGATTAATTTGCCATCTTGAAATAGAATATCTAATAAAAGTTCCCAAATCTGTAATTTTTAGTAGAGTAGATGATATGAAATGTGGTGGATGAGGTGGACATTTCTCTAAAATGGTAAAACCATCCCCAAACTGCAAAAGTGCCTTGTTGTGCACAAATATGATGACTATGTGAAGATCCACTAAATGAAAATGTACTTTTACAAACAGTTTATATCAACCAGATGGGCCTTTGGCCCGGTTTTATTTTTGTTTTAACTATAGAATTGTGTTCATTATAAACATTTAAATACAGAAATGTGTAGATATTAAAAGTGAAAGGATATTATTTACCTCTAATCCTCTGCCCAATTCCACTCTCCTAAAATCACTGCTGATGACAGTTTGGTGTATAATTTTTAGAATGTTGTTCAAGGTATACAAAAATAACCTGTCATGAGGTATCTTTTCATGATATACACACATCTACCCACCCTACTAACCAACACACACAATTTTTAAATGATTGCTTTAATATTTCATTCTATGGATGTAGCATAAATTTTTAAACTAATCATTAATGTTAGAAATTTATTTATACCATTTTGTTATTTTACAGATGATGCTTCAGTATATATCTGTGTTCTCTAAAATGACTGAGGGTTCCGTGAGAGTATGAGCTATATTTTGTTTATTTGTTTATTAGAGGTTCAACTATCACTGCCTCCAGATCTCCAGTTAAAGTCTATTCTACTCACTTGCCTTGCACAAATGCCACTGTGTGAGGTGAACAAAGGGAAGTTGGATTAGGATGAAGGAGAAGAAGTGATATCTGATAGCTGGTTGGAGACTGGGCAGTGATAAAGGAGCAGCAGCAGAATGCATAGTAGAAAAGAAAATACAGCAAAAGCCATAAATCAGAACCAGAGAGGA
Organism: Balaenoptera physalus; assembly: GCF_965194825.1. Classification (NCBI taxonomy): domain Eukaryota; kingdom Metazoa; phylum Chordata; class Mammalia; order Artiodactyla; family Balaenopteridae; genus Balaenoptera; species Balaenoptera physalus. The sequence goes on from NC_138903.1 coordinate 106,692,929, forward strand.
TTATCAAAAACTTAAATTCCCAGGCTATGCAGAAATATTAGAGGAGTATATTAGACTCACATGGCAACTGGCCTTTCAAGCGAAATTTACCTGGACCATAAGTGGAAGGTAATTGCAGTTGATGTCTAAGTGTTAATGAGAACTATTTTACATGCTTTAAAACTTGAAAGTGATCCATCTCAGATATATATAAACAAGAAGCAAAGAACCTAGATTTCAGTTTACATGAGAACATGGGCCAGGCTTATTTTGTCCACCACTTTAACTTACATATATTAAGCAGCATGCTAAATATTTTTTTAAGGAAGAAATAAAAGGAAAGAAGGGAGGGAGGAAGAAGAAGGGAGGAAGGGAGGAAGGAAGGAAACTTATGGATAACATAATTCCAAACACAGCTTCATTTTAGCATAGGAAAATAAAGGTTCAAATAGAAAGATCTATTTAAAGATTTGGAGAAAGTTTTGAAATATTAGGTACATCCCTAATTTATGAATGTATGATTATACTCTTTAATAACATATCCCTCAGTAGGCCTATGAAAGATTAAATATTGACCTACATTATTTTTGCATTTAGTAAATATTTATTGGACAGCTACTGTGTATGTAGCGTTCTCTGTTGTGGGAGACACGTGGCTTTTGCCTTTAAGGAATTTATAATCTAGGCTTAAACACACATGCACATAATTTAAATGACTTAAGAGAACAAAAACAACAGCAGTGGGCCACAGTGGGAAAAAGACCGTGAGTTTTTGAATAAGGTTTAAGTTCAAATACTGGCTAGCCATGTAACCTTGGCATGATACATACTACTCTAAATCTCAGTTTCCTCATTTATAAAATAAGGAAATTAAAATACTATCTACCTCATAGGGCTATAGTGAAAAATAAGGTAATGTAGTTAAATACTTAGCATAGTGCCTGAAACACTGTAAGCACCTAATAATGAGGATATGAACATTACGGTTATTACCTACCAATAACAGTGAACACAAGATACGTCTTTAAACCATATATGATTAAGTGCCAAATGAGGACTGTAGATGAGAGGTCAGCACATTTTTCTTTTTTTTTTTTTGTGAAAGAACACATAGTAAATACATTAGAATTTGCAGACTGTAGATGATTCCCATCACATATTCATTATTTTTTGTTTATAATTCTTTAAAAATATAAACGCTACTCTTAACTCACAGGCTGTACAAGAACAGGTTTGCAGCTGGATTTAACCAGAGACCATATTTCGCCAACCCCTGCTTTAGATGCTAAAGTACTGTAGGGTCTCAAGAAAGATACTACCAGCATGCTGAGTTTATTCTAAAAGGTGGGTCTTGATCTGTGTCTTAGAGAATCAATGGACCATAAATATAATTTGGAATGGTAATTCTTATCTTCTTAGAGCAACTGATAAAAATGTTGCTCAGTGTGTCACTCTGAAAAATGCATGGACTACTGAATGTAAATAACTGAAAACAGAATTTAGGAATAGGCTTTTAAAGCTTTGGGCACTCAGTGAGTTTCTTGGACCTACGAATGTGGATGGCACTCTTTGGTTATTACCCCTTCTATGAGATCTCCCACAGTATATTTTTTCTGTATACAAACCATTTGTTTATTTCATAAGGATTCAACATTGAGAATTCAGCATATTTGAAAGATGAGTACAAATATAACAATAATTGCTAACAATAATTTCTTTATGCCAGGTAATGTTCCAAATGACTCACATTCATTAACTTATTTAATCCTTACAGTAACCTTATGATGTATCTAATGTTGTTATTACCCCCATTTTATAGAAGAGGAAACTGAGGCTTAAAGAGTATAGGCAGATTATCCTATGTCTCACAGATAATGAGTGGCAGAGGTGAGATGTAAGCACAGGTAGTCTGGCTCTGGAACCTATACTCGTACAATACCTTTTCTAGTGGGCTCTGATTCATTAGTGGTCTTAGGCAGCTGAGACTGAAACTCAATTTTATAGAATTAAAAAATAAGGCTAGCATATTTCCTGCCATATTATTTTTATCAATATATTTTGAAAGATATACTGAAGTAAGACAATTTTTTTCTGGCCATCCACAAATTTCTATAGTGTTTCATTTACCTATAAAACAGAGTGATAAACACTGTGGTTGGGGGGATGCCATGACGTTATAATGTCATCCTCATTTTACAAATGAGGAAACTCACATTTGGGGAGATACAGCAGCTTGTCCAAGGTCACATAGCTAGTCAAATGGCAGACCCAGGATTTGACCCTAAGCCTGTCTGATGCTAGAGCCCAAGCTTTAACCATCTTACATACTGCCCCCAAACAATTTACAGTCTAGTTGGGAAAATAAGGGAAATTATTACTAATAGTACCCAATGGCATTTATGAGATGAATAGACATTAAGTGCTGTGAAAATTCAGTGGAAGGAGAGAGCACTTTGAGCTGCGGTAGACACAGAGGTGATGGTGATGTTAATTTTTATACCAGTCAGTCCAAAATTAGCAAAGCACAAGTTGCAAAGTGGGAGTGGGATGTGAATGGCAAAAATACTGGAGATATGCTAGATGATTTAAGACAATGGCACATTGGAAAGGGTTGCTTCTGCTGTAATTTATTGTTATGGAAACAATACATACTAACAGTAAATGTTTAAAAAAGAACCAAAGACTGAAGGAGAGAGGGCAGTGACATCTGAAATTTATCTCCAAACCATTAAATAATCAATCATACTAAAAGCTTTGAGCAGGAGAGTTAAAGATGATAGCATTTTGCTACAATACTATCCTTTCATAAATAGTAAAAGATTAGAATTAGCAGTGGTATATTTTTTAAAAAGGAATACTAGCTGAGTGGATGCTGTCAAAGTTTAACAATATGCTTATGATTTAACAGTTTTCATGTTAGGGAAACAGGATTTTTATACTAATAATTTTTTGGCATCTTAAAAAAGTCACAGCATTTTAAACATCATTGTTGCAATCATCTGTATTTGCCCCATATTATATTTTGATTTTTTTAGCCCCATAACTGGATATAATTTAATAATGTCTCTAAAATATGCCATTATCCATCAAGGAGTATGATATTATCTTGTCCCATTCATTTCTCTGATTTTCTATTGAAGAGTATGTCTGATAGCTTTTGTAACTCCTGATAAGGTGTTTTTTTGTTTTTTTTTTTTTGTATTAGAAGGTCATTACAAATCTCTGAATAGATTGATGAAACTGTTAATTTACCTGTCAAGAGAGGGCCACAGATGTGTCTGAAAGAGATGTACTAATGGCATGGCACTAATGTAATTTCACAAACGACTTAATGGAGCACATAAAGCATATTTTCTCTATTAAATACACATAGCATGGCATTATATCTTGCTTTACGGGCTGTGAAAAATATTTTTAATCAGCTAAAAGATGAAGAGACTCTTCAAGGTTATGCAGATTAAGTTATAAAAAGCCCTTAAACGCATAATCCTCAGTGAGTATTCAGGAAGGAAAATTTCAATCAGGGATGTTTGTTTAGACTGACAACATTTGTGAGTTTAAGTTTCCAAGAGGATTTTAAAGGGAAAATTAGAATGTGAGTGTCATTCTTAAAAACCGAAATAGGGAAAATGCAAAGTTATTCAATGCTATGTTCATTAAAATATATTTACTGAACCAGGATCCTAGGTTGCTGACCTCCCTTCTAGTCTGGATCAGAACACAATTGTAGCTATAGTTGCTTTTGTTTGTTTTAATTACCTGACCACCTACAAATATTTCTCACTGTCCTTGAGATTGTGATCACCACTTCCTTCTCCTAAGCAGCAAGTAATTACCAAAATGCCTTTAAGTACCAACTTGCTGACCTCAAATAAAGAACCTTTTATACTTCATTGATTCATTCATTGATTCATTTACTTATTTACTCAACAAATCTATATTTAACTTTTATAATATACTCAGCACTCTAGTAGTCACTTGAGATATAATGGGCTTCAAAGTACTTCTACATGTCAATTATGCCTCAGAAAAAAAAAAAAAACCCAACAACTTATGTAACACTGAGCTTTTTAGGAAATAGGCTAGGCCTTAGACTGAGAATGTAGCAGGTAGGGGTTCTGGCCCCTTAATAAATAATTGATGGGGGTGCTGCTGTTCTACCTTGGGAAGAATATTATGCAAAAACTGGGAAACTGGCACTTAAGGTAGAGTCTGGGGAGTTAGACATGCCTGGAATTAAGCAAAAGTCCTCTAAACCAGGAGGTTGAGGCAGAAGTCAAAGAACCTCCAGTCAACTGAGATGAGAGGCAAGTCCAAGGTCTTCCAGCCAGGGAATCAATCTCCAGGACCCGTAGTTTAACTTCTGAGCTGCCCACTCTTATCTTGCCCCTGATAATAAATAACCATAGGTGTCATGAAAGTTGATGGTCAGGGAATTGAGGACCCTGACCCTGAAGACCCTGAAGCACTGTAAGGTCTTTCATCATCCAAGAATGGTTAAAATTCTTTTCAATATATTTTTCTTCCCAAAGTAAGAGAAACAAACCTTCAAGAAGAAGTGAATCTAAAATTAGTTTCCACTTTATATTAAAATATTCTGAGAACTCCATCAGGGTCCCAGGAACTGAATGTTGGGCCCGGCTGCATTACTTCTGAACTGTGTGATCATGTACACGTCACATAACTTTCTGGAGCTGTAGTCTCCATCTATAAAAAAAGGATGCTCAAACTGGCCCAGCCTGACATTTGGGGTTGTGTTAGGAGAATCTAATGATATTAAACATGAGAGCATTTAAAACTTGTTCAGCAATATACAAATGTAAGGAATTTTTACTTAAGAGTATCTCAGGCTCTGAAAAAGTCTGCTTTAGTACTTAAGCAGCAAGTTCCTTAAGAGTCTCATCTGAAAGTTATTACAGTAGTTGAAAGTATTTTAAGAGTTTATAATAAAACTGGAAATGACAGATATTCTCATTTTGTTATGCAGGAGATAGAATTGCCAATCGTCAGGTGACTTTAGGACTGCTTCTTTTATTCTTAATAAATGTACTGTGTACTGATTCTATGTAATACCTGTTCACAAAGAGTTGAAAACATTTATAGCTGTGCTGTCCCCCTCTTTGTAGAAGGTGTTTTGTCTAATAGGTTGAAATAAATAAAGGCCGTTGTACTGTATCAGACACGGCAGTGCATTATCTACTCAGGGCAGTAGGACAGAAATAATAAAGGCCAGAGATCTAGTTAATGATCGGCGCCACTAAGATTTTGCAGCATAGAAAGTATAGCAGTACATCCAGAATGAAAATAAAAGCAGTAAAACCAAAACATACAATTATATAGGACCCAAAGTTGTCCAGGGATGTTGTTCTTCTGGAATGTAAATGTAGGCATGACTATGATCCCCTCTTTTTTTCCACCCTACTTTTTTTTTTAATATATATAAATTTATTTATTTATTTATTTTTGGCTGCGTTGGGTCTTTGTTGCTGCACGTGGGCTTTCTCTAGTTGCGGCGAGCGGGGGGCTACTCTTCGTTGCAGTCCGCGGGCTTCTCACTGCGGTGGCTTTTCTTGTTGCCGAGCATGGGCTTTAGGCGCGCAAGCTTCAGTAATTGCAGCACGTGGGCTCAATAGTTGCAGAGCTCGGGCTCTAGAGCACAGGCTCAGTAGTTGTGGTGCAAGGGCTTAGTTGCTCCGCAGCATGTGGGATCATCTTGGACCAGGGCTGGAACCCATGTCCCCTGCGTTGGCAGGCGGATTGTTAACCTCTGCACCACCAGGGAAGTCCCTCCACCCTAATTTTTAATAAAATTTGTGTACACTAAATTTACAGGTACTTTTTATGGTATACAGTTATGTTAGTTTTGACAAATCATAGAGTTGTGAAACCATTGCCAAGATCAAGATACAGAATAGTTTCTATACCCCAAGAAAACTGCTTCATGCTGCCCCTTTGTAGTCAAACTCTTCCTCCTATTCTTAACTCCTGTCAACCCATTCTCTGTCCCTATAGTTTTGCCTTTTCCAGAATGTCATATAAATCAAGTCATACCTAGAGTACATTGCCTTTTCAATCTGGCTGCTTTCACTTAGCGTATAATGCATTTGAAATTCATTCACGATGTTATATTTATCAGTAACCCATTCCTTTTTATTGCTGATTAGTATCGCATTGTATGAATTTACTACAGTTTGTTTATAAATTCATCTGTTGATGGATATCTAGGAGTTGGATGGCTGGGTCACATGGGAAGTATATATTTAACATTACCAGAAACTACCTGATTGTTTTCTAAAGTGGCTGTACCATTTTCCATTCCCACCTGCAACGCATGAGAGCTCCAGTTGCTCTGTAAACTCTCCAGCATTTGGCATTGTCATTCTAATAGATGCATAGTAGTATCTCATCAAGATCGTTATTTGTGCTTTTTTCCCTAATGATTAGTTAGACTGAATACCTATTTGTGTGCTTATTTGCCATCCATATAACTTCTTTGGTGAAGTGTTTCTTCATGTGTTTCACTTATTTTTAAAATCAGGTTTTCTTGTTTTTAATCACTAAGAGTTCTTTATATATTCTGGATATAATCCTTTGTCAGATATATGATTTGCAACTATTTTCCCTCAGAATGAAGCTTATCTTTTCATCCTCTTTTTTTTTAACATCTTTGTTGGAGTACAATTGCTCGACAATGGTGTGTTAGCTTCTGCTTTACAACAAAGTGAATCAGCTATACACACACACACATCCCCACATCTCCGCCCTCTTGCGTGTCCCTCCCTCCCACCCCCCCAGGCGGTCACAAAGCACCGAGCTGATCTAGCTGCGCCACGCGGTTGCCCCCCACCAGCCATCAGTTCTACACCTGGCAGTGTATACATGTCCATGCCACTCTCTCACCCTGTCCCAGCCTCCCCCTCCCCCTCCCTGTGTCCTCAAGTCCATTCTCCAGTAGGTCTGCGTCTTTATTCCCGTCCTGCCCCTAGGTTCTTCATGACCATTTTTTTTTTTTACATTCCATATATGTGCGTCAACACACGGTATTTGCTTTTCTCTTTCTGACCCACTTCACTCTGCATGACAGACTCTAGGTCCATCCACCTCACTGCAAATAACTCAACTTCGTTTCTCCTTATGGCTGAGCAATACTCCACTGTATACATGTGCCACATCCTCTCCGTCAATTCATCTGTTGATGGATACCTATGCTGCCTCCATGTCCCGGCCACTGCAAACAGAGCGGCGGTGAACATTGTGGTACATGACTCCCTTTGAATTATGGTTTTCTCAGGGTATATGCCCAGTAGTGGGATTGCTGGGTCATATGGTAGTTCCATTTTTAGTTTCTTAAGGAACCTCCATACTGTTCTCCATAGTGGCTGTATCAATTTACATTCCCACCAACAGTGTATGAGGGTTCCCTTTTCTCCACACAATCTTCAACATTTACTGTTCATAGATTTTTTTTTTCTGTTTCCAATTGAATTTATTTATTTATTTATTTTTAACATCTTTATTGGAGTGTAATTGCTCTACAATGGTTTGTTACTTTCTGCTTTATAACAAAGTGAATCAGTTATACATATACATATGTCCCCATATCTCTTCCCTCTTGCATCTCCCTCCCTCCCACCCTCCCTATCCCACCCCTCTAGGTGGTCAAAAGCACCGAGCTGGTCTCCCTGTGCTATGCAGCTGCTTCCCACTAGCTATCTATTTTACGTTTGGTAGTGTATATATGTCCATACCACTCTCTCACTTTGTCCCAGCTTACCCTTCCCCCTCCCCATATCCTCAAGTCCATTCTCTAGTAGGTCTGTGTCTTTATTGCCATCTTGCCCCTAGGTTCTTCATGACCATTTTTTTTTTTTTACATTCCATATATATGTGTTAGCATACGGTATCTGTTTTTCTCTTTCTGACTTACTTCACTCTGAATGACAGACTCTAGGTCCATCCACCTCATTACAAATAACTCAATTTCGTGTCTTTTTATGTCTGAGTAATATTCCGTTGTATATATGTGCCACATCTTCTTTATCCATTCACCTGTCGATGGACACTTAGGTTGCTTCCATGTCCTGGCTATTGTAAATAGAGCTGCAATGAACATTTTGGTACATGACTCTTTTTGAATTATGGTTTTCTCAGGGTATATGCCCAGTAGTGGGATTGCTGGCTCGTATGGTAGTTCTATTTTTAGTTTTTTAAGGAACCTCCATACTGTTCTCCATAGTGGCTGTATCAATTTACATTCCCACCAACAGTGTAAGAGGGTTCCCTTTTCTCCACACCCTGTCCAGCAATTATTGTTTGTAGATTTCTTTATGATGGCCATTCTGACTGGTGTGAGGTGATACCTCATTGTAGTATTGATTTGCATTTCTTTAATGATTAGTGATGTTGAGCATCCTTTCATGTGTTTGTTGTCAATCTGTATATCTTCTTTGGAGAAATATCTATTTAGGTCTTCTGCCCATTTTTGGATTGGGTTGTTTGTTTTTTTAATATTGAGCTGCATGAGCTGTTTATATATTTTGTAGATTAAGCCTTTGTCAGTTGCTTCGTTTGCAAATATTTTCTTTCCTTCTGAGGGTTGTCTTTTTGTCTTGTTTATGGTTTCCTTTGCTGTGCAAAAGCTTTTAAGTCTCATTAGGTCCCATTTGTCTCTTTTTATTTTTATTTCCATTTCTCTAGGAGGTGGGTCCAAAAGGATCTTGCTGTGATTTATGCCATGGAGTGTTCTGCCTATGTTTTCCTCTAAGACTTTTATAGTGTCTGGCCTTACATTTAAATCTTTAATCCATTTTGAGTTTATTTTTGTGTATTGTGTTAGAGAGTGTTCTAATTTCATTCTTTTACAAGTAGCTGTCCACTGTTGCCAGCACCAGTTGTTGAAGAGGCTGTCTGTTCTCCATTGTATATTCTTGCCTCCTTTATCAAAAATAAGGTGACCATATGTGCATGGGTTTATCTCTGGTGTTCTAGTTCTGTGAAAAATGCCAGTGGTAGTTGGATAGGGATTGCACTGAATCTGTAGATTGCTTTGGGTAGTATAGTCATTATCACAATATTGATTCTTCCAGTCCAAAAACATGGTATATTTCTCCATCTGTTTATGTCATCTTTGATTTCTTTCATAAGTGTTTTATAGCTTTCTGAGTAGAAGTCTTTCGCCTCCTTAGGCAGGTGTATTCCTAGGTATTTTATTCCTTTTGTTGCAGCGGTAAATGGGATTGTTTCCTTAATTTCTCTTTGTGATTATTCGTTTTTGGTGTACAGGAATGCCTGAGATTTCTGTGTGTTAATTTGTATCCTGCAACCTTACCAAATTCATTGATTAATTCTAGTACTTTTCTGGTGGCATCTTTAGGATTTTCTATGTATAGTATGATGTCATCTGCAAAGAGTGACAGTTTTACTTCTTCTTTTCCAATTTGTATTCCTTTTATTTCTTTTTCTTCTCTGATTGCTGTGGCTAGGACTTCCAAAACTATGTTGAATAAGAGTGGCAAGAGTGTACATCCTTGTCTTGTTCCTAATCCTAGTGGAAATGCTTTCAGATTTTCACCATTGAGTATGATGCTCACTGTGGTTTCTCATATATGGCCTTCATTATGTTGAGGTAGGTTCCCTCTGTGCCCATCTTCTGGAGAGTTTTTATCATAAATGGGTGTTGAATTTTGTTGAAAACTTTTTCTGCATCTGTTGAGATTATCACATGGCTTTTAACCTTTCAATATGTTAACATGGTGTATCACATTGATTGACTTGCATATATTGAAGAATCCTTGCATTCCTGGGATAAACCTCACTTGATCATGGTGTATGATCCTTTTAATGTGCTGTTGGATTCTGTTTGCTAGTATTTTGTTGAGGACTTTTGCATCTATGTTCATCAGTGATATTGGCCTGTAATTTTCTTTCTTTGTGACATCTTTGTCTGGTTTTGGTATCAAGGTGATGGTGGCCTCGTAGAATGAGTTTGGGAGTGTTCCTCCCTCTGCTATATTTTGAAAGACTTTGAGAAGGATTGGTGTTAGCTCTTCTCTAAATGTTTGATAGAATTCACCTGTGAAGCCATCTGGTCCTGGACTTTTGTTTGTTGGAAGATGTTTAATCACAGTTTCAATTTCATTACTGGTGACTGGTCTGTTCATATTTTCTATTTCTTTCTGGTTCAGTCTTGGAAGGTTGTGCTTTTCTAAGAGTGTGCCCATTTCTTCCAGATTATCCATTTTATGGGAATATAGTTGCTTGTATTAATCTCTCTGAACCTTTGTATTTATGTAGTGTCAGTTGTTACTTCTCCTTTTTCATTTCTAAATCTATTGATTTGAGTCTTCTCCCTTTTTTTCTTGATGAGTCTGGCTAATGGTTTATCAATTTTATTTATCTTCTCAAAGAACCAGCTTTCAGTTTTATTGATCTTTGCTCTTGTTTCCTTCATTTGTTTTTCACTTATTTCTGATCTGATCTTTATGATTTGTTTCCTTTGCTAACATTGGGGTTTTTTTTTGCTTCTTTCTCTAATTGCTTTAGGTGTAAGGTTAGGTTGTTTATTTGAGATGTTTCTTGTTTCTTGGGGTTGGAATTTATTGCTATAAACGTCCCTCTTAGAACTGCTTTTGCTGCATCCCGTAAGTTTTGTATTGTCGTGTTTTCATTGTCATTTGTTTCCAGGTATTTTTTGATTTCCTCTTTGATTTCTTCAGTGATCTCTTGGCTATTTAGTAGTGTACTGTTTAGCCTCCATGTATTTGTAATCTTTACAGATTTTTTCCTGTAATTGTTATCTAGTCTCATAGTGTTGTGGTGAGGAAATATGCTTGATACGATTTCAGTTTTCTTAAATTTACCAGTGCTTGATTTGTGACCCAAGATATGATCTATCCTGGAGAATGTTCCATGAGCACTGAGAAGAAAGTGTATTACGTTGTTTTTGGATGGAATGTCCTTTAAATATCAATTAAGTCCATCTTGTTTAATGTATCATTTAAAGCTTGTGTTTCCTTATTTATTTTCATTTTGGATGATCTGTCCATTGGTGAAAGTGGAGTGTTAACATCACCTAGTATGATTGCGTTACTGTCGATTTCCACTTTTATGGCTGTTAGCATTTGCCTTATGTATAGAGGTGCTTCTATGTTGGGTGCATAAATATTTTCAATTGTTATATCTTCTTCTTGGATCAATCCCTTGGTCATTATGTAGTGGCCTTCTTTGTCTCTTGTAATAATCTTTATTTTAAAGTCTACTGTGTCTGCTATGAGAATTGCTACTCCAGCTTTCCTTTGATTTCCATTTGCATGGAATATCTTTTTCCATCCCCTCACTTTCAGTCTGTATGTGTCCCTAGGTCTGAAGTGGGTCTCTTGTAGACAGTATGTATACAGGTCTTGTTTTTGTATCCATTCAGCCAGTCTATGTCTTTTGGTGGGAGCATTTAATCCATTTACATTTAAGGTAATTATCGATATGTATGTTCCTATTACCATTTTCTTAATAGTTTTGGGTTTGTTATTGTAGGTCTTTTCCTTCTCTTGTGTTTCCTGCCTAGAGAAGTTCCTGTAGCATTTGTTGTAAAGCTGGTTTCGTGGTGCTGGATTCTTTTAACTTTTGCTTGTGTGTAAAGGTTTTAATTTCTCTGTCAAAACTGAATTAGATCCTTGCTGGGCAGAGTAATCTTGGTTGTAGGTTTTTCCCTTTCATCACTTTAAATATGTCTTGCCACCCCCTTCTGACTTGCAGAATTTCTGCTGAAAGATCAGTTGTTAACAGTATGGCGAGTCCCTTGTATGTTATTTGTTGTTTTTCCCTTGTTGCTTTTAATATATTTTCTTTCTATTTAATTTTTGATAGTTTGATCACTATGTTTCTTGGCATGTTATTCCTTGTGTTTATCCTATATGGGACTCTCTGTGCTTCCTGGACCTGATTGACTATTTCCTTTCCCATATTAGGGACGTTTTCAACTATAATCTCTTCAAATATTTTCTCAGTCCCTTTCTTTTTCTCTTCTTCTTCTGGGCCCCCTGTAATTCGAATGTTGGTGCGTTTTATGTTGTCCCAGAGGTCTCTGAGACTGTCCTCAATTCTTTTCATTCTTTTTTCTTTATTCTGCTCTGCAGTAGTTATTTCCACTATTTTATCTTCCAGGTCACTTATCCGTTCTTCTGCCTCAGTTATTCTGCTATTGATTCCTTCTATAGAATTTTTAATTTCATTTATTGTATTGGTTATCATTGTTAGTTTGCGCTTTAGTTATTCTAGGTCCTTGTTAAACATTTCTTGTATTTTCTCCATTCTATTTCCAAGATTTTGGATCATCTTTACTATCATTACTCTGAATTCTTTTTCTGGTAGACTGTCTATTTCCTCTTCATTTGCTTGGTCTGGTGGGTTTTTACCTTGCTCTTTCATCTGCTTTGTGTTTCTTGGTCTTCTCATTTTGCTGAATTTACTGTGTTTGGGGTCTCCTTTTCACAGGCTGCAGGTTCTTAGTTCCCGTTCTTGGTGTCTGCTTCCAGTGGCTAAGGTTGTTTCAGTGGGTTGTGTAGGCTTCCTGGTGGAGGGGACTGATGCCTGTGTTCTGGTGGGTGAGGCTGGATCTTGTCATTCTTTTGGGCAGGATTGCATCGGGTGGTGTGTTTCATGGTGACTGTGACCTTATTTTGATTTTAGGTAGCCTCTGTGCTAATGGGTGGGGTTGTGTTCCTGTCTTGCTAGTTGTTTGCCATAGAGTGTCCAGCACTGTCGCTTGCTGGTCCTTGAGTGGAGCTGGGTCTTAGCATTGAGGTGGAGATCTCTGGGAAGACTTGCGCTATTTGATAATACATGGAGCTGGGAGGTCTTTGGTGGCCCAATGTCCTGAATTCGGCTGTCCCACCTCAGAGGCACAGGCCTGACACCCGGCTGGAGCATAAAGACCCTGTCAGCCACATGGCTCAGAAGAAAATGGAAGAAAAGAGAAGGAAAGAAAGCAAATAAAATAAAAGTTATTAAAATAAATTTTAAAAATTATTAAAATAAAAAAAAATTTAAAAGAATTAAGAAAAAAGAAAGAAAGAAAGAAGAGAGCACTGAAACAAAAAACCAAATCCACCAATGATAACAAATGCTAAAAACTATAGTTAAAAAAAAAAAAAAAAAACAACGGACAGACAGAACCCGAGGACAAATGGTAAAAGCAAAGCTATACACACAAAATCACACAAGGAAGCATACCCATACACACTCAGAAAAATAGAAAAAGGAAAAAGTTATATATATATCTCTATATAAACAAAAAATGAAGAGAGCAACCAAATCAAGAAACAAATCTACCAATGTTACTAAACTCTAAATACTAAGCTAAGATAAACATGAGACCAAAAACAAATTAGATGCAGAAAGCAAACCCCAAGTCTACAGTTGCTCCCAAAGTCCACTGCCTCAATTTTGGGATGACTCATTGTCTATTCAGGTATTCCACAGATGCAGGGTACATCAAGTTGATTGTGGAGATTTAATCTGCTGCTCCTGAGGCTGCTGGGAGAGATTTCCATTTCTCTTCTTTGTTTGCACAGCTCCTGGGGTTCAGCTTTGGATTTGGACCCGCCTCTGCGTGTAGGTCACCTGCAGGCGTCTGTTCTTCACAGACAGGATGGGGTTAAAGTAGGAGCTGATTAGGGGGCTCTGGCTCACTAAGGCCGGGGGGAGGGGGGGTATGGAATGCGGGCTGAGCCTGTGGCGGCAGAGGGTGGCGTGACGTTGCAACAGCCTGAAGCATGATGTTTGCTTTCCCGGGGAAGTTGTCCGTGGATCACGGGACCCTGGCTGTAGAAAGCTGCACAGTCTCCCAGGAGGGGAGGTGTGGATAGTGACCTGTGCTTGCACACAGGCTTCTTGATGGCTGCAGCAGCAGCCCCAGCGTCTCATGCCCGTCTCTGGGGTCCGCGCTGATAGCCGTGGCTCGCGCCTGTCTCTGGAGCTCATTTAGGGGGTGCTCTGCATCCCCTCTCCTCGCGCACCCTGAAACAATGGTCTCTTGCCTCTTAGGCAGGTCCAGACTTTTTCCCGGACTCCCTCCCGGCTAGCTGTGGCACACTAGCCCCCTTCAGGCTGTGTTCATGCAGCCAACCCCAGTCCTCTCCCTGCGATCCGACCTCCGAAGCCAGAGCCTCAGCTCCCAGCCACCGCCTGCCCCGATGGGTGAGCAGACAAGCCTCTCAGGCTGGTGAGTGCTGGTCGGCACCAATCCTCTGTGCGGGAATCTCTCCACTTTGCCCTCTGCACCCCTGTTGCTGTGCTCTCCTCCGTGTCTCCGAAGCTTCCCGCCCCCTCCCCCGCCACCCACTGTCTCCGCCCACAAAGGGGCTTCCTAGTGTGTGGAAACTTTTCCTCCTTCTCAGCTCCCTCCCACTGGTGCAGGTCCTGTTCCTACTCTTTTGTCTATGATTTTTCTGTTTTCTTTTGCCCTACCCAGGTACGTGGGGAGTTTCGTGCCTTTTGGGAAGTCTGAGGTCTTCTACCAGTGTTCAGTAGGTGTTCTTTAGGAGCTGTTCCACATGTAGATGTATTTCTGATGTATTTGTGGGGAGGAAGGTGGTCTCCACGTCTTATTCCTCTGCCATTTTGAAGGTCTCTCGACAGTTTTATTTTAGGTTTTCAAAAATGTTGTTCTATTATATTTTGACCTGTGTGGTTTCTCATGAGCAATCCACCAATTATGCAAATTCATTTTTCTCTGGCTGCTTTCAAGATTTTTTATTTTGATTTTTAGCAGATTGATTATTATGTATCTAGTCATGGTTTTCTTTTAGTTTATTCTTTTTGTGGTATGCTGTACTTCTTGACTCTATAAATTTATTTTTTCATCAAATTTGAGATTTTTCAACTATTATTTTATTCAAATATATTTTATTTACCAATCTTTATCTCCTCTCATTCAGGGACTCCATTGACACAAATATTAGGCCTTTTGATATTGTCCTACAGGTCTGTGAGGCTCTGTTCATTGTTTTAAAATCTGTTTCTCTCTTATTCTGATTCTATAATTTCCCTTAATCTATGCTACCTTCAAGTTCACTTATGATTTCCTATGTCATGTCCATTCTGCTACTGAGCCCACCCCAGTGAAGTTTTTATTTTGGATCTTATATTTTTCAGTTTTATAATTTCCATTTAGATCTTTATTGTAATATATGTTTCTCTGCTTGGAACTTCTATTGTTTCTTTTATTTCAATGAATGTTCACCTTTAACTCTTGGTAAATGGGGAGGAAAACAACAATTACCACTGCACACCTTTTGGCATGGCTTAAAAAAATATCCAAAAAATTAACAGTACCAACTGCTTGAGAGAATGCAGGGCAACAAGAACTCTCATTATTGCTAGTGGGAGTACAAAATGGTACAATCACTTTGGAAGACAGGTTGGCAGTTTCTTGCAAAGCTAAGCATAACCTTATCATGTAATCCAGCAGTCATACACTTTGGCATTTACCCAAAGGAGCTGAAAACCTATGTCTGCACAAAAACTTATACATGAATGTTTATAGCAACCTTATTCATATTTGCCAAAATGTGGAAGCAACCAAGATATTCTTAATAGGTGAGTGGATAAATAAACTGTGCTCCATCCATAGAATGCAGTATTATTCAGTGATTTACACAATAAGCTATCAAGCCACAGAAAGGCATGGAGGAACCTTAAATGCATATTGCTAAGTGAAAGAATCCAATCTGAAAAGGCTACATATTGTTTGATTTCAGTTATATGATTTTCTGGAAAAGGCAAAACTATAGAGACAGTAAAAAATGATAATGGTTGCCAGAGGATTGTGGGAAGGGTTGAATAGGTAAAGCACAGAGTTTTTTAGGGCAGTGAAACTATTCTGTATGATGCCGTAGTGGTGGCTACATGACAGTATGCATTTATCAAAACCCAGAAAACTTTACAGTAAAGAGTGAATCTTAATGTATGAAAATAAAAACTCATTTAGAAGGTTGGTGGATTCCAGGATGGATTGCATAAAATGACAAAAGGATATGCATGTTTCACAAATGTATGAAACAAATGAACAGAGTTGGGGGGATAAGGTGCTGACATAGTTATTTTGGAAATAGATGGAATCTGTAAGACTAAAGACATAAGGAACTTTATATAAGCATTTCTAGTTTATAAAATTATTTCCTATGGGGGTTATGGGTTGACAATTCTGAAACCACTATACATGTATACTGGAATGAAACAATTAAGTAAATGGATCCTGGATGGTGGGAACTAGTTTTCTCCCTGTTGACATGGAAGGTTACAGGTAAGTAAGGGGAAAAGTATAGATTGATCCATGTGTTAATGGGTTAGAGTTGGAGAATTTAGTATGAGTTCATGTTTAGCATAATACAGATACAAAGGAATATATATAGAAGTATTTATAGACATAGGTATACACATGAGTTAGTATACACACTTGCATTTTTTACTTTGCCAATTGAGAAAGCATAGAAGCAGCAACAATCTAGTACTAATCAGCACACCTAGTACCCAGATCTTGGTTTCTAATACCATTCTCCAATAAAAGGAGCCAGAGATCCTTTGAAAAATGACTGATTATAGGACTGGGGCTAGAAATATCCAAAATGAGCTTGGTGCATCTTATAATGCCAGAAAATAAGAAAGCATGCCCCCTCATACAAAAAATAAAAGAACCAAAACATAATGGTGGGGTGTGTCAAAGGATACCAGGAGCTAACTGAAAGAGTTTCAATTGCCAATGCTGGAAAAAATTTGAGCAATAAAATAAATAAAATAGCATTAGATAATAGCTTAAAGTATAAAATAAATATTCATGAATCAAACTGACATAAATAAATGATCGAACAAGTACATAAATGCTGGAGAATAGGCAAATCTCACAATGCAGAAAAATCCCAAATAATTTGTGTAGATAATCTACCCTTAAGAATGTAGAGAACAACTCTCTACTTACTAAGTTTAGGTTGCATATCATGAATTTTTTCCAAAGAATATATTATGGAAAAGGAGGAAAAACATTAATCAATTTACATTAGAGAAACCTGACAAATACTACCTTAAGCCCGATGATCAAAGTAAAATTAACATCAACAATGATGTCAATTGATAATATGTTTCCTTGATATGATGATATGTGTATGCACTGTATGCACCTTCTGTGATCTTTCTCCCCAAAACATATTACCTCAAACTAATAATGAGAAAAACATCAGATAAATCCCAGTTAAGGGACATTCTATAAAATGTCTGATTAGTAATTCCTCAAATCTGTAAAGGTCATCAGAAATGAGGAATGCCAAAAACCTCAAAGCCAAGAAGAGCCTAAAGAGACATAACATCTATATGTAATATGGTGTCCTGCATGGGATCCTGGAATAGAAAAAGACATTGGGGAAAAACTGAGGAAATCTTAATAAAGTATGGACATTAGTTGATAATAATGTATCAATATTGGTTCATTATTATGACAAATGCACCATACTAATGTAAGATATTAATAACAGAGTGGGTGTCAGGTAAATAGGAATTTTCTGTACTATCTTCACAATAACTCTGTAATCTAAAATAGCTCTAACATAAAAAGTTTATTTTAAAAAACTTGAAAAGAAGAGGATTTTCCCACAATTTTTGACTTTTATGGGCCTCGCTTCCAGGTCCTCTGACTGTAAATAAGGAGTTTCTCCTGGAATTTTTGTGTTGAGTGCTCACTACACAGTTCTGCGTTTACACCTCCTCTCAGGTCAAATTCAGGATACAGAGGAGGGAAAAATCTGTGAACCTTACTAATATTTAAGTTGTGAATGTAGTTGGTGACTTTTCACAGCCCTCAGGTAGAGACTTCTGTATTTTATTCAAGGATTGTAGTTGTAATCAGTGGGAGAGATAAGGTGTAGTTTAATTATTCCATCTTGGCTAGGATTGGAAATCCAAACCCAGAATTTATTTGGTTGAAAGGGGAACTTGAATATCTTTGGATGATTTTTTTTTTCCTTTTCGAGAAATCCATATTGTTTTCGATTTTTCATTTTCTAGTTGCTCATGCCCCACTGAATGACTCCTATAGCTGCATTCAGAGTATTACCTTGCAACTCTATCATTTTATGTGCTAACCCATGGGTTTGTCTTTTATTGATTGGAGTTCTGCATTCAAACATACATTGGTAGATGGTATATATGTATATATAAATGCATATGTATATTTTCTTTTTCTTTCTTTCTTGCTTGCTTTTCTTTGCTTTCTTTTGTTTCTCTTCCTCCCTCCATCCCTCCTCCTTTCTCTCTCCCTCCCTCCTTCCTTCCCTCCCCTCCCCTCCCCTCCTCTCCCTCCCTCCCTCCCTCCCTCCCTCCCTTCCTTCCTTCCTTCCTTCCTTCCTTCCTTCCTTCCTTCCTTCCTTCCTTCCTTCCTTCCTTCCTTCCTTCCTTCCTTCTCCCCCTCCTCTGTCCTATATATATAGAGAGATAACCATGTCCTTACTAAAATACATACACAAACAGGATCATATCATGCTTTTTGGTAACTTGCTTTTTCAAGTAACAATATATATTGGGTATTTTCCCATGTCCATACAAGCAAATAAATCTTCTTTCAAAATGGTTGCATATATAAGGATGTTAGATTTAGCCCATGTCTTATGGGGAGTATTTAAACATAGTTACACTTGCAATTTTCTGTGGCTGCAGTATAGAAGGGAACAAGACTAGAGGCAAGGAAGCCAATAAAGACAGTAAAGCTGGGCTTCTCCAGGCAACCAAGATGAGGACCTGGAATAAAGCAGGTGGATGGGAAGTTGGGACACATTTGAGAAATGTTTGAGAAGTTAATAAAAAAGATAAAATGCTTGAATACTATTCAAGGTAGAGATTATTTTATGCTCTAGAAATGACTTGACTGAACTCCTTCAGCATTGGGCTATTTTTGATCCATCAGGCCATGGGTTCAATACAGAGTTTATTTCAGTGTTTCAAATGTTCATGACAGAGGTATATTTAGAAACCATTTCTCATATCTCTAGTTTCATTCTGTTGATCTAGGGCAAGCTTTATGAATATGGGGAATTGAAAACTGCTTAAGAAAATTGGACTAGAATTTATTACACAATCATACCATGTACTAGCCCTGTACTAAACACTTTGTTTCCTTGATGACAGTGTATTACTCGGCTCAGGCTCCCATAACAAAATATCACAGACTGGGTGGTTGAAACAGAAGAAATTTATTTTCTTAGAGTTCTGGAGACTAGAAATCCCAGATCAAGGCTTCTGGTGAGAGCTCTCTTCCTGGCTTATAGACAGCTGCCTTCTCACTATGTCCTCACATAGCCTTTCATCGGTGTGTACCCACCTACAGATATCTCTCTCTCTCCCCTTCTCTTCTTTTTTTTTTTTAAATCTTTATTGGAGTACAGTTGCTTCACAGTGGTGTGTTAGTTTCTGCTTTATAACAAAGTGAATCAGCTATACATATACATATATCCCCATATCTCTTCCCTCTTGCGTCTCCCTCCCTCCCACCCTCCCTATCCCACCCCTCTAGGTGGTCACAAAGCACCGAACTGATCACCCTGTCCTATACAGCTGCTTCCCACTAGCTATCGATTTTACGTTTGGTAGTGTATATATGTCCATACCACTCTCACTTTGTCCCAGCTTACCCTTCCCCCTCCCCGTGTCCTCAAGTCCATTCTCTAGTAGGTCTGTGTCTTTATTCCCTTCCTGGCCCTAGGTTCTTCATAACCATTTTTTTTTTTTTTAAGATTCCATGTATATGTGTTAGCATACGGTATTTGTTTTTCTCTTTCTGACTTACTTGACTCTGTATGACAGACTCTAGGTCCACCACCTCACTACAAGTAACTCGATTTCGTTTCTTTTTATGGCTGAGTAATATTCCATTGTATATATGTGCCACATCTTCTTTATCCATTCATCCGTCGATGGACACTTAGGTTGCATGCGTGTCCAGGCTATTGTAAATAGAGCTGCAATAAACATTGTGGTACATGACCCTTTTTTTTTCTTAACATCTTTATTGGAGTGTAATTGCTTTACAATGGTGTGTTAGTTTCTGCTTTATAACAAAGTGAGTCAGTTATACATATACATATGTTCCCATATCTCTTCCCTCTTGCATCTCCCTCCCTCCCACCCTCCCTATCCCATCCAACTAGGTGGTCACAAAACACCGAGCTGATCTCCCTGTGCTATGCGGCTGCTTCCCACTAGTTATCTATTTTACATTTGGTAGTGTATATATGTCCATGCCACTCTCTCACTTTGTCACATCTTACCCTTCCCCCTCCCCATATCCTCAAGTCCATTCTCTAGTAGGTCTGTGTCTTTATTCCCGTCTTGCCACTAGGTTCTTCATGACCTTTTTTTTTCCCTTAGATTCCATATATATGTGTTAGCATACTGTATTTGTTTTTCTCCTTCTGACTTACTTCACTCTGTATGACAGACTCTAACTCCATCCACCTCACTACAAATAACTAAATTTCGTTTCTTTTTATGGCTGAGTAATATTCCATTGTATATATGTGCCACATCTTCTTTATCCATTCATCCGATGATGGACACCTAGGTTGCTTCCATGTCCTGGCTATTGTAAATAGAGCTGCAATGAACATTTTGGTACATGACTCTTTTTGAATTATGGTTTTCTCAGGGTATATGCCCAGTAGTGGGATTGCTGGGTTGTATGGTAATTCTATTTTTAGTTTTTTAAGAAACCTCCATACTGTTCTCCATAGTGGCTGTATCAATTTACATTCCCACCAACAGTGCTAGAGGGTTCCCTTTTCTCCACACCCTGTCCAGCAATTATTGTTTGTAGATTTCTTTATGATGGCCATTCTGACTGGTGTGAGGTGATACCTCATTGAAGTTTTGATTTGCATTTCTCTAATGATTAATGATGTTGAACATCCTTTCATGTGTTTGTTGACAATCTGTGTATCTTCTTTGGAGAAGTGCCTATTTAAGTCTTCTGCCCATTTTTGGATTAGGTTGTTTGTTTTTTTTGATATTGAGCTGTATGAGCTGCTTGTAAATTTTGAAGATGAATGCTTTGTCAGTTACTTCATTTGCAAATATTTTCTCCCATTCTGAGGGTTGTCTTTTCGTCTTGTTTATGGTTTCCTTTGCTGTGCAAAAGCTTTTAAATTTCATTAGGTCCCATTTTTTTATTGTTGTTTTTATTTCCATTTCTCTAGGAGGTTGGTCAAAAAGGATCTTGCTGTGATTTATGTCATAGAGTGTTCTGCCTATGTTTTCCTCTAAGAGTTTTATAGTGTCTGGCCTTACATTAAGGTCTTTAATCCATTTTGAGTTTATTTTTGTGTATGGTGTTAGGGAGTGTTCTAATTTCATTCTCTTACATGTAGCTGTCCAGTTTTCCCTGCACCACTTATTGAAGACGCTGTCTTCTCTTCATTGTATGTTCTTGCCTACTTTATCAAAGATAAGGTGACCATATGTGTGTGGTTTTATCTCTGGGCTTTCTATCCTGTTGCATTGATCTATATTTCTATTTTTGTGCCAGTACCATACTCTCTTGATTACTGTAGCTTTATAGTATAGCCAGAAGTCTGGGAGCCTGATTCCTCCAGCTCGGTTTTTCTTTCTCAAAATTGCTTTGGCTATTCTGGGTCTTTTGTGTTTCCATACAAATTGTGAAATTTTTTGTTCTAGTTCTGTGAAAAATGCCAGTGGTAGTTTGATAGGGATTGCACTGAATCTGTAGATTGCTTTGGGTAGTAGAGTCATTTTCACAATGTTGATTCTTCCAATCCAAGAACATGGTATATCTCCCATCTGTTGGTATCATCTTTAATTTCTTTCATCAGTGTCTTATAGTTTTCTACATACAGGTCTTTTGTTTCCTTAGGTAGGTTTATTCCTATGTATTTTATTCTTTTTGTTGCAATGGTAAATGGGAGTGTTTCCTTAATTTCTCTTTCAGATTGTTCATCATTTGTGTATAGGAATGCCAGAGATTTCTGTGCATTAATTTTGTATCCTGCTACTTTACTAAATTCATTGATTAGTCCTAGTAGTTTTCTGGTAGTATCTTTAGGGTTCTCTATGTATAGTATCATGTCATCTGCAAACAGTGACACCTTTACTTCTTCTTTTCTGATTTGGATTCCTTTTATTTCTTTTTCTTCTCTGATTGCTGTGGCTAAAACTTCCAAAACTATGTTGAAAAATACTGGTGAGACTGGGCAACCTTGTCTTATTCCTGATCTTAGTAGAAATGCTTTCAGTTTTTCACCATTGAGAACGATGTTGGCTATGGGTTTGACATATATGGCCTCTTTTATGTTGAGGTAAGTTCCCTCTATGCCTACTTTCCGGAGGCTTTTTATCATAAATGGGTGTTGAATTTTGTCAAAAGCTTTTTATGCATCTACTGAGATGATCATATGGTTTTTATCCTTCAATTTGTTAATTATGGTGTATCACATTGAATGATTGCATATATTGAAGAATCCTTGCATTCCTGGGGTAAACCCCACTTGATCATGGTGTATGATCCTTTTATTGAGCTATTGGAGTCTGTTTGCTAGTATTTTGTTGAGGATTTTTGCATCTATGTTCATCAGTGATATTGGCCTGTAGTTTTCTTTCTTTGTGACATCTTTGTCTGGTTTTCGTTTCAGGGTGATGGTGGCCTCGTAGAATGAGTTTGAGAGTGTTCCTCCCTCTGCTATATTTTGGAAGAGTTTGAGAAGGGTAGGTGTTAGTTCTTCTCTATAAGTTTGATAGAATTTTTTGCCTGTGAAGCCATCTGGTCCTGGGCTTTTATTTGTTGGAAGATGTTTAATCAACAGTTTCAATTTCAGTGCTTGTGATTGGTCTGTTTATATTTTCTATTTTTTTCCTGGTTCAGTCTCGTAAGGTTGTGTTTTCTAGCTTTCTGCTTTGTAGAATTTGTCCATTTCTTCCAGGTTGTCCATTTTATTGGAATATAGTTTCTTGTATTAATCTCTCTGATCCTTTGTATTTACTTCTCCTTTTTCATTTCCAGTTCTATTGATTTGAGTCTTCTCCCTTTTTTTCTTGATGAGTCAGGCTAATGGTTTATTAATTTTATTTATCTTCTCAAAGAACTAGCTTTTAGTTTTATTGATCTTTGCTATGGTTTCCTTCATTTCTTTTTCATTTATTTCTGATGTGATCTTTATGATTTCTTTCCTTCTGCTAATTTTGGGGTTTTTTTGTTTTTCTTTCTCTAATTGCTTTAGGTGTAAGGTTAGGTTGTTTATTTGAGGTGCTTTTTGTTTCTTAAGGTAGGATTGTATTGCTATAAACTTCCCTCTTAGAACTGCTTTTGCTGCATCCCATAGGTTTTGGGTTATCATGTTTCCATTGTCATTTGATTCTAGGTAGTTTTTGATTTCCTCTTTGATTTCCTCAGTGATCTCTTGGCTATTTAGTAGTGTACTGTTTAACCTCCACGGATTTGTATTTTTTACCGATTTTTTCCTGTAATTTTTATCTAGTCTCATAGTGTTGTGGTCAGAAAAGTTGCTTGATACGATTTCAGTTTTCTTAAATTTACCAAGGCTTGATTTGTGACCCAAGATATGATCTATCCTGGAGAATGTTCCATGAGCACTTGAGAAGAAAGTGTATTCTGTTGGTTTTGGATGGAATGTCCTATAAATATCAATTAAGTCCATCTTCTTTAATGTATCATTTAAAGCTTGTGTTTCCTTATTTATTTATGCTTTGGATGATCTGTCCATTGATGAGAGTGAGGTTTTAAAGTCCCCTACTATGATTGTGTTACTGTCGATTTCCCTTTTTATGGCTGTTAGTATTTGCCTTATGTATTGAGGTGCTCCTATGTTGGGTGGATAAATATTTACAATTGTTATATCTTCTTCTTGGATTGATCCCTTGATCATTATGTAGTTTCCTTCTTTGTCTCCTGTAATAGTCTTTATTTTAAAGTCTGTTTTGTCTGATATGAGAATTGCTCCTCCAGCTTTCTTTTGATTTCCATTTGCATGGAATATCTTTTTCCATCCCCTCACTTTCAGTCTGTATGTGTCTCTAGATCTGAAGTGGGTCTCTTGTAGACAGCATATATATGTGTCTTGTTTTTGTATCCATTCAGCAAGCCTGTGTCTTTTGGTTGGAGCATTTAATCCATTCATATTTAAGGTAATTATCGATATGTGTGTTCCTATGACCATTTTCTTAATTGTTTTGGGTTTGTTTTTGTACGTCCTTTTCTTCTTTTGTGTTTCCTACTTAGAGAAGTTCCTTTAGCATTTGTTTTACAGCTGGTTTGGTGGTGCTGATTTCTCTTAGCTTTTGCTTGTCTGTAAAGCTTTTGATTTCTCCATCGAATCTGAATGAGATCCTTGCTGGGTAGAGTAATCTTGGTTGTAGGTTCTTCCCTTTCATCTCTTTAAGTATATCATGCCCCTCCATTCTGGCTTGTAGAGTTTCTGCTGAGAAATCAGCTGTTAACCTTATGGGAGTTCTTTTGTATGTTATTTGTCGTTTTTCCCTACCTGGTTTCAATAATTTTTGTTTGTCTTTAATTTTTGCCAATTTGATTACTATGTATCTCGGCATGTTGCTCCTTGGGTTTATCCTGTATGGGACTCGCTGTGCTTCCTGGACTTGGGTGGCTATTTCCTTTCCCATGTTAGGGAGGTTTTTGACTATAATCTCTTCAAATATTTTCTCCGATCCTTTCTCTCTCTCTTCTCCTTCTGGGACCCCTATAATGCGAATGTTGTTGCGTTTACTGTTGTCCCAGAGGTCTCTTAGGCTGTCTTCATTTCTTTTCATTCTTTTTCCTTTAGTCTGTTCCGCAGCAGTGAATTCCACCATGCTGTCTTCCAGGTCACTTATCCATTCTTCTGCCTCAGTTATTCTGCTATTGATTCCTTCTAGTGTAGTTTTCATTTCAGTTATTGTATTGGTCATCTCTGTTTGTTTGTTCTTTAATTCTTCTAGGTCTTTGTTAAACATTTCTTGCATCTTCTCGATCTTTGCCTCCATTGTTTTTCCGAGGTCCTGGATCATCTTCACTATCATTATTCTGAATTCTTTTTCTGGAAGGTTGCCTATCTCCACTTCATTTAGTTGTTTTTCTGGGGTTTTATCTTGTTCCTTCATCTGGTACATAGCCCTCTGCCTTTTCATCTTGTCTATCTTTCTGTGAATGTGGTTTTTGTTCCACAGGCTGCAGGATGGTGGTTCTTCTTGCTTCTGCTGTCTGCCCTCTGGTGGATGAGGCTATCTAAGAGGCTTGATGGGAGGGACTGGTGGTGGGTAGAGCCAACTGTTGCTCTGGTGGGCAGAGCTCAGTAACACTTTAATCCACTTGACTGTTGATGGGTGGGGCTGGGTTCCCTCCCTGTTGGTTGTTTGGCCTGAGGCTACCCAACACTGGCGCCCACCTGGGCTCTTTGGTGGGGCTAATGACAGACTCTGGGTGTGCTCACACCAAGGAGTACTTCCCAGAAGTTTTGCTGTCAGTGTCCTTGTCCCCACGGTGAGCCACAGCCCCCCCCCACCTCTGCAGGAGACCCTCCAACACTAGCAGGTAGGTCTGGTTCAGTCTCTCCTGGGGTCACTGCTCCTTCCCCTGGGTCCCGATGCACACACTACTTTGTGTGTGCCCTCCAAGAGTGGAGTCTCTGTTTCCCCCAGTGTTGTCAAAGTCCTGCAATCAATTCCCACTAGGCTTCAATGTCTGATTCTCTATGAATTCCTCCTCCGGTTGCTGGGCCCCCAGGTTGGGAAGCCTGACGTGGGGCTCAGTACCTTCACTCCAGTGGGTGGACTTCTGTGGTATAAGTGTTCTCCAGTCTGTGAGTCACCCACTCAGCAGTTATGGGATTTGATTTTACTGTGATTGCGCCCCTCCTACCGTCTCATTGTGGCTTCTCCTTTGTCTTTGGATGTGGGATATCTTTTTTGGTAAGTTCCAGTGTCTTCCTGTCAATGATTGTCCAGCAGCTAGTTGTGATTCTGGTGTTCTCGCAAGAGGAAGTGAAAGCACATCCTTCTACTCTGCCATCTTGGTTCCTCTCTGCCTCCCCTTCTCTTCTTAAAATGCCACTACTCCTATTGAATTAGGGCCCCACCTTTATCACCTCATTTAACCTTAATTACCTGCTGAATACTCTATCTCCAAATTTATTCACATCGCGAATTAGCGCTTGAACTTACCAATTTTCTATGGGACGCAGTTCAGTTCGTCGCAATCATAGTTAATGCGCATGACAGCTGTACCATATATTATATTCTCTATTTAAGAGATGATGAAATGAAATCTGAAAGGTGTTAAGTAAATAGCCTAGGGTTACTGGGCTAATAAGTGATATGACTATTATTTGGGCCCCCATCTCTCAGAATCATTTCATCAGACCAGGGGTTCCAAACTACAGTCCATAGGCCAAATCTGATCTATCATCTGTTTTGTTGAAACATAGCCATGCTCATTTTGTTATATATTGCCTAACTGCCTATGGCCGATTTCATGCTACAATGACAAGTTGAATAGTTGTAATAGAGATCATATGGCCCACAAAGCCTAGTATTTACTATCTGGCCCTTTGCAGAAAAAGTTTACTGGCCCCTGTACAGTATCACACTGCTATCATACACAGCATAATTTTTGAGAATTTACCCAAGTGTTTATCATGTTATCATTTTTATTTTTTAGTCTATCATTGTGTGCCACCATTCCTTTCTAACTCTCCTAATTTTTTTTTTTCAGAGATGATGTCTAGCTAAGGCTATGGCGTTCATGGAGATTAATTGTTTAATAGAAGATGCTAAACCTCTGCCTTTCACGCTCCGCTAGGAAACACAGATGAATGAACAAGAGAAATGACTCTTGGTGACAAAGATTCTTGTGCTGAGAAACTAGAGTATGGTAAAGGTAAGTTCTAGAGAATTGGATTAATTTCTTGATGGAAAAATGTATTTCACTAAAACAAGTACATAGTGTCTTTGGTGTCTGGCTGTCTTGGTAGAGAGATAACTTTCCTTGAAACCAAATGTTTGCTTTGGCAATTTTCACTTTAAAGTGGCAGAAATAAAATTGAAA
This sequence comes from Balaenoptera physalus, assembly GCF_965194825.1. Classification (NCBI taxonomy): domain Eukaryota; kingdom Metazoa; phylum Chordata; class Mammalia; order Artiodactyla; family Balaenopteridae; genus Balaenoptera; species Balaenoptera physalus. The sequence goes on from NC_138903.1 coordinate 106,720,008, forward strand.
GTTGAACACAGGCTCAGCAAATGTAACCCTTAGGGAGGAATGTCAGGACTAATTTTTATAAAGATGCTGACTTTTAAAAGATTTACTGTTCCAAAGTCAAGCTTAAGTCAAGGACAATAGAGCCTTAGGGTAACATTGCTTACTATTACATAGACCCAGATGTATTTTGGGTCAAATCATGTCACAGGAATCGTAACTACTCCATCCAATTTAGAAGACAGTTATAATATGTTTAGTGTAAATATTAGTCCTATTTTCTATATCATTTTTATAAAAGGTACTTATCAAACTGATTATTAGGATAGGTGACACTACACAGAAGAGAACTGCAACTGAGAATAAGTATGTCAGTGAAATAGTAAGTTACCTTAAAATAAATACATATATTTTATTTAAAATAAATTATATATATATATATATTAAAGATTAGATGACTTTGAACTGCAGTAAATTGTTATGTGACTTAAGTTTTTCAATAGAATGGAATACCATTTAATGTAGAATTATCAGATGTCAGGGCTGGAAGAGCCATTAGAGTTTATTTAGTCCAGTCTTCTCACTTAATAGATTCGGTAACTGAGGTCCAAAAAGAAAAAGGATGTAATCAAAGCCTCACAGTGAAGTTCATAGCAGAGCTTGGACAAGAAGTTCTTAGCCCATACAAAGCAGATGATTTGGGCTACATAAATTGTGTGAATGAACGTGAGAAACAGTGATAGAGGCAAAGAAATAACTTCCATTACCATTTGCCAAAGAAATCTATGCAACATAGTGGACCACATTTGAGGGAAGGAGGAAGAAAATATATATTTTTAACATCTTTGTTGGAGTATAATTGCTTTACGATGTTGTGTTAGTTTCTGCTGTATAACAGAGTGAATCAACTATATGTATACATATATCCCCATATCCCCTGGAAGAATATTTTTTTAGTATGTTACAGGCAGCAAAATCAGGCTTATCCTGGAGTTGATCTTATGTGGTGACCTTTGTTTCCACCACCTCTCTTTCTAGTAAGGTTCCTACTCAGCCCAAAAGAATCTTCACAATGTAAGAGGCTTCAGTAGACATGTACTGAACCCCTATCAGATAATGATATCCCCATGATTTGCCATATATGTAGTAAAAAGAGCACTTAGAGTCAAAAAACCTGGATTTAAGTATTGCCTGTGACACCATGGACAGGTCACTTCTTTTTTCTAGGTTAGTTTCTTTACATGTAAAACGAAAGTATTGGGCTAGAAGATCATCTCTAAGATTCTTTTTAACTCGCAAGACTCGGACTCTAACATTTTAAGTTGTTAATCTGTCTCCACTTGTTCACCTGTGGTGGTAAGGAACTCATTAGCTATGCAACTACCTGATTTCTATCATGAACATCTCTATTTGTTAGAAAATAGTATCCATATACAGGACCGGAATCTGCGTTCTCGTAACTGCATCCATCAATTATAAAGGAAAACTGGAACAACTGTAATTTCCTCTTCTATATAGCAGTCCAGCAGATATTTGAAGCCATTCATAATCCTTTTCTAGGCTCAATCTCCCCACTTCCTTCAACTGTTCTTCACATGATATGGTTTTTGCCCCCCTCACATCTTGCTCAGGCTCCTTTGGATATGTGATTTGCCACTGTGGAGTCCAGAAAGGACCTAACACAGATAGTTCAGTGGTTTGTCTGGCTATCCCAGAGTAGAGCAGGCCTATCATCTTCTTTGTTTTACTAATCATATTTATTGGATTTCATCCCAGGATCATATCTGTTTTTAAACAGCTGTATTGCACAACTGACTCAGTAACGGCTTTTTTTTTTTTTTTTGGGCTGCACCATGTGGCGTGCAGAACCGAACCCATGCCCCCTGCAATGGAAGCACGGAGGCTTAACTACTGGACCACCAGGGAAGTCCACAGCTGACTCATGGTAAATGTGTAGTCAGTCCACCCAAACCTTATTTTGTTGATATTTGAATCATCATTTCCCCAGTCTTTACTTGAATACTTTATTATTTAGACCCGAGGGCAAGATTCTGTGATAATCGTAGGAATAATTCATCTTGTTAGTATTTTTGGGTCTTATCTTTGTCATCCAACGTGTTCACTCTCATTTGAGTTCCCTATTGACAAAACTGATAAGCCAAACTTCAAAATTTTCTTCCAAATAATTAATAAAAATTTTGAATGAGAATGACCACAGAATGCCACTGAAGTTCTAAGCTGATACTGCTTCACTCAACTGAATTCTTATAAGATCTTTCAAATAAAAATAAATCTAACTCTACCAGCACCCAGTCATATTTTGCTATCTTTTTTACATTAAGGCTATTGAGACGGGCTTTTTCACATGCCCTGGTAAAGGCTAGATGCAGTATGCTAACAATATTTTCCCTGATTTACCAGCCACATAAACTCTACCAGAAAGGGAAATAAGATTATTTTGGTGTAACTTGTTCTTCATGCATCAATGTGGAATCCTAGAAATGTGTTTATAAAATCATCACTTAAATAATAAAGATGAACTTATGTCTCACCCATCTTATTCCTTTAAGAAAAATTGGGAAACATTGATATACCTCTATTCTTCCAATATCCTTCCCAGGATTCTTCAAATATCACCACTCTCATGTACAAATAGGACAGCCTGGTATACAGCAGAAAGAGAGTAACCATAGAATCAGATGTGTGTTCAACTTTTGACTCCACAATTTACTTGTATAGCAGATTACTTAAGATCTCAACCTCAATATTTCCCTTTGTAAAATGTAAATAATGCAATCTACTTGGCAAGAAGCATTGTGATGCTTAGAAATGCTACATGTAACATACCTGGTTCATAGTACATACTAAGAAATTCTGTTGTTGTTGTTATTAGCATTATTATTATTATTTCTCTGGAGTATAATTTATTTGGGTCTAGTAGTTTAACTTCATTTAAGATTATAAGTGTCCTCTTAAAGATCTTCCTCTCTTGCTTAGGATTCCAATTTCTTCTTCTTAATGACCATTCCAAATTTTCTAATCCAAAGACTATTCTCATACCCACTCTGGCTTTATGTTCTTACCCCACTGTTGCTTCACGTACAGTCTAAGTACTATCTGAGGTGCAGTCTCAGATCCTGAGGTTATGAATCAGAGCTTCTCCTTGATGTTATAGTGAGTGCTCAGAACACTATCTCTCCTCTCTCACTTATCTCTTCTGCCTTATTTTGATAGAAAAACATATATCAATACTTTCCCGAAGATTCCTCTTCCTTACTGTCTCAGATTCTCACTTATGGCTTTTTCTTCGGGCCTTTCCAGGTTTTCATACAATCCAAAATGAAGTCTTTGGTCCCTGCTTTCTCACTATCCCCTTGAACTCTATAGTTCTATAATAGAAACCCATAGAATGTTACAAAGGAAGATTTTTCTGATTTCTAAGTGACTGTATCTGAGTTCTGTTTTCCATGTCACCAAGTGACTAACACGTGTTGGGTATATATTCCTGATAGATTATATGTTCTTCATTAAAAATCTGCTCTAAATCTGCTCTGTCCGAATATATATTTTCAGTATACACAGGATGGCGCTGAAATGACTGTGTTCAGTGTAAGGAGTTGTGCTCAGTAGTAGCAATGTGGGGTAGGTTTATTGTCAGAGTTACCTCAAAGTTTCCATGACTTCTGTGTATCACAGAATTTGGTCTCTGTAAACCAGACTGTAGTTTCCTTGGGAAATCTCTAGAATCACAGTGAGGAATGGCTTCAGGAATAACCATGAAAGCCCTGGCTAGATTGTTGGATGTTGAGACCATATGGAGAAGAGCCTAGCTTAGCTGCCTTCAGGATGAAATTCAATCACTTTAGAATTATATATAAGACCCTACATGATCTGGCCTCAGCCATGATCTTGCTACAGCCATAGCAAGGTACACTTTTAGTGTGTCATATTTTCTTTATGTCTGTACTTTGCACATATTCTTTTGTCTGTAAATCTCTTCTGGAATTCAAGAATTAGTTCAATGATCACATCTCCTTTTGTAAGTCTTCACTGAACCCCTTCATTTCTAGTCTGAGTTAATATGACATCTTTGTGATCCCATAGCACCTACTTTTTCCTCTATCCTGGTACTTATTAAGCTGTATGGTCTATATATCTACCTAACTTCCCAATAGGCCATATTCTCCTTAAAGGCAGGGATTGTACCTTATTTATTTCTATATGCTCAGTATTTAAAGAGCAAAAGAGTAAGTGGTTGACAATTTGATTAGCAACATTTGTCTAACCGGTATGGTGACTGACAAGGGATGTCCAGAATTTCTAGGGCCTGAGACTGGAAATGAGTATATGCAAAAGACATTTATAAATCAATATACCTAAATGAATAATGCAGTATGGACTGGGGGAAAGATTTTTTTTTTGTCATCCATTAAATAGTGCCAGTGGTTGTGTATTTATAGTCCACATGTATCGTGATATGTCTGCTAACAGAACTATTTTTGGAAGAAGTAGTGGACCATGTTTCACTCTGTATTGTATCAGTTGGCCTTATACACAGGTACACACATACATGCACACAGACATACACATATGTGCTATTCCTGTCTAAGAGAGCTGTAGATCCCAGAAAATAAGGAGAAACTTATTTAATTTTGAATTATTGTTGAATTTTGACCCAATATGTTTAAATACCCTGTAAAAATAACATTGAGACTAGTCATTCCTTTCCTCTGGTTGGAATATTTATGCAGTATAGACGCATGATAGTCCTGAGAGAAGCAGTTTGGGAGAATGTCTGATTGACTGAGGGTCTGGATTCATTAAAAATGCTTATTTATAACAAACAGGTGCATGTTTGTATATAAGTGTGTGTGTATACACATATAAACATTTAAACATTTTCTGTTTATTTATATGCTTACATGATCTGTATATATAGACCTATATTTATCATGTACTCAAGCAATGAAAAAATGCTGTGTATTCACTTCATTTAAGAGACATCACCAGTACACAGTGCATGCTTGAAAGCTTTTAGGGGAATTATATGTATGACATAGTGCAACTGTAGAAATCTGCCATATTGTAAATGGTCACGAGTGTTCAAATTGAACCCTATCAAATCAGAGGGTGGAATTACAAGGAAATTTCAATTTCTATTCATTTGTGTTTTTGTTGTTTGAATAATTCACTAAGTGCTTATTTTACTTTTGTGATCAGAAAAAAGAAAAAAGCAATTTTAAAAAGACAGTTGTCAGGTTACTCTGTCCTGAGGAAAAATAATAAAGCAGTGAACCCATTAGTATACTATCATGTAAATTATGACAGCCTTGCTGAGATTTCTTTGAGAGGTAATGAAGTTAGTTTCCATTCGACTCTGTATTTTATAGTAAATGAATGCCATGCACACATATTCAGATTTATGAAAATGGAGTTTATAAAGGCTACAGTTTCAGAATTAAATCTGTGAATACTCTGAATAAGAGTTGAGTCCCTGATGGTTACACACATACAAATTTCCTTTGAAATCTATTGAGGCAGCTATGTATAATAAGAGAAAACTGGAAAATTGCAACCATAGCCATCTATCTTAACTCTGTGAAGCCTTGATCTTCACAGTATTTTGGCCATTTTTTCATAGTTGTCATCTTACTTGCTTTCCTTTTACTGGTATACTCATGGCCACTTTAACACTTTACTTGCCAAAAAAAAAAAAAAAAAGTCAGCCTTCTATTGCCTTTCCCAAAGGGCAGCACTCTCTTTACCTTTCAAGAGGAAAAACATACTAATTTGGTATAGTGATCTGTGTCGTCCGTTTAAACAGTGGCCTTTGGAATATAAGTAAGAGCCATTGTGGTCTAACTCATGAAGCAATCTATTGACTGATGATAAGAATACCTGGCTCAGTAGGAAAAGTGAGCAGTGTTGAGTGAGACTGGATGCTGGTAGGTATGGAATAGATGTGTGTCAGCAGAGTTGTAGCACACTCCTCAAATCACACTCTTTGAAATTACCTATATCACTTAAACCTGAGAAGATCTCTCAATAATATCATCTATGACTTGTTTATTCATGAAAAATGGTATTTACTGTTTATACAAGGGGGGAAATGCTAATTTGGCTCATCAGAGTATTCCAACGACTCTTTGTGTATAAAGTGTCACAAGAGGAAGAAGTACATTTTGATGAGTCAGTGTAAATGAATCAGAAACATACGGGCATGAACTTCCTTTCATTTTGAGACACAGGAAGGATTCTAAACATTCCAAATAGAACACTGTAAGGTTAATGATGGCATATCAAGCTTAATCCATGGCATTTGGTCTGAAGTTCAAAAAGTTTGAACTGAAAACAAGGTCAGCCCTCTGTAGTCCGGGATGTATTTGTTACATTAGTTGGTGAACAGATGAAGTCCATTACATTCTGATTTTCCAGGGTTTTTATTTTCTCCCATCATTAATTGAGTACTGTTTTCTGCCTCGTAGTTTGTTCAGTTCACCTTCTCAGTGGCCATTTGGTAAGGGAAACAAAAGCTTACATAGTGATAAATAAACATCTGAGTGGTTATTTTATGTTAACCTAGTATTTACCCCTAGCTTGGCAGAGTTGAAATAACGAAGATATTTATTAGATTATCTGTAGTTCTTTTTATTTTTTTTCTGCACCACTGCTTCCCATCATTAGTGCAAATAATCAATAGCTTGAATGTTCTGCAATTCTATTCTTCCTCTTCCATCACTTTGTTATTATTTTGAGTCATAACAGCTTTGGAAGTGGATGTGGTCATTCCTAGAAGTTAAATAAATTCTTTGTTCTCTGTACATCTGTAGCAAATGTGGTTCTAGGATTTGAGAATATGCTTCTCTGGGAAAAAAAAAAAGTTTTATTTTTCTTTTGCTCAGTAAGAAACGTTAGTATCTGCCAGCCAAACGTTTCTCCTTGCTGTGTGCTGAATCCTCAGGTTCATTAAACAATTTGTAACCTCAGCCCACAATCCAGGCTGAAGAAATGTTGGTCATTTTATGTGATGGAACCCACTGATAGGGCCTCTCTTAATGAGAATTTAGCTGGAGGGGAGTTGGCAAGAACTGCAGAGATTTTGAGTAGTGTTTCTCTGTCTTTTCTCAACAACTGAGGTCTGAGTACAAAGCTCAGAGGAAAGAAAATAAAGCCTATCTGTTGGGACAGGAGTTACATAAGAATGGTCTTAGGCAAGATTCCTAGAGAGATAATCTTGTTTATGCTGAGGTCATGGGTGATGTACTTTAGGACAATATCAAGACACTAGGAAAGTGTCAGCAAAGAGCAAATCTTGTTGTGCAACTCTTTCTTACTCTAATAGGCTTATTGCATTTCCTTTTCAAAAACAATAGCTTTAAAGAAGAAAAGTTTTCTTACTTTGATTCCCAAAGAGCAACAAGCACGCCTAAATGGGGGTGTAATTCATGATTTCAGATTAGACGCTCCTTGATAGCAGTTTTGGTCCTATGCAATCATAGTAAAATTACTAAATAGCAGTGGTGCAGCTGTGAAAAAAATCAAACTTTTTTTTAGGGAGGTATGCTTAACATATAACATTATATTAATTTCAGGTGTGCAGCATAATGATTCAATTTTTTTATGTTGTGAAATGATTCACCACGATAAGTCTAGTTAACATCCATCATGTTACATAGTCACCAGATTTTTTTCTTGTGATGAGAACTTTTAAGAACTACTCTCTCAGCACCTGTCACATATGCAATATAGTATTATTAACTATAGTCACCATGCTGTTCATTACATCCCCATGACTTATTTCTTTTATAACTGGAAGTTTGTACCTTTTGACCTCCTTCATCCATTTTGCCCACCTCTCACCCCCTGCCTTCGGCAACCACCAATCTGTTCTCTGTATCTATGAGCTCAGAAAAAAAATAAACATTTGTTGGTGAAGATTGAAGTCACCACTATCAGAGAGCAAGGAGCAAATAGTGTGTGTGTGTATGTGTGTGTATGTCTCTGTGTGTTATTTATTTAAGAGTACACTCTCCAACACTTTTTTCTGCTTCTAGGTTGAAGCCTAAAGAAATAGCAGAGTTAGATGAGTGAAAAGGGGCTGGGAAGATGGGAAATAGTTCAGGGCAGATGCAACAGTATATGCAAAGTCCCAGAGATGAAAAAGAAGATGACACTTTTAAGGAACTGAAAGGAGTTCAATACAACAGGAATTCAATACAATATGCATAATGCACTGGCATGAATAGGAGATGTGAACCTCCAGAGAGAAGCAGAGACCAGATCATGAAGGATCTTGTAAGCTAATCTGTGAGTTTGAGCCTTATTCTTAGAGTAATGGGAAACCATTGAAAATTTAGGAAAGGGACATGATCAGGTTCATGTTTTGTAAAGCTCATCTGATTGTACAGTAGAGAATGAATTTGAAGGCTCAAAAATGGAGGTGGGGAAAATATTTTGGAGGCTATTGGAATAATTAAGGTAAGAGAGTAATAATGAGTAACTAAAAGAAAAAAAATCCAGTAGTAAATTAAGTTATTCAGTGGCTATGGGGGAGTGAGAAATGAGTCAGGGGCCAAGGAAATTGAAATGTTTTTAATAATAGTGAAAATGAGATGGCAATGATGATTATTATATAATACGTGCAGTGCTGTACAGTTTACAGATAACTTTCAAAACTGTTATCTAATGTAAACCTTATTAATAACTTCATACGTTAGATGCATGTATTATGATTATCATTTATCTTATGCAAATAAAGGAATAGAGGTTTGTAGAAGTTCTATGAATGTTCAATGTCATAATTGCCAAGATCTGTGCAAGGTCTGAGGTTTCACCCTATTTGCAAGCTAACAAATTAGTCTACCAGTTTCATGGAGGCTGAAAGAAAATGTGAAATTCCTGGGTCAGGGACAAAGGACTTTATTATTCATGGCAGCATGATCGTATTTATATCTGTTCCTATTGCCCTTCAGTCACCATAGGAGTAATGTGAAATGGCTCAAGGGGATGCTGCACATGTAGTGGGTATGATTCACAGCTGAGAAGACCCAAGCTTAGGAAACCCCAATATTTTAAACTCCCCACCATTTGCACTGGAAGAAGATATTATCTTTACTATCCTGAACAGCAAACAACTCTGTCCTTTGCCTTGAAGGAAGACACTTTCTCCATCTTCCAAAGTTGTTTGCTATACAAACATCTTTGAGAAGAGAGTCTGGAACAAAAACTCCCAATATTGTGATTAGAAGATATGCAGACATGTAAGAAACCCATGGATAATTGTCTCCCAACAATAATCCCTGCCCTTGGATGTCAAAACCCATGCATGTCTTATATTCCTGTACTTGCATAGGAATTGTAATTTTGTGGGCCCATTCACAACATTGAATTGTCAAAGTCTTTATATAGAGACCAGTTTGCTGTGAGGTCTAGAGATTTTTGCTCGTGACTATACAATTGTAGAATTGAGTACATTGCCACAGAAATATTCTCATATTTTTCCTTGCTCTAGCATTTAGGAGATTTCAATTATTGCTACTGTCTGGATTTAGAGGGATGAAAACTAAAGGAGCATGGCTGATTGGTTGTTTATTTATTAGACTTTCTAAGTTGCTCCTTCATGGTGATTGGAACTGCAGGAGAACATCAATCCTACCAGAACCATTCAATGTGAAAGGAAATGACAGGAGCTATAAGGAGCAAGAGAAATGCCTAACTAGTGGAATCTCAACAAATAATAAAACTACATTGGATGTATACTTCAATGTGTTAGGAATCAGTATCAAATGTAGCCAGTGTGTTAGTTACATACAGTGAGAAAACACCATTTATATTGTCTAGAGGAAAGCAAAAGACTTATGCTACTTTGTAAAGTGCTTGGAAAAGTCCAAATCTAAATAAAGTTTAAAAAGCAGGAGGGGAAGGAACCATGAGTTTCTGATCACTTTCCATATGCCCTATGCTTATATTTAATTCTCACAGCAACTCTATGAAATCATTATTATTCTCATTTTAAAGATGAGGAATATGGATTTTGGGAAGACTAAGTAATTTGCTCAAAATGTTACAGTTGTTAAGTGGCCAATCTAGATTTGAGTTTAGGTATAACTCTCAATGCACCACCACACTACCTATGTATAAATCCTCATAATTTCATAGGACAGTTAGAATTACTATTTCCCAGCAGTACTTGGACATTCTTAATGAAATATGTTGATGTGCCCAAGTCAATATATTATTCTTTGGGGGGAAACTTAAAACAGTAAACAAAAATAAGAAGCTAGGTCAGATAGAAAAGCAGTGACTGTGATAGGTTGGGATGAGACAGAGCAAAATCAGCAATGACTACTTCTTGAAGAGTGGAAAGCCTTCTAGACACAACCAATGTGTATGTGTATTATCTAGTTGGATACAAAAAGATATATAAATCCTATCTACCCAATTCTGCCTAAAAGAATGTGTTCACAATGGATATTGTTGGATTGTCTGGACTACTCAATCAGATCAACTATCTGGAGATTACTTCATTACTCAGAAACAATTCATTACAGTAGTTGAAAAAAATCTTGCGGTCTTACTGCCTGTATTTTCTGTAAAAAAATGGTCAATTCAATTGTAGAGTTCAGTGAAACTGATTATTTGAGTCCTGTGGACAAATTAATAAATCAAAGTAGTGATTTAACAGGATTTGCACCCTTTTCAGTCACTTGGGGTTGGCTTTCGATAGATATCGCTTTATTCTTAAGAGCCTGAAGTAGCAAATATTGCTTTTTTCATTCTTCCCTCAGGTCTTTAGTAGAGGCTCTGTAGAATTTTGAGATAATATAGTAAGGAGCAGCAATATATATTTTTTGTGATGTTAATTGGGGAGCTATGCTGACACTTACAGTATTGCCTTGCCTGCCTGGAGTTACTCAGGTTTATAATTCAGCTTGGACTCTGAAAAGTAATCTCAACATGTACCCAAGGAAATGGAAACCTGTGGAATGAAATACATTACTGAGAATGGAGTCCAAGGTCACAAATAATCTGGATTAAATATCTGAAGAAAGGCAGTATAGAATCAATTATAATGAAAAAGCTTAGCAATAAACACTGGAAAATGATTTGAGAGAAGAGTGGAAAATTGATTACTAGTTTATGAATTGGGATAAACATGTTTTCCACTTAGTGCCTTTAATGAGAATCCTTGTAATGGAATTAATGGTGTTAAATTTTAAAAATAGGTTGAAGAGAATATTTTAAACAACATAAAATTACCCTGTGAGACTCATGAACACATTTTATATAAGGCAAACAAAAATTTTTAAAAAAATCTGAAAAGTGCAATAAGTTGATTAGGGTAAAATTGGAGTTGTGCTTTAAAAAAAAAAACCTCCTGTAAGTAACATATGATATCTGAGGAATTAGTGATGTTCCCTATGCCTCCATGCAGTATGGGATTAACTGTACTGCTAGTAGTAAGCTCTTGACTTTCTTCCAAGAAAATCACAACTTTTAATTGATATTGAGGATTCTAAAATACACTATTTTGGCACACTTGGGAAATGCCAGGCTGATGGCAGAACTTATTTTGTGATCAGGAATTAGGGGTTGTAGAGATAAGAATTTGGGTGTGCAGAGCTCTTACTTATTATTTCAATAAGAAGAGTTTAGAAACAAAGTTTTTATTTTTTATTTTTGGCTGTGCCACGCAGCTTGTGGGATCTTAGTTCCTTGATCAGGGATTGAACCCGGGCCCTTGGCAGTGAGAGTGCAGAGTCCTAACTGCTGGACTGCCAGGGATTTCCCAAAAACAAACTTTTTACTTCAAGCAAATTCCAGATTGTCTTCTGAACTAATTGAACCCAATGAACAGTCAACAAGAGAGTAACTCTTCAGGACTGACTCTTCAGACTTTTCCTTCCTTTCCCCCTCCTCTTCTCCCCCCTTTACTTTCACCAGAAAATTTTAATTAATTTATTTATTTGAATTGAACAATTCTTTATTAATTATTATCACTTATGAAGCCCATTTTATCATCCCCATTATACATGCACATCATCAAAAACATAGAAAATAAAGAAGTATCATTACTCAGGAGTATCCACTATGCACATTTTATGTTTTTGTGTTCAAACTTTTTCCACACATATACTTGTTATAGAAATTGTTTTATCTATATATATAAATTTTTTTATGACTTAACATAATTATTTTCCCATTTTGTTAAGTATTCATATATATATTATCATAATTTTCTTTTTTTTTTTTTTAAAACAGACTTTTTTTTTTAATTAATTAATTTATTTATGGCTGTGTTGGGTCTTCGTTTCTGTGCAAGGGGCTTCTCTAGTTGCGGCGAGCGGGGGCCACTCTTCATCGCGGTGCGCGGGCCTCTCACTGTCGCGGCCTCTCTTGTTGCAGAGCACAGGCTCCAGACGCGCAGGCTCAGTAGTTGTGGCTCATGGGCCCAGTTGCTTGGCGGCATGTGGGATCTTCCCAGACCAGGGCTCGAACCTGTGTCGCCTGCATTGGCAGGCAGATTCTCAACCGCTGCACCACCAGGGAAGCCCTATCATAATTTTCTTAACCATTTTCCAATAGATTGATGATCTAAGTTGTTTCTAATCTTTAATGATTTAAATAGTGCCTGGCCAAAAGTACTTTTTTTTTGGAATTTTAATTTATTTTATTTTTTAATGAATTTTTTTCTGCCCTCAGCTATTTTTTTTAAATTTTATTTATTTAGTTATTTATTTATTTATTTATTTATTTATTTATTTATTTATTTATTTATGGCTGTGTTGGGTCTTCGTTTCTGTGCGAGGGCTTTCTCTAGTTGCGGCAAGTGGGGGCCACTCTTCATTGTGGTGCACGGGCCTCTCACTATCGCGGCCTCTCTTGTTGCGGAGCACAGGCTCCAGACGCGCAGGCTCAGTAATTGTGGCTCACGGGCCTAGTTGCTCCATGGCATGTGGGACCTTCCCAGACCAGGGCTCGAACCCGTGTCCCCTGCATTGGCAGGCAGATTCTCAACCACTGCGCCACCAGGGAAGCCCTATTTTATTTTTTTATACAGCAGGTTCTTATTAGTGTATATATGTCAATCCCAATCTCCCAATTCATCCCACCACCACCACCCCCCCCCCACTTTCCCCCCTTGGTGTCCATACGTTTGTTCTCTACATCTGTGTCTCTATTTCTGCCTTGCAAACTGGTTCATCTGGTTCCACATATATGCGTTAATATGCAATATTTGTTTTTCTCTTTCTGACTTCACTCTGTATGACAGTGTCTAGGTCCATCCACGTCTCTACAAATGACCCAATTTCGTTCCTCTTTATGGCTGAGTAATACTCCATTGTATATATGTACCACATCTTCTTTATCCATTCGTCTGTCAACGGGCACTTAGGTTGCTTCCATGACCTGGCTATTGGAAATAGAGCTGCAATGAACATTGGGGTGCATGTGTCTTTTTGAATTATGGTTTTCTCTGGGTATATGCCCAGTAGTGGGATTGCTGGGTTGTATGGTAGTTCTATTTTTAGTTTTTTAAGGAACCTCCATACTGTTCTCCATAGTGGCTGTATCAATTTACATTCCCACCAACAGTGCAAGAGGATTCCCTTTTCTCCACACCCTCTCCAACATTTATTGTTTGTAGATTTTCTGATGATACCCATTCTAACTGGTGTGAGGTGATACCTTATTGTAGTTTTGATTTGCATTTCTCTAATAATTAGTGATGTTGAGCAGCTTTTCATGTGCTTCTTGGCCATCTGTATGTCTTCTTTGGAGAGATGTCTATTTAGGTGTTTTGCCCATTTTTGGATTGGGTTGTTTATTTTTTCTGATATTGAGCTGCATGAGCTGCTTGTAAATTTTGGAGATTAATCCTTTGTCCGTTGATTCGTTTGCAAATATTTTCTCCCATTCTGAGAGTTGTCTTTTCCTCTTGTTTATGGTTTCCTTTGCTGTGCAGAAGCTTTTGTTTCATTAGGTCCCATGTGTTTATTTTTGTTTTTATTTCCATTTCTCTAGGAGGTGGGTCAAAAAAGATCTTGCTGTGATTTATGTCAAAGAGTGTTCTTCCTATGTTTTCCTCGAAGAGTTTTATAGTGTCTGGTCTTACATTTAGGTCTTTAATCCACTTTGAGTTTATTTTTATGTATGTTGTTAGGGAGTGTTCTAATTTCATTCTTTTACATGTAGCTGTCCAGTTTTCCCAGCACCACTTATTGAAGAGACTGTCTTTTCTCCATTGTATATCCTTGCCTCCTTTATCATAGATTAGTTGACCATAGGTGCGTGGGTTTATCTCTGGGCTTTCTATCCAGTTCCGTTGATCTATATTTCTGTTTTTGTGCCAGTACCATATTGTCTTGATTGCTGTAGCTTTGTAGCATAGTCTGAAGTCAGGGAGTCTGATTCCTGCAGCTCCGTTTTTTTTCCCTCAAGACCACTTTGGCTCTTCGGGGTCTTTTGTGTCACCATACACATTTTAAGATTTTTTTGTTCTAGTTCTGTAAAAAAATGCCGTTGGTAATTTGACAGGGACTGCATTGAATCTGTAGATTGCTTTAGGTAGTATAGTCATTTTCACAATATTGATTCTTCCAATCCAAGAACATGGTATATCTCTCCATCTGTTTGTGTCATCTTTGATTTCTTTCATCAGTGTCTTACAGTTTTATGAGTACAGTTCTTTTACCTCCTTAGGTAGGCTTATGCCTAGGTATTTTATTCTTTTTGTTGCAATGGTGAACTGGATTATTTCCTTAATTTCTCTCTCTGATCTTTCGTTTTTAGTGTATAGGAATGCAAGAGATTTCTGTGCATTAATTTTGTATCCTGCATCTTTACCAAATTCATTGATTAGCTCTAGTAGTTTTCTAATGTCATCTTTAGGATTCTCTATGTATAATATCATGTCATCTGCAAACAGTGGCAGTTTTACTTCTTCTTTTCCAATTTTATTCCTTTTATTTCTTTTTCTTCTCTGATTGCCATGGCTAGGACTTCCAAAACTATGTTGAATAATAGTGGTGAGAGTGGACATTCTTGTCTTGTTCCTGATCTTAGAGGAAATGCTTTCAGTTTTTCACCATTGAGAATAATGTTGGCTGTGGGTTTGTCATATATGGCCTTTATGATGTTGAAGTAGGTTCCCTCTGTGCCCACTTGCTGGAGAGTTTTTATCATAAATCGGTGTTGAATTTTGTCAAAAGCTTTTTCTGCATCTGTTGAGATGATCATATGGTTTTTATTCTTCAATTTGTTAATATGGTATATCATTGATTGATTTGCGTATATTGAAGAGTCCTTACATCCCTGGGATAAATCCCACTTGATCATGGTGTATGATCGTTTTAAAGTGTTGTTGGATTCTGTTTGCTAGTATTTTGTTGAGGATTTTTGCATCTACATTCATCAGTGGTAGTGGTCTGTAATTTTCTTTTTTTGTAGTATTATTGTCTGGTTTTGGTATCAGGGTGTAGGTGGCCTCGTAGAATGAGTTTGGCCTTGTAGAATGAGTGTTCCTTCCTTGGCAGTTTTTTGGAAGAGTTTGAGAAGGATGGGTGTTAGCTCTTCTCTAAATGTTTGATAGAATTCACGTGTGAAGCCATCTGCACCTGGACTTTTGTTTGTTGGAAGATTTTTAATCACAGTTTCAATTTCATTACTTGTGATTGGTCTGTTCATATTTTCTGTTTCTTCCTGGTTCAGTCTTGGAAGGTTATACCTTTCTACGAATCTGTCCATTTCTTCTTGGTTGTCCATTTTATTGGCATACAGTTGCTTGTAGTAGTCTCTAAGGATGCTTTGTATTTCTGCAGTGTCCATTCTAACTTCTCAATTTCCATCTCTAATTTTATTGATTTGAGTCCTTTCCCTCTTTTTCTTGATGAGTCTGGCTAAGGGTTTATCAATTTTGTTTATCTTCTCAAAGAACCAGCTTTTAGTTTTATTGATCTTTGCTGTTTTTTTCTTTGCTTCTATTTCATTTATTTCTGCTCTGCTCTTTATGATTTCATTCCTTCTACTATCCTTGGGTTTTGTTTGTTCTTCTTTCTCTAGTTCCTTTAGGTGTATGGTTAGATTGTTTATTTGAGATTTTTCTTGTTTCTTGAGGTAGCATTGTATAGCTATAAACTTCCCTCTTAGAACTGCTTTTGCTGCATCCCGTAGGTTTTGTATTGTTGTGTTTTCATTGTCAATTGTTTCCAGGTATTTTTTGATTTCCTCTTTGATTTCTTCAGTGATCTCTTGGTTATTTAGTAACGTATTGTTTAGCCTCCATGTGTTTGTGTTTTTTACGTTTTTTTCCCCTCTAATTGATTTCTAATCTCTTAGTGTTGTGGTCAGAAAAGATGCTTGATATGATTTCAGTTTTCTTAAATTTACCGAGGCTTGATTTGTGACCCAAGATGTGATCTATCCTGGAGAATGTTCCATGTGCACTTGAGAAGAAATTGTAACCTGCTGTTTTTGGATCAAATGTCCTGTAAATATCAGTTAAATCTATCTGTCCTATTGTGTCACTTAAAGCTTGTGTTTCCTTATTAATTTTCTGTCTGGGTGATCTGTCCATTGGTGTAAGTGAGGTGTTAAAGTCCCCCACTATTATTGTTTTACTGTCAGTTTCCTCTTTTATAACTGTTAGCCTTTGCCTTATGTATTGAGGTGCTGCTGTGTTTCACCAGAAAATTTTTATTAAGCTTCTACTATGTGTCAGATATTTTTGCCAAGCTCTGGTGGTTTGATGGTAAACAAGGGCATGATTCATGCCATCTTGGAGCTTATAGTGTATAGTAGAATATAGACAGGTAAATAAATTCAAGTATGTTGTGATCAATACTAAGATAGAAGTTCAGCGTAGTATGTAAACAGAGAGGAAAAACATCTCAGCCTGTATCTCAGGGAAGGCTTAACATATAGATGAGACATGAAGGATAAGTACTAGTTAGTCAAGAGAAGAAAGGAAGAATGAATGTGATTGTGTAGAAGAAACAGTAAGTGGAAAGGTTTAGAGGTGAGAGCAAGCACATGATCTTTAGCAACTGAAAATTCACTCTTGGAGCAGAGAGCTTGAAGGTAGGAGTAGTAATAGTAGGTAAAACTTAGGAGAGAAGCCGGAGCTAAACAGTAAGGACCGTAAAGCCATGTATTAGACTCAGTACTGTTTGCAGTGAGAAACTGTTGAATGGTTTTAAGTTAGGGAAATGGCACAACCAGGTATATGTTTTCAAAGTTCACTCTTACAGCTCTGTGCAACTAGCAGGGCAGAGTGGAGTGGAAGGACAAGAGGAGAGGTGCACTATCATTTAGGGAGGTGTTACAACAATCAGTATGAAAGAAAATGGAAACATGGACTAGTGTTATGGCAGTGAATATAGATTCAGGAGATTTTGGTGTTACAGTTCACAAGACTTGGTGATACATCAGCCAAGGCAGGGGGATAGAGATCAGGCAGTGACTCAGTAATGACTCCTGGTTTCTGGATTACACAACCATTTTCTAAGCAAGGTAAAACTGTAGGAAAATAATTATGGAATTGGAGTGATGATAATTTAGTTTTTCCAGTGAGAAGTCACTTCGGAATTATTTACGAAGTTGTTGAATATATGTGAGTGGAATGTAGAGAATTTGTGATGAATATATTAAGTTTACAGTCATCAACGTATGGGTTGTGATTGAAACCGTTTGAGTTGAGAACACCCAGGGAGAGTATATAGAGCAGTAAGAAAAGAACTTAGAACAGAACCCTGAGGAGTGAGCACTCATATTTAAGGAATGGCCATAGTAAAAGTAGCCATCAAAAGAGACTGAAAAGGAGAAAAATCTGGAGAATGTGGTTTTATGTAAAGCAAGGGAGAAGAATACCTTGAAAAGGAGGTGATTGCCAACAATATCAAAAGGTTCTAGGATGAGAATTACAAAAGGAGTCATTAGATTCAACAACAGGGATGTCTGTGATCTTAGCAAGAGTGGTTTCAGTAGAGTGATGAGTAAGTATAGAAACAACACTGGAATAGATTAGAAAGTAAATGGGATTTGAAGAAGAGTTTGATTGAATAACTGGGGGAAGGTATGTGTGTAACAGGGGCCACAAATCTTAGTGGTAGTGGTGCTGGGCATGCATCCTAGAATTCTGTATACCACAGTGTTGTATCTAAGAAATATTTCCCTAAATCAAAGTCACAAAATTTTTCTCCTGTGTTTTCCTCTAGAAGATTCATAGATTTAGGTTTATGTTCAGATCTATGATTCATTTTAAGACACTTTTTATAAATGGTGTGAGGTTTTTCTTGTTTATTATTTTTGCATATAAGTATCCAGTTATTCCAGGACTGTTTGTTGAAAAGGCTCTTCTTTCTCCACTGAACTGCCTTTGTTGAAAATCAGTTGCCCATTTATGTGTGGATCTATTTCTGTACTTTACATTACATTCTTTTAATCTGTCTCATCTTTATGCCAGTACCACACTGTCTTGTTTATTATAGCTTCATAATACTGATGTTTTGACTATTCTAGGTCCTTTGCATTTACATTTTCATATGAATTTTAGATCCAACTTGTCAATTTCTACATAAAAACCTAGAGAGATTTTGATTGGGAATACTTTAAATGTATAGATGAATTTGGGGAGAGTTGACATCTTAATACTGAATTTAACCCATGAACCAAGGTCTCTCTTCATTTAATGAATTTTTCTTTAATTCATTCCCAGCAATGTTTTGTTGTATTCAGTGTATAGGTCTTGCACATCATATTTATCCCAAAATACTTCATATTTTATGCTCTTTATGAGTATTTTTTAAATTAATTAATTTATTTATTTTGGGCTGTGCTGGGTCTTCGTTGTTCGGTATCGGCTTTCTCTAGTTGCGGTGAGCGGGGGCTACTCTTCGTTGTGGTACACGGGCTTCTCATTGTGGTGGCTTCTTTTGTTGCAGAGCATGGGCTCTAGGTGCACGGGCTTCAGTATTTGTGGCACTCAGGCTCAGTAGTTGTGGCTCACGGGCTCTAGAGCGCAGGCTCAGTAGTTGTGGCGCATGGGCTTAGTTGCTCTACAGCATGTGGGATCTTCCCAGACCAGGGATCGGACCCGTGTCCCCTGCATTGGAAGGAAGATTCTCAACCACTGCATCACCAGGGAAGTCCCTGAGTATTGTTTTTAAATTGAATTTTGTATTGTTCATTGATAGGATAATTGCAATTGATTTTTTGTTAAACTTTTTATTTTGAGATAATTGTATATTCACATGCAATTGTAAGAAATAGTACAGAAAAATTCCATGTGTGCTTAACCCAATTTGTCTCAGTGGAAACATGTTGCAAAATTGTAATACAACATCACAACTGGGATATTGATATTGATACAGTCTAGATACAGAACATTTCCATCACTACAAGGATCCCTCACGTTACCCTTTTATATAGCCCCATTAACTCCCATCATTCCTTCCCACCTCCACCTCTTTTCATTCCCTGACAACCATTAATCTGTTACTCTTTGTATAATATTGTTATTTAAAGAATGTTATATATAAATTAAATCATACAGTATATAACCTTTTGGGAATTGGCTTTTTCATTCATCATAATTCTCTTCAAATTCATCCAGGAAGGATAGAAATGTATCATTAAAGATGTGTATGTCAGATGTGTATTATTATCATAACTTCCCTTTTCTTCTCTTTCCTACTTTTTTGAAAATATAATATTAACGAGGTTGGACAAACTAAAACAGTAGCCATATGATCAGTGGAAGATGGTGGCGTAAGAACTAGAGAAAGTATCTCTAAACCTCAAGTTGTAGCCATTACAGTTCCTATTTTCCACTGAAGACCACTAGAAGGAATGAGGATTGTAGGCTCCTGAGTTTTTCACCTTCAATTAAGCAAGACCTTTTCTCTCCCAGAAAACCATACATATATGTTTACATATATATGTTTTACATATATATATATGATTAATTGTTGTTGGAAGTTTATACTTTCATTTATCTAAATTATAGTGGGGAGTTCTTTGGGCATTTGTCAGATTTTTCAGGAATTGGAAATATGTGAAAGCAGCAGGCATTTCTTCAATTGGATAACTGTAATTTCACACTTAACCAAATCTTCTCTCTTCATTAAGTGTAGTACCAAGATAAGTGAAATAAAAATGCAGTGCCAAATAGCAAGCCCTGCCCTATATTTTCACAAAAGAGACAATTTAGAATAGGTATTCTTCTGTGGGCTAATAGAATAATTGCATGCTTAGGGTGTTCATATTCAGGATTGATATCATCTCCCTATTGCTATTTTTCTGAGGAACCTGTCACCTTGGTATCTAAGCATTAAAACACTTTTTAGAGAAGGAAATTCTTCTTTAAGCCTACTCTCTCCCTGTAATTTGTAGAGAGAGGCACTATGTAGCTTGGCTCATGTCCAGTAGTTGGCATATAGCTTGCAGTTCTGCAGATTTCAGTTAGCTCTTACTGTAGAGCACATCTCAGAGCTGAAACTATTCTAGTCTACTTTCATTCACAGTACCAGATGCTTTTGAAAGGAATAGGTAGCTAGAAGAGTGTGGAGCGGGGACTGTGTAGATACATATACAAATGAAAACATGCATACATACTTATACATTCTGGCTAGTACCAGATTTAATGGTTCTCAGTTAGGCTCACTGGATCTAAGGTGTTAGCATCCTTTTCAGAGTGGAGAGGGGTTCAGATTTAGGGGACTGGGTCCAACATAATTTTTAATATCAGTAATATTATATTGCAATTAAGGGCTTCATATTGCTTCTGAGCAATTCTTATTACAACTACTGGGAGACTTTTACAGAGAAGGTGGGTATAACAAGGCAATATCTGTAAAACTGACAATCAAAATTATTATTATATAAAGTATTTATAATAAATTATAAAGTTAATTTCTTTATATGAATTCTTAAATTCTTTATATAGATCGATAAATTATTTACATGGACCAATGTGAAAATGGGCACGTGAGTGGTGCAGTATGTTTACCACTCCAGCTTAATGATAACACTGGGGTTTACATTGCTTTAAAAACTGAAAATATACAGTTGCTTAGAGGATATTTTTGGGATCAGTTTATATTGACTATGAGAAGCTGATGACCTTGTCTATTTCCTAGAAGCTCTGGGAGTTTCTATTTGTCCTGATTTTGCTTTGAATATTAAAATGAGAGGGAGAGAGAGAGGACCCAAGGAAAGAAGGAAAGGTGAATTTATAAAAGGAAAAATACCTGGATGTAAAAAGAAAAAGTCAACCATCCAGGTGTTTTAGATTAACTTAGATGGTACAAGAAAGAGAATGACTATTTGCAATTTTGCACACCCTTCATCCATGAATCCATTCCCTTTTGGATGAAATTTTCACACAAGCAGTTTTAGAATTTATTCTAAGATACCAATTTTTCAAACAGTTGGTATCTAGCCTGTCTTAGGGTATGTGAGGCTAAGGATTCATGTGTCTGAAGATAATTTTCAAAGAAGATGTGTTTGAAGATAATCTTTTAGGCAAAATAATCCTTTCAGACACTAATTTCCCACTGTTCTTTTTTTTCCCCCATTGAGGTGAAATTTACCTATGCTAGATATTTCATATAAATAGAATTAAATAATGTGTTACATTTTGTGTCTAGCTTCTTTTACTTAGCAAAATTTTTTCAAGACCCATTCACATTGTAGCATGTATCAGTACTTTATTCCATTTTATGGATGAATAATATTCCATGGTTTATGCGTGTGTGTGTGTTTGTATACACACACATATCTCACAATTTGTTTACCCATTCATCTATTGACAGATATTCATGTTGTTTACACATTTTGGCTATTATGAATAAGCTGTTATAAACTTTCTTACACGTTTGTTTGGGTACCTGTTTTCAATAACTAGGAGTGGAATTGTTGGATTATGTGATAATTCTATGTTTAACTTTTTGAGGAACTGCCAAACTGTTTTCCACAGTGGCTGTTGCATTCCCACCAGCAATATACAAGGGTTCCAGTTTCTCTGATGGATGTTGGAATGAGAGAGGCTTATTACTTATATATACTTACAAAGTAACAGAAGTAGAACTATTATCCTGGTCTTTTTGGTAGAAGCCCATTATTTATTATATCATTCGGCCGCTCAGATGATACTATTTTGGAAACAGAGCAATAAGTAGTTGTGATTTCTGTTTATGGAGAAAAGGTTTGTGTGCACATGAATAAAGAAACAATAAGAGGGATTTGTTAAGAATTCTGTCAGTTGTTAGGCTCTCTTAAGCTGCATTTTATTGTTTGGTTAAATGTTATAATGACTGACTTTGCTAATACTAATCACAAAGTGTCCTATAAGATAATTCACATACCATAAAATTCACCCCTTTAAATAGTAAGTTCAGTGTTTTTTTTGTACATTTGTACATTATGCAACCATCACCACATCTCAGTTTAGAACATTTTCATCACTCCAAAAAGAAACTTTGTATTCATTAACAGTCACTCCTCATTTCCCCTTTCCATCCAACCCCTGGCAATGACTAATCTACTTTCTATCTCTAGATTTGCCTATTCTGGCCATTTCATATAAAGAGACTCTTGTACAACATGTGGTCTTTTATGATTTTTTTCACTTAGCCTAATGTTTTCAAGGCTTATCCATGTTGTAGAATATACTTTACCCCCTTTTAAAGCTGAATAATATTCCGTTGTATGGATATACCACATTTTGTTTATTCATTAATCAGTTGATGGACGTTAAGATTGTTTCCACATTTTGGCTATTATCAATAGTGCTGACATGAGCATCCATGAACAATTTTTGTGCAGAAATATATTTGCATTTCTCTTAGTTATATACCCAGAAATTGAATCACTGTATCATATCATAGCTCTATGTTTAACTTTTTGGAGAACTGCCAAACTGTTTCCCACAGTAATAGAACCATTTTACAATACCACAGGCAGTGCATGAGGGTTTCAATTTCTCCACATCCTCACCAACATTTGTTATTGTCTTTTTAATTTTTAATTTTTAGTCAATCTAGTGGATGTGAAGCAGTATTTCATTGTGGTTTTAATTTGCGTTTTACCTGATGGCTAATGATGTTGAGCATCTCTTCATGTATGTATTGGCCATTTGTATATCTTCCTTGGAGAAACATCTTTTCAGATCCTTTACACATTTTTTAATTGGGTTATTTATCTTTTTATTGTTCAGTTATAAGTATTTTTTATGTATTCTGGATGCAAATCCCTTATAAGATATATGATTGGAAAGTATAGTCTCTCATTCTGGGGGTTGTCTTTTCACTTTTCTTCATGGTTACCTCTGAAACACAAAAGTTTTTAATTTTGCCACAGTCAAATTTATCTGTTTTTTTCTTTTGTTGCTTTTGCTTTTGGTGTCCTAAGAAGGCTTTGTCTAACCTAAAGTCTGGTGATTTACACCTATTTTTTATTCTAAGAATTTTGTATCTTTAGCTCTTATATTTAGGTCTGTGATCCATTTTGAGTTAATGGTTGTAAATGGTGTGAACTAGGGGTTCAACTTCGTTCTTTTACGTGTATCGGGAATTGCCAGATGTCAAGGTGGTCAATTATGATAACAAGCCAAACTGAGATTAACCATCAAAGCCTTTACTCGCTTACTGTGATAGTATAAGCAAGAGGTCAAACAAAAGGTTCCTGCTGTTTCATGGACCCACGGGCTGAGGAGAGGGAGAAGAGGAAGGGCTTGGAGTTGAAAAGTACTAAATGATGGAGATAAGACCCTTGATAAGGAGGTCCCATTGAGGCACATGGGCTAGGAATACAGATGTGCATAGGAGCATGGCCAGTGTTGGGGGCCAAGTGGACGAGTCTTTGACTACAATTCCCTTCAGAGGTTGTAAGACACTGGCTGTGTAACACATGTAGTGTGGGGAAGGCAGTTTTCCCCCATAAGGCCTGCCAGATAAAACCTTTATAACTGCTTATGGTCTGCCCTGAAAGATAACGGATAGGATTTTGGCCTGGAGCCAGACTCCTCAGCATGTGGATAGCCATTTGTCCCAGAAGGATTTGTTGAAGGGACTATTCCTACCCCATTGAATCATCTTGGCACCCTTTTTGAAAATCAACAAGGATTAATCATGGACTCTAAATTCTATTCCATTGGTCTATATGTCTCTCCTTATGCAAGTACTACACTGTCTTGATTGCTGCAGCTGTATAATATGTTTTGAAATCAGGAAGTGTAAGTCTTCCAACTTTGTTCTTATCAAGATTGTTTTGATTATTTTGGATCCTTTGCATTTCCATATAAATTTAAGGATAACTTTGTCAATTCTTGATGGCCTTCTTAGTCATAAAAACTTAAATTATTATCAGGGTAATTTATTACATTATATATTTTTGAAAATTATTATTTAGATGTGTCACATATGGTAGCTTTATTAACAGAACATAGAATTACCTGAAATATCTTGCTTGCTTTTGCTTGTTAAAGAGAGGAATTTTTTTTAAAAGATAATGGAAAAGAAATCTGTGATCCTGGATTAATTACAAAAACATGTATAGGCATATCATCACCTTATTTATTTGGAATTTTTTGGAACGTGGTGTAATATAATAAAATAAGAAATATTTAAAGAATAGAATTTACTTAATAGAAGAGAATCCATGAAGAAATGTTGTTAGTGAAATGTAATAATTTTTTATTAAAAGCCAGTAACAATATTTAATGAAAAATAACTGAACATTTATATATACTTCAGGATTGCTCATTTTAGTCTCACGATTCCAAATAATAGGAGGATAAGGCCAATATTTTTATCCAATTTTAGGGAGATGGGAATTGTAGCTTAGAGATGTGAAATGATTTGCCCCAAGTCATACAGTAAACCAGAGACAACCCTTGAACATATTTTCACTCATCATATGTAATACTTTTACTCTAAACCAGCTGTCTTCTTGTGGATTTAATTATTATTTTGCTCAATATGAAAATTTGCACTTGAGTTTAGAACCAAAATTACATGAGATTTATTAATTCTGTAGCAGTTGTGGAGTTAACCACTTGATGCTGTTCACCCAGTCCTTTATATATATATATATATATATATATGTATAATCAGTATTTTGACTAGTCAATCACTTTGAAGAGCTTAGCATCCAGCTGCATAGATCCACATGAATATTTGAGGCAATATGAGGGCAAAGTGACAAGTAAACAAAAGAAATTAAATGACATTCATAATGTGTAACTGTGAAAATGATATTGGAGGTGGTGGCAGAAAGCTTTTAATTGGGAGACAGGAGTCTAAAGCCATGTCTTAAGTACATTGACAGATGTAGTTTAGACATACACTAGGCAATGTGAATTTGGAGTCTCCATTAGGAAAGGACCATACCCTATTTATTCCAGAATTCTCAGGGACTAGCATATTACTATGTACAGAGTAGGTGCTCAGTGATGTAATTTAACTTAATTGAGGGAATAAAGCATCCCCACAGGGAGAACAACGTGTATAAAAGTGTTACAACATGTATGAAAATGTTGGCCTGGAGAAGAGGGTTGCAAAGGGGCTAATTAGGCAGAGAGTAGTAGGTCAATACCCAAATCAAAGATAATGCTGAATTCAGAAGTTCAGGAGAGCCCAGAGTTCCTGAGGGTATCCAGTGAGTATATACATTATTTCCTGTTTGTAGTTTGTCACTTCGAGCTCAGAAGTTCTGTTCTTTGCTACCCTGAAACTATTGGACTACTGTTCATTCTTCACTGAAGGTTAGGGGAATTATAGTCAAACATGGGAAAATACATGCTTCTCTTTTTGTATTTTGCTTGTGTTGTTATATGAAAAGGGTAGATGCCCTGGCATTGCTTGGGGACCAGTAGATACCATTTATGGAGATAAAGTTAGAGAATCATTTTTTTTCTGCTCCTCTTAACCCCTCAAAATAACAAAATTTTGTTTGGAGGCCTGAAATTTTAACAATTCACTGATCATTAATATTTTGTCACAGCCATATTTTTTTCATGAGAAATGAGAAACTTAATTCTCTGGATGGTGTATTTTAGTATTAACTAAAAGCTTCAATGGCATATCAGCTAATTAGTATCTGAATCAAGTTTGGGAGGGAAACTTCAGAAGATGATGAATATTTTCTTTGCCAGGCTTTTGATGTTCAATTTTCTTTGGAACTGTCAACTATCCAATTTTGATAGTGACAGCTCATTTCAAATGTAAAATCATAAATACACATAAAGGATCTAAGACCTCCAGTATCCAACAGTTTTGAGTCCATCATGAGAAAATTAAGGCTGCCCTATCATTCTGTCTTGTGATGACTCTGACAGATGTTGGCCATGCTTATTATAAAATGACCTGTTTCACTTCATACTTCTTTATCATAGAAATCAGCCTTCTCCTGGTAATTTAAAATCTATCTTAAAATTTCATAGACAGATCCTCTTGTTTCCTAGTGAAGTAGTTTATTAGGATCAGTGTCGTTATTTATGAGTTTATTGAAAACTGAAGATGTGCCCATTTAGGCCATCTATTAAAACAGTGTTAGAGATGTAAAATGATTGATAGGGAACTTACACATTGAGGCTTAACTATTCTGGGCACATGTATGGCTAATGAGGCGGGAGCCTCTGAGACCTCTCGGCTACCTTTGTTAGCCCTCAAACCTAGAAGCTCAAGAAGTCAGAACATGTAGAGTTACGTGAGTAACAAGACTTATATATAAAATAAATGGCTTATATGGTAGACTCTGGGACAGAGGGGCAGCAATAATTAGCTTGACTGGAGCCTATTACCTTCTGCCCTCCTTTCCTTCCATCCACAAGCATTTATCCATTATTTACCATATTCCAGGCTCTATCACATACTATAGTCTAAGCAGTTTCCTAGATACTTGAGCTATGGAGACAGGCCCTTAGGGAGACACGGTTGAGTCAGGAAGATAAAAATTCACTGTGACTTAAACCATTCTGTTATTGGCACAGCATATGTAAAGTGTTTGAGAGTGATTTGGGTTACTTGGATATAATCATGGTGGAGGTCTTTGTGTATAACATAGTACACAGTAGTAATAGCTAAAATATAGTGAGCACTTACTAGGTGCCAGGCACTGAACTAAGCTCATTACATGTATAAACTTCCTTAATTCTCAACAACAATCCAGTGAACTAAGTACTGTTATCATCCCTATTTTATAGACATTGAGGCACAGAGAGACTAAGTAACTTGCCCAAGGTCACGCAGCCGGTAAGCAGTGTAGTAATATTGGAGCCCAGGCAGTGTGGCTCCAGAGACTGTGCTCCTAATTACCATACTATACTGCCTCTCATTAAATGTTAGTTGGTATAATTATTGTTATTATTATTCATATTCTTTACTTGAAATCCCTGATACTTGTGAGAAAACTAGGGTAAAGAAACTAACTTACTCAAGGTCATACAGCTAAAAAGCAGCAGAGTATGGCAAATCCAGGCCTTTTGTCTCCACAGTCCACATGTTTAACTTCCATATTATACAGTTCATGTAATGTTGACAGTTCTCTCACACTGGTTTCTTTAGGAAGTTGGGGGATACATGCCCTCCTCTCATCTGCCCCTGTGTTGTTACTCCTAGGTCCTCTATTTTACTTAGAAGAGAGTATGGTGTGGTGTCTAGAAAATAGAGTATCTGGAGGATGTCCACACACACTTTCCAATTCCTTTGGTATGGAAAGTAGATGGATGAGACCTTACCAGGATTGGCTTTTCAAGCATGTATATCGAAGGGGCAGTGAGGACACTAATTGCCCTGAACAAAGGGAACAGAAAGTGTCAAAAATGAATATTGTATATCTACTCTGCTTAAAACCCTTTTCTAGTACCAAGGTTACAGCATTAAACAAAAGAAACAAGATTCTCTGTCTTCATGTAGTTTGCATTCTAGTGGAGAAAGATGAACAATAGCAAACTGTCACAAGTGTCTTAGAGAAATGTAGCCCAGAGAGTAGGAATAGAGAATGTCATGAAGAGGGAGGGGATGGTATTTTTAAATAGGATGGTTAGGGCAGGCTTTGTTGAGAAGGGGATATTTGATTTAACAAAAAAAATGAAGAATATGTCCACACAAAAACTTGTACATCAGTGTTCATAGCAGTGTTATTCATGATATTCAAAAAGTTGAAACAAATCAAATGCTCATCAATCGATACGTAGGTAAACAAAATGTTGTATATCTATTATGATGGGCTATTATTGAGCCATGAAAAGGAATGAATTCTGATACATGTTACAACATGAGTGAACTTCAGACATCACAAAAGGGTACAGATTGTAAGTTCCATTTATAGGAAATGTACAAAATAGGAAAATCCTTAGAGATAGAAAGCAGATTAGTGGTTGTTAGGGTCTGGGGAAGAGGAGTGAAGAATGACTATTACTGTGTAGGGGGTTTATTTTGGGGGTGATGAAAATATTCTGAAGGTAGATTGTGGTGATAGTTGCGCAACCTTGTAAATATACTAAAAATGGCTAAACTGTACACTTTAAAACAGTGAACTTTATGATATGTAAATAATATTAATTTAAAAAGCTTCAAGACAAAGTTATATTTGGCCGGAGTCTAAGCACATTTGGCTGAGTGAAGTTGTTTCAACTCTAAAGGCAACCAGACTGCCTCTGGAAGTGGAAGGAGGCAGGCAGCCCAGGGTGTTTCCCAAGCTGTCATCTGACAGTAAAGGCCACATACCCTGAGTACTGTGCTGGTCAGTCCCAGGTAGGTGGATCCCTGAGAGTCATGATGTCACAAAGACCTCTCAGAACGTTCCAGCCATCCTTGTGCACAGCACACAAGTCTGTCACAGGGTTGAACACCTCACTGAATAGGGCCTTGAACAGTAAAAAAAAAAAAAAAATACTGTGGCAAAGCTGTTTCTCTGATAGTGGAATTCCTGAGGGTGATGCCTTGGTGTTCTCTTATTCCAGATCAGATTCAGGGTTACAGCTACCGTGGGCCACTCTAACAGGAATGGACCGAAAACTCAATTGCTATCCTAGCGATCTGGCTGAACCCATCCCAAACACAAGTTCTCAGAGGTAAGAGATTAATGAAAATACTGTATTCACATATTTAATAAAACAAGAGCTAGAAGGGACTTTATAAAAAGCAGTTGCTGGCAAATAATTTAAATATCATTTTTCCACAGCATTCTGTTTATACCACATATAATCTTGACATTACCAGTTACAATTGTGGATACACTAATGTTGAACTTATAGTTTTAGTACTTAAAAGTTAATGTTTCTGTCCATCAACAGATGAATAGACAGTCAAATTGTATATCCAATTGTATATCCAAGATACAATGGAATATCTTTACCCATAAAAAGGAATGAAGTAGTGAATGATGCATACGAGAACTTGGATGAACCTCAAAAACATGACGCTAAGTGAAAGAAGCTGACACAAAGGCCACATGTTATATGATTCCATCTGTACAAAATGACAGGAATAGCCAAGTCCACAGAGACACAAAGTAAATTAATGGTTGTCTGGGGGCTGAAGAGACGGGAGGAACAGGGAAGTGACTGTTTAAAGAGTGTGGAGTATCCTTTTGAGGTGATGAAAAATTTCTCAAATTATAAAATGGTGATGATTGTACAGCCCTGTGAGTATACTAAAAGCCACTGAATTTTGCACTTTAACATAGTAAATATTATGATATGTAAATTATGTCTCAATAAAAATATATTTTAAAAATACTTTCAAAAATTGGTGGTTAGTAAAGGAGAAAGCCATGCTAATAGATGGGGAAAGAGTTCAAGACCGAAGAAATAGCCAGTTCAAAGCCCTCAAAACCAGTTTTAGGAACAGCAAGTGGCCGGTGTGGTTATAGTGGAGGAAGCAACAAGGACAGTAATAGCAGACGAGATGACAGAAATAACAGGAGGCCTTGTGGGAGCTTGTAAGCCATTGTATAGACTTTGACTTATACTCTGGTGAAATGGGAAGTCATTGGAGGTTTGAGCTGAAGAGAAGCATGATCTGACTTGGGTTTTTAAAAAATTGTTCTGCCTTTTGTATGGAGAAGAGAATGTAGGAGCACAAGATGTGAAGCAGGGAGACTGGTTCGTGGGCTTATACAGTAATCCAGGCCAAAAAATGATGGTAGTTTTGACTAGAGTCTTAACAGTGGGGACATAAGAAGCGTTTAGATTTGGTGACACATTTTTAAGTTTGAGAAAACAGGATTCCTGATAAGCTGGATATGCTACTTTTTTGGCCCAAGCAATAGAGTTGTATTTTATTTGTACAGGGAAGACTATGCTACTAGCAGTTTACGGACAAAAGTTTGACACATTATACTTAAGCTACTAATGAGTTATTAAGTGGTAAAATTAAGTTATTAATTTTGATTAGGCAGTTGCATATATACAGCACACCTGCATAGAACATGGGCTGGTGTCTTTTCTGATTTGTCAATACCCAGGTAATACCAATCTTTAAATATTTTAATATCTCCTCTGTATGAGTCTTGAGTTCAAGGGAAAGGCCCGGACTAGTAATATAATCTGGACATCTCATTAACATGTATATGTTTTTTAACGCCATGGGTGTGGCTTTCTCAATTCATTTTTTCTGTAATGTGAGATACATAGATTGTGAGAGAGAAAATATACTCTCTGAGGGAGGCTTGCTTATTAAGGAGGGACAAAGCCCTACCTAACTATTTGAGCTGACTTGTATAATGGTAGATTTTTTTTTTTTAAATGGTTTTTCCCATTGCCAAGAGCAAAATTCCCTCTCCCTTTCTCAGTATATTTCTGTGAGAAACCTATTATTTGTGAATCCTTCTCTCCCTTTGATATCTCTGTAGATCTTTTCAAAGAATAGGTAAGCCTCTTGCCAGCTTTACAACCCAGGAGTGTTTTACTTAAGCATCTGGGAAACATCTCTTTGAAATGTAAACATCAAGGAATATAGTGTCTCTATCTCCCTGTCACTGTAGGAATGCCTTTCCCTGAGCTGTAACCAAATGCTCCTCCTAGTGGTAGCAGTTTTATTTTTCCTTCAGACAAAGGCAATTAGCTAACACAAATGGCTACCTCAATGCCAGATGAATTTGGGATGAACTATGAAAGAATGCATGTGAAATGGTGTTGTAATGTTCTCTTATGGGAAGACAAGTTATGGTTAATCTTGAGAACATGTATGGAATGCATTGTAACTGCTTGGTGATACATAGGGTGGAATCTCTTTCTGTCTTTGTAATCTCTTAGCAGGTTGCCTGTGACATGCATTTTAATTTGGTTTAGTGCTTGTTCAGTACTAAAATGGTTTTCTTTCTTTTCTGTATCTTGTGGAGAGGATTCTATGCCTTGACAGGATGTTTTTAATTTGCACAACACTGGTAATAAAAGGGGCAAATCCCTGTAATTTTAAAGCTCCTGTGGGTGCCTTGTACTGCTAAAGTGGAAAAAAAATCCTAGAAATAGGTCTTTATATAGCATATCATTTTATTGATTGAGTTTCTGGATATGACAGATAACCCAAGTGGCAGTCCACCTCCTCCTAACTTTAATGTGCCCCCGTATTCAGACTGTCTGCTTGGCCACTGATTCTTTGAAGTAAAAAATATGTGGATATAAGATAGGAGGTCTATTAGCAACAAAAAATTATTTGGAACCATTATACTAGGAGTTCAGGATGTAATGATTAGCGAGATAAAATTGTTCTCATGGAGTTTACAGTCTAGTGAAAAAGCTAGACAAATAGGCAATTAAAATACAGTGGGATTGGGGCTTCCCTGGTGGCGCAGTGGTTGAGAGTCCGCCTGCCAATGCAGGGGACACGGGTTCGAGCCCTGGTTTGGGAAGATCCCACATGCCGCGGAGCAGCTGGGCCCGTGAGCCATAATTACTGAGCCTGCGCGTCTGGAGCCTGTGCTCCGCAACAGGAGAGGCCGCGATAGTGAGAGGCCCGCGCACCGCGATGAAGAGTGGCCCCCGCTTGCCGCAACTGGAGAAAGCCCTCACACAGAAACGAAGACCCAACACAGCCAAAAATAAATAAATAAAAGTTAAAAAAAAATACAGTGGGATTAAGTGGTAATAAGGAATTACAAAGTATTCTGGTAAAACTAGCAGCCATACTTAGCACAGTCTTTGAGAGTCAGAGGAGGTTGCCTGGAGGAAGGCTGTCTTAGCTGAGACCTGAAGAATGAGTAAGAGTGAGCATTAGAAAAAGCGAAGGTGAAGCTGTAAATGGTGTACCGGGCAAAGTGGCTAGCATGTGCTAAATTCTGGATAGATGAGAGGAAATAAATATGTATGGAGCTGTAAGCAGTTTAGTATAATTAGAGCATGAAGTATAACTACAGAGGCATGGGGATGGTTAGTGACAAGGGATAAGACTTGTACTCACATGCCTTGCTACAGCATTTGAATTTCACTTAGCAGGCAAAGGGAAACCTGAAGGCAAGGTGGCAGGTGGATGATCAGATTTGTGCTTTATTTAGAAAGATTAATGATACTGCGATTTGAAAAGTAGTTTGGAATGGGGACAGATTGAGTGTAGGGGGACTTGTTAGGAGAAGGTCCAGGTAAGAGGTGAGGGTGGCTTCCCGTTAGGGAAGTGACATATGAATGGAGAGTAATGGTGTGTTCCAGTGATGTTTAGGAGTTACAATTCATAAAACACTGGTGTTGATTAGATGTAGAGGATGAGGCAGAAAGAGAGGTATACTGTCCCACTGGCACATTCTTCCCCAAATCCCATGATTGAAAATCCCTCTTTAAAAAATTTGAATTCATTTTGGCATGTCCCTTGAGTTACGCATGTGTATGTGAAGCAAAAATGACACCTGGAAATGGAATGGGTTCCTCATTTTTCAGACTAACATGAGGTGAGGTCTTATGTTCAAATTCTCTTTCCCCTGAGAGACCAAAAGTAAATGCATCCTACTTGGTATTACCTTTTGGAGCAGTTTATCCTTTATCAACTCAAACCCAAACTGATTTAATTGTATCATGTTTGAGAGAGATGAATTTCCTGTCACCATCACAGATGCCTAAAGACAGCCTAAAGCAGAATACATTATCAAGTAAACAATAAGAAATACAAATATTTATGCAAAGTAGCCATAGCTAACATTCTGCTGATTGTTACAAATGTAGCCACTGAGGTGAGAGATTAGAAGTTGGTAAGAATGTTAATAAAATTGTAATATAAAGGAAATCCTGGTAATTTTACATTTTTATTTAACATATTTGGCCATGTAGAGAAAATTTCATTGTATCCAGTACGGTAGGGAGATGGAGTAAAATGTGTTATGACCCTCAAAATTATTCTCAATTAACTAGAA
Source organism: Balaenoptera physalus (assembly GCF_965194825.1). NCBI lineage: Eukaryota > Metazoa > Chordata > Mammalia > Artiodactyla > Balaenopteridae > Balaenoptera > Balaenoptera physalus. The sequence goes on from NC_138903.1 coordinate 106,753,326, forward strand.
TATTCAAACACCATTATTGATCACTGTCACTTCATCCGCAGTTCTGAGCACATCTTGCATAAAGAAGGCATTCAACAGTATTTCTTAAACATATATGTGCATTAGCGATTATCAAAAAATGATATAAAAATAATGCAATTAAGAGTATATAAAACCAAAACTAAAAAAAGCATATCTTGATTCCTTTAATAATTCAATAGGCACTTTGGAATATTTTAGGAGTTTAGGGTCATCATAGTTATCATGGATAATTATTGACCAGTAATTTGGTTAGAAATGAAAATATATTAAATAATTCTATCCTTGGCACAGGACAGATCCTGGAGGATTACTTTTTTAGTAAACACCTTCATCACCTTGCTTAGTTGTTGTTTGTGTTTCATAGTTGTCAAGGTGCTAAAATTACATTTATTTGATTATCCTAATGGTTTGGTTTCAATAAAAGTGAACATTTCTTCATCTTTTCAGTTTCAAGGTATACTCAATCCCAGGGCTAAAAAGTGTTTTATTAAATAATAAGTATTTCCAACCCATGGACTACTGTAATGCTTTTTTACAGTATTGTAATTCAACTAATTCTAAAGTTTTATTTGAAAAATGACACTATCAGATGGAATAATAATTAGTATTATTATTAGGATTAGTTTTTTCATTGAAGTGTAGTTGATTTACAATATTATATTAGCTTCAGGTGTATAATGGTGATTCAAAATTTTATAGCTTGTAATCCATTTAAAGTTGTTATAAAATATTGGCTATATTCCCTGTGCTATATATAAAACATATCCTTGTAGCTTATTTATTTTATACATAGTAGTTTGTACTTCTTAATCCCCTTACCCCGGTCTTGCCACTGTCCCCTTTCCTCTCCCCACTGGTAACCACTAGTTTGTTCTCTATATCTGTGAGTTTGTTTTTGTTTTGTTGTATTCATTTATTTGTTTTATTTTTTAGATTCCACATTTAAGTGATAACATTGAGTATTTTTCTTTCTCTATCTGACTTATTTTACTAAGCATAATACCCTCTAGGTCCATCCATGTTGTTGCAAATGGCAAAATTTCATTCTTTTTTATATCTGAGTAGTATTCCATTTTGTGTGTGTGTGTGTGTGTGTGTGTGTGTGTGTGTGTGTGTATACACATACATACATACATATACACATCTTCTTTATCCATTCATCTGTTAATGGACCCTTAGGTTGCTTCCATATCTTGGCTATTGTAAATAATGCTGCAAGGAGCATTGGGGTGCATGTATCTTTGCAAATTAGTATTTTCATTTTCTTCCAATATATACCCAGGAGTGGAATTGCTGGATCATATGGTAGTTCTATTTTTAGTTTTTTGAGGAAACCGCATACTGTTTTCCATAGTGGCTGCACCAATTTACAATCTGACCAACAGTGTACTAGGGTTCCCTTTTCTCCACATCCTCACCAACATTTGTTGTTTGTAGACTTTTTGATGATAGCCATTTTGAAAGGTGTGAGGTGATATCTCTTTGTGGTTTTGATTTGCATTTCTCTGATGATTAGCAATGTTAAGCATTTTTTAATGTGCCTGTTGGCCATCTGTATATCTTCTTTGGAAAAATTGCTATTCTGGTCTTCTGCCTGTTTTTTTGATTGGGTTGTTTGTTTTTTTGAGTTTTATGAGCTGTTACATATTTTGGGTATTGACCCCTTATCAGTCAAATCATTTGAAAATATTTTCTCCAATTCAGTAGGTTGTCTTTTCCTTTTGTCAAAGGTTTTCTTTGCTGTGCAAAAGCTTTTAAGTTTAATTAGGTCTCATTTGTTTATTTTTGCTTTTGTTTCATTTGCCTTAGGGACTGATCCAAAAAAATATTGCTGTGATTTATGTCAGAGTATTTTGCCTATGTTTTCTTCTAGGATTTTTATGATTTCTGATCTTACATTTAGGTCTTTAATCCATTCTGAGTTAATTTTTCTATATGCTGTTAGAGAATGTTCTAATTTTATTTTTTTACATATAGCTGTCCAGTTTTCCCAGCACCACTTATTTAAGAGATTGTCTTTTCTCCATTGTATATTCTTGCCTCCTTTGTTGTAGATTAATTGGTCATAAGTGCATGGGTTTATTTCTGGGCTCTCTATTCTGTTCCATTGATCTATGTGTCTGTCTTTGTGCCAGTACTATAGTGTTTGGATTGCTGTGGCTTTGTAGTATAGTCTGAAGTTACGAAGCATGAATCCTCCAGCTTTGTTGTTTTTTCTCAAGATTGCTTTGGCTGTTTGGGGTCTTTTGTGGTTCCATATAAATTTTAGGATTATTTCTGGGAAATAGTCATGAGTATTTTGATAGGGATTGTATTAAATTTGTAGATTGCTTTGTGTAGTATGGAAATTTTAACAATATTAATTCTTCCAATCCATGAACGTGTGATATCTTTCCATTTATTTGTATCATTTTCAATTTCCTTCATCGGTGTCTTAGAGTTTTTAGAGTATAGATCTTTCATATCTGTGGTTAAGTTTACTAGCAGGTATTTTATTCTCTTTGATGCAATTGTAAATGGGGTTGTATTCTTGAATTCTTTTTCTTTTCTTTTTTTGATATTTTTCTGTATTTTATTTTTACAAGAGATAAATAAACTGACACCAAGCATTGTAAATGGATGACCACAACAAAAGCAACAATGATTGCAATTACCAAACACGAAACACACATACTGTGTCATAATATTGACATTTAGTCCAGTAATCCTCCACTGTAACAGCTCCTTTACTTTGCAGTGAAAATTGATTTGTATATTTTTGGCCTCTGAGTCCTTGTGGGTTTGTCTTTTTCATTCAAACAGAAAGTCACAAAAATTATAATCATCCTTATCAGTTCACTCACTCCCATGTAATTAATTTTTTTTTCATATTGATCTTTTGTTAGCACTTTTATGAATTCATCAGTTTTCCATTAGAGTTCTGAAAATGCTTATTCATTCAGTTCAGCAGTATAGTCAGTTACCAGAAACCTGTACTTGTCAGAGTCTTTTCCATGAATTCCTTGAAGATGAAACCCTTTTGTAGGAACATTTTTGCACAAGCATCAGAGAACACCCAGAACTGTCTGTAAATGACAAAAGACTTAAAAATGACCATGCTTAAAGATGTGATGAAAGTTCATAATAATGCAATTGACAAGGAAATTTAGTTATTTCTGAGATATACATTTTAAACGAATAACTAGAATTATGACTTATAACATTATACCAGAACATATAAGATTTTTGGAAATTTCATGTAATGTCTGAAACATTTATATTAACATATTTCCATACAAATAACCCAAAGAAAGTTTAGTATCAGTTGTTTTTGTTTGTTTGTTTTTTTATACTGCAGGTTCTTATTAGTCATCAATTTTATACACATCAGTGTATACATGTCCATCCCAGTTGCCCAATTCAGCACACCACCATCCCCACTCCACCCCAGTTTTCCCCCCTTGGTGTCCATACGTTTGTTCTCTACATCTGTGTCTCAACTTCTGCCCTGCAAACCGGTTCATCTGTACCATTTTTCTAGGTTCCACATACATGTGTTAATATACGATATTTGTTTTTCTCTTTCTGACTTACTTCACTCTGTATGACAGTCTCTAGGTCCATCCACATCTCAACAAATGACCCAATTTCGTTCCTTTTTATGGCTGAGTAATATTCCATTGTATATATGTACCACACCTTCTTTATCCATTCGTCTGTCGATGGGCATCTAGGTTGCTTCCATGACCTGGCTATTGTAAATAGTGCTGCAAAGAACATTGGGGTGCATGTGTCTTTTTGTATTATGGTTTTCTCTGGGTATATGCCCAGTAGTGGGATTGCTGGATCATATGGTAATTCTATTTTTAGTTTTTTAAGGAACCTCCATACTGTTCTCCATAGTGGCTGTATCAATTTACATTCCCACCAACAGTGCAAGAGGGTTCCCTTTTCTCCACACCCTCTCCAGCATTCGTTGTTTGTAGATTTTCTGATGATGCCCATTCTAACTGGTGTGAGGTGATACCTCACTGTGGTTTTGATTTGCATTTCTCTAATAGTGATGTTGAGCAGCTTTCATGTGCTTCTTGGCCATGTGTATGCCTTCTTTGGAGAAATGTCTATTTAGGTCTTCTGCCCATTTTTGGATTGGGTTGTTTGTTTCTTTAATACTGAGCTGCATGAGCTGTTTATATATTTTGGAGATTAATCCTTTGTCCGTTGATTCGTTTGCAAATATTTTCTCCCATTCTGAGGGTTGTCTTTTCGTCTTGTTTATGGTTTCCTTTGCTGTGCAAAAGCTTTGAAGTTTCATTAGGTCCCATTTGTTTATTTTTGTTTTTATTTCCATTACTCTAGGAGGTGGATCAAAAAAGATCTTGCTGTGATTTATGTCAAAGAGTGTTCTTCCTATGTTTTCCTCTAAGAGTTTTATAGTGTCCAGTCTTACATTTAGGTCTCGAATCCATTTTGAGTTTATTTTTGTGTATGGTGTTAGGGAGTATCCTAATTTCATTCTTTTACATGTAGCTGTCCAGTTTTCCCAGCACCACTTATTGAAGAGACTGTCTTTTCTCCACTGTGTATCTTTACCTCCTTTGTCATAGATTAGTTGACTGTAGGTGTGTGGGTTTATCTCTTGGCTTTCTATCTTGGTCCATTGATCTATGTTTCTGTTTTTGTGCCAGTACCGTATTGCCTTGGTTACTTTAGCTTTATAGTATAGTCTGAAGTCAGGGAGTCTGATTCCTCCAGCTCCGTTGTTTTCCCTCAAGACTGCTTTGGCTATTCGGGGTCTTTTGTGTCTCCATACAAATTTTACGATGATTTGTTCTAGTTCTGTAAAAAATGCCATTGGTAATTTGATAGGGATTGTATTGAATCTGTAGATTGCTTTGGGTAGTATAATCATTTTCACAGTATTGATTCTTCCAATCCAAGAACATGGTATATCTCTCCATCTGTTGGTATCATCTTTAATTTCTTTCATCAGTGTCTTATAGTTTTCTGCATACAGGTCTTTTGTCTCCCTAGGTAGGTTTATTCCTAGATATTTTATTCTTTTTGTTGCAATGGTAAATGGGAGTGTTTCCATAATTTCTCTTTCAGATTTTTCATCATTACTGTATAGGAATGCAAGAGATTTCTGTGCATTAATTTTGTATCCTGCAACTTTACCAAATTCATTGATTAGCTCTAGTAGTTTTCTGGTGGCATTTTTAGGATTCTCTATGTATAGTATCATGTCATCTGCAGTGACAGTTTTGCTTCTTCTTTTCCAGTTTGTATTTCTTTTATTTCTTTTTCTTCTCTGATTGCCATGGCAACAACTCCTCTTTTTTACCCCTCTTGCCAGCCTCTGGCAACCACCATTCTACTTTTTGTTTATTTGAATTTGACTACTTTAGATACCTCATGTAAGTGGAGTTATACAGTATTTGTCTTTTTGTGACTGGCTTATTCCACTTAGCATAATGTGCTCAAGGTTCATCCATATTATAGCATGTGACAGGTTTTCCTTACTTTTTAATGGAATAATATTCCATTGTATGTATGTACCACATTTTGCTTGTCTGTTGATGGATATTTTGGTTGCTTCTACCTATTGGCTGTTGGATATAGTGTGACTATGAACATGGGTGTGCAAATATCTCTTGGAGATCCTGATTTAAATTCTTTTGGATATATATCCAGGAGTGAGAATGCTGTTCTCTTTGGGTTACCATTTACATGGAATACCTTTTTCCATCCTTTCACTTTAATTTTATGTGTGTCCTTAGATCTAAAATGAATCTTCTGTAGACAGCACATCATTGGATCCTGGGTGGTTTTTCATTTTGATCTTTAAATCAATGTATGTCTTTTCACTGAGGAATTTAATCCATTTACATTTAAAGTAATTGCTAATGGGGAAGGACTAACTTTTGCCATTTTTTAAATTGGTTTCTCTACGTCTTGTAGCTTTTTTGTCCTTCTCTCTTTCTCTTTGTGTTCATTGATATTTTTTGCTGTGGTATGCTGTGATTCACTTCTCTTCTCCTTTTGTATGTATTCTATAGATATTTTATTAGTGGTTCCCATTGCAATTTAAATGAGACATCTTAAAATTGTAACATTCTATTGTAAACTGATAACAACTTAACTTCTATCACATACAAAAACTGTAATCCTTTACAGCTTAACTCCTTCCATTTTATGTTATTGATTTTGCAAATTCCACATTTATATATTGTATACTCATTAACATAGATTTGTCAGGCTCTTTTTATGCTTTTGTCATTTAAATCTGTGAACCAAAATTGCTAGAGCACAGGTTGCTTTGTCTACGTATTTAACTTTACCAGATAACCTTTTATTTTTGTACAGCTTAGTGTTACTATCTACTGTCCTTTTGTTTCAACTTGAAGGATTCCCTGTAACATTGCTTGCAGAGCAAGTCTAGTGGTAATGAATTCCCTCAGCTGTTGTTTATTTCAAAAAGTCTTAATTTCTCCTTCATTTTTGAAAGACACTTTTGCCAGATACAGTATTTTTGGTTGACATTTTTTTCTTTCAGAGCTTTGAATATATTATTCCACTCCCTTCTGGCCTGTAATATTTCTACTGAGGAACTTGCTGATATTTTTATGGAAGCTTGCTTTTATGTCACAAATTACTTTTCTCTTGCTTCCTTCAAGATTCTCTTTATCAGTTTTATTATAATGTGTCTCATTTTATTATAATATGTCTCTATTTGGGTTTATCTTGTTGGACTCCTCTGAGCTTCTTGAATCTCTGTATACTCATTTCTTTCCTCCGATTTGGGAGGTTTTGGTCATTATTTCTTCATATAAGCTTTTGGCTCCTTTCTCTTTTCCTTCTGGGATTCTCATAGTTCATAGATTGGTCAGCTTGATAGTATCTTATAAGTCCTTTTGGCTCTCTTTACTTTTTGTTGTTCTGTTTTTCTTTTGAGTCTCTGTCTTCAAGTCCAATGATCCTTTTTTACTGCCTGATCAAGTCTGCTGTCAGATCCCTTCTAATGATTTTTTTCAGTTTAGCTATTGTATTTTTGAACTCCAGAATTTATGTTTGATTCTGTTTTTATAGTTTCTATCTCTTTGTTCATATTATCATTTGTTCATGCATAATTTTACTGATTTCATTTAATTGTCTGCTCTTTAACTCATCGAACATTATTATGACAGTTATTTTAAACTCTTTGTTAGGTGGCTCATAGATCTGTATTAAAGAAATATACAATTAGTTTCTGGCATTTAGTTTGTTCCTTTAGACCATGTTTCCCTGTTTCTTTGTATGCATTTAACATTTTTCTAGGTTTTGGGCATTTGAAAAAACAACTACCTCTCCAATTATTTGAGTACTGGCTTTGTAGGAGAAGAACTTCACAAATCACTCTGGCTGGAGGTTCTAGAACCTCTCAAACGTTTTCTGATCTCTTGCTCCTCCTGGCATCTGCCTGCACTACTTCAGCTCTAATGTGTCATTCACCTCTGTTTTTAGCAGTTTCTGTATTCTGGCCCCAGTCCCATCACTCCTCTGAGTCAGGAGAGTGAGAAATCAGTCCCTTCAGCAGTCCCTACATAAGCCAGAAGGTTGGTCATATGGTCCACTCTTTTGTGCCCATCACAAGGAAGAAGCTCCAGTCAGTATGGGGCTTTCCTCCTAGTTGCACTATGCCACGTAGCAGGAGGGCACAAATGGTTGTGCCAAACACCATGAATTTTCCTACCCCTTTTGATAGAATTCCTTCTTGGGTTTACAGTGCTCTGGGTGCTGTATCTTCTCAACTAGTCTCTAGAGCTCTCACAGAGGTATTCTGGTCTGTATGTTATTGTTAGCTTGGTGTCTCTGTAGGTGAAACTGTCTGTAGCTTCTTATTCTACTATCTTGCTGACATCACTCTGCTTGAATGTTCTTGAGTATTCTGAATACCACTAATATTATTTGTATTCATAAGATGATCATAAGCTTACAACTGAAACCAGTCCCAGACTGAAAGAGGGACAGAGAAGGTAAGATTGTTGCATGTTAACTGTGCAATCTGGAAGTGGAGGTGAGCTAACACATGTTTGGCCTAATTATAATTAACTCTCCAGCATTTGTACCACAGAGTTGTTTAATTCCAAAGATACACTTAAGGTATGGAGAGTGGGGTTTGACACTGAAGAAAAGGATGTCAGATCATATCTTTACTCTCGTCCTCAATACCATCTCTGAAAAAGCCTCTTTCGTTCATGAGAGCCAGGTTATTAATAAATAAGAGGAATTCCTGTAGTCCATTCCCCCCAGGATTTGATTCCACTCTCTGAATCTCAGCCCCACTTAGATACCAAGCCAACCCCTGCTAGGACTTCTCCAGAAAACATGAATATTGGCCCACCAATATATGGGAGCCCTTGTAATTTTTCCCCTGGGGCAACAGAATAAAGAGCTGTTCTTGCAGCTGGTGGCTTCGACGGTAGAAAGGTTACTTTTGTATTTGTACAATGGAATATTCCCAACTAACAGCACTAATTGTATTTTTACCTTCATACACTAAGTGGCTGTTTGAGTTAATCTCCAATTTAGTAATAAGAGGAAGAAAGCATCCTTATTAAGTGTAGGGATACAAGAACCAATCCACCTGGGTTCAGAAATGTACTTTTCCATGTACTGACTGTTTTGACTTTAGGTAAATCACATAACTTTTCTGTGCCATCTGTAAAACAGGATTAATAATAATAATACCTACCTAATATGGGGATTTTAAGGATTAAGTGAGTTAATACAAGTAAAGCACTTGGCACATAGTAGGTATGCATTTGCTATTATTAATAGTGATCTTTTTCAAAGGAAAGATGCTTAAGCACTTCAGTCCCAAGGTTCCTGGGGTATTGCCATTATGGAATACCTTGCTATGGTAAGCTCTCCTTCCTTTGGTATTTCTGATTTAAGGGTCTCTTCTATTATTGGGTCAATGTGTGTAAACAACCTAATTTCTGTTTACAGCCACATTACCTACCAATTCATACTAGAAGTACAAAGCTTCTGTCATGAGCTTGATGAATGATAAGGAATGGTTATCCCTTATAAGGGATATGACACCCTTTCCCCTTATATATTTTCCCCCTTCCATTTTTTTGAGACAGAATAGTGTATAGGAATGACACCGGACTAAGGGTCTAAGTCCATGCCTTACTAGCTACATCAGTCTGAGTAAGCAACCCCTTGCAGTCTTAGTCACCTCATTGATAAAATGACACTAAACCATCCCTGACTACTAGTAGGATTATAGTTAGCCAGGCAATAAGTTTGTGGAAAATAATATACTGCAAGGAAAGATGACTTTAGCCCACCCTTAGTTTTATCCACACCACACAGCTATTTCACCACTACCCTTACCACCTTCATGTCTTTATTCATGTCATTTCCCCAGAAAATGTTTCTCTGAACACTCTATCTAAACTAGCCCACTCATATCATGCTTTATGGTATGATCCTGCTTATTAACTTTATATGACTTACAACAATCTGTAACTATCATTTTTACTTATTAATTTACCTGTTTAGTGTCTGTGTATTTTAGCATGATGCTTTGTCCTCTGTGGCCATTATGCAGTAGACAGTGTGGTAGCATTTGGTGGACTTCTGAAGGTAGTGGAGGAATGAGATTTAGCTTTCTATTTCTCAAGGGCAGAGTGATTACAGACTACGCCAATGTACCCCTTGTGACACGTCTTCTACTCTCTCCTTTTTAAAATCCTTTCCTCCACCTGAACACTTTTTCCCTGTTTCTTTCTTCCTCAGATGCAAAAGTGACTACCACCGGGTAGGGGAAGAATAAAGCAATGGTTCTGAGTGTAGAAAATTAGAATACATTTTTATTTTCTTTTCTGCTTTCCCCTTTCAAGTTCTTTCTGATGTAAATACTGGAGAGAAGGGGTAACCTGGTTGTGGGCCTGCAATTCTTTAGAAATAGTGCAAGTGTTAAGATGAGTTAACCTAGCTGTAATAGGGAAATTAAGCAGTGTTTTTACGTTTTTGTTTTTGTTTTTGTTTTTTTAGGGTGACTAATGAGATCTGTAGGACTCTGAAAACAAAAGGTAGACAGTTTAAAGAAGCATGTGTTCAGAGTAGGAACACAGAAAGTGAATATAACTACTTTGAGGAAGTAACTGAATTTATTAGCCTTGAGACTTTTTGTGCCTGAGGTCAGTGAATTGATGAATTACACATGCTCACCCTCTCTTTCAGTGCTCTATCGAATTCCTAAAAGATGTCCACCAGGATGTCTTCCAGTTTTGTTCTTCAAACGTATGGCTTGAATCAGAAGGCATTTCCCCATCTCCTTTGGAAGTATCTCTCTTGTTAAAATCCAGAGAAAGCTATTACTTATCTTTGTGGAAATTATATAGAAAATGGCGATGTCTATTGATTTAAAATTGTGAAGCTCAACTTGCTCCCAGTGACTCAGCACCCACACACATACTGCAGCAAATTTCAGCCTTCCAATCCCATTACCACCCCCTGCTATGTTCCAAGGGGCTACATGATACTATTCGACTATCTTGGAGCTGCTACTGTTGCAGCTTTTGGTGTCTGTGGGTGTCCAGATGCCCCCTCCTATTCCACCAGGAGTTCAGTCATTAAGGCAAGACTCCTATTTCTCTGGGAGCTTACAGCCTTCATGCATTAAACAGGCCCAATTTGCTGCAGATCCTTCTTTTAGCTAATAGGTTCCTCCATGCTTCCTGTGTAAAGTATTGTTCCACCTAGTTCTTGCTTAAGCAGCTCCTCTAGAGCCCCTAGAGGTCCTTTATACACATTCTGTCAGTGGTAAATGAGGGATTTGAGTTGTTTCTTTCTTTTGATTTTTGTGAAGATCATACATGTACAGAATGTTGCCTAAAGTATTAATTGTCCCTGAATCTAGTAGTCTCACCTTGAAATGAGACCAGTTCACTAGGGGAATCAGTTTCAGATACGTTTCTAATTATGTGATCTCTAGCTATCTGGTATAATTGATAGAAATAATTCTTATTTCTGTCTGCTTCAGATCATTGTATTATGCTGTCTCTGAGTTATTTGAAAGAATAGGGGAAGGGATAACAGTTGGGGAAAAAGATATGCCATGCATCTGAATGGATTATAATGTATAAGCCAAAGGGGGGTGGGTAATGTTTTCAAAATATATACCTTGGAGCCATGACTTCAGGAAGAGAAAATAATAACTGGAATGGACTTGGAGAAAAATAATTATAGGGAGATAAGATAAGCAGGAAAATGAGAAAACTTATACTAAGAACTCCAGAGCCCTTTATTCTTACTACAATTTCACCTGTCAGAAATGCTGCTAAAGAACTTGAACCTAATGATTAAGAAGATAGGCTTTGAAGTCGTACAGATTTAGCTGTGAGACCTTGTTCTGTTTCATTACCCGTGTGACCTTGGGTATGTCTCTGCACTTTATCTGTGAAATGGACATATTAATAGTAATACTGTTCCACAGGGTTGTTGTAAGAGTTAAATTTAATAATACATGTAAAGTGTTTGGCACAGTGCCTGGCATATATTAAGCATCATTAAAAGAAAGCTGAAAAAAAAAAGAAAGCTGTTATGTTACTGTCACTATAAGCAGGCTAGACACATAGAAGTAACATATTATATGTTTTTTCTTGTATAAGAAGTAGTTAAAAGTGGTCTCTTCGTTTACATACCTGTGCAATATTGGGCAAATTAGCAAAAATCTCTGTATCTCAGTTTCTTCAAGTATCAAATAGGCATAAAGATAGTACCTACCACATAAAGTTTTAAGGTTAAATTAGATAATATAGTAAAATCTCAGCTAAGGATCTGGTATCATAATGAATGCTAAATAAATGTTAGTGTTTATTTTTATTACTCATTTGACCCCAGATGTCAATAGGCTGTGATTTCAAAATAGAGGTCTTCATTTATTCTATCCTCAAACATTTATTATGTGTATACTCTGTGCCAGACACTGTCTTTAGGACTAGAGATATATCAACAAATAAAGCAGAAGAATATCAATTTTTTGTGCTTTTATTCTTTTGGAGGCTGCTAAACACAATAAATACCTTATATAGTATGTTAGAAAGTGATAAGTTCTATGAGAGAAAAATGAGTACAGTAAGGGTGGAGGTGCTGGGGTGGAGAGGGGTAAGAGGTTACAGTATTAATAGGCAATCAGGGTAGGTCTATCTGGAAAAGTGTCATTTGAGCAAAAATGTAAAAGAGATGAGGAAGAAAGCCATGTAGCTATCTGAAAAAGGTGTGATCCTGACAGAGAACATCCAGGAAAGCCCTGAGACAAATGTGTACCTGGTGTGTTAAGCAAATAGTGAAGTTATCAGTGTGCCTGAAGTGGAATGAGCAAGGAGAAGCGATGTAGCAGATGATGTCAAATAGGTTCAGGAACACAGATCATGTAGGGCCTTGTACATCACTGTATGAAATTTGGATTTTACTTTGAGTGAGATCAGATGCAATTGGAAGGATTTGAAAAAAGAAATGACATGAGCTAACTTGTCTTTTAAATAGATCATTATGGCTGTTATATATTGAGTAGACAATGGGGGTGATAAAGGTTGGAAACAAGGTAACCAGTTAGGGAGCTATTAAGTAACCCAGGACAAATTATGGTTGCTTGTACTAGAGTGGTACAGGTGGAAGTGGTCAGATTCTGCGTAGTTTGAAAGCAGAGCTCACAGGAGTTGCTGACTGATTGGATGTGGGGTGTGAAAGAAAGAGAAGCCAAGAATAATGCCAAGGATTTTGGCTTGAATGGAGTTGCCATTAACTGAGTATGGCAGATAGACTCTAAGATGACCCCATATGGTTTGCGCCTACTGGTATTCACGCCTTCGTGGGATCACCTCCTCTTGAGTGTGGGAGGGACCAATAACTTGCTTCTAACCAACAGAATATGGCAAAAATGATGGGAAGTCACTTCCATGATTACATTATATAAGATGGTCACTTTCATACTATTAGCAGACTCTTTCCCTTGCTGGCTTTGATGAAGCAAGCAGATATATTAGAGAAGTCCATGTGGCAAAGAACTGAGGCTGGCTTCAGGTGGATAGCCAGCAAATATCTGAAATCTGCAAACAAATACAGGAGCTTGGGAGTGGATCCTTCTCTTATTAAACTTTCAGATGAGACCTTAAACGTGGCTGACACTTTGATTGCAGCGTCATGAAACACTCTGAAATCAGAAGACCCAGCTAAGCCATGTTTTGACCCAAAGGAACTATGATATAATAAATGTGTGTTATGTTACGCCACTAAGTATGTTGTAAATTTTTATGCATCAATATATACCCAATATACTGAGAAAGGAAAGCCTTGTGTTGAACCAGGTTTGTGGAAGTGGAGATCAGGAATTGCATATGGAATGTGTTGGGTTTGAGATGTCTATTAAACATTCAGGTGAACATGTTGGATATGTAAGTCTGGATTTCAGGAGAGAAATCTGAAAGGATGATATAAATTTGGGAATCAACAACATATAGATGGGATTTGAAAACATGAAAATAGATGAGATCATTAGTGAGTGAATGTAGAGAAAGAAGTAGTCCAGGGACTGAGCCCTGGGACACTCCAAAGTTAGTAAGATGGAGAGAAGAGGAAGAACTACAAAAAGTTGACTTGGAATGGTCAGTGAGATAGGAAGAAAAGCAAAATAGTATGCTATCCTAGAAACCAATTAAAAAATGTTCCTGGGAGAAAGGAGTGATATATGCTGCTGTTATGTGAAAAAAGATGAGGACTGAGAATTAACTGTTAGAATTAGTAACATGGAAATCATTGAAATAAGTTGTCTAGCCAAAAGCCTAGAGGATTGAATTCAAGAGAAAATGAGTAAAGAAGAATTGCTGTTAGTTAACATGAACAACTATTGATATTTTGAGGAGTATTGCTATTTAGTGGAAACAGAGAAATGGGCCAGTAGCTGGTGAAGGGTAGTGAGATCCATAGATGGTTGTTTTTTCCCCTGATATAGGAAAAAAATGGGAATGATTCGGCAGGGAGGGAAAATGGATGATATAGTAGAGAGGGGATAATGCTGAAACAATGTCTTTTGAGTAGGCAAGATGGGATGGGATCTAATGAACAAGGGAATTGATTAACCTTAGGAATATGGACAAATAAATCATTTATTATAAAAGAAGAGGAAGAAAGAGTATAGTTGACCCTTGAACAATACAAATTTGAACTGCATGGGTCCACTTATATGCAGAGTTTATTCAATAGTAAATGCTCTAGTACTACAAAATCCGCAGTTGATTGAATTTGTAGAAGGGGAAACATGTATATAAAGGAACCTTGGACATGGAGGGCCAACTATAACTTATGCACAGATCTTCAACTCAGCAGAAAGGTGGGTGCCCCTAACCACCACGTTGTTCAAGGGTCAACTGTATGTGTTTTCAGATGCACACATGATGGTAGATGTGGTGAGCATTTTAGAAAGTTCTCTTGACTGTTTCAATCTTTTCAGTGAAGTAGAAAGCAAGGGCATCAGCTGAGAGTGAGGATGTAGAAGAAGGTGCTGAAGGTTTGAGTAGAGAAGAGAAACTGTGAAATAATACTTTAGGAAGATGGGAGAATAAGTAAACTAGAAAAATAAGATATATCTTCTGGGCAAGCATTAAGGGCCCACTTAAGGTTTGTGGCCATGTATTTGTGGATGTCTGTTTTTCTCCATGTATTTTAATCTCCACGGTTACAGGCATAGGATAGTTGAACTGTTTGGACTTAACTAAAATACTATGAACTCACAGGCACCACTGGTCCCCATTAGGAGGAAATTTTTTCTATTATTTCTCTCGCTGGATATTCTCAAGGACTGGCTAGGTTTACTAGGTAAACCCTCGTCTGTTCATTGGTTTTCTCAACACTCCATCTTCCAGAATCCTTGGAGGTCAATCTCCACAAATGCTGACGTCTCTACAACCCATTCTGCTAGTCACAGTTGTCCTAAGTGTTGCCTTGCTACTGGTTGCAGAACAGGAGTGTGGTCTATAAAATCTGGAAAATGCTGGCAGAATAAAAAGTCCCTGCTTAACATTAGATAAAATATCATCAGTTCAACATCTAAGAAATCCAAATGCTCCATTCACTGTTACTTATGTCTGATATTTAACCCACACCTTCATGGCTCTTTAAATTATGAGGCAGAAAGCTCTTCTTTTACTGTCATGGTTAGTCATAGATATCCCACCTGCAAAATTGTGCCCTCTCTTTTAGAGAATGTTGTGATTATTTTTTTCAAAGAATACGTCTATCCATTTATTAGGCAGTATCCGTGGAGCCAGCATAGCAGGGTCAGGAGTGAGTCTAGCAAAATAGTTATGTACTATGTTCAGAACGCAACCTCCCTTCCAATGATTTAAGCCCATATATTGGGTTTGGGTCATCAGTTAAGTCTTCCCTTTCAGTCTCTAGTTTTCTGTCAGATTATCTTGACTGGGGTCACTTCAGTCCATCAGACATGACTAACTTTGATAGTTTCTGGAAAGGGTTGGTGGGTTTTCCAGTCCTTCTTCTCCTAGGAGCATCTTAAACCCTGTGAAAATCTATGAATAAAGTTAGATGTTTGTAGTAGGAGTTTCACATCACCCAACAAAAGCATTACAGCTCAAGGCCTTTACTAAGCCTAAAATGTCCAACTTTGTCCTTAGTCCCTAGAAGTATTAGATTAAAACTTATGTCAGTGTAACTAAAAGAGGCTACTCGTATGTTTCTCCTCAAATTAAAGGGACAACCTATGCTAATGGTAAATTCCTATTTCTGTACCACAATGCAGAGACTACTGTCTGTCACTAAAATGACAATTTTCCAGATTCAAAAATTGTAAGATCCAGACTCAACCAGGAACCCCATTACATTATTACTGTTGAGTAATAATAACAATAGCCCTTTATATTTGTATAGCACAGTATGTTAGTGGTTGGCAAAACTTTTTAAAATACAGATTCCTTGACCTCATCCCATACCCACTGGATCAGAATATCTAGGAATGAGTCCAAGGAATCTAATTTTATCCAGATTCCAGAGTGATTCTGATATGCATTCAATTTTGGGATTCCCATTTTTATGCTTTTCAAAGTAAGTTCATATATTTCCTTTCTCTCACCCTCCATTTGCCCCTCTCTCCTTTCTTCCTTTTTTTTTTTTTTTTACAATCCAATTCATCATATTTTAGAAGCTTGACTTTTATAAAACCACTCTTCTGAAAGGCTCAATAACAGTTTAAAAATAACTTTATTGAGATATAATTCACATACCATAAATTTCACTTTTTATAAATGTACAAATTCAGTGGATTTTTAGTAGACTCACAAGGTTGTCAACCATCATTACTATCTGAATTCAGAGTGTTTTCATTACCCCATAAAAGAAACCCAATACACTGTAGCAGTCACTATCTATCTCTCCACCCATGCCCTTGGCAACCACTAATCTACTTTGTCTCTATGGATTTGACTATTGTGGACATTTCATATAAAGGTAATTATACAATATGTGGTCTTTTGCTTCTGGATTGTTATTCCACACTATGAAAGCATAGCATGTTTTCAAGGTTTACCTATGATGTAGTGTGTATTAGTACTTCATTCCTGTTCATTCCTTCTTATGCATGAATAATATCCCATTGTATGGGCATATGATATTTGTTTTGTCCATTCATTAGTTGATGGACATTTGGATGGTTTCCACATTTTTGCTATTATGAATAATGCTGCTGTGAATATCCAGGTACAGAGTTTTATGGGGATACATGTTTTTATTTGTTTGTTTGTTTATTTATTTTTAAAAATTTATTTATTTATTTGGCTGCACCGGGTCTTAGTTGCGGCACACGGAATCTTCGTTGCTGCGTGCCAGATCTTCGTTGTGGCATGCGGGGTCTTTAGTTGGGGCATGCAGACTCTTAGTTGTGGCATGTGGGATCTGACCAGGGATCGAACCCTGGCCCCCTTCACTGGGAGTGTGGAAGTCTTAGCCACTGGACCACCAGGGAAGTCCTGGATACATGTTTTTAAATATCTTGATTTTAGAGTGGAATTTATTGGGTCGTATGGTAATGCTGTGTTTAACTTTCGAAGGAACAGTCAAACTGTTTTTCAAAGCGGCTGTAACAGTTTACATTCCTACCACTGCATATGAGGGCTTCGAAAGACATGTCTTTGATTATAGCCATCCTACTGGGTGGAAAGAGGTATTCTATGGTTTTGATTTACATTTCCCAAATGACTAATGATGTTGAGCATCTTTTCATGTGCTTATTGGCCATTTGTATAGGTTCTCTGGATAAAAGTTTATTCAGATACTTTGCCCAAGTTTTTTTTTTTTTTAACATCTTTATTGGAGTATAATTGCTTTACATTGGTGTGTTAGCTTCTGCTTTATAACAAAGTGAATCAGTTATATATATGTTCCCATATCTCTTCCCTCTTGCGTCTCCCTCCCTCCCACCCTCCCTATCCCACCCCTCTAGATGGTCACAAAGCACCGAGCTGATCTCCCTGTGCTATGTGGCTGCTTCCCACTAGCTATCTATTTTACATTTGGTAGCGTATCTATGTCCATGCCACTCTCTCACCCTGTCACATCTTACCGCTCCCCCTCCCCATATCCTCAAGACCATTCTCTAGTAAGTCTGTGTCTTTATTCCCATCTTGCCACTATGTTCTTCATGACCTTTTTTTTTCCCTTAGATTCCATATATATGTGTTAGCATACTGTATTTGTTTTTCTCTTTCTGACTTACTTCACTCTGTATGACAGACTCTAACTCCGTCCACCTCACTACAGATACCTCCATTTCGTTTCTTTTTATGGCTGAGTAATATGCCATTGTATATATGTGCCACATCTTCTTTATCCATTCGTCCGATGATGGACACTTAGGTTGCTTCCATGTCCTGGCTATTGTAAATAGAGCTGCAATGAATATTTTCGTACATGACTCTTTTTGAATTATGGTTTTCTCAGGGTATATGCCCAGTAGTGGGATTACTGGGTCATACGGTAGTTCTATTTTTAGTTTTTTAAGGAACCTCCATACTGTTCTCCATAGTGGCTGTATCAATTTACATTCCCACCAACAGTGCAAGAGGGTTCCCTTTTCTCCACACCCTCTCCAGCATTTATTGTTTCTAGATTTTTTGATGATGGCCATTCTGACCAGTGTGAGATGATATCTCATTGTAGTTTTGATTTACATTTCTCTAATGGTTAATGATGTTGAGCATTCTTTCATGTGTCTGTTGGCAATCAGTATATCTTCTTTGGAGAAATGTCTGTTTAGGTCTTCTGCCCATTTTTGGATTGGGTTGTTTGTTTTTTTTGTTATTGAGCTGCATGAGCTGCTTGTAAATCTTGGAGATTAATCCTTTGTCAGTTGCTTCATTTGCAAAGATTTTCTCCCATTCTGAGGGTTCTCTTTTTGTCTTGTTTATGGTTTCCTTTGCTGTGCAAAAGCTTTTAAGTTTCATTAGGTCCCATTTGTTTATTTGTGTTTTTATTTCCATTTCTCTAGGAGTTGGGTCAAAAAGGATCTTGCTGTGATTTATGTCATAGAGTGTTCTGCCTATGTTTTCCTCTAAGAGTTTGATAGTGTCTGGCCTTACATTTAGGTCTTTAATCCACTTTGAGTTTATTTTTGTGTGTGGTGTTAGGGAGTGTTCTAATTTCATACTTTTACATGTACCTGTCCAATTTTCCCAGCACCACTTATTGAAGAGGCTGTCTTTTCTCCACTGTATATGCTTGCCTCCTTTATCAAAGATAAGGTGACCATATGTGTGTGGGTTTATCTCTGGGCTTTCTATCCTGTTCCATTGATCTGTGTTTCTGTTTTTGTGCCAGTACCAAACTGTCTTGATTACTGTAGCTTTGTAATATAGTCTGAAGTCAGGGAGCCTGATTCCTCCAGCTCCATTTATTGTTCTCAAGATTGCTTTGGCTATTCGGGGTCTTTTGTGTTTCCATACAAATTGTGAAATTTTTGGTTCTATTTCTGTGAAAAATGCCAGTGGTAGTTTGATAGGGATTGCATTGAATCTGTAGATTGCTTTGGGTAGTAGAGTCATTTTCACAATGTTGATTCTTCCAATCCAAGAACATGGTATGTCTCTCCATCTATTTCTATCATCTTTAATTTCTTTCATCAGTGTCTTATAATTTTCTGCATACAGGTCTTTTGTCTCCTTAGGTAGGTTTATTCCTAGATATTTTATTCTTTTTGTTGCAATGGTAAACGGGAGTGTTTTCTTAATTTCACTTTCAGATTTTTCATCATTAGTGTATAGGAATGCAAGAGATTTCTGTGCATTAATTTTGTATCCTGCAACTTTACCAAATTCATTTATTAGCTCTAGTAGTTTTCTGGTGGCATCTTTAGGATTCCCTATGTATAGTATCATGTCATCTGCAAACAGTGACAGCTTTACTTCTTCTTTTCCAATTTGAATTTCTTTTATTTCTTTTTCTTCTCTGATTGCTGTGGCTAACACTTCCAAAACTATGTTGAATAATAGTGGTGAGAGTGGGCAACCTTGTCTTGTTCCTGATCTTAGTGGAAATGCTTTCAGTTTTTCACCATTGAGGAAAGTGTTTGCTGTGTGTTTGTCATATATGGCCTTTATTATGTTGAGGTAAGTTCCCTCTATGCCTACTTCCTGCAGGGCTTTTATCATAAATGGGTGTTGAATTTTGTCAAAAGCTTTCTCTGCATCTATTGAGATGATCATATGGTTTTTCTCCTTCAATTTGTTAATATGATGTATCACATTGATTGATTTGCGTATATTGAAGAATCCTTGCATTCCTGGAATAAATCCCACTTGATCATGGTGTATGATCCTTTTAATGTGCTGTTGGATTCTGTTTGCTAGTATTTTGTTGAGGATTTTTGCATCTATGTTCATCAATGATATTGGCCTGTAGTTTTCTTTCTTTGTGACATCTTTGTCTGGTTTTGGTATCAGGGTGATGGTGGCTTCATAGAATGAGTTGGGGAGTGTTCCTCCCTCTGCAATATTCTGGAAGAGTTTGAGAAGGATAGGTGTTAGCTCTTCTCTAAATGTTTGATAGAATTTGCCTGTGAAGCCATCTGGTCCTGGGCTTTTGTTTGTTGGAAGGTTTTTAATCACAGTTTCAATTTCAGTGCTTGTGATTGGTCTGTTCATATTTTCTATTTCTTCCCGGTTCAGTCTCGGAAGGTTGTGCATTTCTAAGAATCTCTCCATTTCTTCCAGGTTGTCCATTTTATTGGCATAGAGTTGCTTGTAGTAATCTCTCATGATCGTTGGTATTTCTGCAGTGTCAGTGGTTACTTCTCCTTTTTCATTTCTAATTCTGTTGATTTGAGTCTTCTCCCTTTTTCTCTTGATGAGTCTGGCTAATGGTTTGTCAATTTTGTTTATCTTCTCAAAGAACCAGCTTTTAGTTTCATTGATTTTTGCTATTGTTTCCTTCATTTCTTTTTCATTTATTTCTGATCTGACCTTTATGATTTCTTTCCTTCTGCTAGCTTTGGGGTTTTTTTGTTCTTCTTTCTCTAATTGCTTTAGGTGCAAGGTTAGGTTGTTTATTCGAGATGTTTCCTGTTTCTTGATGTAGGCTTGTATTGCTATAAACTTCCCTCTTAGAACTGCTTTTGTTGCATCCCATAGGTTTTGGGTCGTTGTGTCTCCATTGTCATTTGTTTCTAGGTATTTTTTGATTTCCCCTTTGATTTCTTCAGTGATCACTTCGTTATTAAGTAGTGTATTGTGTAGCCTCCATGTGTTTGTATTTTTTACAGATCTTTTCCTGTAATTGATATCTAGTCTCATAGCGTTGTGGTCGGAAAAGATACTTGATACTATTTCAATTTTCTTAAATTTACCAAGGCTTGATTTGTGACCCAAGATATGATCTAACCTGTAGAATGTTCCATGAGCACTTGAGAAAAATGTGTATTCTGTTGTTTTTGGGTGGAATGTCCTATAAATATCAATTAAGTCCATCTTGTTTAATGTATCATTTAAAGCTTGTGTTTCCTTATTTATTTTCATTTTGGATGATCTGTTCATTGGTGAAAGTGGGGTGTTCAAGTCCCCTACTATGATTGTGTTACTGTCGATTTCTCCTTTTATGGCTATTAGTATTTGCCTTATGTATTGAGGTGCTCCTATGTTGGGTGCATAAATATTTACAATTGTTATATCTTCTTCTTGGATCAATCCCTTGATCATTATATAGTGTCCTTCTTTGTCTCTTGTAATAGTCTTTATTTTAAAGTCTAATTTGTCTGATATGAGAATTGCTACTCCAGCTTTCTTTTGGTTTCCATTTGCATGGAATATCTTTTTCCATCCCCTCACTTTCAGTCTGTATGTGTCCCTAGGTCTGAAGTGGGTCTCTTGTAGACAGCATATATACGGGCCTTGTTTTTGTATCCATTCAGCCAGTCTGTGTCTTTTGGTGGGAGCATTTAATCCATTTACATTTAAGGTAATTATCGATATATATGTTCCTATTCCCATTTTCTTAAATGTTTTGGGTTTGTTATTGTAGGTGTTTTCCTTCTCTTGTGTGTCTTGCCTAGAGAAGTTCCTTTAGCATTTGTTGTAAAGCTGCTTTGGTGGTGCTGAACTCTCTCAGCTTTTGCTTGTCTGTAAAGGTTTTAATTTCTCCATCAAATCTGAATGAAGTCCGTGCTGGGTAGAGTAATCTTGGTTGTAGGTTTTTCTCCTTCATCACTTTAAGTATATCCTGCCACTCCCTTCTGGCTTGCAGAGTTTCTGCTGAAAGATCAGCTGTTAACCTTATGGGGATTACCTTGTGTGTTATTTGTTGTTTTTCCCTTGCTGCTTTTAATATGTTTTCTTTATATTTAATTTTTGACAGTTTGATTAATATGTGTCTTTGCGTGTTTCTCCTTGGATTTATCCTGTATGGGACTCTCTGTGCTTCCAGGACTTGATTAACTATTTCCTTTCCCATATTAGGGAAGTTTCCAACTATAATCTCTTCAAATATTTTCTCAGTCCCTTTCTTTTCCTCTTCTTCTTCTGGGACCCCTATAATTCGAATGTTGGTGCATTTAATGTTGTCCCAGAGGTCTCTGAGACTGTCCTCAGTTCTTTTCATTCTTTTTTCTTTATTCTGCTCTGCAGTAGTTATTTCCACTATTTTATCTTCCAGGTTACTCACCCGTTCTTCTGCCTCAGTTATTCTGCTATTGATCCCTTCTAGAGTATTTTTAGTTTCATTTATTGTGTTTTGCATCGTTGCTTGGTTCCTCTTTAGTTCTTCTACGTCCTTGTTAAATGTTTTTTGCATTTTGTGTATTCTATGTCCAAGATTTTGGATCATCTTTACTATCATTATTCTGAATTCTTTTTCAGGTAGACTGCCTATTTCCTCTTCATTTGTTAGGTCTGGTGTGTTTTGACCCTGCTCCTTCACCTGCTGTGTGTTTTTTTGTCTTCTCATTTTGTTTATCTTACTGTGTTTGGGGTCTCCTTTTCACAGGCTGCAGGTTCATAGTTCCCGTTGTTTTTGGCATCTGTCCCCAGTGGCTAAGGTTGGTTCAGTGGGTTGTGTAGGCTTCCTGGTGGAGGGGATTAGTGCCTGTGTTCTGGTGGATGAGGTTGGATCTTGTCTTTCTGGTGGGCAGGTCCACGTCTGGTGGTGTGTTTTCGGGTGTCTGTGGCCTTATTATGATTTTAGGCAGCCTCTCTGCTAATGGATGGGGCTGTGTTCCTGTCTTGCTAGTTGTTTGGCATAAGGTGTCCAGCACTGTAGCTTGCTGGTCCTTGAGTGGAGCTGGGTCTTGATGTTGAGATGGAGATCTCTGAGAGATTTTCACCGTTTGGTATTACATGGAGCTGGGAGGTGTCTTGTGGACCAGTGTCCTGAAATTGGCTCTCTCACCTCAGAGGCACAGCCCTGATGCCTGGCTGGAGCACCAAGAGCCTTTCATCCACACGGCTCAGAATAAAAGGGAGAAAAAATAGAATGAAAGAAAGAAAGAGGATAAAATAATATAAATTAAAGCTATTATAATAAAAAATAAGAAAAAAATTATTAAGAGTAAATTTATTAAGAAAGAGAAAATTTTTTTAATTTTTAAAAATAGATTTATTACTTGTTTATAATAAAAAATAAGAAAAAAATTATTAAGAAAAAATTAAGAAAAATTTTTTTTTAATTTTTTAAAATAAAAAATATGAAAAAACTTATTAAAATTTTTTTTTAATTTTTAAAAAGAGAAAATAAGGAAAAAATTATTAAGAAAACATTTATTAGGAAAAAAAAATTTTTAAGTAAAGAAATAAAAAATAAAAACGGACGGACCTAACCCTAGGGCTAATGGTGAAAGCAAAGCTATACAGACAAAATCTCACCCAGAAGCATACACATATACACTCACAAAAAAAGGAAAAGGGGAAAAATTAATATATCCTGCTCCCAAAGTCCACCTCCTGAATTTGGGATGATTCATTGTCTATTCAGGTATTCAACAGGTGCAGGCACATCAAGTTGTTTGTGAAGCTTTAATCCGCTGCTTCTGAGGCTGCTGGGAGAGATTTCCCTTTCTCTTCTTTGTTCGTACAGCTCCCGGGGTTCAGCTTTGAATTTGGACCCGCCTCTGTGTGTAGGTCGCCTGAGGGTGTCTGTTCCCCGCCCAGACATAATGGGGTTAAAGGAGCAGCTGATTCGGGGGCTCTGGCTTAGTCAGTCTGGGGGGAGGGAGGGGTACGGAGGAGGCGGGGCGAGCCTGCGGCGGGAGAGGCCGGCGTGACGTTGCACCAGCCCGAGGCGCGCCGAGCGTTCTCCCGGGGAAGTTGTCCCCGGATCACGGGACCCTTGCCGTGGCGGGCTGCACAGGCTCCCGGGAGGGCGGTGTGGAGAGTGACCTGTGCTCGCACACAGGCTTCTTGGTGGCGGCAGCAGCAGCCTTAGCGTCTCATGCCCGTCTCTGGGGTCCGCGCTGATAACCGCGGCTCGCGCCCGTGTCTGGAGTTCGTTTAGGCGGTGCTGTAAATCCCCTCTCCTTGTGCACCAGGAAACAAAGAGGCAAGAAAAAGTCTCTTGCCTTTTCGGCAGCTGCAGACTTTTTCCCGGACTCCCTCCCGGCTAACTGTGGTGCGCTAACCCCTTCAGGCTGTGTTCACTCCGCCAACCCCAGTCCTCTCCCTGGGATCCTAAGGAAGCCCGAGCCTCAGCTCCCCAGCCCCCGCCCACCCCGGCGGGTGAGCAGACAAGCCTCTCGGGCTGGTGAGTGCTGCTCGGCGCCGAGCCTCTCTGCGGGAATCTCTCCACTTTTCCCTCTGCGTCCCTGTTGCTGTGGGATCCGCACTGATAACCCCGGCTCGCGCCTGTCTCTGGAGCTCGTTTAGGCGGCGCCCTGAATCCCCTCCCCTTGCGCGCCGCAAAACAAAGAGGCAAGAAAAAGTCTCTTGCCTCTTCGGCAGCTGCAGACTTTTTCCCTGACTCCCTCCCGGCTAGCTGTGGCGCACTAGCCCCCTTCAGGCTGTGTTCACTCTGCCAACCCCAGTCCTCTCCCTGGGATCCTAAGGAAGCCCGAGCCTCAGCTCCTAGCCCCCGCCCACCCCGGCGGGTGAGCAGACAAGCCTCTCGGGCTGGTGAGTGCTGCTCGGCGCCGAGCCTCTCTGCGGGAATCTCTCCACTTTTCCCTCTGCGTCCCTGTTGCTGTGGGATCCGCACTGATAACCCCGGCTGTCGCTCGTCTCTGGAGCTCATTTAGGCGGCGCCCTGAATCCCCTCCCCTTGTGCGCCGCAAAACAAAGAGGCAAGAAAAAGTGTCTTGCCTCTTCGGCAGCTGCAGACTTTTTCCCGGACTCCCTCCCGGCTAGCTGTGGTGCGCTGACCCCTTCAGGCTGTGTTCACTCTGCCAACCCCAGTCCTCTCCCTGGGATCCTACGGAAGCCCGAGCCTCAGCTCCCAGCCCCCGCCCACCCCGGCGGGTGAGCAGACAAGCCTCTCGGCCTGGTGAGTGCTGCTTGGCGCCGAGCCTCTCTGCGGGAATCTCTCCACTTTTCCCTCTGCGTCCCTGTTGCTGTGGGATCCGCACTGATAACCCCGGCTCGCGCCTGTCTCTGGAGCTCGTTTAGGCGGCGCCCTGAATCCCCTCCCCTTGCGCGCCGCAAAACAAAGAGGCAAGAAAAAGTCTCTTGCCTCTTCGGCAGCTGCAGACTTTTTCCCTGACTCCCTCCCGGCTAGCTGTGGCGCACTAGCCCCCTTCAGGCTGTGTTCACTCTGCCAACCCCAGTCCTCTCCCTGGGATCCTAAGGAAGCCCGAGCCTCAGCTCCTAGCCCCCGCCCACCCCGGCGGGTGAGCAGACAAGCCTCTCGGGCTGGTGAGTGCTGCTCGGCGCCGAGCCTCTCTGCGGGAATCTCTCCACTTTTCCCTCTGCGTCCCTGTTGCTGTGGGATCCGCACTGATAACCCCGGCTGTCGCTCGTCTCTGGAGCTCATTTAGGCGGCGCCCTGAATCCCCTCCCCTTGTGCGCCGCAAAACAAAGAGGCAAGAAAAAGTGTCTTGCCTCTTCGGCAGCTGCAGACTTTTTCCCGGACTCCCTCCCGGCTAGCTGTGGTGCGCTGACCCCTTCAGGCTGTGTTCACTCTGCCAACCCCAGTCCTCTCCCTGGGATCCTACGGAAGCCCGAGCCTCAGCTCCCAGCCCCTGCCCACCCCGGCGGGTGAGCAGACAAGCCTCTCGGCCTGGTGAGTGCTGCTTGGCGCCGAGCCTCTCTGCGGGAATCTCTCCACTTTTCCCTCTGCGTCCCTGTTGCTGTGGGATCCGCACTGATAACCCCGGCTCGCGCCTGTCTCTGGAGCTCGTTTAGGCGGCGCCCTGAATCCCCTCCCCTTGCGCGCCGCAAAACAAAGAGGCAAGAAAAAGTCTCTTGCCTCTTCGGCAGCTGCAGACTTTTTCCCTGACTCCCTCCCGGCTAGCTGTGGCGCACTAGCCCCCTTCAGGCTGTGTTCACGCCGCCAACCCCAGTCCTCTCCCTGGGATCTGATCTCCGAAGCCCGAGCCTCAGCTCTCAGCCCCGCCCGCCCCGGCGGGTGAGCAGACAAGCCTCTCGGGCTGGTGAGTGCTGCTCGGCGCCGAGCCTCTCTGCGGGAATCTCTCCGCTTTTCCCTCTGCGTCCCTGTTGCTGTGGGATCCGCACTGATAACCCCGGCTCGCGCCTGTCTCTGGAGCTCGTTTAGGCGGCGCCCTGAATCCCCTCCCCTTGCGCGCCGCAAAACAAAGAGGCAAGAAAAAGTCTCTTGCCTCTTCGGCAGCTGCAGACTTTTTCCCTGACTCCCTCCCGGCTAGCTGTGGCGCACTAGCCTCCTTCAGGCTGTGTTCACGCCGCCAACCCCAGTCCTCTCCCTGGGATCTGATCTCCGAAGCCCGAGCCTCAGCTCTCAGCCCCGCCCGCCCCGGCGGGTGAGCAGACAAGCCTCTCGGGCTGGTGAGTGCTGCTCGGCGCCGAGCCTCTCTGCGGGAATCTCTCCGCTTTTCCCTCTGCGTCCCTGTTGCTGTGGGATCCGCACTGATAACCCCGGCTCGCGCCTGTCTCTGGAGCTCGTTTAGGCGGCGCCCTGAATCCCCTCCCCTTGCGCGCCGCAAAACAAAGAGGCAAGAAAAAGTCTCTTGCCTCTTCGGCAGCTGCAGACTTTTTCCCTGACTCCCTCCCGGCTAGCTGTGGCGCACTAGCCTCCTTCAGGCTGTGTTCACGCCGCCAACCCCAGTCCTCTCCCTGGGATCTGATCTCCGAAGCCCGAGCCTCAGCTCTCAGCCCCGCCCGCCCCGGCGGGTGAGCAGACAAGCCTCTCGGGCTGGTGAGTGCTGGTCGGCACCGAGCCTCTGTGCGGGAATCTCTCCTCTTTGCCCTCCGCACCCCTGTGGCTGCGCTCTCCTCCGTGGCTCCGAAGCTTCCCCCCTCCGCCACCCGCGGTCTCTGCCCGCGAAGGGGCTTCCTAGTGTGTGGAAACCTTTCCTCCTTCACAGCTCCCTCCCACTGGTGCAGGCCCCGTCCCTATTCTTTTGTCTCTGTTATTTCTTTTTTCTTTTGCCCTACCCAAGTACGTGGGGATTTTCTTGCCTTTTGGGAGGTCTGACGTCTTCTGCCAGCGTTCAGTAGGTGTTCTGTAGGAGCAGTTCCACGTGTAGATGTATTTCTACTGTGTCTGTGGGAAGGAAGGTGATCTCCGCGTCTTACTCTTCCGCCATCTTGCCCAGCGCCCCCCCCACCATCTTTTTTTAATCTTTTCTTGTGGTATAGGCATATTTGAGACAAATTCTTTGGCTTTTATATGTCTGGAAATGTGTTCATTTAGTCTTTTTCTGAAAGATATTTTGCAGTGTATAGAATTCTAACTTTACTTTTTTTCAGCACTTTAAATATGTAAGTCCATTGTCTTCTAGCCACCATTATTTTATTTTGATAAGAAGCCTACTGTCAATCTTATTACTGTTTTCATCTATATAGTATTTAGTTTTTCTCTGACATTTTAAGATTATCTTTTTCATTGATTTGCAGCAGTTTGACTATATGGGCCTAGCTGGAGTTTTCTTTGTATGTATCCTACCTTGGTTCTGAGATTTTTGGTTCTGTAGGTTGCTGAGGTTGATAGATTGGTTTTCAAAAATTTTCTCCCCTCCCAGTATTGTCTAGTACTCTTCCCATAAAAGGGTAAGAGTCTATTTTCACTCTCCTTGAATCCTGGTTGTCTTTGTAAGTTTTTGACCAATGGAATGCAGTGGAAGCAATACTATACTACTTCTGGGAATCACCATTCAGGGCCTATGAATTTTCTTTTTTTGCTCTCTTAGAAACCAGCTGCTATTTTGTAAGGAAGTCCATGCTAGCTATCCTTCTTATTATGGGGGGCATGTAGAGAAGCACTGGGAGTTGAGACACCCTGTGATGAGAAAGTACAATGCAGAAGACTGAGGTGAAGCAGTTTTACTCCCAGGTGAATGCAGTCATATGAGTGATTCCAGGTGATACTATGTGGGACAGAATAACTACTGAGTCAGCCTATAGACTTGTAAGAAGTAATAAATCATCATTGTTTTAAATTACTAGTTTTGTAGTGCTTGTTAAACAATAATAGATAACTGAAATAGAATTGCTCCCTAGAAGTGGACTGTTTCTGTAACAAAAACATAAAATAGATGCCATTGTCTTTGAGACTGGGTGGCTGGAAGAGTGGTGAGGAGATTGTAATTGAAGGCTGAGAGAACAGTGAGGAAACTGCCATTGCCCTTTTCTCTGTTATATATTGATATAACATTGACAAGATTGTCACTTGTGATAACCTGGACGGTAGAAAAAATACCTAACAAAATTTTAGAACTGGTTAAGGTGATAGCCAGGCAATGAAATTATCAAGAATTCAGAAGTGTCAGTTAGCTTCTTTTAGCTATCTATGATAAAGCATAAGAGAGAGATGAGCTAAAGACAGAACTGTTCAGTTTTCAAGAATAATATGGAATAAATATGTCTAAAATAAGACTTACTGGTTTGGAAAATAAAACTTTTTTCTCATTTGTAGCTTCTCCACCTGGCAAATGGTTCTCAAAATAAGGAATGGCCTCATGGAGTTGATTAAATCCTGAGCACTTCCCAGGGTCAAGATCAAATCAAAGTTATAAATGTAGAAGGTCCTGGAGGATAAGACATTGTGTGAAAAGTGAGTCCACATAGAGGAGAACCAAGGAACTCCAGCTAAGCTCTTAAATGAATGAAGTTATATGAGTGACCCCAACTGGCACTGCATGCAGTGGAGAATCACTCAGTCAGCCCACAGAATTGTAAGTACTTTCTTTTTTGCTGTTTTAAAGTGCTAAGTCTTTGTAAGCTAGATCTGACATCTGGGTTATCTCATGGTTAGCTTCTATTTAAAAGTACTTTCTCTTGATTATTGGTCTCATTTTCCTGCTTTTTCATCTCATTTTTTTTTCAAAGTGAGGTATGATTTATTTCACAATGTTAATAGAGGTTACAAAAGGGGAGTGACAGTGATAGGTGAGAAATTTTCATTTTTACTATATAAACTCGCATATTGTTGGACTGTTTTATCAAGAATTTCTACTTTTGTAAGATAAATACAATTTTAAATGCTTTTATTAGAGGAGAGCACTATTGGTATTTCTTTACAGACTGGAGGGCAGAGCTTGATCTTGATGTTCCTCCATACTGAAGTAGACCACAAACTACCATCCTCATGAAGCCAAATATGCTCACAGTTGTACTTTATCAACTCCCACACTGTTAGCCTGCCCATTAACATTTTTTAAAAATTGAAGTAATTGCCAGCACTTTAAAACTCTGGTCATTTTATCATAAAAATATATGGTGGATAAAGTGCACTATTACTCTGAATACATCTCTCATGCCCACACAGACACATTTTTAGTTAAAAAGTTAAAAATTACGTTTCTAATTGGAGCTTCCAGAAAGAAATTATTTAGTTTTAGCATTCACCAATCAGATATAGTTAAGTGATACTTTAAAAGCAGAGGTTCCAGTTGGTTCCCGGTGGCAAACATGATCATGGAGGTTTTTGGTTTACCTGTAAAGCAGTATTCCTGTCACCAGGTTTGTGGAAATCAAGAAGCAGGGCCAGAAGATGCATCCTCTGGTTGTTGTTGCTATTATTTCTGTTGTCAGTGTGGACCTAATGGGAAAGGGATGACTCTGGAACTAACGACTAAAAGCAGTAGTAGCTTCTTAATTGTATGGTTCTTGGAGTCAACAGTTAAAGTGAAAGATTCAAGATTTCCCACTTTCCTAATTGAAGTAGGGTTGGCAGCTTACTTGAGGTCTGATTCTTCATCATTCTCCTGGCAGTCATTTCTGAAGACCCACCCTCAACAAATTGCAAACACTCAGTTTCCCATATTGAAGCCCTTTTCTCTTTATGCATGAAATAACCTTAGTGGTTTCTGTTTTCTGTAATTGACCTCTGAGTGATACAACTAAGAAAGGTAAGAGATCTAGCAATATATAACACATATTTTGGTTATAGTAAAAATAGACTGGTTGGAAGTATAGTAGGCTCTGGTTTACCATAGCCCCTAACCCCTAAGATGGAGGTGGCTGTATATTAAATACCATTTTTCAATTGTATTTGTAGTTTATTTGTTTTTATTAGAAAGTCCCACTTCTCTCGTCTATTTTACTGTACTCGCCCCTGTGAAGATTTGTTTGTCACCCTTCTAATACATATCTAAAACTTGGTTGAAAAAAAAAGAATTTTGATGGAAGATCTCTTAAAGGATGCAATTCTCCTATTTTGTAAATACTCCAAAATGGCTCAAATTCAAAGCCTGGCCATCAGAAAGCTATACACCTAACCTGCATTATTTAGGCTGCTGATATAACTAGTTTTACTGAATTAAGCTTTATCATGATGTTACAAATATACATGATAGATAGCCCTGTGAAAGTCGTTGTTTTGTTAACCCTAAAGGTGTTGTTGGGTAAATTGTAATGTCACTTCTATAAGGATACAGAAAAGAGATTTTTCAGGTCAAGTTTTATCTTATGATCAGGTAAGAGATGAAATTTTGCTTTTTGCATTGGCTATTAGGAAGAGCCAAAGTTCACTTCAGGGCTTCCCTGGTGGCGCAGTGGTTAAGAATCCGCCTGCCAATGCAGGGGACACAGGTTTGAGCCCTGGTCCAGGAAGATCCCACATGCTGTAGAACAGCTAAGCCTGTGCACTACAACTACTGAGCCTGTGCTCTAGAGCCCACGAGCCACAACTACTGAGCCCGTGTGCCACAACTACTGAAGCCCACGCACCTAGAGCCTGTGCTCCACAACAAGAGAAGCCACCGCAATGGGAATCTCATGCACCGCAATGAAGAGTGGCCCCCGCTCACCACAACTAGAGAAAGCCCACGAGCAGCAATGAATATCCAATGCAGCCATAAATAAATAAATAAATTTATTTTTAAAAAAGTTCACTTGAATGGTTGACTTCTAGTAATTGTAAGACTTCATGCATGCACCTTGTTTATTAAACTTAAACCTGGCTTTGTCTTATTGTGCAACTCTTGTTTTCTCTTTATCCAGATTTCTTTAGGTAATTAAAAACAATCCTGTTGTACAATATTTTGAAACTTATATTGAAACCCAAATTGTTTTCCACAGATGCTGCATCATTTGATATTTTAACCAGCAATATGCAAGGGTTTCAATTTCTCCATACCTCTTCACTACTGTTTTCCTTTTAAAAAAATTATAGCCTTCCTAGTAAGTGTGAAGTAGCATCTCATTGTGGTTTTTATTTGAATTTCCCTAATGACTAATGATGTTGAGGTTCTTTTCATAAGCTTGTTGGCCATTCCTATTACTCTTTGGAGTAGTGTCTATTCAAGTCCTTTGCCCATTTTAATGAGTTAATTGTTTTTTATTGTTGAGTTGAAAGAATGTTATTTTTTTAGATGCAAATCCCTTATCAAATACATGATTTGAAAATATTTTCTCCCATTCTATGGGTTATCTTTTCAATTACTTGATGAAGACCAAGAAGCACGAAAGTTTTTAATTTTCTGAAGTCCAGTTTATCTATTCCCTCTTTCATCACCTGTGCTTTTCGTGTCATATCTAACAAACCATTGTGTAATACAAGGTCATGAACATTTACTCTTATATTTTCTCTGGAGACTTTTTTTTATCATTTTAGTTCTTAAATTTAGATATACAATACTATTCAATTAATTTTTGTATATGATGTAAGGTAGGGGGTGCAACTTCATCCTTTGCATGAGGATATCCAGTTATCACAGCACCATTTGGTGAAGAGGCTATTTTTCCTTATTGAATTTGCTTGCCACCTATATTGCAAATCAAATGACCATAAATTTAATTATTTATGTATCCTCAATTCTATTTCTTTGATCTAGATATCTGTTCTTATCCCAGTGCCAAACAGTCTTGATTAATGTAGCTTTGTAATAAGTTTTAAAATTGGGAAGTGTAAGTCTTCCAACTTTGGTCTTCATTTTAAAGATTGTATTGGCTCTTCTAGGTCCCTTATGTTTCAATATGAACTTTAGGGTAATCGTACAAATTTCTGCATGAAAGACAGCTGGGATTTTGAGGGATTTTGTTGGGTCTGTAGAGTGTTTAGAGAATATTACTTCTTACCAATATTAAATCTTCTTGATTCATGAACATGAGTTGTCTTTCCATTTATTTAGATCTTCTTTAATTCCTTTCAGTAATGTTTTGTAATTTTCAGAGCATAAGTTTTGAACTTCTTTTGTTAAATTTGTTTCTACATATTTCATTCTTTTTGATGGTTTGGTAATGTAATCATTTTAAAATTTCATTTTCAGAGTTTTCATTGCTAGAGTATAGCAATAAAATTGATTTTTGTGTATTGATCTTGTATGCTGTTACTTGGCTGAACTTGTTTATTAATTGTAATAGTGTTTTAGTGGATTCGTTAGGATTTTCTAAATACAATATCATGTCATCTATGATTAGAGAGCCTTCCTTTCCAATATGTATGCCTTTTATTTACTTCTCTGAGTGACCTGGTTAAAACCCCCAGTACAATGTTGAATATAAGTGACCTGGTTAAAACCCCCAGTACAATGTTGAATATAAGTGACAAGAGTGAACATCTTTGTCTTGTTTCTGGTCTTAGTAGGAAAGCACACAGGCTTCTCAATTTAATATGGTGTTACCTGTGGTTTATCATAAATGTCTTTTATGAGATTAAGGAAAGTTCCATATTTTCCTATTTTATTTAGTGTTTTTTCATGAAAGGGCGTTGGATTTTGTCAGATACTTTTTCTGCATCTGTTGATATGAGCATGCAATTTTTTGTCCTTTTCCTATTAATATTGTGTATTCCATCGATTGACATTCAGATGATAAACTAACCTGCATCCTGAGATTGATCCTACTTGGTAATGATGTATAATCCTCTTAATATCTCTGGGTTCAGTTTGCTAGTATTTTATTGAGGAATCTTGCATTTATATTCATAAGAGATGTTGATCTGCAGTTTTCCTTTTTTGTTGCATCTTTGCTTTTAGTATGAGTATACTACTGGCCTCATACAATGAGTTAGGAAGTGTTTCCTCCCCGTCTTTTTTTTTGAAAGAATTTGTGAATGATGTTATTAATCCTTTATTAAATATTCAACAGAATTCACCATTAAAGTCATCTGGGCCTAAACATTTTTTGTAGAAAGTTTTTATTTTTATTATTTTTAAATCACAAAACCATAAAAATAAGATTTTTATGGCTAAATTGTTTACTACAGTTCTTTTTTTGTTTAACATATATATATATATATATATATATATATATATATCTCCACTCTTTTTTAGATTCTTTTCCCATATAGGTCATTACAGAGTATTGAATACAGTTCCCTGTGCTATACAGTAGGTCCTTATTAGTTACCTATTTTATATATAGTAGTGTGTATATGTCAATCCCAATCTCCCAATTTATCCCTCCCCCCGCTCCCTTTCCTCCTTGGTAACCATAAGTTTGTTTTTCTACATCTGTGACTCTATTTCTGTTTTGTAAATAAGTTCATTTGTACCATTTTTTTAGATTCCATATATAAGCGATATCATATGATATTTGTCTTTCTCTGTCTGACTTACTTCACTCAATATGACAATCTCTAGGTCCATCCATGTAGTTGCAAATGGCATTATTTCATTCTTTTTTATGACTCAGTAATATTCCATTGTATATATATACCACATTTTCTTTATCCATTAATCCATCGAGGGGCATCTAGGTTGCTTCCATGTTTCGGCTATTGTAAATAGTGCTGCAATGAACATTGGGGTGCATGTATCTTTTTGAATTATAGTTTTCTCTGGATATATGCCCAGGAGTGGGATTGCTGGATCATATGGTAGCTCTATTTTTAGTTTTTTAAGGAACCTCCATACCATTCTCCATAGTGACTGTACTAGTTTACATTCCCACCAAGAGTGCAGAAGGGTTCCCTTTTCTCCGCACCCTCTCCAGCATTTATTGTTTGTAGATTTTTTGATGATGGCCACTCTGATTGGTGTGAGGTGATACATCATAGTAGTTTTGACTTGCATTTCTCTAATAATAGTGATGTTGAGCATCTTTTCATGTGCCTCTTGGCCATCTGTATGTCTTCTTGGAGAATTGTCTATTTCAGTATTCTGCCCATTTTTTGATTCAGTTGTTTGTTTTTTTGATATTGAGCTGCATGAGTTGTTTGTATATTTTGGAGATTAATCCCTTGTTGGTCGCTTTGTTTGCAAATACTTTCTTCAATTCTGTGGGTTGTCTTTTCGTTTTATTTATGGTTTCCTTTGCTGTGCAAAAGTTTTAAAGTTGAATTAGGTCCCATTTGTTTGTTTTTATTTTCATTACTCTAGGAGGTGGATCAAAAAAGATCTTGCTGCGATTTATGTCAGAGAGTGTTCTTCCTATATTTTCCTCTAAGAGTTTTATAGTATCCAGCATTGCATTTTAGGTCTTTAATCCATTTTGAGTTTATATTTGTGTATGGTGTTAGGGAGTGTTCTAATTTCATTCTTTTACATGTAGCTGTCCAGTTTTCCCAGCACCACTTATTGAAGAGACTGTCTTTTCTCCATTGTATATCCTTGCCTCCTTTGTCATAGATTAGGTGACCATAGGTGCATGGGTTTATCTCTGGACTTTCTATCCTGTTCCATTGATCTGTATTTCTGTTTTTGTGCCAGTACCATACTGTTTTGATTACTGTAGCTTTGGAGTATAGTCTGAAGTCAGGGAACCTGATTCCTCCAGCTCCGTTTTTCTTTCTCAAGATTGCTTTCGCTACTCATGGTCTTTTGTGTTGCCATACAAATTGAAAAATTTTTTGTTCTAATTCTGTGAAAAATGCTATTGGTCATTTGATAGGGATTGCATTGAATCTGTAGATTACTGTTGAAAAAATAAAAAATAACACAGTCAGATGGAGAGATATACCATGTTCTTGGATTGGAAGAATCAATATTGTCAAAATGACTATACTACCCAAAGTATTTGACAGATTCAATGCAATCCCCATCAAATGACCAATAGCATTTTTCACAGATTTAGAACAAAAATTTTTACAGTTTGTGGAATATTTTTAAATTACTGATTTTTTTGTTGTTCTTGTTATAGGTCTATGTAGGTTTTCTATTTATTCTCAAGTCACTTTTGGTAGGTTGTATCTTTCTAGAAATTTCTTCATTTCATCTAGGTTATCTAATTTGTTGAAATACAATTGTTCATAGTATTCCCTTATAATTATTTTTATTTCTATAAGATCAGTAGTGTTGTCCCCTCTTTTATTCCTGATTTTAGTTATTTGAATCTTTTTTTTCCTTGGTCCGTTTAGCCAAAGGTTTGTTAATATTGTTGATCTTTTCAAGAACCATCTTTTAGAAATATTTTTTCTATACTTCTATTCTCTAATTTATTTTTTATTGCCATTATAGCCCTTATTATTTATTTGCATGTATTGCATGTATTGAATTTAGTGTGTTTTAGTTTTTTTTTAAGGTGGAAGATTAGGTTATTGTTTTGAGATATTTTTAATATACAAATGACATCTGTAAATTCCTCTATAAGCTCTACTTTAACTGCATTTTATAATTTTTTTTTAAATTAATTAATTAATTTTATTTTTTTTGGCTGTGTTGGGTCTTCGTTTCTGTGCAAGGGCTTTCTCTAGTTGTGGCGAGCGGGGGCAGCTCTTCATCGCGGTGCGCGGGCCTCTCACTATCGCGGCCTCTCTTGTTGCGGAGCACAGGCTCCAGACGCGCAGGCTCAGTAGTTGTGGCTCACGGGCCCAGTTGCTCCGCGGCATGTGGGATCTTCCCAGACCAGGGCTCGAACCCGTGTCCCCTGCATTAGCAGGCAGATTCTCAACCACTGCGCCACCAGGGAAGCCCCCATTTTATAATTTTTTAATTTTCATTTTCATTCATCTCAAAATATTTTCTAATTCCCCTTCTGATTTATTATTTGACTCTTCTAGTAAATAGTGTGTTTAATTTCTACATATTTGAGGATTTCCTAAATTTCCTTGATTTTCCTTGATTCCTAATGATTTCTAATTTCATCTACTGTATTTGTATGATTTCAAGTCTTTTAAATTTGTTGATGTTTGCCTTTTGGCTGAAGACATCATCTATCCTGGAGGAACATCCCATGGATACTCAAGAAAAAATGTGTGTTTTGCTGTTGTTGGGTGCAGTTTTCTGTAAATAGTTGTTAGATCTAGTTGGTTTATAGTCATGTGATTTTCTTGATGATACTATACCTTGTTGTTCTATTCATTTTTGAAAGTTGGAGGATTGGAGTCCCCATCTACTATTGTTGAACTGTCCATTTTCCTCTTCAAATTTGTCGGTTTTGCTTCATATATTTTGGTTTTCTATTGTTAGGTGCTAGAGTGGGTTGACTGGTGGCCCTTAAAAAGATATGTCCACCCAGAACCTGTGAAAGTTATCTTATTTGGATAAAAGTATCTTTGCTAATGTAATTGAAGAAATCAGTATGTGGTTATCTTGCATTATCCATGTGATACTTCATCCAGTGGCCAGTGTCCTTATAAGATAAAGGCAGTAGAAGGTTTATGACACATGAAGGGTAGGAGGCATTGTGACCACAGAGACAGAGGTTGGAATGATGCAGCCAAGAAAGCCGAGGAAATCCAACAGACACCAGAAGCTGGAAGAAACATGGAAGGATACTTCTGAGAGCCTGAAGAAGGAGGACCTGCTAGCATTTTGATTTTGGACTTCTAGCCTCAAGAGCTTTAAGAAATTTCTGTTGTTTTTAGCAACAAAGATTGTGGTTATTTGTTAGGCAGTCACAGGTAACGCATGTTTATACTTACACGTTTATATTTACTTTTTAAGCTTTATTGAGATATAATATTAAAAAATTGCATACATTTAATGCATACATCTTGTTGAGTTTGGGCATATGCATATACCAATAGTACCATAACCACAATCAAGGTACTAGACATATTCATCACCTTCAGAAATTTCCTTGTGTTCTGTATGTGTGTGTGTTTTGCATGTGGTAAGAAGACAACATGAGATCTATCCTTTTAACATACTTTAAAGTGCACAATACTGTATTATTAACTATAGGTACTAAGTTGTTTAGCAGATCTCTGGAACTTATTCCTGCTGTGTAACTGAAATTTTATACCCATTGAGCAACAATTTCCCATTTCCCCCTCCCTCTAGCCCCTGGCAACCAATTTCCTGCTTTTTCACATGTCTATTAAATTTTATTGTATCCTGGATATTGTGAATATCATTTTGTTGTGTGTCTGTTTATACATGTCTCTCTATAAAACGTGATGAACTTTGTTCTGACAAGCAGTGAAGATATTTATGAATCAGTTATATCCTTGTGAATCTTTTTTAAAGCTTTCATAGTGTGGCTCTAGTGCAGTATTTAATAGAACCAATTTAGTTCTATGCCTATGTTGTGACCTCCTTATGTCCATACTGGATGCTTTGGGTGTTCGATGAGATCTTTCTACTGTGATTGCTGAGTAGTTATTCTTTGCTGATATTTGTTCTTTGCCTGACCTTGTGAAATTTCATCCTATGTTCATTCAGCTTAGAGTTTATCTAAAGGTGCAAGGGGACTGCTGTGCAGATTTCTAGAGTGTATTTTCTGGGTTTTACCTTCTATTTGGTATTCTTCCCCTAAATTTTTAGATGTCTCAGTCTCCCTGAATTCTGATCTCATTCTCCTCTTATCAGGGAAGACTTTCTGGATCTGGACTTTGTTGCAGATACAGTTAATGTCAGTTCATTACTTCATCAGTGGTGCCAAATATTTTAAAGTTGGGGTCAGGAATTTCCCTTATTCAGAGTTTGTTACAAGCACACTGGTAAGATTCTGGTGATCTCTCCATGCCTTAGAAGCCAGCTGTCAAATTTCCAAATCACAGATGGTTTCTTTCTGCTGTATAGCTCAAATGCCAGCATTTTAAGTGTTGGGGTAATTCTGTTTGCTGTATAGTTTTACTTCTGGCTTTGTAAGCCTAGGTTTCTGTATCGCCATCCTTTTACTGTGCCCCCTGGCCTTTGGTGGGTCATTTCTTACACTTGGTGAAGCCTCGTATATCTCAAGATCTCATATTTGGTTTAGTGTCTCAACCTTTGGTGTGTTCATGTCATTAACTCAGTTAGGGCCCTGTTCACCTTTGAAGTCTCTCTTAGCACTCCTACCCTGTCACCAGGCTTTGGTATGCTACCACTGTACACTTAGTGAAAGTTCCATAGGAAAAGATCAGCAAAGTGATGCAGATTGCACTGTGACTAGGGATTTGCAAGATTCTACTCCACCATTCCAGCCCACGTATGGTGGTTAAAAGTTAATATATTGGTTGGTTTATCTTTTCTTCTGTCTATGACAAGTTTGTTGTTGCTCTTGCTTTGCTCAGAGAATAAATCAGTTGCTTCTTCTCTCCTAAGAAGGGCTCATGACTTTATGTAATTTAGATTATTCGGTTTTCTTTGTATCCTCAGTCCACTAATGTGTTAAAAACATGATTATTATAGCTTTTGCAACTTCTCATTTTTAGGATGGGAAAGATATTCTTTTGTGACTGTCCAAACCATAACTAAAAGTGGAAGTCTCCCATGTATTTATATTTTATTTTTTGGTTTACATATTTTTCCTCCACTCCATCTACCTCCCATGCAAACTCTGAAAAGAAATGTGCACCTATGCCTCTATGCTTTTATATGAAAGGAAAATTTTCAATGTGCTTTTTCTACATGTAGGCCACCTCACCTGAGAGGCATCATTTTAGGGAAAGCATAAAAGATTTTAGTTACCTGTTGAATTAAAGATAACTCTCACCCAAATTAAAATATTGCCATTCAAATTGAGGTAATAAGCAAAAAGTTGTTAGTGCCAAGAATAAATACCCAAAGTCTGGGATTTATCATTGTTTCCCTTTAATTTCTGAGCTGACAAATGATAATTGCTCAGGCAATTAAAATAATTAGGAAAATGTGGAGGCACAAAAGGAGGAAGCCTTTTAGAAGCAATTTAAATGCATAAGGAGAGATTCACGTATGTTTGCTGCACCTTATCCTGGAGTAGACTGATTACCAGGTGCTTTTTAGTGCGTTGACGATTGATAGATCACATGCCATCTGAGTTCTTTCTGGGAACAGGGCCCACTGGAAGCACATTTACCTCAGAAGATAGGTCTAGTTTTAAAGGAGGCTTCTGGGGATCTTGGGATTTATATTCTCTTAAACATCTTGGTAATAAAGGATCGTTTTAAGAAGCCACATTTGTTCAACATCTTGTAAATTTGTAATATTTTTTTTTGGAACACACTTTTTTTGACTATGTTTAAATGAGAGTAAGAAAAATATGAGTAAGATCATTGGATGGTCTTACCATTTTAGAATGCTTATTCGCTTTTTGAGCTGTAGGGGGCAGTCTGAGGGAGTCTATGGAAAGAATTAGAAGATTGACAGTGGCTTTGTGAGAGAAATGACAGTTTCTGTGAAGAACAGAATTATCCTAGGTAAAATAGGCCAACCTTAATTTAGAGAAAATACACGTTAAAATCAATCAAAGAGGGCATTAACTGTGAGAACCACTTTGGTGTTTGTGTGTACAACAGACACTTAAGCTACTCCATATTCTGATGGGTAGTGACAGCTGGGATTGGTGTCAGAGATTGATGATACCAATTTCTAAGGAGAGACTATTTCAGAAGTAAATAGATGGTATTTTATTACAATTTTATAAAATTCGTTCTATTAGGCATGAACTATTCAGTTCAGGTATACTTTCTATAAAGTTATTTATTCAGAATATTGCAGTAGACTACTGATAGTTATATGCACCAATACCAAATTATTTATGTCTGGCAACTCTCTCTTGATTTAACTAATTTAAAGGTATATTCCCTCTAAATTAAAATTGGCCTTTATTACATAGAAATTTTTTCTCACAGAAACTCATTTATCATATTAAATTCATGTCATGCAGACTTCTCTGGTGGTGCAGTGGTTGAGAATCTGCCTGCCAGTGCAGTGGACACAGGTTCCAGCCCTGGTCTGGGAAGATCCCACATGTGCGGAGCAACTAAGCCTATGCGCCACAACTACTGAGCCTGTGCTCTAGAGCCCACGAGCCACAACTACTGAGCCCAAGTGCCACAACTACTGAAGCCCGCGTGCCTAGAGCACATGCTCCTCAACAAGAGAAACCACCACAATGAGAAGCCTGTGCACTGCAACGAAGACCCAACCCGGCCAAACATATATTAATTAACTAATTAATTAAAAAAATTCTGTCATGCAGGACATGAAATATTTTTTGTGCACAGTACCTATTTATCCTCTGTTCATGCACAGGTGAAGTTGAACGAGTTCAGCTCATAACAAAATTTAGAAGATGATGAGGTTTGAAAGGAGAGAATACAGTGAATTTGGACAAGAGAGGGTTTCACTGAAAATGATGCTAGCTGATACCAGGGTCAGCAACAGTCATTTGGGAGAGATTCTTGAATGTGATAAGCTGGGAGGCTTATTTCAAAATAAATTAATATGCCATTCTACTTTCCATTACTTAAACATGATGAATGAGATCAAATAAATCACTGATTTGAAAAATAACTCTCCTAAATGATATTTAGAAAAATGCTTAGAATAACAAGACTAGTCAATCAACACTATTTATTGACTACTCACTTTGTTTATGTCGATTATGTTATTAAGCATAAACATTTATTGAATGTCTGCTCTGTGCAGATCATACTGAAAGTTACAAAGAACACTTAGGCATTATGGAATAAGTGGGTTATCTGTGAATAAGCAGAAGGTGCAGTCCTTACTCAACAAGTGAGTGCAAATGAATATAGTTAAAAATTAGATGTTCATCCACACAAAGCAAAGGAGTGATCTGAGTAGGGTAAGCAGCCTCAATAGGTATGTTCCATAAGTAGAATGATTTTGAAGCAGCACCAGAATGCTCTCTGTTCAACAAGTCAGTTAGCTTGCCTTTACCTACTCAAAGTCTACTTTCTCACAAGAGTTTTATGAATTCTTTATATTTTGGATTTTTTTCTTCATTCTATGAAATGTATCACTTTCTGACTCAAAGACCAAAGTGGACTACTAGTGATTATCTCAAGGGAAAAGAGAACTCTAAAATAAATTGGTATCATTTAACTTCTTACTCAAAACCAAGGGACTGGAACAAGGATTGTTGCACTGTGAATACATGAATATTGAAAACTGTATCATGGTGCTACATTCTCAACAATTCTTCCTAACCATACCTCCTAGCCTTCTTGCAGATAAAAGTCTTTGAATATTTTAGAATCCTGGCTACAATTTGCATTGCTTTGGGAACAGAGCTATGGAAATACTGAGTTAGAATATGGTGGAAAAAATCTGTAATTTGTGATATTTGGGGAAAACAAACCTTCTCAAATGTCTTTGGCAGCAAGACGCCCCTCTAACCAGTTACATATCTGTTCCAAATGGGGATTTAGATAGATCTTGGTTTTGTATGAACTTTGCTATGAAATATACTTTGTTCATCTGATAAAATTTCCTTGTTATCTTTTTCAGAGCTAAAGATGAATGTGGTATCATTTTGGAAGTAAGGAATAACATGTAGGAACTCCATAAATTATTTCCCCATGTACAGATCAGTTTCAAAAGCAACACGTTAATTTTTTTTTTTTTAACATCTCTACTGGAGTACAACTGCTCCACAATGGTGCGTTAGTCTCCGCTGCACAACAAAGCGAACCTGCCATACATAAACATACATCCCCACATCCCCTCCCTCCTGCGCCTCCCCCCCACCCTCCCTATCCCACCCCTCTAGGTGGTCACACAGCACGGAGCTGATCTCCCTGTGCTATGCAGCTGCTTCCCACTAGCCGTCTGTTTTTCATTTGGTAGTGTATATATGTCCATGCCACTCTCTCCGTCCTAGCTTACCCTTTCCCCTCCCCGTGTCCTCAAGTCCATTCTCTACGTCTGTGTCTTTATTCCTGTCCTGCCCCAGGTTCCTCAGAACCACTTTTTTTTTTTTTAGATTCTATATATAGCAACATGTTAATTTAAATCACCCTTTGAGCCTAGCCAGAGGACTTTTCTATGAAAGCAGTTGATTTAGCTTAGCTCCCTGGGGTTAACTCTGAAGGTGTTCTGAAGTTTAAACCTGATTATGTGTTTTAAATATATTTGTTATTAATATAAAGCCCTTGATATCCTATAAACAAAGCACAATCTGCCAGCTGAGTAGGTAATAAACATATGTATTTGAGGGGTAAACAGAAGATACTTAAGATATTTTCTACATGTTCTTTCCTGCTGTGATCCCTATGCCACACAGAATCTGTGTTAGGAATAGTAATCCATTTTTTATGTCATTCAAAGAGATCTAGTAAGGAAGTCTTCAAGTTTTAGTAAGGCTTTAAATAAACCACGATGGCATTCTGGAATATATCTAGGTTGGTATTTCTTTTCAAACCATTTTTTGAACAGAAACCCTTTTAAGTGAAGAGTTCTTCCAGGGTCTACTCTGAATACATTGGCCAGGTGCTTCAGTGAATAATTCATTCACAGCCTGTCCTTCCACAATGAACCATTTATAGTGGTTTAAATGACTGTACAGTGACTGTCCAATATGAAGGTGTAAAAAGTAGCCATAGTGTATCTCTCCTTTCAAGCTAGAGTAGGCAGTGTGATAGCATCTGAGATACAAGAATACTATATAGAGGTTGCTGTTTGGCTTCTGGTGAAGCTGTTACCCACTGGACTTTGCAGAGAGATAGAGAGGAAGGATTGGGCCTCATTTGGAGATGATTTACACCCAGGTATTAGGCATAGTCATTGTTAATACTGAGAGGGAAGAAAGTTCCAGTGAAGCTGAGTTGGGTACACTTATGATAACCTTTACTCTTAGATTAATGTAGACAGAACTAGGGATCTCTCTATTTTAAATATATATATATATGTATAATTTTTATATGTATAATTACACATATAGTATAATTTTTTCTCATTCATTCACTTGCCACCTATGCTTAAATAATATGTTTCTATATGTGTGTATGTGTATGTATGTGTGTATACATATATATAAATAAATCTTTTCAGAGGACAATACAGATTTTTTGATATAGCAGCATTATGAGATTGTAACAATCATTTAAAAGGAGAAATTGTGTTGTTTACTTGATATGAAATTATTAATTTGATTAAGTGATGTTTCCTCTGCTAGATAACAAATATGTCATGAGATATAAGTTCAGGATTTTTTAAAGTATTCTATTAATAGTCTTGTGAGAACAGGGATGATACTGTTAACTACCTTCTTTTT
The DNA here is from genome assembly GCF_965194825.1 of Balaenoptera physalus. Lineage (NCBI taxonomy): Eukaryota > Metazoa > Chordata > Mammalia > Artiodactyla > Balaenopteridae > Balaenoptera > Balaenoptera physalus. The sequence goes on from NC_138903.1 coordinate 106,796,744, forward strand.
AGAACTCGTCTATTTTGTGTCTGGCATAGTCCTCTTTAGATTCTTCTCTTAACTCTCTGACTTTTTATTTTCATGTTCTTCATAGACAACTCTCTCTTGATATACTTCATAAGGCTTTTGTCCCCAGACCTCTATCCAAAACTGTCATGTACTCTGTCCTTTTTACCTTCATGGTGTGTATATTTTATTGAATTCAACTCTTCCCCTTATTTAATGCTCACATGTCTAAATATCACTCATATTTAATTGTGGACATGCATTTTCAACTGATTTGTATGTATATGACTTTTATGACTAAATTTGTGTAGTTCAACCTTAATATGTATAAAGTCTAATATATCATTACTTCTCCAAACCTGTGTTCTTAATCTCATAGGTTTTCTCTCTTATGATTTCACCATCTGTCCAGTCAGCACACATTAAAATTATAGTCATTCTTAATACCATTTTCTCATCTTTCCTGCCTTTTGTAAACATTTCAATCATTCACAAAATCTAACCTATTTTTCCCTTCCAATATTTCATCCATCTCCTCTTTTATATTCTAATTAGCATATCATCCCAGTTCTGGTTCTCATTTCTTTTCTCGTCCATTCACTTCCCACCTACGCCTGGAAATTTTTTTTAACATCTTAAATCTTCTCTCAAGGACCCACTCAAACCCATCTCCTGGTAGAAGGCTGTTTTCTCTGTACTTCTCTTTTACTTGGTTGTGCACATTCTGCTACATCTAAGTAACTGCAATATACACTCATCTACATGTCTGCTTTTTCCTGCTAGATTTTAAGTTCTAAGATGTAGAGGCCATATCATATATATTTGTCCCCCACTGGGCCTAATTCAATGTTTGTATGAAATAAGTACTGTATAAATACTTGCTTAAATGAATTGAACTCAGAAAATTTTAATAATCAAGAATTAATCATTGCTTTGACCAAATTGGTCTTTGTTTTCTATGGAGGAAAATATATCAGGGATTGTTGGATTAGGGAATATATATATTTTCCTATGATAGGATGAAATGTAATAGTTTTTTAACATCTTGTTCCTTTAAAGGTTTATCCAGGTTTTATTTTTCTCTTTTATTTGTTTTATTTGAACAAACTCTTATCAAAGAGGAGAAAGCAGTAGCTCTTTACTGATGGTTATTACCATAGGCAACCAAATGTCTAGCTACTTGGCAACCACCAAGTAACTGAAGTCTCATCAGTGTACTGAGGTACTGGGGTTATGACTTTATTCTGAAATTTCCAAAGTGCAGCCTTTTGTAAAATTCTGTTGGCAAAGGACATCAATGTGGGTAGCATTCTTTCAAAGGATATCAGTGTAGGTAGCACTAGACAAATAATCTGGCCTTTAAGTGCATTTCTAATGAGTGGGGCAGTGTGTGACTGGACTGCCAATAGATTTGCCTTTGTGTAACCTTGCCCAGTTTCTATGAGCTGAAAATCCCAGGGGCCTCATCATTATTTATGCACCACAGTTTTTCATTCCCTTTCTTCCTCTGTATTATAATTTCCCCTGGCATTCTCTCTTTTCAGAGAGAAAGGCATCCTGGAATGAATTTAAAGACTGAGATCTCTAAGAAGCCTCAGGTACAGCTTGGTACTGTGGCAATTATCTATCCAAGAGGAAACAATGAAACACTTCAGAAAAGTGTACTTAATGCTATTCATATTTTCAAATAGCATGAATAACAGCCAATTTGACTTTAAATACATCTTGTTATAGATGATTTGGTTATTAAACTTGGCAATGTCAATCTCAGTATCATATTCCATTAAATCAGCGTTTCTGATAATAGAGGTATTCTTTGTAAGGATTAATGCACTACTGGCTTCTAAAAACAATAGGGGGAGGGAGGGATGGGGAGGAGAGGAGGAGAAGAGAAAGTGAGAGAGACAGAAAGAGAAAAAGAAAAAGAAGAGATGGAGGAAGAGGAAAATGTGGTGGTGGAGGAGGAAGAGAGGGGGAAAGAAAACTAAAAACAGGTAGAAAATGAAAAAGAGGAAGAAGTGAAACACAGTAGACTTATGTTGTTAATAATTTGAAGAAGAGAAAAGAATAACAAACAAGTAGACGTGTGCTGATAAAAATAGTCAAAATCTACAAAGACAGATCACTTCCTGGAGTATTACGTTTATAATACCTCAGAGGACTCACATCTCTTGCAACTGGTAGGACATATGATCCAGTACATACACTTACTTCTTAGAGAGCCTACTCTATACAGCCTACTGGGTGAGCAGTGGGTTATATGACTTTCTCCTTTGGCCACAGTTAATTGAACTAGGGGCAGATACCTGATCCACGGAGAACAATTCATATTGTCCATGCTACGAATTTGGAATTGGATCACAACAATTCTAGTTAGTCTCTTCTGGCCCCTGGAACTGAGAAGATCTAGACTCAGGAACTGAGGTTGCCATTCTGGGTTAACCGTGTTAGGACCATGTTTATGGAAAACTTGAGAAAATCAATCTTCAGAGAAAGAGAGAAGACTGATGCAACATCACAGAGAAAAGGGTAGACAACAGCTCATGTAGCTCCAGAGGTAGGAAGAGAATAATTAGAGCTCCTGTCAGCCTTCTAGTCCCTGGTGTCATTCCATTATGTAGGCCAGCTACATTTGTTGCCTTTGGGTTCTATATCTGTATTAGTCAGCTGTGGCTGCCATAACAAAATGCAGTAGACTGGGTGGCTTAAACAACAGAGATTTATTTTCTCAAACTTTGAAATTTGGTATTCCTAGATCAGGGTGCTAGCATGGTCATATTCTGGTGAGAGCTCTCTTCGTGCTGTAGACAGCCAACTTCTTGCTGTGTTATCACATGACAGAGAGAGAGATCTGGTATCTCTTCCTCTTCTTATAAGGGTACTAGTCCCATTATGAGACCTCCCCATCCCCCTGTCATGACCTTATCTAAATATAATTACCTCCAAAGGGCCCCATTTTCAAATACCATCACATCGGGGGTTAGGACACCAACACGAATTTGTAGGGGACCTAATTCCATTCATGGCTATATCCTTGCAAAACAGACACATCCCAATTTTTATGTTTAAGGTAGCTGTGATGGAAATGGTCTCAGAATCTGTATTATCACTTAGTTTCCCTGGTGATTCTGATTCTGCTTCTTTACAAATCACAGTTTGGGAAATGCTGTACCAAAAGAATGTGAAGAGCTGACTTAACCAAGATCAGGCAATAAAGGGTTAGGGCAGGGCTGGCTGGAAAGAGGGACAAAGTCCACAGTCAGGATCAAGGCCATATCTAGGATACAGCAAGAGAGTAGTATGGATAAAAGTGAGATAATGAGGTGTCTATAACTTACTGCAGTGTGTGTTGGGGGACAGAAAGTGACCAGGCTAGCCTAAATATACAGGGTTGGGGCAGACAGATGCTGGCATTATGTAGCTCTGTTCTCTCGCTATTCAGATTTAAAATCCAAAACAAACACCTATGGCTAAAACACTATCCATTACATGAAATGAATTCACATAAACTAATCCAGAAACCTAAAAATCATTTTTAATTTCTCTCTTTATCTTCAGGTATCAAATCTAAATAATACCCCAATTTTTTCAGCACTACCTTCAAAACATCCAGAATATGTCCACTTTTCTCCATCTTTACTACAACCTTGATATAACTTTATTTCTCACCCATGCTACTCTAATAGCCATCTTTTTTGTCTTCCTGCTGCCATTCTTCATCCCTTCCAAACTCTTTTCCTTAGAGCATGCAGATATATCTTTAAAAACTAAAAGTATTTTATCCCCTTTCTACTTAAAATAGTTCATCACTTCCAAATTCTCTTCAGGATAAAGCTCAATTTCTGTTTAATGGTTTTAAGTCCCTCTATGATTCCTCCAGCTTTACCTCTTGAAATTTTATGCCTGGAACTTTGAGTTTCAGTAAAATTTAACTGATTGTTGTTTCGCACCTGTACCATATTTCTTATTCTCATGTTTTTTTATATCCATGAATACATTCATGTAACCACTGCCCAGATGAAAAAAGAGAACATAACTAAATTCTCTTTACAGTAACCCATAAAATCTCTTCATGATCCCTCAAACTATTTCCTTCTGTCCAAACCTAATCATCATCATCATCATAGATTATTTTGGCTGTTTTTTTAATTTGATATAAATGTAATATATATATATAGAAATAACTTTATAACTTGCTTCTTTTGCTCAACATTATGTTTGTGAGATTTATCCACATTGTTGCATGTAGCAGTAGTTCACACATTCTCATTGCTATTTAGTATTCCATTGTATGAATTTGCAACCATTTAAAAATTCATGATACTGCTTATGGACATTTCAGTAGTTTCCACTTTGAAATTACTACAAATTAAGCTGCTATGAGCATTCTTATATATGTCTCTTGATGTATATGTGCACTCATTTCTGTTGGGGAAATACCTAAAAGTGAATTCTATGCTTCTTTATAACTCAACCCAGTTTAGATGTCATCTCCTCTAAGAAGGCTTCTCTACTCCACAACCCCAAATTCAGTTAGTTGGTCTTCTTCGTTGTGGCCATAGGAGCCTGTGCTTAAGAGAGCACTTAACAACCTGTAATATAATCGTTTTAAAAGCACATTTCCCCCCATAGATTTTAAGCTCCTTAGGGGCAGGGACTCTATCTTATTCTTTGTATTTCTAGTACATAGCAGAGTTCCTGGCACATGGACAATCAATAATGTTTAGTAGTATATAAATATTAATGCAGTTGTATAGGCAAATTGCATATTAATGGACTGATCGATATTGAAGAGTTCTGGAATTGTCTAAATAATAATTAATAAAATTTCTGAGCACCTACTGTATAACTAGACTGATGCTAGGTGATGTTGGACATGCCAAATACAGGCCTACCTCATTTTATTGCTCTTATCTTTGTTGTGCTTTGCAGATACTGCGATTTTTACATATTGAAGTCTTGTGACAACCCTGAGTCAAGCAAGTCTATAGGCTACATCTTCCCAACAGCATTTGCTCACTTTGTGTCTCTGTATCACATTTTGAATTCTCAACAATATTTCAGACTTTTTCATTACTATATATTTTTGCTATGGTGATCTGTGATCAGTGATCTTTGATGTTACTGTTGAAATTGTTTTGGAGTGCCACAAACCACACCCATATGAGATGGTGAACTTAATGTTTGTGTGTTCTTACAGCACCACTGACCATAAACTCCCCTGTCTCTCCCCCTCTCCTCAGGCCTCCCTATTCCCTGAGTTACAATATTGAAATTAGGTCAGTTAGTAACCTTACAGTGGCCTCTAAGTGTTCAAGTGAAAGTATGAGTTGCAAATCTCTCACTTTAAATCAAAAACTAGAAATGATTGAGCTTAGTGGGGAAGGCATGTCAAAAGCTGTGATAGGCTGAAAGCTAGGCCTCTTGAGTGAAATAGTTAGCCAAGTTAAGAATGCAAAGGAAAAGTTTTTGATGGAAATTTAAAATGCTGCTCCAATGAACACATGAATGATAAGAAAGTGAAGCAGCCTTATTGTTGATATGGAGAAAGTTTTAATGGTCTGGGTAGAAGATCAAATCAGTCACAAAATTCCCTTAGGCTAAAGCCTAATCCAGAGCAAGGCCCTAACTCTCTTCAATTTTATGAAGGCTGAGAAAGATGAGGAAGCTGCAGAAGAAAAGTTTGAGCTAACAAAGGTTGGTTCATGAGGCTTAAGGAAAGAAGCCATTTCCATCACATAAAAGTACAAGGAGAAGCAGCAAGTGCTGATGTAGAAGCTGCAGCAAGTTATCTAGAAGAACTAGTTAAGATAATTAATGAAGGTAGCTATACTAAAAAACAGATTTTCAATTTAGACAAAACAGCCTTCTATTGAAGAAGATACCATCTAGGACTTTTTTTTTTCTTCATTTATTTTTTGGCTGTGTAGGGTCTTAGCTGCGGCACGCAGGCTCTTCGTTGCAGAGCACGGGCTTCTCTCTAGTTGTGCCGCGCGGGCTCCAGAGCACATGGGCTCTGTAGTTTGCAGCACGCAGGCTCTCTCGCTGAGGCAAGCAAGCACAGTAGTTGTGGCGCGCGGGCTTAGTTGCCCGGCAGCATGTGGGATCTTAGTTCTCCGACCAGGTATCGAACTTGTGTCCCCTGCATTGGAATGCAATTTACCACTGGACCACCAGGGAAGTCTCCCATTTAGGACTTTTATAACTAGACAGGAGAAGTCAACGCCTGGCTTCAAAGCTTCAAAGCACAGACTGACTCTCTTGTGAGGGGCTAATGCAGCTAGTGACTTGAAGTTGAAGCCAATGCTCATTTACCATGCTGAAAATCCTAGGGCCCTTCAGAATTATTCTAAATCTCATCTGCCTGTGCTCTATGAAACAACAGAGTCTGGATGACAGCACATCTGTTTACAACATCGTTGACTGAATATTTTTAAGCCCACTGTTGAGATCTATTACTCAGAAAAAAAGATTTCTTTCAAAATATTAGTGCTCATTGACAATTTACCTGGTCACCCAAGAGCTCTGTTTGGAGACATACAACAAGATTAATTTTGTTTTCATGCTTGCTAACACAATATCCATCCTGCGACTTTCAGGTCTTATGATTTAAGAAATGTATTTTGTAAGACTGTAGCTGTCATAGATAGTGATTCCTCTGATGGATCTGGGCAAAGTCAAATAAAAACCTCTGGAAAGGATTTGCCATTCTAGATGCCATTAAGAACGTTCGTGATTCATGGGAAGAGGTCAAAATGCAACATTCCCAGGAGTTGGGAAGAAGTTGATTCCAACTCTCATGGATGACTTTGAGGGGTTCAAGACTTCAGTAAAGGAAGTCACTGCAGATGTGGTGGAAATAGCAAGAGAACTAGAATTAGAAGGGGAGCCTGAAGATGTCACTGAATTGCTGCAGTCTCAGGATAATACTTTAACAGAAGAGGAGTTGCTTCTTATGAATGTGTAAATAAAGTGGTTTCTTTAGATAGAATCTACTCCTGGTGAAGATGCTGTGAAGATTGTTGAAATAATAACAAAGGATTTAGAATATTATATAAACTTAGTTGATAAAGTAGCAGCAGGGTTTGAGAGGATTGACTCCAATTTTGAAAGCAGTTCTACTGTGGGTAAAATGCTATCAAACAGCATGATATTGTTCATGAAAGAAAGAAATTGTTCCTGAAAGGAAGAGTCAATCCATGTGGTAAACTTCATTGTTGTTTTATTTTAAGAAATTGCCACAGCCACCCCAGCTTTCAGCAACAACCACCCTGATCAGTCAGTGGCCATCAGCATTGAAGCAAACAGATTACGATTTGCTGAAGGCTCTGATGATGGTTAGCTTTTTTTTTTAGCAATACAGTATTTTTAAAGTACCGTGTGTGCATTGGTTTTTTAGATGTAATATTGCACACTTAATAGACTACAGTATAGTGTAAACATAACTTTTATATGCACTGGAAAACCAAAAAATTCATGTGACTAACTTTATTGTGATATTTGCTTTATTGTGGTGGGCTGGCACTGAACCCCAAATATCTCCAAGGAATGCCTGTAACAAAAAACAGGATTCCTGCCCTCAATAAGCATACAGTTTTGGTCAGTAGCACTAATTTATCTTGATAAGATTATCGAAAACCAATAAATAGTAAACTGTATTGTAAAATGGCTCTTAGTACAATTAGATTTCAGAGAAGGGAGAGACTGCTGAAGTTGAAGCATTTTGGAAGATGAGCTAGGATAAATGCTTGAAGGAGGTGTGTCATGTTTAGGAAGGAACAGTGGGGGGAGGTTGAAGAATAGCACAATCATCTCAGATCTGATCAATTTAGCTTTCATATTCCTCATCATTTCTGTGGACTAAACACTGTGTTTTGAGACAGATTTGGTTTACTTTTGGACTAACAGATGCGGCTTACAGAGTCCTCCATGTCTTGCTAAGTAAATTGTCCTTTAATCTATATATGGTGGGAATCCAACTGAAGTGTTTCATGAAGGCAGGTGATAAATCTTTTGGAAGATGGTGAGGGTCTGAATTATGGCAGTAATAGTAAAAGCACTGGAGAGAGAGAAACGTGGAAAAGTCAGTGAGAGGTAGAATAAATAGAACATGGTGGTACCAGGATATGGTAGTTTGTGGTGCTTTTTAATGAAGCAAAAGGACACCATGGAAACACTTTTGAAAGAAATATGGTGCTTTGCTAGCTTGTGGCCCAAAATATTTCAGTGGAACATGGCAATATGTAATTATTTTTAATACTGATGTTCTTCTTATAAGTATGGAAACATCTTTTAGATCTTGCTAAAGTTTGACAACATAATTCTTACATTGAAATGTTGCTATGCTCTATTAAAAGAAAAAACTGGGCTTCCCTAGTGGCACAGTGGTTAGGAGTCTGCCTGCCAATGCAGGGGACACGGGTTTGAGCCCTGGCCCGGGAAGATCCCACATGCCATGGAGCAACTAAGCCCGTGTGCCACAACTACTGAACCTGCACTCTAGAGCCCGCGAGCCACAACTACTGAGCCTGTGTGCCACAACTACTGCAACCGCATGCCTAGAGCCCGTGCTCCGCAACGAGAGAAGCCACCGCAATAAGAAGCCCACGCACGGCAATGAAGAATAGCCCCCACTCACCACAACTAGAGAAAGCCTGTGAGCAGCAACGAAGACCCAATGCAACCAAAAAATAAATAAAATAAATAAATCTATAAAATATAAATATAAATAAATCTATAAAAAAAGAAAAGAAAAATCTTGCACTGAAGTCTCATCAAAGGCTTTATGAGTTATTTATTCATGTATCTGGGACACCTTTGTACTTTGGAATGAAGAAGCAACAGGCAGTTTTCATCAACAGATTGAGAAAGGTCTCTATAAACCAGGAGCTCTTAAGCTTTAAGAACTGTGATAACCTAAAATGAATCTAAGGCTGCTGTCTTAGTAGTAGTTTCTCACCATAGCTGCACATGAGAATCACAGGGGCAGGGATGGGCTTTGAAAATGCTATTGCCTAGGCCACCTCTGTAGATTCTTATGTGGGGCCTGGACATCACCATTAAAAAACAGAACAATACTGGGCCTTGGTTTTGGTGATGATCTTTTAGATACAACACCAAAAGCAATACCCATGAAAGAAAAAATTGTTAGTTGAATTTCAGTGAAATTAAAAACTTCTGCTCTGTGAAAGACACTTTTAAGATAATTAAAAGATAAACCACAGGCTGGGAGAAAATCTTTGCAAAATACATATCTTATAAAGTACCAATATCCAAAATATACAAAGAACTCATAAAATTCAACAAAAAGAAAGCAGTCCTATTTAAAAGTTGACCAAACATCTGAAGAGACACCTCATTGAAGAAGATATGCAGATGGCAAAGAATCATGTGAAAAGATGCTTAACATCATATGCCATTAGGTAATTGCAAATTAAAACAACAATGAAATACTACTACACACCTATTTGAATGGCTACATTTCAAAACACTGGCAACAAATGATGAGAATGTGGAGCAACAAGAACATTTATTCATTGCTGGTGGGAATGAAAAATGGTATAGCCACATTGGAAGACAGTTTGGCAGTTTCTTACAGAATTTGGCATACTCTTACCATATAATTTAGTAGTCCTGCTCCTTGTTATATACCCACATAACCTGAAAACTTATGTCTGTGCAAAAATCTGTGCATGAGTATTTATAGCATCTTTATCACAATTGCCGAAACACAAAAGCAATTAAGATATCCTTCAGTAGGTGAATGGATAAGCAAACTGGTCCATCAGACAGTGGAATATTATTCAGAGGTTAAAATGAATTAGCTATCAAGCCATGAAAACACATGGAGAAATATTAGAAGCATATTGCTAAGTTAAAGAAGCCAACCTGAAAAGGCTATATATGTTGTGATTCCAACTCTATGACTTTGTGGACTAGGCAAAACTGTTGTGACAGTAAAAGGATCAGTGGTTGCCAGGGATTCTGAGGTAGTAAGGGATGGATGAATAGGTGGAGCAGAGAGGAATTTTTGGGCTCTGAAACTATTCTGCATGATACAGTAGTGATGGAAATATGTCATGATACATCTTTTAAAACTCATAGAATGTGTAACACAAAGAATGAATCCTGATGTAAACTATGGAATTTAGTTAATAATGTGTCAATATTGTTTCACCAGTTGTGTTAAAGAACTAAAATTCAACCGAGTAAATTTAAATATTTAATTGGTTTTAATCAGCAATTCTTGAACCCAGCAGTATCTCATCTAGCAAGTAGAAAGGCACTCTGAGGAGTTGTACAAAATGAAAAGTTTTTATAGGCAGAAAAAGGGTGGGGCAAGGAAGTTAAAAGAGAGTATTGTTGCAAGCAAGGTCACCTTTCTTTAGGGGAATACAGGGGATTTTAGGCAGATTACCTTACTGGTGTTGACCAGGAAATTCCAGACTGATTTTGGTATAAAATTCCACTCCTGGGAGAGGCTGAAACTGCAGTGAGTTTAGGTATTAAGTCTTGGTGGATCTTAGCATAAGTGAGTCCATTGTGGGCCTGTTCTTTCTTTTTAACAGTTGTAACAATTGTACCATACTGATAGAAGATGTGAATGTTAAAGGAAACTGTACATGGGGAAAGGGAGGATGTGGAAACTCTGTACTTTCCTATCAATTTTTTCTATAAACTTAAAACTATTCTTAGGAAAACAAAGCCTATTGATTAAAAACAAACTTTCTAGGTTATTCTAATATGCTCTCATGGTGGAGAATCAATGAACTAACTTTATCTAATTTGGGGTCTGCAAGAAATTTGGAGCGATTTATCAAAATAGGGGATACAGAAGGAGTATTGGTGGTATAAATGATGGAGTTCTGTATAGGATATTCTTGTTTTGAATTGCCTGAGAACAATCCAGGTAGGGATGCCCAGGGGACATTTATTTCCACTTTTTCCTAATAGCCATTATCAAAGCAATATTTGAAAAGCCAATCACAGTTTAGCATTTAAAACCATAATGGATTTGAAAAGGATGACACAGAGCCAACTTCTAATTAGAAAATATTACTGGCCTCAAGATTCTATCCATAGCAACAGTGCTTAAATGCTACCTCCTGCTTTGCCTATAGGTATGTATTTTGCCACAAAATAATATATTGTCCAGGATATGTAATTCCTAATGTAAAAAGAGAGAGATAGAAGAAAATAAGCACTAAAAACACCCCATGCCATTTGGCATAACAAAAGCATACATATGCGTACGTGAAATTCACATAATTAAACAGAGAAAATGAATGTATTCCTCCAGAGACAGAAGTATTTCTTGGATAGCCAAATAAAACTTCTGTTAAAAGATATTTCTTCTCTTTCTTTGTGCCTGCTTAAAATGCTCTACAATTCTTCTCAAAGCAGTTAAGAACTGCATTTTGAACTCTGCTATTGGTTTCATTCATCCTTTTCTTGCTGCAGCCACTCTAGCAGTTCATCATAATCCAGCCTTATCTCTGGAATTTAGAATACCCCAAACACATGCTGAAACACATGCTGATTTGAATTGGTTTGCTAAGATAAAGCTAAGGTATCTTTCTTTTCATTTTTATGTAGTTAAAGCTGTCAGTCACCTAAGGTAAGATCACTAAAGTTTTTCTGTATCTACAAAATGAAATGAAGAGAATTGAAGCGATTATTATTTAATAAGCATTTTATTGAATAAATTTGGCATGTAACATTGTATAAGTTTAAGATGTACAGTGCATTACTTTGATATACTTATATATTGTAATATGATTCCCTTGTAGTGATAATTATCACATTACATAATTATAGTATAATATTATTGTCTGTGTTCATTGTACTGTGAATTAGCTATGGTTTATTTACTACTCATTACAAGTTTTTACCCTCTCTCTTATTTCCTACCCACGTTCCCTGGTAACCATTTTACTCTGTTTTTTACAGGTTTAACTTTTTTAGATTCCACATATAAGTAATATCATATGGCACTTGTCTTTCTCTGTCTGACTTAACCCACTTAGAATTATGTGCTCAAGGTCCATCCATGTTTGTCACAAATGGAAGGATATCTTCCTTTCTCTTGGCTGAACAGTATTCCATTGTGTATATGTACCACATCTTCTTTATCCATTCATCCACTGATGAGTGTTTGGGTTGTTTCCATAACTTGGCTATTATGAATTATGCCACAATAAACATGGGAGTGTATATATCTCATCAAAATCCTATTTTCATTTCCTTTGTGTATATACCTGGAAGTAGAATTGCTGCATTGCATGGTAGATCTATTTTTAATTTTTGGAGGAAACTTCATTTTGTTTTCCATAATGGTTGGACCGATTTGTATTCCCATAAACAATATATAAGTGTTCTATTTTCATCCCAACCTCACCAGCACCTGTTATCTCTTGTCTTCTTGATGATAGCCATTCTAACAGATGTGAGATGATATCTCATTGTGGTTTTGATTTTCATTTCCCTGGTGATTAGTGATGTTGATCATTTTTTCACATACCTGTTGGACACTTGGATGTCTTCCTTGGAAAAATACCTATTCTGTTTCTCTAATTTTTAATTTGGATTTTTTTGTTATTGTTTTGTATGAGTTCTTTATATATTTTGGATATTAACCCCTTATCTGATAACTGGTTTGCAGAAATTTCCTCCCATCCTGTAGGTTGTCTTTTGGTTTTGTTTCTTTTTCTATGCAGAAGCTGTTGAGTTTGATTTAGTCCCATTTGTTGATTTTTGCTTTTTTTTTGTGCTTTTGACATTATGCCCCCCAAATTATTGCCAAGACCAATATCAGTGAGCGTCTTCCCTATGTTTTATTCTAGGAGTTTTATGGTATCAGATTTCATGTTTGAGTCTTTGATCCATTTTGAGTTAATTTCTATGAGTGGTGTGATATAGGGGTTCAATTCATTGTTCTACATGTGTTTTTCCAGTTTTCCCAGCACCTTCTGTTGAAGAGGCTATCCTTGCCCCATTGGGTGTTCTTGACTTCCATATCAATTATTAGTTGACCATTTATGCCAGGGTTTAATTCTGGGCTTTCTATTATGTCCCATTGGTTGATGTGTCAATTTTTGTGCCAGTACTGTACTGTTTTTATTACTATGGCTTGGAAGCATAGTTTGAAATTGGGAAGCATGATGCCTCCAACTTTGCTCTTTTTTCTCAGGACTGATTTGGCTCTTTGGGGTCTTTCATGGTTCCACACAAATTTTAGGATTGTTTCTTCTATTTCTGTGAAGAATGTCTTTGGTATTTTGATGGGCAGTGTGTTGAATCTGTAAGTATCTTTGGGTAATATGTCCATTTTAACAATATTAATTCTTCTGATCCATGAACACAGGATGTCCTTCTATTTGTTTGTGTCATCTTCACTTTCAGTAAAGCTTTGTAGTTTTCATTGTACACAACTTTCACTTCCTTTGTTAAATTTATTCCTAAGTATAGTTTTTGATTCTGTGAATGGGATGGTTTTCTTTATTTTTCAGATGCTTCATCATTAGTGTAAAGGAATGCACTTGATTTCTGTATGTTGATTTTGTATCCTGCCATTTTACTGAAATCATTCATGAATTCTAACAGATTTTTTGACTGATTCTTTGGAATTTTAAAAAACAAGATCATATCATCAGCAAATAACAACAGTTTTACTTCTTCCTTTCTTATCTGAATGACTTTCATTTCTTTGTCTTGCCTAATTGCTCTAGCTAGGACTTACAGTACTATTATTAAACAGGAGTAGTGAGAGTGGGCATCCTTGCCTTGTTCCTGACCTTAGGGGAAACACTTTTAGTTTCTCTCTATTCAGTACAATGTTAGCTGTGGGTTTGTGATATATGGCCTTTATTTTGTTGAGGTATATTCCTTTTGTACTTAGTCTGTTAAAGGTTTTATCACTAAAGGATGTTGCATTTTGTAAAATGCTTTTTCTCCACTTATTGAGATGATCATGTGATTTTTATCTTTCACTTTATTCATGTATTACATTTATTGATTGACAAATGTTGAACCATCCCCACTCCCAGGGATAAATCCTACTTGATCATGGTGTATAATCCTTTTAGTGTAAACTTGAATTTGCTTACTATTTTGTTGAGAATTTTTGCAGATATATTCATCAGCAATATTGGTCTATAGTTTTCTTTTCTTGTGGTATCTTTACCAGGCTTTCATATCAAAGTAATGCTTGTCCCGTAGAATGAGTTTGGAAGTGTTCCCCCGTCCCCTAGTTATTTTAGAAGAGTTTGAGGAGGAGGATTGGTGTTAATATTTTTTTTATTCAAGTATAGTTGACTTATGTAGTGGTTCAATATTTTTGTACATTACACACCATACAAAATTATTGCAAATTATTGACTATTTTCCTTGTGCTGTATATTATATCCTCAGGACTTATTTATTTTATAACTGGTAGTTTGTACATCTTAATCCCCTTTACCTATTTTACACATCCCCATCGCCCTCCCCTCTGGCGAGTACTAGTTTGTTCTCTATGAGTTTCTTTCTATTTTGTTATATTTGTTCATTTGTTTAGTTTGCAGATTCCACATATAAATGAAAATATACAGTATTTGTCTTTCTCTTTCTGACTTACTTGACTTGGCATTTTACCCTCTAGGTACATCCATGTTGTCACAAGTGGCAAGATTTCATTCTTTTTTTGCCTGAGTAATATTTCATTGTATATATATACCACATCTTCTTTATTCATCTATCAATGGACACTTAAGTTGCTTCCATATCTTGGCTATTAGACTGCTACGAACATTGGTGTGCATGTATTTTTTCAAATTAGTGTTTTCATTTTATTCAGGTATATTCCTAGGGATAGAACTTCTGGACCATATGGTTGTTCAATTTTTAGTTTTTTGAGGATCCCTCATACTGTTTTCCATAGTGACTGCACCAATTTACATTCCCACCAACAGTGTACAAGGATTCCCTTTTCTCCATATCCTTGCCAACACTTATTTGTTGTCTTTTTGATAATAGCCATTCTGACTGGTTAGAGGTGATATCTCATTATGGGTTTAATTTGCATTTCCCTGATGATTAGTGATGTTGAGCATCTTTCAATGTGCCTGTTGGCCTTATGTAGGTCTTCTTTGGAAAAATGTCTATTCATGTCCTCTACCCATTTTTAAATTAGACTGTTTACTTTTTTGATATTGAATTGTATGAGTTCTTTATATATTTTGAATATTAGCCCCTTATCTGACATACCATTGGCAAATATCCTCTCCCATTCAGTAAGTTGCCTTTTTGGGTTTTTTTTTTTTTGATGGTTTATTTTGCTGTGCAAAAGCTTTTTAGTTTGAAGTGATTGCATTTGTTTATTATTACTTTTGTTGTCTTTGGCTGAGGAGACAGGTCCAAAAATATATGGCAAAAACTGATGTCAAAGAGCTTACTGCCTATGGTTTCTTCTAGCAGTTTCATGGTTATGGGTCTTACATTTCACATTTAATTGATTTGAGTTTATTTTTATACTTGGTGTAAGAAAATGGTCTCATTTCATTCTTTTATGTGTAGCTATTCAGTTTTCCCAGCACCATTTATTGGAGAGACTGTCTTTTCCCCATTGTATATTCCTGCTTCCTCTGTCATAGATTAATTGACATATATATGTGGGTTCTGTTCTGTTCTATTGATCTATATGTCTGTTTTTGTACCAATACCGCACTGTTTTGATTACCTGTAGCTTTGTAGTGTAGTTTGAAGTCAGGGAGCATGATACATCCAGCTTTATTGTCTTTCTCAAGATTGCTTTGGCTATTCGGAGTTTTTTGTGGTTTCATAAAAATTTTAGGCTTATTTGTTCTAAATATGTGAAAACGTTATGGGTATCTTGATAGGGATTGCATTAAATCTGTAGATTGTTTTGGGTAGTATGGACATTTTAACAATATTAATTTTTCCAATCCATGAACATGAGATATCTTTCCATTTACTTGTATCATCTTCAGTTTCCTTTCATAAACTTTCTAGTTTTCAGAGTACAAGTCTTTCATCTCCTTGTTGAAAGTTATTCCAAGGTATTTTATTGTTTTCCATGCTATTGTAATTTGCGTTGTTTTCTTAATTTCTCTTTCAGATAGTTCATTTTTAATGTTTAGAAATCTGACAGATTTCTATATATTAATCTTGTATCCTGAAAATTTACTGAATTCATTTATTAGTTTTAATAGGTTTTTTGTGGATTCCTTAGGGTTTTCTATATGTAGTATCATGTCATCTACAAATTATGGCAATTTTACTTCTTCCTTTCCTATTTGGGTGCCTTTTATTTCTTTTTCTTGTCTTACTGTTGTGGCTAGGACTTCCAATACTATATTGAATAAAAGTGGTGAGAGTGGGCATCCTTGTCTTGTTCTTGATCTTAGAGGGAAGGCTTTCATCTTTTCACCATTGAGTATGATATTAGCTATGAGTTTGTAGTACATGACCTTTACTATGTTGAGGTATGATCACTATACCCACTTAGTTGAGAGATTTTATTATGAATGGATGTTGAATTCTGTCAAATGCTTTTTCTGTATCTATTGAGATGATCATGTGATTTTTGCCGTTTGTTTTGTTAATATGGTGTATCAAGTTGACTGATATTGTGTTCATGTGATAAATCCCACTTGATCGTGATGTATGATTTTTTTTAATGTATTGAATTTGGTTTGCTAGTATTTTGTTGAAGAGTTTTGCATCCATGTTCATTTGGGATATTGGCCTGTAAATGTTTATTGTTTTTGGTAGTGTCTTTGTCTGGTTTTGGTTTAGGGTAATCTTGGCCTTGTACAATGGGTTTGGAAGTATTCTCTCCTCTTGAGTTTTTTTTTTTTTTTTTTACATCTTTATTGGAGTATAATTGCTTTACAATGGTGTGTTAGTTTCTGCTTTATAACAAAGTGAATCAGTTATACATATACATATGTTCCCATATCTCTTCCCTCTTGCATCTCCCTCCCTCCCACCCTCCTTATCCCACCCCTCTAGGTGGTCACAAAGCACCGAGCTGATCTCCCTGTGCTATGTGGTTGCTTCCCACTAGCTATCTATTTTACGTTTGGTAGTGTATATATGTCCATGCCACTCTCTCACTTTGTCACAGCTTACCCTTCCCCCTCCCCATATCCTCAAGTCCATCCTCTAGTAGGTCTGTGTCTTTATTCACATCTTGCCACTAGGTTCTTCATGACCTTTTTTTTCCCCTTAGATTCCATATACATGTGTTAGCATACTGTATTTGTTTTTCTCTTTCTGACTTACTTCACTCTGTATGACAGACTCTAACTCCATCCACCTCACTACAAATACATCCATTTCGTTTCTTTTTATGGCTGAGTAATATTCCATTGTATATATGTGCCACATCTTCTTTATCCATTCATCCGATGATGAACACTTAGGTTGCTTCCATGTCCTGGCTATTGTAAATAGAGCTGCAATGAACATTTTGGTACATTACTCTTTTTGAATTATGATTTTCTCAGAGTATATGCCCAGTAGTGGGATTGCTTTTGATTACTCATTCAATTTCCTTACTAGTAATTGGTCTGTTCAGATTTTCTATATCTTCCTGATTCAGTCTTGGAAGAACGTATGGTTCTAGGAATTTATTCATTTCTTCTAAGTTGTCTAACTTTTTGGCATATGATTGTAGTAGTCTCTTAGTAGTAGGTAGTTCTGTGATTTTTGTTTTGGTAAATTCTTTTCTTTCATTTCTAATTTTATATATTTGGGCCCTCTCTCTTTCTTGTTGAGCCTGCTTAAAGTTTTGCCCATTTTGTTTATTTTTTTCAAAGAGCCAGTTCTTAGTTTTATTAAACTTATCTATTTCTTCTAACTTTGGTGCTGTGCATGTTCTTCTTTTTCTAATTCTTTAGATGTAAAGTTTGTTTATTTGAGATTTTTCTTGTTTCTTGAGCTAGTTCTGTATCACTATGAACTCCCCTCTTAGAACTGCTTTTACTGTGTCCCAAATATTTTGGAAAATTGTTTTTCTATTTTCATTCATCTGAAGGTTTTTTTTAGCTCCTCTTTGTCTTCTTCATTGGCCCATTGTTTTTTTAGTAGCATGTTCTTTTGTTTGTCTCTACATGTTTGTGTTTTCTTCCTATAATTTATTTCTGTTTTCATATTATTCTGGTCAGAAAACATGCTTGATGTGATTTCAGTGTCTTAAAATTTATTGAGACTTGTTGTGTAGCCTAGCATGTGATCCATCCTGGAGAATGTTCCAAGTGTACTTGAATGTATATTCTGTTTCTGAATGGAATGTTCTATAGATATCTGTTAGGCTCATCTGATCCAATGTGTTGTTTACAGCCAATATTTTTTTATTGATTTTCTGTCTGGGTGTTCTATTCATTGACATAGGTCAGTTATTAAAGTCTTCTATTATTTTTATATTACTGTCAATTTCTCTTTTTACTTCTGTTGCAATTTATTTATATATTTAGGTGCTCCTCTGTTGGGTAGATGTAATTATAAATGTTATATTCTTTTGGATTGTCTGTCTCCTTTATTATTATGTACTGCCCATCTTTATCTTTCGTTATAGTCTTTGTTTTAAAGTCTATTTTTTTTTGTTATGAATATTGCTACCTCAGCTTTCTTTTGGTTTCTGTTTGCATGGAATATCTTTTTCCATCCCCTCATGTTTAGTCTATTTGTGTCTTTAGGTCTGAAGGGAGTCTCCTATAAGCAGCATACATATGGGTCTTGTTTATTTATCCATTCTGTCACCCCCATATCTTTTGACTGTAGAATTAGTCCATTTACATTTAAAATGATAGGCATGTACTTATTTCCATCTTGTTACTTGTTTTCTTGTTGTTTTTGTAGTTCTTCTCTGTTCCTCTCTTCTTCTTCTTAGTTTCTTCCCTTGTGGTTTGATGATTTTCTTTAGTGTTATGTTTTGGTTCTTCCTGTTTATTTTTTGTGTATTTATTGTAGGTATTTTGTTTTTTTTATTACCATGAGGTGTGTGTGTGTGTGTGTGTGTATATATATATATATATATATATATATATATATATATATATTTGGTTTAAGCTGGTGGTAACTTAAATTCAGACTCATTCTAAAGGCTCCACATTTTTTAAAATTAATTTTTATTGGAGTATAGTTGCTTTACAATGTCATGTTAGTTTCTGCTGTAGAGCAAAGTGAACCAGGTATATGTATACATATATCCTCTCTTTTTTCCTTCCCATTTAGGTCACCACAGAGCACTGAATAGAGTTCTCTGTGCTCTATTTTTTTACTCCCCCCATGCTTTATGTTTTTGACATCATATTTTACATCTTTTTATTTTGTTAAAAAATTAAAAGCAAATTGTATTTTGCTATTGACTTAATTAAAAGTGGAACAATTACATATATATTACTCCAATAAACTTAGCTGAAAATTTTTAGGCAGGAAGCATTTTAGAAGAATTTAACCCCCTTTCCTGTTGAAGAGTATAGTAAACTCATTATGATTGATATCAGAAATTTTGTTGTGTGTTTATTCTTCTTATATGCCATTTCAGCTATTTGCTACCTCCAAAGTTTATCTTTGCTGTTGCTTGTTGCTCCTTCCTAGATTATAAGAGCTCCTTCAATACCTTGCAATTATCTGACTTTATATATTGTTTAAATATTTATTTTGAAATAATTATAGATTTACAGAATGTTGCAGAAATGTTTAGAAAGTTCCTGTGAACCCTTCA
The DNA here is from genome assembly GCF_965194825.1 of Balaenoptera physalus. NCBI lineage: Eukaryota > Metazoa > Chordata > Mammalia > Artiodactyla > Balaenopteridae > Balaenoptera > Balaenoptera physalus. The sequence continues at coordinate 106,816,470 of NC_138903.1, forward strand.
CCCAGCCTCCCCAATATTAAGGGCTTACCAAATTATTTATATCAAGACCAGGAAATAGACATTAGTACAATCCACAGAGCTTATTTAGATTTCATCACTTGTAAAAACAAAAAAACACTCATTTTCATGTATGAGTGTGTATGGTACTATGCAGTTTTATCATACGTGTAGTTTTGTGTAACAATCAACATCATCAAAACACAGAACTGTTCTATCACCACAAGTATTCCTTGTTCTATAAAGCTGTATCTACTCCCATGCTTTTTCTCCTTTCTCTCTAAGCCCTAGCAATCACTAGTCTGTTATCCATAGCTAAAATTTTGTCATTTCAAGTATGTTTTACAAATGGAATCATACAATATGTAACCTTTTGAGATCAGCTTTTTTCTTTTTTTTATGGAAGTATAGTTTATTTACAATATTATATTAGTTTCAGGTGTACAACAGAGTGATTCAATATTTCTTTAGATTATATTCCACTTAAAGTTATTATAAAATTATGGCTATATTTCCCTGTGCTCTACAATATATCCTTGTAGCTTATTTATTTTATACATTTTAGTTTGTACCTCTTGATCCCCTACCCCTATCTTGCCCCTACCCCTTCCCTCTCCTTACTGGTAACCACTAATTTGTTTTCTATGCATGTGAGTCTGTTTCTGTTTTTTTTTTTTTTTTTAGTATTCATTCATTTGTTTTATTTTTAGAATCCACATATAAGTGATAACATGCAGTATTTGTCTCTCTCTGGCTTAATTTACTAATCATAATACCCTCCAGTTTCAAGTTTCATCCATGCTGTTGGAAATGGAATAAAATTTCATTTTTTTATGGCTGAGTAGTATTCCATTGTATATGTGTGTATGTGTGTGTATATATATATATATATATATGTGTATATATATATATATATATATATATACACACACACATATATATATACACACACACCACATCTTCTTTATCCATTCATCTGTCAGTGGACGGTTAGGTTGCTTCCATATCTTGGTTACTGTAAATAATGCTGCTGTGAACACTGTGGTGTATGAATCTTTTCGAATTAATGTTTTCATTTTCTTTCGATATATACCTGGGGATGGAGATTAGCTTTTTCACTCAGCATGATTCCCTTTGAAATTCATCAAGGTTGGCCCATGTATCAATAGTTTTACCTGTTTGTTGCTGAGTAGTATTTCTTGCTACAAATATGCTACAGTATGTTTAAACATTCACCTATTGAAGGAAATTAGGTTGTTTTAAGTTTTTGGCTATTATAATTCTAGTATAAAAATTTACTTACAGGTTTTGTGTGAACAGAAACTTTTCGAGATAAGTGCCCAAGAATCCAATTGTTGGGTCATATGGTATGCCCATGTTTAGTTTAGCAAGAAACTGCTGTACTCATTACCAAAATGGCTGTGCTATTTTATATTGCCACAAATGACTTATTATTGATCAAATTTACCTGTGTGCTTGCCAGTATTTGGTGTTTTCACTATTTTAAAATTTTAATCATTCTGATAGGTATGTGGTCTTGTCTTATTGTTGTTTTAATTTACATTTTCTTAAAGGCTAATGATTTTGAACATCTTTTTTGTGCATAATTGCCATCTATATATCTTCAGTGAAATGTCTGTTCATGTCTTTTGCTCATTTTCAAGCTGAATTGTTTCAGTTTTTACCGTTGAGTGTTGAGAATTCTTTACGTATTCCACATCTAGGGCTTTGTCAGATATGAAGTTTGCAAATATTTTCTGTAAGTCAGTTACTTGTCTTTTCATCCTCTTCACAGGATCTTTTGCAGAGCATTAAAAATTTTTTTTGATGATGTCCATTTTATCAACTGTTCCTTTTATGGATAATGTTCTTGGCTTCAAGTCTAAGAATTCTTTGCCTAGCCCTAAATCCTGAAATACTCCCTCTATTTTTTTCCCCAAAAGTTTTATAGTTTTGCATTTTTACATTAGCATCCATGATCCACTTTGAATTGTTTTGTAAATATGTATGAGATTTTAGGTAAGAGTTGGTTTTCTTGAGCTATAGATGTCCAAAAGCTCCAGCACCAGCTGTTGAACATTCTTTCCTTCCTCTCTTGAGTTGCTTTTGCACCTTTGTAAAAAATAAGTTGAACATATTTGTCTTGATCTGTTTTTGGGTTCTGTTACATTGATCTTCTACATATCCGTCTTCTCACCAGTACCAAACTCTTTTTTTTTTATTGTTGCTATGTAAGCCTTTACATTGGAAGAGTGATTTTTCCCACTTCATCTTTATCAAATTTGTTTTAGGTACTATAAGTCCTTTGCGTTTCCATATACATTTTAGAATAAGCTTGTCTATATCTACAAAAATGCTTGTTGGAATTTTGATAGGAATTGCATTAAATCTATAGACCAATTTAGGGAGAATTGTCATCTTTACTATGTTGAATCTTAAATTATACATCTCATACATGTTTTTCTAGTTCATACCCAAGACCTTCAAAATTTGTTTTTTATTTAGTGGAAAGCATGCTAACATTAAACAAATACATTAAAAAAATTACACTATTATTCTCCAGTTTAGGAACTTGACAAATAGTTTATTTGATCTATTGTACACACTGTACCCCAGATGGATTCTGGAGTCTCCTTCCTTTCCAAATTCTGGTTTATGTTCTTTTCCAGAGATTATAGTTATCCTCACCTATAGGTGTAATAAATGTGATATTGTCCTCTGCTTATTTTGAGAAGGTGCCTATCCTGCCTTAATGAAAAACATCTCCCCTACTCAACTGTCCCATGTCTCTAAAATGTAGATTTAGAGTTTTAGATTTTTTTAAACATATATATATATATATATATATATATATATAGTATATATTTATAAGTATATGAAGAAAAATCTCCCCTTGGGTGTTTAACATATCCAGTTGTTCTTCAAAATTATAAAGCTTCAGTACCATATTTACAAATTATTGGGCAAGAAGGAGATGTGAGTAGTTAGGAATTTGGGTAGTCATATTCTAAAAGCCCACCACAGATTTTTCTGTATAGACCAGTTAAGGACTTCTGATATGGAAAATCTCTAAGTCTTCTAACGTTCAAAGTCAATGAAATAATTTGGGCTTTGCAGTTTATCAGTTTAACTGATAACTGCATCTACATTTACATTTTTTAAAAATTAATTAATTTATTTATTTTTGGCTGCATTGGGTCTTCATTGCTGCACACGGGCTTTCTCTAGTTGCGGTGAGTAGGGGCTACTCTTGGTTGCGGTGTGCAGGCTTCTCATTGCGGTGTCTTCTCTTGTTGCAGAGCATGGGCTCTAGGTGCATGGGCTTCAGTAGTTGTGGCTTGAGGGCTCTAGAGCACAGGCTCAGTAGTTTTGGTGCATGGGCTTAGTTGCTCCGCGGCATGTGGAATCTTCCCGGACCAGGGCTTGAACCCGTGTCCCCTCCATTGGCAGGCAGATTCTTATCCACTGTGTCACCAACGAAGTCCCTACATTTACTTTTAATATAGTGCATAATCAAATCTTAATTTTGTAGAGAATATTTTACCTTATTATTTAAAATGCCAACAACGAAGCGACAACGATTCAACTTTTTGTTTCCTTTATTTTCTCTATTTTTAATTTTATTGATTTATTCTCTTTATTATTCCCTTATTTTTTTTCAGGTTTATTTTGCTCTTCCTTCTTCTAGCATCTTGAAGGAACTAAGCATATTTATTTGAGACCTTTTCTCTTTTCTATTGTTTGCATTTAGTACTATAAAATTCCCTCTCGGCACTGCTTTAACTGTATACTACAAATTTTGATATATTGTATGTTCATTTTCATTAAGTTCTGGTACTTTTTGAAATTTAGTTTGAGAGTTCCTCTTTGACTGATGGTTATTGGAAGTATATTGTTTAATTTTTAAATGCTTGTCTTTAAAAGACATTGTTTTCTTTCTGTTATTGATTTCTAGTTTGATTCCATTATGTTCAGAAAACATATTTTATATAATTTTATTGAGATTTGCTTTGTGACTCAGTGTATGGTATATCTCAGTGAATGTTCAGTGGGTGCTTTGAAATATTGATAATATCTATCTTACTTTAGTGTGGGGGTGTTCTATAAATGTTAATTAGGTGCTGTTGGTTGATGGTATTGTTCAGTTTTTTATATCTTTGCTGATTTTGTTTTTAGTAGTTTATTAATTGGTGAAACTGAGGTGTTGAATTTCTTAAGTATAATTGTGAATTTATCTATTTCTCTGTACAGCTCAATCAGTTTTTGCTTCACATATTTTGCAACTCTGTTGTTTGATACATACACATTTAGGATCCTATATATTTTTGATGGATTTATCCTTTTATTATTATGTAATGAATGTCCCTCTTCACCCCTAATAATTTTTTTTGCTCTGAAATGTACTTTAGCTGATATTAACATAGCTACTCCCACTTACTTTGATGTTTGAGTTATCTATATTTTCCATTCCTTTATACTCAACCTTTTAGTTTGAAGTGAATTTTGTGTAAATAGCGTATAATTGTGTATGGGTTTTTATCCACTCTGCTAATCTCTGTCTTTTGTGTACTTATGCCATTTACATATAAGTTAATTATTGATATGTTATGTGTAAGTCTACCATTTTAATATTTGTTTACTGTTTTTTTCCCCTCTGTTTCTTGTTTCTCTGTTGCTCTTTTTTTCCTGTGGGTGATTTGGATATTTTTTTAAATCTTGATTTATTTATAGTTTTTTAAAACTATTTCACCCTATAGTTGTCTTCATGGTTGCTATAGGTATTAAAGTATACAAATATAAAAGCATTGAGTACCACATCAAATATGATTTAAGAAACTCACAAGCTATATTTACCTCTATTTTATTCATTCGTTTTTTCTCCTTTTCCTTTCTGAAGTTCCACACCTTCTTTTGCTTTCATTTTCTTTCTTTTTGGAGAACTTTCTACAGCCATTTTTAAGGCTTTAACTGCTTTTTCAGTACCACTCTCTTTTCCCTATCCAATGATACAAATATTAGGTCTTTTGTTATTGTCTCATAGGTCTCCAAGGCCCTGTTCTTTTTTTCTTAGTATATTTTCTGGTTTTCAATTTGTGTGAATTCTAATTATATGTCCTGAAGTTTATTGATTCTTTTCTCTGTCTTCTCCATTCCTGTATTGAGACCATTCAGTAAGGTTTTGTTTCATTTTTTCGTCTTTTCCATTTGGAAAAGATAATTTTTGATAATTCCATTTGATAATTCCATTTGGTTGTTTTCCATGCTTCTGTTTCTTTGCTGAGGTTTTATATTTTTTTCGTTTGCTTCAAGATAATTTATAATCGCTGGATGAAGCATTTTTCTTATGCCTCATTCCCTGCTGGTTATCCCATGTGGGCAGAAGGGGTTCCTTAGGCCTCTTGGTGTGCCACTAGGGGTATGAGTAACACTGGGTTTGTGGGACAGAGAGCATTTCTCCCATTCTGCTTTCTGAGTTGCCTGGTGCCAGTAAGCTTCCTGGTCAATCTCTGCCACTTTTGCTGGGGGGTGGCACTTGCCTGGGCTACCTTTTGTTATTGGGTGGAGGGGTTGATAAATGTTCTTTCTAAGTCACCCTCTGCCCCTAGATTTGGAGTCAGGAGACATCAAACCTGGTTTTCTTCTACTGTTGAGTAGTTAGATGGGAGACATCAAGCCTAGACCATCTTGTTCTCATGAGTATAGGGCTGGGAGACAGGAGATTTTGGTTGCCTTTTGTTGCTGTGTGAATGGCTGGGAAATACAAGACTTGAATCTTCTGCTGCTGCTGAGTGGGGGGCCAGGAAACACTAGCCTTGTTGGCACCCCCTTTGCAGGGATAGCGGAGTTCTGCTGCCATCGGGTGGGGAAGGGGGATGTAATGTCCTGCTGTATCACTGTTAGCACTGCTGGTGTGGGCAGTGTAGCTCCTTGTTTTAACACATTATTGACCAGAGACATATTAATATGTCTTTTGTTACCTGAACGTTATTGACCAGAGATGTTTCAATATTCATTTACGTAAGAAATCGCTGGCCACAGGCATTAGTTTCTGCAAAAATCCCCCAGTCAGTAATGAGTTAAATAACTCAACTTTATCTCACCTTCACTTTTCCTCTGCCTGTATACAAAGTCTAATAGGGCTAACCTGCAAATTACTTTTTTCTATGTTAAGGTAATAATAATGTAATCCAGAGTGGGAATTTCCTAACCTTTATTCTTTGATTTATATGAAATAAATTTACTATATGCTGTAGAAGTGTTATAAAATTATAACCCTATATGTTAAATCAGCTTAGAGCAGCGATGCATAGTTTAGCCCAGATTTTCTTCAAGATAGTGAGAAAAGTTTTTCTTCTCATAAACATTAGAGAAGGCAAGTTAGGATGAACTCTCTTCTAAAGATTCAGAAATTCCTGTGATGCCAGATCAATGGGTTGTGTTCGAAAAATGGAAAGATCGATGTACAGCATTTGTCAGATACCTGGTTGATTTCCTAGGAAATTATCTTGGACAAAAAGTTCATACCCATTATCTCTCATCATTAGTTGCTATTTCAACACATTGCCTCTACTAAATGCATGGTTACACTACTGCTTATAAGAGTGTGTGTGTGCGCACATGTGCTTCTGCCTATGTTTATGAAAGAATAGTAATGAAATGCAAGAAAAATAGTATTTAACGTTGCTCTCATGATGTTTATTATTATCAAACGTCTTGGAAGTACATTCTTTGCAGAATACATTACTGGCTCATCCCTCTCATTTTAGCGTCCTGAAAAGTCAGTTAACATACACAATATGTATTTTTAAAATTTTTTCCAAGCTTATTAAATATTTGGAAAGTTTTAAAATAAACCATCTAGGGCTTCTGATTCAGTAGACCAATTTTATAAAAATCACTGAATATTATGTTTTCAATAATGGACTGTGTAATTATTCTGGAATCTTCAATAAATCTTATTCATAATTGCTACTGTACAAAGACTGTAGCAGAAAAGTTTGTGCTCAGATACAATAATAATCATTTTTCTATTCTAGAAACCTTTATTGAGCAACTGATATATGCCAGGCCTAAACTAAGAATACAAAGATCAGTAAGACCCTGAGGATATGTTCAAGTGAGCAATTCTATTGTTTTAAAGTAAAATCTTTCCTGTAATAGAAGTCCTGCTAATGGATCACACTGTCTAATGGTTCTGCCTTTTTTTTTTTCAAATATTCTGAGAAATTTCTTGGATAGGAAGAGGAGAGGACCCAACCATAACAAGAGTTTTTAATTTGACCTATACATTCTGTAACACAATTTTTGTGATATTAAAGCATAGTGCTTGAAATGAAAATTTTACTGAGCCATGAGCTAAAATTTTTCTTTGTTGGCTAGGTTGGTTTTTGTTTGGATATTCTGTTCATTTGATTTTAGTGAAGAAGTTGATGTATCAACAGTATTAAAGGGGTCTTTGAAAGAGAAAAATTCCATAATTATATAATCCTAACAGAGCAGCTAGTTTTGTCCTCATGTATTCCTTTCTTGTCCTTATCCACTTGCACACACGTTTTCACATAATTGCAATTTGTTGTGCATATTGTTCTGTTTTTTGCTTTGAATTTAAAGTGGCATAACTCTTAACCATGTTTCTTATAAAATACACACTTTTTTTTAATGAGTACCTGATTATTTTTTATTTTATTTTTATTTATTTATTTGTTTGTTTGTTTATTTATTTATTTTTGGCTGTGTTGGGTCTTCGTTTCTGTGCGAGGGCTTTCTCTAGTTGTGGCAAGCGGGGGCCACTCCTCATCGCGGTGCGCGGGCCTCTCACTATCGTGGCCTCTCTTGTTGCAGAGCACAGGCTCCAGACGCGCAGGGTCAGTAGTTGTGGCTCACGGGCCCATTTGCTCCGCGGCATGTGGGATCCTCCCAGACCAGGGCTCGAACCCGTGTCCCCTGCATTGGCAGGCAGACTCTCAACCACTATGCCACCAGGGAAGCCCAAAATACACACTTTTAATAGCTGCATAACAGTCTAGAATTCATGCAGGCATTTTTTCAGTCAAAGACCAAATAGTGGATTTGACATTTCTCCTCTCAGTGATCTGATTTGATTCAGATTTCACAAGTTATTTTGCTTGGTTATGCCTTAGTTGGGTTGGTATACTACAACTTTATGAGCTTTAGGCAGAGTCTGTATAGATAAATGATTTCATTAACTGAAATAATCTTGAGAGAAAATGTTCACATTGGAGGGTCACTTTAGAGAAATTTGGAGATGGAATTGGAGGTAATTTGCAAAGGGTTACTCTTCCCTACTTTCTACTGCAGGAAGATTCTCGTAGTTTTAGATACTGTCCACTGTATCTTTTTGTACTTTATCATATAGCATTTCTTGTAACCACATTACTGTTGCACAAATGCTTATCACATTAACTGAATTGTGTTGAAAACAGGTCTCTAATCCAAGAGCAATAAATCACACATTTCCTGGTTATTACAACCATGGGATACAGATATAATGTTAGTTACCGACGGTAGTGAAAAGCGGTTTCTATACTATTTCCATTGTTGATTTTTGGTAAAAGAAATAAAATATTATTAAGCCTCATGCTGATGCAGTTAAACTGTTAACTCAGTGAATTGTTTCATTTCAATTAAATGGTTTTATTCAGCTGGAATTAAGAAATAACTAATCTACTCCTACACTTGTCAGTATTAAGCTCTTCAATATCTGATTGAGGTTTGTGTTAATTTGTTTTCTGACCTTCACACTTACTCCTTGAATACCACACTAGGAGCCAACTTGGTGAATTCTCATCATCTTTTCTGTAAATGAAAATGGAAATTACTGGTTTTTATGGAAGGGACTTGGATTTTAATGAAAGGATGCATTTGCTTCTCTCAGGTATACCATTCCAGGGGGATTAATTAGTAGAACTCTGATTATAAATGTGTCATAGTACCTGCTCCCAAGGAACAGTGTTTCCTGCTGAGACAGCCTTGCAGTAGGTAGAAGAGAACTTATAACCCTGCAGTTGGAGCTTCTTATTTATTTCATCTGGGAGATAACATAATACATTTTAAAATGGACCTGAACAAAATAAACAGGGAGACATTTGGTACAATTTACTCAACCTAAACTTATTATGTGTATATGTTGTGTTATTGCCATATGGACTCCCCCTATACAAGGAGAGCCAACATTAACCCTGTGTTCATGTTGCACGGAGAGAGCTTTTTTCTCTAGCTAAAACCCTAACTTTGTTTACCTAGGAGCCTGTTTGGTATTAAATTTTTGACCAGGTGGGGAATTCTCTCTGTTCAATTTAATTGAATGCTTTTCTCATTTTCAGAAAGATTGTAAGATTCATTGATGACTGTGCCTTACTTATCTTAGCATCATCAGTGGAAAACAACTTGCTTTTGTGGTGTTGTAGATTTAAAGTGAAAATGAAAGGAAATGAACAATAAGAGGGAAATTATGAGAGGAGGAACAGGGTGTACTACAGGCTAAAACAAATGGGGAACTGTGGCCAGGACATATATTTGTTTAATTATTATAACAGCTATGATTTGTTCTACCAAATAAGATTGACTACGAAATTATTAGTAATATCAAGTTTGAGCTAAGTTACAAAATTTTGATTTGTCCCAGAAATGAAGAGTAATTGCCACAGTCATATTTTATTTGTGTTCATTAAGGGTCTCCAATGCATACATGTTGCTGTATGTGGCATGGTAAAATATTAAATTAAAAAAAAATTCCGTGTCCTTAGAGACATTTTATCTAATCATCATCCCTCTTATTCTAAATTGTTTCTCTATGATGCCAACCAAAGGAATAGAATGTATATTTTGCCCTCAGGACAACGGATTTATAAGTCAGCTATCGAACTAAACTGTACCATAAGTTAAACACCATAAAAAGCTATACTTATTTGCTGAATTCTGCTTAATCAATCAGCCTATCATAGGTTATCTATATCTATCATATGTTTATATATCAATCTGTAAAGCCGTGAAGCACAGCCATTTTTTAAGAGTTCACAGTGAAAAAGATTTAAAAATGGAAGTGATATACTTTGTGTAAGTTTAGAACTGAAACAAAACAACTTTTATATGTCTTAAATGTACTCTAAGTAAAATCAGATATAAATTGATAAATCATTGGGTTCAACCCTTCTTGGGTTTTTCAGTTTGTCCATCACTTCTCCCCATTGAACTTCCAAATCATTTTACCTTTACCTCTTTTATAGTTTTATTATTACTTTCTATTGCATATTCATTATTTCTTCTTTTCTTATTTTTTGACTAGATGGTAAGCTCCTATCTATGTCTGTTTCTTCTGGAGAACACAGTGAAATGTCTTGTATCTATTTGTAACTGATCCAATAGGAGATATGCCTATACTATATATATATAACATATTATATATAATATAAGTAATATATGTAACTATATAATAATAATAAGAAAAGTATGTGAGATCTGTATCTGTATCTATATCTCTCACACATACTTCTTAATTTCTTCTCTGGAAACCTCATTTTTGCTCTTAAGACCTTCAGCTAATAGGATGAGGCTCACCCACATTATGGATGGTAATCTCCTTTACGTAAACTCAACTGATTGTAGATGTTAACCACATCTATAAAATACTTTCACAGCAACACTTAGATCAGTGGTATTATAGCCTAGCCAAGTTGACAGATAAAATTACAATTAACCATTTTATATGTGTATATATATAGAGAGAGAGAGAGTGAGAGAGAGAGCGAACACAGAAGAGTGAGATTACAAAGAATTGGCTTACACTATTTTGGGAACAAGCCAGTCCTGAATCCCTAGGATGGGTAGTCAGGAAGGGAAGATTATGGGAAGGTTTGAACCCATGGCATGGACTGAAGCTGTTGTTCCTAGGTGGAATTTCTTTTCTCCCTGGTGAAACCTCAATTCTGCTTTTAAGCTTTTCCATAACACTCAGACAGACCCCCTCAAATTATCTAAGATAATCTCTCTTAAAGTCAACTGAATAGGGACTTTAATTACATCAGCAAAATAACTTCATGGTAACATCTAGTTAGTGTTTGAATAATCAGGGGTTATCAATCAATTTAATTCAAGTAAAAATTGAATTAATTAAATTGACTATTAACCAGTTAGAATATCAAAAGTCACACTACTAGGAATCAATAAATAAATATGTGAATGAAAAAAAATGGATAAAATTGCTTATTTCAATAGCCTTAGATGATTTAATACTTTGCAAACTAAGACATAGATAAGCTTTGCTTCTAATTTTCGAAAGGCATTGGGAATAAACTTGGTGCACATGCCACTCATATTTTAGAATATATATTTGTAATGAAACAATTTTTGTTCTGGAAAGAACACTGTAAGTATCCTTAAGTTTTCTAGAAAGTTGACTCTAATGTGCTACTACCACATTACACTACAGCATCTCCATTTGTCACTAAGATATGGTAAATGGTGGCTGAGCATGTGGAAGGAAAGTTTTCTCAGGAGTTTAAGGATGATGTAATTAATGGGAGATGGTTAGGATCTGATGCCTTTGATTAAGTTGGTTTCCTCCTATTATCTTCCAAATACTCAGCTTCACTTTGTGATATATTTGTGAACCTCTACTTGGAGGTTTACACCCTAATACTTAGCTTTTACTGTGCAGTAGTTGAATTATGCCTTGGCCTTGTGCTATAGAAAACCTGTGGATGGGACCAGAAGGAGATTTGGTTGTGTACTCATCCCAAAATCACTATAAAAGTCAAATCTGATTAAGCCAATCTTAACTAAATTATTCTTGTTCTTTCTAAACTGGCCGAGTTATTTCAAGAGTAAGGATTAAGTAAAACGGATAGCATCCCAACAAAGGTATTTTCAACAGTTCTTTGTAATTCTCTATAAGGAGATTTTACCTATGTGAGATGTATATTTATTTATATAAAATTAGCTTACACAGAGAAGAAAATCTGATGTTGTATTATGGGAAGTATGGTTTTTAGCTCTCTCCATGCCAGACACACAAGAATAATTTCGTCTTGAAAAAGTCTAAATTACACATACCCACTGTTTATACTGTTATACTTGGTCCCGCCAGCGTTAATCAGTAGTACCAGCTATTCCATAAGCAAGGCATGAGCCCTAAGATAAATGACTTGGATCTCAGTTTCCCCATTTATAAAGTGGAAATAATAATACCTGCAGTCATGGAACACATTTGAGGATGAAATTAGATCATAGAAACTTTCTTTGAAAAAGTAAACTTACTGTATAAATAATGATGCTGATTATACCTGGCATCATTATCATCTAAGACTATACTTTGCAATTCCAACACAATAGGTTGAAAAAAAACCATTTTCTTAGGAATGAAGGATTATATGAGTAATTAGGTATTCAACAAATATTATCATCAGCCTATAATATACTAGATAATATGCTAGGCACTGGGGATATAGAAATAATAATACTTGCACTAGTTTTGTGGCCTAGGGTAAACCATATACCCTCTCTGAGGCTGTTTTCTTATTTATAAAATGGAAATAATAATTCCTATCTTATGTCTTTGTTAGAATTAAATCATATAATTCATGTGAAAGTACCTAATAAATAATTGCTTAAAAATCATTGTCAATTCATTCTACCCAGTGATGTTCATGTCTTCTTAAGGTAAAAAATTGACTATGTGACTTTCCCTTCTCAAAAAACCTTCAGTGCCTCTCCATTGTTTAAAATATAAAGTCTAAACACCTTAGTCAGCATTTAATATTCCCTGCGATCTAAAATAACCCAATTTTTAGTCCTACTTTCTACCAGAAAATTCTCAACTAAAATTCTACTTTCTTTGTAAAACTTTCCCTGAACCTCTTGATGTTTCTTTTCCCACATTCCTTTAGATTTATTGCCTGTGCCATTTAGTTAACAGTTTTTCTTGTACGATTTTTTTGCATAACTAATTGTGCTATGGTTTAAAATTATCATTTTTATTAATATATGTATACATTTTTTCAGTAAATATTTTTTGAATTCTTTAGGCACAAGGTGTTGTGATAAATGCTATGATAGATACAGAGATAAATTCTGTATTTTGAAGGATTTGCAGATGGACAACTACACTATACGAGTATTGAATTTTAATTAAGCATTGACTTAGAGATAGAGCTGGATGTTCCTGTCCAATTCAGAATTTTAAGTAACTTGAATAAATACAAAAGGTAGACGATAAATTTTTATTGGTGGTATTAAACAATACATTTAATCTAAAGATCAAAGTATTTAAAAGATAAATTGAAATTATGGGCTAAAAGTACCCAGATGCAATTCAGCAAAGATAATATAAAATTGTATAATTCACTTAAAATATTCAATTTTGTAAGTAAAGGATGGGGTATACCTAGCTTAACAGTAAATTGTGTTTAAAAGAACCTGGTGAGTTTATTGAACAAAAATTTGGCTCTAGATGTTTAACCTCAAATGGGAGAACTCTAGGCAAAGACCTGATTTCAAGCTCACTAGGAAGTATTATCTGAGCTGCTAAAAGGCAGAGAATGTATCTTGTTTATCTCTATATACTTAGTGCTTACCACAGGGCTGTCATATAGTGAGTGCTCAGTGGTTATTAGGTGAATAGATAATAATGGCTGCCATTTATTGAACGCTAAGCTATTGATTATTGACTGGTAGGCATTATGAAAGACATTGTACATATATTTCAATTAATTTTCACAGGCATCCAGTAGAATAGGTGCTATCATAATCCACATTTTATATAAGATAAACTCAGGCACAAAGAAGTTAAATAACTTGCTTAAGATCATGTAACTAATTGGCAGCAGTTCAGTTTTATTCCCAAGTCTCTCTTACTCCAAAGCCTATAATATTTTCACTGGCTGCTGTTTGAAAATGCTCATTTTCTCCAAAGTTTTATCTTCATGATAAAGCAATAAACAATGAATTCAAGAAAAGATATTGTATAATTCCCAAGATGCAATCCAGTAACCTAATAGAGGTTTTCAAGTCCATGGGCCTATCCATTAGGTAGGTAGAGCATGCCAGACAATGTGTTCTCCATCTCTATACCTTCTCCGACTAAACATGTCTAGCTTTTATATCTTCATGAAAATGTGGAAGACACAGAAGTAATGACACAGTCCTTATATCTAAGATTATAATCTAGTTGGTGGGAAGACAAGAAGGAAATAGAACAAAATGGATATAGGATAGTAGAGAAAGGGAAAGGAATTAAGTGTTAAGTAATATTTCTTGGAAAAGATGAGGCTTGAGCTGGTAGTTACAGGTGGAGGCAGGGTACAACACACCTGGAAATATGTACACAGGTATATATCAGAGATTTTGTTCCAGATCACCACAATAAAGGGAATGTTGCAATAATGTCACACTAATATTTTGGTTTTCCAGTGCATATAAAAGTTATGTTTACAGTATACTATAGTCTCTTAAGTGTGCAGTAGTATTACGTCTAAAAAAAACAGTGTATATCCCTTAATTAAAAATACTTTATTGCTAAAAAATGCTACCTATCATCTGAAACTTCAGCTAGTTATAATCTTTACCAGTGGAGGGTGTTGCCTTGATGTTGATGGCTGCTGAATGATCAGGGTGGATGCTTGCTGAAGGTTGGAATGGCTGTGGCAGTTTCTTAAAATAAGACAACAGTGAGGTTTGCCACATTGACTCTTCCCTTCACGAAGGATTCCTCTGTAGCATGCAGTGCTGTTTCATAGCATTTTACCCACTGTAAAACCTCTTCTAAAGTGGAGTCAGTCTTCTCAAACCCTGCGGCTGCTTTATCAGCTAAGTTTATGTAATATTCTAAACCCTTGTTATTTCAATAATCTTCACCAGGAGTAGATTCTGTCTCAAGAAACCACCTTTTTGCTTATCCTCATTCTTTCAAGTTTTATCAGGAGGTTGCAGCAATTCAGGCACATCATCAGTCTCCAGTTCTAAGTCTAATTCTCTTGCTATTTTCACCACATCTGCAGTGAGTTTCTTCACTAAAGTCTTGAAGCCCTCAAAGTCATCCATGAGGACTGGAATCAACTTCTTCCAAACTCCTGTGAATGTTGATATTTTGACCTCTTCCCATGAATCACAAATGTTCTTAATGGCATCTAGAATGGTGCATCCTTTCTAGAAGATTTTCATTTGACTCTCCCCAGATCCATTAGAGGAATCACTATCTATGACAGCATCATACAATATTATAATTTTTGTTTCAACCATCCAATATGATTTAAAAAACCCAAGAGGAGAAGAAAAGTCTACTGGATTCACTCATATTTTTACATACTGTGTTATTCTTTTTATCACTCCCCCTTTGTTAGGGAACTTCCTCTAGCCATTCTTTTAGTATAAGTCTGTCGGTGACAAACTCTTCATTTTCCTTCATGTGAGAATGCCTTGATTTCCTCTTATTCCTGAAAGCTATTTTTGCTGGATATAGGATTTTGGGTTATGGTTCTTTTATTTTAGCACTTGAAAAATGTTGTGCCAATTCCTTGTGGACTCCATGTTTTCTGTTGGTAAATCCACTGTCATTTTGTCTTTCTCCTATAAGTAATGTGTTGTTTGTCTCTGGCTGCTTTTAAGGTTTTTCCCTCCGTTTTTAGAGTCTTGATTATGATGTGTTTTAGTGTTAATTTCTTGGAGTTTATCATGTTTGTACACCTCTTAGGTTCTTGAATCTGTAGTTTCATGTTTTGTGGCTTTTTTTTTTGCCAAATTAGGGAAGTTTCCAGACCAAAAACTTATCTCTGAATACGTTTTAAGCTCCACTTTCTTCCCCTTCTCCTTCTGGGGCCACAATGACATGAATGTTAGACCTTTTGTTATAATCCCACAATCCTGAGGCTTTGCTATTTTTTTTTCAGTCTGTTTTCTTTCTGTTGTTCTGGTTGGATGATTTCTAGTTTTCTGTCATTCAGTTCATTGATTCTTTTCTCCATGCCCTTCATTTAACTCTTGGGTCCATCCACTGAGGTTTTAAAATTTTAGTTATTGTATTTTTCTGAATAAATTCGATTCCTTTGATAAGCCATTCTTCTTTTTTTCATTTGTTTAAAGCATGTACATTATTGCTTGTTGAAGTATTATGGCCACTTTAGTTTCTTTGTCAGAAACTGACATTCTGTCATCTTGGTGTTGGTATCTATTGATTGGTTTTTTCATTCAGTTTAAGATTCTCCTGTTTCTTCATATATTTCATAATTTTCTATTGAGAGCTTGACAATCTGTATATTATACTGTGAGACTCAGAGTCTTATTTGAATCTTCTGTTTTAGCTGGCTTCCTCTGACACCTTTCTAGCAGTGGGATGGGGAAAGTATCACTGCAGTTGGGGAGTGCTTGTTACTTTCTGGTGCGGTTGAAAGTCCTGGATCTTTACTCAGCATTTTCTGAGTAAAGAAAAGATTCATCTACTGGGAATCTGGGGATGCTCTGTTACACCCTGGTAGTGCTGAGATCCCAGTTTGTTCCATGATGTCAGGCTAGATTCAAGCCCTTATTTCCTAAAAGTTTCTTGTCTCAATAGGCTGCCTCTTTCATGGTCCTATGGCAAGATAGAACAGGATTTTTTTTCTGCACTCCTTGGCATTTCCAGGTTTCTGGCTTCTTTAGCTTCCAGTGTGCAACATATGAAAAAAAGAAAGCCCAGAGAACTCACTGTTGTGTTGTTTCTTGAGTCTTGAGGTTTCTGGCTGGTCTTCCTTCTACTCTCCACTCTCCACTTTTCAGAGTTTTCTTATGTTTATATATAAACATACATACATATATATATATATATATATATATATAAATAAAATGTTTCTTATGTTTTTTTATGTATATAATGTTTAGGATTGTTAGTTGTACTTTGCAGGAGGAATAGGAAATTTTTCTTGGAAGTGGAAGTCCCTATATCTAATTTTATAGATGAAGAGATAGAGATTCAAATGAGGTAAATAATTTCCTCTAATATTACAGAACTAATTAAGCAGAAGAGCTAGGCTTCTCTCCTCCTAATCCATCTTCTTCCAACATTGTTGTAAAAGCACTCTAATGTTAGATTTCTCTCTATTTTGGGGTCTTCAAATTTTATTATCAATAAAAAATTGAGAAATGATATTTATCTTCACACTTTGTTCTTGAACCACATGGTATATTCTAAAAGTCCCAATTAGGCATGGATCGATCATTACTGATTTAGAGAATTATGGTTTAAAAAGTTTTGAAAATTATTTTAAATTGTCTTTTTGCAGTTCAATCAAATGTCAATCTCAGGGCTAGTGTTTTAAACAGTTATTTTTTATGCATTGAATACTTTTATTTGCTATGGTTTTAAAACAGAGTTTAAGTTCTGCTAGCATATTTAAATTATGATTTCATTTATAAACTATACAGAAAACTTTTTTAGGAGCATACCCTTTCTAATGGTGAGTTAATAATACCAGTTTTTCAAGCATGAAGGACAACTCATTGTGCATTTCCCTTTGTGTGATGTGAAAGCCATTATAGTGGGTATGACCCTTCATGCCATCCTCTGTCATTTTCCACGTCAGTCCCAGAAAGGAGTTTTGTTCTACATGCTTCTTGAAATATAGTATGGATGCATTAATGTTTTAGATTTATAACTTTTATTTCTTACCTTGCAGGATAGAGAGTGAACTGTCATATATCTGCAGAGGAAAGCATTTTGTGTAATAAAATAGAACAGACTCTTTTTGTATACTCTTCCCTTTTCCCATCCTCCACACTACAGTTCCCCTGCCTTTTAAGCAGCTATTTTAAGTATACATCAAAATATGAAAACATATTACTTAAATGCTAGTGAAGCTCAAAGATATAAAAAGGCTTAAGGAAGGTTTAGACAAGAGGTTGGCAACCAATGTTTTATGAAAGGGTTACAGGTGAGCCTGGTATATTGATTCTCTGAGCCTTTAGGTGGCCGGGTGTGGCCTGAGATAGTCAAAGACCCTATGGTGGTGACGCTCTGGCTATGAGCAGCATTTACATGTATCATGATGAAGTTAAGTTTAGGCAACACTGATTTAGTTAGATACGTTCACAGAGGCCTCATTCATTCACTCATTTTAGGTCATAAGCAGAATCTGAAGTAAGCATTCAAGTCTTATTTCAATATGTAGGATAAACTAGGACACTTGAAGTAGGATGGTAAACTTTGAGGTTGTTACTAAGTTTTTGTAACTTATTATTTAGTATCATTTTTAGGGGCAACATATCAGACTGGTGGGGCAACATAGCATATTAGATTAAAAATAAGGTCTGGAGTAAGACAGAGCTGGGGTGAATTCCTACACTGGACATTTAGTAATAGAATAGAACAGTAGTTAATGCTATAGTCTTTGGAGTCAAACTGACCTGGGAGTTGAATCTGAGCTCTGGTAATTACCAACTCTGTGACCTTGGGCAAGTTATTCAATTTCTGTCTCATCTACTAATCTCTAAAATGCTGATAATAGTGATAATATACCTCATAGGATCACTTTGAGATTAAAGGAGTTAATATATAATAAGCACTAAGAACAGAACCTGGTAGATAATGTGTTTAATAAGTATTGATTGTTAATAAATGAAATTGTGGTTATCATTATTAGCTAGATTATATAATCATGAGGTTCACTTTATGTGACAAATTTTATGGTTAGAAGAGTAAACCCAGTTACAGTGTTCTGCTAAGGAGCATAGCTTTGGTAATTTAGGTTAGTGGAGTTGGCTTGAAATGATACTATTAGGGGCTGTATGTTTGTGTTTTGGAAGTGGGTGGTATAGGAGGGAGGAAATCACATCTTTCAACTCTTCTATGTTCTAATCAATAACATAGACATAAGAAACCAGGCTGAGATCAAAAGACCAATTCCAGTTATGGAAAGCTTGACTGAGTTATATGATTTAAGATCCTAGGCACAAGTAACTGATATTCATGAACGTTCTTGTTTGGAATTGTCACAATTACTATGTGGAACTGTGTTTACTATATTGGCTTTGGCTGTTTGGCACCAAGATACCTTCACCTGGAGGTGTGCTGTCATGCCTTGTTAAATGTCAATTCCACTCAAAAGATAAACAATTCCAACCACAGTTTCAAAGTTATCGATTTGGTTAGATCTTGAAATTTTATCTTGAACAAGGGAAGGTAAAGATAAAGAAATGATCAGCAACTACACCCAATAGTGTGACTCATTATTAAGTCTTTTCTGCATTAATCTTGGGAGCTTAAATCATTATCTAAATCATCTAGAGTTAGCTTTTCCAGTAATATGTAACTAGTATATAGCTTAATTCAGAGAAATACAACTTTATACAGAGATCGATCAATTTGACCCTGTGTTGTGGACATCTATAATCTCTTTAGATTCATTGAGTTTTTTAAGCTTTCTCCTAGAATATATTTGTATTTCTAGGCGTTATATCCTAGAAAGACTCATTAGTAAGAAAGACTAATGAAATTCTGGTGTAATTGGAGGACAATTGAAAACGGCAGAGAACACGTGTCCAATTGCACTGAACCATGGTACATCCACGCCTGGGATATGGTAGGAAATTCTGATTGCTGTAATTGAAGAAAGAAGAACTGGAAAGATCAGAGAAGGGGAAACTGAAGGTGAGGATTGATTAAGCATTATGTAGAAAGAAAAAGTAACAAAAATAAGTCTAGGCAAGAATAGGACAATATGAACTATAAAGGAGAGATGTGTTATATAAATATACCTTTCTACGAAGATGTCTCATAGGCACATGAAAGTAATTATATCCCAATTGTACTTAGCCATCTTTATCCTCAAAACTGTGTCTTCCTTGTATTCTTTAACTCACTTAGCAGTACCACCATCCACCCAACCATCCAGTAAAGAAACTTGGGAGTTATCATAGACTCATTTTCTTTCAGTCTCAACATCCAACCCCTTGTCAGGTACTGTCATTTTTGCTTCCATCTCATCTCTTGAGTGGAAACTTTTTTTTTTTTTGAGTGGAAACTTTTTTTAAAGATCCCAGTGCCAATACTTTAATTAAGGATTTCATTATTGTCTGGACTTTTATATTAGTATCCTACAGGTGTCTCACTTTTCTATTAATTCTGTATCTTCGACTCCTAGCACGGTACCTGGAATATAATAGGTAACCAACAGAAGATTTCTCTCTCTTTTATTTTTAGAAAGTTTCTATATTTAAAATGAATGAAGAAGGATAATTGATTTGTTCAACAACTTCAATTCTAATTAAGTACATTTATGAATTAAAAAGAAAGTCCATTTTATGCATAGTAGTTTGTATCTCTTAATCCTCTACCCCTATTTTGCTCCTCTTCCCTCCCCTCTCTCCACTGGTATCCACTAGTTTGTTTTCTATATCTGTGAGTCTGTTTCTGTTTTGTTACATACATTCATTTGTTTTGTTTTTTAGATTCCACATACTATGTATAAAATAAATAAGCAATAAGGATATATTGTACAGCACAGGGAAATATAGCCATTATTTTGAAATAACTTTAAATGGAGTATAATCTATAAAAATATTGAATCACTATGCTGTACACCTGAAGCTAGTATAATATTGTATATCAACTATACTTCAATAAAAAAAGAAGCCCAATGTTATGGTTTGTACTTCCTTAACAGAAAACATATAATGGAAATGAAAACATCTACAATAGCACTTAAGTACATTATTTAATAACTGATCCATAATTACGATGGTAGCACTTAGGACTTTTAACTAGAAAACTAAACCTTACTATTACAGATAAAAAATATATTATTGTGTGTATTTCCTATTTTTATTTAAACAATGGTATAATGAATATTGATATAATGATATAATGATATCATGAACAATGATATGATATAATTATATTCTTACATGTGACTCCTTGTTTATATCTTTGAAAAGTTTCTCTAGGAGTGCAATTGCTATGTCATTAGGATATGCACATCTTCACTTTACAACATAATTGCTTCTCAACACGAGAGGCACCAGTTTACACATTTGGCAGCAGTATATGAAAGTTATTGTTCCACTTTTTCACCAACACTTAATGTTGACAAACTGTAAGATTTTTGCCAGTTAAATGACTAGGAAATGATGTATTTGTGTGGTTTTAATCTTGATTTCCATGATTGCTAGTTAGATCAAGCATCCTTTATACATTTATTTGTCTTTCAGGTCTCTTCATGATTGTTTTATCATTTTGGTGATTTTTCCCTTTTTCTTTAGTAGTTTCCATCTTCCTCATGTTTTGATTTCTCTATTCCCATTTTCTTGCCTTCTTTTGGATTATTTAAAGAATTTTTAGTATTCCATTTTAATCTGTCTATTGTTTTTTGGCTATATCTCCTTATAATTTGTAGTAGTTGCCTTAGGGATTATAATATGCATAACTAAACTTTCACCACCTCGTCCATGGAATATGGACCATGGCCCTCTAATGCTCTGGGCTGTGGGTCAGTAAACTATGGCTTGCAAGCCAAATATGGACCACTGATTTATTTTTCAATGGTACTTTTAAGAAAATATGTGGTTCTAGTCACTTTTGTCACATGTGTAGATTTGTGTAACATCACTACAACCAAGCTGGGGAACTGCTCCATGACCACAAAGATACTTTTATAACTCATTGTAAAGCCTAACCCTTTAGTCACATCCCTCTCTTTACATTTTACCCCTTCATATCACAATCCCTAATTATTAATTACTTCTTCATTTCCATACTTTTGTCATTTCAAGAATGTTACATAAATGGAATCATAAGTTAAGTAACCTTTGGAGTTTGCCTTTTATTCAGCATAATTCTTTGGAGACTCATCCAGGGTTTGGCATGTATCAATATTTCATGTCTTTTTTATTGTTGAGTAGTATTCATGGTGTGGATGTACCTTAGCTTATTTATCTACTCACCTGGTGAAGGACATATGGATTGTTTTCACTTTTTGGTTGTTACAGGCAAAGCTGTTATAAACATTGGTGTGTGAACAGAAGTTTTCATTTCTCTGGGATAAATGCACAGGAACGTAATTGCTGGGTTGTATGCAGTTGGCAAGTCTAGTTTTTAAAGGACTTGCCAAACTGTTTTCCAGAGTTGCTATACATATTTTATTTTCCCTCTGGAAATTCATGAGGGCTCAGTTTCTCCACATCTTTGGACGCATCTGGTGGTGTCACTTTAAAGCATTTCAGCCATTGTGATAAGGGTGTTGGTTATATCACACTGTAGATTTAATTTGTATTTCTGTAGTGACCGATGATGTTAAACATCTTTTCATGTACTTATTTGCCATCCATATATTGTATTATTTTAGGTTAGATGTCTGTCTTTTGCCCAGTTTCTAAATGGACTTTTTTAAGGTATTGAGTTTTG
Organism: Balaenoptera physalus; assembly: GCF_965194825.1. Lineage (NCBI taxonomy): Eukaryota > Metazoa > Chordata > Mammalia > Artiodactyla > Balaenopteridae > Balaenoptera > Balaenoptera physalus. Next base: position 106,838,851 of record NC_138903.1, read on the forward strand.
AGAAACCTTTATATAGCCTGGGTACTAGATTTTTGTTGGATATGTAGTTTGTAAATATCTTCTCCCAGCTGGTAGCTTTTCTCTTCATATTCTTCACATGATCTTTCACAGTTTTTAATTTTGATGAAGACCAGTTCAATAAATTTTGCTTTTGTAGAGCATGCTTTTAGTGTCAAGTCTAAGAACTCTGTATAACTCTGGATCTCAAAGATTTTCTCCTATGAGTTTTTCTTAAAATTTTATAATTTTAATGTTTAAGTCCATGATCCATGTTTAGGTGTAAACATGTTGTAAGAGATGTGAGGTTTAGGTCAAGATTATTTATTTTGTCTGTGGTGTTCAGTTGCTTCATCATCATTTGTTTTGTGGTTCTGTTTCTGTTTTCTCTATTCTGTTCCACTGAAATATGTGTTAATCCCTTTGCTAACATTACTCTGTCTTCATTACTGTAGCTGAATAGTAGGCTTAATATTGGGAAGAGTGATTCCTTCCACTTTGTTCTTTTCTAAAAAACATTCAGTGAAATTCACACAACATAAAACTAACCATTTTGAAGGGAACATTTGGTAGCATTTTGTACATTCACAATACTGTCACCACTTTAGCTGTACCCCATACTTTTTGGTATGTTGCATTTTCGTTTTCATTCATCTCAAAATATTTTCTAATTTCCTTGTGATTTCTTCTTTGACCCTTGGTTGTTTCACATTATTCTTTATTAAAATTGTTTTAAGCTATTCTAAGTCCTTTGATTTTTGATATAAACTTTAAAATAATCTTATCTATATCTATGAGTAATTTGGTGGGATTTTAAAAGGATTTGCATCAAAGCTATATAGTTCAACCTTGGAACAGATTGACATTTTTATTAATGTCAAATCTTTCAGTACATGAATGTGGTATATCTCTCCATTTATTTAGATTTTCTTTGATTTATTTTATCAACACTCTATAATTTTAATCATACAAGTCCTTTGCATGTTTTCTATTGCTATGTAAGTCACTTAAAAATAATTATAAATATTGTGTTTTGCTCATTGACTGTATTGCTCATGGTAGTATTTACAATTGCTGTTAATTTTTGAGTGTTGATCATGAATCTTATGACTGCTAAATGTACGTATTAGTTCTAGGATCTGCAAAGAGCAACAGTTTTATTTCTTCCTTTATAATCATAATGCTTTTTATTTCTTTTTTTAAATTTATTCAATGGCATGGATTTCCAGCACTAGATCAAATAAGAGTGGTGAGAGCAGGCGTCTTTGCCTTGTTTCTGATCTTAAGGAGAAGAAAGCACTCATTTTTTTTTACAATAAATGTAATGGTAGCTATAGGTTTGTTGTTGTTGTTGTTGGGTAGATGCTTGTGAGTTTGAGGAATTTTACCTCTGTTCCTGGTTTGCTGAGTTTTTTTAATCAGTGGGTGTTAGAAATTGTCAAATGTTTTTTCTGCAGCATTGTTGAAATGTTCATGTGATATTTTTTCTTTTGCCTGTTAATATCATAGCTTACGTTGATTGATTTTCAAATATTGACTTAACCTTGTTACTTTGGAGAAAACCCACAGTCAAGGTATATAGTTATTTCTATATATTACTAGATTCTGTTTTAATATTTTACTGAGTATTTTTGGGTCTATGTTCAGTCTATAGTTTTGTTTATTTGACCTCTCTTTGTGTCATTTTGCTATCAGGATAATACTAACCCCATTAAATGAATTATGAAGTGTTGCATTCTTTTCAGTTTTCCAGAAGAGATTCTGTAGAAATTGTGTTAATTCTTCTTTAAATGTTTGGTTCAATTCTCCAGTGAAGCCATATCAGTCTGGAGGTTTCTTTTTCAGGAGATTTTGAATGCAATTTCTTTAATAGCCAAAGGGTTACTCAATTAATTTAATATTATGTGAATTTTGGTAGTTTGTGCTTTCTTGCATATGGTCTATTTCATCTTAGTCATCAAATGTATGTACGTAGAACTGTTCATAGTATTACCTTTAAATGTGTGAGTTCTACAGTGATGTATCCTCTTTCATTTGTGATATTCATGATTTTTGTCTTCTTTTATTCTTTGTCAGTCTTGGTAGAGATTTATTTATTTTATCGAGTTTTTAAAGACCCAGCTTTTTGTTTTAATAATTTTTCTCTATTTTCCTGTTTTAAATGTTATTGATTTCTAGTTTTTATGATTTCCTTCCTTCTGCTTCCTTTGGGTTTATTTGGGTGAGGGCTTAGCTTATCAACTTGAGATCTTTCTCTTCTCTCATGTAAGAGTTTAGGTGCTCTAAATTTCCTTCTCAGTACTGCTTTAGCTGTGTCCCACAAATTTTCATATTACGTATTTTCTTTTATTTTCCTTGAGACTTCCTCTTGGTCTCTGGGCTCCTTAGAAGTGTGTCATTGAGTTTCCAAGTATTTTGAAACTTTCCTATTATGTTTTATTGATTGCTATCTTGATACTTTGCCATTTGGTGAACACATTATGATTTTACCTCTTTTAAATTTGCTGAGATTTTTATGGCTAGAATACGGACTATATTGGTTAATGTTCTATGGGTAACACAAAAGATGTGTATTTTGTTGTTGGTGTTGGTGTGTTTCTATATATGTTGATTAGATCTTCTTGCTTGATGATAATAAGTTCATCTGTATCATAGCTGATACCCTGTAGTAGTTCTTTGATTAATGATAAAGGAGTGTTGAAATCTCCAATGGTTAATTGTGTATATGTCTATTTTTCCTTTCAGTTTTATATCAGCTTTTACTTCATGTATTTTGAAGTTCTGTTGTTTAGTACATATACACTTAGTATGTCTATGTCATATTGGTGGATTGACTCTTATTATTATATAATCATAATGTCACTGCTAATTTTCTTTAATCTGAAATCTATTTTATCTGATATTCATATAGCCACTTCTGTTTTCCTTTGATTATATTTGCATGGTGTTACGGTTAGTTTTATGTGTTAACTTGACTGGGCTGTGTTACCCAGTTGTTTGGTCAAATATCAGTCTAGATGGTGTAGTGAAGGTATTTATATGCAATTAACATTTAAATCAATAGACTCTGAGTAAAGCAGTTTACCTTCCGTAATGTGTGTGGGCCTCATCCAGTTAGTTGAAGTCCTTAAGAGAAAAACCTGAGGTCCCCAGAAGAAGAAGGAATTTTTCCTGTAGAATGCCTTCAGTCTCAAGACTACAATGTCAACTCCCGCTGGAATTTCCAGCCTGTTGGCCTCTTCTGCAGATTTCAGACTTGCCAGCACCTATAATCATATGAGCAATTCATCAAAATAAATCTCACGTAATCTCCCTTCCTCCCTCCCTCCCTCCCTCCCTCCTTCTCTCTCCCCCCTCTATCAGTTTGGTTTCTCTGGAGAATCCTGACTAATACACATGGTATGCCTTTTACTTCCAAAATACCTATATTATTATAGTTAAAGGGACTTTCTTCTAAATAACACATAGATACATCATGTGAGATTTTTTTGAATATGTATCTGTTCTGCAAAGTTCTCTTTTAATTTGTGTGTTTAGACCATTTACATTAATATAGCTATTAATGTATTAGGTTTACAATTGCCATTTTGTTTTAATTTGCTATGTTTTTTATTCCTCTTCTTTTCACATCTTACATGGGTTACTTGAATATTTTTTAATAATACTATTTAGATTTATGTATAAAGTTTTAAGTATATCTCTTTATATATATAATTTTTTAGTAGTTGTTCTAGGTATTACATTATATATTTGTAACTTATCCCAGTCTGTTGGCATCAACATTTTAACAGTTCAAGCAAAGTATAAAAATCTTACCTTCATTTTGTTCTTTTATTCTCTCCCACTGTCAGCCCTGCTGACTCTACAAGGTAGAGGTACAGATTTTCTTTTGTATTTGGCTGGAGAATTGTGGGTATTATCACCTATTGTGGACCTTTCCTCTTGTGCTAAGCCACCAATTTTTCCTTTCCTTTGGCGAGAAGAAGCAGAATTATTTGTACATATTGGTGCTTCCGTGTTATAGGCTTTTCCAGCACCCCATCTGTGATATATGGGAGGCAAGAAGGAAATCCTTAGAACCTGCTACCATGTTGTTCCTCTAGCTGTAAAAGGTTCAAATTTATTCTATATATATTTGTTAGTTTGTTTTATAAACCCAATACTTGTTTCAAGGATATAATTCATTTTTAAATTCTTAGAACTATTTGAATAGGACTTTAGAATAAATATTCTTAATTTTATAATCATGTCTCTGCATTCTTATACATTCTCTAATTTCCTGGTTCTTTTGTCTTATTAGTGCTGGTTTTTATTACATACTTTTTTTTTCTTTTGTTACTCCCATCACTCTGTTATTGGTCAAATCAGTCATACAATCAACTGGGTCATTCCATCATTGGATGACTTGAATAACATATATATATATATTTTTTTATACAGCAGATTCTTATTAGTCATCAATTTTATACACATCAGTGTATACATGTCAATCCATATCACCCAATTCATCACACCACCACCCCCACCCTCCTGCCGCTTTCCTGCTTGGTGTCCATACACTTGTTCTCTACATCTGTGTCTCAATTTCTGCCCTGCAAACCAGTTCATCTTTACCATTTTTCTAGGTTCCACATACATGCATTAATATACGATATTTGTTTTTCTCTTTCTGACTTACTTCACTCCGTATGACAGTCTCTAGATGCATCCACGTCTCTACAAATGACCCAATTTCGTTCCTTTTTATGGCTGAGTAATATTCCATTGTATATATGTACCACCTCTTCTTTATCCATTCGTCTGTCGATGGGCATTTAGGTTGCTTCCATGACCTGGCTATTGTAAATAGTGCTGCAATGAACATTGGGGTGCATGTGTCTTTTTGAATTATGGTTTTCTCTGGGTATATGCCCAGTAGTGGGATTACTGGATCATACGTAATTCTATTTTTAGTTTTCTAAGGAACCTCCATACTGTTCTCCATAGTGGCTGTATCAATTTACATTCCCACCAACAGTGCAAGAGGGTTCCCTTTTCTCCACACCCTCTCCAGCATTTATTGTTTGTAGATTTTCTGATGATGGCCATTCTGACCGGTGTGAGGTGATACCTCAATGTAGTTTTGATTTGCATTTCTCTAATAATTAGTGATGTTGAGCATTCTTTCATGTGTTTGTTGGCAATCTGTATATCTTCTTTGGAGAAATGTCTATTTAGGTCTTCTGTCCAATTTTGGATTGGGTTGTTTGTTTTTTTAATATTGAGCTGCATGAGCTGTTTATATATTTTGGAGATTAATCCTTTGTCCGTTGATTCGTTTGCAGATATTTTTTTCCCATTCTCAGGGTAGTCTTTTCATCTTGTTTATGGTTTCCTTTACTGTGCAAAAGCTTTGACGTTTCATTAGGTCGATTTGTTTATTTTTGTTTTTAATTCCATTACTCTAGGAGGTGGATCAAAAAACATCTTGCTGTGATTTATGTCAAAGAGTGTTCTTCCTATGTTTTCCTCTAAGAGTTTTATAGTGTCCGGACTTACATTTAGGTCTCGAATCCATTTTGAGTTTATTTCTGTGTATGGTGTTAGGTAGTATTCTAATTTCATTCTTTTACACGTAGCTGTCCAGTTTTCCCAGCACCACTTATTGAAGAGACTGTCTTTTTTCTCCATTGTATATCCTTGCCTTCTTTGTCATAGATTAGTTGACCGTAGGTGTGTGGGTTTATCTCTGGGATTTCTCTCTTGTTCCATTGATCTGTGTTTCTGTTTTTGTGCCAGTACCATATTGTCTTGATTACTGTAGCTTTATAGTATAGTCTGAAATCAGGAAGTCTGGTTCCTCCAGCTCCGTTTTTTCCCTCAAGCCTGCTTTGGCTATTCTGGGTCTTTTGTGTCTCCATACAAATTTTAAGAGTTTTTGTTCTAGTTCCATAAAAATGCCATTGGTAATTTGATAGGGATTGCATTGAATCTGTAGATTGCTTTAGGTAGTATAGTCATTTTCACAATATTGATTCTTCCAATCCAGGAACATGGTATATCTCTCCATCTGTTGGTATCATCTTTAATTTCTTTCATCAGTGTCTTATAGTTTTCTGCATACAGGTCTTTTGTCTCCCTGGGTAGGTTTATTCCTAGGTATTTTATTCTTTTTGTTGCAGTGGTAAATGAGAGTGTTTCCTTAATTTCTCTTTCAGATTTTTATCATTACTGTAGAGGAATGCAAGAGATTTCTGTGCATTAATTTTGTATCCTGCAACTTTACCAAATGCATTGATTAGCTCTAGTAGTTTTCTGCTGGCATCTTTAGGATTCTCTATGTATAGTATCATGTCATCTACAGAGTGTGACAGTTTTAATTCTTCTTTTCCAATTTGTATTCCTTTTATTTCTTTTTGTTTTCTGACTGCTGTAGCTAGGACTTCCAAAACTATGTTGAATAATAGTGGTGAGATTGGACATCCTTGTCTTGTTCCTGATCTTAGAGGAAATGCTTTCAGTTTTTCACCATTGAGAATGATGTTTGCTGTGGGTTTGTTGTATATGGCCTTTATTATGTTGAGGTAGGTTCCCTCTATGCCCACTTTCTGGAGACTTTTTATCATAAATGGGTGTTGAATATTGTCAAAAGCTTTTTCTGCATCTATTGAGATGATCATGTGGTTTTTATTTTTTAATATGGTGTATCACATTGATTGATTTGCATATATTGAAGAATCCTTGCATCCCTGGGATAAATCCCACTTGATCATGGTGTATGATCCTTTTAATGTGTTGTTGGATTCTGTTTGCTAGTATTTTGTTGAGGATTTTTGTATCTATGTTCATCACTGATATTGGCCTGTAATTTTCTTTTTTTGTAGTATCTTTGTCTGGTTTTGTTATCAGGGTGATGATGGCCTCATAAAATGAGTTTGGGAGTGTTCCTTCCTCTGAAATATTTTGGAAGAATTTGAGAAAGATGGGTGTTAGCTCTTCTCTAAATGTTTGATAGAATTCACCTGTGAAGCTATCTGGTCCTGGGCTTTTGTTTCTTAGAAGATTTTTAATCACAGTTTCAATTTCATTGCTTGTGATTGGTCTGTTCATATTTTCTATTTCTTCCTGGTTCAGTCTTGGAAGGTTATACCTTTCTGAGGATTTGTCCATTTCTTCCAGGTTGTCCATTTTATTGGCATAGAGTTGCTTGTAGTAGTCTCTTAGGATTCTTTGTATTTCTGCGGTGTCTGTTGTAACTTCTCCTTTTTCATTTCTAATTTTATTGATTTGAGTCCTCTCCCTCTTTTTCTTGATGAGTCTGGCTAATGGTTTATCAATTTTATTTATCTTCTCAAAGAACCAGCTTTTAGTTTTATTGATCTTTGCTTTTTTGTTTCTATTTCATTTATTTCTTTTTTTAAATTAATTAATTAATTTATTTATTTAATTTGGCTGTGTTGGGTCTTCGTTTCTGTGCAAGGGCTTTCTCTAGTTGCGGCAAGTGGGGGCCACTCTTCATCGTGGTGCACGGGCCTTTCATTGTCGCAGCCTCTCTTGTTGCGGAGCACAGGCTCCACATGCGCAGGCTTAGTAGTTGTGGCTCACGGGCCTAGTTGCTCCGTGGCATATGGGATCTTCCCAGAACAGGGCTCGAACCCGTGTCCCCTGCATTGGCAGGCAGATTCTCAACCACTATGCCACCAAGGAAGCCCTATTTCATTTATTTCTGCTCTGATCTTTATGATTTCTTTCTTTCTGCTAACTTTGGGTTTTGTTTGTTCTTCTTTCTCTAGTTCCTTTAGGTGTATCAGTAGATTGTTTATTTGAGATTTTTCTTGTTTCTTGAGGTAGGCTTGTATAGCTATAAACTTCCCTCTTAGAACTGCTTTTGCTGCATCCCATAGGTTTTGGATCATCATGTTTTCATTGTCATTTGTCTCTAGGTATTTTCTGATTTCCTCTTTGACTTCTTCAGTGATCTCTTGGTTATTTAGTAACGTATTCTTTAGCCACCATGTGTTTGTGTTTTTTACGTTTGTTTCCCTGTAATTCATTTCTAATCTCATAGCGTTGTGGTCAGAAAAGATTCCTGATATGTTTCTATTTTCTTAAATTTACTGAGGCTTGATTTGTGACCCAAAATGTGATCTATCATGGAGAATGTTCCATGTGCACTTGAGAAGAAAGTGTAATCTGCTGTTTTTGGATGGAATGTCCTATAAATATCAACTAAATCTATCTGGCCTATTGTGTCATTTAAAGCTTCTGTTTCCTTATTTATTTTCATTTTGGATGATCTGTCCATTGGTGTAAGTGAGGTGTTAAAGTCCCCTACTATTGGTGTTAAAGTCCCCTACTATTATTGTGTTGCTGTCGATTTCCCCTTTTATAGCTGTTAGCAGTTGCCTTATGTATTGAGTTGCTCCTATGTTGGGTGCATATATATTTATAATTACCATATCTTCTTGGATTGATCCCCTGATCATTACGTAGTGTCCCTCCTTGTCTCTTGTAACATTCTTTATTTTAAAGTCTATTTTATCTGTTATGAGTATTGCTACTCCAGCTTTCTTTTGATTTCCATTTGCATGGAATATCTTTTTCCATCCCCTCACTTTCAGTCTGAATGTGTCCCTAGGTCTGAAGTGGGTCTCTAGTAGACAGCATATATATGGGTCTTGTTTTTTTATCCATTCAGCAAGCCTGTGTCTTTTGATTGGAGCATTTAATCCATTCACGTTTAGGGTAATTATCGATATGTATGTTCCTATGACCATTTTGTTAATTGTTTTGGGTTTGTTTTTGTAGGTCCTTTTCTTCTCTTGTGTTCCCCAGTTAGAGAAGTTCCTTTAGCATTTGTTGTAGAGCTGGTTTGGTGGTGCTGAATTCTCTTAGCTTTTGCTGGTCTGTAAAGCTTTTGATTTCTCCATCGAATCTCAATGAGATCCTTGCCGGGTAGGGTAATCTTGGTTGTAGGTTCTTCCCTTTCATCACTTTAAGTATATCATGCTACTCCCTTCTGGCTTGTAGAGTTTCTGCTGAGAAATCAGCTGTTAACCTTATGGGAGTTCCTTTGTATGTTATTTGTCATTTTTCCCTTCCTGCTTTTAATAATTTTTCTTTGTCTTTAATTTTTGCCAATTTGATTACTATGTGTCTTGGAGTTTTTCTCCTTGGGTTTATCTTGTATGGGACTCTCTGCACTTCCTGGACTTCGGTGGCTATTTCCTTTCCCATGTTGGGGAAGTTTTCGACTATAGTCACTTGAAATATTTTCTCTGGTCCTTTCTGTCTCTCTTCTCCTTCTGGGACCCCTATAATGTGACTGTTGTTGCATTTAATGTTGTCCCAGAGGTCTCTTAGGCTGTCTTCATTTCCTTTCATTCTTTGCTCTTTATTCTGTTCGCAGCAGTGAATTCCACCATTCTGTCTTCCAGGTTACTTATCTGTTCTTCTGCCTCAGTTATTCTGCTATTGATGCCTTCTAGTGTAGTTTTCATTTCAGTTATTGTATTGTTCATCTCTGTTTGTTTCTTCTTTAATTATTCTAGGTCTTTGTTAAACATTTCTTGCATCTTCTCGATCTTTGCCTCCATTGTTTTTCCGAGGTCCTGGATCATCTTCACTATCATTATTCTGAATTCTTTTTCTGGAAGGTTGCCTATCTCCACTTCATTTAGTTGTTTTTCTGGGGTTTTATCTTGTTCCTTCATCTGATACATAGCCCTCTGCCTTTTCATCTTGTCTATCTTTCTGTGAATGTGGTTTTTGTTCCACAGGCTGCAGCATTGTAGTTCTTCTTGCTTCTGCTGTCTGCCCTCTGGTGGATGAGGCTATCTAAGAGGCTTGTGCAAGCTTCCTGATGGGAGAGACTGGTGGTGGGTAGAGCTGGCTGTTGCTCTGGTGGGTGGAGCTCAGTTAAACTTTAATGCACTTGACTGCTGATGGGTGGGGCTGGGTTCCCTCCCTGTTGGTTGTTTTGCCTGAGGCAACCCAACACTGGAGCCTACCTGGGCTCTCTGCTGGGGCTAATGACAGACTCTGGGAGGGCTCACGCCAAGGAGTACTTCCCAGAACTTCTGCTGCCAGTGTCCTTGTCCCTATGGTGAGCCACAGCCACCCCCCACCTCCGCAGGAGACCCTTCAACAGTAGCAGGTAGGTCTGGTTCAGTCTCCCCTGGGGTCACTGCTCCTTCCCCTGGGTCCCGATGCACACACCACTTTGTGTGTGCCCTCCAAAAGTGGAGTCTCTTTTTCCCCCAGTTCTGTTGAAGTCCTGCAATCAAATCCCAGTAGCCTTCAAAGTCTGATTCTCTAGGAATTCCTCCTCCTGTTGCTGGACCCCCAGGTTGGGAAGCATGACGTGGGGCTCAGAAACTTCACTGCAGTGGGTGAACTTCTGTGGTGTAAGTGTTTCTCCAGTCTGTGAGTCACCCACCCAGCAGTTATGGGACTTGATTTTACTGTGATTGTGCCCCTCGTACCATCTCACTGTGGCCTCTTCTTTGTCATTGAACGTGGGGTATCTTTTTTAGTGAGTTCCAGTGTCCTCCTGTCAATGATTGTCCGGCAGCTAGTTGTGATCCTGGTGTTCTCACCAGAGGGAGTGAGAGCACGTCCTTCTACTCTGCCATCTTGGTTCCAATCCTTTATTACATAGTTTTGAATCTGTGTTTCTAAGCTTATCTTCCATTGTCAGTTTCTTCAGGGTGTTCCTTACAAAATGTTAATGACCCCATAATATCATATCTTCATTTCCCTAGTCTCTGCCTAGTAGTTATAACTTTGAAGTTGACTTTGCATTGACATTTTGCTCAGTTTTTTTGTCTTGAATACTGGACCTGTATACACTGTTTACTTGGTAGAAAGAACTCTTGTTCTTTGTAAAAGTCAAATTGTTCATTTGTAGTTGAGACTCTGGGCTAGTGAGTAGAGCTGTTCATGGTAAGCAGTCCAGTAGTTTTCCTCATCATGTCCAGTGTGCACAGTATTGACCTCCATGTACCTAAGGGTTTTGAGTCCGTAACCCTTAATCCCACTCCAGCCATGTCTTTGTTTATACTTTTCCCTTGGGAAGTTTCCTCAATTTTTAAAAATCATACATTATTTTGCATTACTTTTTAAAAAATTTATGCAGTAATTTCTAGTCTTCAGAATGTCTTGTCCTTATTTTCAGACATGTCTTTTTTTACTTTTTAGGAACATTTATCTGTAATTCCTGTCTGTATGGAGAGAAATGGGAAGTTTTACTGTATCATCACTCTGACATTTTCGTCCAGTGATGCTTTGATTATTTCTGATAAATTTTCATATGTTCTCTTTTTCTCTGAATAAGATTATTATATCTAAAATTATTTCTACCTTTGGATATTTTATTTACATTTTTTCATAATACTTTGACAGGATTTTTCAGAAAATGCTGAATAATTGTGGTAATAGCTGGCATACTCTTGTTATTCACTTTAATGGAACCTGTAATGTAGTGTTCCTCACTGTGTGTTCCACAGTCTGCCTTAGAATAATCAGAGAAATTTTTACAGATGCAAATTCCTTAATTAGAATTGCTGAAGCTCAGGAATCGTCATGGTAAAAAGATTCTCAGATAATTCTGATACATTTATTTCACTGTTATGTTCAATATTTATTGTTGGTCTGAGACAAGTACTGTTTATTGTGTTAAGTATGTTTTTCTGCTTAGGTTATTAATATTTTTTTACTAGCAATGAATATTAAGTTTTATCAAATATTTGTTCTGTACCTGTTGAGGAAACTACGTAGTTTGAGTTTTTGGCTTATCTTCAATTACTTCAATTGCTGTGGTAAAATATGTATTTAATTTTAAAATATCAAATTATTCTCACAGTCCTGGGAAAAAATCCAACTCAGTTACAGTAATTTCCTTCATATTTATGATTTGATTAATTCTATTTATAGTTGAGACTAGTTGTTGTATTTTGGGCTCTCTTTCTTAGGTGTTGGGCTCAGGGTTCTGCTAGCTTTGCAAAATAGACTTTTCTGAAATGTTGTAATTTCTGAAGTAGTTTAAAAGTAAAGGGACGGATTAAATTAATTTAAATCAATTCTGGCAACTAGTATGGAGATTGTGCTATAACATATAACTACATCAACTGATATTAGTATATTGAGCTTTCTTAATTAAATTGAATCTATTTAAGTTAGTTTTATTTGGTTAGAAAATCACCTACTTTCCAAGTTTATTAATTTATTAGCATGTAATTTACTTTTTAACTTTTACTTTATTTTTTTATCACCTCTAATTCTTAATGTTCTTTGCTGTGATCTGCTTTCTTTATGTTTTTATTTTCTTTATTATGAATGCTAAATTTTCCCCCTTTTTAGAGAAAAAAACTTGTATATGTTTATCAATATTGCCATATTTTTCTAATTTCTAATTTAAGAATTACTCTAATTATTTTCATTAATTTTTTCTCTTACTCCCCAAGGAGTGATTTTATTGATTATTTTCTATTTTCTTGAGTTGAAATTTTTTTTTCATCTTTTTAATTTTATATTGGAGACATTGAAAATTAAATTTTTTCATCTGCAACCAGATTTGGGCCAAATCTCATGAGTTTAGAATTTTTGTTGTAATTATATTCATTTAAATTTTAGTATTAAGTATTTCAAATACATGGACAGTCTCAAAAAGAATACAGTAGCAAACACAACAGTTTGTAACATTTTATCATTATTCCATACTTGCTTCAATTAAAACTTTTTAAAGAAATTACACTGTAGAGATCAAATGAAGCCCCCCGTTTACCCCTGCCTAAAGTTAATCTCCCTCTATTCCTCCCTTTAGTATGACCTTCATGTTCATCTTTCACATGCATGGTTTCATACATTTACTATGTATTTATCCATGTGCAATATATAATTCTTTTATAGGTTTCTATAACTTTATATAATTTTTATCATTCTATAGATATGATTCAGTAGCTTGCTTTTTTTCATTTTATCTTATGTTTTTGAGAGTTGTCTCTCTAATTCATTTTTTTTAAACATCTTTATTGGAGTATAATTGCTTTACAATGGTGTGTTAGTTTCTGCTGTATAACAAAGTGAATCAGCTATACATATACATATATCCCCATATCTCCTCCCTCTTGCATCTCTCTCCCACCTTCCCTATCCCACCCCTTCAGGTGGTCACAAAGCACAGAGCTGATCTCCCTGTGCTATGTGGCTGCTTCCCACTAGCTATCTATTTTACATTTGGTAGTGTGTATATGTCCATGTCACTCTCTCACTTCATCCCAGCTTACCCTTCCCCCTCCCCGTGTCCTCAAGTCCATTCTCTACGTCTGCATCTTTATTCCTGTCCTGCCCCTAGGTTTTTCAGAACCTTTTTTTTTTTTTTTTAGATTCCATATATATGTGTTAGCATACGGTATTTGTTTTTCTTTTTCTCACTCACTTCACTCTGTATGACAGACTCTAGGTCCATCCACCTTACTACAGATAACTCAATTTTGTTTCTTTTTATGGCTGAGTAATATTCCATTGTATATATGTGCCACATCTTCTTTATCCATTCATCTGTTGATGGACACTTAAGTTGCTTCCATGTCCTGGCTATTGTAAATAGAGCTGCAATGAGCATTGGGGTACATGACTCTTTCTGAATTATCGTTTTCTCAGGGTATATGCCCAGTAGTGGGATTGCTGGGTCATACGGTAGTTCTATTTTTAGTTTTTTAAGGAACCTCCCTACTGTTCTCCATAGTGGCTGTATCAATTTACATTCCCACCAACAGTGCAAGAGGGTTCCCTTTTCTCCACACCCTCTCCAGCATTTATTGTTTCTAGATATTTTGATGATGGCCATTCTGACTGGTGTGAGGTGATACCTCATTGTAGTTTTGATTTGCATTTCTCTAATGATTAGTGATGTTGAGCATCCTTTCATGTGTTTGTTGGCAATCTGTATATCTTCTTTGAGAAATGTCTGTTTAGGTCTTCTGCCCATTTTTGGATTGGGTTGTTTGTTCTACCCCAGTTTATTGATTGATGCTCTTATTTCTCAAATGTACACCCTTATTTTACCCCATGTATACTTGTATAAGAATTTCTCTAGGGTATATTTCTAGATGTGAATTTGAAGCTTCCTTAGGTATAACCACGTTCAACTTCAAAAGTGTTTTCCGGAATGTGGTAATAACAATTTATACTATTGTCAGAAGAGTATGAGAGTTCCCTTCCCTACTTTCTCACATCCTTACCAACAAATGGTACAGGGAGTTTATACAAATATTTTGTTACTGTACAGATATGAAACAATATTTCATTATCTTTGTATTTTGCATCTCCTTTACTAATTGTGGTCATACACTATTTGTGTTTAGAGGGCATCCAGCTTTCTCTTCTGTGATTTTCCTATTCATATCATTTGAAGATTCTCACCCTCCCTCTTCAATAAACCAATAACTTCCATTGTATTTGTTTTATAATCAAAAGAAAACATTTTTCATTATGAATATTCAAACAGTGTGAACATGTGTAAGGATGAACATAAAAAATTCAGTAGTATGCTCTACAACTACTCTTGTGTTCAAGGATCCCTGCTATTACAAAGTGTAGTCCACAATTGGCCTTTAGGAACTGATTTCTTCTTAACTGCCTGTATGTTGGCTACTTCTTTTTCCCATGCTCTGTTAAAGGTGAGACAGTTCATGTATCCCATCCCTCTTTGGCAGGGCTTGTCACTCTGGAATTTTATTTACTTGATGGCTTGCCTTGTGAATTCAAGTCTCTTAGTGAACTCAGGAAAACTTATGATTTTGAAGGTTATTTGGCCTTTCATCATTATTAGTGTGGAAGCAATGATCTTTCCAGTTTTGTGTGCTCTAAATGAAAACAGAAGTCCCCATCTTAATTTTTTTGGGAACATCTCTATTGACATATAATTCACATACCTAAGATTTATTCCTTTAAAGTGTACAATTACGTGGCTTTTAATATATTCACAGAGTTGTACAGTCATTGCCACTGTCTCATTACAGAATACTTCCATTGACCCAAAAAGGAACTCCATACCCATTAGTGGTCACTCCTCATTTCAGCCTCACCCCATCCCTCTGGCAACCACTAATCTACTTCATCTCTATAAATTTGCCTGTTCTAGACATTTCATATTGATGGAATCATATAATATGTGTTTTTTTGGTCTGAATTATTTCACTTAGCATAATATTTTCAAGGTTCATCCATGTTGTACCATGTATCAGTACTGCATTCTTTTTTATGGTCAACTAGTATTCCAGCATATGGTTATCCTACATTTTTTTTATCCACTTATCAGTGAATGGACATTTGGGATGTTTTAACCTTTGGCTTTTGTGAATAATTCTGCTAAGAACACTGGTTTACAAGTTTTTATGTGAACATTTTCCCATTTCTATTGGGTATTTACCTAGGAGTGTAATTGCCAAGTCAATTGATAACTCTATCTTTAACTTTTTTTGAAGAACTGCCAGACTGTTTTCCAAAGTGGCTGCCCCACCTTCATTTTTGAAGGATGTATTTTCAGCATATATATCTAAGATGACAGGCATTTTTTTCTTTCTTGTAGCATTTTAAAGTCGTTGTTCCATTGTCTTTTGGCATTTACTGAATATAATGGGAAGTTGCTACCGTTTTTACTGTTTTTTCCTTCAAGTTAATGCATGTTATGTATATATATATGGCCCATGAAAATGTTTATCTTGTTTTGATCATGAATTTATCCTTTTTTGTTTCCTCTATCAGGGCTCACAAATTTATCCCATAAGGGCCGGATAGTGAATATTTTAGGCTTTTCAGGTCAAATGGTCTCTGTCATAACTACTCAACTGCGATTAGCATGAAAGTGGCCATGGAAAAAGCAAAAATGAGTGGAGGTGGCTATGTTCTCATAAAACTTTATTTACTAAAAAGAAATGTGGTGGATCAGAATTTACCTGTAGACCATAGTATGCTGACTTTTGTTCTTTATAGTTTCTGTCACTGTTAAGTGTGGAGGCCAAAAGTTTAATTGAAGTATAAACTCTGTGGACCAAGACTGAAATCAATAATTTCAGTTTGGTTTGTAACTGAAGTTTTGATTCTTGTTTTTACCTAAATGTTATTAAGGGTAATTTAACATTTTTTTCATGTGGTTTTAATGTTTTGTTGTTGTTATTGTTTTTATCCCCTAGTTATTAATTTTGTTTCATTGAACTAGAGATATTATTGGAACCTGTATAATGAATACTTTGTGGAATTATTTTAGCTTTTATTTGTGGCTTGATATAAGATCAATTTAAAAACCTATGGGTCCAGTAATATAGTATAATCTTAGTTTCTTAGAATAGTCCATAGATTACTCTTAAATCAATATTAATTGCAATATTTAGATCTTTATTATTCTAAATTAAGTTTTGTCAATTCAGTTAATAAAAATTGAGAAAAGTTAAAAGAACCACTATTTATTTTCTAGGTATTTTCCTTTTATTGATAACTATTACATCTACATTTCTTTTTTCTTTTATGTCTATATAATAGAATAATGTATGGGACTTCATATTTCCCTGAACTTGGAGAGTTAGGTTCCAAAGCTGAGGACAGAAATATGTCAAGTACTCCACATTCTTAAATAAAGCCACAGAAGTCAGGGGCCAGACACTCCCTGCAAGACTGATTAAGAAGCAATCAATCTGGCTTTGCTATCTATGGTCATCACCACTGGATTCTGCTGCTTTCCTTTCCTGGAATATAAATATATAAATATAATATAAAAAGTTGTTTGTGCAATGGACAGATTTTGTTTTTGGAGTACTGAGCCATTAGCCTGTTGAGGTGTGCCGTAACTTTTCCCTGTCTTTTCCATAAGGAAAGGGGGAAGTGCTTCTCCCACCCCCAAGCCACTGAAGGGAGGTTCCCAAGGATTATTTGTGGCGATTGATTGTACCCACATGCAAAGTATATTAATATCTCATTCCCATTTGGACACTTGCTCATCTAGTGATATTGTACTTACGTAAGCATGGAGAAAAAGGGAATAGGGGAAAAATGTCAGGCCAAGTAGTGGGGACAGCACCTTGAATTCCCTGTGTTTGATGTGGCAAGGAAATGGATTTCCCTGGATCAAGGGGATGTTGAAGAAATTAGTTGACCTTGAGCCATAGTTCAAAAGGGATAACCACCAGATTACAGGACCCCAGCAGCAAAGTCTATGAAATATATTTTGGGGGATTAGATCTGGGGTTGAAAGTGGAAGAGGACAAGTCCAACTGTTAAAAAATTGCATATTAGGAAGGACTTTCTGTGGCACTCCCTACAAAACTGATAATGTGCCCTGTAAGAGAGCTTGACACACACACTCTCTGCTTCTCTCTCTTTTGAGCACCTGTCTAACAGAAAATGTTAATTGTCAGGCAGTGTTTACTAGGGAAGCATTTGGAGAAAAAAAAATATCATCTAGGCAGCCAATTATGTGAAAGAACCCCTGCTATTTCTCCTATTTCCTTTTCTCAGGCTTTACATCCCAGAAAAGCTAGAACTAGAAGAGAGGGAGGGGGTTACAAGAACAAAAGACCATACCTCCTCCCCTCTGCAGGTTCCTTGGTCTGAAGGTCAAGTAAGATCCGGAGGGGAGGAAGGAAATGAGTTTAGAGTTTTTAATTGGAATATGTGCTGTCTAATAATCACTGAAAATGACCAACTGTGGAAGCTACCAGAAATGTCATTAAATGGATTGAGAAGACAGGTTCAACAGGGCGTGACTGAAGGCAGTGACTGGAAGAAAAAAATTTGTTATCCATATCTCTCAGAGTTTGGTGGGTTCAATAAACCAGTTATTTATATTTTGCCTGATAATTATTTAATAATTAAATAAATTATTTACTATACTAAGGATCTTATGTTTTATCAATATAAAATGAACTTTTTTTTCCCATTCAGTGCTTTATGTTTTGAATTTTACTTCAGTTGATATTTTGCAACCCCTGCTTTCCTTTTGTTTTCATTTGTGTTGCATTTCTATGTTCACCTTTTTAAAAATTTTTCTTTCACAAATTATTTTTCAAATCAATGCCACACACACACACACACACACACACACACACACATCTACCTATCTGTCTTTCCAATCTCAGTACAGGAGGTTAACTTATTCATACTTGTTTTAATAGCTGATATGATTGATTAACTTCTGCCAATTTGTTTTATATGCTTTCTTTAAAAAAATATATGCTTTTCCTTGGTTTTCTAACTTTGAGTATAGAGACTTCATTTTTGTGTTTTCCAGTGATTTAGAGGATCATGTTTTATAGTCTCATAATAGTATCCTTTATGTTGTTCAAAAGCATTCTTTAACTTCTGAGTCAAAAATAAAATAGTTTAATGTGAATGCCCCATATTTGAGATAGACTATCTAGAACACTTTTAATTCTGTTTCTTTCTTCAACCTCTTGTTATCATTATAGTCAACATTTCTGTTTAAATATTTGCTATTCCATTTACCTATCATATCTAAATCTATACACATACATACATATGTGGTTGTGCATGTTCATTTTTGAGAATATTTTAAAATTAACATTTTAATCATTATCCTAATGATTGCATTTGTAAAAGTTACTTAAAATTGTCTCAATTTTAACTAATTTCAGTGCTCACCAGTCTTTATTATTTACCTTGACTATACTATTTTTGGAATCTTTATTTTGCTAATCTCTTTGTCAGTTGCAATATACATTCAAACATTTCTTTTAAAAAAATTCATGAATAGTATGTCTTTAGACATCTTGATATCTAAGATGGTCTTCCACTTGCCATCACACGTGAAAGTTGATTAAACAAGATATAAGATAGACACTCCTTCAAGTTTATTATGAAATTAACTGTTAGAAAAGTTTGAAGACAGGCTGATTTTTATTTCTTTATAGCTAAAATATTTTGTCCACCTAGTCACTTGACAAGTTTTTTCTTTATAAGGATAGTTTAAAAATTAAGGTCCCCTTTAAATCACTATTTTCATTTATGGGAATTTATCCTAAGGAGATACACAGTATTTGGGGGTATTTTTCAGGCCATGTAGAAAGTCTGTTTGAATTCAGAGGACTAGTAAGTAGATAGGTAGGTGGATGATGACAGCTCTGTGGACAGATACTCTTTTAGCTACAATGAAATGAGGATTTTAGATCCCAAAAGTCAAGGAATAGCCAAATGGTTTCACCTAGTTTTAATTCTCAAACACTTATTAGAACAATCTCTACAGGTTTGAATGGAAAAGAGGGGGGACATTTATTCTGAATCTGGTTGTTTATTTATACTTTCCCCAGACCAGACACTGTGAGACCATGGTGATATTTAATTATAATGTCTGTCTCTGGAGGGAACCCATTGTGAATAACCCTTGCTTTATTTGAGTAAAAAAGCAGAATTTCCCCTAAGAGGTTAAGGGAGGAAGGGTTTTTTAAGAAAGAGCCTTGATCCCAGTGCATTTTAATCTCATATTACTTGTCACTGATTTTGGAAATGCAAATGTCACAGGAAAGGGGCACAGTGACTTTGGCCCAACTTTATAATGCACCCTATTTTCTAAGAAAAAAAAAAAAAACTCAGTGACCAGGATAATGCTGGGAACATTAGTCTATCTCCTTAGGGTAAAGCCATATGAATAAAATTGGTTGGTCAAAGGGATACAGGTTTTAAAATTTGCCAACAGTAAGTGACCTCTTTTGCACACTCTTCCCTGCCTGGAGTTTTGGCATCCTTTTTAATCTCTGTCATTCTTATATGCAAAAACAATTTTTTAAAAAATTACAGCTGGTGTCTTTTACTTTTTAATGTATTTATTCCCCACTTGTATTTCTTCTTTTGTATATTGCCATATTTACTAAAATAATAATATTTATATTTGTCTTAGTGATGCTTGTTTTTTCACATATACACTGCAAGTTTTCCTAATTTGTTAGCTATATTTTATATATGTGTGTTTATTTGTATATATATGTATTTGTTGTTTTAGCTACGTATTTTAACATTTTTATTTAGTCCAATTTATCAATTATTACCATTTTATTTCTGATTTTAATATTTTTCATGTTTAGCAATGAGTCTCTCAAACCATCTATAAAAATTATAACCTAAATTTTTTCTAGTGCTTTTACGATTTATTTTATATTTAAAACTTAGAACCACTTATAGGTTGTTTTGATAATTATGATAGAAGCAATATTTTTGGTTTGTTACTACATGACTGCTTTTTTTCCATCAATATAATTTATTGAATAAATTTATTTTTCTTTGTTGATTTGAGATGTCACATTTAGCATGTATAAACTCCTTTATATCCTTAGGTTTATTTAAAGACCTTATTCTATTCTGTTATGTCATCCCAATACCATTTTGTTTCAAATAATGTCACTAAGTAATAAACTTTGATGTCTGGCAGGACAAGTCATTTTCTACTCTTCTTATTGTCTTTTTTTTTTTTTTTTTTTAAGAATAGGCAGGGATATGCTTCCAAGCACAGTAATAAGAAGGAGCATTTTCCTAGTAGATATTATGAATTGTAAAATATTATAAAAGAGTAAATATCAACTTTAGACCCTCTTTGTTAAATTCCAAATTATATTCCGTAGCGATTTCAATAGAAAAATATACGGATCTGAAATTTACTACTTGATCGCCTCAATCCAAGAATAAACATTGCCTTTTATTTTTCCAAGCTTATAACGTGTTTCCATAGTGTAGTGGTTATCATGTTTGCCTGATGTTTTTCCAAGGTTATAAAGTTCCAAAATATGGTTTTAGCATTTTTATGTAGAGGCTGTGATTTTGTTGGTTTTTTATGAGCTTTTTGCTGCTCCTTTGGGTTATCATTTTGTTCCACAATGTTTTTCATTGGTTTACTGTCAGAATACAGGAAAGCTATTAGTTTTGTAATTTTTTCCCAAACAGTTTACCATACTGAACTCTTGTTTTCTCTAATAGATTTACATTTGAATCTATTGGGTTTTTCAGATAGATAATCATATCGTATGCAAATAACTACAATCTTGCTTCTTTATTTCTAAAATATTTATAACTTTTACTTTGTTCTATTTTCTGAATGATATTTTTGGTAGAAGTACTAGAAACATTAATACTAATAATTAGAGCAGAAAGTGTTACCTTGCTCATGATTTTCATGGTTAGTGGGGTGAGGAAAGGGGCAACTAGACACTTGTATTCAATCTGCCTTCTTACCAGTGCATTGATCCCACCATTTTCATCTATTTATTCTGCTTTTATTTTCAAATGTTTTATCTTGAAAGGGAATTTCTGGAGAAAATTCTTTGGTTTGCTTTTAGTGGTCAAAGTCACATCATACATTTGAGAGCACATTTTCACTCTGCTAAGATATATTATCAAAAGGAAGAGAGGAATATTTGAGATAAGACATCTGAAAACCTTATATCCTAAAAACAAACAAAACTGACAATGGTAAGTATTGGCAAGGACCCAGTGCTACTGGAACTCTCCTATATTACTGGTAGGAATACAAAACGGTAGTACAGCTAGTCTGGAGAACATATTGGAAGTTTGTTGTAAAGTTAAACATGCACTTAACATATGACCCAACAATCTGACACCTGGGTATTCCCCCCCGCCAGAGAAATGAAAACTTATGTTCATACAGAAATCTGTACATGAATGTTTATTGCAGTTTTATTGGTAGTAGTCCCAAACTGGAAACAACCCAAATGTCTCTCAAGTGGGGGTGAATAAACTGTGGCACAAGCATACAATGGAATACTGCTCAGTAATAAAAAGGATTGAACTATTGATACACAGAACAACATGGATGGATCTCAAATACATTATCCTAAGCTATAGAAGCCGGAATGAATAGTTTACGTATTGTATGATTGCATTTACATGTCATTATAGAAAAGATGAAACAGGGATAGAGAACAGATTGTTGCCAGGAATTGGGGTAAGGGTAAGTTTTTAATACAAAAGTATTGCACAAGGGAATAAGGACCTGTTTTGTATCTGCATCATGGAGATGTTTACATGACTCTATGTATATGTCAGAACTTGCAGAACTGTATAGGAAAAAAGTGAATTTTACTGAATGCAAATTCAAAAACAAAAGTTGTATTCACACAACAGGGTCTTCTTTGAACTAAAACTTCCTTCTCCCTCTGGCAGTTTACCTGCTGGGAGCAGAGGTCAGCTTAGACATATCTGTGAGAAAAGCCCAAACTGGGAGTTTTCTCCTCAGTGCAAGAGGCATATGCAATTCTAACGTTTTTTATTCATCCAGCCAATTTTCGTAGAAAATGATAAGGTTTTTATAAACAATACCAAGGATTTAATGAGAGGCAAAGCAAAGTGTAACATTTCTAAGTATGAGAAATCATTGAGAACATGTCATGTACTGGACTGAATTTTAGGCATCAGTTTGCATTGTATGTAATGTTTGTTTTTGTCATTAACTGGATTTAAAGTTTCGAGGATTCTTGTGTCTTCCTCAGTTACAATTTAAGTGCTATTAAAATAAGATTATTATTTATATAGAATCATCACTAATTCTTCTGAATTGTTCCTTTTTTATCATTTTAGCAAGATAATATTTTAAAATATTAAGTCATGAGATTGCAGTTTCGTTTCTTACCTCTTAATTATTCCCATTGAAGGAAAATGAAGATATGTTTACCGTCTAAATGCAACAGTGGCAGACGCTGTCTTGTAAGTTACGGTAACAGCCTAGTCATATTTCCTTGGGCCACTCTAAATTTGGGTTGCCATCATTTTCCATGGTGTCTCCTGTAACCAGATCAACAATTCTTCAGTAACTTTTATGCATTCTGCCTCCTAGATCCCTTTTTTATTTGTTACCTTTACTCCATTCCCATTCCCTTTGTCCAAACACTTTTGTCCTGGCTTATGCAAATAGCTTTCTACATATTGTCTCTTTCTCCGAAGTAACCCTCCTCTTTCTTATCCACTAATAATCATCAAATGAGTGAAAGTATGAATTCAAGATTTACAGAGTGGCATATGTAAATGTGATACACCAGTCAACCAGACTATAAGTATTAGAAACACTGTAGCCAGCTCAAAAAACCTGAACTTCAAATAATTGCAAATTAAATAAATATTATGATACTACTTTCACCCTTGAGTTTAGAAAAAAAATAATATAAAAAACTGATATCGAGTTTTAACAAGTTCTGAGGAAATGGGCATTATCAAGCAGATTCCTGGGAGTGTAAATTGCTATAATTTTTTGGTAAAGTAATTTTTTTGCATATGAGTATAAAAAGTTTTTCAACTTTTTATCGGAGGATAGTTGATTTACAATGTTATGTTAGTTTCAGGTGTACAGTAAAGTGAATCAGTTATACATATACATATATCCACTCTTCTTTAGATACTTTTCCCATATAGGTCATTATGGAGTATTGAGTAGAGTTCACTGTGCTATACAATAGGTCCTTATTAGTTACCTATTTTATATATAGTAGTGTGTATATGTCAGTCCCAATTTCCCAATTTATCCCTCCCCTACTCCTTTCGCCCCACTAGTAACCATAAGTTTGTTTTCTACATCTGTAACTCTATTTCTGTTTTGTAAATAAGTTCATTTGTACCATTATTTTTTAGATTCCACATATAAGCAATATCATATGATATTTGTCTTTCTCTGTCTGACTTCACTCAGTATGACAATCTCTAGGTCCATCCATGTTGCTGCAAATAACATTATTTTGTTCTTTTTTATGGCTGAGTAATATTCCATTGTATATACGTACCATATCTTCTTTATTTACTCCTCTGTTGATGGGTATTTAGGTTGCTTCCATGTCTTGGCTATTCTAAATAGTGCTGCAATGAACATTGGGGTGCATGTATCTTTTTGTATTATGGTTTTCTCCAGGTATATGCCTAGGAGTGGGATTGCTGGATCATATGGTAGTTCCATATTTACTTTTTTAAGGAATCTCCTTACTGTTCTCCATAGTGGCTGTACCAATTCACATTCCCACCAACACTGTAGGACGGTTCCCTTTTCTCCACACCCTCTCCAGCATTTATTGTTTATAGATTTTTTGATGATGACCATTCTGACCAGTTTAAGGTGATACCTCATTGTAGTTTTGATCTGCATTTCTCTAGTAATTAGTGATGTTGAGCATCTTTTCATGTGCTTTTTGGCCATCTGTATGTCTTGTCTGGTGAAATGTCTATTTAGATCTTCTGCCCATTTTTTGATTGGGTTGTTTTTTTTTTTTTAATATTGAGCTGCATGAGCTGTTTGTATATTTTGGAGATTAATCCCTTGTCAGTTGCTTCATTTGCAAATATTTTCTCCAGTTCTGTGGGTTGTGGATCCAGAATTATTTTAACTATTAGAAATCTATCCTACCTAAAATGTAGGTAAGA
The DNA here is from genome assembly GCF_965194825.1 of Balaenoptera physalus. Lineage (NCBI taxonomy): Eukaryota > Metazoa > Chordata > Mammalia > Artiodactyla > Balaenopteridae > Balaenoptera > Balaenoptera physalus. Next base: position 106,863,247 of record NC_138903.1, read on the forward strand.
TGCATAATGCATCATTGTTTTAATTAAAATGAATTATAAATATTTTTCTTTTGTAAGGGAATGGATGACTAAACTATGGTGTAGTCATTCTAGATTTTAAAGAGAAAAATTTAGATTCTATTTCTGTTGGCCTAGAAGGGTCTCCATGATGTATTGTTCTGTGGAAAAAATGTTGAAGAACAATGGATATGAGCTAACATATTCACATAAGGAATAGAAAACCTAAAAGCATTTTTTTGGTATATGTTTGTAATATTACAGAGAAAGGCATGAGAGATTGGGATGTTTACCACAGGAGGGGGTTTGTTTGCTTATTTAAACAAATGAACTAAAAAGTCAGCATCTTTTAAAGAGGTTGAAAATGTAATTGCTTGTGTGATTATAGATAAAGGCGTGGTAGTGAGGAGGATACACCTAAACTGGTTTCCACTGGATGGGAGTGATAGTGATTGCTTCTTCTGTCTTGTGACACTAGAGAACCAGTATAGCATAGCTGTTAAGAACACAGGGCCTGTACCATAACTATATGGGTTTGAATCCTAGCTCCTTTACTTAAATATGTGTTATCTCTGGCAAGTTTAGTAAATTGCTCAGTGCTTCAGTTTCCTTGTGTAAAATACGGCAATAATAATACCTGCTGAATCAAGTGATTATGAGGAGTGCATGAATTAATATGTTTAATGCTTAGAATATTTCCTGTTATAAAGTAACCATTCAGTAAATGTTAGCTGCTACTGTATAATGACAGGATTTATATGGATATCTCATTTATTAAGACATGGTATTTTAAAAGAAGTATATAAACAGGTAAATCCAGTTTTTATGTACATAATATTTATCAGTGTTTTATCTTGAACATAGGATTGTGGCAGTTTCTCTTATTATTTTTCATAATTTAGAAAATGAATATATATTATTTATTCTGATGAAAATCAAAAGCTTATTACAAGTAATATATGCTTGATATCAAAGCAAATCAAGATGTGTCATCTCCAACTCACCATACAAATGTATCTAAGGCCAAGTCCTAGATTTCAGCAAAATTTATTTCCACATGCCTTTAGCTATAACTAGGATGACTATATAATTTATCATCCAATCCAGGGTACTTTTGAGAGGGGAATAGGGCACTTTGTAATTACACCCATAAAACAGATTTTAATAAGGGACTATCTGGTTAACTAGGTTACATGATCACACTAGCCCCAATTGAATCTCCCTTGACATACCTGTACTCACCCACTGTAGCCCAGTACACCTATGCTTACCTCAGATTCATAATGGTCAGTAAAGACACCCTGGTTCAGGCTACCATTACTCTTCATTTGCATTAATCCAATAGCTTTCTAAAAGACCTCCCTTCTCTGTCCTAATTTCCAATCAGTCATCATGACTGCCAGAGTGATCGTTTTAAAATGTAAGTTAAATCATATCACTTTTCTGCTCAGTTCTTCCAATGACTTTCTCTATCACTCAGACTAAAATCCAGAGTCCTTTCAATCATCTTTATAAGACCCTACCTGTCTGGTTGTCTCCTGCCTCCAACTCCCCACTTGGGTCTCATTGCTTCTCTAACCCTATCTCCTACTATCCCCTTATCATTCATTCGCCTCCAGCAATACTGCCCCTTTTCTGTTCTTCAAACATACCAGACCTGCCTAGACCTCAGGGCCTTTGCACTCTTTGTTCCCTCTTCTTTCTGCCAATATCTATGGGTTTTGCTCCCTCATTTTTTTTTTAACTTTTTTTCTCAAAGTCTCCTTCCCCATGAAGCCTACCAAATTACTTTATGTACAATTACAAATCACTTGCATCTCTGGTACTCTCCATCCCTTTTCCCTATTTTATTTTATTAATTTTCTGTTGCAGTTCACTAGAATGTAAGCTTCTACGAAGTTAATAATTGCCTCTTGTATGTACTACTGTTTCCATCGTACCTAGAACAGTGCTGACCACGTAGTCGGTGCTTAATACATATTTCTTGATTGACAGTGATGACTTTAAAATTCACCTGCTTACCTATTTTGTCAAGCACACACGTGTTTATACTATTGCTTTGCAGAAATTCAACCATGTTTTTTGGGGGGGCATGCCTAGTGTCATAACTTCTGTGAGCATGTTGCCTGTCCATTCTGAAAAAAGGTCACAAGTCTAGTAATGACCACAGCTGTATGCCATACCTGTGTGCCAATTTGTAAAGGAAATGTCAAGATTTGGAAGCATCTTCCCACATGTGTTTTAAAATAGATCAGGTAGGAAACAGGAGTCTTATCTGTACTCATGCAGATCTTTATTTTACAACCACTAATTCCTCAGAGGATTAATAACGGATGACAGCAAGAGAAGAAAGATCTTTAGACTCATTTTTATATGATGCTTTGCCAAGAGCGACATTTATCAGGGCAGTACATGCACCACATGGAAGCCGGGGGCCTTGGTAATGTGTGAATTTGTTACCATCTCCAAATTAAGTCTGCTCAATTCTGTTGTCTTTCCAATTTTACATCCTCGATTACAAATTCATAAAAGTGTCCCTTGTTTTGAACATAAATTCACCTGCTTCAAAAATATAATTGTTCATGTTTATCAAGTACCTAATTTGTTTTTACTTGCCAGTTACTAATTACATATGAAATATAAATGAATTGCAGGCCATATATTCTGTGTTAACTACTGCAAGGAAAACTTTTAGTAGGCCCTATCAACATTGGAGCTGCAGGAAGTAGCAAGCCTGGCATTAAACATTCCTGACATACCCTACTTCTCAACCTAGACATCTAGGAATATGTAATTAACAGTGGCTTACATATACATCCACAAAATGTGGCAAAAGAATATATCTTATGGAAATTGTCTTTTGAGAGGTTTTCATGGGATGAAAAGTATTTTAGCCTAACTTATTCTAGTGCCACTAACTTTATTTACTGAGAGACTAAACTTCATGAAGTCAGGGATCTTGTTCATCATTTTATACCTAGGTGTATTCATTTCCTCAGGCTACTGTAACAAATTACAATAAACTTGGTGGCTTAAAACAGCAGAAATTTATTCTTTCACAATTCTGGAGGCCAGAAGTCTGAAATCAAAGTGTCTGTAGGAGTGCACTCTCTCTGGAGGCTCTGGGAAAGAATCCTCCCTTGCTTCTACCTATTTCTGTTGGTTGCCCAGCATTCTTTGGTGAGCCTTGGCCTGTGGTTGCTTAAATCCAGTCTCTGCTTCCCTCTTCACATTGCTTTTTCCTCTATATGTGTCTATCTCTCAAAACTTCCTCCGCTTCTCTCTTGTAATCATATATACCATTACATACATACATGCCAGATAATCCAGGATAAAACTCCTCCTCTCAAGATGCTTAAATTACATTCTTTGCCATATAAGGTAATTCTCTCTATTTTACATAAAAGATAATATTTATAGGTTCTGAGGATTAAGAAGTGAATATACCTTTGGAGGATGATTTGTTTAGCCTATCACACTAAGGCAGTGCCTGACACATAATAGAAAGTTGATAAATTTAGTGACTTATATGACTTGAGCAAGTCTCTCTCTTTCACTCAGTCTCTGATTTTCCCACATTTAGTCTGAGAGGGCTGAATTATTTAATGATTTTGACTTGAAATGACATGAAACAACAGAACAATTAATGAAGAAAAAAAATTACATGAAATACAGATTAAGCCAGGTATAAGGTCGAGTTTGATGTTGTTCATTACACGCTTCAGTCATTCAGTGGAAGAGAGAAAGAGACAAGTCCATGTCTTTCTGTTTCTGAGTTGGCATATCAGTCATTTCAAGGCAATATAATAGGATTTGATAGACTTCATTTGCTAATTGTTTAGAAAACACAGAGATGTTCTTACTGCAAATACATATGTGAAAGTGGGAGGAATCTCTATAACCATATGATACTTGCAATATGTTTGTTATTAGTCCAGAGCCCCAAAATTCTAAACCATGAAGAACTCTATTTGAATTATTTTTCCCAAATATTATGAGACCTAACATTGTAGAGGAAGTATACTACCATACCAAAGAAAACATACTTTTGATAGCTAAAATTTTAATCAAGTGCAGTTTACAGTAGCTATGATTTCAAAACATTGGAATTATTGATATTTTGAAATAAAACTTTTACATCACCATTTTTTTAACATCTTTATTGGAGTATAATTGCTTTACAATGGTGTGTTAGTTTCTGCTTTATAACAAAGTGAATCAGTTATACATATACATATGTTCCCAAATCTCTTCCCACTTGCATCTCCCTCCCTCCCACCCTCCCTATCCCACCCTTCTAGGTGGTCACAAAGCACCGAGCTGATCTCCCTGTGCTATGCGGCTGCTTCCTACAAGCTATCTATTTTACGTTTGGTAGTGTATATATATCCATGCCACTCTCTCACTTTGTCACAGCTTACCCTTCCCCCTTCCCATATCCTCAAGTCCATTCTCTAGTAGGTCTGTGTCTTTATTCCCGTCTTAACACCTAGGTTCTTCATGACTTTTTTTTTTCTTAGATTCCATATATATGTGTTAGCATACGGTATTTGTTTTTCTCTTTCTGATTTACTTCACTCTGCATGACAGACTCTAGGTCCATCCACCTCGCTACAAATATCTCAATTTCGTTTCTTTTTATGGCTGAGTAATATTCCATTGTATATATGTGCCACATCTTCTTTATCCATTCATCCGATGATGGACACTTAGGTTGCTTCCATGTCCTGGCTATTGTAAATAGAGCTGCAATGAATATTTTGGTACATGACTCTTTTTGAATTATGGTTTTCTCAGGGTATATGCCAAGTAGTGGGATTGCTGGGTCGTATGGTAGTTCTATTTTTAGTTTTTTAAGGAACCTCCATGATGTTCTCCATAGTGGCTGTATCAATTTACATTCCCACCAACAGTGCAAGAGGGTTCCCTTTTCTGCACACCCTCTCCAGCATTTATTGTTTGCAGATTTTCTGATGATGGCCATTCTGACCGGTGTGAGGTGATACCTCAATGTAGTTTTGATTTGCATTTCTCTAATGATTAATGATGTTGAGCATTCTTTCATGTGTTTGTTGGCCATCTGTATATCTTCTTTGGAGAAATGTCTATTTAGGTCTTCTGCCCACTTTTGGATTGGGTTGTTTGTTTTTTTGTTATTGAGCTGCATGAGCTGCTTGTAAATCTTGGAGATTAATCCTTTGTCAGTTGCTTCATTTGCAAAGATTTTCTCCCATTCTGAGGGTTGTCTTTTTGTCTCATTTATGGTTTCCTTTGCTGTGCAAAAGCTTTTAAGTTTCATTAGGTCCCATTTGTTTATTTTTGTTTTTATTTTCATTTCTTTAGGAGGTGGGTCAAAAAAGATCTTGCTGTGATTTATGTCATAGAGTGTCCTGCCTATGTTTTCCTCTAAGAGTTTGATAGTGTCTGGCCTTACATTTAGGTCTTTTATCCATTTTGAGTTTATTTTTGTATGTGGTGTTAGGGAGTGTTCTAATTTCATACTTTTACATGCACCTGTCCAGTCTTCCCAGCACCACTTATTGAAGAGGCTGTCTTTTCTCCACTGTATATTCTTGCCTCCTTTATCAAAGATAAGGTGACCATATGTGCGTGGGTTTATCTCCGGGCTTTCTATCCTGTTCCATTGATCTATGTTTCTGTTTTTGTGCCAGTACCATACTGTCTTGATTACTGTAGCTTTGTAGTATACTCTAAAGCCAGTGAGCCTGATTCCTCCAGCTCCATTGTTCGTTCTCAAGATTGCTTTGGCTATTCGGGGTCTTTTGTGTTACCATACAAATTGTGAATTTTTTTGTTCTAGTTCTGTGAAAAATGCCAGTGGTAGTTTGATAGGGATTGCATTGAATCTGTAGATTGCTTTGGGTAGTAGAGTCATTTTCACAATGTTGATTCTTCCAATCCAAGAACATGGTATATCTCTCCATCTATTTGTATCATCTTTAACTTCTTTCATCAGTGTCTTATAATTTTCTGCATACAGGTCTTTTGTCTCCTTAGGTAGGTTTATTCCTAGATATTTTATTCTTTTTGTTGCAATGGTAAATGGGAGTGTTTTCTTATTTTCATTTTCAGATATTTCATCATTAGTGTATAGGAATGCAAGAGATTTCTGTGCATTAATTTTGTATCCTGCTACTTTACCAAATTCATTGATTAGCTCTAGTAGTTTTCTGGTAGCATCTTTAGGATTCTCTGTGTAGAGTATCATGTTATCTGCAAACAGTGACAGCTTTACTTCTTCTTTTCCGATTTGGATTCCTTTTATTTCTCTTTCTTCTCTGATTGCTGTGGCTAAAACTTCCAAAACTATGTTAAATAATAGTGGTGAGAGTGGGCAACCTTGTCTTATTCCTGATCTTAGTGGAAATGATTTCAGTTTTTCACCATTGAGGAAAATGTTGGCTGTGAGTTTGTCATATATGGCCTTTATTAAGTTGAGGAAAGTTCCCTCTATGCCTACTTTCTGCAGGGTTTTCATCATTAATTGGTGTTGAAGTTTGTCGAAAGCTTTCTCTGCATCGATTGAGATGATCATATGGTTTTTCTCCTTCAGTTTGTTAATGTCGTGTATCACGTTGATTGATTTGTGTATATTGAAGAATCCTTGCATTCCTGGAATAAACCCCACTTGATCATGGTGTATGATCCTTTTAATGTGCTGTTGGATTCTGTTTGCTAGTACTTTGTTGAGGATTTTTGCATCTATGTTCATCAGAGATATTGGCCTGTAGTTTTCTTTTTTTGTGACATCTTTGTCTGGTTTTGGTATCAGGGTGATGGTGGCCTCAAAGAATGTGTTTGGGAGCATTCCTCCCTCTGCTATATTTTCGAAGAATTTGGGAAGGATGGGTGTTAGCTTTTCTCTAAATGTTCGATAGAATTCGCCTGTGAAGCCATCTGGTCCTCAGCTTCTGTTTGTTGGAAGATTTAATCACAATTTCAATTTCAGTGCTTCTGATTGGTCTGTTTATATATTCTGTTTCTTCCTGGTTCAGTCTCAAAAGGTTGTGCTTTTCTGCGAATTTGTCCATTTCTTCCAGGCTGTGCATTTTATTGGCATATAGTTGCTTCTAGTTATCTCTCATGATCCTTCACATTTCTGCAGTGTCAGTTGTTACTTCTCCTTTTTCATTTCTAATTCTATTGATTTGAGTCTTCTCTCTTTTTTTCTTGATGAGTCTGGGTAATGGTTTATCAATTTTGTTTTTCTTCTCAAAGAACCAGCTTGTAGTTCTATTGATCTTTGCTATCATTCCCTTCATTTCTTTTTCGTTTATTTGTGATCTGATCTTTGTGATTTCTTAACTTCTGCTAACTTTGGTGGGTTTTTTTGTTCTTATTTTTCTAATTTCTTTGGGTGTAAGGTTAGGTTGTTTATTTGAGATGTTTCTTGTTTCTTGAGGTAGGATTGTATTGCTATAAACTTCCCTCTTAGAAGTACTTTTGCTGCCTCCCATAGGTTTTGGGTCATTGTGTTTTCATTGTCATTTGCTTCTAGGTATTTTTTGATTTCCTCTTTGATTTCTTCAGTGATCTCTTGGTCATTAAGTAGAGTATTTTTTAGCCTACATGTCTTGTATTTTTTAGAGTTTTTTTCCTGTAATTGATATCTAGTCTCATAGAGTTGTGGTCGGTAAAGATACTTGATATGATTTCAATTTTCTTAAATTTACCAAGGCGTTATTTGTGACCCAAGACATGATCTATCCTGGAGAATGTTCCATGAGCACTTGAAAAGAAAGTGTATTCTGTTGTTTTTGGATGGAATGTCCTATTAATATCAATTAAGTCCCTCTTGTTTAATGTATCGTTTAAAGCTTGTGTTTCCTTATTTATTTTCATTTTGGATGATTTGTCCATTGGTGAAAGTGGGGTTTTAAACTCCCCTACTATGATTGTGTTACTGTCGATTTCCCCTTTTATGGCTGTTAGCATTTGCCTTATGTATTAAGGTGCTCCTATGTTGGATGCATAAATATTTACAATTTTTATATCTTCTTCTTGGATTGATCCCTTGATCATTATGTAGTGTCCTTCTTTGTCTCTTGTAATAGTTTTTATTTTAAAATCTATTTTGTCTGATATGAGAATTGCTACTCCAGCTTTCTTTTGATTTCCATTTGCATGGAATATCTTTTTCCATTCCCTCACTTTGTCTGTATGTGTCCCTAAGTCTGAAGTGGGTCTCTTGTAGTCAGCATATATATGTTTTATTTAATTATAAAATAGTTAACAAAGCTTTGCATGCGTTTGTTACCTGGATATAAAAAGGAACTGCCACCTTTAGTATTTCTTATTGTTCTTGCTTTTCTAGGGCTCTCCTTTAGAAGCAATACATTGAAAATTCTTGAGAAGTTGAAGAGGGAAATTCATTAAACAAAAGTTATTATTCCCATTGACCCACTCTTTAGTATATTTCATTTTCTGTCCTACTCTTTAGTATATTTCATTTTCATCCCACAGAGGTCAACATTCCCTTTTTCTATCCAATGATTCATTACTAACACAAATACGTATAAAACCTATTGTGGGGTTATTGGGCCTTTTTTAAAGGAGGCTTTAAAAGCAACATTTGAAATTGTTACTTTGTTTGTCAGCCTGGAGATCTTTACATCTGGCATAGTTAAGATTTGTGATACATGAGAAATATGGCTTTCTTTATAAAGTATGTGGAGGATAACTACAGACACATGCTCAGGTACTTCATTTTTAGGGAAGAGATCTTATGGCAGTCGAGTATCTAGAAATTGAGTCTTTAAAAAAAAATCTCCCATTTTATATCCCTTGGAAAATATCAGGGTACCACCAGGCTTATGTGTACTCCGGTTTGAAGACCACTAATTTAGTGATATAGGTTCACTAGAAGACTGCAACAAAGGAGTCAAATATTTCAATCAAAACATTGAAAAATAATTTGAGATTCAGGGTATATTTTTGGCTGATAAGGGAAAGAATCATTCAGATTAGTTGTTTGGTTTCATATAAATGAATTTGAAAACTGACCCACAAACTTACTTTTCTACTAGTGGATGAATTGGCTTAATAGTTCAGTGCATTCATTTATCTACTCATTTGCCCATAATAAAAATTAAGACTTGAAGAACTGCATTTGGTGCTGTGGGGTTTTTGTGGGGGTGAGTAGGCATTGTTTAATCATTCCTTTTTTGTTGAATAGATACTGTTTAAAAATGGATTTAAATATGTTTGTTGGTTACTTCTATTTCATTTGCTTATAGTCTCATTCAAAAACATTTAAGTGAAATATTTTCCATTTCTGTTTTATCCCCTAATCTTTACTCATTTTCTTACATTCTGAACTGAAAGGACCAGATTTTCCAGTCATCTTAAGGCATGCAAACTTAGAATAATGACTTGAAGGGAAGAACCAAGTTATATGTAATGAATGTTTTGGATAACATTTGAATTTCTTTAGGGTTTTTATTGAAGAAATGCTAAATTCTAAATGTCACCCTCTTCTTCAGGCTGTGGAGCCTCTGAACATTCTTAGTTATTTCTGGAAATTAGCAGAGTGTCGTCACCTTGAATTTCCTCATGACCTTGATCATGATGGAAGTTTAGGATTTAGTTAGTCAGTGGAGTCCTCATTAATTTAGCCTTTCATTAAATCCTGTCATGGAACACGACAAGATTCAGCCCCTTGCAAAGGGATGATTTCCTTTTGTTTCTCTTCATCAGTTTATAGTCGTGCATTATAAAATTTTGTTTTTCACTAACAATCAGGATAATTTGGTGGAGGAAGAAAGCAGCTGAAACTAATGAAGTAAACTATAGAATAATTTTTATGTTTGGTATAATAGATGAAATACAGTGACTCTTAAAGGAATATCCTTCCTCGCCTTCCAGGAATTTTGAATGTACTACTTACCTACAAATCACTTTCTTTTTAAGTAAATACTATAGGTAAATATCACCGCAGCCCATATCCTCATATTTAGAAATTCCTTAATAGTGCCTCCAAATTAATGAGACGATCTGTTGTTTATTTGTTTTGCATTTCCAGCTTTATTAAGGTACAATTGACAAAATGGTAAGGTATTTAAAGTGTACATCATGATTATTTGATGTACACATACATTGTGAAAGAATTCCTCCCATCTACTTAACACATCCATCACCTCACATATTTTTGTATGTAGGTGAGAACATTTAAATTCTACTCTCTTAGCAAATTTCAATTATACAATACAGTGTTTTCAACTATAGTCTCCATGTTATACATTAGATCCTCAGACATTATTCAATTCATAGCTGAAAGATTATACCCTTTTACCAACCTCTCCCTTTTCCTCCTACCCCCGAGACTCTGACAATCATGTTTCTACTCGTTTCTATGAGTTTGATTTTTTTTCTTTTTTTTAAGATTCCACATATAAGTGGTAGCATGCAGTATTTGTCTTTCTGCATGTGGCTTACTTCACTTAGCATAATGTGCTCAGGTGCCATCCATGTCTTCTCAAACTGCAGGATTTCCTTCTTGCTTGTGGCTGAATAAGATTCCTCTGTGTGTGTGTGTGTGTATCATATCTTTTTTATCCATTCATCCGTTGATGGTCACTTAGGTTGTTTCCATGTCTTGGTTATAGTGAACAATACTGCAATAAACATGGGATTGCAGATATCCCTTTAAGATCCCATTTTCATTTCTTTTGGATATATACCGGAAAGTGAGACTGCTGGGTCATATGGTAGTTCTATTTTTAATTTTTTGAGGAACTTCCATGTTGTTTTCTATAGTGGCAGCACCAATTTACATTCCCACCAACAGTACACGAGGATCCCCTTTTCTCCACATCCTCATCACCACTTTTTATCTCTTATCTTTTTGATGATAGCCATTATAACAGGTGTGAGGTGATATCTCATTGTGATTTTGATATGCCTTTTTTTGTCCTTATTTATTTATTTATTTTTTTAAGAAATTCACATTCTTCTATTTATTTATTTATGACTGTGTTGAGTCTTCGTCTCCGCGCGGGGGCTTTCTCCAGTTGCGGCAAGTGGGGACCACTCTTCATCGCGGTGCGCGGGCCTCTCACCATCGCGGCCTCTCTTGCTGCGGAGCACAGGCTCCAGACGCGCAGGCTCAGTAATTGTGGCTCACGGGCCCAGTTGCTCCGTGGCATGTGGGATCTTCCCAGACCAGGGCTCGAACCCGTGTCCCCTGCATTGGCAGGCAGATTCTCAACCACTGCGCCACCAGGGAAGCCCCCTGTCCTTATTTTTTTAATTATTTATTTTTCTTCCAGTTTTATTGAGATATAATTGACATACCACCTGTATAAGTTTAGTTGTACAGCATAATGATTTGACTTACATACATCATGAGATTATTAGCACAGTAAGGTTAGTGAACATCCATCATCTCATATAGAAAGAAAATAAAAAGAGAAAAATATTTCTTCCTTGTGATGAGAACACTTAGGATTTACTCTCTTAACTTTCATATGTAACATGCAACAGCACTAACTATATTAATCATGTTGTACATTACATCCCTAGCACTTATTTATACTCTAACTGGAAATTTGTACCTTTTGACCACCTTCATCCAATTCCCCCTGCCCCCACAACCTTCCTCTGGTCACCACAAATCCGATTGCTTTTTCTATGAGTTTGTTTGTTGAAGTATAATTGACCTATAACCCTATTTAGTTTGTGGTGCACAACATATTGATTTAATATTTCTATATATTACAAAATGATCACTATGATAAAACTAATTACTATTTGTCACCATATGAGGATATTACATTACTATTGATTATGTTCCCCACTCTCTACATTTCATCCCTATGACTCATTTATTTGTAACTGGAAAGTTGTACCTCTTAATTCCCATCACCTCTTTCACTCATCCCCATACCCCTCTCCCCTCTTACATTCACCTTTTTTTTCTCTGTATCTATGACTCTCTTTCTGTTTTGTTATGTTTATTCATTTGTTTTCCTTTTTAGATTCCACATATAAGTGAAATTATGTAGTATTTGTCTTTCTCCATCTGACTTATTAAACTTAGCATAATACCCTCTAGGTCCGTTCATGTTGCAGCAAAGATAAGATTTCATTCTTTTTTTTTAATGGCTGAGTAATATTATATTGTGTGTGTGTGTATGTATATATATACACATATATATACACACATATACATATATATATATACACATACATATATATCACATTTTCTTTATCCATTCATCTATCAATGGACACTTAGGGTTGCTTTCATATCTGGGCTACTGTAAATAGTGCTACAATGAATATAACAGTATACATATCTTTTTGAATTAGTGTTTTAGTTTTCTTTTGATAAATACCAAGAAGTGGAATTGCTCGATGATATGTTTGTTCTATTTAAAATTTTTAAGGAAGCTCCATACTGTTTACTATAGTGGCTTTACTAATTTACATTCCCATAACAGTACACGAGTGTTTCCTTTTCTCATGATCCTCACGAGCACTTGTTTCTTGTCTTTTTGATAATAGCCATTCTGATAGGTGTAAGGTAGTATCTCACTGTGCTTTTGATTTGCATTACCCTGATGATTAGTGTTGTTGAGCACATTTTTATGCACCTGTTGGCCATCCGTATGTCTTCTTTGGAAAATGTCTATTCAGATCCTCTGCTCATTTTTTTAATCGGATTTTTTTGTTGTTGATTTGTACGACTTCTTTGTATATTTTGAATATTAACCCCTTATCAGATACAGCATTTGCAAATATCTTCTCCCATTGAGTGTGAGCCTTTTCATTTTGTTGACAGTTTCTTTCAGTGTGCAAAAGCTTTTCAGTTTGATGTAGTCACATTTGTTTATATTTGCTTTTTTTTTTTTCCCTAGCCTGAGGAGACAGATCCAAAAAATATATATATATTGCTAAGGCCAATGTCAAAGAGTGTATGCCTGTTTCTTTTTTTTTTTTCCTAAGCATTTTATGGTTTCCAGTCTTACATTGAGGTCTTTAATCCATTTTTAGATTATTTTTGTATATGTTATGAGAAAGTAGTCCAGTTTGATTCATTTACATATAGCTGCCCAGTTTTCCCAGCCAAACACCATTTATTGAATAGTTGGACTTTTCCCCATTATATATTCTTGACTCTTTTTCAGAAATTAATTGACCATATACATGTGGGTTTATTTCTGAGCCCTGTATTCTGTTCCATTAATCTGTGTGTCTGTTTTTGTGACAGTGCCATACCATTTTGATTATTGTAGCTTTGTAGTATAGTTTGAAATCAGGGCTCATGATACCTCCAGCTTTGTACTTCCATATCAAGATTGTTTAGGCTATTTGAGGTCTTTTGTGTTTCCCTATAAATTTTAGAATTATTTGCTCTAGTCCTCTGAAAAATGCCAGTATTTTGATAGGGACTGCATTGAATCTGTAGATTGCCTTGAGTAGTATGGTCATTTTAGCAACAGTAATTCTTCCAATCCATGAACACACTGTTTCTTTCCATTTGTTTCTATCACCTTTAATTTCTTTCATCGGTGTCATCGTTTTTCTAGTATAGGTCTTTTATTTCCTTATATTTCTGGATATTTTATTCTTTTTAATGTGATTCTAAATAGGATTGTTTTCTTAATTTCTCTTTCTGATAGTTTGTTGTCAGTGTATAAAACTGCAACAGATTTCTTTACAATGATTTTGTATCCTGCAACTTTACTGAATTCATTGATGATTTCCAGTAGTTTTTTGGTGGCATCTTTAGAATTTTTGTGTATACAGTAACATGTCATCTGCAAACAGTGACAGCTTTACTTCTTCCTTTCCAATTTGGATCTCTGTTTTTTGTGTTTTTTTTTTTTTACTATCTATTTATTTATTTTTGGCTGAGTTGGGTCTTAGTTGTGGCATGTGAGATCTTTCATTGTGGCGCAAGGGCTGTTGCGGTGTGCGGGCTTCTGTCTGGTTGTGGTGCACGGGCTTCTGTCTAGTTGTGGTGCATGGGCTCCAGAGCACGTGGGCTCAGTAGTTGTGGTGCGTGGGCTCTCTAGTTGTGGTGTGCAGGTTCTCTAGTTGCAGCATGTGGGCTTAGTTGCCCTGTGGCATGTGGGATCTTAGTGCCCTGACCAGGGATCGAACCCATGTCTCCTGCATTGGAAGGCGGATTCTTAACCACTGGACCACCAGGGAAGTCCCTAATTTGGATTTTTTTTATTTCTTTTTCTTATCTGATTGGTGTGGCTAGGGCTTCCAATACTATGTTGAATGAAAATAGGGAGAGTGGGCATCCTTGTCTTGTTCCTGATTTTAAAAGAAATTATTTCAGCTTTTCACCATTGAGTATGATGTTGATTGTAGGTTTGTCATATATAGCCTTTATAATAGTTGAAATAGGTTCCCTCTTTACCTACTTTGTGGGGAGTTTTTGTCATAAATGGATGTTAAATTTTGTCAAAAGCTGTTTTGCATCTTTTGAGATGGACATATGATTTTGATTCTTCAATTTGTTAATGTGGTGTATCACACTGATTTATTTGTTGATATGGAACCATTCTTGCATCCCAAGGACAAATCCCACTTGATCATGGTGTATGGTCTTTTTAATGTATTGTTGGATTCAATTTACTAATATTTTGTTGAGGATATTTGCATCTATGTTCATCAGTGATGTTGGCCTATAATTTTCTTTGTTTTGTGGTGTAATTATCTGGTTTTGGTATCAGGGTCATGCTGGCTTCATAGCATGAGTTCTGAAGTGTTCCTTTCTCTTCAATTTGTTGGAATAGTTTGAGAATGCATTTTTTTTAAGGTGTTTGATAGAAATTATCTAAGAAGCCATATGGTCCTGGAGTTTTGTTTGTTTAGAGTTATTTTTACTACTGATTCAATTTTATTACTGGTCATTGGTCTATTCATATTTTCTATTTCTTCCTGGTTCAGTCTTGGGAGATTGTACATTTATAGGAATATATCCATTTCTCTAAGTTGTCCATTTCATTGGCATATATTTTTTCCTAGTAATCTCTTATGATTCTTTAAATATATATTCTTTGAATATATATCTGTTAAGTCCATCTAATCTAATGTGTTGTTTAAGGCCAGTGTTTCCTTGTTGATTTTCTTTCTAGATGACCTGTCCATTGATGTAAGTGAGACATTAAAGTCCCCTGCTATTATTGTGTTACTGTCAGGCTCTTTCTTTACGTTTGTTAATATTTGCTTTATGTATTTAGGTGCTCCTTTATTGGATGCATACATATTTAAAATTGTTATATCTTTTAGTTGGATTGATCCCTTTATTATTATGTAATGACCTTCTTTGTCTCTTTTTATAGTCTTTGTTTTAAAGTCTATTGTGTCTGGCAAAAGTATTGCTACCCCAGCTTTATTCTTCTTTCCATTTGCTTGAAGTACTTTTTTTTTCCCTCAGTTTCAGTCTTTGTCTTTAGATCTCAAGTGAGTCTCATGTAGGCAGCATATAGATGGATCTTGTTGTTTTGGTTTTCTTTTTATTCATTTATCATTCTCTGTCTTTTGATTGGAGCATTTAGTTCATTTACATTTAAAATAATTATTTATAGGTGTGCACTTATTTCCATTTTGTTAATTGTTTTGAAGTGTTTTTGTAGTTTTGTTGTTGTTTTTGTTCCTTTCTTCTTTAGCTCTCTTCCACTGTGTGTTATGTTTGGATTTCTTTCTTTTGTATGTGTGTGTATCTATTTGAAACTTGTTTTGTGGTTACCATGAGGGCTATATATAGTAATAAGTATTTTATATATATATGTGTGTGTGTGTCTGTGTGTGTGTGTTTATCTCATATGTATATGATTATTTTAAGTTGATGATCCCTTAAGTTAAAAATCATTCCAACAACCCTGCATTTTTACTCCCCCACCCCATGTTTAATGTTTTTGACATCATATTACACATCTTTTTGTTTTGTGTTTCCTTTAATGACTTATTGTGGATATACGTAATTTTACTACTATTGTTTTTTAACCTTCATTAGCATTAGAATGGTCCTGGAGGGTCTCCAGGCTGGTGGGCAGTGGTGGTTCATGGGTTATCTTTCTGGGGAGCCTGAGGTGGATGCCAGCCCCCAATTGGCTGGGCCTGGGTCCCCATATGCCTAGCTGCTCAGCCTGGTGTGTCCTGGGATTGATGCCAACCAGCTGGTGGGTGGGGCTGGTTCTCAAAGCTCATAGTCTACAGGAGGACTCCAAAATGGTGCTTCCTGGCACCAGTGTCCTCGTGGTAGAACAAACTCCCATAAAAAGGCTGCTGTCAACCTCTATGTCCCCAGGGGAAGTCCCAGTAATCTTCTCTCTGGGAGGCTTCTCCAAGATCAGCAAATGGGTCTGACCCAGGATTTTTAAAAGTTACTGTCTCTGCACTGGATCTTGGAGTGTGTGAGATTTTATGTGCACCCTTTAAGAGTAGAGTCTCTGTTTCCAGCAACCTTCAAGTTCTCCCATATGAAATCCCCTCTGGCCTATAAAGCCAGATGTTCTTGGGGCTCATCTTCCCAGTACAGGGCGCTGGGTCTGGGGAGTCCAATGTGGGGCTTTGACCCTTTGCTCCCTGGGGGAAATCTCTGCAATTGTGATTATCTTCCATTTGTGGTTTGACTACCTAGGGGTGTGAGTTTTGACTATATTGCATTTCTGCCCCTCCTACTTTCCTTGTGGAAAATCCTTTCTTAGTTGTGGAACTTTCCTAGTTGTGGAAAATCTTTTCTTCTAGTCTTCTATCATTGTGTGTGCTTTTTAAAATCTTGTTTAAGAAGTCTTAATCCAGTGTCAAGATCACAGAGATACTCTCCTATAATTTTTTTTAGCTTTATAGTTTTGTCTTTTTCTCTAGTAGTTATTTCATCCATTTAGAGATGTTCTTTTTTAACCTCATGGAGTATAGATCAACCTTTATTCTTCTCCATAGAGTAAACCTCTTTTACCAAGCCATTTACTAAATAGTTTTTCTCATTGATTTGGTATACCACCTCTGTTCTGTCGGTCTTTCAGTTCCTAAAAAAATTGTTTTTATCACATTGTCTTTATGATTTCTTAATACCTATGACGGTAAAATTCCCACCCTCCTTTTAGGTATTCTTTTTGTAAGTTTTCTTACTTGTAGACTTTTCTTATTTCATGTAAACTTTAGATCAGGTAACAGCCTTCTAATAAAATATTGCTTGAATTTTATTAGAATTGCATTGTTTATATATTAATATATGGATAATCAACATTTCTGTGTTGCTGTGTCTTATGACCAGAGTAAATCTCTCATTTTTTTTCAAGGCTTTCCTTACAGTCATCCTTCAGTATCCATTAGGGATTGGTTCCAGGAGCCCCCCACATATACCAAAATCTGCAGATGCTCAAGTCCCTTAGGTAAAATATGTAGTATAATTGGCCCTTTGTATCTGTAGGTTTTGCATCTGCAGATTCAACCAAGTGGGGATGGAAATATCTATCTGTGGTTGTGAAACCCATCAATATAGAGGGCCAACTGTATAGTTATTTTTTAAAAAATCGATGTATAGGTGGACCTGCAAAGTTCAAACCTGTGTTGTTCAAGGGTCAACAGTAAATGCAGTTGTCTCTTGATATGGGTCAGAGACTGGTTCCAGTATGCACCACAGGTACCAAAATCCACAGATGCTCAAGTCCCATAGTCAGCCCTTCACATCCGCAGATTCAACCAACCTTAGATTGTAAACATAGTACATAATCCTCTTTGGTTGAATCTGCAGATCCGGAAACCAAGGATACTGAGGGCTGACTGTATATTTATTGAAAAAAATGTGTGTAAGTGGACCCCTGCAGTTCAAATGCATGTTGTTCAAGGGTCAACTGTATATCAAAATTATTAATACTTTTGAAAGATATTCTTTGAGCTGTAGCAGGAATAGATTGTAGGGGTAAGAGTGGAAGTGGGAAACACCTAAGGAGATAGTTGTAATAGTCTTGGAAAGTGATAATGATTAGTGCCTTGGGCTAATGTTGTGGCAGTGGAAATGGAAATAAAAAGACAGATTCAAGAGGTATTTTGATGGTGGAGACAGAATAACTTTCTAGGAATTTATATAGGTGAAGAAATTACGATGAACAAAGATTACACAAATTTCCAGCTTGGGCAACGTGGTGAATGTGTGGTGCTGTTACTGAGTAGGGAGCAGCTTTGCATGGGCCAGGGTTAATAGAGGGAAAATCACACATGGCACATGGACTGCTTATTTTTAAGTCAGGGTGAGGACTCTCTGTATACCACACCTAGGCAAATGGAACACATGTGAGATTATAGATTCATACGCCCTTGAAAACTCTAAATCAAAGTTATAAACATGGTATTGTATTGTTCCTCCTTTATTAATTTCTGTGTAGTATTGCTCATACCTGATCTTTGGTTTCTGCATCTGAACAACTAATATAGTGGAAATCTTATGGGTATTAAATTAGAAATTTCCAAGTTTGAATCCCAGATCTGCCATTTTCTAGCTTTTTGAACTTGGAAAAATTATTCAACTTTTCTGAGTTTTTGTTTTCTTATCTGTAAAGTCAATACAGTAGTATGTATTTCATAGAACTCTTGTGAGGATTAAATGAGGATTTGACCATAACACATGTTTGGCATTGAACATATGTTTGCAATCTATCTCTTCTCTGATCTTCTTGCCTCCATAGATGAGATCTAGCTAATAAGATAGTAGGACAATTTTAACTTCTAACTTATAGGGAAATAATACTGTGATTCTTGATATCTTACTTCCTATACACTGGTGGACTTCATTTCATAAAATTGTGTGCATTTTATAAAATATAATATGCATTTTTCCTAAATAAAAATAATTTTCAAATATATGGAATATATTATATGGAATATATATAAATAATTTTATATATATATATATATATATGGAATATATATAAATAATTTTCAAATAATGGAATTCTATTATGAACCATATTGTAAAATGAAAAGCGACTCTCTCATTCATTTATTCCTCTTCCCCTATTGTCATGTGGTTGTCATTTCATGAGTATGGTTTTTATTATAAGTAAATCTCTTTATTAAGAAAGTTAAATGTAAGCAACTTAGAAATATATATCAAAACACATTATTCTTTACAGAAAATTTAAAAGTAAATGCTAAGACACAAAGCACAAATAATCCACTGTTATGGAATTTAATTTGGGACTTGTGGAGAAAGGAAGAATGCATTTACATATTGCATGTACTTATTGTGACAGATTCCATCACACTACAGCAGTGTTTTAAGTCATTCATCCTGGGTTGTGCTGTCAGCTGTGATAACTAGAAATGCATATTGTTCCATGACAAGTTTAAAAAATGAATGACCATTATTTTGAGTAACTAGTGTCATCAAATTGTGTGTGCAGTTAAATGTCAAGATGAGAATTTACTACTTTAAAAGAAGCTTATGGGGATGGATAATGTCAAGTGTAAAAGGGTTTTATTTAGTGGCATTTTTTGTTTTTGTTTTGTAAAAGTAATAAATCTAAGAAGTTTTGGAAAGTTGGAAGTTAGAAATATGCATAAAGGAACAAGAAAGAATACCAGTAGTTATATATGTTAGTATTTTACATACTCTTACAAGTTTTCCTGAGTTGTTTTATATAACTAAGATAATCTTCTATATGCATTTCTGCATCCTGCTATTTATTTTTGAATTTATAAAAATTGAAGGCATTCACATTGTTAAAGTTTTTTTAAAACATTATTTTTAATGGTGTCAGAGATTCCATTGAATATATGTATCCTAATTTATTTAACAAATCAAGGATTTTAGGGCATTAGAGTTGTTTACAGTGTTTGCACTTTTACCAGTTACCTATTATGGTCCTGTGCAGTATACCTCACCTTCTTCTGGGAACTACTTCTACCTACCCCTACTCTAGCCACCTTATTACCAAAGGTTCTGTCATATTCTTTCATGTCCTTACCCTCTGGGCCATAGTTGAAAGGTCATGGTGTTAGTACCTGACCTCAAGCTTGGCTAATCATTTTCTTCCTTAGAGGTTTTGAATTTATAACCCCAGAGAACATTCTCCCTCTTATAGCTAAAAGTATAAGTTAAAAGCCTTGGCAGTTATTGGCAGCTGCAAATAGGATCATATGGCAAGAACTGATTTGTGGAGAAAGACAGTGAAACAGATATTCAGAGAAAATAGACCTGAAGGACAGCATTTGAATTCTTGGTCCAGTTGCTCCTGAGGCAAAGTTGTTCCCCTGTCCTTTCCACAGCTTGGTTGTTCAATCCCCCTTTGGATCGATGAACTAATAGACTACTCATTTTTAAAGCTAATTTTAGTTGAGTTTCTAAAACTTACAACCAAAGAAGCCTATTTTAAACACTGTGTTGGACATCTTTGAGGATAGAATATGGTCTGCATTTGAGATGAATTCCTTAAAATATATGATCAAAATAGAATTTCTGGATTAAATGTTATATATTTTAAGTCTCTGAATAAGGGGATTTAAATATCACCAGGTTTACAGAAATCAGAGAAGATAGTCCTGATGAGACATCAAGTTTTAGCTTATTCCTGAAGGTAATTAATTGTGAGAATGAGGCCAAGGAGTTACAATCAGATAAAGAAGCAGGTGACTCTCACCATGAAAGAAGCCAGAAACATTATGAAGGTTTCTGTGAAGAGAAGGACACATATAAAAGAAATGCATAGAAACAACAGATATTCAACACTTGATATGAGTTCTACTAATTTTAAGTGAAGCTAGACAACATTAATTGGGGAAAAAATAGATTCTGTAACATGTCTTCAGAATGACCTGAAAATAATGCAAGTGTGTAAGGTGGCCAAGTCTTACATTACTCAAGGAATTTTTCATGGCTGAACCACAAGTCAACATGAACCACAAGTCAACATGAAGAACTTTAAACTTGTTTTAACGTCACATCAATGGCAATATTTCACCAAAATTTGTTGATTTCACTCATATGTGGAATACAAAAAACAAACCATAAAACCCACAAAATAAATGAACAAACAATACCAAACAAAAAACAATGTAGATATACAGAAAAGAGTAGTGGTTACCAGAGGAGACATGGCATGGGGTGGGAGTGGTGAGGGTGAAATGAATAAATGAGGTCAACTGAATGGTGATGGATGGAAACTAAATGTTTGGTGGTGAGCCTGCTATAGTGTATAGAGAAGTTGAAGTATAATGTATATTAGAAACATATGTCATAAACCAATGTTAGGTCAATTAAAATTTTGTTTGATGAGGTCAAGCATCCTATCAATCTTCTTGTGTAAAAATTTGGAAGAATTTTTAGTTTTGTGATTGGATTCTTCAGTATGATGATTCTCTGGCTCATAGAATGTCTTCTTTGAAATGTTTTTGACCAAAACTGATGTTATTCAGATTCATGATCCATTTCCTTTACCAAATTATGGTTTTATATGATTCTGTATTTTTTTCAGCAATGGAATTCATTTTTAAAGAGTGAAGATTTGTTACGATTGTGTTACAATTAAGGATATATAAAAAGAAGCTAAAATGTCTAGAAATATCAAGAAAGCTTTACAAATGTATTTTTGAGCAGTAGCTGTGCTGTTGTAATAAGTAAATTACCTTTGATATGACTAGTCTGAAGTGAATGTCACTTCTTTAGATACATATGGAGAAAATCCATCATTTACTTGGGGGCATATTTCTTAATAACCGTATATCCTAACTTCATCCCTGTCTGAAGCTAACTTTGCAACCGATGCCAAATCTTAACTTGGTAGCAAAAGCTTCTATGATAGGTAGCACAGTGCCTTGCTCGTAGAATGCCCTTTGCAGATATTCATTGAATATATGTGACGTATAATGACCTTTCTGTCCTATCTATCCTTCAGCCTTCAGACTGTATACTGCACTCAGATCTCAAGAAAGTATTCCCTAGATCTTTTCAGGAATGAAGAGTTTTGATTTAATCAAGCAATCTCACACTCCATATATAAATTAACATATTTCTACCTTAGCAATAGTCTTATTATAAGAACTTAGTTTGGTTACATACATAAAATGACAGAATTCCTCTACCAAATAGAATTTTAAAATACATAAGAAAGTAATCACCTTTGTACCAGACTCCATTGTTGCCCACCCTCCAGAGTTCATTTTCCTGCAGACATCTTCCAGGAATAGACAAAAATACTGTGGGAAAGAACCTTACAATATACATGCAGATAGTTACATAATCTCTTTTTGCCTTGGTTTGTCTGGCTACAACACTTGCCTCAAGTACGTATGCTCTTGCTAAGCCCTTTAGCACTGGACCATGGATCGAATGAAAGTGTCTGAGCAACCCTCATCAGTGAGGTTCCCAGCCTCCATTCCATCTATTCTGGTGTCCTTCTCCACCCCAGAAATGTACTGAGAACCTAGAAAGTTCCTGCCTAAACACATGGGTTTTCCAGACTTACTATCTGGGTGGGTGGGGGGCTTAAGAGGCGGTCATCTGATTGGAAGGTAGACTAAAGGGCTTGTCTTATAGCTGCATTTACATAGAATGTACACGATTTTTACCTAGTCTACGTACTTATTTGAGATAGCTTGAGAATGCAGTGATGGAGATTTTGAAGTACTTTAACCACCTATTCCCTACCACTCCTTGGTTTTAGCACTAAAATCATCACAAGTTTAACCACCATAAAATGTATATATCTAAATCCTTGTTAGAACTAATAAAAATCTATAGAACATGGAGACACATTTCTGTTAAGTCCAGGGTACTTATGCTTTTGGAGTAGATCTTTGTCAGACTGAGTTCCAAGTCACCTTGAAGGAGTTGGGAGGGGAGGGAAAGTATCTCTGCCATGGATGGTGAGGGAACTACAGTAAGAGAACATTGGATCTAGGGAACATGAATTTTAAGATTTTGGTAGGAGAGATACAGTTCACAATGTTTACTTTTGTATAGTGTTATATATTCAGTATTGAGTTAAAGCAATGAAGAGATTGTTAAAGTATGATAGAGAACTTTTAAATGAAACCTTTGGAATACATATTTTGGAGTCTATGTCCAAATTTTTTTCTCAGCTGGAATTATTTTATAAAACTAACACATATCCTCCCAAGTATTGCAGAAATAGTAGGAGAGTAATTAAACTTGAATTGAGAAAAATGGAAAATGTCCTTTGATACTTCCAAAAACCTGTACTTTCCAAAGTGAGTGAGAAGGCACATAAATTGATAACAGAAATATTCCCTAGCTGAAAAATTTTATGTGGAGATGAATATCTCATGACTCTGGAACAGTCTGTGTTACTCATTAATGAAACCTGAAAAGAAAGAATAAGGCCCACGAAGCAGAGAGGCTGACTAAGAGCAGTAGGAAGCAGAGTAGAGAGGGCCATTTGACATTTCTATGACTGAGACTGCCTTAGGTTGCTCAGTCAAGGGTTTTTCCTCATTGCTAACTAACTTCTGCCCTCCTCCCTGCCTAACAGTACTAAGTGAGAGTGCAGTAAGATGAACTCAGGTTATGTCCCAGCCAAGAGTCTGGCTTATTATGATCTCTTATTCTTCCTATATTTGCATCTCTGAATTTGCATCTGACCCTAATACCCATCCTCATTTTTTGTATGGAAGAAATTGCCTTTCCATTTGCTGCATGCTGGGATTGGGAGGGGAGATTTTAGTAGACACAATATCCACCCCTCTCCTCCCATGGAATTGTAGATGAGGGATAATATAAACTAGAGAAGAAAATTTAATATTAAGATGGGCTATTTAAGTTCAGTAATCTCTGGTGTCAGCTGCAGTTTCTTGAAAGTCTCTCAGACAAGAGATCTCTGCGTGATTGATGTAGAATTTGTGAGCACTCACAGCAAAATTTACCGAAGTTACTCTATCAGTTTTACATCTGCTAAGAATTCCTGCAAGTGAGTCTTAAATATCTTCCCAATCTTTTGGGAAGATTGCTTTTATTTTTCTCCATATCTCTAGGCTTTTGCAGAAATTTTACAGTTAAAATGGGGGGATCAGGGTGAAAATCACACATATATTCCATGAGGAAAAACTGAAAATGTTTTTGTAAATCACTGTAGCAGGGTTGAAACAAGTAGATGGCATCTCTGCCTTTTTCCCCTCAGGGTTTTTTTGTGCTCCTGGGGATGTCATCTCCCCTTTGATTGAATGGCTCACCTCTCATGTTCTTTGCCATCACCAGAAGGCTAGGCCACATTGCCCGGCACAATATTTGCTTCTGTTCCTTGGGTGCTGCTTCTTCCCAGCAGCTGGGAAGGCATCTTGCTTTTGTCAGCTCTTTCCTTGAAACTTGTCAAGTAGAGCTGAGCTGCCTATTAGAGCAGTGGTGACATCATTCTGTATACTTACAAGGGCGCTAGTTGCAGGGGTTTGTGAGGTGGGGGATGGCTGAGCATTATTTGAATGCTCTGCCAAAGAAGTACAAGACCAGACAGAACTCTCCTTCAATAGAGGCTAGATCAAAAACTTCCACTCCGGTGACAACTGTAGCATGAAAGTTTCTTTCTTGGCTCTCATAGCAATTCATCCTCTTTTGCTGTATAGAGCTGGAGAATCTCTGCATCTCCTTGATGTCAGGTAGTCTGGTGATTTTCAAACAGTTTTTACCTGGTGCATGGTGAGCGATACAGTTTACAACAGTGCACACATACATAAATGTATATGTAACAAACAAAAATTTCATGAAACATTTAATGTGAGTCTCTCCGCTATTTTCTATTATATCCTATTCTATTACAAATCTGCTTGTGACCCACACACTTGATTTTAAAACCTACTAATAGGTTGCTATCCACAAATGAAAAACATTGATCTAGTCCATTAACAGTTTCACCATAAATTCTTTCTTTTGCGTGTATTTATCATTTACTTGTTTTTTTAATTAAAAAATCGATTTTCAATCCCTGTGAAGAAAACTAGGCCCTACATTGATAACAGTTTAAAATCCGACAACAAAGAAAGGTAATCTCCTGTGTTTCCTATATTTTCTACATGTAGAAGAAGGAGTGTGAGAAAATGAAAATAGCACTTCAGCAAGTCACATCCCTTCCCTACGTCTCAATTTCCTCAACTGTATTATGAAGAGACTGGATTATAAATGACTTAGAAGGTCTATTTCTGGTAGGATCTGTGATTTTATGTCGCTTCTTTCAGGGAATTGTTATGATGATGATAAGAGATACATGGTAAGTCTATGTAAGATATTGTGATTCTCATTTGTCTATTACAAGTAGTGTATTTTCTACCTATGTTGTGCCTGAGTACTGTGCCAGATAGGTGGGGGACTAAGAAAATATAGTGAGCAAATATGCTGGCAAAAATAACAGTATCTGAGCTCATAGAACTCTGCTTTACAAATCCAAGCTGCAAGGACTCCTGAATTTAGATCATAGTTTAAGGCACTAGCTGACTGTCTCTGAATATCACTTTTCTTATCAGTTTTTAAAAGACTGGAGATAGAATCACATAATCACAATGTCAGATGTAGAAAAGAATTTGGAGATTATTTAATTCAGAGTGCACAGTAGTGTGGTACAGAGTATTCCAGACTTGGCAAACAAATGCAAAGTAAATGTTAATATGGAATGGATTTAGTCCGCAGAGCAGAGGAATTCAGAAATCTCCCCGAAGTGGAGAGGAACTTGTTTTTAAGCATTTAATACAAACCCAGTTTTAACGAAATCATTGGCAAATTGATTTGGAAGCTGGAAAGTAAAATTCTTTTTGGATTTTTGAATATTTAGGAGAATACTTTGTAATGGTACATTATTTTTCCCTTTGGACTAAGTCCAAAATAGGTGCTTAACTCTAATAGATTTAAAAGTGTGATCTCTTTGTTGCTGAGCGGTCCTGCAGCTTTCACAAGCAAATCCAAACACTTTAAGGTGTCAGTAAGCAGTGTTCAAATGAACCTTGTCACACCTGTGACATGGTAAGAAAATTGGTCTCTTATACCCCATAAGAGGACCGCTCCATATCAGAGCAACAAATATGTATGTAAGGTCTACTGGGGGCAGACATAGCCTTTGTACTTCCTGTGACTTTTTTGGAAATGGCCATTACCAGAGCTTTGTAATCAAGGTGAGAGTTGATGCACTACTCAGAATTGGCAAACATGCTGATTTAATTAGAAGTCAGGGTTTTTTAGTCAAAGTTCTGACACTTTCCATTAAGATTCAAAACTAAACTTATTTATTTATGAAAGATAGAGTGCTTAATAATTGTTGGGAAGATTTTAACTTCTCGATTACTCATTCTAAGGGAAACAAGTTTATGTCAGCAGGAAGAAAGCCTCCTCTGTGAGAAATAAATGGATACATTCTCCTTTAAACTGCATGATTTAACTTATTGACTTAAGTTACCTGAATTAACCAGTTGTTTTAACATAATATACACATGACTTTATGATTAAAAATGTATATGCAGTTTGTTTTTGAGATCAGGATCTCTGGGCTCTGTTTCCCGTATTACAAATCTGTGGCCCTAGAGACATTTGCTTCTAATTTCTTGGAGAGATTTGGTAGTACAGTATAGGGGCCAGCAAACTATGGACAGTCATTTGTTTTTGTAAATAAAAAAGCACACCCATTTATGTATATATTGTCTATGACTGCTTTTGCTCTACAATGGCAGAGCTGAGGAGTTGCAACAGAGACTGTATGGCCCCGAAGTCTAAAGTATTTACTATCTGTCCCTTTACAGAAAAAGTTTGAATGCCTCTGGTATAATATACTTTTAAAACAGCATGGAGCAACCAAGTCAATCCTTTTTTTTTTTTTTTAAATGGTTGGTAATTTCTCCATCTGTGTTCTTTATCTGATTCCCTCCCGTCTCTCTTTGGACTTTTTCCAGTGTGTCATCCTCTCTTTCTCCTGTGTTTTCAACCTTCTCCACTCTATTGAGTTTCCCAGAGCCTATAATATATACTGTAGTCTCTCCTAACTTAAAAAAACAAACAAACAACAGCAAAAAATCCCCACTCTTCCTAGCTCTTGCCCTATGTGCTTTTCTTTTTCTGAGATGCTCCTTCTTTTCACTTACTACCAACCCATATTCCTCAACATGCCACATCCTGGTTTCTGTTCTTACACTTCACTGAAACTGGAAAAGGTCACCAATCCAATGGACACTTAAAAGTCCTTGTCTTGTGTAACCTCTTTGCAACATTTTATGTTACTTCTCACTGCATCCTTGAAAATTTTCCTTCTTTGGTTTCTATGACATTACTGTACCCAGTTTTTCTACTCTTTAACAGTTTCATTCCTCAGTTGCTTTTATGAGATTTTCTTTTTTGTTTGCTCTCTCCATATTGATGTTACTATGTATTCTCTCCTCTGCATAGGGGATGTATATAAGGCGAGAAAAGCAGAGGCCAGTCTAATTCAGTCACATAAACTGAATAACTACCTATATGGCTATATCCAAAATAAATATCTGCAAACCAAACATTTTTCCTAAGGTGAGGATCGTATCGTATCTGTCTAGTTGACAACTTTTCCCAGATATCCTATAGACATAGCAAAAAGTGACCTTGTATTTTTCCACCTAAATCTATTTCCTGCTTTATCAAATGGCTTCACCATCCAACATGACATATACCTCAGAAATCTTGGAGTTTTTGTCTTCAAATCATTGTCTTTTGCTCGTTAAACCAATTGGTCGTTAGACCTCATAGATTATAGCTACCCCTACCTAATATCTCTTATATCTCTTTTCACCTATCAATCTCTACTACAACTGCCTAGGTTAATAGTTTTTAAATCAGTATCTCTACTTGTAGCACATACCTCCCCTTCAAGTCATCCTCTACACAGTTGCAAGAGGAATATTTCTAAAGTCCAATCCAGCCTTCTTAACTAAATTGCTTATAAGATAATATTCAAACCCTGTAATGTCACATAAATGGCATAGCACTAAAGATTTTACAACTGCATTCCTGTTTAGCTTTACTTTGTAGCATTACCTTAGTGGTAAATTGTATTATTGTTTCCAATCACTTGCTCCCCTATCTTTTGTAAAACATTATGCATCCCTCCCCCTTGCTATGTGGTATAATGCCACCCTATGAGACAAATATGATACCCCATTGTGAGCTTTGACTATGTGGCTTAGTTGGCCAATGAGATATAAATGGAAACAGCATTGTGATACTTTCAAGCAGAACTTTAAACACCTATTCCTTAATCTCTCCAGTTCTCTTGCTTTGTTCTCTTTTGCTATGAGAGTGGCATGTTTTCATGCTGACTGATAATATGGATAAATAATGAGTAGTGTAAGCCACCAAGAGTTTGGGATCATTCATAATCATAGCAAACCTAATTCACCCTCATGTCCTACCATTTTCTAATGAGGAAATCATAATTTCTGTAACATGTCATAAACCTCCACACCTCTGTGACTTCTCCCTATTTTGTCACCTTCTCTATAAAGCCTTTCTGATTCCTCTCCCCACTGTCTCTCACCCGGATCCCTACCCTAATTATTATCCCAGTCTATCCTACAGAAATATTTCTATCAGGGAAGGGAAAAATTAACAGGATGTCCGTAACTCTGTCTTCCCTTCTCAAGAGGATAATGTTTACCTCCACCAAACGTACTTATAAACATGCTTATGGAATTTACTAACAGAAAGATAACTTAAAAAATTCTTATCTAAGAACTCTTCAATAGGACATACCTGGTCTTTTTTTTTTTTTTTTTTTTTTTTTTTTGGCTGTGTTGGGTCCTCGTTGCTGCACGCGGGCTTTCTCTAGTTGTGGCGAGCGGGGGCTACTCTTCGTTGCACTGCACAGGCTTCTCACTGTCGTGGCTTCTCTTGTTGCGGAGCATGAGCTCTAGGTGTGTGGGCTTCAGTAGCTGTGGCACGCGGGCTCAGTAGTTGTGGCTCGCGGGCTCTAGAGTCCAGGCTCATTAGTTGTGGCACACGGCCTTAGTTGCTTTGCAGCATGTGGGATCTTCCCAGACCAGGGCTCGAACCTGTCTCCCCTGCATTGGCAGGCGGATTCTTACCCACTGCGCCACCAGGGAAGTCCAATACCTGGTCTTTTAAGATTGCTTATTGTTAAAAAAAAAAAGAAATTTATAGATTTACAGGATGCTGATAGCTGAAGAATGGAAGATAGTCACAGAGGCTCCTTGTTTATGTAACAAATGGAGTGTAAAACCTGGGAAGTTAACATGTACCATAAACATAGTTAACATACATTTGTTACTTTGAAACAAAATGTATCTCACTGTTGAAAAAGGGAATATTGTGGAAATTATGCCTAGTACTATGGAGCCCTTTCAGAGACAGATATTGCTGCCTTTGTGCTTGCTTTGTGTTTGTGTTCTTTGCCAGTCAGTAAAGTTTGCTGTTGAGTAGTATGCATGATTCATGTGAATCTACTTTTGTCAATCCAACCCTTTGTGACACTACATTATCAATACCCATACCACGTTTAAAAAATAGACCTCAGGACACACCATCTTCAGTGTGAATGCATGGTTCTATTCATTCAGTTAGTCATCCAGTCATTTAAAATTAAATCAAATCTTTTAAACCCACCCAAACGGAAAAATAGAAAATTGACAATACTTACATCTGTCCTCATGCTCCTCCACTTTTCTCACTTTCTGCCACCGTACCCAAAGTAAGTACTATCTTGAATATTGTGGTCATTAATCTCTTGTTTGTTAAAATTATTCTACATATTTCTATGTCTAAATAAAATGTTTAGTTTTAGTCATTTTTGAATATTATGAAAAAGATAGCATGCTGTATGCAGTCTACTTGGAATTGCCTTTTCATCCCATACTCTTTTCTAAAGGGATTTCAGCTTTACATTTCCACTGGCAACATATAAGAGATCCTGTTGATCCATACTGGATATTGTAAGAAACCTTAGTTTTTGTAAATTGAATGCATATAAAATGGCTTCTTATTGTGATTTTGGTTTGTATTTTCATCAGTGTTAATAAGGTCATTCATCTCTTCATATATTTATCAATGTATACATTTCTTCCTCTGTGGAATTCCTCTTTATATCTTTTGCATTTGAAAAATAGTCTGGTTGTCTTTTGTTTGTTGTTTGTAGTAATCATATATTTTCCTGATGGTCCCTTTTGGCTATGTATATTGTAAATATTGTAAATATTTTTTCCTAGTTTCAGACCTTGTATTTTTTTCTTTCTTTAAGTTGTTCTTTGCTGACCAAAAATTCTTAATTTTAGTATAATAAATTTTATCAATCATTTCTCTGAGAGTTAGCACTTTTTATAATTTGTATAAACTATCCTTCAACATCCTGAGTACAGAAATATTTTCACCTGTATTTTCTACTAAGATTTCTATAGTTTTTCCTCTGACATTTAAGTCTAACTGGAATTGATTTCGTGTTTAGGGATAACTATTTTTTCACACTTCCATTAATCGAACTGCAATTTTTTCCTACTGATCTGCTATGTCATCTTCTTAATATAACAAAAATACTTTTAATGCGAGTTTGTTTCTGAGATATCTCTTATATTCCACTGATTAGTTTCTCTATACCTATGCCACCCTCACTCTGCTTTATTATTATATCTTCACAATGTATCCTGATATCCAGCAAAACACATTTCTCTACAATATTTTTCTCCAGAAGAAGTTGATTAGTCTTAGATCTATACTTTACCATGTAAATTTTTCTAACCAGCCTATCAAGCTCTTCAAACAACCCACTTGGTATTATAATTGGAATTTAAGTAAATATGTAAGTTAATTTAGGATAATTGATATCTTTATTATGGTAAGTTTTCTGTCTCCTTTTATTTGGATCTTCTTTAATGTCGTTCAATAAAACTTTATAATTTCTTATTCACACATCTTGCACAATTTGTTAGATTTACTTTTAGGTACTTCATAGTTTTGTGACTAATATACATTATATCTTTTTTTTTTTTAGAGATTGGAGTTTATTTATTTAGTTATTTATTTATTTATGGCTGTGTTGGGTCTTCGTTTCTGTGCGAGGGCTTTCTCTAGTTGCAGCAAGCGGGGGCCACTCTTCATCGCGGTGCGCGGGCCTCTCACTATCGCGGCCTTCTTGTTGCGGAGCACAGGCTCCAGACTCGCAGGCTCAGTAATTATGGCTCACGGGCCCAGTTGCTCTGCAGCATGTGGGATCTTCCCAGACCAGGGCTCGAACCCGTGTCCCCTGTATTGGCAGGCAGACTCTCAACCACTGCGCCACCAGGGAAGCCGCCTATACATTATATCTTATCTTAAACTGTGCTTTGCTAATTGTTTGTCGGTAGTGTACAGATATGCATTTGGCTTTGGTAGGTGGATCTTATATCCAGCCTCTTATTAAATTATAGTTATTTTATTTTATTTTATTCTGTATTTTATTGAAGTATAGTTCATTTACAGTGTTGTGTTAGTTTCAGGTATACAGCAAAGTGATTCAGTTTTATATATATTTTATATATTTATATATATATATAATATATATTTATATATTTTTATATATTTATATATATACTTAATATATATAAAACTGAATCATTTTGCTGTATACCTGAAAATATATATATAAATATATATACTTTTTTCTTTTTCAGATTCTTTTCCCTTATAGATTATTATAAGATACTGAGTAAGGTTACCTGTGCTATATAGTAGGTCCTTGTTGGTTATCTGTTTTTTATTTAGTAGTATGTATATGTTAATCCCAAACTCCTAATTTATCCCTCCCCCTCCCTTTCCCCTTTGGTAATCATAAGTTTGTTTACTGTGTCTATGAGTCTATTTCTGTTTTGTAAATATGTTTATCTGTGTCCTTTTTTTAGATTCCACATATAAGCAATATCATATTTGTCTTTGGCTTACTTCACTTAGTATAATAATCTCTAGGTCCATCCATGTTGCTGCACATGGCATTATTTCATTCTTTTGTATGGTGAGTAATATTCCATTGTGTATATATACCACTTTTTCTTTATTCATTCATCTGTCGGTGGACATTTATTTAGGTTGTTTCCATGTCTTGGCTATTGTAAATAGTGCTGCTCTGAACATTGGGATATACATATCTTTTTGAATTAGTGTTTTACACTTACATAGTTCAGTATGATAACCACTATAGTATTAGTTAACATCTCTATCATGTCACATATTTATTTCTTTACTGTGTTTAGAACATTTAAGATCTACTCTCTCAGCAACTTTCAAGTATATAATACAGTATTTTAAACTATAATAAAAATGCTGTGCAATAGGTCGCTAGAACGTATTCATTTTCTAACTGCAAGTTTCTATCCTTTGATAACATCTCTCCACCCCACAATTCCTGGTAACCACTATTCTTTTTTCCATTTTACAAGTTTGGCTCATTTAGATTTCACATCGAAGTTGTATCATACAGTATTTGTCTTTCTCTTTCTGACTTATCTCACTTATCTTATTGCCCTAAAGGTCCACGCATGTTGTCATGAATGTTGGAATTTCCTTCTTTCTCATGGCTGACTAATATTCCATTGTATATATATGCCACATCTTCTTTATCCATTCATTCATTAATGGACACTTAGATTGTTTCCATATCTTGGTTGTTGAAAATAATGCTGCAATACACATGGGGGTGCAGATATCTTTTTGATATCCTGTTATTTCCTTTGGATAAATACCCAGAAGTGGTATTGCTGGATCATATGGTAGTTCTATTTTTAGTTTTTTGAAGAATCTCCATACTGTTTTCAATAGTGGCTACACCTGTTTACATTCCCACCAACAGTGCACAGGAGTTCCCTTTTCTCTACATTCTTTCCAACACTTTTTATCTCTTTTCTTTTAGATGATTGTCATTCAAACAGAAGTGAGGAAATATCTCACTGTGGTTTTGACTTGCATTTCCCTAATGATTCACATTGTTGAACATGTTTTCATGTACCTGTTGGCCATTTCTATGTCTTCTTTGGAAAAATATCTATTTAGTTCCTCTGCCCATTTTTTAATTGGATTGTTTGTGGGGTTTTTTGTTATTGAGTTGGAAGAGTTCTTTATATATTTTGGATATTAACCTCTTATCAGACATATGGTTTGCAAATATTTTCTCCCATTCTGTTGGTTGCCTTTTCATTTTGTTGATAGTTTCCTTTGATGTGCAGAAGCCTTTTATTTTGATATATTAGCACTTGCTGATTTATGTTTTTCTTGATTGTGCTTTTGTGTAATATCCAAAAAATTGTTGTCAAGGCCAGTATCAAGGAGCTTTTTCCCCAAGAGTTTAATGGTTTCAGGTCTTATGTTTAAGTCTTTATTTTATGTTAATTTTTGTGAGTGGTATATGGTAGGGGTCTAATTTCATTTTTCTGCATGTAGTTATCCAGTTTTTCTTGCATAATTTATTGAAGAGACTGTAATTTTTCCATTGATTATTCTTGGCTCCCTTGTAAAATATTAGTTGCCTATATATGGGTAGGTTTATTTCTGTGCTCTCAAATCTGTTGCATTGGTCTGTGTGTCTATTTTTATGCCAGTACAGTGCTATTTGATTACTATAGCTTTATAGTGTAGTTTGAAATCAGGATGTGATTTCAGTTTTGTTCGTCTTTCATAGGATTGCTTTGGCTATTCAGGATCTTTTGTGGTTCCATACAAATTTTAGTATTCTTTTTTCTATTTCTGTGAAAAATGTCATTGGAATTTTTATAGGGTTTGCATTAAATCTATAGATGGCTTTGGGTAATAGGGCATTTAACAATATTAATTCTTTTGGCCCATGAACACAGAATGTTTTTCCACTTGTTTGCTGCTTTTTCACTTTCTTTCTAATTTTCAGTATATGGGTCTTTCACTTCCTTGGTTAAATTTATTCCTAAGTCTTTATTTTGTTTTTTTGATGCTACTGTGAATGGGTTAGTTTTCTTTTGTTTGTTTTACACTTATTTCATTATTAGAGAAATATAATTGGTTTCTGTGTGCTGATTTTATATCCTACAAATTTATTGGATTTGTTGATTAATTCCAACAGATGGTTGAGTCTTTAGGATTTTATATATATAATCAGTTATGGTGGTGTGCGTGGCCTGGCTGTGACAGTTTGTGGGAGGGTCAATTGGCAGAGTCCACAAATGGCCCAGATGATGGTAGGGTTCACGGTTGGGCCAACTGGATATCTGGGTTTGTAGGCGGGATGACAAGTGGGGTCAAAATTTTATTAGTTATAATTAAGTTCAGATTTTCTGTTTTCTCTTGACTATATTTTGATATGCCAACTTTTTCTAGGAATTAAAAACTTTTTGTCTAAGTTTTCAAATGAAATAAAAATGCTTAAAATATTACCATATTTTTTAAGATTTCTGCTGTGTTTATATATG
The DNA here is from genome assembly GCF_965194825.1 of Balaenoptera physalus. Taxonomy (NCBI): domain Eukaryota; kingdom Metazoa; phylum Chordata; class Mammalia; order Artiodactyla; family Balaenopteridae; genus Balaenoptera; species Balaenoptera physalus. Next base: position 106,897,597 of record NC_138903.1, read on the forward strand.
TCTCATTTTTATTTCTACTATTATTTAAGTACACACTTCTCTCTTTTTTGTTGATAATTATTAACATATTTTTATCTGTTACTCTTTACAAAGAATGAGATTTTTTTTGTATTGTTTTGTCCTTTTACTTATTATATTTATTGCTCATTTCACCAATATTATTTACTTCTTTCTACTTCTTTTCATTGTTCTCTGTTGTTCCACTTCTAACTTATTGGCCTTTAGGCTTAACACATTAATATTTAATCCTCATTTTTTGGTAATATACTCCCTTATGTCATAAACTTTTCATCCAATGCTGATAAAGCTCAGAATTCAAAATTTGATGTGTATTTTCTATTATTAATTTCAAACTGGATTGTAATTCCCTTTATGCTTCATCCTTCAACTGATTTCATTTATAAATATCACTTTATATTTCTAAATATGGGCTTTATAAATTATCTTTTTGTTATTGATTGCTAGCATAGTTTTACCCTAGTTAGAAAATGTCATCTGTTTCATATCCATTCTTTGCTATTTGCTGTATTTTTAGTTGTGGTGATGAACTCTGCTGTCCACATTATGCTATTTAAATTTAAATTTAAATGAAAAGTAAAGTTAAATGCTGCTATTTAAATTTGCATTAAATCAAATTAAATAAAATTTAAAATTCAGTTAATCAGTTGCACTGGCCATTTTATAAGTGCTCTAGAGCCACATTTGGCTAGTAGCTACTGAATTGAACAGAACACTATTTCCCTCATGGCAGCAAGTTCTATTGAACAGACCTTGGCTAGAATGTAAACAATTACTAAAATGTTCCTTATCTGCTTAAGAATAATACGCCTTCACTAAATTTGGCATATCAGTTCTATATTTTATTCTTTCTTTTATTTTTTAATCTATCAAACCTGAGAGTGTTAGACTCTCCCACAATGATTGTATATTTACCAATTTCTTTTTAAAGTTTATTTAATTTTCACATTACATGTTCTGAGTCTCTGTTATTAGTGGAATACAAGTTTGTAATGTTTACATCACCTTTGGAATTTTTTCTCTTTTATTCTACATTGATCATCTTTACCTTTAATATTGCCTTTTCCCTGAAAATCTATTTTATTGATATTAACATAGCTACATCTGCTTTCTTTTGCTAAGTACTATCCTGATATTTTATTGTTTATCTTCAATCATTAGAAATCCCTATGTTTTAGTAGTATACTCTCAAAATTAACCAGAGCTCTTAATTTACTCAGCTGTTTATTTTTTTACAAGTCTTATATTCCATTATTATGTTCTCAATTCAGTATTCTTCCTTTAATTTTTGGTTCCATTAGAAAAGATTTCTATGTTGTCTTTGTTGTTGATCAGTAATTTAACAAGTTACAAAATTCTAGGCTGGGAATTACTTTTTTTTTTCAGCACATCGGCAATAGCATATCTTTGCCTAGTGCTAGTGTGTGTGTGTGTGTGTGTGTGTGTGTGTGTGTGTGTGTGTGTGTGTGTGTGTGTGTGTGTGTGTGTATACTCTCAGTTTTATTGTTATTTCTTGGTGGAACTAAATCTTTGATTTTTGTTTGCATTCAAAAATATTTTCTTTGTGTTTGATGTTCTGAAGTTCTATGATGTGTGAGGGATAGATTTAGATTTTTCTTAAATTGCAGTTAGAATCTTTTTTTTTAATATTTTTTTAATATATATTTATTTTTGGCTGTGTTGAGTCTTCGTTTCTGTGCGAGGGATTTCTCTAGTTGCGGCAAGCGGGGGCCACTCTTCATCGCGGTGTGCGGGCCTCTTCACTATCGTGGCTCTCTTGTTGCGGAGCACAGGCTCCAGACACGCAGGCTCAGTAGTTGTGGCTCACGGGCCTAGTTGCTCCGCGGCTTGTGGGATCTTCCCAGACCAGGGCTCGAACCCGTGTCCCCTGCATTAGCAGGCAGATTCTCAACCACTGCGCCACCAGGGAAGCCCCTAGAATCATTTTGATAAACGTATTTGAGGCTTTAATTTTCAGTGATTCTCAAACAATATCACTTTTATTATTTCCTTTCCCTCATTTTTTCTCTTTTGTTCTTTTGCATTGCCTTTTGGATCGTCTCAGTCTTCCACATCTCTCTCACATTCCCATGACCCCTTGTCTCTGTTGCCTTTTGTTTCATTTCGTTCAATTATTCTCTAGTTCATGACTTTTCTCTTTAGTAGTGTATTATCTGATATCTAACTGTATTTTTCCTTTCGAGGAACATTATTTTTTATTGCAAACTTGCCGAGTACTTTAAAAATAAAGAGTTTGTTATTTTTGCTTTCATTTCCTCCTCTTATGTATTTATTTTTACATAAGTGTTTTTTTATGAGAAAATTTTTCACATATACACAAAAGCAGAGTCTGACAAATCCCTAGGTAACATCACACACCTTTAACAACAAATAACATTTTGCTGTACTTATTTTGTCTATCTCCCGTCTGCCATTTTTTGCTAGAGTATTTTTAAGCAAATCTCAGATGTCATTTATCCCCACCACCCAAGTACTTCAGTATATATCTTCAAACAAAAAACAAGAAAGGGCAAGTTTTTCTTTCACATAGACAAAATGACAACAAAGTTAACACTAATTCCTTAATACTATCTAAACCCATGTTCATATCCAAATTTTCCTAATTGTTTACCTTTTTGTTGTTTTACAGTTAACTTGTTTTCATCAGGATCTATGCAAGGTCTATTCATTGAAAATGATTTTTATTGTCTTATGTCTCTTTAGATCTCCTTTAAATTGAACCAAATCAGATCCTCTTCCCATTTGTTGCTATGTATTTGTTGATGAAACTAGCTTATTTATCCTGTAGAATGGTCCATATTCTACATTTGGCCAATGCCTTATCTTATATACTGTATCACATCAAGAGGCACATATCTGAGTGTCTCACTTTTACTAGTGTACTAAGATTTATTCATGAGTTCAGGTGATGACATTCTGATCCTTTTATTATAAAATTCCTAATGATGATTATTGCCCAATTGTGATTTTTATTAGGGGTTGCAAAATGTTGATTTTCCAATTTTATAATTCCCACAGCATTTAATGCCTTGGATTTACTCAGTAGACGATTTTTAAAATCAACTTTTCTTTTCATATTACTCTCTCCTTTTATACATTGGAAAGTATACCTCCTTATAATCTCAACTATGTTAATATAAATCATTTCAATATCTTATCCAGAATTTTATTTGCTTTTAAATAATGTGAGACTTTTTAGTTTTCCATATTGTTTGAAACTGAAGTTCTTAAATTATAATAGCTTTTATCATTATATATTTATATTTTAATATCTGATATTTGCCCAGGCCTTAATTACATTCTTTAGGGTTTTTAAAAAATTGAATTACATTTATGCATTGTCAGTTTGATCCTAGATCCACACTTTTTTAGCTATGTGACCTTCACTATGTTGTCACCTTTAGGGAAGAAATTGAAATTTTCAAATTAATAAAGCTCCCTATGCTTGAATATATTAATAGTCTACATATTCCATGTTTTTCAATAAAGTTTTATTGTTTCCTGAAGATAGGTCAGGCATATGTCATTAATCAGGGTTCAACTTAGTATGGCTAATAGGCTGCATCTGACCTGCTGCCTAATTTTGATTAATTGTGTATTTAGCAAATTAAATGTGCAAAAGCATTAATTGTTTGAAACATTAACATATCTCTAAACATTTGACTAAAATCAAAGTCTAAGTATCCCATTCTCTTAAATGCTTGAGAAGCAGAAAAACACCCAAAATTTCAAAAACTTATTTTTTCCATTTTATTTCCTTTGAAAAAGTGCTCATCCTGTGGACAGTGATGGCTGATATTTACACTTGACATGTACTGACATCTTTTTATTGTGGTAAAATACACATAACAAAGTTTACAATTTTAACCATTTTAAAATATGCAATTCAGTGGCATTAAGTATGGTCACAGGAATGTGCAACCATCATCTGTCTCTAGTCTCAGAACTTTTTCATAACTCCAAAAAGGAACTGAACACCTATTAAGCAATCTTTCTTTATAATACTATATTTATGATGCCATTGAAAATGGAATTATTTTTCAGACTTTCCTTTTCAGATTGTTCATTACCAGTGTATACATCTACAACTGATTTTGTATATTAATCTTGAACCCTGCAACTTTGCTGCATTCATTTATTAGCCCTAGTAGTTGTGTGTGTGTGTGTGTGTGTGTGTGTGTGTGTGTTTATTTTATATATATAAGATCAGGTCACCTGGAAATATAGATTTGCTTCCTTCATTTCCACTTTGGATGAATTTTATTTCCTTTTCTTGCCTAATTTTTCTGCCTAGAACTTCCAATACAGTATTAAATACAAATGACAAAAGTGTTCATCATTGTCATTTTCCTGATCTTAAGGGGAAAGATTTCAGCCTTTCACCTTTGAGTGTTATGTTAACTGTGGGTTTTTCCACAGGTGCCCTTTATAATATTTATTTTTTGTTTAAAAAAAATTTTAATATCTTTATTGGAGTATAATTGCTTTACAATGGTGTGTTAGTTTCTGCTCTATAACAAAGTGAGTCAGCTATACATATACATATATCCCCATATCTCCTCCCTCTTGTGTCTCCCTCGCAGCCTCCCTATCCCACCCCTCTAGGTGGTCACAGAGCACCGAGCTGATCTCCCTGTGCTATGTGGCTGCTTCCCACTAGCTATCTATTTTACATTTGGTAGTTTATATATGTCCATGCCACTCTCTCACTTCATCCCAGCTTACCCTTCCCTCTCCCCGTGTCCTCAAGTCCATTCTCTACATCTGCATCTTTATTCCTGTCCTGCCCCTAGGTTTTTCAGAACCTTTTTTTTTTTTAGTTTCCATATATATGTGTTAGCATACGGTATTTGTTTTTCTCTTTATGACTTACTTCACTCTGTACGACAGACTCTAGGTCCATCCACCTCACTACAAATAAACTCAATTTTGATTCTTTTTATGGCTGAGTAATATTCCATTGTATATATGGGCCACATCTTCTTTATCCATTCATCTGTCGATGGACACTTAGGTTGCTTCCATGTCCTGGCTATTGTGAATAGAGCTGCAATGAACTATGTGGTACATGACTCTTTTTGAATTATCGTTTTCTCAGGGTATATGCCCAGTAGTGGGATTGCTGGGTTGTATGATAGTTCTATTTTTAGTTTTTTAAGGAACCTCCATACTGTTCTCCATAGTGTCTGTATCAATTTACATTCCCACCAACAGTACAAGAGGGTTCCCTTTTCTCCACACCGTCTCCAGCATTTATTGTTTGTAGATATTTTGATGATGGCCATTCTGACTGGTGTGAGGTGATACCTCATTGTAGTTTTGATTTGCATTTCTCTAATGATTAGTGATGTTGAGCATCCTTTCATGTGTTTGTTGGCAATCTGTATATGTTCTTTGGAGAAATGTCTATTTAGGTCTTCTGCCCATTTTTGGACTGGGTTGTTTGTTTTTTCAATATGGAGCTGCATGAGCTCTTTATATATTTTGGAGATTAATCCTTTGTCATTTGCTTTGTTTGCAAATATTTTCTCCCATTCTGAGGGTTGTCTTTTAGTCTTGTTTATGATTTCCTTTGCTGTGCAAAAGCTTTTAAGTCTCATTAGGTCCCATGTGTCTATGTTTGTTTTTATTTCCATTTCTCTAGGAGGTGAGTCAAAAGGATCTTGCTGTGATTTATGCCATGGAGTGTTCTGCCTATGTTTTCCTCTAAGACTTTTATAGTCTCTGGCCTTTCATTTAAATGTTTAATTCATTTTGAGTTTATTTTTGTGTATGGTGTTAGAGAGTGTTCTAATTTCATTCTTTTACAAGTAGCTGTCCACTGTTCCCAGCACCAATTGTTGAAGAGGCTGTCTTTTCTCCATTGTATATTCTTGCCTCCTTTATCAAAGGTAAGGTGACCATATGTGCGTGGGTTTATCTCTGGGCTTTCTATCCTGTTCCATTGATCTATATTTCTGTTTTGATGCCAGTACCATACTGTCTTGATGACTGTAGCTTTGTAGTGTAGTCTGAAGTCTGGGACCCTATTTCCTCCAGCTCCATTTTTCTTTCTCAAGATTGCTTTGGCTATTCAGGGTCTTTTGTGTTTCCATACAAATGGTGAAATTTTTTGTTCTAGTTCTGTGAAAAATGCCGTTGGTAGTTTGATAGGGATTGCATTGAATCTGTAGATTGCTTTGGGTAGTATAATCATTTTCACAATGTTGATTCTTCCAATCCAAGAACATGGTATATCTCTCCATCTGTTTGTATCATCTTTAATTTCTTTCATCAGTGTCTTATAGTTTTCTGCATACAGTTCTTTTGTCTACTTAGGTAGGTTTATTATAATATTTAAGAAGTTCTCTTCTATTCCTAGTTTGTTGAGTGTTTTATCATGAAGGAGTGTTGAATTTTGGCAAATGATTTTTCTGTATCAATTGAGATATGTTTTTCCCCTTATTCTATTAACGTGGTATCTTACATTAATTGATTTTTGTCTATTGAAACATCCTTGCATTTCTGAGATAAATCCCACTTGATCATAATAATCCTTTTACTGTGTTGCTGGATTTGGTTTGATGCCATTTTGTTGAGGATTTTTACATCTGTATTCCTAAGGGATATGGGCCTGTCATAATCTTTTCTTATGATGTCTTTGTGTAGCTCTGGTGTCCGGGTTATCCTGGCCTCATGTAGAATGATTTAGGAAGTGCTTCTTTTTATTCTATTTTTTTAAAGATTTTTGAGGAGGATTAGTATTCTTTAAATTTTTGGTAGATTCATCAGTTGAGGACATATGGTCCTGGGCTTTTCTTTGTTTAGAGACTTTACTGATTCAGTCTCTTTAACTTCTTATAGGTGTATTCAGATTTCTATTTCTTCTCAGTTAAGTTTTGGTAGTTTGTGTGTTTCTACCAATTTGTCTCTTTCAACTAGATTTGCTAGCATGCAGTTTTTCATAACATTTTCTCAAAATCATTTTTATTTCTGAAGGGTTGGTAGCAGTGGCCAAACTCATTAATTATTTTAGTAGTTTAAATGTTTTATGTTATTTGCTTGGTCAGTCTACCTAAAGATATGTCAGTTTTGTTGGTCTTCTCAAAGAGCCAAGTTTTTTTTTCTCTATTGATTTTATATTCTCTATTTCTTTTTCAATGAATTATAGTTGATTTATAATCTTTTAGTTTCAGAGGTAAAACATAGTGATTCTATATTTTTGTAGGTTGTATGTATTCTTAATTTCATTTTTCTCCACTCTAGTCTGTTATTTCCTTTCTTCTGATAGCTTTGTCTTTAGTTTGCTTTTCTTTTTCTAGTTTTTAAAATGTAAATGTAGGTTATTGATTTGAGGTCTTTATTTAATGTAGCCAGTTGAAGCTATAAATTTCCCTTTGAGCACTGCTTTTTCTTCATCCCATGAGTTTTGTTATGTTCTGTTTTCATTTTCATTCATCAAAATGTATTTTCTAATTTCCTTTGTTATTTTTTCTTTGATCTATTAATTGTGTCGTGTTTATTTCCACACATTTTTAAAATTCTTAGTTTTCCTTTTTCTTATTGATTTCTAGTTTAGTTCCATCATTGCCAGAAAAGATACTTTGTGTGATTTTAATCTTTTAAAAAATATTGATGATTGTTTTGTGACCTAGAATGGTTTATCCTGAAGACTGTTTCATGTGCACTTAAGAAGAATGTGTCTTCTGTTGGGTGAAGTGTTCTGTATATGTCTGATATGTCTAGTTGGTATATATTGTGCCAAGTCTTCTATATACTCATTATGTTCTTTTAGTTGTTCTATCCAGTATTGAAAGTGGGTTATTGAAGTGTCCAGCTGCACTTGTTAAACTGTCTATTTCTCTCTTCACTTCTGACAATGTTTGCTTCCTATATTTTGAGCCTCTATGTTAGGTGTGTATAAGTTAATAATTGTTATATCTTTTTGAAGGATTGACCCTTTTATCAATGTATAATATCGTCCTTTGTCTACTGTAATAGTTTAGTATAGCCACCCCAGCTGTCTGTTGGTTACAATTACGTGATATCTTTTTCTATCCTTTTGCTTTCAAACTATTTGTTTCTTTGGATCTAAAACAAGTCTCTTGTCAACAACATGTAGATGGATCACACTTTTTATTCATTCTGCCAATCTCTGCCTTTTGATTGGGGTAATTGCATCAGTAACTATTGATAAGAAAGGACTTACTTCTGCTAGTTCGCTAGTCTTTTTTCTGTGTTTCTTATACCTTTTTCCCAATTCTTTTATTACAGCCTCCTTTTGTGTTTAATTGAACCCCTCACATAGCCCAAAATAGATCAAAATAAACGCAATTTTGAGAACAAGATCTGCTCTATTCCAGAACCAAGAACTCACACTGGGAACATTAGCTGTTTCTTTAAGACAGTTGCAATAGGGGGAGGGGGATAAGGCAAGAAAAGTTAAAACATTATAAAACTCTCCCTACTGTGTTTCAATTGCCTTTTTATTTTTACTTTCTTTAATTGAAGTATAGTTGATTTATAATACTATATTAGTTTCACGTGTATACCATAGTGATTCAGTTATATTTTTCTGATTGTATTTCATTATAGGTTATTAAATATTCGATATAATTCCCTATCCTATATAGTAACTATTTGTTGCTTATCTATTTGGTGTATAGTAGTTTGTATCTGTTAATCCAATGCTCTTAATTTGTCCCTCCCCCTTTCCTCTCCCCTTTGGTAACCATAAGCTTGTTTTCTATATCTGTGAGTCTGTTTCTGTTTTGTATGTAGATTCATTTATATCAGTTTTTAGATTCCACATATAAGTGATATCATATAGTATTTGTCTTTGTCTGACTTACTTTACTAAACATACTGTTCTCTATGTCCATCCATGTTGCTGCAAATGGCAATGTTTCATTCTTTTTTATGGCTGAGTAATATTCCATTTTATATATGTACCACTTCTTAAACCCGTTGTTTGTTGATGGGCATTTGGGTTGTTTCCATGTCTTGGCTATTGTAAATAGTGCTGCTGTGAACATTGGGGTGCATGTATCTTTCCCAATTAGAGTTTTCATTTTTTCCAGATATATACCCAGGAGTGGGATTGCTGGATCATACGATAGCTCTGTTTTTATTTTTTTAAGGAACCTCCATACTGTTTTCCATAGTGACTGTACCAATTTACATTCCCACCAACAGTGTAGGAGGGTTCCCTTTTCTCCACACCCTCCCCAGCATTTATTATTTGTAGACATTTTGATGATGGCCAGTCTGACCGGTGTGAGGTGATACCTCATTGTGGTTTTGATTTGCCTTTCTCTAATGATTAGTGATGTTGAGCATCTTGTCATGTACCTGTTGGCCATTTGTGTATCTTCTTTGGATAAATGTCTATATAGGTCTTCTGCCCATTTTTTGGCTGGGTTGTTTGTTTTTTCAATATTAAGTTGTATGAGCTGTTTCTATATTTTGGATATTAACCCCTTGTCAGTTGCATCATTTGCAAATATTTTCTCCCATTCTGTAGCTTGTCTTTTCATTTTGTTGATGGTTTCCTTTGCTATGCAAAAGCTTTTAATTTTGATTAGGTCCCATTTGTTTATTTATGCTTTTATTTCTTTTGTTTTGGGAGATTGATCTAAGAAAATATTGCTACAATTTATGTCAGAGAATGTTTTGCCTATGTTCTCTTCTAGGAGTTTTATGGTATCCTGTATTATATTTAGGTCTTTAAGCCATTTTGAGTTTATTTTTTTATGTGATGTGAGGGAGTGTTCTAATTTCATTGATTTACATGTAGCTGTCCAGCTTTCCTAACACCACTTGTTGAAGAGACTGTCTTTTGCCCATTTTATATTCTTGCCTCCTTTGTCATAGATTGACAGTAGGTATGTGGGTTTATCTCTAGGCTCTCTATTCTCTTCCACTGATCTATATGTTTATTTTTGTGCCAGTACCATGCTGTTTAGATTAATGTAGCTTTGTACTATAGTCTGAAGTCTGGAAGGGTAATGCCTCCATTGTTGTTCTTTTTCCTCAGGATTTCTTTGCAATTCCGGGGGTTTTTTTGTGTTTCCTTATAAATATTAGGATTGTTTGTTCTAGTTCTGTGAAAAAATATCATGGATAGTTTGATAGGAATTGCATTAAATCTCTAAATTTCTTTGGGTTGTATGGCTATTTTAACAATATTAATTCTTCCAATTCAAGAGCCCAGGGTATCTTTCTATTTCTTTGAATCATCTTCAGTTTCCTTTATAAATGTTTTATAGTTTTCATCATATATGTCTTTCACCTCCTTGGTTAAGTTTATTCCTAGGCACTTTTTTGATGCAATTTTAAATGGGATTTTTTTTAACTTTCTGATATTTCATTATTAGTATAAAGAAATGAAACAGATTTCTATGTATTAATCTTGTATCCTGCTACCTTGCTGAATTCATTTATTAGTTCTAATAGTTTTTGTGTGGAGACTTTAGGGTTCTCTATATAGAGTATCATGTCATCTGCAAATAGTGACAGTTTTACCTCTTCCCTTCAAATCTGCATACCTCTTCTTTTTCTTCCCTTTTTTAAAAAATTTAAAACAATTTTTTAAATGATTTTTAAAAAAACTTTATTCATACATAGATAGAGAACAATGTTTATTTTTTTTCACTCTTTTTTAGATTCTTTTCCCGTATAGGTCATTACAGAGTATTGAGACTAGTTCCCTGTGCTATACAGTAGGTTCTTATTAGTTGTCTATTTTATATATAGTAGTGTGTATATGTCAATCCCAATCTCCCAATTTATCCCTCCCAGCCTTTCCCCTCTGGTAACCATAAGCTTGTTTCCTAAATCTGTGACTCCATCTCAGTTTTGTAAATAAGTTCATTTGTACCATTTTTTTTAGATTCCACATATACGCGATATCATATGATATTTATCTTTCTCTGACTTACTCCACTCAGTATGACATACTAATGTCTCTCTTCAGATTGTATGACTCTTTTGCCTTTTACCTCTTCTTTTTCTTGTCTGATTGCTGTGGCTACAACTTCCAATACTACATTGAATAGAAGTGGTGAGAGTGGGCATCCTTGTCTTGTTCTTGAATATAGCAGGAAGGCTTTCAGCTTTTCACAGTTGAGTATTTGATTGCCTTTTTCTTAATTTGGCATTCACTCTGTTGCTATAAATCTTTTACTGTTTTTCAGAGTTTAAACAAAGTTGATTCTGACAGTTTTGGCAGATTTTTTCAATGCTTCTTAGGAGTGATGGGTTCTTGGAATTCACTAGTCTGAAATTTTCACTCCCCTTGGTTCCTGCTGACTCTTTTTGTACATAAAATTTTATTCGAACACTGTACCACTCGTTTGTTGATATATTATCTGTGACTACTTTTGCTCTACAATGGCAGAGTTGAGTGGTTGTAACACAGACTATGTGGCCTCAAAACCTAAAATATTGTTATGTTTTCCCAATGAATTAAAATGCCAGTTTAATCAATCAAATATAGATTCATGTTCCTAAGCTGTCTATTTTTTTTGTGTGCTCAAAAGCTCTTTTCTAATAAGAGTACTATACTCTTAATTATTTCACTTTTATAGGTAATGTTGATCAATATGTCTCATTTCATTACTGTTTTTTTCAATGTTTTTTTAAAATATATGTCTTGTCTGCTATAGATGGAAATTAGAATTATCTTATCAAGGCTCTCCAACTCCTCACAATCCTTTGGAAATTTGAATAATATATAATCTTTGCAATATTGGGTTTTTCTTTCCTAGAAAATAACATGTGTCAGTTTATCCAGTTTGTTTTTATTTCTCCCAATAAACTCTTCTAATATTTAAATTGAACTTGTATATTTACTGTGATTAATCCTTACAGTTTTATATTTTATTGTTATTTTGTATAGGTTAATTCATCTCATGTTAAATAACAGTTGTGTTATACAGGCAATATTTTTGGTGTCAGATTTGATAGGCATGCTTTTAGTGCCCTGATAGATGAAATCTCATGTGGCAAATGTTATATACTGTTTATGTCTACCTAGAGTATTGGATTTAGAAAGGTTTTTAGGTCTGTTTCAATTCAACTGTAAAGAGGACTTTTATAGTTGAATTCATTAATTTCATGAATATGGACTAGGAAATGGCAATACATGTCCTAATTTTATATACCTGCTCTTCTGTTTCACCATTAAGCATGACAAATAACTACTAATATCACTTATACATTATTAACAAGTTAAAGAAGTTTCCTCCAAGTTTTCACTTTACTAAGAGTGGGGTTTTTTGGTCAGAAATTGGTGTTGAAGTTTATCAAATAAACGCCCTTTAGCAACAGTCAAAAATCATTTGGTTCTTTATTAAAGTAAAACAATATGCAGAGTAGGTTAAAGAATTTCTATTTATAACTCATCTGTCATTTCCTGTGATAAAATCAGTTTGGTCATAATATATGATTTTTAGTTAACATATGACTGGACTTGTTTTGTTAGATATTTGAGGTTTCATGTTACACTTATTAGTGAAATTTATCAGTATTTTCATTCTTTTTGTGACAATGTATATCAGATATAACAGCTTGATAAAAAATAATTCCAGGATTTCGACCTTTTGGTCCTATATTCTGAAACATTTTGAAGAAAATAAGAGTGTCTCTTACTTTGAGGTTTGAAAGAACCTGCATAACACAATTGGAATATAGTGTCACTCTTGGAGGTAATTCTTTAAAAACCTTTTCAGATTTCTTTCATGGTTTTTGATATACTTTTACACTTTTTCCTTAGTTAACTTGGTCATATATATTGATACTTCCTGGTAGAATTGTCCATTGTATCAGTTTTAATTTTTTTTATTAGAACAGAGTAGAGAATTTTTATTCTTCTCTTCTAATTTTATTAAATAAAATTTATTTTATCAGGATAATATATATGTGCATAAGTTTTTTAAGTCACATTTACCAAGGGCATTTAGTGGATAACAACAGTATCCTGATGGAAATGTCCCCATCCCTTAGCCCTGTTCCTCAGATAGAACAACTTTAAACTATTTAAGGTGTTTCTTCTAGTGTTACCTCTATGTTTCAAAGGAATATGCTCATGCCATTATTTATTTAGTGATTTTTAGAAATTATGCTTTTATTTCCAGTTACGGCATAGGAACATTTAAACTCTATAATACAATTCAAACTTTTTCTTCTTCCATCTTTCAAATATAGTTATAATTTTAATAAAATTTCAGTGTTTATATTATTATGACTGTTTATATCATTAACTGATAAGCCATCTATGAATGTTTCTTTTTTATACTTCTGCATTTTCATACATTTAATAATTATCTTGTTTTCTCATTAGCAAATTCTTATTAATTATTGCAATACAAATGTGAAATGCCCATCAGTATTATTTTCTAAACAGTCAAATGCATTGTTTAATCTAGCATTTCTATTTTTTCCCTGGAGACCTATTTTTCCTTAATCCCTCCATTCTTCTCCATTCCACAATGATTGCTTTCTGGGTATACTGAAGATTTGTCATCCCAGGAGTACTTTCATTCGTCTCCTATGTTGTACTTCGTGTTTTCTAAATCTCATGACTGTCTGGTTTACTCACCCATTTTGTTGGAGCAAATTTACCAGTAGTCTTCTGTGAAAGGATATATGCAGAATGTATTATAAATTTTTGAGCCATTTCATGTTTGAAAAATCTCCTTACACTGTTCAGAAATTTGGTTTAGAGGAATGATATTCTCTCAGAATTTTAAAGGCATTGCTTCATTTTCTTCTAGCTTCCGGTGTTATGCTTGAGAACTTTGATGCTATTCTATTTCCCAGTCCTTTTAGGATCATCTCTTTTATTTCCAGTGTTCTGAAATTTCACAATAATGTGCTTTGGTGTAGGCTTTTTCCCAGTCATTTTGTTGATACTTCGTTGCTTCTTTCTATTAGGAGACTCATATCCTTAAATTCTGTGAAACTTTTCCATTTTATTCCTTTGATAATTTTCTCTTTTCTATTTCCTTATTTTTAAATTTCAGGTTATTTTATCAATTCCTGAATTAATCCTTCAGTTAAAAAATCTCCTCTCTCCCATTGTCTGATTTTCTTATTGCTGTCAATATTACTTTAATTTCTAGGAAATTTCCTTGGTTTTAACTTCCAGTGTTTCTTCTTTCAGAAATTGTGAGCTTATTTTTAAATTCCAAGGACTCTATTTTTTCCTGATTCTTCCCCTTTTTGTAACATTCTGTTCTTATTTCAAAGACAAAGTATGTTCTCCGAAGATATTAATTATTGCCATTTTTGAAGTTTTATCTGTTTCTTGTATTTTCTGTTTTCATCTTGCTTCCTTTTCTCTTGTTTTTTAGGGGGCTATTTCATGTTGGAGAGTTTCCTGAACATCTCATTATCTTTCACTGTTGGTTTACATTTAGGAAGGAAACATAAAAGAACTGCTTAGAAGCTCTGTGTGTGTGAACAGGGCTTTCAAATAGCAAACTTTAAATTACAGTAACTGTACAGTAATCCAGCTCTTTCATTAGGAGAACTCACAAATGCCTTTTCTCTAAAGTCCTTCCATTTTTCTGTGGATAAATTATCTAATTACCTGCCTAGTATGTATAAGCCTGGCTGCTGAAATTCTGGAAGCAGGGTAACAAAGGGAGCCTATAATTTCCAAGGTTCAGTATGTATATTTTTATTTAATTATTACATGTGGAGCTTTGCACTTCACCCCATCCTCTCTTGTGTTTGATCATGGACACAGAAACAAGTCCCTTTTTCATTTGTCATGGTGTCTTTTTTTTTAATTTGTAGTTTAATATCATTCTGTGTAAAGAGTTAAAATCTTAAGTTACTAACATAAATTTTACTGTTCATTGTTGTATTGTGCAATGCCAGGTTTAAATGCAAATATAAGAGCATTTAAATCATATATGAAATCACAGAAATTATACAATTTGTTTTAGTTCATGCATGCATATTAATTTCATTACCACAATTGTGAAAATGCTGCACAAAAGTAACTAAACTGTTTTTTGTTTTACTTATTGATATGTGCACATTCTATAGATACTCTGGCTTATTGTTGAGTGAGAAGGACTGAACAGAAAAGAAATTTTAGTTTCCTTTACTTTTTTGAAAAAAATTATTTTCAATGTAAGTAGTTGGCTAATTAGGGATATAAAATAAGTAAGACAGGATATGGTAAGATTCCTTGTTTGTTCCAGTTTTTAAAAATGTCATTGTCTTTTTTCTGCATTTGGAGTTAAGTTTTGGTCTTTGGGAGCTGTCAGCTTCCTTGCTTACTTACTTAACAGATAAAACACACCTACCTTGTATTCAGTGTCTTGCTGAACTGCCACATATCATGAGTCTACTGAAATTCTATGCTCATGGATCACCCACAAATGCTATATGCACATGATGTTGTAAGGAACAGCAGGGAGCGTGCATACTGCACCAGTCTCCTTTGCTCATGTATGTGCTCCATTGTCTCATGGAGTTTCATTCATAATACCCAAGTTGAAAGGTATAATTATTAAGAACTTCAAGACAGCAACAGCAAAGCTTTAAACCAAGGTGGAGCTATTTTGAGCACAAGGCCATACATATACGTGAAACCTGTTTGCATTGGTCTTTTCAAGTAAATAATTCAGAAAATTATTTCTGTTTTCTAACTCATTAATTTCTGCTTTTCTTCTGTCATTTCCTTCCTCCTATTTTCCTTACATTTTTTTTGTTTTCTTTCTAACTTTTCCATTTGAATGTCCAGTTTAATTATTTTCATTCTTGCTTATTTAATAAAAATATATTTGAGGCTATGAATTTCACTTGAGTATAACTGTAACCTAACTCTATAAATTTTGATATTTAGTGATATAATTGTGCATTTTTTGTAAATACTCTATAATTTTGACTTACTGTTTCATATGAAAGTCACTTAGCAGCATAACTTTTAGTTCCTATAATATGTCTTATTCTACAAACAGAGGTGTTTTTGAAAATGTCACATAATTTCCATTAAATAAAATTTGAATCCACCTTTGTTATGGATTGAATTACGTCTCCCAAAATTATATATTGAATTCTTAGCCCCCAGAACTTATTGGAAATAGGGTCTTTGCAGATGTAATCAAAATAAGATGAAAACATACTGGATTAAGGTAGACATTCTTACAGTCACTGCTGCCATTATAAGAGAAAGGAGAGGGATATTTGGACACTGAGATGCAGGAAAATAGCCATGGGAAGATGGAGGCAGAGATTGGAGTTATGCTACCACAAACCAAGAAATGCCAAAGATTGATTTCTAGCAACCACCAGAAGCTAGAAGACGCAAGGGAGGTATCTTTCCTAGAGACTTTGGAGGGAGTATCACCCTGCTGACTCCTTGATTTAAAACTTCTAGCCTCCAAAACAATGATAGGATGAATATTTGTTGTTCTAAGCCACCCTATTTTGCTAAATTTTTATGGCAGTCATAGGAAATTAATATAGATTTTGGTATCAAGAAGTATAGTGCTGCTGTAACAAATACCTAAAAATATAGAAGTGGCTTTGGATTTGGGTAATGGATAGGGGCTTGAAAACTTTGGTGGCACATGATAGAAAAAGCCTAGGCTACCTTGAAGAGACTGTTGTTGGAAATATGGAGGTTAAAGATGCTTCTGGTAAGTTCTCAGATGGAAATGAGAAACATGTTATTGGCCACTGGAGGAAAGGGAATCCATGTTATAAAATGGCAGAAAGAATGGCTGAATCATGTTCTTCTGTTGGATAGAAAGTAGAACTTATAAGTGATGAACTTGAGTATTTACTTGAGATTCCCAAGCAAAATGTGGAATATGGAGTCTGCTTTCCTGCTTCTCAGAGTGAAATGTGAGAGAAAAGAGAAAATTTGAAGAAAAAAGGAACTAGAACTTGATTTGGAAAAGTATCTGCCTATTCATATTGAAAAAGATGCTAAGACATGCTCTGTAGAGAACACCAAATCTGTAGCTGGGCAACCTTCTGCTGGAGAGATTAAGGATGTAACTCATGGATCCAATCAAATATCTCAGCAGAAGCCAAGACTAGAGATGGGGTTATCCAGGAAGGATCTGTAGAGAATCCTTATGTGTAATAGCATTGTTCCCCTTGAAGAAACGGAAGACTACAATGTTTTTGAGGATGTTATACTAGCAAAAACACTTCCAGCTTGGACTGCCAGGGAGAAAGAAAGGATGAAATGAAGGAAGGCTGTTGAACTTCTGGAATTCTATGGGCAAAAAAAGTTACTTGGCTACCAACATGTTTTATCCTTCAAGTTAAGTAATGAATGACTCTAAGGTTGGCTCAGTAGCCGATGAGGCCAATGGGACATCTGTAAGCCTAGAGGATGGAATATTAAGCCATAGAGGATTATTCATGGGCCTTGAAATATAATGGAATTTTCCCTGCTGTGTTTGCACTTGTATAGGACTCATGACCCCTTTATTCCTTCCAATTTCTCCCTTTGGGAATGGGTATGTCTATCCTGTGCCTGCCCCACCATTGTATTTTGGAAACACTTTCTAGTTTCACATGTCCACAGGTGGAGAGGAGTTTTGTCTGAAGATCAACCATATCCAGAGTATTACCCATACCTGATTAGATGATTTAGAAGACAAGATATAAGACCTATTGAGTTGACAGCCACAAAAAATAATGAAATAATGCCATTTGCAGCAACATGGATGGACCTAGAGATTATCATACTAAGTGAAATAAGTCAGAAAGAGAAAGACAAACAGCATATGATATCACTTATATGTGGAATACAAAATATGACACAAATGAACTTATCTACAAAACAGAAACAGACTCACAGACATAGAGAACAGACTTGTGGTTGCCAAGGGAGAGGGAGTAGGGGAAGGATGGATTTGGAGTTTGGGATTAACAGATGCAAACTGTTACATATAGAATGGATAAACAACAAGGTCTTACTGTATAGCACAGGGACCTATATACAATATCCAGTGATAAACCATAATGGAAAAGAATATGAAAAAGAATGTGTGTGTGTATATATATATATATATATATATATATATATATATATATACACACACACATATATATATATATAAAACTGAATGACTTTACTGTATAGCAGAAATTAATACAACATTGTAAATCAACTATATGTTTTATTTTATTTTATTTTATTTTTTTATTTGGCTGCCTCGGGTCTTAGTCGCGGCACGCTGGCGGGATCTTCATTGCAGCATGCGGAATCTTTCATTGCCACATGCAGACTCTTTGTTGCGGTACGCGGGCTTCTCTCTAGCCGTGGCACACGGGCTCTCTAGTTGTGGTGCTCTAGCACACACGGGCTGAGTAGTTGCAGCATGTGGTCTTAGTTGCCCCATGGCATGTGGGATCTTAGTTCCCCGACCAGGGATTGAACCCACGTCCCCTGCATTGGAAGGTGGATTCTTAACCACTGGACCACCACGGAAGTCCCTCAACTATGCTTTAATAAAACAAATTTTTAAAAAAAGAATAAGACCTATTGAGTTGATATTTAGATGAGATTTTGGCCTTAGAGTTAATCCTAGAATGAGTTAAGGCATTTGGGGGTGTTGGGATGAAGTGAATGTATGTATTTTGCACGTGGGAAAAACAAGAATTGGGGGTAGGGGGCAGAAGATAGACTCTTGTGGGTTGAATTGTTTCCTCCCCCAAAATATGTTAAAGTTTTATCTGCCAGTATGTAGTCTAGGTCTTACTTACTAATTCTTACTAGACTCTTAGACTAGCAACTTCAGTTATGTACTTTTCCCAATCCCGCAGAGCCTTGCTGGCTGCATGGACCCTCCTGCCCATTTTTCTCTGTTTCTAGCTGCCACAGGTATCTGGACTATGCTGATTCTTTCAGCACTCTTGGGGCAGGGGACTAGAAACCAGCCCCTTGGAGAGCACATTAAAAGTCCAGAGATGTTAGAGCCATACTCCCCTCCTCCCTCCCTCCTGTATGAGAAGCCTCAGTTCTGCACCTTCTCCAGATTTCGCAGAGTTATGCTGGGCCACAGGAAGGTGTCTACCCCTTTTTCTTTCCTAGCAGCCCCAGGGGTGCAGACTGTGTTTAATGGTTTGATATTTATCTGGCTGGGAGTTAAGTTGTGTTTACTGTTTATTATTCTCTCTATGTGTAAGTATCAGAGGGTTAAATTTGCTTGTATGTCCTTGTTTTTATCTCCCCTGTTGCGTAGGAGTCCTACTGATGTGTGTACCCATATTTCTTCTCTTTCTGTTGTCTCTTCTTTTTACCTGATGCCCCAAGTTTCTTTCTTTTATCACTACTTTTCTGTTTAAAGAACTTCCTTTAGCCATCTCTCTAACAATAGATCTACTAAACAGAAAGCATAATTGTGGCTCCTAGGGGCTGGAGGGTGGAGAGGATGAGGAGATGCTGGTCAAAGGTTACAAGCCTTCATTTATGAAGTGAAAGATCTCTGAGGATCTAATGTACAGCATGGTGACTATAGTTAATAATACTGTGTTGTGTACTTAAAATTTCCTAAGAGAGTAGACATTAAACAGTTTCATCTAACATACAAAAAAAGGTAACTATGTGAGGTGATGGATGTGTTAATTAACCTGATTGTAGTAATCATTTCACAAAGAATGTCAAATCATCACATTGTATACTTTAAATGTATACAATTTTGTCAATTATATCTCAATAAACCTGGTAATAAAAACGGATAGATCTACTAGTGACATTCTTTTTGTTTTCTCTAATGTTGGAATGCTTTTATATTCCCTCAGTTTCCAAAGGTGGTGGACTGTTCTTTCCTTTCAGCACTTGAAATAATTTTTGTAGCTTCCTTCTGGCCTCCATGGTCTCAAATGAGAAATGTGCTGTCATTTGAATTGGTGTTTTCCTATAGTTCATGTGTTGTTTCTCTCTGGCTGCTTTCAAAATGTTTTTCTTTGATTTAGTTTTCAGAATTTTAATTGTGATGTTTCTTGGCAGGGATCTCTTTGGATGTATTCTATTGGTATTTGATATTTACTCCGCTTTATGAACCTGTAAGTTCTTGTTTTCCATCAAATTTGGAAAGTTTTAAGCCGTTGTTTATTTGAATATTTCTTTAGTTCTACTTTCTTTCTCCTCTCCTTCTGGCACTCTGATGATACATATTTTTTTCGCAGATCACTGAGGCTCTATTCATGTTTTCTTCTGCGTTTTTTTCTCTATTATTTAGATTGGCTGAATTCTATTGATCTGTCCTCAAGTTCACTGATTTTATCATCTGTTATTCCCACCCTATTATTGAGCCTTTCCAGTGAGATTTTTATTTCTGCTATTTGGCAACTTTTATTTGTAATAACATGTCTTCCCAGAAAACTAACAAGATAAATAACATTTTCAAATTGTGGGGTTTTACCTATTCTTCTCTAATCATTACACTTCCTATTTATTTCTGTTTGCTTATTGTGTTGGCTAGGACCATCATTAAAATGCTTAATAGTAGAAGTTATACTATCTTTAATTTACTCAAGACTTTATTAAAAATTCTTCAAAAGTTTTACCAGAAATATCATCTTTTTCATGTGTTTTTTTTTTTTTTTGGAGTTACCTTTAGTTAAGTTAAGGAAGTTTTTCCTTTATCTTTATTTTGCTAGACATTTTTATAATGATGGTGCATTGAATTTCATCAACTCCTTTATTTTTTGTCAGTGAGATGTTAATATTTTTCCTTTAAATTAAAGAAGTGGACTACAGAGATAGATTATCAAAACTATGTGCCATCCTAAGATACATCTGACTTATTTCTTTTTTCTTAACTTTATTTATTTATTTATTTATTTATTTGGTTGCACTAGGTCTCAGTTGCAGCAGGTGGGCTCCTTAGCTGAAACTCCAGGATTCCTTAGTAGTGGCATGAGAACTCTTAGTTGAAGCATGCATGTGGGATCTAGTTCCCTGACCAGGGATTGAACCCAGGCCCCTTGCATTGGGAGCATGGAGTCTTAGCCACTGTGCCACCAGGGAAGTCCCTACATCTGACTTATTTCTACTTTATTATTTCAAATCCTTCCTGAATTCAATTTGCTAATATTTTGTTAAGGATATTTGCTTTTATGCTTATACCTGAGTTTGATTAATAATTGTATTTAATGTTCTTCTTGTCTAATTTTGGCATCAGGGTTATGTTAACTACCTAAAAGGAGTTTATAGTCTTCTCTTTTTTCTAAGTTGTTTTTTTCTCAACATCTTTATTGGACTATAATTGCTTTACAATGGTGTGTTAGTTTCTGCTTTATAACGAAGTGAATCAGTTATACATATACATATGTTCCCATATCTCTTCCCTCTTGCATCTCCCTCCCTCCCACCCTCCCTATCCCATCCCTCTAGGTGGTCACAAAGCACCGAGCTGATCTCTCTGTGCTATGCGGCTGCTTCCCACTAGCTATCTATTTTACATTTGGTAGTGTATATATGTCCATGCCACTCTCTCACTTTGTCACAGCTTACCCTTCCCCCTCCCCATATACTCAAGTCCATTCTCTAGTAGGTCTGTGTCTTTATTCCCATCTTGCCCCTAGGTTCTTCATGACCTTTTTTTTTTTCTTCTTATATTCCATATATATGTGTTAGCATACAGTATTTCTTTTTCTCTTTCTGACTTACTTCACTCTGTATAACAGACTCTAGGTCCATCCACCTCACTACAAATAACTCAATTTCGTTTCTTTTTATGGCTGAGTAATATTCCATGGTATATATGTACCACTTCTTCTTTATCCATTCATCTGTTGATGGACACTTAGGTTGCTTCCATGTCCTGGCTACTGTGAGTAGAGCTGCAACGAACATTTTGATACATGACTCTTTTTGAATTATGGTTTTCTCAGAGTATATGCCAGTAGTGGGATTGCTGGGTCGTATGGCAGTTCTATTTTTAGTTTTTTAAGGAACCTTCACACTGTTCTCCATAGTGTCTGTATCAATTTACATTCCCACCAACAGTGCAAGAGTGTTCCCTTTTCTCCACACCGTCTCCAGCATTTATTGTTTGTAGATTTTTTGATGATGGCAATTCTGACCGGTGTGAGATAATATCTCATTGTAGTTTTGATTAACATTTCTCTAATGATTAATGATGTTGAGCATTCTTTCATGTGTTTGTTGGCAATCTGTATATCTTCTTTGGAAAAATGTCTATTTAGGTCTTCTGCCCATTTTTGGACTGGTTGTTTGTTTTTTTTGATATTGAGCTGCATGAGCTGCTTGTAAATTTTGGAGATTAATCCTTTGTCAGTTGCTTCATTTGCAAATATTTTCTCCCATTCTGAAGGTTGTCTTTTGCTCTTGTTTATGGTTTCCTTTGCTGTGCAAAAGCTTTTAAGTTTCATTAGGTCCCATTTATTTATTGTTGTTTTTATTTCCATTTCTCTAGGAGGTGGGTCAAAAAGGGTCTTGCTGTGATTTATGTCATGGATTGTTCTGCCTATGTTTTCCTCTAAGAGTTTGATAGTGTCTGGCCTTACATTTAGGCCTTTAATCCATTTTGAGTTTATTTTTGTGTATGGTGTCAGGGAGTGTTCTAATTTCATACTTGTACATGGACCTGTCCAGTTTTCACAGCACCCCTTATTGAAGAGGCTGTCTTTTCTCCACTGTATATGCTTGCCTCCTTTATCAAAGATAAGGTGACCATATGTGTGTGGGTTTACCTCTGGGCTTTCTATCCTGTTCCATTGATCTATATTTCTGTTTTTGTGCCAGTACCATACTGTCTTGATTACTATAGCTTTGTAGTATAGTCTGAAGTCAGGAAGCCTGATTCCTCCAGCTCCAGTTTTCGTTCTCAAGATTGCTTTGGCTATTTGGGGTCTTCTGTGTTTCCATACAAATTGTGAAATTTTTTGTTCTAGTTCTGTGAAAAATGCCAGTGGTACTTTGATAGGGATTGCAGTAAATCTGTAGATTGCTTTGGGTAGTAGAGTCATTTTCACAATATTGATTCTTCCAATCCAAGAACATGGTATATTTCTCTATCTATTTGTAGCATCTTTAATTTCTTTCATCAGTGTCTTATAATTTTCTGCATACAGGTCTTTTGTCTCCTTAGGTAGGTTTATTCCTAGATATTTTATTCTTTTTGTTGCAATGGTAACTGGGAGTGTTTTCTTAATATCACTTTCAGATTTTTCATCATTAGTGTACAGGAATGCAAGAGATTTCTGTGCATTAATTTTGTATCCTGCTACTTTACCAAATTCGTTGATTAGCTCTAGTAGTTTTCTGGTAGCATCTTTAGGATTCACTATGTATAGTATCATGTCATCTGCAAACAGTGACAGCTTTACTTCTTCTTTTCCGATTTAGATTAATTTTATTTCTTTTTCTTCTCTGATTGCTGTGTCTAAAATTTCCAAAACTATGTTGAATAATAATGGTGAGAGTGGGCAACCTTGTCTTGTTCCTGATCTTAGTGGAAATGGTTTCAGTTTTTCACCATTGAGGACAATGTTGGCTGTGGGTTTGTCATATATGGCCTTTATTATGTTGAGGAAAGTTCCCTCTATGCCTACTTTCTGCAGGGCTCTTATCAAAAATGGATGTTGAATTTTGTCAAAAGCTTTCTCTGCATCGATTGAGATGATCATATGGTTTTTCTCCTTCAATTTGTTAATATGGTGTATCACATTGAATGATTTGCGTATATTGAAGAATCCTTGAATTCCTGGAATAAACCCCACTTGATCATGGTGTATGATCCTTTTAATGTGCTGTTGGATTCTGTTTGCTAGTATTTTGTTGAGGATTTTTGCATCTATGTTCATCAGTGATATTGGCCTGTAGTTTTCTTTCTTTGTGACATCTTTGTCTGGTTTTGGTATCAGGGTGATGGTGGCCTCGTAGAATGAGTTTGGGAGTGTTCTTCCCTCTGCAATATTTTGGAAGAGTTTGAGAAGGATAGGTATTAGCTCTTCTCTAAATGTTTGATAGAATTCGCCTGTGAAGCCATCTGGTCCTGGGCTTTTGTTTGTCCGAACATTTTTAATCACGGTTTCAATTTCAGTGCTTGTGATTGGTCTGTTCATATTTTCTATTTCTTCCTGGTTCAGTCTCGGAAGGTTGTGCATTTCTAAGAGTTTGTCCATTTCTTCCAGGTTGTCCATTTTATTGGCATAGAGTTGCTTGTAGTAATCTCTCATGATCCTTTGTATTTCTGCAGTGTCAGCTGTTATTTCTCCTTCTTCATTTCTAATTCTATTGATTTGAGTCTTCCCCCTTTTTTTCTTGATGAGTCTGGCTAATGGTTTATCAATTTTGTTTATCTTTTCAAAGAACCAGCTTTTAGTTTTATTGATCTTTGCTATCGTTTCCTTCATTTCTTTTTCATTTATTTCTGATCTGATCTTTATGATTTCTTTCCTTCTGCTAATTTTGGGGTGTTTTTGTTCTTCTTTCTCTATTTGCTTTAGGTGCAACGTTAGGTTGTTTATTTGAGATGTTTCTTGTTTCTTAAGGTAGGATTGTATTGCTATAAACTTCCCTCTTTGAACTGCTTTTGCTGTATCCCATAGGTTTTGGGTCGTTGTGTCTCCATTGTCATTTCTTTCTAGGTATTATTTGATTTCCCCTTTGATTTCTTCAGTGATCACTTCGTTATTAAGTAGTTTATTGTTTAGCCTCCATGTGTTTGTATTTTGTTCAGATCTTATCCTGTAATTGATATCTAGTCTCATAGCGTTGTGGTCAGAAAAGATACTTGATACGATTTCAATTTTCTTAAATTTACCAAGGCTTGATTTGTGACCCAAGATATGATCTATCCTACAGAACATTCCATGAGCACTTAAGAAAAATGTGTATTCTGTTGTTTTTGGGTGGAATGTCCGATAAATATCAACTAAGTCCATCTTGTTTAATGTATCATTTAAAGCTTGTGTTTCCTTATTTATTTTCATTTTGGATCATCTGTCCATTGGTGAAAGTGGGGTTTTAAAGTCCCCTACTATGATTGTGTTACTGTCAATTTCCCCTTTTTTGGCTGTTAGTATTTGCCTTAGGTATTGAGGTGCTCCTATGTTGGGTGCATAAATATTTACAATTGTTATAGCTTCTTCTTGGATTGATCCCCTGATCATTATATAGTGTCCTTCTTTGTCTCTTGTAATAGTCTTTATTTTAAAGTCTATTTTGTCTGATATGAGAATTGCTACTCCAGCTTTCTTTTGATTTCCATTTGCATGGAATATCCTTTTCCATCCCCTCACTTTCAGTCTGTATGTGTCCCTAGGTCTGAAGTGGGTCTCTTGTAGACAGCATATATACGGGTCTTATTTTTGTATCCATTCTGCCAGTCTGTGTCTTTTGGTGGGAGCATTTATTCCATTTACATTTAAGGTAATTATCGATATGTATGTTCCTATTCCCATTTTCTTAAATGTTTTGGGTTTGTTATTGTAGGTGTTTTCCTTCTCTTGTGTTTCTTGCCTAGAGAAGTTCCTTTAGCATTTGTTGTAAAGCTGGTTTGGTGGTGCTGAACTCTCTCAGCTTTTGTTTGTCTGTAAAGGTTTTAATTTCTCCATCAAATCTGAATGAGATCCTTGCTGGGTAGAGTAATCTTGGTTGTAGGTTTTTATCCTTCATCACTTTAAATATGTCCTGCCTCTCCCTTCTGGCTTGGAGAGTTTCTGCTGAAAGATGAGCTGTTAACCTTATGGGGATTCCCTTGTGTGTTATTTGTTGTTTTTCCCTTGCTGCTTTTAATATGTTTTCTTTATATTTAATTTTTGATAGTTTGATTAATATGTGTCTTGGCATGTTTCTCCTTGGATTTATCCTGTATGGGACTCTCTGTGCTTCCAGGATTTGATTAACTATTTCCTTTCCCATATTAGGGAAGTTTTCAACTATAATCTCTTCAAATATTTTCTCAGTCCCTTTCTTTTTCTCTTCTTCTTCTGGGACCCCTATAATTCGAATGTTGGTGTGTTTAGTCTTGTCCCAGAGGTCTCTGAGACTGTCCTCAGTTCTTTTCATTCTTTTTTCTTTATCCTGCTCTGCAGTAGTTATTTCCACCATTTTATCTTCCAGGTCACTTATCCGTTCTTCTGCCTCAGTTATTCTGCTATTGATCCCTTCTAGAGTATTTTTACTTTCATTTATTGTGTTGTTTATCGTTGCTTGGTTCCTCTTTAGTTTTTCTACGTCCTTGTTAAATGTTTCTTGCATTTTGTCTATTCTATTTCCAAGATTTTGGATCATCTTTACTATCATTATTCTGAATTATTTTTTAGGTAGACTGCCTATTTCCTGTTCATTTTTTTAGGTCTGGTTTGTTTTTACCTTTCTCCTTCATCTGCTGTGTGTTTTTCTGTCTTCTCATTTTGCTTATCTTACTGTGTTTGGGGTCTCCTTTTCAAAGGCTGCAGGTTCGTAGTTCCCGTTGTTTTTGGTATCTGTCCCCAGTGGCTAAGGTTGGTTCAGTTGGTTGTGTAGGCTTCCTGGTGGAGGGGACTAGTGCCTGTGTTCTGGTTGTTTAGGCTTGATCTTGTCTTTCTGGTGGGCAGGTCCACGTCTGGTGGTATGTTTTGGGGTGTCTGTGGCCTTATTATGATTTTAGGCAGCCTCTCTGCTAATGGATGGGGCTGTGTTCCTGTCTTGCTAGTTGTTTGGCATAGGGTGTCCAGCACTGTAGCTTGCTTTTCGTTGAGTGAAGCTGGGTCTTGGTGTTGAGATCTCTGGGAGATTTTCGCCATTTGGTATTATGTGGAGCTGGGAGGTGTCTTGTGGACCAGTGTCCTGAAGTTGGTTCTCCCACCTCAGAGGCACAGCCCTGATGCCTGGCTGGAGCACCAAGAGCCTTTCATCAACACGGCTCAGAATATAAGGGAGAAAAAATAGAAAGAAAGAAAGAAAGAGAGTAAAATAACATAAAATAAAGTTATTAAAATAAAAAATAATTATTAAGAAAAAAAAATTTTTTAAGTAAAAAAAAAAAAAAGGACGGACAGAACCCTAGGAAAAATGGTGAAAGCAAAGCTATACAGACAAAATCTCACACAGAATCATACACATACACACTCACAAAAAGAGGAAAAGGGGAAAAAAATAATATATCCTGCTCCCAAATTCCGCCTCCTGAATTTGGGATGATTCATTGTCTATTCAGGTATTCAACAGATGCAGGTACATCAAGTTGTTTGTGGAGCTTTAATCTGCTGCTTCTGAGGCTGCTGGGAGAGATTTCCCTTTCTCTTCTTTGTTCATACAGCTCCCGGAGTTCAGCTTTTGATTTGGCCCCGCCTCTGCGTGTAGGTCGCCTGAGGGCGTCTGTTCTTGGCTCACGTAGGCCAGGGTTAAAGGAACAGCTGCTTCGTTGGCTCTGGCTCACTCAGGCGGGGGGAGGGAGGGTTACGGAGGTGGGCTGAGCCTGCGGCGGCAGAGGCCGGCGTGACGTTGCAGCAGCCTGAGGCGCGCCGTGCGTTCTCCCGGAGATGTTACCCCTGGATCACAGGACCCTGGTAGTGGTGGGCTGCACAGGCTCCCGGGAGGGGAGGTGTGGAGAGTGACCTGTGCTTGCACACAGGCTTCTTGGTGGTGTCAGCAGCAGCCTTAGCGTCTCTTGCCCGTCTCTGGGGTCCGCGCTAATAACCATGGCTCGCGCTGGTCTCTGGAGCTCGTTTAGGCGGCGCTCTGAATCCTCTCTCCTCGCGCACCAGGAAACAAAGAGGCAAGAAAAAGTCTCTTGCCTGTTCTGCAGCTCCAGACATTTTCCCGGACTCCCTCCCGGCTAGCTGTGGTGCACTAGCCCCCGTCAGGCTGTGTTCACGCCGCCAACCCCAGTCCTCTCCCTGCAATCCAACCGAAGCCCGAGCCTCAGCTCCCAGCCCCCGCCCGCCCCGGCGGGTGAGCAGACAAGCCTCTCGGGCTGGTGAGTGCTGGTCGGCGCCGAGCCTCTGTGCGGGAGTCTCTCCGCTTTGCCCTCCGCACCCCTGTGGCTGCGCTCTCCTCCGTGGCTCCGAAGCTTCCCCCCTTTGCCACCCGCAGTCTCCTCCCGCGAAGGGGCTTCCTAGTGTGTGGAAACCTTTCCTCCTTCACAGCTCCTTCCCACTGGTGCAGGTCCCGTCCCTATTCTTTTGTCTCTGTTGTTTCTTTTTTGTTTTGCCCTACCCAGGTACGTGTGGAGTTTCTTGCCTCTTGGGAGGTCTGACGTCTTCTGCCAGCGTTCAGTGGGTGTTCTATAGGAGCAGTTCCATGTGTAGATGTATTTCTGTTGTATCTGTGGGGAAGAAGGTGATCTCCGTGTCTTACTCTTCCGCCATCTTCTCCTCTCTCCTAAACCTTATTTGACTTATTGGTTTCTGAGAAAGATCTGCTCAAATCTCCTATTATTGCATATTTTACAAATTCTCCTTTGAGACTCAGTCAATATTTGCTTTACTTTAACAAAAAGATGTTGGATATGTAAATTAATGTTCATGGCTTTTATATATTTTAGTTGATTTTTCTTTACCAATATACAGTATCTTACTTTGTCCCACTTAATGCTTTCTGCAATGAAACATATTTTGTCTACACCTGCTTTTAGTTTAACATTTACTTGATGTAAAAATTTTTATTCATTTATTTTCTACCTTTTTTGCCATCTTATTAAGGTGCCACTCTTATGAACAGTCATGCTTGAACTTTAAACAAATCCATTTTGAGGATCTCTGTCTTGCAATGGATAATTTTAACCAATTAAAATTTATGCGATTACTCACAGCCATTATCTTAGAATAACTTTTAATGGAGTACAATCTGTAAAAATACTGAATCACTATGCTGTATACCTGAAACTAAAATAATATTGTAAAACAACTATACTTCAATAAAAAAAAATTTTTTAAATAAAAACAAAAAAGAACAAAAGAAAATAAGACAACAACAATTAAAAAAAAAAACCACAATGAGAAACTACCCCCCTCCCCACTTAGAACAGCTATCAGTAAAAGAGACAATTGCAAGTGTTGGCAAGGGTGTTGGAAAACTGGAACTGTCACACATTGCTGTGGGAAAGGCAAATGGTGCAGTCACTTTGGAAAATAGTCTGGAAGTTCCTTAAAAAGGTAAACATAAAGCTACCATTCACTCAGCTATTCCATTCATAAATACTTATCTATGTATGTCTATATATGAACTTGTATACAAATGTTAATAACAGTATTATTCATAATAGTCAAAACACTAAAACAATCTAAATGTCTATCAAGTGGTGAACAGATGAACAATATGTGGTATATCCATATAATGAAATATTATTCAGCAATAAAAGAAACAATTCACTAATATATTCTACAGTATGGATGAGGGTCAAAAATATTATGCTAAATGAGAGAAGCCAGATGAAAAACACTATATATACTGTATGACTCCATTCACATGAAATGTCAAGAAAATGCAAATTTATAGAGACATTAATCAGATTAGTGTTTGCCTGGGACTGCAGGTGTGAACAGGAATCAACTGCACTCAGGCACAGGGTATTTTATGGTGTGATGAAAATTTTCTAAAATGGGACTGTGGTGATGGTTGCACAACCCTACAAATTTACTGAAAATCATTGAATTGTACACTTAAAACTGACTGAATTTTATGGTATGCAAATTATAGCTCAATAAAGCTCTTAAAGAAATGAGGGAAAAAAAAAAAAAAAAAAAAAAAATTTATGCGATTACTGATATAGTTGACTTTATTCCTGCCATCTTACTTTGTGTTTTCTCTTTCATTGTTTTATTCTATTCCTTTTTCTATGTTGGATAATCAAATTTATTTTAAGTTTGACTTACCCATTATTTGTTCAGAAACAGAATC
Source organism: Balaenoptera physalus (assembly GCF_965194825.1). NCBI lineage: Eukaryota > Metazoa > Chordata > Mammalia > Artiodactyla > Balaenopteridae > Balaenoptera > Balaenoptera physalus. The sequence goes on from NC_138903.1 coordinate 106,927,454, forward strand.
CATAACTCTAATTCTTCTAGAGTTGATCCACATATTAACACACTCTTAACAAACATCTGCAAAATAGCACTAGCCTTCTGCATTTCCTCTCGTCTCCCTTCAATACTCCTATTTATTTGTATGTTACCCCTTTCTATCTGCAATTTCAGAGCTTTCTTCATTTTAAATTTTAATTATTTACTTCTTTTATATATTTCAAGTCTCTTCTTTTTGAACATAGTTGTCTGTGAATTTGTTCTTAATAATCTGTCTTGTATGCTATCGCCTCTCTTATCATTTATTGTCTTTATTTTCTGCCTTGTTCTTCTGTTCAATCCCAGAAAGCTGTTTTAGGCACTCTGCATATAAATAATATATTTTGTAATAATTATCCTTGCTTGTAATGCTTTTCTGAAATATGTTATACTGTTCATTTCCCTCTACACTTTTTTCATTATACTACCTATATCCGTTATTATTATATTTTATTTCATCAACATAGCTTTCATCTCCTCTATAGAATTTGTTTCTGTGAGCACAACTCAGATGCTGGCTAAAATTTCCTCTTATTTTAGCAATCAGTTTAACAAACTATGTTCTTCTTTATCTCTTTAGTGTTACTTTTATTTCTTTATATTATTCTGAAAAATCTTTTGGCTCACTTGTTAGTTCTTTCTGTTGCAAACTTGAATGTGGCCTGATATTTGTCCAAAAGTGTGGGTGGATTCTCTTTACATTGTCTCTTTAGTCTCTAAGATACTCACAGAATCCTTTGCTCACATCTTTCATTTGAAAGTTGATTAAAATAAGTTTCTGTTATCAGTCTGGTGATTCAGTAACCTGAGGTAATGGTAAGATGCTATTGCAGTGAGCAGCCCTGGTACAGTAATTTTACTTTTTTATAGATTTTATTTCAGAAATCTACTTTCTGCATCTAGTTTTCTCCTCAGCCTGACTTCCACTTCAGAGACATTATAATTCATTGTCTATTTTTATTCCTGGTGCTACTGCCCCCAATGCCAGAGAAAACCCTGATATATTTAGAAATGGTTTTAAAGACCTAAATAAATGGAGAGACATGCCTTGTCCATGGATTTTGAAGACTCACTGTGGTGGAGATGTTAACAATTCCCAAGTTGATTCATAGAGTCAAATAAATGCCATTCAAAATCCCAGCAAGATCTTTGTTTAGAAATTGAAAACTAATTCTATAATTCATATGGAAAGGCAAAGTTACTAGAATAGCCAAAACTGTTCTGAACAATACCTGATTGCAAGGTTTTCCATAAAGCTAAAGGAATCAATGTGGTATTGGCACATACCAAGAGACACACAAATCAATGAAACAAAATAGAGAAATCAGAAGTAGACTCACACAGGTATGGCCATTTGATTTCTGATGAAGGTGCAAAGGTAATTAAATGGAGAAAGTATAATATTTTCAAGAAAATGTGCTGAAACAATTGAAAATTCAAAAGAGAATAAAGGAAACTCAACATATGCCTCGTACCTTATACAAAAACCAAAGATTAACTCAAAATGGATCATAGCCCTAATTGTAAAATGAAAAAAAATGTAAGTTTTAAAAGAAAACACAGGATAAAATATATTACATGGGATTGGTAACATAATTTTAAGTAGGGCACCAAAACTATACATACAGATACGCTGCTGGATAAAATACAGGATATCAGTTATATCTGAATTTCAGAAAAACAATGACATAATAGTATAAGTATTCCCCAAGTGTGTATTTTTCTTTGCTAAATCTGGTAACCCTAGGGATAGACAATAGATCAATCGTTGCCAGAATCTGAGGGTGGGGGAGGGATTGAATACAAAGGAGTATGGGGGAATTTGGGAGGTAAAAGCAATATTCTATATCTTGATTGTTGTGGTAGTTATACATTTGCAGGTGTTTGAGAAAGCTGGTACAACTATACACCAAAATGGGTGAATTTTACTATATTTAAAGTGTACCTTAATAATGAAAATTGAAAGAAGTTAGAGTAAAATGGTAATTGTAGAATCCAGGTGGATATACGGTTGTTGTCTGTAAAATCTTTAAAAATTTTCTGAATGTTTGAAATTTTTCATAATTAAAGATTGGTGGGGGGAGTTGAACAATATAAAACAGACAAACAAACAAAACAGAAAACAAGTAGAAATAGTTCTACCTCTTAGGGAATATGTCCACCATATCAAGAAACAACTATGCTAGAGAGATACCAAAGATTTCTATTTGTTTTGGCCATACTTGCCTTTAAAGTACTTGGGAGTAGCTGCTTCTGATAAGTTTCTGCAAGGCTAAGAAGGTTCCAGGAGTGCATTTTCCTACTTCTAAAATACCAATCCTCATGTCTTAATATTAGGGGTATTTGTGGTGTTTTTCTAGGATCAACACAGTTCTTGTGATTCCACACTGTTTTTCCAGAGAAAGGATTTGAATAGATGAAATTTCATATCTTCTTTCAGTCAGGCCTACTTTGCCTATTTCAGAGAAAAATTTCTTGTAGTTTGTGTCATTTGAAGGGCATCTTTGCCCAATTTCCACAGCAGGGTTTTGCGTATTTTAGCTAATTTGTGTCTGTTTTTAGGCAACATAGTAGGGTCAGGGGTAATGGTTTGGAACTCTCTTCTTATACCACTATCTTGAGAAAGGAATAAAAATCAGGTTGGCAAATCTGGAAGAGTTTTGACAAAACAAAAACTTGATTTTGTTTCCTTGAATACATAAAGATGTTTTGTCCATATTCAAATTCACATTTTACTAGTTTGTTATCTGTGTACAGGTCTATTTTCTTTAATTTATCCAAAACAAGTTAATATTTTTCTTTCTATTCTTAAGCATGTTTTTTTTTTTTTTTAGGTCCAGAACATTTTATTCCCAGTATTTGGTTCTTCCTTTCAAATGTTCTTGTTCCCTCTTTGGAACACCTAAACTTTATAGTTTTGATCTCCATTGTCTGTGCTCATTTACTCATTTATACTTCATTTTTTATCCTCGTTCATAATTTTGCAGAATGCAGGGTAAAAGAGACAGTATTAGATTTGCCTCTATATTGCATATTTAGGTTTTTTTTTTAGCCATCGAGACTACAATTTGTATCTCTTTGTATTGTTTTCTGTTATCTTTGTTTTTTTCTCTGCTTTTCAATTCCATCTTTTTTTTTTTCTTTTGACGCACATGTGCTTGTGCCTAAAAGACCATGTCTTCTTAAAGTCATATTGAAGAAGCCAAGCATGGAAGATTTTCAGCACTTTTCCATAGATCTTTTGTAAATATTTCTCATTCTTTCCTCGAAACTGCTCACTATCCACTGGGAGAAGATTGCCAGAAAGTTAAAAAAAATAATAGCGATGGATAAGGGTTCTGGTTCAAGATGGTGACCTAGGAAGATCCTGAACTTACCTCCACTCACAGACTCACCACATCAACAACTATATATGGAAAATTTTTCCTGATAAAAATCCTAAAACTAGCAGGTACACATTGGGCAACTGAGAAAAAAAGAGACACATCAAAGCAGGTAGGAGGGGCTGGGGTACAATCTCACCATAAACCTTACCCCTGGCATGGTGACCCACAGCCAGGAGGAAACTCAAAACCTGGATCTTCTCCCTGAGAAGCAAAGAGTTTGAACCTCACATTGGGAACCCCAACTTTTAGGACCTGCACCTGAGAGATGAGTTCCCAAAGCACTTAGCTTTGAAAACCAGTGGGCCTTGCATCCACAAGACCCACAGGGTATAGCAAACTGAGAAAGCGCTCTTAAAGGGCTTTCCTGCTCAGACTCACTGGTCCCAGGGACCAGTGCAGAGGCAGCCAGACTTTTCGTGAAAAAGGCTTATTTGATTATCTTAAAGTGTCAGCCTGAGGGGAAGTCATCTAATTAACGCACATCCAGGTGTCTGCTAGGTTATTCTCTGGGAAGGGAGGTTGGCAGGTGCCATCTTTGCTCTCTCTGCCTCACTCCAGCTTACCTGTATCTCCCAGAAAGGAACTTGTACCCTCTTCTCATGCCCCAATTATTGTGGTTGCCACCCAGGAGGCTCCTCTAGACTGCCTAGCTCTGGTGGCCGACAAGGCTTATGCTCACTGGCCCCAAGGGACTGTAACCAGCAGAGAAAAAAAAGTTCTTAAAGGGCTACTACCCCAGGGCACAGCAAGAGGTGACTGTCCAATGAGCCCAGGCTTTTTGCTGAAAGAGGCCTATTAGATTATAGCTGTGGCCTGAGGGGCAGGCTTCTAATTAAACACACATTTAAGGACTGACTGTAATTGTGTTTCCAGAGGCCTAGAAGGGAGGGTGCTATCTTCGTGCTCTTCCTCTGCCAGGTTCCAGAGCACCAGTATTTCGCAGAGGGGAGCTTTTGCATGTATCTGGTGCGCCAGTTTTTGTGGCTGCTGCTGAAATGATGCCCTTAATCACTTGGCTCTGGAGGCCAGGGGGGCTTGCAGTCCCACAGGACTGTAACAATCAGAGAGTCAGTTCTTGGATGGCTACTACCCTCAGGGCACTGCACAGAGACTGAAACCCACCCCAAGTCCTTCTGTGAAAAAGGCCTATTTGCTTGTCCTGGAGCTTTGGCCTGAGGGCCAGGCATCTTGTTTGTCACACATCTAAGGGCCTACTGATGTTCTCTCAAGGGACGGAGGCCAGTGGACGTCATCTTTGCACTCTCCCCTTGTCTCACTTCAGCTTGCTGGTATCTCTCAGAAAGGAGCTTGTACACTCATCTGGTCCCCCAATTTTTGTGACTGCTGCACAGGGGACACCTCTAGATCGCCTGTCTCTCATGGCCAATGGGACTTAAGCTTGCAGTCCCACAGTACTGTATATATTTGCAGACTTTAAAAACCACTCCCTGAGCATCTGGTGTTCAATCAGCCTGAATCTAGGTGCTGACTGAGATCCTCCCCTTTGGGACACTGACAGGTCTTGGCACACCCTCAACTACTGGGAGCCAGTAAAAATAAAATGGGCTGCTTGGACAATCACAATGGTTCACTCTCTGTGCTGTGAAGTTCAGTGAGCTTTGACATATGCTCCATGTCTTATATCTACCATTAGGGTATTAGTCAGAATAGTTTCACTACCCTAAGAAATCCCTTGTGGTTCATCTATTCAACCCTCCCCTTTACCTGAACTCCTGGCCGCCATTGATCTTTTTGAGTTGTATATACTTTTGCCTTTTCCAAAATATGATGTGATTATACTGTATGTAGTCGTTTCAGTCTGGCTTCTTTCCCTTAATAATATGTATTTAAGGTTTATCCATGTCATTTCATGACTTAACGGGTCATTTTTTGTACTGCTGAATAAGATTCCATTGTAAGGATATATACCGTTTGCTTATCCATTCACCTCTCAAAGGGCATTTTAGTTGCTTCCAGTTTTTGGTGATTACAAATAAGGCTGTTACGTTTTTCAGTTCTATAATTTTATTTGACTCCTTTTAATAACATCTATTTCTTTGCTGAGATTTTATTTTGAGAGAATTTGTAATTGCCTGTTAAGCAGTTTATGGTGTCTGCTTTAAAATACTTGTGACAGAATTTCAATATCTGATTCATCTTAGTGTTAGCATCTTAGTATTAGTTGATTGTTTTTTCTCATTCATGTTGTGCTTTTTCTGGTACTTGATATGGTGGGTGATTTTTGACTGTGTCCTGCATATTCTTGAGCATCCCTGGATTTTGGTATATGAGGAGATCCTGGAACCAGCCCCCATGGATACCAAGAGAAACTGTATTACTACCTCAGGTCTAGAGAAAAGTGGGAAGAAAAAATAAAGCAAACCCCCAATGCTTATTATTTTTTAATATATTAGAACCACACAATGAAGAAATATATACCAATAGCTCTTACTTTTCAGCCAGGTACCTCATTCCTCAGAGTAGCAAGTAAGGGGTAAGGCAATAGTCCAATAGTATTAATCCAGGGAAGTCTCCTCACATAGAGACTTTCTGAAATCAGTGTTTCTGTCTTATTATTGAGTTATAAGAGTTTTTTGGTATATATTCTGTATACAAAACCTTGATCAGATAAAATATTTTGCAATTTTTTTTTCTCAATCTGCCTCTTTATTCTTGAAAGTCTTTCAGAGATCAGGAGTTTTTAATTTTGATGTATTCCAATTTGTATAGTCTTTATTTTACAATTTTCACATAGCCCAAAGCCACACAAATAAGAGATAAGCAATCCAATAACACTTGGCTTTATTAATTTTTAAAATTGCCAATGTAATAGGCAAAACACTATATCCAATTCTTAAGAATTACATTTATTTGATTATTAGAGATGTTGGACAATTTCTAATATTTTTTTTCTTACACTTATTAATTATCAACTTTTTTGACCATGTCATAGAGGGCAAATGTCACACATCTCCCAAAATATCCTGTGGTATTTTTGTTAAAAAGAATTCTGCATAGACTGGATAGACCATGATGTTGACCAATACGGAAATGTTTATCCTTCAATTCAAGTAACTTGTTAGATAGAGCATGTTATACCTATGTATAGTTTGGAAGACTCAATCCATTTCTAAAAATTAGGACAAAAGACAGGAGATACATCATTTTTTATTATAACCGTAATGTATCCACGACCAGTTATTGCCTGATAGAACATAAGTAGGACTTGGTTATGCTCCTTGTTGTTAATGACCCAAAGATAAGCATGTATGTGAACACTATAGTTTCTCTTAATATCTTCATGAATGGAAGAACCATAACAAAATTTCCATACCTATTTACAACACATGTATTTTGCTGATATTTCACAATTTGGTGAAAAATTTAAAGTTTATTTTCTCACTCTTTTTTTACTTTAATGTGTATGACTCTGGCCTCAACTTAAACTTTGCATTTGCTCTTATACAAACATATAGAAGCAGCAGGACAAAGTGGCGACGTGGCAGTATAGAGGGTTAGGAGTTAGAAGCCGTGGGTTTAAGTCCCAAGCACTTAACACATTTATGGAACAACTCCCACAGTCCAAATTCTATTTAATTTGAACAGCTGAAGAGATGAAAGCTAACTTTGCCATTTGCTAGTTGTTTAAACCTACGAAAGTCACTCCTTTTAGCTTTAATTTCCTCACTACAGGGTCATTAAGATTATGAAACAAGATAAAATTAAGAAAACTACTTTGTACATTATAAGTACAGCATACATGTAAGAGATTGCTATTATTTTGCAGTCACATCCCCTCTTCTTCTGAATAACTGGTGTTTTCCCATGTCTTACTTGGACCATCTGTAATTTAGATCACTTATTTTTGTGCTTAGTCTAAGCAGAGATGATCTCTATGTACATTTTCAGATTTCCATATGTAGAGACATCTCAAAACTCCTAGGAGTTTTTTGGTATATATTCTGTCTACAAAACCTTGATCAGATGCAAATTTCTGCAGAAGTTTTTTCTTAATCTCTTTGCCTCTTTATTCTTGAAAGTCTTACAAAGATCAGAAGTTTTTACTTTTGATCTGTTCCAATTTGTATATTCTTTGTTTTACAATCTTCACTTAGCCCAAAGCCACAACAAACTTTCTCTTATATTTTCTGTTAGAAGTTTTATAATTTTAGCTTTACCTTTAGGTCTATGTTCCATTTCAAATCAATTTTTTGTATAGTATGAAGTAAAGTGAAGGTTATTTTATTTTTATTGTTTGCATATGGATATCCATTTGTTTAAGCACAATTTGTTGGAAAGCCTTTCTTTCCCCATTGAATTACCTCAGCACCATTTTAAAAAAGCAGTTGACCACATATGTATGTATCTATTTTTGAATTCTCAATTCTGATCTATCAATCTATATGTCTGTTTTTATGTAGATGCCACATTTTTTTCTTTACTGTAGCTTTATAGTATGCCTTAGTCAGGTAGTGTAAGCTTTCCAGCTTTTTTCTTCTATTTCAAAATTATAATCTCTATTCTAGGTCTTTTGTATTTTCATGTAAAGTTTAGAATCAACTTGTCAATTTCTAAGAAACAACCTGTGAGAATTTTTTGGAGGGTTATATTGGATCTCACATCAATTTGAGAAGAATTGACACTGTAAGATATTGAGTCTTCCATTGTAAGCAGAATTATGGTTTCCATGATCTGTGTCCCCTGGTGTCACTCCTGTAATAATGTTACATTTCATGACAAAAGGAATGTGGAAATGTAATTCAGGTTACTAATCAATTGACCTTGAAATAGGGAGATTATTCTGGATTATCTGGGAGAGCAGTATGTAATCAATCACATGGGCTATTAAAAGCAGAAAGCAGGGGCAGAATTAGAATTATTAGAAATCCAAATGTTAATTTTTCAACCCAATATAAAAAGAACAAGATAAGGAAAAGTGTCTATTTGTGTGCTGATTCACATTTAAAGGTTTTATCTCATTACACTGTTTAATTAAAGGACTTGTTTTGAGTTAAGCACCAAATCCTGCAGCACAATTAGTAGATGTTGTTGTTGTTGTTGTTGTTGATACAACACACTGAAAAGGACACATCATTTCTGTGCTTTGGTGTTTTTTTTCCCCCAAATCCATAACCTCACTCCCATCATGGGAAAACAGCAGACAAATCCAAATTAAGGGTATTCTATAAAATAACAGACTAGTGATTTTCAATATTCTCAAATTCATTAAAGACAAGGAAACACTGAGGACCTGTTATGGACTAAAAGAGACAAAAGAGAATACTAAATACAATGTGGAACAAAAAAATGGTATTAGTGGAAAAATTGATGAAATTCTAATAAGGTCTATAATTTAGTTAATGATGTAATACAAATGTTACTTTCTTGTTTTTAACAATTGCACCATGATAATATAAGATATTAATATTAGGGGAACCTGGGTGAAGGATATGAGATGTTTTGTACTATTTTTGAAAATCTGAAGTTACTTGAAATGAAAAAATTTTAGAAAATTTATACTAAGGGAATAAAATGGCTAGCACTTAGCAAAGTTCTGAGGGCATGAGCATATGACAGGTAATCTTTGAATGGGGCATGGTCTATCAATATTTGACTACAAGAAAGGGTGCTATCCCTTATGGGCTGAGTGTGAGAAACTTGAATGTGATCACACAGCACAGAAGGATCAAAGCAGTACATAAAAGGAATTTTTATATCTCAATTCCAAGTTTACCAAGTACCTCCCCTACTTGAGTGGTAACAGCTCAGCTGAAGGACCAATTTGTGCCAACAGGTTGATCCATCCCGCAAAGCAAAAATACATTTTCTTAAGCCTTTCTGGGAAGTCAATGTCTTAACTAAAAGAAATAACCTTAACACTATGGATTTTAAGTATCATAACAGATCAGTCTATCCAACGTTTGGAGGCAGACAAGTCCTTGGAACTATTCTTAATTTGTTCTATTGTAGGTGGCTGCCTCTTCTGCTTCATCTATATCAGGAAGTCTGAATTAATCTTTCTGTTCTGACTGCTGTCTTATTAAATATCTGATATTTTTCTTCATACTTTTACCTTTTTTCTCTCTAGCATTGTGTTTACATCTTCTGCATAATTAAAGAGGTATTCTTGTTTAGTTCAGTTATTAGAAGCCCTAGAAATGTGCCTTTGTGAAGTGAGCCGGCTACAATTTGATACACTGTATTACCATGGGCTTTAGCCCATGGATTATGGGACCACTCACAATTGTCTTTGCTGAAATTTTATGGTTTGTAATACCTGGAGGGCATAGTGGTAATTTTGTACAACCTTTATTTCTTAAAAATAAGACATCATGGACTATTGAAATGCACAGTGATTGAGAGAAATGAAAGAAAGGTATGAGAAGAAGAAATAAATAAACGAAATGTTCTTTTTTAATGCAAAGGTAATACTTCACTGGTGTTATTTTCAGAAGGCAAATATTTTCAAGTATGAGCCAGCTTTCAACTAACAGAGACTTCCCTACTTTGGGATGTATATATCTCCCTGCTCTCCACACTCCTTCTGAATGCTACAAGGACTTCATTTTTTCTAACAACTAGCTAAAGTGCACGTTTATTTGACAATTTCATCACCAGTGGAAAAAATCTGAAAATGGCATTCATATAGCTCTCTGAAAGATAGCAAGCACTTTGTGGAATACTCCAGAAAACAGTACCAAATCATGGTTAGCTGATTAAATGTAGTGGGAAACCAAAAGCTACATTATATTTTAAATTCTCAGAAAATGCATGAAGTTGTACATGGAGTATCCATGATCTCTTTCTGTCCTCTCTCTTTCTCAATCACATGCACACACACAATTTTAATTTGTTATTCTGATGTCTAGTTGTTTTATTTGCTAAAAGTCTCATCCTAGTAATGTAAGTGTAACAATGTTAAAAATTAACAGTATGATTTGTGCTTTTGACTAGAGTATATAAACTACACATTTTCTCTGTATAAACAGAAAATTTTTCAGAAAGTTCAGTAAATGTTTATTATTAAAATCCACGTGCAAATATGAATAGATGAGAACATTTTTGGTAAGTTTTAGGTTTTTGACCAAAAGCCTAAGGCAAATATATTTAATGGGAGAGAATTCATATACTTTCCCTTTAAGGTAAGGTGCAAGGCAAAAATGCTTGTTACTTCCATCACTGGTTAACACAGGGAATCCTGTCACATTACAATGGGAAAAATATAAATACCTGGATTGGAAGAAAAGAACAGTAACTTTCATTTTATATAGATAATTTGACCATTTACATATAGGAACCCCTATGAAATCAACATACAAATTATTAGAATGAAAGTGTTCATAGAGGAACAAAAATCAAGAGTTCTTCCACACTTGGAATAAGTGACTAAGGTATTATTTCTATTAATATTATGAATGAAGTATGTCCTTTTCACTGTATATTCTTGCCAGTGTAATCAGTGTTTCATAAGGAGACAGTAGAGATAATGAGGAAGAAGAAATATATGAAGAATGATTGTTGGTGATTTAGAATTTTCCAAAACTGTCAGAGGACCTCAATCCACAAACATAAGAAGCACGATAGGGACTTCCCTGGTGGTCCAGTGGTAAAGAATCCGCCTTCCAATGCAGGGGGCATGGGTTCGATCCCTGGTTGGGGAACAAGATCCCACAGGCCGAGGGGCAAGTAAGCCTGCCCGCCACAGCTACTGAGCTCGCGTTCCTCAACAAGAGAGCCCACGTGTTGCAAACTACAGAGCCCACACGCCCTGGAGCCCGTGCACCACAACTAGAGAGAAGCCCACATGCTGCAACGAAGACCTGACACAGCCAAAAAAATAAAGAAAAATAAATAAATAAAATTTAAAAAAGAATCACTATAAAACCCAAGATGTATATATACAAAAAACTTCAAACCAAGGCACATCATAGTAAGACTGCTGAAAATAAAATGCAAGGAGAAAATCTTTAAAGACTCTCAAGAAAGAAATGACACAATATCATTAAGAACAACAATATAACTAACAGCTTACTTCTCAACATCAACAAAAACCAACAAGAAGACAGGGAATAATATTTTTAATGTAAAAATAAAATAAATGCAAATTTAAAATTTAATAATGAACTTATCCCTCATGTATTAAGGTGAATTAAATACATTTTTAGAAAACCAAAATGAGAGAATTTATCATTAGTAAGCCTGCCCTAAAATTAAAAACTAGTATTTAGGCTGATGGAAAATTATTCCACGTTGCAGTTTGGAGATGCAAGATGTAAAAAGGTAAATATAAATGAATTGTTGTCAGTATAAAACTACAGAACATCAGAAGCAGCAGCAGCAACAATGATGTTTCCTTATATATATATGAAAATAAAATATACAAAACCCAGAAAGTGATAAGTGAGTTTAAAGTAGCCTGATGTCTTTTTAGTATTTGAAATTTAATAAAAGTAATAATATTGGATTTTAAATCGAGGCTTCATGTTGTAGTCTTTAGGATAAACATTAATATAGACCTGAAAGAATGTGCAAATAATAAGTTAAAAGAGGGGTAAAATGGTATGATAAAACACAATAGAAAAAGGTCAGGTAAAAAGAAAATTAGTTAACATAGAGAGGTGGGACAAAGAGCAAGCACATTGTACAATGGTAGATTTTAAGCCAAATATATCAGTCATTCCATTAAATAGCTTAATTTCCTAATTAAAAACAAAGTCAGTCTGGATAAAAAACTAGAGATGCCCTCTAAATAAAATGACATAAATAGATTGAAGGGCAAAATATGAAAAAGGGTTATGATATCAACAAAAAGAAAACTGTTCTAGCTGTACTCATATGACAAAAATAGAACATAAAAGTAGAAGCATTACTAGAGATAGTTATTTCATAAGGATAGAGTCTCAAAATACCAGGAATATATATATACATTCTAACTTTGTATAAACCTAATGAAATAATCTCAAAATATACTAAGCAAAGACTAACAGAACTAAAGGAATAGATTAATCCATAGTCCTAAGTGGAGATTTTAACATTTATTTCATAGTAAATTTAGAACAAGATAACAGAAAAGATCATTTAAGATTGAAGTAGAAGGAAGGAAATGATCAAATTCAAGAGAGACATAATAAAATATGAAGCAAATATACAATAGAGAATAAATAAAGCCAAATGTTGGCTCATTTACAACATGTTTGATTTTTTTTTCACTCTGTCAAGACCAATCAAGAAAAAAAAAAAAAAAAAGCAGGACAGAAATAACCAGGACCTGGAATGAAAAATGGGCATCACTTTAGATCCTATGGATTATTATAAAGACATTAGCAGGGTAATTTGAACAACTTTACAAAAATAAATTTTTTAACTAGATGAAAGGAGAAAGTTTCTTTAGAAATACATGTGAATAAATGAAACAAGAGGACATGGAAAATCTGAATAATTCTCTGTCTATTAATGGGTTTGATGTCATAATTCATTTGAATATCTAATGGAAACCTTTTCCCAATTAGTGTCTGCTTATGCATAGGATGAAGTGATTTGTGTCCCTCTGAGAAATAGTGGAAATGCCAGCTAAATTTTTTTTCAAATCTGCTTAAAGGCATAAAAGAACAGGGGATAAGATTCTGTACAAGGCTGAAACACATAAAGGTAAGCTGAAGATATGCAGTCATTCAGTCATTTTTCCCGTAGTAGCATTTGCTGATTTCAAATTAGGGAAGAGGTTAAGAAGTAGAAAGCTGAGAAGAGATCGGGAGACTGAAGCCAGCAGAACTCTTGGGAGTAGTATGCAATGGAGCAACAAAATAGGAGACTTTAGGGCCACAGATGTCTGGAGTCCTCTGGAAACATTGGCTATATTCTGAACCTATGGTGGGTAGTAGACTAAAAAGCTAAGTCAAAAATATGTGAAAAACAAAATTTCCAAAATCTTGCAGTGCTGAAAATTAAAAGATTATAGCTCATGACCCATCAACAAGAGGGGCTCCAATGAACAACGCAGCAGATTTACATTGGGAACTTCTGGTGAACTACAACATACCCACAGGATAAACCAGTTGTAAACTGAGCCTTACCAAATCTACAACCCAATATTAACTCCATGAGTCCCTGTCTGCATGAAATTATCACCTCCAACTTTAACTGACTAGCAAAGGAGCTTATGAATACTATTTGGTGTATAATAAAATCATCTGGAAACTCTAGAGGTTTTCTTTTTTTTTTTTTTAAATTGGCTGTGTTGGGTCTTAGTTGTGGCATGCAGAATCTTCATTGCAGTGCGTGGGCTTCTCTCTAGTTGTGGCGCATGGGCTCCAGAGCACGTGGGCTCAGTAGTTGTAGCACACAGGCTTAGTTGCCCCACGGCATGTGGAATCTCAGTTCCCCAACCAGGGATCAAACCCGCATCCCCTGCATTGGAAGGCGGATTCTTAACCACTGGACCACCAGGGAAGTCCCTAGAGGTTTTCTTTTAATACATGATTTTTGGTATTCATTTAAAAAATTACTTGGTATTCCTATAAAACAAACATAATAGAACAGCTTGGCAGAAGATAATAAGGAAATAGAAGACTTGAACAACACTATACACAAATTAGGGCCAATAGACGTCTATAGAACATTCTACCAAACAAGAGCAGAATTCTTCCCAAGTGTACATGGAACATTCTCCAAGATAAACCATATGCTATCCCATGAAACAAGCCTGAATAGATTTAAAGAGATGGAAATCATAAAAGATATGATATTCTATCACAATGGAGTAAAATTAGAAATTAATAACAGAAATAAATTTATGTAATTCCCAAATAGTGGAAGTTAAATAACATACTCCCGAATAACCAAAGGGTCAGAGGAGAAATCATACAAAAAATTAGAAGATACTTTGGAACAAATGAAAATGGAGATAAAACATACCAAAATGTAAGGAATGTAGCTAAAGCTGCACTTAGAGGGAAACTTATAGCTGTAAATGCCTACAGTAAAAAAGAAATCTCAAAACAACAACCTAACCTTCCACCTTAAGATACCAGGAAAAGAGAAAAATGGATAACCCTTTAGCTAGACTGACCAAGAAAAAAGAGAAGACTCAATTTATTAAAATAAGTAATGAAAAAAGGTATATTACTACTGACATCACAGAAAGAAATGATTGGAAGGAAATACTATAAATAACTCCATGTCAACACATTAACTTCAGTGAAACGGAAAAATTTCTAGAAACACATAAAAACCAAAACAGACTCAAGAAGAAATAAAAAATCTGAGGAGACCAAAAACAAGTATCATGAATTGAATCAAGCTTCCCCTTCCCAAAATTCATATGTGAAAATCCTAACCTCCAGTGCCTTAGAATGTGACCTCATTTGGAAATAGGATCTTTGCAGATATAATTAAGATGAGGTCATATGACTGGTGTCCTTACAAATATGAGAAATTTGTACTCAGACATACATACAGGGTAACATTATGTGAAGATGAAGGCAGAAATTGGGGTAATGCTTCTATAAGCCAAGATGCACCAAAGATTGACAGTAAACCACCAGAAACTAGAGGAGAGACATGGAACAGATTCTTGCTCATGACCCTCAGGAGGAACCAACCTGTCAACACTAATCTCAAACTTCTAGCCTCCAGAATTGTGAGAAAATAAATGTTTATTGTTTAAGGTACCCTGTGTGTAGCACTTTGCTACAGCAGCCCTAGCAAACTATTATTAGTGGAGAGATTAAATTAATAACGGAAAAAAAAATAAAATCCCAGGCTAGGGTGGCTTCACTGGTGAATTTTGCCAAGCATTTAAAGAAGAAATACCAATTATCCACAAATTCTTCCAAAAAAACCCAAAGATAAAGGAACATTTTCCAACTCATTCTATAAAGCCAGCATTACCCTGATACCAAATCCAGATAATGAAATCATGAGAAGAGAGATCTGCAGCCCATTATTCCTTATGCATATAGATGCAAAATCCTCAACAAAACACTAGCAAGCTGGATCCAGTAATACATAGAAAGCATTATACACCATGACCAAGTGTTATTTATCCCAGGAATCCACAAATAAATGAAATACAAAATATCAATATAATAAATGACAGAATCCTCATTATCATTTCGATAGTTGTAGAAAAAGCTTTTGAGAAAATTTAATATCCCCAGAGATTAAAAAAAAAAAAAAACTAGGAATGCAGAGGATCTTCCTCAATCTGATAAAGGGCATCTAACAAAAAACATCCACAGCTAACATACTGAATGGTGAAAGACTAGATGCTATCCTGTGAGATCAGGAACAAGACAGGGATTTCTGTTCTCACCACTTCTATTCAACGTTGTACTTGAGGTGTTAGCGAGGCAATTAGACAGGATATGAAATAAGATGCATCCAGATTGGAAAGGAAGAAGTAAAACTACCTCCATCTAGAACTAATAAACTAATTCAGCAAGGTTACAGGATACAAGATCAATGTACAAAAATCAATTATATTTCCCTATATTTGCAATGAACAAACCAAAAATATTATTGACAGTTACACTTATAATAGCATCAAAAAAAACAACTTAGGAATAAATTTAACTAAAAGTTTATGCTTTGAAAACTTCTAAACAGGGGAAAGAAGACTCTTTTGAACAGATAGTACAGGGACAACTGGATATCCACATGTAAATAAATGAATTTGGACTCCTACTTCATACTGTATTTTAAAATTAATTCAAAATGCATCAAAGACCTAAATGTCAGAGAAAACACTATAGAAGTCTTAGGAGAAAACATAGGCATAAAACAACATGGCCTCTATTTCTTAGAAATGATATCAAAAGCACAAAGAACAAAAGAAAAAATAGGTACATCAGCAAGATTAAAAACGTCTGTGCTTAAGGACACAAGAAAGTGCAAAGACAATTCACAGAATGGGAGAGGGGTGGGATTATGGCAAGAGGATGTCTTAGATTTTTCTACAGGCTTCGGTGTCACTGGTTTCACGCTAATCTAGGGTGCTGGAGCCTCTCAATTAGTTTCTGGATTTTTCACAAAGAGAACTAATCCATACATCATTGTTGAATGGGTGTGTCTCTCCAGGGAAAGAGGGTCCAGGGCTTCCTATTCTTTCCTCTTGCTGATATCACTCCTCAATATTGATTTTTTAAAAAACACAATTATTCATTTGAATATCTTTTCTTTGCATTTGACTTTCTCAAATGTAAAAAGCAAGATATCATTTATAAAGATTCTGATCACTTGCGTTCTGATCAGTGGAGGTAAATTTCTCTGAGATTACATCCTGAAACAAAGTTGCTGTTACAGTCATACACTAAAGAGTTGACGAAATATACATTTTAAGTACTGCACTTCAGCACTCTTTCTTACACATTGCCATACAAATGTAAATCAGTGCCTTTCTGGAAAGCAGATTGCAATTATGTATCGAGCCTTAACAATATTTGTACTCTTTAAACTAGTAATTCAACTCAGAGAAATTGACCTACATCCGTATTTCCTAGGAATAAAGACTTACATTGAGTACTGTTCTTTGCAGTTTTTCTTTTTCAGTAAAACTAAAATTTTCGAAATACCTCAAGTGCCCAACAATAAAAGAATGATTCAATAAAGCATGGTACATACCCACATGGAATCCTTTACAGCTATTAAAATGCATACTTAAAAATATTTTAGGCTTGAGGAAATACTTGCAATTAATGGTAAGCAGAGAAAAAACAAGCTAATACTAAAATATGCAGGTGTAAAAATCACAGGACACCTGGGATTCATTTTTAAATACGTAAGCAAAAGAAAATTTAAAATTCAGGTGATAAAGACACTGAGGGATATTCTTAATAATTGTTGAGTCTTGGTGCCATTTGATTTATTATGATCATCTCTAACTTAGGTATGTTTAAAGAAATTCATGATCACTTTAAAAACAACCTGCAGATGAATGGGTAGAGCAGAGGGGATTTTTAGGGCAGTGAAGCTATTCTGTATGATACTGTAATGGTGGTTACATGTCATTATACATTTTTTAAAACTCACAAAATGTACAAGACAAAGAGCGAACCCTAAAGTAAACGATGGACCTTAGTTTAAAATAATGCATCAATATTGGCTCATCAGTTGTAACAAATATACCATGTAAGCAAAATGTTAATAGGGGTAACTGTCTGGGGAGGTTGAGGGGATCCATGGGAACTCTGTACTTTTCACTCAGTTTTTGTTGGTAAACCTAAAACTGCTCTTTAGAAATAGTCTAATTATGGAGAAAAGAAAGAGTAGTGGTTACCAGAGGGGAAGGAGTAGGGGTTGGTGGAGGACAGAGAGTGAAATTTTTGGTGGGGAGCATACTGTAGGGTATACAGATGTAGAAATGTAGTACATATGAAGCTTATACAATGCTCTAAACCAATATTACCTCAATAAAAATAAATTTTAAAAATAGTTTATTTAAAATAAATAAGATACCACGAATAAGCAGTATATTATCAATTTTCTTGTATGTATTTACATTGAATAAGGCTGAAATATATAAATGTAAAGAAAAGAAATATTTGGTGGAATTATGAATTATTTTTATGTTCTTATTCCTAGTTTTGTTTTCTTCTAAATTATTAGGTAAAGGTTAAAGAAAATTCTTACATGCATATTATAGTCAACACCACCTCCCAGAAAAACCTCTGTTATTATATTATCATTTGGTCTTAATTCCTTTCAGTATATTCATTATGTGTAACTTATACACAACAAATCTTACTCTGTATGTGTTTTTGGCATGTGAGATCTGTTTAACACAATCTCTGTTGAAAATATCCAAGTAACGCTTGGAGTCAGAGGGTAAACAAATAAATCTATAAATCCATTTGTAGGAATTGGCAGTTACCATTTTCATTCAGTCTAATATCTTTCTATAAGAGCAAGCAAACTAGGAAATATAATTGTGTGAAATGTCAACATTTATTCTTTCAAAGGTAAATTTTGAACTTTTCAAAATAGCTCTTTCTAGCTATTTAAATATGGTAGTTAATTTTTCCATAGTTATTGTGTAGTAAATGTTAAAACCAAATCTGAAGAATAAAAAAATGTAAAATATTTTAACTCAAAAACATCAGATCTAAAACAGTTTTTCCCTGAGACTGTATTCTTCAATATCCCTGCTTCCTCACTATCATTTAAAAACTAATCTTTAGAAGGACCTTCAAGATGGCAGAGGAGTAAGACGTGGAGATCACCTTCCTCTCCACAAATACATCAAAAATACATGTACATGTGGAACAACTCCTACAGAACACCTACTGAATGCTGGCAGAAGACCACAGCTCAGTGCTTTGTGTCCACCTAGAAGGGTGGGATAGGGAGGGTGGGAGGGAGATGCAAGAAGGAGGGGATATGGGGTTATATGTATACGTATAGCTGATTCACTTTGTTATACAGCAGAAACTAACACAATAATGTAAAGGAATTATACTCCAATAAAGATGTTAAAAAAAAACTAATCTTTATATTTACTTCTCCTTTGCCTCTAATTCTATTTGGACATCTTCTTTAGCCTATTGTTACCGGTTGTATTGATCAATTTTCAAATGTTGAATGAGTCTTGCATATCTGGAATAAATCTCCTTTGGTTATGGTGTATCATTCTTTTTATATGTTGTTGGATTTGATTTGCTAATTCTTTTTTTTAATTTTAATTTTATTTTTGGCTGCGTTGGGTCTTTGCTGCTGCACGCGGGCTTTCCTCTGGTGTGGCGAGTGGGGGCCACTCCTTGTTGCGGTGTGCAGGCTTCTCATTGTGGTGGCTTCTCTTGTTGTGGAGCATGGGCTCTAGGCACACGGGCTTCAGTAGTTGTGGTACACGGGCTCAGTAGTTGTGGCACACGGGCTTAGTTGCTGCGTGGCATGTGGGATATTCCTGGACCAGGGCTCGAACCCATGTGCCCTGCACTGGCAGGCAGATTCTCAACCACTGCACCACCAGGGAAGCCCTGATTTGCTAATGTTTAATTAAGGTGTCTTGAACCAGTGTTTATGAGACATATTGCTTGGTAGTTTTCCTTTCCTGTAATAGCTTTAGTCTAGTTTTAGTGATAGGGTAATGCAAACCTCATAAAATGAGTGAGGAAATGTTCCCTCTGCTTCTATTTTCTGGAAGCAATTGTAAAGAATTGGTATCTTTTTTTCATTAAGTTTTGGTAGAAAACCTTATGGGCTTGGTGTTTTCTCTTTTGGAAGGTTATTAGTTATTGATTCAGTTGTTATAAGTAGATATAGGCCTATTTATCTGTTTCTTCTTGTGTTAGTTTTGTTGGTTTATGTCTTTCAAGGAATTGGTCTATTTCATCTGTTATCAAATTGATGGACATAGAATTGTTCATAATAATTTTGGCATGACAGTTTGCCCTGCAACCTCAGTTTTCTGCTGGGTCCAAGTAAAATTATTGATTTTCAGTTTGCTCAGCCTTTTTCTTTTAAGGACTAGAGTAAAACTGGAAGTCTATTTTCAAGTCTTTAAAGTACCAATCTTTACAACAGTGATTTGTGACAACTTTTTTGATGCCACAGTAATATGATGAAGTCTATAAACCCTCATTGCAGTACAAAATGAATAAAACTATTATCCCGATATTGAATATAATTCAACACTGAACCTGCCCTGAGACCCATTCTTGGTGTCCCTTATACTAAGGCAGTATTTTCCAAAATTTCATACCCATGGCCATTTGTAGCAAAATTGCCTGGGGTTCTTGTTAAACATGTAGAACTATTGACCTGCCCCAATCCTACTGAATAAGAGTATTTTGGAGGGAGCTTGGAACTCTATTTAAATAAGCATTACAGATTTTGTGTGCCATAATAAAATATAAGAACTACTTCTCTCTCCAACCTGCTACACTCAATGTAGCATTATCATTGCACTCTTTCTCAGTAAAATTCTTGGCATTAATATTCTATCCACATTTTATTTTCACATTGTTCTTTGCACATTTCTTTCTTTTCTCTGATCCCAAAGTTCTCCATACTTTTCCCACCATCTCCATTTTCCCAATTTCTACCATTATATGAAGACTTCATTACCTTTCTATTTTTTATAGGAAGTTGTCTTCTATTATTCAAATGTAGTATCATCTTTATCTCCTCACAACCTTTAGTAGTGTAATAATATTGTGCTCTAGTTTTGTTTTGTTTTTGTTTTTGTTTTTGATATATCCAAGTATTTTTATCCCTGAACATTTTTAGCTGGGTATCAGGAATAATACATTTTTCCTTCTGAAGGAATAGAACATCATCATCATTAATTTAGATTACCAGTCATGAGTACACATATCTTTAGATATGGCATATCTAATATCTAGGTTTACCTAAATGTATCTAGATATAAATAAATAGGGTATATCTAAATATTATATATATCTGAATATCTTTAGATACTAGGTATCCAGCTCATATTTTGCAGCACTTTTGCACCTTTTTCCTGGACATTCAGTTCTCTCATAACATGATAGATTTCATTTTCCCTCTGGTATTCACTGAGAAGCACAGTTGGCTTTGCATTATTCTCTAGTTTATACATTTTCTTATAATTCCATTTTTGTATTGGCAATGTTTTTCCAGCATCTTTCAACAAAATTTAATTTGGGAGACCAAGATTTTAGTCATTCTGATTTAAAATGTAAACTAAAAAAATAGAGGCATACTGTGTTTAGTACAAAGTGACTATATAAATTAGCTGGCAAGAACTAACTTTTATATTCAATATAATTTACACATAGAAAATCATGATGGGGTGAGTGTACCAATCAATGAAGTTTTACAAAGTGAATATGCCCAGATAAACATCACCTGGACCAATATATAGAAAATTGCCAGCATCTTAGACACTTCATCCCAGCCAACAGATCCTCTACCCCAAAGTAATCACTCTTCCAACTTGTATAATCTAAGATAAGGCTTTTATATTTTTGAATTTGATATACATGTTATCACACAGTGCACTCTTTTGTGTCTGGTTTCATTTGCTCAATATTATATTTAAGATTCATCCATATTGTTGTATGTAATGGGTTGCAGTTATTTTCTCCCAATGCTGAAAAGGCTTGACTTTTCATTCTTTTCATGGAGATTTGTTTTATGAAATCATTTTTTAATTTTGTTGTCCAATTTATCAACTCTCTTCTTTATGGTTAGTGCTTATGGCATCTTCTCCTACCCCAAGATCATGAATATATTCTCATGATTATCTTTTAGCAAATTGGGTTATCTTTTAAAAGGCGTACTCCTTTACCTCCTTATGTTGCAATCTACAATCCACTTGGAATTTAATTTTGTGTATGCTGTGAGGTATGAGTCATGATTCTTAATTTTTTTAAATATATGGGTATACGATTGACCCAGCACCATTAATTTTTCCTTTTCTACTGTTCCACTCTGCTTTTTCCAGAAACAAACTGTCAAATTTAGCAATATCCCTGTTTTTTCTAGTTTGCTAACAGTTTTATTATTATTATTATTATTATGTGAGAATGTTGGCTTTTATTAAACGTTTTGCTGCATCCAATGAAAGGATCATATGATTTTCTCCTTTGTTCTGTCGATGTGAGAAATTATGTAATTACATGGATTGAATTTTTAATTGTAAAAAATACATAACATAAAATTTTCCATTTTAACCATTTTTAAGTGTATGATTCAGTACCATTAAGTACATACACATTATTGTGCAGCCTTCACCATTATCAATCTCCAGAACTTTTTATTCATCCCAAATTGGATTGATTTTTGAGCAATAGTTATACATTCTTTTACTATTTTTTAATTGCTATTGTAACAATTACAAGATGCATTCTTAGCTTAGTAAGTGCAATATAAAGTAGAATATTTCAACTTTATTGACAATTAAAAACCATTAGAATAGGTTAACTCCATTTAGCACCTTCTTGCATTCTGTGCTCTTTGTCACACATTTGAATTCTTCAAAATCTCCAAGTATTTTGTACCCCACAGAATATCATTATTATTGTTTCATTTATACAATATGAATTTAGATTTTAACACCACATTTACTTTTTATTTTTCATTCTTTCTTGCAATTCCTTGTTACCATCAAAAATCAGTTTTATTCTGTGTGAACTCCTCCCTTAATATTCCCTTTAATGCTGGTCTACTGATAGTGAATTTTCTCATTTTTTTTGGTCTTAGAAAGTTGTTATTTTTACTTCATTTTAGAAACTACTTTTTAGATGTAATTTACATATGATTAAATGCAAAAAATTAAACACACAGTTCGAAGGCTTTAACAAATATACACACCTATGTAACACTAGTTAAGAGGTAGAACATTTCCATCACTCAGGAAAGTTACCTCACACCCCTTTGCAAGATAACCACCCACCAAAGTAACCAGCATTCTGGTGTGTATCACAGCAACTTAATTTTATCTACTGTAGAAATTCATATGCATGGGATTGTACAGTAAGTACTCTTTTGTTTCTAGCTTCCTTAACCCAAAACATTGTTTTGCTATCATCCATACAGTTGCGTGTTCAAATAGTTTGTAATTTTTGTACTGAGTACTTTTCCATTGTATGGATATATCATAGTTCATACAATCTCTTCTTAACAGATGTTTGTATTTTTCCAGATTTTAGTTCTAAATAGAGAACCTCTTCTAAATAGAGAAGCTATGAAATTCCTGAATAAGTCTTTCTGTAGATATTACTTTTTTATTTACCTTTGGAAAATAACTAAGAGTGATTAATAGGTTAGGTCTATATTTAACTTGTATAAAAAATTGCAAAATCTGTTTCCCAAAGTGATTTTTACCATTTTACACTTACATCAGCAACATATAAGACCTCAAGCTGCTCTGCATCTTCACCCACACTTGAAATCGTCATTCATTTTAATTTTATTCTAATGAGTGCAGAGTGCTACCTTTCATGGTTTAATTTTCAATTTCCAAATGACTAATGATGCTGAACACCTTTTTGTGTTTTTTCAGCCATTGCTATATCTTCTGTTACTTTCTAAGAAGATGTATTGCCTACTTTTAAATTAAAAGTATGTCTTTTAATTATTGAATTGAATTCTATATATATTCTGTATACAACCTCTTTGTCAAATTTATGTATTATGTTAATTATCTCCAAGTCTATGCTCTTTTTATTTTCATAATAATGTCTTCAAAAGAGCAAAAGCTTTTAATTTTGATAAGGTCCAGTATTTTTTTTTCAAAATGTAAACTTTGTTTATTTATTGAAATAAAGTTGACATACAATATTATGTTAGTTTCAGGTGTACTACATGATTTGACATTTGCATACATTAGGAAATTATCACCACAATAAATCTAGTAACGATCTGTCCCAATGCAAAGATACTACAATATTATTGATCACATTCCTTGTGCTGTATTATATCCCTATGACCTATTTCTCATATAACTAAGGGTTTATACCTCTTAATTCCCTTTACCTATTGACACCCCCCCATGCTCTCCCCTCTGTCAATCACCCATATTTCTCTGTATCTATGAGTCTGTTTTGTTTTGTTTGCTTGTTTTGTTTTTTAGTTGCCAAATGTGAGATCATGTGGCATTTATCTTTCTCTGACTTATTTCACTTAGCATAATACCCTCTAAATCCATCCATGTTGGGACTGAGTGAACTGATGAGGATGAGTATAATTTTTGTGACTTTCTGTCTGAATTAAAAAAAAAAAAAATCCCACAAGGACTCAGAGGCAAAGAATATACAAATCAATTTTCACTGCAAAGTAAAGGAGCTGTTACAGTGGAGGATTACTGGACTGAATGTCAATATTATGACAGTATGAGTGTGTTTCATGTTTGGTAATTGCAATCATTGTTGCTTTTGTTGTGGTCATCCATGTACAATGCTTGGTGTCAGTCTATTTATCTCTTGTAAAAATAAAATACAGTGTGTGTGTGTGAAAAAAAATAAAAAATAAAAAAAATAAATCCATCCATGTTGTTGCAAATAGCAAGATTTCATTATTTTTATAGCTGAATAATTTATAATTTATAGCTGAATAATAATTTATAGATGAATAATTTATAGCTGAATAATAAATATTCAGCTATAAATAATATTGTGTGTGTGTGTATATACATACCATGTCTTTTTTATCCATTCATCTATTCATGTATACTTAGGTTGTTTCCATGTCTTGGCTATTGTGAATAATGCTGCAATGAAAATTGGAGTGCATATGTGTCACAGAATTAGTGTTTTTGTTTTCTTTGGGTAAATACCCAAAATATTTTCACCAAAGTGAAATTGGTGGATCATATGGCAGTTTTATTTTAATTTTTTGAGGAACCTTCATACCGTTTTCTGTAGTGGCTACACCAATTTACATTCTCACCCACAGTGCACCAAGGTTCCCTTTTCTCCACATAATTGGCAATACTTACTATTTGTTGTCTCTTTGATGACAGACATTCTGACAGGTATGAGGTGGTATCTCCTTGGGGTTTTGATTTTCATTTCCCTGATGATTAGTGATGTTGAGCATTCTTTTCATGTGTCTCTTGGCCATATGTATGTCTTCTTTGGAAAAATGTCTATTCAGGGCCTCTACCCATTTTTAATTGGGTTTTTCAATGTTAAATTTTATGAGTTTTTGTATATTTTCTATATTAACTTGTTATCAGATATATTGTTTGCAAATATCTTTTCCTGTTCAGTAGGCTGTCTTTCTTTTTGTTGATAGTTTCTTTTTCTGTGCAGAAGCTTTTTAATTTGCTGTAGTCCCATTTGTTTATTTTTGCTTTTGTTTCTCTTGCCTGAGGAAACATACCCAAAAGAATGTTGTTAACATCCATGTCAAAGAGCGTACTACCTATGTTTTCTTCTAGGAGTTTTATGCTTTCAAGTCTTAACATTGAAGTGTTTAATCTATTTTGAGTTTATTTTTGTATACACTATGAGAAAGTAGTCCATTTTGATTCTTTTCCATGTAACTGTCCACTTTTCTTAACACCATTAATTGAAGACCCTATCTCTTCCCCATTGTATATTCTTGCCTCCTTTATCATAGGTTAACTGACCATATAAACATAGGTTCATTTCAGAGCTCTCTGTTGTGTTCCATTGACCTATGTGTCTGTTTTTGTGCCAGTCCCATACTGTTTTGATTACTGTACCTTTGTAGTATAGTTTGGAATCGGGGAGTGTGATACCTCCAGCTTTGTTCTTCCTCATGATTGTGTTCACTGTTTGGGGTATTTTGTGTTTTCCAATGTATTTTAGAATTATTTGTTCTAGTTCTGTGAAAAAATGTCATTGGTGTTTTGATGGAGATTGCATTGAATCTGTAGATTGCCTTGAGTAGTATGGTCATTTTAATAATGTTAGTTCTTCCAGTCCATGAGCACAATATATTTTTCCATTTGTGTCATCTTCTATTTCTTTCATCAATGTTTTATAGTTTTCTGAATATAAGTCTTTTACTTTTATTCTTTTTGATTTGGGATTATTTTCTAAATTTGTCTTTCCGATAGTTTGTTCTTAGTGTATAGAAACACAACAGATTTCTATATATTAATTTTGTATCCTGCAACTTTGCTGAATTCATTTATTAGTTCTAATAGTTTTTTAGTGGCATCTTTAGGATTTTCTGTATATAGTATCATGTTGTCTGCAAGCAGTGATAGTTTTACTTCTTCATTTCCAATTTGGATGCCTTTTATCTCTTTTTTCTTATCTGACTTCTATGGATATGACTTCCAATACTATGTTGAATAAAAGTGGTGAGAGTGGGCATCCTTGTCTTGGTCCTGATCTTAGAGGACATACTTTCAGCTGTTCACCATTGAATATGATTTTTCTGTGGACTTGTCATATATGACCTTTATTATGTTGAGTTGTGTTCCCTCTTTACCCACTTTTTTGAGAGTTTTTAAATCATAAATGAATGTTGAATTTTGTCCAAAACTTTTTTCTGCATCTGTTGAGATGATCATATGATTTTAATTCTTTAATTTGTTAATGTGGTATGATATGTTGATTGCTTTGTGGATATTGAAATGTCCATTGCTTTCCTGGGATAAATACCCCTTGATCATGGTGTTTGATCCTTTTAATATATTGTTGAATTCAGTTTGCTAATATTTTGTTGAGGATTTTTACATCTATGTTCATCAGTGATATTGGCCTGTAATTTTTTGTGATATTTTTGTCTGGTTTTGTTATTAGGGTGATGATGGCCTTGTAGAATGAGTTTGGAAGCATTCATTCCTCTTCAATTTTTTGGGATAGTGTGAAAAATATATGTTTTAATTCTTCTTTAAATGCTTGGTAGAGTTTATCTATGAAGCCCATGGGGTCTGGACTTATGTCTTGGGGGAGATTTTTTTAATTACTGACTCAATTTAATTACTGGCAATAAGTTCATATTTTCTATTTCTTCCAAATTCAGTCTTAGGGGATGGTACATTTCTAGCAATTTATTGATTTCTTCTAGGTTGTCCATTTTATTGGTGTATAATTATTTGTAGTAATCTCTTGTGATCCTTTGTATTTCTATGGTGTCAATTGTAATTTCTCCTGTTTCATATCTTATTTTATTTACTTGGGTTCTCCCTCTTTTTTTCTTGATGCGTTTAACTAAAGGTTTATTAATTTCATTTATCTTTTCAAAGAACCAGCACTTAGTTTCATTGATCTTTTCTATTCTCTTTTTTTTGGCCTCTGTTTCATTTATTTCTGCTCTGTTCTTTATGATTTCTCTCATTCTACTAACTTTGGATTTTGTTTGTTCATTTTCTTGTTCCTTTAGATGTAAGGTTAGGTTGTTTATTTGAGATTTTTCTTGTAGATGCTTATGGTTTCCCTTATATATGCTTTATATATTTTTTATTAAGTTTTCCCTAAGTATTATATAGATCATTATTATCGTAAAGGCTATTTCTGACAACCTGGATCCCCTGTGGGTATCTTTTTGTTGTTCATTTTTCTTCTTGATTTTAGATTATTTGATCTTGAGACATGGTATGCCTGTTAATTTTTAAAAATTCAATGTCAGATATTATATATAGAAATATAGAGATATTTTAAGGCTTTTGCATCTGGCCTCTAAGCTAGGGGGAGATCACTTTAATTCAGCCAGAGTTTGGGCTGATTACAGAGGCTGAGTTTCAGTCTTTACAAAAGCTAATCTATTTTTGGTTCATCCTTACAACCCTGTAAAGATGATCTACCTGAAAACTAAATTATTTTATGAGGGCCGACCACTTTGATCAGTTCTAAACTCCAATTTCTATCTTCTCCGCTCCAAGAGAATGCTGAGAGCTATGCTCAAATTCTTAGCTTTCTGGCTATCAGTCATGAATTTGTAAATGCCTGTAGAGGAAGTGCAGTACCAAATGTCAGACTCATCTCTCTGTGTTTCACTTCTCTCTGGGGTCTTGACCCCTCAAGTCCTGCCTTTATTTGTAACTTTCTGATGCCTTCAAACATTTTTTAACAAAAAACTTTTTGTTTTAAAATAAATCATAGTTTCACCAGAAGTGACAAAATAGTACAGAGAGGTACAGTGTACCCTTCATCCCAGTTTCCTCCAATAGTTACATTTTATATAGTTTTAACATAATATCAAAATAAGGATATTGACATTAGTACAATATGCGTGTATAGTTCTATGCCATTGTATCCCATGTGTACATCCATGTAACTACCATTACAATCAAGCTATAGTATTCCACATTTAAAAAAATGCTTTAAAAATATTTTATCCAGCTTTTCTATCGATTCTTGGAAGTAAGGTTGATCTAACCTAGCTTGTCCATCATGGCCAGAAGCAGATGTCCTAAAATTACCTTTATAATGTTTATTTTTCATATTTGCATTAGGAATTTTTCTGACTCTGAGATTGTGTATAGTATGTGAAAATGTAAGATGTAGGTTTCAGAGTTCTCTTTTTCTTCTCCATAGTGCCTACCATGGAGCTGGATATATGGTAGTAAAGCAACAAACAATTATTAGATAATATTTAACTAAATTTATTTCTATAGTCATAGTTATAAAGTCATTGTAGCAATGCATTTGAGCCAAAGCCATCAGTTCTAGTTTACCTACATGGCAGAGATCTAGCTTAATTTACTTTTTTGGTACATTCAAGCTAAATGAATCATAGTTGTCTTGTTCTTGCACAATTTTATCTTTGCGTATGCACACATCTAAAGTGTTCCTGTATATTTAAATACCACAACATTTAAGTTACACTGGGAACTATTCTCCTGCTCCACTGTTGGAAGAACTTAAATTTCAAGTTAAAGAATATGGGCATTTAGTAGACAATGAATAGGTGTTAGTGGCTACTTAGCAAAGTAATGCTGCTTGATGAAACATACTTTAGGAAACTGCTTCTTTTGGAAGTACACATAACGGATAAGACGTGAAAAGCAATATTTCAGGTGAAATGTCATGAATAGCCTTGAGGTTGACCCAAGGGACCAGTGAGTTAGAATTTTGTATCTGTAAGAATATTAGAGTTTAAGTCCATGACTTTATATAATGGAAGGGAAAATAGAAGGAAGAGAGAAAGTGGAAAGGAAATATAGATAGCACAGTGTTAAAAAAATGAGTTCAGAGGCAAATAAATTATTTAAAGTACCAAGTTTTGGGCTTTCACATATTTTTTTAATAGGAATGTCATATAAAAACAAATCCAGACTTAGATAAGGAGAGGCTTTACTGAGAAGAAAGACTGTTGCAGTAGGGAAAGCGCTCAGATCTCAGAAATGTGCAAGTGTCTCAAAAGCAAGCAAAAAGGCTTTTCTTTTATAGAGAGGGTCAGCTTATTCTTGGGATAAGCTGATAAGGGGATATTTTTGGCTTTTCAGTGCTTGCTTAGGTTTGAGGACAAGCAGAGTTCAGGGACCTTTAGTGAAGAGAAAAACCTGACAAAAATTTGGTCAAGACAATGTAGAGGGTAAGACGTGGGCAACTGTGAACACCTGATCAGGAGCCAACACCACACAGGGATATACTGTTACTAAAGACATTCCAGTGAATAATAAATAGCCTGTTGGTAGTTATGCTATGGAAGAAATTTGTTATTTTAATCTGGTAGGAATTTGGCCTAGGTGACCTTCAAAAATTTATTCTAACTTGAAGAACAATTCTTTGTATGATTCAGTGAGTTAGTATTTTTACAGAAAAACCGAAGAGGTCCCCTTAGTGTACATTCCTGGACAATTAGATTTGCTACATCATCTAGTCAATTCATATAGTATCATTCAATGAAAGTTAGTAAAATCCTTTAAAAGCAAGCTGTGCAATCATCATTTTGTAGATTGCATAAATGAATTATTCAGGACTAAGTATTTCAGAATATCTGTTATTTCAGATTGAACAAAATTGCTGTGTACAGGATATGCATTTCTTCCCTAGGAATGCAATAATAGTATGGAAAGGATGTACAGTATTAACATTTAGATAGGTATCATTGGAAGAGCAATGCTTAAAATTTACCTAGTGTGGAGAAAAAAAGAGGAAAAGTTTTGGTTAAATCTTATCAGACTTACCACTAGTCCATCAATTCAAAGTCAGCTTGGGGAGTGATGTTGCTTTTCAAGCTCTCATGAAAAGCCTTCCTGATTTGTAAAGGAGGCAAATTTATTTATGTAAATTGACTATTTGGCAGTACTTCTGCTTCTTTTAGTGTTGACTAGTCCCACCTCTGATAAGACAGATCTAATTTCATTTCCATTAAAATGCAATGAAAGCACATTTATGAATTTAATAATTTCTTGCCTGAGTTTGATAGGAGCTTAAAATGGTTAGCTATGGAGTATTATTAATAAATATTGCTTTTTAAAATTAAAATATAAACACCTAGCTGGTCAGGGATTTTTTTTTCTATAGATTATGACAGAAATTGAGTTGGTAAAAGAAATAGTAATTTGCCAAAGGGTTTGTTTAATTGGACCTTCTTGCTTATCTCCTTGTCAAATTATTTTCAAACCTAAGCTTTTCTGTATAATTTAAATATTGGTGTACTTTGTTTTGCATAACTTATTCATCTTCCTGAAAGGAACATGAAGCAAATATAAATTTAGGCTTTTTAACAAAGCATGAAAAGAGGAATGTGACATCGTGAATTGTTATTCTAATTTGTCTTTCAGAAGGCTCTCCTAAAATCTTATTTTTTCTCATACTTTCTGATCTTGGGTGGCCTCGGCCTGTAGCAGCTTGAAGCAGGGTTTTGGTTCCCGGCCAGAGATTGAGGTCAGGTCAAGGCAGTGAGAGCACCGAATCCTAGCCACTAGACCACCAGGAACAAGTAGCCAGTGACAAGACCCTGGCCCTTTGGCTTTGCAGAAAAGAATTCCCACAAAGACGTAAAGTAGTGAAACAAGTGTCTATTAGGAGAAGAAAAGAGTACGGTACGTGTGGATAGACACACGGGCAGACTCAGAGAGAGAGTTGCACCCTCATGGTAGTTTAAATCACTTATAATGGGGCATTTCTTCCAGGTTTCCTTTGACCAATCATTTTGATTTGCCTGGTTCAGAGTCTGTATTTGGTATATCTCAGGATCCTCCCATGTGCGCACGCATCTCTCAGCCAAGATGGATTCTACCGAAGAGGCTATGGGTAGTTGGCATCACTTACTATGGGATGGCACCCCCTCCCTTTTTGACCTTAAGGAGCTTTCTAGTTGGGAAGGTTTCCTTGACTTTGAGAATGAGAAATATGTGGTCTCTTATCCTGTATCTGGGCAGGGCCCAACCTCCTCTCTCAATTGTCCTGCTATTGTCATCTTCGAGTATTGGTCCACAGGGAATGAATCTTCAATTGCTTACCCTGGCGGGGGGGGAGGGGCATCTACCTCCTGCCTCACTTTCTACATTTTTATATGTACTGCCTATGTAAATATCATTATTTATGATAACTTTGTGGGCCTACTTGATCCACAGTTCTTCCTGATGAAGTAGCATTTCACTGAAGTTCCTCTGCATAATCTGCATAGTCAACAACCATTTGTGCTTTAACAAAAAAGGGAAGATATGTGTGAAAATTTGAAAAAATACAAAAGGGTTTTTTTTTTTAAAGGGTTTTAAAGATTATGAGAATCACTGGTAGCAGAGCTGATCCTATTTTCCTGTCTAAATTAAGTTTCTGACTTCCCCTTCCCAAGAGGGTGAGGGGAGGGGAAACTTCCCTTTTTTCACTTAAAAATCACTTGATTGAATTGTTAGGTCATATGAAACAAACAACTTTCTTGACACCAAAAGACGTGTATATTGGGGAAGAAGACTGAGAAAATCTATGTAACAAAGTAGAAACAGTGGGTTGCATAGATTCAGAATACTGAAACAACGTGGCTACAACTTAAGAGTTTCTTATGTATGGTTACTTAAAATAAATAAATGCTGAATTTGCAAACTCGTAATTTCCTTGACAGTATTGCACACCTGTCAGTCATTTCCAGCCTATCCTTTATTAAATGGTAAATAAAGAAATCTGGATTGGAGTAGAAAATATTATCTTGTGTCAAACATTTGTAGATGCCTTACTATGACTAGAACTTCCAGTGTAATCAAAATATTTAGGATCTATTAATATTGCTGTACTAGCTTCCCTTTTTATTTTATATATGTATGTTAAATTTAAAATGATAGTTTTACCATTTTCTAAACACAATCTAAATTTATCATGCTATTTAAAATTCACAATCAGTCTTCTGTGCAGACCTGTGTAATGTTTTGTGTATGGAATGAAAATCCATTTTAATCAAAATATATTGATTTAGATTATAAAAATAATATAAAATGAAATAAATTCAATAGCTAACAGTAAATATTTGAACTATCATCCTTATGCATATTAAAAATTCATAGCAAATTAAGAAAGAAGAAAAAACATCATTAGATAAATGTACCAAACCTACAGCAAAAGTCATACTTAATGGTAGAATATTAATAATTCATCCCAAATCAGGAATAACACCATTGGTGCTATTATTTATTATTTTACTAGAAGACCTAACCAATGCATTAAGACAAAGAAAGAGAGATAAATATTGGAAATTGATACAAAACTGAGGATGCTTTCAAATGATTTGATCTGATTATCAAATAATTACTACTAGATTAGAAGCAGTGTTCTAATATATCAGCAATATCCAAATGATATATTGCAAACAGAAAAATAAAGATACATATTAAAATAGACAAGAGCTTTAATTTTATTTTGGAATAAACTTAACCAGAAATGTGAAAGACCTATACAAAGAAAATGGTAAAATTTATTGATAGACATTAAAGTTTCAACTAGGAAGACCAAACATTTTCCTTTTATTCTAAAGATTCATGAGTTTCAACTTTTGGGAATTTACTTATACTACTTCTTTAATAATTTTGTCTTCTTCATTTCCTCTATTTACTCTTTTTAATTTCTAATAGTAAAATATTGTCTCTATGAGATTGAATCCCTATGTTGCCATCATTTCTTTCACATTTTCTTTCTCTTTTCCTTTCTCTCTACATACATGTATTTCTTCAGCATTTTTTTCCCCAGTAATTCTATGGATTTACTTTCATATAACAGTCATGTTTTGTTTTCTGATGCTTTTTTACAACATTCAATTTCATTTTTTAGTTAAGTTTTTCATTTTGAGAAAGTTAAATTCACATCCAGTTTTAAGAAAGAATACAGATCCTGTATACACCTTACCCAATTTCTCTCGGTGATAATATCTTGCAAATCTATAATATCACAACAGAGATATGACAATTGATACAGTCAAGATATAGAACATTTCTATCACCAGAAGGATCCTTCGTGTTGCCCTTTTATAGTCATGCCTATTTCCCTCCCACCCCACCCTTTCCTTAATCTCCGTTGACTGTCAATCTGTTTTCCATTTCTATTATTTTGTAGTTTCAAGAATTTCATATAAATCTTATATAAATATAGCATTTATATAGTGTGTATTTGGCTTTGTTCACTCAGCATAATTCTCTGGAGATTCATACAGGTTATTGCATGTATCATTAGCTCATTGCTTTTTATTGCTAATTAGTATTTCATGGTATGGATGTACCACAGTTTGTTTAACCAATCATCCATTGAAGGATATCTGCATTGTTTTCAGTTTGGGGCTATTAATATTAAAGCTAGTATAAACATTCATGTACAGGTATTTGTATGAATATAATTTTTCATTTCTTTGGAGTGTAATTGCTGGTGTATGGTAATTGCATGTTTAGTTACTCAAGAAATTGTCAAACTGTATTCCAGAGTGACTGTACCATTTTACATTCCTACCAGCAATCTATGATGTACTCATATTTCTCTGAGAATACTAATTAGATTATCTTAAAATATCTCTTCTCTTTCTTGAACTATATTTATTCTGGGCTCAATATTCTGCTTGTTGTTTTTAAACTTACTGTCTTATTCTGTTGATTTTTATCGTATATGTTAAATTTTTGTTACCTGTTCCTATACTTCAGAATGAAGTATTTGGTTGATTACTGTAGATAAGTTGAAATTGGTTTTCTTTGCTATTGTATAGGCAGGTGTGTTTCCTGATAGGTTTCTCACCTGATTGGGAAGCCTAATGGAAGCTTTGTTTCTGGAGACTAGGCTGGACATTTTGAATGGCAAGCTTCATTTTAAGATGCCTATATGAAGAGTTAGAATGTTTGTCTTGGGAATCGCCAAATTCCAGACTGTGGAATGCTTTAATTTAAGTGTCAAATTCAATATTTGAAGGCCTAACTACACATAGAGTTAAGCACTCTAATTTTGGAGTGGTGTGTGTGTATATATGTGTGCGTGCTCGTGCATGCATGTGTATGTGAGTGTTTTGAACATGGAGCAGGAGACAGGGAAATGGCCTTCCCATCTCATCTCTCTGTATGGAGGAGTAGGGAAGGATAGGATGAAGACAGAGACCGATCAGGATTCCATAGATGGTCATTAAAATTAATACCCTTCTGGCCTCACTTTTCACCATCTCTCTGTGTGGAAGAGTTGGACAGGATGGGATGATGGCAGAGACTTGGCACAAGTTTTTGGTAATCATTCAAATTAACACCTCTATATCCCCCTGTAAATACTTACTTCAAGAATAGATCCTCACTGGGCTTTTCCCATGAATATCAGCTTGTACTTCTTTTCTAGGTACCATATTCACGTATTCGGTACCACATTTATAACAGGGCAAGAGAGTAACCTGTCCTGAGCTCCATGCTTTAGATGATCCCAATTATACACACACACAAAAATTAAACTTATTAAAGAACATATAGCAACTTCTGTCCCTTAGCATCTTCCACTCAGACCTGCAACCCTAAGCAAGCTGTCTTGTGACGAATATTGTTTGGATCCAGGAGAAAACATTTTCCCACCTCTTGCCCTGTGCCCAAATGTATCCAAATACTAAGGAGTTTCATGTGTTGGATACTGCTTCAGGATACTGCTTCAGGATGTGAGAAACATTTAAATGCCTTATGTAACAGAAAACACAAATTAATTAACTTGTTCAATATCTTTTCTCTCAGATGATATAAATCCCATAGATTCTTGCTTAAGGAAGTATTATTTCACAGTAGTGACAGGCATCCCTTTCCTTCCTTTTCTTTATGTTCCAATATTGTTTCTGGAGAGACACACATGGTTTTTATAACCAGTACAAAATGCAGCTGAGAAATATTTTGCTACATTTAACAATTCATATTCCTTTTAAATGTACATATATAGCTCTTTATGTTGGAAAGTAGGTGGGCATTAAAAGGTAGGGTTTTGAATATCTTTATATTTATAATCATATTGATAAGATTTGAGTAAATTTTCAAAAAATACTATACATTTCAGCTGTATTTAAAATTTTAGCTAAAATTTTGAAATTCAATAATTAAGGTATATTATATTTGACTTTTAATTTTTAAAGTTTGAATATTATATAAAGTAACTGAAAGCATATGTGAACATAACTATGTTTTAATATTTTATAGTAATTTAATTTTATCAACATAAACTCAAAATTTGTATATTTGGAACATGATCACCTTTTACATTTTAATCTTTTATTGCATTAATATGAAAATCTTTATTTTAACAACATTAAAGAAAAGGAAAAATAAATTGTATGGAATGAATATTCATAAATATGAATTATATATATCTATATTTTATTACTCAACCAAATATCACTGACTAATCAATAGAAAATCGTTATACATTAATAATTAACAATTTTTAGTATTCTTCCAAAATTGTCATATAAAAACAGTCAACCAGGCTTTTAACTTTTTTCAAGGCAGGACAATATATATGTTTTATGTAACAGATTTTTAGCTTGACTTAGAAGTATTATACTCTTGCCAGGTCCTCAAATTGTTAAAGGTGTGTCCAAGCTCTTATTTGATTTCTGGTTCCAAAAATGTGTTTAAATCTTTTTGCTATTTTTTCCTTACTATTTTAGTTCAGATATTTACTATGATGTTTTTAGAAAATATCACACACAAACAATTCTGCCCAGTCTTCAGTAAACGCTTTCACCTTAAAATAAGTGCCTTCTTCTGTTGTGCACTTGACTGCTTTTTACTCCTCCAGGACTCCACGTTTTCCTATGGAACTCCTGTTGTATAAATGCTGTGTGTGTGTGTGTGTGTGTGTGTGTGTGTGTGTGTGTGTATGTGAGAATAAAGATGTTCTTCCATATTTGCTCTCTGTATCCTTGCTATTTAAAGTAAGGTCTGCTGATCAGTAACTTCTGCATCTCTTGGGAACCAATGAGAAATCCAGAATTGCAGGCCCTACCGCATATTTACTCAATCAAAATGTGCATTTTTAACAAGATCACATGGTGATTTATAGCCACATTAGCGCTTGAGGGCACTGCTCAGTATCTTGGCTATCATAATTTCTATGGTTTTCCTTTAATTCTGTATTTTGAGAGGATTCTCTGATACGGTAACTAAATTTTGCTAATTCAGATCTTTATTGTTATGTATGTGATTCAATGCCACTAAGAGCTATTTTATTATTGTTATTATAATCTCTGATATATTTTTATTTCTATGGAAGTTATCTTCTATTTTGATTCTCTCATTATACTTGATTTCCCCTTTTACTTCTTATAATTCTGTAAATTTTTATATATATATTTCAGTTATATAAATATGTGCATAGATTTATAATTGTGATATATTCCTGAAGGATTGACCATTTTGTCATTTTATGAAATCTCCCTCGTTATCACTGGAAATGTTGCTTGCCTTAAAGTCGCTTGATTTAGTAACAGTCCTGTTAAGGTAGCTTTCCTCTTAGTATTTTCATACTGAACGTTTTCATTGTTTTACCTTGAACCTGATTACTTTTATTTAAATTGTGTTTTTTGGTAAATAGCAACCATTTCGAAATATGCCATAACTGTTGTCCAAAACAAAGGGAACTTTGTAAGGTCCTTGTATGACCTTGTTGTGTCTCCTTTATTGACTTTAGAATTCCTTAATTACTCCTACTTGGATAAAGTCTTTGTTATGCAGCTCTTTTCGCTGTAAGCCACTGTTACACCAATCCCTCTTGGTATGGTCGCAAGGTATGGGAGAAGAGAAGTTTCTTTCAATTTATGATTAAATCTCAGTCGTTTAGTGGGCCCATGTCTCTGAGCTGTGACTTTCATCAATGTTTCTTAGCCTTAATTTCTCCTCTTAGGTAATACAGGAAGGATTTGGGGTGGGGGAGGGAGTAGGATTGGATAAATGCTCTTCTCCCTAGGGTGTAATAAGGCTCTGGTAAAGCCTTTTCTCCTGCAAAGTTCCCTTTGTTTTGGAGAACAGTCTTGGCATATTTCAAAATGGTTATGTTTCCTTTTCCCATTTCAGAGCCAGTAGAGGATCCTTCCAAGCTTTTCACTGTGAGGATCTCATTGGGCTCCTGAAGGCAAAATCCATGAAAGTGTACCCCCGACACACATGCCAAAGCACAGCTCTTAGGAGTTCTCCCTCATGCTAGTATACTCAACCTCAAGAAATTTGTCAAAATTACAACTTAAGTGTTCCTAGGAATTTTTGTTTCCAGATTTCAGCTGTGATTCTCTATTCACCTATCTCTCCAGATTTCAAGGGTGGCAGTTTGCCACCCTTGATCACAATTCTCTGATGGGTCTAAGAAGAGTCCTTAATTTTCAGTTTGTTCAGCAGTTTTCTTTCTGTAATGATGGAAATAGCTATCTCCTAGCTGTTTACATGTCAAAGTTGAAACCAGGAGTCTCTTTTGGTTTGCTTATAACTTCTGAAACAGTAAATATTTTTAAGATCTGTTTTATTTCATAAAAGAAGTATATCATGCTGTATGCAATCTTTGGAGACTCATTTGTCCTCAACATTTTATCACAAAATTCTTTCATGTTTTTATATGTTGCTAGTTCATTTGTTTTGACTACTGTATAATATTGCATTTTACTGTACCACAGTTAATTCATCTACATTATTGTTTATGAGCATTTGGTTTTTTTCCAGTTTGTTGATATTGTGAACAGTACTTGAAAATACACAAACTCTCTTTAGTATATACGTAGGATGGGAATTTCTGGCTCATATATATGTCTATTGTCAACTTTAGGAGATAATGCTAATGCCTTATGAAGGTATACATATTTATATATACATATTTCATTCTGTTAATATGGTAGATTAAAATGATTTTTTGTCAAATGGCAAACCAACTTTGCTTTTCTGGGATAAACCCCAACAAGTAATGGTGTATTATTCTTTTTGTACATTACTTTAAATTATCTACTGATATTTTGAAAGGGAATTTGCATCTATATTTATGAGGGATATTGGTATAAATTTTATTTTTCCGTAATGTTTTTGTCAGTTTTTGGTATCAGGGTTTTAATGTCCTGGCTAGCTGATTTAGGAAGGGTTTCCTCCACTTCTATTTATGAAAACAGTTTATTTTAGATATGGCATTATTTATTGCTTAAATATTTGATTAATTAATTAATTAATTAAACTGTGCCTGGAGATTTTCTTCCTTCCCTCCTTCCTCCCTGCCTTCTTTCTTCCTTCCCACCCATTCATCCTTACGTTCTTTCTTTCTCTTTTTTTCCTCCCTCTTCTCCTCTCTTTCTATTTCTCTCTCCTGATCTTGCTCTCTCCATTTTATTTTCTGCTTTTCTTAGGTGGTTTCTGATTATGAATTGAATTGCCTTAATGAAAAGTGTTTTTCTAAATTTTTATTTCTTCATCTGTCAGTTTGGGTAATTCATGGTTTTCAATAAATATCTCCAGTTAGCTAAGTTGTTGAATTTAATGATATAAACAGATTTATAATATTATTTTATTACCCTTTTAATGTCTGTAGTCCTTTTAGTATGTTTAGTGATATTCCCTTTTTAATTAGTGCTCTAGGCAATATGTATATCTTTTTTTCTTAGTCTGGTTAGTATCTACAATTTTTATTATTTTTTCCCCAAAAACCCCATATCTTAACTTTATTATCTATTGTTATCTGTTTCCAATTTCTTGATTTATGATCTTATTTTTATTATTTACCTTCTATTATTTTAGGTTTAATTTGCTCTTTTACTAGTGCTCTTACGGTACAAGCTTAGGTCATTAATTTTTAAATCTTTTTTCTAGCAGTTATTTATATTTATAAAATTCTAAGCATTGCTTTGGATACATACCACAAAATTTGATACTTGGATATCCATTATTGATATATATGGTAGGTGTTCAGCTCACAATATTCACTATTTTTTCTTGTGATTTCTTCTTTGACCCATGGATTATTAATGCATGTTCCAAAATTGAGGGAATACAATTCCAAAATTGAGGGAATCTCTCCATACTATTTGGTATGGGTTGAGATATGTTCCCACCCGAAAAAAAAGATATGCTGATGTCCTAACCCCCAGTACCTCAGAATGTGACCTTATTTGGAAGCAGAATCAATGTAGATGTAATTAGTTAAGATAAGGTCATATTGGAGTCGGGTGAACCCTTAATCCTATACGACTGGTGTCCATATAAGAAGGCAGCCATGTGAAGATAGGCACAGGGAAACAGTCATGTGAAGGCAGAGAATCAGAGTGATGCATGAACAGGCCAAAGAATGTCAAAGATTGCTGACAAACCACCAGAAGCTAAGAAAATGCAAGGAA
This sequence comes from Balaenoptera physalus, assembly GCF_965194825.1. Classification (NCBI taxonomy): domain Eukaryota; kingdom Metazoa; phylum Chordata; class Mammalia; order Artiodactyla; family Balaenopteridae; genus Balaenoptera; species Balaenoptera physalus. The sequence continues at coordinate 106,966,992 of NC_138903.1, forward strand.
GGATTCCACTACAGGTTTTAGAGCGATATTGGCTCTGGTGACACATTGGTTTCAGACTTCTTGCCTCCAGAACGGAAACAATAAATTTCTATTGTTTTAAACTCCCCAGTTTGTGGTACTTTGTTATGGCAGGCCTAGGAAACTAATACACTATTACTGTATGGTTTCAATTCTTTTAAATTTGTTGAGGATTTGGTCTTATGGCTCAGCATACCTTCTACCTTGGTAAATGTTCCCTGTACTTGTACATATATGCTGCACTTGTTGGTATAGCATTCTTATTTTGGGGAGAGGGGTAACAAATTACTCTATTTGAAGGAATGGTACTAAGGAAAGAACTTGTAGATGTTTCGGTACAACTTATAGAAAAGGTAAAGGTAACCCAAACATGCATGCACTGCCTTGGTGACCAGGGAAGTCACCCTTGTGGCTGTGGGAAGCCAGCCTAAGGCTTAGCTCTCATTATCACTGTTTCCCAGGGTGTGCTTGTCAAAGAGATACTCTGCCATGCCAGATTTGGGGGCCCCCATCTTGCGTAAGTTGGTTACATGGTCACGCAATTCTTTGATGGATTTCACCTGCTCGTTCAGGTAAAGAGTCTCAATGAAGTCACACAAATGGGGGTCATTTTTGTCAGTGGCCAATTTGCGCAGTTCCAGTAGTGACTGATTCACACTTTTTTCCAAGTGTAGTGCACATTCCATTGCATTCAGCCCGTTCTCCCAGTCATCACGGTCTGGTTTCTTGATATCCTGAAGGAAGATTCGGCCACCCCGGTGGTTCTGCAGCTTCATCAGTTTCTCAGCATGTTCCCTTTCCTCATGAGACTGGTGAAGAAAGTATTTGGCAAAGTTCTTCAAAGCCACATCATCACGGTCAAAATAGTATGACATGGATAGTAGGCGTAGGAGGCGTAGAGCTCCAGGTTGATCTGGCGGCTGATGGCAGCCTCCGAGTGTTGGTGCTAGTTCTGGCACACCTGCGAGGGGGATGCGGTCGTCATGGCCGGCGGCTGAGGAGAGGCGGTCGGAGGGCACTGTGAGGTGGTGGCGAGGGCTGGCTCTGAGTGGCCGGCCGGAGCAGGGGACCAGCGCGGGGTTCCGTCCAAGCAGTGTTGAAGCAGGAAAACTTGGTGACTCTCCGCGATGACTGTGGCCGGTATAGCATTTTTTAAATGTCAGCTAGATCAAGTTGATGGTTTTCAAATCTCTTGTATCTTCACTGATTTTTTTTTTCTACGTTTTTTATCAGGTACTGGGAGAGGGATGTTTATTCTCTATGAGTGCTGATTTTTCTATTTTAGTCTGTCAATTTTAATATAGCTTTTTACATCCACTTTAATATGATTCATATTCAATTTTTATAACTTTCCTTAACTGTTTACTGTCACTCTGTGCCTTTTTTATTAAATTGTTTCTACTCAACACCATAGAGTTTAATCTTGCTTTTAAATCTAGTCTGATAATCTCTGCCTTTTGATTCTAGTGTTGGACCATTTATTAACTGAATCAGTACAGTACAGTACAGGTGTTTACTTTGTCTTTACTGCAGACCCAATTTTCTGTCATATATAATTTCTCTACAGTCTGATGAACTTCTTTTATCAGTTATTATATTGTATGTCCATTTGGGACAAATTCTCTCAACTTTCCCTGCTGAGAAAGTTTTTATTTCATATTCATAGATTGCAAAGATATTCTTCTTTGTTTTATTCCAGCAGGTATATAAAGTTTTTACACTTATGTCCATGATCATCCTGAAATGAAATTTTGTGTGTGGAGTAAGATAGCATCCAAGTTCATTTTTTACCCATAATCATATCCAGTTGTCCCAGTATCATTTGTTGATAAGACAGACTTTCTTTTCCCCATTAAATTGTAGAAATATATTTGTGGAAAGTCAAATGACCATATAAGCTTAGGTCTCATTCTGAATTCCCTATTTTATTCCGTTTATTGATTCATCTATCCATATATCAATACCATTCTGTCTTAGTTAATGAAGCTTCTTTGTAAGTCTTGATATCTGGTACTAAATGTCACACAATATCACTATCCTTTTGAAAACTAATACTAGCTCTTCTGTAGCATAAATTGTAGAATCAGACTGTCAGTTTCTTCAGTATCATAGCAATGTTCTCTCAATTAATGAACATAAATAATCCCTCCATTTATTTAACCATTCTTTAATATTCCTTATCTATGTCATGGGGTTTTCAGTCATGAGCTCTTGGAAAATTTCATTAAATTTATTCCTAACTCTTTAATATTTTCATGCCACTTTAATGATATTTCAGAATTAAAATTCTCAATATTTTGTTGCTAGTATATGTTAATGCAATTGCTTTTTTATATTTTAACTTATGTGAGTTAGAGTTCTAATATTTTTATTAATAGATTCCTGTAGATTTTTTCTAACATATAATCATACTCTCTGAAAATAACAGTAGTTTTACTTCTTATCCAATATTTGTGTATTTATTTACTCTTTTGTCTTATTGATTGGTTAAGACCTACTTCTAATGTTGATTAGAAGTAATGAAGCAGACATCCCTGACTTTTCCCTATTTTAGGTGGAAACTTCAATATCATAACAGTAAGCTTGATGTTAGCTATAGATCTTTGCTAGAAGCATTTTAGCAGACTGAGGGAGTTCCCTCCTACTTACAGTGTGCTGAAATTAGTTATTATGATTTAGTGTTGAATTTCTTTAAAAAAATTCTTTTCTATATCTATTGAGATCATTATTTTTGCTTCTTATTTTTTAAATAGATTTGTGGTGATTTAGATGGATTTTAGAATTTTAAACCAACCTCACATTCCTGAGATAAACCCACTTTATTATAATCTATTTTCCTTTTTCTTAAATATTGATGGATTCAATTCATAATGTTTTCTTAAGGAATTTTGATGCTATGCTCCTGAGTAGTTTTGAACTATAAATTAATTTTCTTATAATGTCCTTGTCAGGCTTTTGTATCAAGATCACATTGTCTCATACAATCAGTTGTGACATGTTCTTATTTCTGTTATTTTCTAAAAATGTTTGTGTGAGATTGGTGTTATTTCTTCCTTAAATGTTTGATGGTATTCACCAGTAAAATTGTCTGGGTGTGTAATTAACTATCATTATTGTGCAAACTTCATACCAGGGAGGGAAAGTGTAGCTTCATGCATCGGGACCCTGTCTTTTCCAAGGGGGTTTCTCAGATGACTGCCTTCTGTTTTGGAGCTCTGACGAATCTGGCACAATCTAGCCACCACAGGGAGAATAGAAGTGCACATTGGGATGGTAGAATGCCATTGATCTTATCTCCTGCTCTACACAGTGAGCAGACAAAAAAATCTCAGCTCTCAGCTTCCCCCTTGGGAAGGAAAGAGTTGATCCATGCATCCAGCAATCCATCCTCTCCAGGGCTGCACAAAGGAATGGCATCTGTACTGTATAGCACAGGGAACTATATTCAATATCTTGTCATAAACCATAATGGAAAAGAATATAAAGGAGAGAGTGTCTGTATGTGTATAACTGAGTCACTTTGCCATACAGCAGAGATTGGCACAACATTGTATATCAGCTATACTTCAATTAAAGAAAAATAAAAATAAAAAAAAAGAAATAGCATCTGTTTCACCAGTTCTGAAGTTCTGATGGGCCAGTGGCAGCTCGTATGTGGATGCCATTGTTTCTCTCCCATGATCAACACAGTGCTAATGGATAAAAAAATCCCAGTTTTCAGCTTGCCCCTGAGAAGGAAAAGAGTTGATCTGTATGTCCAGTGCCCCCACTTTTCCAGGGCTGACCAAAGAACTAACATCGATCTCACTAGTCTTGAAGCTCTGATAGATCTAGCACAGTCTAGCCACCTGGTGAAGAATGGAGGTAGCAGCTTGGGCTGGTAGATGCCATAGCTACCCCTACCTCCTGGGCTCAGCATGGAGGGAGTGGACAAAAGCCACAGATGCCTGCTTTTCCCTGGGAAGGGAAAGAGTTGGTAGAGGTCCCCAAAATCTCTGGCCGGGCTGATTGGCAGGGGTCTTCTTCTGTATGAGGCAAGTCAGTGAAGACTGAAAGAGGTGTCTGCTTTGTCAAATGCATAGACACCAACACAGAAAACCTATGAAAATGAGTAATCAGATAAAGATGTTCCAAACAAAGGAAACAGAGAAATCTCCAGAAACCAACCCTAATGAAACAGTTATGTGATTTTCCTTATAGAGAATTAGAAATAGCTCTTATAAAGATGGACAATGAGGTAGTGGGTAAATCACTTTTTAATTCTAGTATAAAAGTTAAAGACAAAAGTATTTTTAAAAACTATACCTAAAATGTGTTAAAGGATACACAATATGAATACCTGTAAATTGTGACGTGTATTCATATGACACCCACTCTGAAAGATTTAAAAAAAAAAAACACGGTGAAAAGTTTCATTTAAATTCTTTCCAAACCCAAGGATCCTTAGGCAGTAAGCAAACTCTAGCAGCATTATCAAAATCCTCCACAAGTTTGCAAATGCTTGAATGTCAGGCTTGAGACGTAGAGTCTCTCCACGTTAGATGCTTTCTCTTGCGGGAAGTAAGAGGAAACCTAGAGGTTGTATGGTGCCTGTCATGGCAGGAGAAAGCTGACTTCTGGAGATAGTAAATTCTGACAATGATAACATGGACTGGAGAGGGGAGAAGTTAAAGTGTAGAGCATAGTTGAACTCTAGTTATCAGCTTAAAAAAAGACTGCTATAAGATATCTTATTCTTATAAAATATAATAATATTATATAATTATATGTATTACATAACCCCAAAGTAACCAAAAAATACCTATAGAAATTATGCAAAAGAAAAAGAGAAAGGAATGAAAGTATATCAATTTAAAATATCAAAAAAACACAAAGCAAGACGAAGGGGAAAAGACAGACAAAAGAATTAAAAGACTAACAGAAAACAATGAATGGCAATAGTAAATACTTTCCTAAGAATAATAATTTAAATGTAAATAGATTAAATTCTCCAATTAGAAGACATAGAATGGCTGAAGGGATAAAAAGCTGGACTAACTATATGCTATCTACAAGAAAATCACTATTTTTTTTAATTGAAGTATAGTTGATTCACAGTATTGTGTTAGTTTCAGGTGTACAGCAAAGTGATTCAGTTCTATTCAGTTAAATACATATATGTATATTTCAGATTATTTTTCATTATAGGTTATTACGAGATACTGAATATAGTACCCTGTGAAAAAGGATGAAATATTGAAATATTGCCATCTGCAGCAACTTGGATGGACCTAGAAACTATCGTACTAAGAAAATCACTTTAGATTTAAGGACACATATAGGCAGAAAGTGTAGGGATGAAAAGAGATAATATTCCATGTCACTGGTAAACAGTAGAGAGCAGGGTTGGCTGATTTTATCAGGCAAAATAGATTTTAAATTACAAATTCTCACAAGAAACAAAGAAGGATATTATATAATGATAAAGGGTCAATCCACCAGGAAGATATTTGCACTCAGTATCAGAGCATAGACTGGTAGAACTGAAGGAAGAAATAGATAGCAATACAGTAAGAGTAAGAGATTTCAATACCACACTTTCAAGAAGGGACGGAATATCCAGACAGAAGATCAGTAAGCAAACAGAGGACTTCAATAACACTATAGAACAAATGTAACAAACAAAGTTTCTACAACTTTCCACTCAATACCACAATACACCACAATACACATTCTTCTCAACTGAGAATGGATCTTTCTCCAGGATAGATCACATGTTAGATCATGAAGCAAGTCTTAACAAATTTAAGATTAAAATCATACCAAGTATCATTTCTGATCACAGTGGAATGAAAATAGAAATCAGTAGCAGAAGGAAAACTGAAAAATTCACAAATATGTGGAAATTAAACCATACACTCTTGAACAACAATTGGGTCAAAAAAGAATCAGAGGAAACTAGTAAATACCTCGAGACAAAAATAAAAACACAACATACCAAAATATATGAAATTGAGAAAAAGAGTACTAAGAGGAATGTTCATAGTTAGAAAAGTCTACATTATAAAAGAAGAAAGATCTCAAAAAATCTAACTTCATACCTCAAGGATTTAGAAAAAGAAAAAGCCCAAAGTTAGCAGAAGGAATTAAAAAAACAAAGACAGAAATAAACAAAATAGAAAATGGAAAAACAATAGAAAAAGCCAGTGAAACTCAGAACTGTTTTTTGAAAAGATTTTTTAAAAAGCAAAAAAACCCTTGGATAGACTAAGAAAAAGAGAGAACAATCAGTATCAGAAATGAGAGACATTACAACTTATGCCACAGAAATACAAAGAATCATAAGGACACTACTATGGACAATTATATACCAACAAGCTGAATAGTCTAGAAAAGATGAGTAAATTCCTGGAAACATACAACCTACCAAGACTAAAACATGAAGAAAGTCTGAACAGACCTATATCTAATATGGAGATTGAATCAGTCATCAAAAACCTCCCAACAAAGAAAAGCGCAGAGTCAGATGGCTTCACTAGTGAATTCTTAGGAAAAAATACCAATCTTTCTCAAGCTTTTCCACAAAATTGAAGAGGAGGGAACACTTCCAGACTCATTTAATGAGTCCCTCACTACCCTGATACTAAAGCCAGACAAAGATCTACAAGAAAGTAGGTGAGAGAGAGAGAATCATAAAAATGTATAACCTTATCAAAAATAAATTGATTGTAAAAGAAAATTGGAGATAGTAAGACAGCAAGAAAGGGTCAAAACTTTCAAGTATTATTTTTATTATTGCTTTCCTTAAACATTTGTAATATATGTTTCTTATATAAGAAAGCCTTTCCTAGCCTCTCAAATCTAAGTATTTACTATATCTAATACAATTGAATTTTTGCATACGTTGTGAGGAAGGAATAAAAACTTATTTTCCCCATCTGGAAAATTGTTCTAGCATCATCTATATCATCTATCTACCTATCTATCTATCTATCTATCATCTATCTATCTATCTATCTATATCTATCTATTTTTATTTTGAGATGTATTTTACATAAATAATAGTGCATAAAACAATGCAAAGAATAATTATGAAGTATGTGTAATTTGTAACAACCAAAGTGAAAAAAATAGATCATTTTTAGTATCTCAGAAATCCCTCATGTGTCTATCCTTTCCCCCATTCTAAATATTTTGACTTTTATGATAATTATTACCTTGCTTTTCTTTATAATTTTACTACTTATATGAACATGTCTATAAATATATTATTTTTCCTTGATTTTGAGTGTGATGCAAAGTGAGCACACTACTGTATTACTTTCTTTTTTATTTATTGCTCAACATTGTGACAATCTAACATCATTAAATATAGCTATAGTTATTTCATTTGTTTTGCCGTATACTATTCTCTTGTATGAATATCTCCAAGTTTGTTCATTCTACTATTGATAGACATTTGAAGTTTTTTCCAATTGAAAATCATTACAAACACTGCTGCTGCAAATATTTTTCATATCTACTAGCAAGCATGTACAAGATTCATTCTGCTTTATATACTTAGATGGGATATTGCTATATTACAAGTCAAGTGTTATTTAAATGAGTAGATAATGCTAATATTTTTTCCAACATAGTTGAACAACTTACAATCTGCCAGTCATTCATGAGATTCTCCTTTGGTTCACAATTCTACCAACAATTGGTGTCATCAGAGGTTTTAGTAATTGCCAATCTGGTATGTGTGCAATAATGTTTCGTTGAGATTTTAATTTGAATTTGTCTGATTTACTAATGAAGTTAAAGGTATGTTTACATGTTTAGTGGTAATTGGTATATCCTCTTTTGTAAAGTATAGTAAAATTTATGGCCCATTTTTAAAAACTGGTATTTGGAGATTTTCTTAATGGCTTCTTGTAATTTTTGTTTGTTGGTATGTATTATATACATATACTTAGTTAAATATACATGTTGCAAACATCCTCTCCTTACTTTCTTTTACCTTCTCACAGTTTTATTGTGTCTTTAGACGAAGAGAGATTAAGTTTAATGTAATTGCGTTTATCAGTATTTCCTTCATGCATATGGCTGTTTTCATCTAGTTTAACACGTCTTTCCCTCAAGATGAAATCATAAAAATATTGTCTTATGCATCTTCTAAAAATGTATAGTTTCCCCTTTCATGCGTTAGTCATTTTTTCTGCCTGGAATTGATTTTTATAGCATTTGTAAAATTTGGGATATATTTTATATAGCATATAATTCAGCATTTTAAAAGTGTACACCTAAGTGGATTATAATATATTTACTATGTTGTATAGCCCTCACCACTGTCTAATTCCAGAACTTTCCACTACCCCATAATGAAACCATAGTCATTAGGAGTTAATGTCAATCACCCATCACTCCCATCCCCTGACAATCACTATTCTACTTTCAGTCTCTATGGATTTGCCTATTCTGCACATTTCATATAAATGTTATCATAAAATGTGACATTGGAAAATTATAGACCTTCTAGATTCCCTTCTAGATCCCAGGAATATTTTGCAACTTTCCAGAGTTTTAGGGACGTTCCTCCTGTGTTAGTTGCTAGGGCTACCATAACAAAATATCACAGACTGTGTGGCTGAAACCACAGAAATTTATTTTCTCACAGTTCTAGAGACTTCAAGTCCTAGAGCAAGGTGTTGGCAGGTTTGATTTCTCCTAAGGCCTCTCTCACATGGCCTTTTCTCTGTGTGCACGCATCTCCAAATATGGTCATATTCTAAGATTCTGGGGTTAGGGTTTCAACATATGAATTTTGAGGGGACACAATTCATTCCATAAAACCTCCCAAACTTTTTGGTTAGTCTATTGTTTTCCACAGCTGTTACACAACACCTATCATCTCAGGTGGCAGGAACCTAAGATTGTTTTAGCCTGCAAGGTTTGCAGGAAATGCTGCCCCCAATTTGTAAGCTGCTTTAACACTAAACCTGCAAGTTACTAACATAAAAACTAACGTTTGAGCCAGTTTTCCAGGGAGATACTAGACAGGTCAGAACAAATAATTAATTACAACTCTATGTGAATAAGGTCTGTTCTTTTGCCTTTGGTGCCAGGAAAGTGGTCCAGTGGTCTGTTATTTTCATGGCTACCATGGAGAAAGGGAGCTGGGTATGGGAATGGGGTAAGTTAAATGCCACAAAATTCTCAGTTCTTACTGAGAATCGTTCTTTTCTTTTTTTTCTTTTTTTGAGCAAGTACATTCTCCAGATTGTTGCAAGCCTTGGTAAGTTGCCAGAATCTAAAAAAAGTTGATTCTGACAGTTTTTGCCTGTTTTTTCTTGCTTTTATGCATGGTAGAATTGGGGATCATTTATTCTGCCATTTTTGCTGATGTCAACCTGGAATTGATCTTTGCATATGATATGCAGTAAAAGTCCTGTTTCATATGATTCATCAGTTGTCACCACATGACTTTTTGTAAAGTTCATCCTTTCTTGCTTTTCTTCAAGGCCATTTCTTTCGTACATCAATTGTCCATACATAGGTTACTCAGTTTCTAGGATTTTTATTTTCATTCTGAGTGATTTATTTACCCATCCATGTCCAAATACCATGCTGTCTGATTATTTTACTTTAAGTACATTTTTAAGCTATTTTTAATTTATTTTTTTAGTGAAGTATAGTTGATTTACAATGTTGTGTTAGTTTCTGGTGTACGGTAAAGTGATTCAGTTTTATATATATATTCAATTTCATATATATATATATTCTTTTTCATATTCTTTTCCATTATGGTTTATTACAGGATATTGAATATAGTTCCCTGTGCTATATAGTAGGACCTTGTTTTTTGTCTATTTTATATATAGTAGACTGTATCTACTAATCCCAAACTCTTAATTTATCCCTTCCCCATCCCTTTTCCCCTTTGGTAACCTTAAGTTTATTTTCTATGTCTGTGAGTCTGTTTCTGTTTCATAAATAAGTTCATTTGTGTCATATTTTAGATTCCATCCACATATAAGTGGTATCATATGATATTTGTCTTTCTGACTTATTACTTCATTTAGTATAATAATTTCTAGGTCCATCCATGTTGCTGCAAATAGCATTATTTCATTCTTTTATGGCTAAGTAGTGTTCCATTGTATATATGTACCACATCTTCTTTACCCATTTATCTGTCAATGAACATTTAGGTTGCTTTCATGTTTGCCTGTTGTAAATAGTGTTGCTATGAACATAGGAGTGCATGTATCTTTTCGAATTATAGTTTTCTCCAGATATATGCCCAGGAGTGGGATTGCTGGATCATACGACAACTCTATTTTTAGTTTTTTGAGGAGTCTGCATACTGTTTTCCATAGTGGCTGCACCAATTTACATTCCCTCTAACAGTATAAGAGGGTTCCCTTTTCTCCGCACCCTCTCCAGCATTTGTTATTTGTAGACTGTTTAATGGTGGCCATTCTGACCAGTGTGAGGTGGTACTTCATTGCAGGTTTGATTTGCATTTCTTTAATAATTAGTGATGTTGAGCATCTTTTCATGTGCATATTGGCCATCTGTGTGTCTTCTTTGGAGAAATGTCTATTTGGATCTTCTATCCATTATATGATTAGGTTGTTTGGTTTTTTTGTTACTTACTTGTACGAGCTGTTTTCATGTTTTGGAATTTAAGCCCTTGTCAGTCGCATTGTTTGCAAATATTTTATCCTGGTCTGTAGGTTGTCTTTTTGTTTTGTTGATGGTTTCCTTTGCTGTGAAAAAGCTTATAAGTTTGATTAGGTCCCATTTGTTTATTTTTGCTTTTATTTCTGTTGCCTTGGGAGACTGACCTAAGAAAACATTGGTACAATTTATGTCAGAGAATGTTTTTCCTGTGCTCTCTTCTAGGAGTTTTATGTTATCATGTCTTATATTTAAGTCTTTAATCCATTTTGAGTTTATTTTTGTGTATGGTGTGAGGGTGTGTTCTAACTTCATTGACTTACATGTGGCTGTCCAGCTTTCCCAACACCATTTGCTGAAGAGACTGTCTTTTCTCTATTGTATATTCTTGCCTCCTTTGTTGAAGACTGACTGTAGGTCCGTGGGTTTATTTCTGGGCTCTCTCTTCTATTCCATTGATCCATATGTCTGTTTTTGTGCCAGTACCATTCTGTTTTGATTACTGTAGCTTTGTAGTATTGTCTGAAGTTTGGGAGGGTTATGGCTCCTACTTTGTTCTTTTTCCTCAGGGTTCATTGGCAATTCTAGGTCTTTCATGGTACCATATAAGTTTTAGGGTTGTTTGTTCTAGTTCTGTGAAAAATGTCATGGGTATTTTGATAGGGACTGCATTAAATCTGTAGATTGCTTTTGGTAGTAATACCATTTTGACAATATTAATTCTTCCAATCCAAAAGCATTGGATATCTTTCCATTTCTTTGAATCATCTTCAGTTTCCTTCCTCAATGTTTTATAATTCTCAGCATATAAGTCTTTCACCTCCTTGGTCAGGTTTATTCCTAAGTATCTTTTTTTTTTTTCCTGATAAGATTTTAAAAGGGATTTTTTTTTTTTTACTTTTCCTTTCTGATATTTTATTTTTAGTGTAAAGAAACACAACAGATTTCTGTATTTTAATCTTGTATCCTGCTACCTTGCTGAATTTGTTTATCAGTTCTAGTAGTTTTGTGTAGAGTCTTTAGGGTTTTCTATATATTGTATAATGTTATCTGCATATAATGACAATTTTATCTCTTCTCTTCCTATTTGGATACCTTTTATTTCTTTTTCTTGTCTGATTGCTGTGGCTAGGACTTCCAATACTATGTTGAGTAGAAGTGGTGAGAATGAGCATCCTTGTTTCCAGATTTTACTGTGAAGCCTTTCAGATTTTCACTGTTGAGTTTTCTGTTGACTGTTGGTTTATCATAATAGCTTTTATTATGCTGAGATATGTTCCCTCTATACCCACTTTGTTAAGAGTTTTTATCATGAATGGATGTCAAATTTTATCAAAGACTTTTTCTGCATCTATTGAAATGATTATGTGGTTTTTGTCTTTTCTTTTGTTGATGTGGTATATCACATTAATTGTTTTGCATATGTTGAACCATACTTGTGACCATGGGATGAATCCAACTTGATCGTGGTGTATGATCTTTTTTTATGTGTTGTTGCATTCAGTTTGCTAATATTTTGTTGAGAACTTTTGTATCTATATTCATCAAAGATATTGGCCTGTAGTTTGCTTTTTAGGTAGTGTCTTTGTCTGGTTTTGGTATCAGGGTGATGGTGGCTTCATAGAATGACTTTGGAAGTGTTCCCTCCTATTCAATCTTTAGGAGGAATTTGAGAAGGATCAGTATAAGTTCTTTGTATGTTTGGTAGAATTCCCCAGTGAAGCCATCTTGTTCTGGACTTTTGTTTGCAGGGAGTTTTTCTTATTACAGATTCTATTTCACTTCTAGTGATTGATCTGTTCAAATTATCTATTTCTTCTTGATTCACTTTTGGTGGGCTGTATGTCTCTAGAAACTTGTCCATTTCTTCTAGGTTGTCCAATGTTGGCATATAATTGTTCATAGTATTCTCTTATGGGTTTTTGTAATATTTCTGTGGTATCAGTTGTTATTTCTCCTCTTTCATGTCTTATTTTGTTTATTTGGGTCCTTTATCTTTTCTTCTTGGTGAGCCTGGACAGAGGTTTGTCAATTTTGTTTACCCTTTCAAAGAACTAGCTCTTGATTTTATTGATATTTTTCTATTTTTTTCTATTTTTTTAATCCCTATTTCATTTCTTTCCTCTCTGATCTTTATCATTTCTTTCCTTCTGATGACTTTAGGTTTTGTTTGTTCTTCTTCTAATTTTTTGGGGTGGTAGGTTGTTTATTTGAGATTTTTCTTGTTTCTTTGAGGAAGGCCTGTATCACTGTGGACTTCCCTCTTAGGAATGCTATTGCTGCATCCCATAGATCTTGTATGGTTGTGTTTTCATTGTCATTTGTCTCAAGGTATTTTTTAATTTCCTCTTTGATTTCATCATTGCCCCATTGGTTTTTTAGTAGCATGTTGTTTAGTCTCCATGTAATCATTTTCTTCTTGTTTCTCTTTCTGTGGTTGATTTCTATTTTCATGATATTGTGGTCAGAAAAGATGCTTAAATTGACTTCTGTCCTCTTAAATTTGTTGAGGTTTGTTTTGTATGTAGGCAGTACTAGAGAATGTTCCATGTGCACTTGAAAAGAATGTGTATTCTATTTTTTTTGGATGTGATGTACTAAAAATATCAATTAAGTCTAACTGTTCTATTGTATCATTTAGGATATCTGTTGCCTTCTTGATTTTTTGTCTGGAAGATCTGTCCATTGATGTGAGTGGGTTTTTAAAGTCTCCTACTATTTTTGTTTTCCTGTTAATTTCTCCCTTTATATCTGTTAGTATTTGTTTTATGTATTTAGGTGCTACTATATTGGGTACATATATGTTAATGAATATAATATCCTCTTCTTGTATTGATCCTTGTATCATTATATAGTATCCTTCTTTATCTTTCTTTATGGCCTTTGTTTTAAAGTCTATTTTGTCTGGTATGTCTGTTGCTACCCTGATTTCTTCATAGTTTCTAGTTCCTTTTTTACAGTCATCTGCATTTCTATTGGTAGCTTTTCTTAATTCCTTCAGTATTTTCATTACCTTCTTTTTGAATTTGAGGTCTAGTAGACTGGAGAGGTCTGTTTCATTGTTTGTACTTTCAGAGTAATCCTCTTGATCTTTTAATTGGAAGTGCTTCCTTTGCTTCTTAGTTTTACTTATATTTCTCTGACTCTATGAGTTTAAGAGAAACAGTTATCTACTATAGTCTTGGAGGGTTCTTATGTGGGAACATCCCCATGTAGGCTGCATGAGTCTCATATTTTTGGTGCAAGGGCTGTTTTTAGTATGGATGCCTGCCACATTTTCTCTCAGTGTGTGTAGGCTGTTATCCCCTTTGTAGGGGGTGTGACTGGTGTTGTGGTGACCAGAGCCTGCACTGGATGTTGAGCAGGCCTCCTCTTTGCTCTGTGGTTGTCACAGTCCTGTTGGGTGCAGGGTCTGCTCCCCAGTTTTTGGAGTAGATGCCCCCAGATCTGTTTCTGAACTGTGGTGTGAGGTAGGAGGAACTGGAGCACTCCCACTGGGAGAGGAACCACTGAGTATTCCTCCACAGGAGCTGTCCACTAGGAAGTGTGCTCTGTGGTATCACCTGTCACCTGCTGTGCAGGCTCACCAACTACACTGTTTTGGCACTGCCCTCAGCCCTGCCTCAACCTTGGAAATTCAGGCAGTTGGCCCAGGTGTCCCACACGTGCTGTGTTCACAAAGCCCTTAGCGCATATCTGTTGGCACAGAACCACTGAGGTCAGGCACCGGGACCACCATAGTCCCACACTTGGACCTGCCCTTGGAGCTACCAAGTCAGCCCAGACCCAAGCCCTATCTCTACATGTGTGCGCTTGCAGAGCCTATAGCTTGCTATCGCCAGACCTGCCCCAGGCATGGGAGCACCAGTAATCGTCTCAGATGTCCTGCAGGCAGTGAGTTTACAAAGCCACCTATGGTGCATAAATCCGCTGATCACACAGTGACTGCTTCTGAAGTCTTGGGGCTCCTGGGGATTGGCTTGGATTTCAGCCCACCTCTGCATGTGGGCAACCTGCAGGTGCTTATGTGCTCCCAGAACTCCACATGCTGACCATGCTGAAAATGAGGCTGTTCCAGTAGGCCCCACCCTTAGAGCATGCATGTTAACAATGGGGCTTCAGTGGCAGTTTAAGAAAATTGAAATAGTATCAAGTATCTTTTCTGACCACAATGCTATGAGACTAGATATCAGTTACAGGAAAAAAATCTGTAAGAAATACAAACACATGAAGGCTAAACAATACGCTACTAAGTAACCAAGAGATCACTGAAGAAATCAGAGGAAATGAAAATATACCTAGAAATAAATGACAATGAAAACTTGATGACTGAAAACCTATGGGATGCAGCAAAAGCAGTTCTAAGAGGGAAGTTTTTAGCAATACAATCCTACCTCAAGAAAAAAGAAAAATCTCAAATAAACAACCTAACCTTACACCTAAAACAATTAGAGAGAGAAGAACAAAAAAATTCCAAAGTTAGCAGAAAGAAAGAAATCATAAAGATCAGATAAGAAATAAATGAAGGAAACAATAGCAAAGATCAATAAAACTAAAAGCTGGTTCTTTGAGAAGATAAACAAAATTGATAAACCATTATCCAGATGCATTACTAAAAAAAGGGAGAAGACTCAAATCAATAGAATTGGAAATGAAAAAGGAGAAGTAACAACTGACACTGCAGAAATACAAAGGATCATGAGAGATTACTACAAGCAACTCTATGCCAATAAAATGGACAACCTGGAAGAAATGGTCAAATTCTGAGAAAAGCACAACCTTCTGAGACTGAACCACGAAGAAACAGAAAATATAGACACACCAATCACAGGCACTGAAATGGAAACTGTGACTAAAAATATTCCAACAAACAAAAGTCCAGGACCAGATGGCTTCACAGGTGAATTCTATCAAACATTTAGAGAAGAGCTAACACCTATCCTTCTCAAACTCTTCCAAAATATAGCAGAGGGAGGAACACTCCCAAACTCATTTGGCAAGGCCATCATCACCCTGATACCAAAACCAGACAAAGTTGTCACAAAAAAAAGAAAACTACAGGCCAATATCACCAATGAACATAGATGCAAAAGTCCTCAACAAACTACTAGCAAACAGAATCCAACAGCATATTAAAGGGATCATACACCATGATCAGTGGGGTTTATCCCAGGAATGCAAGGATTCTTCAATATATGCAAATCAATCAATGTGATACACCATATTAACAAATTGAAAGATAAAAACCATATGATAATCTCAATAGATGAAGAAAAAGCTTTCAACAAAATTCAACACCCATTTATGATAAAAACCCTCCAGAAAGTAGGCATAGAGGGAACTTACCTCAAAGTAATAAAGGCCATATATGACAAACTCACAGCCAACATCATTCTCAATGGTGAAAAGCTAAAACCATTTCCTCTAAGATCAGGAACAAGACAAGGTTGTCCACTCTCACCACTATTATTCAACCTAGTTTTGGAAGTTTTAGCCACAGCAATCAGAGAAGAAAAATAAAAGGAATCCAAACTGGAAAAGAAGAAAGTAAAGCTGTCACTGTTTGCAGATGACATGATACTATACATAGGGAATCCTTAACATGCTACCAGAAAACTACTAGAGCTAGTCAATGAACTTGGTAAAGTAGCAGGTACAAAATTAATGCACAGAAATCTCTTGCATTCCTAAAGATGCTACCAGAAAATTACTAGATGCTACCAGAATCCTAAAGATGCTACCAGAAAGCTACTAGAGCCAGTCAATGAATTTGGTAAAGTAGCAGGATACATAATTAATGCACAGAAAACTTTTGCATTCCTATACACTAATGATTAAAAATCTGAAAGAGAAATTAAGGAAACACTCCCATTTACCATTGCAACAAAAAGAATAGAATACCTAGGAATAAACCTACCTAAGGAGACGAAAGACCTGTATGCAGAAAACTGTGACACTGATGAAAGAAATTAAAGATGATACCAACAGATGGAGAGATATACCATGTTCTTGGATTGGAAGAAGCAACATTGTGAAAATGACTATACTACCCAAAGCAATCTATATATTCAGTGCAATCCCTGTCAGACTAACAATGGCATTTTTCACAGAACTAGAACAAAAAATTGCACAATTTGTATGGAAACACAAAAGACCCCGAATAGCCAAAGCAATCTTGAGAAAGAAAAACGGAGCTGGAGGAATAAGGCTCCCTGACTTCAGACTATACTACAAAGCTACAGTAATCAAGACATTATGGTACTGGCACAAAAACAGAAATATAGATCAATGGAACAGTATAGAAAGCCCAGAGATAAACCCACACACATATGGTTACCTTATCTTTCATAAAGGAGGCAAGAATATACAATGGAGAAAAGACAGCCTCTTCAGTAAGTTTTGCTGGGGAAACTGGACAGCTACAGGTAAAAGAATGAAATTAGAACACTCCCTAACACTATACACAAAAACAAACTCAAAATGGATTAAAGATCTAAATGTAAGGCTAGACACTATAAAAGTCTTAGAGGAAAACATAGGCAGAACACTATGACATAAATCACAGCAAGATCCTTTTTGACCCACCTCCTTCAGAAATGGAAATAAAAACAAAAATAAACAAATGGAACCTAATGAAACTTGAAAGCTTTTGCACAGCAAAGGAAACTATACACAAGACATAAAGCCAACCCTCAGAATGGGAGAAAGTATTTGCATATGAAGCAACTGACAAAGGATTAATCTCCAAAATATACAAGCAGCTCATGCAGCTCAATATTAAAAAAACAAACAACCCAATCCAAAAATGGGCAGAAGACCTGAATAGACATTTCTCTAAAGAAGATATACAGATTGCCAACAAACAGATGAAAGGATGCTCAGCATCACTAATCATTAGAGAAATGCAAATCAAAACTACAATGAGGTATCACCTCACACCAGTCAGAATGGCCACCATCAAAATATCTACAAACAGTAAATGCTGGAGAGAGTGTGGAAAAAAGGGAACCCTCTTGCACTGTTGGTGGGAATGTATAATTGATACAGCCACTATGGAGAACAGTATGGAGGTTCCTTAAAAACCTAAAAATAGAACTACTATATGACCCAGCAATCCTACTACTGAGCATATACCCTGAGAAAACCATAATTCAAAGAGTCATGTACCACAGTGTTCATTGCAGCACTATTTACAATAGCCAGGACATGGAAGCAACCTAAGTGTCCATCAACAGATGAATGGATAAAGAAGATGTGGCACATATATACAATGGAATATTACTCAGCCATAAAAAGAAACGAAATTGTGTTATTTGTAGTGTGGTGGATGGACCTAGAGTCTGTCATACAGAGTGAATTAAGTCAGAAAGAGAAAAACAAATACCATATGCTAACACATATATATGGAATCTAAGAAAAAAAAAAGGTCATGAAGAACCTAGGGGCAAGACGGGAATAAAGACGCAGACTTACTAGAGAATGGACTTGAGGACATGGGGAGGGGGAAGGGTAAGCTGGGACAAAGTGAGAGAGTGGCATGGACATATATACAGTACCAAATGTAAAATAGATAGCTAGTGGGAAGCAGCCACATGGCACAGGGAGATTTGCTCGTTGCTTTGTGTCCACCTAGAGGGGTGGGATAGGGAGGGTGGGATGGAGATGCAAGAGGGAGGAGAAATGGGGATAAATGTATATGTATTGCTGATTCACTTTTTTATACAGCAGAAACTAACACACCATTGTAAATCAATTATACTGCAATAAAGATGTTAAAAGAAAAACAAAACCTATTTTGCATTTCAAAAAAAGAATGTATATTCTGCTGCTGTTACACACAGTAATCTATACATGACCATATGTATATGTTAATTTTGTTTTTCAAATCTTCTCTAGCCTTATTTTTGCATGTTCTGTCATTTACTGACAAAATTCTTTGTCTAGGTATGACGTTTATAATATCGAAATAAATTTCCCAAAGAACTATGGAGATATTTCTCTGTTCTCTAGTCTGATTCTTGTTTTGTTTTAGGGATTGCTTTTATATTTTCTTTCTGAAGTTAAAAAAATTGAATATTTGTGGTTCAAAAGTTTCACCCAATTGTTTCAGATTTTTAAACTTAAAACAATTCCCTTTTGGACTTTTCATAATGACACTTAGTTCATTCTTCTATTCAGAGATATTTTACACTATTTATTTCCCTCCTACTCTTCATTGTCTGTAGTCTATTTATTTTGATCCCTGTTAAAAGGATATTGGAACTATTGCACCCATTTTATGTATCTCACTTATTTTTCTTCTCATCTTTTTATACATTTTCACTGCACTCCTGGAAAATATCTGAATTTAATCTTATGTTTATTAATTATATCTTCAGCTTGGGTCATTCTGTTATTTAGCCAAAATATTAACTTCTAATTTCAATAAAGTTCATGGACATTAAAAATGACTGCCTCTGAGAGATTCGAGAAAGTATAGCATTATAAAAAGTAGAGGATGAGGATGCAGCAATGAGGGTGCAACTTCAATGTTAGAATTAATAGGAAAATATAAAATATTAATTATAAGATTACCTAATGTGTTCACTTTGCAGAATTTTGATGCTTTCAGTTACATCATGTTGGTTTTCTTCACTAGTTGATTCTTGATTGTATATCCATATTTACATATAATGGTTAAGATTGATTCAGATTGGCCACTTTCTTTAGACATAAATAATTCACCTTTTCTCTTTTCATGAATGCAGGTTTGAATTAACAGGTTACCCTTGGCTTGGATAGTTGTTGAGCGGCATATTGTAGTTACTAGGATTCCTTTAGAGTTTAGTTTTTCCTGGGCTTCTGAATTTAGGGAATCTGTGTCCTTTGTGATGGTTGACAGGAAATTAAAGCACTACGCTTATTCCTATGTAAATTGTCGTATTTTAGAGTACCCTACTTGTGTTTTTATCCTTTGGTCAAAACACTGAAAACAGCCACTTTAAGAAAGAGGGAATGAAATTTTTTTACTGACCTTTAATTACATGGGAAAAGTACCCATGTTCCTTTCAATTCCTGTTGTGATTGTTCTTATAGTTATACACAGTTTCTGCTCGGAGTACTATTTGTGGGGTCCCCTCTTTCTCTCAGTGAGACTGAAAGTTCTTCAGCTCTTTTTGTTTTCATTATTAATCTGTTCTGTCTTTTTTATAATTTTAAAAGTCTCTTTTTTGTCTGCTGGAGATGTACTTTCTTTCTTAGTGTTATTATTCTTCTATTTTAATAGAATTTTGAGAAGGTGGTAAGGTGAATATATGTATTATGTTTTCAAATTGAACTATATTTCCTATTTACTAATGAATATTTTAAATTCAAAGGCCAACTGAACTCATTGTAATGAGTGGAATAATACAAAAATGCATAAATTAAATCTTAAACTCCCTGCTCACGTAGAAAGCACTGATAGACCCGGCTTGACTGCTATCCTTTGTAAGTCCTGCTTACAAGGTTGGTCTTCACTAGCATCTGAGAACTTGGATTTAGGGAAGGTTCCCATCATTCTAACTGGTAAGAGTGGCTCACTGTGCCTACACTGTTTGTATGAATAATGTGGCTTATCCTGCCTTCCTTCTGGGAGTATGCAGTTTTGACACATGATAGGCAGACAGTGCCTAATATGATCAGCCCCCAATAAAATTCTGGGAACTAGGTCTCTAATGAGCTTATTTATAGACAACATTTCATTTGTATTTTCACAACTCATTGCTAGGAGATTTAAGAATGTTTTGTGTGACCCCAAAGGGAGAGGGCTTGTGCCTGGTTTTCTTTGGACTTTGCCCCCTTTGACTTTTCCCTTTGCTAATTTTGCTTTATATTCTTTCACTGTAATAAAACATAGTGATGGGTGACATTATATACTAAGACCTCTTAGTCCTCCTAGCAAGTCATCAAACTGGGAGTGATCTTGGGAACCTCTGACACACTGCTCTAATTTATTACTACCCTCTTGATTTGTGTATGTTGAGCCATACTTGCATCCCAGGGATAGATCCCACTTGGCCATAGTGTATAATCCTTTTAATGTACAGTTGAATTTGGTTTGATAATGTTTTATTGAGGATATTTGCATTTATGTTCATCCAGGATATGAGCCTGTGCTTTTCTTTTCTTTAGTGTCTTTGTATAGCTTTGCTATCACTGTGATGCTGGCCTTCTTAAATGTTTCTATATGTCCCCCCTTTTGTTTTTTGGAAGAGTTTAAGAATGTTTGATAGAATTTACCCATGAAGTCCTCTGGTCCTGGACTTTTCTTTGTTGGGAGGTTTTTGACTACTGATTCAATCTCCTTATTTGTTATTGGTCTGGTTAGGCTTCCTATTTCTTCTTGATTCTGTTTTAGTAGGTTGTATGTTTCTAGAAGTTTATTTTTTCCCAGGTTATCCAATTTGTTGATATATAATTGTTTATAATAGTCCCTTAAGATAATCTTTATTTCTGAAACATTCATTAGAATGTCTCTTATTTGTTTCTGATATTTTGAGTCTTCTCTCTTTTCTTCTCTCTTTTTTTCTTGTACAGGGGAAGCCATAGTGAAGGGGATTCCTCTTGGCATTGAGTTGTACTGGCAAGGGGGATGGAATGATGCAGGTAAAATCTTTCTACTCTTTCTATGCTGTAAATGAATATCTGAGTATGTGATTCTTGCATTACCATCTGTAGAAGCTGTTCCACTCTCTCTTAATTTTCAATGCAGCAGATGAAAATTTGAGATTACATTGATACCTGAAATTTCAATACTGAAGGGTATATGCTAGTCTTTTCTGATTCATATGTTTAACTCTCTTTTCCAACAGTGGTAAAAATAACTCTCATTATTTATGCATTTACTTAAGCAAGTATACACAGAGCTAGTTTCAGATTTGTGAATCCATAACGCTTCAGAAAGAAAATCTATTAACTTAGAATTCAATATTTCTTTTTTTAAATTAAATTTTTAATTGAATTATAGTTGCTGTACAATCTTATATAAGTTACAGGTATACAATATACTGATTCAAAGGGTCTACTCCATCTATAGTTATTATAGTTATTTATAGTTATTATAGTTATTTATAGTTATAGTTATTATTTATAGGTATTATAAAATATTTGCTCTGTTCCGCATGTGGTACAATATATCCTTGTAGCTTATTTTATGCCTAATAGTTTGTACCTCTTAATACCCTACCTCTATATTGCCCCTCCCCCTTTCCTTTCCACACTAGTAACTACAAGTTTGTTCTCTACATCTGTGGGTTTCCTTTTTTGTTATATTCACTAGTTTGTTGTATTTTTTGGATTCCACATATAAGTGATATCATACAGTTATTTGTCTTTCTCTGTCTGACTTATTTCACTTAGCATAATACCCTCCAAGTCCATCCATGTTGCTGCAAATGACAAAATTTCATTCTTTTTTATGGCTGAGTATTATTCTATCATGTGTATATACACACACACACACACACACACACACACACACCACGTTTTTATCCATTCATCTGTTGATGGACACTTAGGTTGGTTTCACATCTTGGCAATTATAAATAATGCTTTTATGAACATCGGGGTGCATGTATGTTTTTGAATTAGTGTTTTTGTTTTTCTCAGCTATATATCCAGGAGTGGAGTTGCTGGGTCATATGGTAGTTCTAGTTTTAGTTTTTTTGAGAAGCCTTCATACTGTTTTCCACAGTGGCTGCACCAATTTACGTTCCCACCAACAGTGTACAAGGATTCCCTTTTCTCCACATCCTGGCCAACGTTTGTTATTTGTGTTCTTTTTGATGATAGCCATTCTGACATGTGTGAGGTGATATCTCATTGTGCTTTTGTTTTGCATTTCCCTGATGATTAGCAATTTTGAGCATCTTTTCATTTGCCTATTGGCCATCTGCATTTCCTCTTTGGAAAAACGTCTGTTCAGTTCTTCTTCTCATTTTTTAATTGGGTTGTTTGTGGGTTTTTTGATATTGACTTGTATGAGCTGTTTATATATACTGGATATTAACCCCTTATTGGTCATATCATTTGCAAATATTTTCTCCCTTTCATTAGGTTGTCTTTTTATTGATGGTTTCTTTTCCTGTGCAAAAGCTTTGAAGTTTAATTAGGTCCCATTTGTTTATTTTTGCTTGTATTTCCTTTGCTTTATGGGACAGATCTAAAAAATATTGCTATGATTTATGTCAAAGTGTGTTCTGCCTATGTTTTCTTCTAGGAGTTTTATGGTATCTGGTCTTACATTTAGGTCTTTAATCCATTTTGAGTTTATTTTTGTAAATGGTGTTAGAGAATGTTTTAATTTCATTCTTTTACAAGTAGCTGTCCAGTTTTTCCAGTACCAGTTATTGAAGAGGCTGTCTTTTCTCCATTGTATATTCTTGCCTCTTTTGTCATATATTATTTCACCATAAGTGCATGGGTTTATTTCTGGACGCTCTATCCTCTTCCATTGATCTATGTGTGTGTTTTTGTGCCAGTACCATACTGTTTTGATGACTGTAGCTTTGTACTGTAGTCTGAAGTCAGGGAGGGTGATTCCTCCAGCTCTGTTCTTCTTTCTCAAGATTGTTTTGGCTATTCAGGGTCTTTTGTGATTTCATACAAATTTTGACATTATTTTTTCTAGTTCTATGAAAAATGCCCTTGGTATTTTGGTACAGATTCCTTTGAATCTGTAGATTGCAATTCAGTATTTTTTATACCCATTTAATAGATAAAATTACCATACAGTGAAATGTTCTCATTCTTAAAGTTCATTTTGATGAGATTGATATATGCTCCAGAAAGTTTCTTCATATCCCTTTGCAGTTAATCTACTCCAGAGGAAATCTTGTTCTTATTTTTTTTTTACCTTGGATTAATTTTACCTAATCTATAGTTTTAAATAAAATGAATGCTATACTATGAACTCTTTGTGTCTATTTCTGCTCAGCATGTTAGCAGGGAGATTCTTCCCCATTTATGTATCAACATTTTTCCTATGTATTGCCAAGTAGTATTCCACTATATGAATGTTACAATTTGTTTTTCCAATCTCCTGTTGAAGTATATTTGGATTTTGTCTCATTTTTAGCTATTTTGGATAAAACCTCTATGAATATTCTTGTACAAATCTTTTTAGGGAGATATTTTTACATATTTCTTTAGTAAAGTTTCATCTCTTATAAAAAATATAATCCTGATGGAATTATGATGGATATTATTTTGAAACAGTCTGCTCTATTCTGCTCTATTCTCAATCAGACTCTATTTTGATCCACTGACCTATTTATCTTTGTGCCACAACCACACTGTCTTAATTAGTGTTGTTGGAACATAAACTTAAATTCAAGCAGTTTGTCCTCAAAGTGTGTACTTATCTTTCAATATTGTTTTCGCCATTGTAACACTTTTGTATTTCTACATATAATTTAGAGTCAGGTTTCAGAGTAGATGTGTTGGATATATTTTGATTTTTACTCTTAAATATTTTACATTATTCAAAATAGAATTTTAATTTCATTTTGTTTGCTGATAGTATGCAGAAATAGAATTTATGTTTTGTATTAACCTTATATTTTTGAATCTTGTTAAATTATAACTGTAGCTTTTAATTTGTTTAGGAACTTATTACATAGAGAGTCATATTTTGTTCCACTAAAAGAACAGTTTTGTTTTCCTTTTCAATATTTAGGCCTTTTATTTCTATTGTCTTATTGCAATGACTTGGATATCCAGTACAGTGTTCAGTAGAAATGGTTAGAGCAGGAGGATCATAGTCCTTTTCTGGATCTTAAAGGGGAAGCATTCAAAATTTTATTATCATTATGTTAGCTCTAGGATTTTTCATTGATACTTTTTTCAGATTAAATAATTTCCATTATATTCCTAGTTTGCTGAGAGTTTTATTATCATGGATGACTGTCAAATTTTGTCAAATAATTTTCCTGCATATATTGAGATGATCATATGGTTTTATCGTTCATTCTGTTAGTGTGGTGAATGACATGGATAGATTTTCAAATGTGAAACCAACCTTGAATTCTTTGAGGAAACTCAACCTAGTAATGTTGTATAATCCTTTTGGCATATTACTAGATTCAATTTATTAATGCTTTGTTAAGTATTTTTGTCATAGTTCATGAAGATATTGATCATTTGTTTTCTTTTTGTACTAAAATCATGTCTTTATTATATATATCAGGTTCCTAGAGGCATTCCAAATGTTTTTTTCTCCTCAGGGGAAAGTTGACTAGTAAGGTAGGATTGAAGCATTTATTCTTGGTTCTCTGAGAACCCTTGATATCCACACAATATCATTACCTTGTTACTTTTTTTTTTCCACACACACACACTGTATTTTATTTTTACAAGAGATAAGTAGACTGACACCAAGCATTGTAAATGGATGACCACAACAAAAGCAACAATGATTGCAATTACCAAAAAAGAAACACACTCATACTATGTCATAATATTGACATTCAGTCCAGTAATCCTCCACTGTAACAGCTCCTTTACTTTGTGGTGAAAATTGATTTGTATATTCTTTGCCTCTGAGTCCTTGTGGGATTTTTTTTTTTAATTCAAACAGAAAGACACAAAAATTATAATCATCCTCATCAGTTCACTCAGTCCCATGTAATTATTTATTTTTTTTCATCTTGATCTTTTGTTAGCACTTTTATTAGTTCATTAGTTTTTCTTTAGACTTCTGAAAATGCTTATTCATTCAGTTCAACAATACAGTTACCAGAAACTTGTACTTGTCAGAGTCTTTTCTATGAATTCCTTGAAGATGAAACCCTTTTGTAGGAACATATTTGCAAAATCATCAGAGTACACCCAGAACTGTCTGTAAATGACAAAAGATTTAAAAATGACCACAGTTAAAGATTTGATGAAAGTTCATAATAGTGCAATTGACAAAGAAATTTAGTTATCTCTGAGATATACATTTTAAAGTAATAACTAGAATTATGACTTATAACATTGTACCAGAACATATAAAATTTTTAGAAAGATCACGTAATGTCTTAAACATTTATATTATTTCCATACAAATAACCCAATGAAAGTTTAGTATTAGTTGTTTTCTTTGTTTTTTTTTATACTGCAGGTTCTTATTAGTCATCAATTTTATACACATCAGTATATACATGTCAATCCCAATCGCCCAATTCAGCACACCACCATGCCCACCCCACCGCAGTTTTCCCCCCTTGGTGTCCATATGTCTGTTCCCTACATCTGTATCTCAACTTCTGCCCTGCAAACCGGCTCATCTGTACCATTTTTCTAGTTTCCACATACATGCGTTAATATACGATATTTATTTTTCCCTTTTTGACTTACTTCACTCTGTATGACAGTCTCTAGATCCATCCACGTCTCAACAAATGACTCAATTTCGTTCCTTTTTATGGCAAAGTAACATTCCAATGTATATATGTACCACAACCTCTTTATCCATTTCTCTGTCGATGGGCATTTAGGTTGCTTCCATGACCTGGCTATTGTAAATAGTGCTGCAATGAACATTGGGGTGCATGTGTCTTTTTGACTTATGGTTTTCTCTGGGTATATGCCCAGTAGTGGGATTGCTGGATCATATGGTAAATCTATTTTTAGTTTTTTAAGGAACCTCCATACTGTTCTCCATAGTGGCTGTATCAATTTACATTCCCACCAACAGTGCAAGAGGGTTCCCTTTTCTCCACACCCTCTCCAGCATTTGTTGTTTGTAGATTTTCTGATGATGCCCATTCTAACTGGTGTGAGGTGATACCTTATTGTAGTTTTGATTTGCATTTCTCTAATAGTTAGTGATGTTGAGCAGCTTTTCATGTGCTTCTTGGCCATCTGTATGTCTTCTTTGGAGAAATGTCTATTTAGGTCTTCTGCCCATTTTTGGATTGGGTTGTTTGTTTCTTTAATATAGAGCTGAATGAGCTGTTTATATATTTTGGAGCTTAATCCTTTGTCCGTTGATTCGTTTGCAAATATTTTCTCCCATTGTGAGGGTTGTCTTTTTGTCTTGTTTATGGTTTCCTTTGCTGTGCAAAAGCTTTGAAATTTCATTAGGACCCATTTGTTTATTTTTGTTTTTATTTCCATTACTCTAGGAGGTGGATCAAAAAAGATCTTGCTGTGATTTATGTCAAAGAGTGTTCTTCCTATGTTTGCCTCTAAGAGTTTTATAGTGTCCGGTCTTACATTTAGGTCTCGAATCCATTTTGAGTTTATTTTTGTGTATGGTGTTAGGGAGTGTTCTAATTTCATTCTTTTACATGTAGCTGTCCAGTTTTCCCAGCACCACTTATTGAAGAGACTGTCTTTTCTCCATTGTATATCTTTGCCTCCTTTGTCATAGATTAGTTGACCATAGGTGCGTGGGTTTATCTCTGGGCTTTCTATCTTGTTCCATTGATCTATGTTTCTGTTTTTGTGCCAGTACCATATTGTCTTGATTACTGTAGCTTTGTAGTATAGTCTGAAGTCAGGGAGTCTGATTCCTCTGGCTCTGTTTTTTTCCCTCACGACTGCTTTGGCTATTCGGGGTCTTTTGTGTCTCCATACAAATTTTAAGATGATTTGTTCTAGTTCTGTAAAAAATGGCATTGGTAATTTGATAGGGATTGCATTGAATCTGTAGATTGCTTTGGGTAGTATAGTCATTTTCACAATATTGATTCTTCCAATCCAAGAACATGGTATATCTCTCCATCTGTTGGTATCATGTTTAATTTCTTTCATCAGTGTCTTATACTTTTCTGCATACAGGTCTTTTGTCTCCCTAGGTAGGTTTATTCCTAGGTATTTTATTCTTTTTGTTGCAATGGTAAATGGGAGTGTTTCCATATTTTCTCTTTCAGATTTTTCATCATTAGTGTATAGGAATGCAAGAGATTTCTGTGCATTAACTTTGTATCCTGCAACTTTACCAAATTCATTCATTAGCTCTAGTAGTTTTCTGGTGGCATCTTTAGGATTCCCTATGTATAATATCATGTCATCTGCAAACAGTGATAGTTTTACTTCTTCTTTTCCAATTTGTATTCCTTTTATTTCTTTTTCTTCTCTGATTGCCGTGGCTAAGACTTCCAAAACTATGTTGAATAATACTGGTGAGAGTGGACATCCTTTTTTCGTTCCTGATCTTAGAGGAAATGCTTCCAGTTTTTCACCATTGAGAATGATGTTTGCCATGGGTTTGTCGTATATGGCCTTTATTATGTTGAGGTAGGTTCCCTCTATGCCCACTTGCTGGAGACTTTTTATCATAAATGGTGTTGAATTTTTTCAAAAGCTTTTTCTGCATCTATTGAGATGATCATATGGTTTTTATTCTTCAATTTGTTAATATGGTGTATCACATTGATTGATTTGCATATATTGAAGAATCCTTGCATCCCTGGGATAAATCCCACTTGATCGTGGTGTATGATCCTTTTAATATGTTGTTGTATTCTCTTTGCTAGTATTTTGTTGAGGATTTTTGCATCTGTATTCATCAGTGATATTGGTCTGTAATTTTCTTTTTTTGTAGTATCTTTGTCTGGTTTTGGTATCAGGGTGATCGTGGCCTCATAGAATGAGTTTGGGAGTGTTCCTTCCTCTGCAATTTTTTGGAAGAGTTTGAGAAGGATGGGTGTTAGCTCTTCTCTAAATGTTTAATAGAATTCACCTGTGAAGCCATCTCGTCCTGGACTTTTGTTTGTTGGAAGGTTTTTAATCACAGTTTCAATTTCATTACTTGTGATTGGTCTGTTCATATTTTCTATTTCTTCCTGGTTCAGTCTTGGAAGGTTATACCTTTCTAAGAATTTGTCCATTTCTCCCAGGTTGTCCATTTTATTGGCATAGAGTTGCTTGTAGTAGTCTCTTAGGATGCTTTGTATTTCTGCAATGTCTGTTGTAACTTCTCCTTTTTCATTTCTAATTTTATTGATTTGAGTCCTCTCCCTCTTTTTCTTGATGAGTCTGGCTAATGGCTTATCAATTTTGTTTATCTTCTCAAAGAACCAGCTTTTAGTTTTATTGATCTTTGCTATTGTTTTCTTTGTTTGTATTTCATTTATTTCTGCTCTGATCTTTATGATTTCTTTCCTTCTGCTAACTTTGGGTTTTGTTTGTTCTTCTTTCTGTAGTTTCTTCAGGTGTAAGGTTAGATTGTTTACTTGAGATTTTTCTTGTTTCTTTAGGTAGGTTTGTATAGCTATAAACTTCCCTCTTAGAACTGCTTTTGCTGCATCCCATAGGTTTTGGATCATCGTGTTTTCATTGTCATTTGTCTCTAGGTATTTTTTAATTTCCTCTTTGATTTCTTCAGTGATCTCTTGGTTATTTAGTAACGTATTGTTTAGCCTCCATGTGTTTGTGTTTTTTACGTTTTTTTCCCTGTAATTCATTTCTAATCTCATAACGTTGTGGTCAGAAAAGATGCTTGATATGATTTCAATTTTCTTAAATTTACTGATGCTTGATTTGTGACCCAAGATATGATCTATCCTGGAGAATGTTCCGTGCGCACTTGAGAAGAATGTGTAATCTGCTGGTTTGGGATGGAATGTCGTATAAATATCAATTAAATCTATCTGGTCTATTGTGTCATTTAAAGCTTCTGTTTCCTTATTTATTTTCATTTTGGATGATCTGTCCATTGGTGTAAGTGAGGTGTTAAAGTTCCCCACTATTATTGTGTTACTGTCTTATTTCCTCTTTTATAGATGTTAGCAGTTGCCTTATGTATTGAGGTGCTCCTATGTTGGGTGCATATATATTTATAATTGTTATATCTTCTTCTTGGATTGATCCCTTGATCATTCTGTAGTGTCCTTCCTTGTCTCTTGTAACATTCTTTATTTTAAAGTTTATTTTATCTGATATGAGTATAGCTTCTCCAGCTTTCTTTTGATTTCCATTTGCATGGAATATCTTTTTCCATCCCCTCACTTTCAGTCTGTATGTATCCCTAGGTCTGAAGTGGGTCTCTTGTAGACAGCATATATATGGGTCTTGTCTTTGTATCCATTCAGCAAGCCTGTGTCTTTTGGTTGGAGC
Source organism: Balaenoptera physalus (assembly GCF_965194825.1). NCBI lineage: Eukaryota > Metazoa > Chordata > Mammalia > Artiodactyla > Balaenopteridae > Balaenoptera > Balaenoptera physalus. The sequence continues at coordinate 106,996,719 of NC_138903.1, forward strand.
ATTTAATCCATTCACGTTTAAGGTAATTATCGATATGTATGTTCCTATTACGATTTTCTTAATTGTTTTGGGTTTGTTTTTGTAGGTCCTTTTCTTGTCTTGTGTTTCCCACTTAGAGAAGTTCCTTTAGCATTTGTTGTAGAGCTGGTTTGGTTGTGCTGAATTCCGTTAGCTTTTTCTTGTCTGTAAAGCTTTTGATTTCTCCATCAAATCTGAATGAGATCCTTGCTGGGTAGAGTAATCTTGGTTGTAGGTTCTTCCCTTTCATCACTTTAAGAATATCATGCCACTCCCTTCTGGCTTGTAGAGTTTCTGCTGAGACATCAGCTGTTAACCTCATGGGAGTTCCCTTGTATGTTATTTGTCATTTTTCCCTCGCTGCTTTCAATAATTTTGCTTTGTCTTTAATTTTTGCCAATTTGATTACTATGTGTCTCGGCATGTTTCTCCTTGGGTTTATCCTGTATGGGACTCTCTGTGCTTCCTGTACTTGGGTGGCTATTTCCTTTCCCGTGTTAGGGAAGTTTTCGACTATAATCTCTTCAAATATTTTCTCGGGTCCTTTCTCTCTCTCTTCTCCTCCTGGGACCCCTATAATGCGAATGTTGTTGCATTTAATGTTTTCCCAGAGGTCTCTTAGGCTGTCTTCATTTCTTTTCATTCTTTTTTCTTTAATCTGTTCCGCAGCAGTGAATTCCACCATTCTGTCTTCCAGGTCACTTATCCGTTCTTCTGCCTCAGTTATTCTGCTCTTGATTCCCTCTAGTGTAGTCTTCATTTCAGTTATTGTATTGTTCATCTCTGTTTGTTTGTTTTTTAATTCTTCTAGGTCTTTGTTAAACATTTCTTGCATCTTCTCGATCTTTGCCTCCATTCTTATTCTGAGGTCCTGGATCATCTTCACCATCATTATGCTGAATTCTTTTTCTGGAAGGTTGCCTATCTCCACTTCATTTAGTTGTTTTTCTGGGGTTTTATCTTGTTCCTTCATCTGGTATATAGCCCGCTGCCTTTTCATCTTGTCTGTCTTTCTGTGATTGTGGTTTTTGTTCCACAGGCTGCAGGATTATAGTTTTTCTTGCTTCTGCTGTCCGCCCTCTGGTTGTTGAGGCTATCTAAGAGGCTTGATGGGAGGCTCTGCTGGTGGGTAGAGCTGACTGTTGCTGTGATGGTCGGAGCTCAGTCGATCATTTGTTTTCTTTTCTTGTAATGTATTTTTCTGATTTTGAGATCAAGATTATGTTGTCTCTTTTGGAAAGCACCTAAGGAGGCGGGCTAGTTGTCACAGGAACCAACCTTGATTAGACGGTGGGAACTATCAGTCCCACCCACTGATTTCCAGGGAGGAGAGAAGGGCTAGAGGTTGAATCAGTCACCAATGGTCAATGAGTTAATCAATCTTGCTTGTATAATGAAGCCTCTATAAAAACCAAAAAGATGGGATTTGGAGGGCTTCTGGATTCTTGAACATGTAGAGGTGCTAGAAGAGTGGGGCACTCACAGAGGGCTTGGAAATTCTGCCCCCCCGTTCTCCATACCTTGCCCTCTGCTTCTCATCCATTTGTTTATTCCTGAGTTATATCCATTTATAATAAACCAGCGATGTAGTAAAAAAAAATAGAGAGTATGTAATCCTCATAAAATGAGTCAGGAAGTATTTCCTCCCCTATTTTCTAAAATAGTTTTGTAGGATTGGAATTATTTCTTATATACATGTTGGATACAATTCATGTGAAAACATCGAGGTCTTGTTTTCTTTGTTGGTAGATACTTAACTGATGATTTAATGCTTTTAATAAGTAAAGGGTTATTCAGTTTTCTATTTCTACTTGGGTCCATTTGATAATTTGTGTCTTTAAAGGATTTTGTTCAGTTTATCTAAATATTTGAATTTATTGGCATACAATTGTTAATAATACCATTCATAATTTTAAAGCTTAAATGATTTACACTAATAGTCCCTGTTTTTTTCCCCTGATACTGGAAATTTGGTGCTTCATTCATTGTTCTTTTCTATCTAAGATTGCATCAATTTTATGGATCTTTTAAAAGGACCAACTGTGCTTTAATTGATTTTCTTCTTTGTCCATTTTCTATGTCATTGATTTCTGCTCTTATCTTTTTTATGTTCTTTCTTGTACTTTGGGCTCAATTTGTTCTTTTTGTAGTTGTGTAAGGTAAAAACTTACACCATTTACTTAAGGTAATTGTTGTTTTCTAATCTAAGCATTTAAAGCATAGCTTTTCACCTAAACACTGTTTTAGCTTTACTCATGGGTTATTTAGAAGTATGTTGTTTAATTTCCAAATAATTGTGAAATTTCTAGATATTGTTTATTGACGTTGGTTTCTAACTTAGTTTCCTTGAGTCAGAGAACATAGCCTGAAAAATTATAAAATTTGAAATTGATTGAGACTTGTTTTATGGCCCAGTGTATGGTCTATGATATTAAACATTACATGTTCACTTGAAAAGAATTTGTTTCATGTAGTTTTGGGATTAGTGTTTAATATATGAAAGCTAGGTGAATATGTAGTTTTACTGTCAATAACTGAGAGAGGAGTGCTATAATTTTGAGGTATGATGATGGATTTTATCTCTTTCTGCTGATTTTTGTCAGTTTTTTATGCATTATTAGGCACATTTAAACTATGGTTATATTTGTTTCTTCATGAAGTGACGGGTTTTATTATTATGAAATATCTCTGAGGAAGTGCTCTTGTCTTGAGGTATTCTTTATCTGCTATTAGTATAACCCTTCGACCTTGCTTATCTTTGATTCTCACATTCATTAGCTTTCTTTTTTTTTTTTTTCTTTTCTTGTATTTAACGTGAATTTCTTGTAGACAGCATATATTTAGTCTTTTTTATCCAGACTGGCAATATCTGCCTTTTAAATGGAATGTTTAAACTACTGACATTTAATCTAATTACCTGTATGGTTGGATTAAGTTTACTGTTTTGCTACTTTTTTATTTGTCCTGTATGTCAGTGTTCTTCTTGTCTTTCTTTACAATATTTACTTTGGATTTTAAAAATATTCTTTAGTATTCCATTTTATTTCTTCTTGTGACCATTTAGGCACACATCTTTGCCTTAATTTTAAAGTTGCTGCTTAAAAAATTAAAATATGCATTCTTTACTTATAGTATACTTAAAGTTAATATTGTTTCACTTCATGGTAAAATATAAAAACCTTGCAATAATATAATTACATTTCATCCCTTGTTATCTGTGCAATTGTTGTCATATATATTTCATTTACATATTTTTAAACCACACAATGTAGTGTTATTATTTCTGTAAGAGAATTTTGTCCCCATTTTCATAATGAAAAAATCCCAAATAATCTATAAAATCATAACTCTTCTTGACACCACCGGAGAACTGAACTCACAAGACAAATGCAAAAATCTTATTTCCCCAAAATGACAAGACTCTCTCAAGAGTCTTGTGACAAGAAACATAAACTATTTCATGGGAGGAAGAGGAAGCTGGCATAGATGTGCTTAAGAATAAAACAGCTGTAATTGTAACAAATTCTAAATGGTTGAGTGTGGACTAACATATCAGTTTGGAATAACCTGGAGCCCCCTACACAAGGGAAATGAGATTGACTTAACAGTCTTCTACATGGACCTCCACTGGTTACTCACAAGAAAGGTTGGGGGCTGGGCAGAAGACAAGAGTGAGAGTAATTGTTGGTGCAGGGGTACAGTCTCCAATGCCAGGCCAGTAAAAACCCTATACTCTTTCTTGAATCCTTCTCTTGTGTGAAAAAATTGCCTTAAACCACTGGGGGAGGAAAAAACAAACTGTCTTTCCCCCAATACTCAGGCAAAGATTCAATTCTTCTGAATGAGGGGTAGAACCACAACTCTTCTGACACAGGGTTCAGGTATAACCCCACATTTTGGGGGAAGGGCACAGGAAATTCCCATCTACCCTTTGAGAAAGGGTAGGGAAACCTCTCTAGCCTGCACAATGCAGACAAAGATTCTCTGCTTCTGGAGCAGGGGGTAAAAGCAAAAGTCATCTGCCAGTGGGGGAGGGACATAAAAATGTCTCTCATAAAAGACCTTACCCAGCTGCAGGGCAGAGTTTGCTCACACAAGGTGAGAGGGATAGGCATGATTAGACCTTATCCACAAAGGCAAGGTGTACAGGTCCTGCCTAAAACATGAGTTTTGACAAGAAAAACTGAGAATCTCTTTTGCCAGCTCTACAAGCCTAGCACCAAATAACAAACAAGAACACTCTGGGTGTGGCAAGAGTGCATAGGAAGACCTCTCTTATGACACAAGTGGGAAGGCATTGCTGAAAGCTGAGCAGGAATGCTAAATACTACTACTCCTCAGTAACCAAGCCTCACACTAAGTACAGAGTAACCACTGCTTACCATGGAGAATAAAATGGAAGACTGCGTTATACTGAATGTAGCAATACAACAACCCAACTCAATTACTGGCTACATTTACTCAACTCCCTCAACTAGTGGCCAGGCAAAAGAAGTGTAACCATTTGTGGCAACAAGTACCACTTGACTCAGTCTTTGTTGTTTTTCTAGATAGTAATTCTGGTACTCAACTAAAAGACACATAGCAAATTCAGGAAAAAAACATTCATTTTTATGAGATAAAGCAATATATAGAAACAGACTCAGATGAGCCAGAATTTGGAACTATCAGGCAAGAATTTGAAAATAACTACCATATGATAGATATGTCACTTAGCTTGATTGTAGTAATCATTTCACAATGTATGTGTATATCAAAACATATTGTGCATCTTAAATATATACAGTTTTATATGTCAGTTATACCTCAATAAAGCTGAAAAAATAAAACAACTACTGTTATATGTAAAAGGATTGAGTGGTAAATGTGGACAGCATGCATGAAGAGATGTGGAATTTTAGCAGAAAGATAGAAGCAATGCATGTGCTACAACAACAACAACAGAATTTATAATCAAACTGCTCAATAACAAAGGTAAAAATAAATTTGGGGGAAGGCAGGTAGGGAAAGGAAACTCAATATAGAGAAACAACAAAAAAATTTTAACCTACTTCTCATGAGACACTTAGAAAACAGAAAGACAGCGGATTGAAATTGTTAAAATATGGAAGGAAAAAAGTCAGCCAAGAATTGTATACTTTTCAAAAATGAAGGTGAAATGAAACTTTTCCAGTGAAACAAAAGCGGATAGAATTTTTTTTTTTAACCAGCTTGCCTGCTCTGTGAAAAATTAAAATCACACAAATTAAGTTCTCTTACCATAACAGAATTAAATAAGAAATCAATAACAGAAACAAATTTGAAAAATCCCCAAATATTTGGAAATTAAGCAATATACTCTTTAAAAAACTGATATTATATAATAATTTCTATACTCATACAACAAATTCTGTCTGTACATAATTACAATGGGCTGTTGAAATTATATACATGATTATATTTCTGATACATGTATATATATATATACAGTATCTTAAAATATATTTGTAAGTATCTAAACATATTTTTGTTTAAATAAGTATATATACAAAACATATTTAATTGTATATTTATATAATTTCAACCAAATTTCTATGAGTCCCATTTGTTTCTTTGTCAGATATGTCTGGTCATTCCTGATAATTTCTTATTGCTTGCTCATCTTTGTGACCCCAATCTTTACTTCTTTAAATGTTTCTTACATATTCTGTATCTAAATCTGTTGTTTATAGTTTCTGCTTATTCTCTATTATGGTGGTTTACCTCCTCATGGTCTTGTTGATCTTTGATTTTGAATTTTTGTCTACTTGGTTTCAATATGTTGGGAGTCCTTCAGTTTCTAAATTTTGGACATTTTCCTCTAAACAGAATCTGTGTCTACTTCAGCCAGGTGTGAGGTAGAAATAAGTACTTTATTCTTCCTTGAGATTCCTAAATTAATCTAGATGTCTTAAATTTCAGCTTCTCCACCTTTTGATACATCAAGGTTTAGTGTCACAATAGCAGTGCTTCTATTGGCATTTTCCATCATGGTAATCCAGTTTCCCCCTTCTTGCTAACTGATCACCCCCAGCTCAGATTTATTCTTGTGATTTTTACCTTTTTCAAAGCAGGGTAAATTGTTAGGTTTTTGGAGATCTACCTACATCTTGTAAATCCTGTGATATTTTACTAAGTATCTTCTTTCTAAGATAAAATCGTTTTATAGTAGAACTGTCTTCCAAATGATCTAATCTACCATACTACTGGAAACAGAAGTCTCCATCCTCACCCCTTTTAAAACTTTTGTTGAATATTTGCCTGATCTGTGATCTCTCTGTGATCCTTCAGACCAGTGTACCTTCAGTGTCAGATCTAGGGCTTAGATTAGAGTAATAAAGCTATATCAGTAAGGGCTAGAAGCTAGAGACTAGAAATACCTGCTAAGGTATGGCAGGCTGAGAGCCTGCCTGAGATATCAAGAAACAATTAGCCCAATCAGGTAAGTGTTGGGTCTTTGTCAACATGAAATTGATTGAAATCTTGTTAAGCAGATGGTTAGTGAGGTGGTTAAATGCCACCTGCAGTCATACTGGGGAAAGATAAAGGCAATCTATTTCCGTCAAGGAACTGCGGGAGGATTGGAACTCCTGGGGTACAGGCAGTTCATGACAAATGTTCCCTTTAATGATCCTTATCATTTGGTTTATGCTAATGCAACTACAGTTTCTGCTTTTTCCCTGCCAGACTACAAGCTCCATGAAGGCCAGGACCATATCTGCTTTATTCATTACTATTTTCTCATAAATATTTCCATATTTTTGAATGAATGAATAGTTATCAGAGCACTGACTATGTAGAATGAGTGACCAACAGCTATTTTGATAATATATCCAAAGTGACAGATAATATAATGTTCAAAGTCAATTAATATAGTAAGAAGTTTCTAGAAAATTCTTTATTTGAAGATATAATTCACTCTCTGAAATAGATTACTTATTGTAGAATGAGAAGAGGCCTCATATTTTGAATATTCTTTAAATAGCTCTTTAAATTAGAATAATAATAATAAATAATAAACTCAGTGAGATGGGGATATAATATCCATCCTGCTTACTTTTATTGCTGCTACATCTACAGTCCTATTGTGGTCAGGGAAGATGAATAAGAAATTGACCTACCTATATAGAGGAGGGAGATTTCAGAGGGAGGTATAGATTGGGAGGATCAATATAAGAAAGATCTTACTTGGAGAGTAGTCAGTACTCTAAGCCTCAGAAGCAAAGGTCTAAGTTGGAGAGAAGTCCAGTGTGAAAATTCAGAGAGACTAGATCATGTTTGCATGGGTTTTAAAGCATTGTTAGTTTTCTTCTTGAACTACCTAATCTCACCTATTTTATACCTCACTTCATAATTCGTCCATTGTCTCCCCATCACCAAACAGCAATAAATTGTACTACATCTAGGAAAACATTCCTTTCATACAGACCTTGCTGCTTACTGTCATATGGAAGTGACTTGATACCAATTCTTAGGGTTGTTGGAAGAACTGAAAAAATAGATTTATGACTCAAATTTATATTAACTTCAAATTTGCTCAGAATTTGCAAGTACACAAAATATGTGTTGAACTTTATATAAATTAATCTAACCTGGTGTGAGGTACAATATATATTTTTTTTCTGGGGGACTATTATAGGCACAGTGTTCTAGTAATAAACAATATGTAGCAACAGTTAAATAAATAAATTATATATGTATATATGTGTGTGTATATATATATATATATATATATGATTTTAATATCTGTTAACAGTTGAGAAAACCATTTAATCCCAATTATCCCAAGTAAGAAATGCAAACATAGCTATTTTTCATTATACTTTATTTATTTACTAAACAAAACTACATCTTAATTTGCTCTGAACTTCCGAATCTCCAGTTGAAAAGGTTGAATCTTGGATCCAAAATTTTAATAGCAAAGGTGGCTCACCTGTACAGACATGTATAGAGACCAGAGGAGAAGGATAAGACAAGTTGAGGTCATGGCATTCTTTTAAACTTAATTGCGTATGAGAACTAGCCCCCAACTTCATCTCCTTCTTAAAGAACAAAGAGACTGACAGGGATAGCTCTCTAGGGTTATTTCCCAATTATCTTATTTATCAGAAATAAAACACAAGCAGAGAAAACTGCATATTTCCAAAACACAGATGGCAAAGACAGAGAATTTTGTAGAAGTACAGAATAAAGAATGGATATTTATTTCTGCCTTCCAAAGCACACATACAGATCATCCAAGATCTCTTTGCTTCAAATAAAAATTGCATAAAGGCTATTGTATTGTAAATAATGGATTAGAGATAGGGCTCACTGCTTTAAGGTTCATAATAACTTTAAAATAATTTTTAAATGAGTACATATACTTAGTAAGAGATAAACAATGTTAAAATCATCTGGAGATTATGCTCTACCAACCAAGGTAGAGCATAGGGCTGACAGGTTGCTTTCAAGAGAGTGGGAAATAATTATGTTTAGTTTTCGTGGTGGAATAGAGGCCAAAGTATCTAGAAAACATAATCAAGACTGGGATTCTGAGTAGATGGTCTTGGTTTGGTTTTCAGAAACTGAAACTGGCTATGGTCAACAGATTTAGATGTGAATTATGTGTAGAGAGGGTGTGTGTGTGTGTGTGTGTGTGTGTGTGAAAGACAGAGGGGGACAGAAGAGAGAATTGGGGTTCAGTGGGGGTGGCAGTGGTCACAGTATACTGAGGTTGCAACCAAGAAGAAATTAGTTACAATAATTCATGATTGTTATCAGGATTCACAACTGTAACCTGGGCAGAAGGTATAGAGTTGAGTTAGGAACTATGGTTTAAGCCAGGCATAAAGATACAGGTAGGGGCAGTTTCAGATCAGGTGACTCAGGGACCAGGAAAGGAGGCATATAAATATATTTGCCAGTCATTATATGCCCACAGAGTTAAGCTCCATGAGACCAGGACAGGAACCAGGTAGTACTTCACATTGTGGGTAATGTAGGGTGATTATAGCAGAGGATTAAGGCTATACCTGGGCCTTTTAAAGAGGAGTGGGTATTGCTCCTATCTTCATATTGGAAAAGGCCTAACATTCAAAATCATACATTTTCTAACAATCTATGAGATAATGGTTCCCATCACACAAAGGATTTTTTTCTCTTTTCTTTACAAAATTTACCACAGGATTCATTTGAATATTATATATATATTTTAGTTTGGCTAAGCAACTTCTCAGCAATAATCCTCTGTTTTGAACTTTGATAGAGCTTTATAATTTTCTTGTAATACTTACATTCTGATATGTAATAAAGTTACTTGTTTATCAATTTGGTCTACAAAAAATTGTTACATGAGCTCCATGAGAATATTTATTTAGCTATTGTAAATGAAATATGTTTGTAAACAGTATATATTAATAAATTTTCATAAAAATTGAGACAGTACTATAAATTAGTAACCATAAATAACTTCACCACCAAGAAAAAACAACTGAAATAAAGGAAGTCTTGAATCTGTAGACTGAGATGTCTTACCATATACGAGGAAAAATTAAACAAGGATGATCCCTATATGTCAAAACCTGATGAATTTGTTGGACTACAAATGTAAATAATTCCACTGGCATCCAAAGAGAATAAAAAATAATTTACTAAGTGAGGAGAATCAAGAATATCCCCTAATTTGTATCTTTTGATTTTTTTTCTCCTGGTTAGACTAGGGTCATTTGTTTCTGTTAGGACCACAGGGATAAGGTACTATTTTACCACATAATATCCAGGGAATTATACAATCAGTATGACTTATTACTGTTGATGTTCACCTTGATCTCCAGGCTGAGGTAGTGTTTGTCAGTTTTCTCCACTGTAAAATTACTCTTTTTCCCCTTTTCTACACTGTACTCTTTAGAAGTAAGTCACTATGTGTAGCCCACACTTAAAGAGGATGGGAGCATAACTATAAAAATTATTTGAAATTCTTCCACATGGGAGATTTATCTCTTCTCTCCAGTTTATTTGTTCAATCCTTGGTTTATATAAATATGGACTCATGTATATTTATTTTATATTTGGGTTATAATTCTATACTACTTGTTACATTTTGTTGCTCAAATTGTTCCAGCTTGGCCAACTGAGCTCTTTCAGTTGATTCCTGATTCCCTTTAACATATTCACATCATTGTAGGCTTTTTATTTGTTTGTTTGTTTGTTTTTGTTTAGCACTTTCTAACTTTCTAGCACACAAGATATTCCAGATTTATCATGAGTATCTCCTGTCCTAGTCCTAGAGTCAGCCGTTTCTCTAAGGAGTCCTGGTTCCACTGGTGGAGAATAGTATAAGAAATTAAAATTTGGGTGCTAGTTGTGCTCACTACTGTTGTGATATCTAGGTCCTCTCAGCTGATAGAGCGAGGAAATACAAGTGCATTTAGTTATCTGTGTACTAATTACACACTGTGTACTAGTATACACCTGTGTACTGATTACACTATTATGAATCTATAAGATTTCTGTATGTAACTATCTGTTTATATATTAAGCTAAGCCTAAATTCATACCAATGTCTCCTACTCTAATCTATTACATGTAAATGATTCTGGCCTCCTCTCATTACAGTATCATACAGAATAGATTCATCACCTTAAAAAATTCACCACATGTTATGACTTTATTAATGTTTGTTAAGTGGATCACAGAGTGCCAGATGATGAGCTGCAGTTCAACAATAGTCCATAAGAGAAATTGAAATAGAGAAGTGTATTACTCACAGGTCACTCAGTTTTTGCTTGTCTGAGACAGTCTTTATTTCTCCTTAACATTTAAAGGATAATTTCACTGGACATAGAATTCTAGGTTGGTATGTTTTTTTGTTTTTTTGTTTTTCTTTCAACACTTTAAGTATTTCATGCCACTTACTCCTTGCTTGAGTGGTGTCTGAAGAGAGGTCAGTTGTAATTCCTATCCTTGTTCCTCTATAGTTATTGTCCTCATCCCCTGCTGTGACTTCTTGCATGATTTTGTCTTTGGTTTTGTGCAGTTTGAATATAATATACAATATGTTGGTCTTTATTCTACTTGTTTTTTTCTGAACTTCTGGATCTGTGGTTTGGTGTTTCTCATCAATTTTAGAAAATTATCAGTTATTATTACTTCAAGTATTTCCTTTCTCTATTTTTTCTTTTCCTTATTTTATTCCAAGTACACATATGTTACACATTTAAAAACTTATCCCACTGATCTTGGATGTTCTGTTCTTTTTTAAATTCTTTTTACTCTTCTTATTTTAGCTTGGGAAGTGTCTATTGACCTATATTCAAGCTCACTGATTCCATCCTCAACTATGTCCAGTTTACAGACTAGTTCATCAAAGGAATTCTTCATTTCTGATACAGCGTTTGATTTCTAGCATTTTATTGTTTCTTTCCTAGAGTTTCCGTCTTCTGCTTACATTACTTACCTGTTCCTGCATGCTGTCTACTTTTTCCTTTAGTGTCTTTAACATATTTATCATCATTAAGTTCCCTATCTGATAATTTAATCATCTGTGTCATATCTGAGCCTAGTTTGATGCTTACTTTATCTTTTCAGACTATATTTTTTCTTGCTCTTTGGAATGCCTTTCAGTTTTCTTGTTGAAAACTGAACATGTTGTATCAATAGGAATATACTTTAGTATGAAAATTTATGTTAATCTGGCTAATTATTGGACTTTTTAATATTTTATGTTTAATGTTTTTTGTAGCTCTATGTGCCTAAGGCTTCAAATTCCTCTAGTGTTCTTGTTTTGGTCTCCCTTGTTTATTTTGGAATTCCCCAAGTACTCTTACTCACAGAGAGTCTGTTTGCAATCTTTCATCAGCAATCCCCTATTATTACACTGGAGCCCTGTTGGTGTGGTGGTAAACTGTGAGAGAAGGGAAGTGTTTTGTAAACGTCAGTAATTTGTAGGCCCGTGTCTCTGGACTCAAACTTTCAAACTTTCACGAGCGTTTCTTCACTGGTATTGCTTTCTCCCTTTTAGATAACACAGGAAAGTTACAGAGGGCTAGGGCAGGAGGAATGTGCTTTCCCCAACTGGGAAAAGGTTCTGGTAAAGTCATTTTCCCTGAGAATAGGCATTTGTTACAGAGAAGGCTCTGGATGTATTTCATAATGATTAATCTTCCCCTCTCCATGCCAGAATCATGAGGGGATCTTTCTGGAATTTCACCGTGAGAACCTAGTAGGACTACTGGAAATAAAACCAATGAAACTGTGGGGCTCCTCCTTGAACTGTGGCCCCTGGGAGTTTCTCACTCACACATCAGTCAACTCTCAATTTCCAACAGTTTGTAAAAATTACCATTTAAGTATTCCTACCAGTTTTGGCTCCAGCAGCTTCTGTGTCAAGCAAGCATATCTTGTTTGTGACTTTCTGGGTTTGCCTGACTCTCCAGATATCTGGATAGAGGTTTCTTCTGCCATTTCAGTTGAAAGTCCAAGATTTTAAGATTTTCAGCTTATTTTTGTAAGGATGAGATCACAACTTCTAAGCTCTATATATTGGCGCTAAAGCTAGGTTTTACCTTTATTTTTAATATAAATTAAATTGTAAGCTCATATAAATAAGTGGTTTTTATCATTTGTGAATTTAAAATTATATATATATTATTAAAATATATGCATTTTAATTTTGTTAAAATTATATAATATATATGAATGACATGGAATTTACCATTGTAATCACTTTAAGTGTGCGATTCACTAACATTAATTACATTTACAGTGTTGTTATAACCATCACCACTATCTGAAAAAGTTTCCAAAGCTTTTTCATCAACTCAAAGAGAAACTTTTTGTACCCATTAAGCAATAATTCCACACTCCCCCTCCTCCAGCTCCTGATAACCTCTATTATAATTTCTGTCTTGATTAGTTTGCCTGCTCTAGATATTTAAAATAGGTGGAATCATACAATATTTTCCTTTTGTATCTGGTTTATTTCACATAGTGTATTATTTTTGAGTTTATCCAGACTGTAGCATATATCAAAAGTTCATTCCTTTTTACGGCCAGATAATATTCCAGTGTATGTATATAACAATGTATGTATATCCATTCATCTGTTGATGAACATTTGGATTGTTTTCATATTTTGGCTATTGTAAACAATGCTGCAATGAACATTGGCGTACAGGTACCTGAATCCCTGTTTTCAGTTCTTTTGGGTATATACCTAGGAGTGGAATTGCTAGGTCTTATTGTAAGTATATGTTTAAGTTTTTTGAGGAAGTGCCAAATTCTTTTCCACAGTGGTTGAAACATTTTGTATGCCAACCAGCAATACATGAGGATTCCAATTTTTAGGTATCCTTGTCAACACTTGTTATTTCCTGGGTTTTTTTTTTATCATAGCCATCATAGTGTGTGATAAATGTTGTATCATTGTGGTTTTGAATTGCATTTACCTAGTGTCTAAGGCTGTTAAGAATCTTTTTATATGCTTATTGGCCATTTGTGTATCTCCTTTGGAGAAGTATCCAAGTCCTTTGTCCATTTTTTAATTGTGTTGTGTTTTGTTGTGGAGTTGTAGGAGTTCTTTATATAGTCTAGATATTAAACCCTTATAAGATGCATGCTTTGAAAATATTTTCTCCCATTCTGTAAGTTGTCTTTTCAACATGGATTATGTTTTTCCCTTTTGGCAATATGATATTGTTTCTCTTTGTGGATCCCTGAGTTTATCTTACTTGGAGTTTGCTGAGCTTCTTAGATATATAGATATATGTCTTTCATCACATTTGGAAATTTTTCATCCATTACACTTTCAAATATTTTTTCTGCTCCTTTTTCTCTCTCTCTTCTCCTTCTGGGACTCCTATAATGCATATGTTGTTCCATTTGATGATGTTCCATTGTTCTTTTAGGCTCTTTTCACTTTACTTCATTTTTTCTCTTTCTGCTCCTCAGACACAGTAATTTCAACTGCCCTGTCTTCAAGACTGCTGATTCTTTCTTCTGCCTGATTAAATATGCTGTAAACACCTCTAGTATTTTTCTTTCACTTCAGTCATTGTACTTTTCAGCTCGAGAATTTGTTTGGTTACTTTTAAAATTTGAATATCTACTGATTTTCCTATTTTGTTTTTACATCATTTTCCTGTTCATTTAGTTTTTTCTTTTCATTTGACTATTTGGGCATATTTAAAACAGTTTTTATAAAATCTTTTTCTAGTAATTCCAGTGTGTAGGTTTCCTCAGGGATGGTTTCTGTCAGTTTATTTTGTTCTGTTGAATTGGCTATGTGTTCTTGATTCTTTGTTTGCCTTGTTATTTTTTTGTTGAAAACTGGACATTTGAATATTATAATATGGTAATTCTGAAAATCAAATTCTTTCCCACCCCTCAGGTTCACTGTGTTCTTTAATTGTTGAAGATTGTAGTAGTCTAATTGATTAATAACTTTTCAAGATTATTTTTGAAAAGTCAGTATTCCTTTTTGTGTATGATTACTGAAGTGTCTGTTCATTTTGGTTGTGTTCAGCTAGTAGTCATAGAAATTTCCTATGGAGCTAAAAAGAGAAAAAAAAAGCACCTCACTCATTCTTTGCAGACTGTCACTTTGAGTTCTCTAATAGTTCTTCAGGCTTGTGCTGAGCCTAGGGGTTAGCCTGAGGTAAAAGTCTAGGGTCTTCTAAGTTTTTAATGTATGCATGTCTTACCCTGTTCTTGCTTGTGGCTTTCTAAATTTCCCAATAAACATGGGTATTTTTGAATGACCTAATTTTTCAAAGAAATTCTCCCTAGCTTTTCCTTCCAGACTTCAGGTGGTCTGTTATATGTCTCAGCTTTAATCTTTCTTCGCAGGCTTCTGAGGGTTCTTTGTTCACCTTGCAAAGCTTTCAAGAAATGACTGCCAGTGTTCTGGGCTGTTAGTTCTGAGTTTGGTGAAACAGAGACAAATGCCTAGTATCAGTACTTCACATAGCCCCTAGACAGGTCAAAGCCAACATAAACAATAATTTATGAGTAAGGCCTTATCTGTTCCTTCTGTAACTTGGGAGAGGATGCCACACTGGGAATGCAGGCTGTCATCTTCAAGACTACTGTCAAGCCAGGGAAGGATGGGGAGGAGCAAGTAACATGCTACAAAGATTTCCTACCATTGTTAAGTTGCTTTTTTCTTGATTCAGTGTTTGTTTGATTACTGTAAACCTTTAACTCTTTTCCAGGATTATGACAAAGTTGGCTCTGATGGTGCTTGTATTTTGGTCTTGCTGTGGAGGATGAGAGCTTGGAGCTGTCTACTCTGCCATTTTGCTAATGTAAGTCCTATATAATTTGATTTTAAGTAATGGGAATATGTTCACAAATTTCCAGAAAATTTACCATTAAATTCTCATGACCTGATTTGAACTAGCTCTAACACATTTCTGAGTTTAAATTCTTTTAAAGGTGTATTATCTGTACTTTGAATTACATCATGCTATCCAAGCAAAACCATGACTTTTGCCCTCAGAGAACTTCTACTCTGAAGAAAGTTACTCCAAGTAAGACAGTGTGATACATGCATTGAAGAGAGATTTCCAGGACATTTGGTCTGGTTTTGATATTTTCATAAACCAAAATTCTCATGATGATAGCATTCTGATCCCTGGTCTCATTATTTTATTTTGAAAGTTTTTTTAAAAATTTATTTATTTTATTTATTTATTTTTGGCTGCGTTGGGTCTTAGTTGCTGCGTGCAGGCTTTCTCTATTTGCGGTGAGTGGGGGCTACTCTTTGTTGTGGTGCACAGACTTCTTATTGCAGTGGCTCCTCTTGTTGTGGAGCACAGGCTCTAGGTGCACGGGCTTCAGTAGTTGTGGCTCGTGGGCTCTAGAACGCAGGCTCAGTAGATGTGGCACATGGGCTTAGTTGCTCCACGGCATGTGGGATCTTCCCAGACCAGGGCTTGAACCCGTTTCCCCTGCAGGTGGATTCTTAACCACTGTGCCACCAGGGAAGCCCCCTGGTCCCATCTTTATTGTGTGTGTGTGTGTGTGTGTGTGTGTGTAATGGTTCTGTCATCTCTTCCTAATTATGGCTTTGTCTATCCACTGTAGAGAATATAAATGGTTCCCTGGGTTTTGCAATGCTTAGCTAGATGCTGCTAATCCTCTGGTCAAATAACAGAATGCTTCTGAGCATAGCATTGAACTTTCTTTCAATTTTTGTACTCTTACTGAAATCCAGTAGCACTGCTTTTATATCATCTCTAAAATTAACCATTCTTAAATGGCTGAAATACACCCTACTGCAATTTTCAGTCAACAAAAAAGTTTAATAAAATCTGTTATATATTTTAAGAATTGCTGTCTCATTATACCAAAATACTAATTGCTCATAGTGGGGGATTTATAAAGTTAATTTATATATTGTTACATTGAAAAATAAGATCCTTTAATTTTTAAAATAAACACTTCCCATCTGTTATATGAATTCCTCTGCAACTTACAGGAAAAAGCAAAGCTGTCCCTCCTGTACTGTTCACATTCCAGTGGTACAGTACAGATATGTTAAATAACAGGAGGAAATGATTATTGAACTGAGTTTGAATCAGATGCAATAAATTATCCATTGAATATGTAAAGCTTGGCTATGTAATAATTTTGGTTTCCTAGTTAATTTGACATTACAATAGAAAAAAAATAAAAGATTATATAAGAGTAAAACTACTTACCATAGAACCAAGTTTAGGTTCTCATATGATTTCAAAACTTATATTAAATAGGTTGATTTATATAATACATATATAAAAGTCTAAAAATAACTTTAATTATTTCCTTCCATCCTCCAATCACTCCTGTCACTATTCTTTTGATTCAGAGACTTGCCAAAATTTATCCATTGGCACAAGCTTTATTTTTAGGTGTGTTCTTTCTCAACTAAAAGTAATTGATGCATAGAAATTTTGCATTTGTTCACTGATTTGAAAATAATAATACATAGTATTTAGTGGCATGTCAAAGGAGAATACAATGCAGTCATTCTCTAAGCTGTAATTGCAGGCAGTGGCTTAGTGTAAAGTAACTTGCTTTTAAACATGAGAGAACATATGGCCTGAGGAGAGAGAGTCAGTGCTAGAAGGTATTATTTCTATTATTTATTTTGGAAATTCTCCAAAATCTTCTCTGTATTGCTTAAACCAAGCAGGACGTTGACCACAAAGTTACCATAGATCAATATGTCCAAGTTGACAAGATCACCTCAAGATGCATTGGAAAATAAAAATTGTAAAGGGTTTATGATATCAGGTGGTTGTAAAAACAAACACAGGAAGAATATTTTGGGTCATAGGAGCTTGAACTCATATGCCCAAGACACACATAACTACTCCTATTCAGAAATATCCCAAACGTAAGGGAGAACTTCAAGCTGACAGAAGAGTAAGACTTGGAGATGAGCTTCCTCGCCACAAATACATCACAAATACATCTACATGTGGAACAACTCCTACAGAACACCTACTGAATGCTGGCAGAAGACCACAGACTTCCCAAAAGGCAAGAAACTCCCCTCGTGCCTGGGTAGGGCAAAAGAAAAAAGGAAAAACAGAGACTAAAGAATAGGGATGGCATCTGCACCTCTGGGAGGGAGCTGTGAAGGAAGAAAAGTTTCCACACACCAGGAAGCCCCTTCACTGGTGGAAACAGGGGGTGGGAGGGGGAAGCTTCAGAGCCATGGAGGAGAGCACAGCAACAGGAGTGCAGAGGGCAAAGCAGAGAGATTCCCGCACAGAGGATCCATGCGACCAGCACTCACCAGCCTAAGACACTTGTCTGCTCACCCGCCGGGGTGGGTGGGGGCTGGGAGCTGAGGCTTGGGCTTCGGAGATCAGATCCCAGGGAGAGGACTGGGGTTAGCTATGTGAACACAGCCTGAAGGGGGCTAGTGTGCCACAGCTAGCCGGGAGGGAGTCTGGGAAAAAGTCTGGACCTGCCGAAGAGGCAAGAGACCATTGTATCAGGGTGCACAAGGAGAGGGGATTCAGAACACCGCCTAAATGAACTCCAGAGATGGGCGTGAGTCGTGGCTATCAGCACGGACACCAGATATGGGCATGAAATGCTAAGGCTGCTGCTGCAGCCACCAAGAAGCCTGTGTGCAAGCACAGGTCACTGTCCACACCTCCCCTCCCAGGAGCCTGTGCAACCTGCCACTACCAGGGTCCTGTGATCCAGGGACAACTTCCTCCAGAGAACACACGGCACACCTCACGCTGTTTCAATGTCACGCTGGCCTCTGCCGCCACAGGCTCGGCCCACATTCTGTACCCCTCCCTCCCCCTGGCCTGAGAGAGCCAGAGCCCCCTAATCAGCTGATTCTTTAACTGCATCCTGTCTGGGTGAAGAACAGATGCCCTCAGGCAACCTAAATGCAGAGGTGGGTCCAAATCCAAAGCTGAACTGCAGGAACTGTGTGAACAAAGAAGAGAAAGAGAAGTTTCTCCCAGCAGCCTCAGGAGCAGCAGATTAAATCTCCACAATCAACTTGATTTACCCTGCATCTCTGGAATACATGAAGAGACAATGAACCATCCCAAAAATGAGGTGATGGACTTTGAGAGCAAAGATATATATATTTTTTTCCTTTTTCTCTTTTTGTGAGTATGTATGTGTATGCTTTGTGTGATTTTGTCTGTATAGCTTTGCTTTTAGCACTTGTCCTAGGTTCTGTCTGTCTTTTTTTTTTTTTTAGTATAGTTCTTAGCACTTGTTATCATTGGTGGATTTGTTTTTTGGTTTGGTTGCCCTCTTTTCTCTTTCTTTCTTTCTTTTTTTTCTTTTTTCTTCTTTTTAATACTTTTTAAATACTTTATTTTTAATAATTATTTTTTATTTTTATTTTAATAACTTTATTTTATTTTTTTGTTTCTTTCTTTTTTTTCACTTTTCGTCTGAGCTCTGTGGCTGACAGGGTCTTGGGGCTGCGACTGGGTGTCAGACCTGTGCCTCTGAGGTGGGAGAGCCGAGTTTGGGACATTGGTCCACCAGAGACCTCCCAGCTCCATGTAATATCTAACAGCAAAAGCTCTCCCAGAGATCTCCATCTCAGCGCTAAGACCCAGCTCCACTCAATGACCAGCAATCTACAGTGCTGGACACCCTATGCCAAACAACTAGCCAGACAGGAAAACAAACCCGCCCATTAGCAGAGAGGCTGCATAAAATCATATTAAGGTCACAGACACCCAAAAACACACCACCAGATGCGGACCTACACACCAGAAAGACAAGATCCAACATCGTCCACCAGAACACAGGCACTAGTCCCCTCCAATAGGAAGCCTACACAGCCCACTGAACCAACCTAAGCCACTGGGGGCAGACACCAAAAACAAGAGGAATTACGAACCAGCAGCCTGCAAAAAGGAGACCCCAAACACAGTAAGTTAAGCAAAATGAGAAGACAGGGAAACACACAGCAGATGAAGGAGCAAGGTAAAAACCCACCAGACCAAACAAATGAAGAAGAAATAGGCAGTCTACCTGAAAAAGAATTCAGAGTAATGATAGTAAAGATGATCCAAAGTCTTGGAAATAGAATGGAGAAAATACAAGAAAAGTTTAACAAGGACCTAGAAGAACTAAAGAGAAAAGAAACAAAGATGAACAACACAATAAATGAAATTAAAAATTCTCTAGAAGGAATCAATAGCAGAATAACTGAGGCAGAAGAAGAAATAAGTGACCTGGAAGATAAAATAGTAGAAATAACTACCACAGAGCAGAATAAAGAAAAAAGAATGAAAAGAATCGAGGACAGTCTCAGAGACCTCTGTGACAACATTAAATGAAGCAACATTCAAATTATAGGAGTCCCAGAAGAAGAAGAGAAAAAGAAAGGGACTGAGAAAACACTTGAAGAGATTATAGTTGAAAACTAACCTAATATGGGAAAGGAAATAGTTAATTCCATGAAGTGCAGGGAGTCCCATACAGGATAAATGCAAGGAGAAACATGCCAAGACACATATTAATCAAACTATCAAAAATTAAATGCAAAGAAAAAATATTAAAAGCAGCAAGGGAAAAGCAACAAATAACATACAAGGGAATCCGCATAAGGTTAACAACTGATCTTTCAGCAGAAACTCTGCAAGCTGGAAGGGCGTGGCAAGACATATTTAAAGTGATGAAAGGGAAAGACCCACAACCAAGATTACTCTACCCAGCAAGAAACTCATTCAGATTCGACAGAGAAATTAAAACCTTTACAGACAAGCAAAAGCTAAGAGAATTCAGCACCACCATCCAGCTTTGCAACAAATGCTAAAGGAACTTCTCTAGGCAGGAAACACAAGAGAAGGAAAAGAACTACAATAACAAACACAAAACAATTAAGAAAATGGTAATAGTATCATACATATCGATAATTACCTTAAATGCAAACGGATTAAATGCTCCAACCAAAAGACAGAGACTGGCTGTATGGATACAAAAACATGACCCGTCTATATGCTGTCTACAAGAGA
Source organism: Balaenoptera physalus (assembly GCF_965194825.1). Classification (NCBI taxonomy): domain Eukaryota; kingdom Metazoa; phylum Chordata; class Mammalia; order Artiodactyla; family Balaenopteridae; genus Balaenoptera; species Balaenoptera physalus. The sequence continues at coordinate 107,017,232 of NC_138903.1, forward strand.
CCCACTTCAGACCTAGGGACACATACAGACTGAAAGTGAGGGGATGGAAAAAGATATTCCATGCAAATGGAAATCAAAAGGAACCTGGAGTAGCAATTCTCATATCAGAAAAAATAGACTTTAAAATAAAGACCATTACAAGAGACAAAGAAGGACACTACATAATGATCAAGGGATCAATCCAAGAAGAAGATATAACAATTGTTAATATTTATGCACCCAACATAGGATCACCATAATACATAAGGCGAATGCTAATAGCCATAAAAGGGGAAATCAAAAAGGAATAAAATCATAGTAGGGGACTGTAACACTCCACTTTCACCAATGGACAGATCATCCAAAATGAAAATAAATAAGGAAACACAAGCTTTAAATGATACGTTAAACAAGATGGACTTAATATTTATAGGACATTCCATCCAAAAACAACAGAATACAATTTCTTCTCAAGTGCTCATGGAACATTCTCCAGGATAGATCATATCCTGGGTCACAAATCAAGCCTTTGTAAATTTAAGAAAATTGAAATTATATCAAGTATCTTTTCCGACCCTTAACGCTATGAAATTAGATATCAATTACAGGAAAAAATCTGTGAAAACTACAAACACATAGAGGCTACACAATAAACTACTTAATAGCCAGAGATCACTGAAGAAATCAAAGCGGAAATCAAAAAATACCTAGAAACACATGATAATGGAAACATGATGACCCAAAACCTATGGGATGCATCAAAAGCAGTTCTAAGAGGGAAGTTTATAGCAATACAATCCTATATCCAGAAACAAGTAACATCTCAAATAAACAACCTAACCTAACAACTAAAGCAATTAGAGAAGGAAGAACAAAAAAACCCAACTTTAGAAGAAGGAAAGAAATCATAAAGATCAGAACAGAAATAAATGAAAAAGAAATGAAGGAAACAATAGCAAAGCTCAATAAAACTAAAAGCTGGTTCTTTGAGAAGATAAACAAAATTGATAAACGATTAGCCAGACTCAAGAAAAAAAGGGAGAAGACTCAAATCAATAGAATTATAGATGGAAAAGAAGTAACAACTGACACTGCAGAAATACAAAGGATCATGAGAGATTACTACAAGCAACTATATGTCAATAAAATGGACAACCTGGAAGAAATGGACAAATTCTTAGAGAAACACAACCTTCCGAGAATGAACCAGGAAGAAATAGAAAATATAAACAGACTAATCACAAGCACTGAAATTGAGACTGTGATTAAAAATCTTCCAACAAACAAAAGCCCAGGACCAGATGGCTTCACAGGCGAATTCTATCAAACATTGAGAGAAGAGCTAACACCTATCCTTCTCAAACGCTTCCAAAATATAGCAGAGGGAGGAACACTCTGAAACTCATTCTACGAGGCCACCATCACCCTGATACCAAAACCAGGCAAAGATGTCACAAAAAAAGAAAACTACAGGCCAATATCAGCGATGAACATAGATGCAAAAATCCTCAACAAAATACTAGCAAACAGAATTCAACAGCATATTAAAGGGATCATACACCATGATCAAATGGAGTTTATCCTAGGATTGCAAGGACTCTTCACTATATGCAAATCAATCAATGTGATAAACCATACTAACAAATTGAAGGAGAAAAACCATATGATCATCTCAATAGATGCAGAAAATGCTTTTGACAAAATTCAATACCCATTTATAATAAAAACCTTCCAGAAAGTAGGCATAGAGGGAACTTACCTCAACATAATAAAGGCCATATATGACAAACCCAGAGCCAACATCGTTCTCAGTGGTGAAGAACTGAAACCATTTCCACTCAGATCAGGAACAAGACAAGGTTGCCCACTCTCACCACTGTTATTCAACATAGTTTTGGAAGTTTTAGCCACAGCAATCAGAGGATAAAAATAAATAAAAGGAATCCAAATCGGAAAAGAAGAAGTAAAGCTGTCACTGTTTGCAGATGACATGATACTATATAGAGAGAATCCTAAAGATGCTACGAGAAAACTACTAGAGCTAATCAATGAATTCGGTGTAGTATCAGGAGACAAAATTAATGCACAGAAATCTCTTGCATTCCTATATGCTAATGATGATAAATGTGAAAAAGAAATTAAGGACACACTCCCATTGCCATTGCAAGAAAAAGAATAACATATCTAGGAATAAACCTACCTAAGGAGACAAAAGACCTGTATGCAGAATACTGTAAGACACTGATGAAAGAAACTGAAGATGATACAAACAGATGGAGAGATATACCATGTACTTGGACTGGAAGGATCAACATTGTGAAAATGACCATACTACCCAAAGCAATCTACAGATTCATTGCAATCCCTATCAAACTACCAATGGCATTTTTCACAGAACTAGAACAAAAAATTGCACAATTTGTATGGAAACACAAAAGACCCCGAATATCCAAAGTGATCTTGAGAAAGAAAAACGGAGCTGGTGGAATCAGGCTCCTGGATTTCAGACTATACTACAAAGCTACAGTCATCAAGGCAGTATGGTCTGGCACAAAAACAGAAATATAGATCAATGGAACAGGGTAGAAAGCCCAGAGATAAACCCACACACATATGGTCACCTTATGTTTTATAAAGGAGGCAAGAATATCCAATGGAGAAAAGACAGCCTCTTCAAAAAGTGGTGCTGGGAAAACTGGACAGCTACACGTAAAAGAATGAAATTAAAACACTCCCTAACACCATATAGAAAAATAAACTCAACATGGATTAAAGATCTAAATGTAAGGCCAGACACTATAAAACTCTTAGAGGAAAACATAGGCAGAACACCCTATGACATAAATCACAGCAAGTTCCTTTTTGACCTACCTCCTAGAGAAATGAAAATAAAACCAAAAATAAACAAATGGGACCTAATGAAACTTAAAAGCTTTTGCACAGCAAAGGAAACCACAAACAAGACGGAAAGACAACCCTCAGAATGGGAGAAAATATTTGCAAATGAAGCAACTGACAAAGGATTAATCTCCAAATTTATAAGCAGCTCATGCAGCTCAATATCAAAAAAACAAACAACCCAATCCAAAAATGGGCAGAAGACCTAAATAGACATTTCTCCAGAGAACATATACAGATTGCAAACAAACACGTGAAAGGATGCTCAACATCAGTAATCATTAGAGAAATGCAAATCAAAAGTACAATGAGGTATCACCTCACACCAGTCAGAATGGCCATCATCAGAAAATCTACCGACAATAAATGCTGGAGAGGGTGTGGAGAAAAGGGAACCCTCTTGCACTGTTGGTGGGTATGTAAATTGATACAGACACTATGGAGAACAGTATGGAGGTTCCTTAAACTAAAAGTAGAAGTATCATACAACCCAGCAATCCCACTACTGGGCATATACCCTGATTAAACCATAATTCAAAAAGGGTCATGTATCACAATGTTCATTGCAGCTCTATTTACAACAGCCAGGACATGGAAGCAACCTAAGTGTCCATCGACAGATGAATGGATAAAGAAGATAAAAAAAAAAAAAGAAGAAGATGTGGCACATATATACAATGGAATATTACTCAGCCAGAAAAAGAAACGAAATTGAGTTATTTGTAGTGAGGTGGATGGACCTAGATTCTGTCATACAGAGTGAAGTAAGTCAGAATGAGAAAAACAAATACCGTATGCTACCATATATATGGAATCTAAAGAACAAAAATTGGTTATGAAGAACCTAGGAGCAGGACAGGAATAAAGACGCCGACGTAGAGAATGGTCTTGAGGACACGGGGAGGGGAAGGTTAAGCTGGGACTACGTGAGAGAGTGACATGGACATATATACACTACCAAATGTAAAATAGATAGCTAGTGGGAAGCAGCCACATAACACAAGGAGATCAGCTCGGTGCTCTGTGACGACCTAGAGGGGTAGGATAGGGAGGGTGGTAGGGAGACGCAACAGGGAGGAGATATGGGGATATATGTATATGTATAGCTGGTTCACTCTGTTAGAAAGCAGAAACTAACACACCATTGTAAAGCAATTATACTCCAATAAAGATGTTAAGGAAAAAAAAAAAATCTCCCAAACGAAATTTGTTCAAACCTGGAGTTGTCAATGTAATGGTCCTTTTTCCTTGTGGTCTGAGGTTTTATGCAGTTATAGAGGATGATCAAGATAAGCCACAGACTATACATAGTCTTCAATTCCTATGGTTTAAAGTGAGTCTAGTACAGTTTGGTGTAATTCCAGATAGCCAGTTACATTATAGTCATGAAAATTTAGGCCAAAGAAGACACATATGAGCAGTGACGTTTACCCTGTGTAAAGGAAATTTTTATCAAAGCATGTTTTATTTTAATGACCAAAGAAGTATTGACATTGCTTTTCTTTCTATCCCAGTAACTTTTGGAGTTATCACTTAGATGTCTCCAACGAAATGAGGAGTAGATTGGGCATAGAAAATAATTTTCTGTGAAGAAATTTTCTAAAATAGTTTGTTAATGTCATCACATCTGTCTAACCAAGCTGGAGCCGCATATCTCTTTTTCAACTAGACTCAGAGTAAAACAGGAAGAATCATTTGACTCAAGTAATTAAATTAAAAATATCACCCCATTGTGTGAAAATTATCAGATTGCTTGGCTGACATAGTTTTTTTCTTTTTCTATCACTTGTTAAGCCATATTAGTGACATTATACAAAACAAACTAGAAGACACGGGCCACAGTTACCCAAAGTGTTGTTTACATGATAGCAGCAAAATGCTTCGCAACTGAATTATTGATGAATTTGTAGTTCAGTGGTGGATAGAAAGCCCAGAACATTGGCTCTGAAGATGGAGGTTTCCATAATACAAAAGCACAGGAATGAAAGAGTAGGCAATAAAACTGGCAAAAATAGTTTGATCTGCTGTTTAGAGAATCCTACCACAATGAGTTTGCCCACAGCTGTTGATCAATTCCCAGTATACTCTAAAGGGAATGAATTATGTGGGAATATGATGATGAATCTCAAGCACTCTCTATGTAACTAAAAGTACCTCTGCCTGAGAATGCTCCACTTATGATTTGATCCTAAACAACTAGTTTTCAAACTACAGATGAGCTCATCTATCAAATAGTGTCTTGTTCTTTAGCTTACCTTTCTTGTTACGTTATAGATGGAGGCAAAAATCTGTTCGAATCCTTCAGTTTGAATTGTGGCCTGTATATAGGCAGCTTTACTATGAAAAGGGGCATTTTCTTCATTGTTAATAAGAAATGCCACAGTTCATACAACTGATGACTAGAAAGCACTTGACCTTTGCTATGATCACAGCTATGTATCTCCAAAGATCTCCCCTAAGGTGTCAAAAAAAATTAGCATTAAATTGCCTAACTTGCTTTCTTTTTCAGCTGGTGTGACATAACCTTTAAATAAAATGGTGTTTGTTTTAGAAATAAATTAATAAATATTTATTTCATTTCTTCACAAAATGCACAATGTTTTATATTTATCAAGCACTATGCTAAGTCCTTTCATATGCATAATGTCCTAATTCTCACAAAATCCTTTTTTAAAGAGGAAACAAAGACATAGAGAGGTTCTGTAACCTAATTAAGGTCACATATCTAGTAAACAGGCAAAACAATTATATGAACGTATTATCTAAATTTTTAAGTCTGAATATTGGCCACTGTTTTTTCCATTTTTCATCCAAATTTTCAAATTTATTTGCATACCATTATTCATAATATTCTCTCATTCTATTGTATTACTATTTTATCATGAAAAAATTGCCACTATTTTTTATTATTTTCCTCATTATAAAAATCTATCCCAGTAAAATTACAATATTTTAAATATACTGTTAGTTATGAAGAAGTAAAAGTAATACAGAAACTTCTAAACCAGGGTCTCTCAACCTGGTCACGCTCAACATTTTGTACTAGATACTTTTTTGGCAAGGGAGCATCATCAGGGGAGGACTGTACTGTGCATTGTAAGACGTTTAGCAATATCCCTGATTCTAACTATTTAGATGCCAGTGGCGAACACTACCTACTCCTAGTTGTGACAACCAAAAGTGTCTCCAGACAGTGTTAAATGTCCTGGGGGAAGGAGGGAAAATAACCCCTCCTTCTGTGAACTGCTGCCCTAGAGAAAACAATGTCATGTTTCCTCTTTCAGTCATTAAATTTATTATCTAGTTTTATAGTTTTTAATAGCCTTGTAGAATCAGAAGTCCATTAAAGAATAGATACACTTATTTTCTTTAATGTTATTTCCATGGAAACTAGGAGAAGGTCGACTGCTATTGCTGTAGTCTCTTGGCTGAAGTTTTAAGCTTAGTCCTGTGTAATTATAATAATTTTTTGAACAAGATAAATTTAATAACTTGTTATTGTGACAAATTCTAAGCTCCTTTTGAAAAAAGTAAATACTGCCATATTCTTATAGGTTTTCAAGTGTGATCCTGGGCAACGGTTATCACACTGCTGAACTTTTCTTCAAAGGTGGGATCTGAAAGGAAGTCTGTAGAAATCTCAGGCTTTAGAGCATTCTTGAAGTTCATGATATAATCTAAAAGGTAATATTAAAACTCTGCTACATTTAATTTTTTATTCTACAAGCATCATAGTCTTGACTTAACCTTAAAAGATCTCAAATATTTATCTATAAATTATAATAGTATGGGGTTCCATGAGGTAACAATTCATACACATAGAGATATAAGTGAATGTGTATATAAAAAGCTACCTGGGTATTATAATTAGAATAGTTCCTTCTCCCTCAAAATGTGCATATTTCCTTTAGGCGTCGTCAACTGTTAACCTTATGCCAAATCCATAGCGTAGTTTAGCTATTTTCATTATGCACTATCCATTCTATCTTCACTTTGAAAGTTATTCCTTAGTCTCAACACTCATCAGATATCTCTCTGCCCCAAGGAGGTCAGTCTGCTCATGAGTCTCCCAAATGCCTTTATGAAACCCCCAAAAGGTTTTGAAATGAAACAAATTTCTCGACAAATAACTAAGTGACCATCTCTGGTAAATTATAATATTTGGTAATTATTCAAAGACCACTTGCTCCATTTTTAGTGACATAAGCACAGTCCTAGTATTATGGTACCCAAGGCTGCTTCATTGCTTGGCTAACTTATACATTCAGAATAAAAAAAGGTACAAAGATTGTGTTTCTAAAATAAGATGCCATCAGTAAAACATATTTTTGAGCCATTAGTCTTGTCTAAAAAATTTTAATCTCTACTCAATCCAAATCTACCTCTGTTAACTACTTCTACATGGAAGAAGACTTGTTTATATTTTACAGTAAGAGAAATGTGAACCAAGGAAACTTTCTGGAAATATAAACTTGACCTATGTTTTATTTTTTTTAATATATATTTTTTAGTTATTTCTGAGATATACATTTTAAAGTAATAACTAGAACTATGATTTATAACATTATACCAAAACATATAAGATTTTTAGATATTTCATGTAATGTCTGAAACATTTATATTAACATATTTCCATACAAATAACCCAAAGAAAGTTTAGTATTAGTTGTTTTTTTGTTTCTTTGTATGTTTGTTTATACTCCAGGCTCTTATTAGTCATCAATTTTATACACATTAGTGTATACATGTCAATCCCAATCGCCCAATTCACCACACCACCATCTCCACCCCACCGTGATTTTCCCCCCTTGGTGTCCATACGTTTGTTCTCTACATCTGTGTCTCAAGTTCTGCCCTGCAAACTGATTCATCTGTACCATTTTTATAGGTTCCACATACATGCGTTAATATACGATATTTGGTTTTCTCTTTCTGACTTACTTCACTCTGTATGACAGTCTCTAGATCCATCCACGTCTCAACAAATGACTCAATTTCGTTCCTTTTTATGGCAAAGTAATATTCCATTGTATATATGTACCACATCTTCTTTATCCATTCGTCTGTCGATGGGCATTTAGGTTGCTTCCATGACCTGGCTATTGTAAGTAGTGCTGAAATGAACATTGGGGTGCATGTGCCTTTTTGAATTACGGTTTTCTCTGGGTATATGCCCAGTAGTGGGATTGCTGGGTCATATGGTAATTCTATTTTCAGTTTTTTAAAGAACCTCCATATTGTTCTCCGTAGTGGCTGTATCAATTTACATTCCCACCAACAGTGCAAGAGGGTTCCCTTTTCTCCACACCCTCTCCAGCATTTGTTGTTTGTAGATTTTCTGATGATGCCCATTCTAACAGGAGTGAGGTGATACCTCATTGTAGTTTTGATTTGCATTTCTCTAATAATTAGTGATGTTGAACATCTTTTCATGTGCTTCGTGGCCGTCTGTATGTCTTCTTTGGAGAAATGTCTATTTAGGTCTTCTGTCCATTTTTGGATTGGGTTGTTTGTTTCTTTAATATTGAGCTGAATGAGCTGTTTATATATTTTGGAGATTAATCCTTTGTCCGTTGATTCGTTTGCAAATATTTTCTCCCATTCTAAGGGTTGTCTTTTTGTCTTGTTTATGGTTTCCTTTGCTGTGCAAAAGCTTTGAAATTTCATTAGGACCCATTTGTTTATTTTTGTTTTTATTTCCATTACTCTAGGAGGTGGATCAAAAAAGATCTTGCTGTGATTTATGTCAAAGAGTGTTCTTCCTATGTTTTCCTCTAAGAGTTTGATAGTGTCCGGTCTTACATTTAGGCCTCTAATCCATTTTGAGTTTATTTTTGTGTATGGTGTTAGGGAGTGTTCTAATTTCATTCTTTTACATGTAGCTGTCCAGTTTTCCCAGCACCACTTATTGAAGAGACTGTCTTTTCTCCACTGTATATCTTTGCCTCCTTTGTCATAGATTAGTTGACCATAGGCGCGTGGGTTTATCTCTGGGCTTTCTATCTTGTTCCATTGATCTATGTTTCTGTTTTTGTGCCAGTACCATATGGTCTTGATTACTGTAGCTTTGTAGTATAGTCTGAAGTCAGGGAGTCTGATTCTTGCAGCTCCGTTTTTTTCCCTCAAGACTGCTTTGGCTATTCGGGGTCTTTTGTGTCTCCATACAAATTTTAAGATGATTTGTTCTAGTTCCGTAAAAAATGGCATTGGTAATTTGATAGGGATTGCATTGAATCTGTAGATTGCTTTGGGTAGTATAGTCATTTTCACAATATTGATTCTTCCAATCCAAGAACATGGTATATCTCTCCATCTGTTGGTATCATCTTTAATTTCTTTCATCAGTGTCTTATAGTTTTCTGCATACAAGTCTTTTGTCTCCCTAGGTAGGTTTACTCCTAGGTATTTTATTCTTTTTGTTGCAATGGTAAATGGGAGTGTTTCCATAATTTCTCTTTCAGATTTTTCATCATTAGTGTATAGGAATGCAAGAGATTTCTGTGCATTAATTTTGTATCCTGCAACTTTACCAAATTCATTGATTAGCTCTAGTAGTTTTCTGGTGATATTTTTAGGATTCTTTATGTATAGTATTATGTCATCAGCAAACAGTGACAGTTTTACTTCTTCTTTTCCAATTTGTATTCCTTTTATTTCTTTTCCTTCTCTGATTGCCGTGGCTAGGACTTCCAAAACTATGTTGAATAATACTGGTGAGAGTGGACATCCTTTTCTCGTTCCTGATCTTAGAGGAAATGCTTTCAGTTTTTCACCATTGAGAATGATGTTTGCTGTGGTTTTGTCATATATGGCCTTTATTACGTTGAGGTAGGTTCCCTCTATGCCCACTTTCTGGAGACTTTTTATCATAAATGGGTGTTGAATTTTGTCAAAAGCTTTTTCTGCATCTATTGAGATGATCATATGGTTTTTATTCTTCAATTTGTTAATATGGTGTATCACATTGATTGATTTGCGTATATTGAAGAATCCTTGCATCTCTGGGATAAATCCCACTTGATCATGGTGTATGATCCTATTAATGTTTTGTTGGATTGTTTGCTAGTATTTTGTTGTGGGTTTTTGCATCTATATTCATCAGTGATATTGGTCTGTAATTTTCTTCTTTTGCAGTATCTTTGGTTTTGGTATCAGGGTGATGGTGGCCTCATAGAATGAGTTTGGGAGTGTTCCTTTGCAAATTTTTGGAAGAGTTTGAGAAGGATGGGTGTTAGCTCTTCTCTAAATGTTTAATAGAATTCACCTGTGAAGCCATCTGGTCCTGGACTTTTGTTTGTTGGACGATTTTTAATCACAGTTTCAATTTCATTACTTGTGATTGGTCTGTTCATATTTTCTGTTTCTTCCTGGTTCAGTCTTGGAAGGTTATACCTTTCTAAGAATTTGTCCATTTCTTCCAGGTTGTCCATTTTATTGGCATAGAGTTACTTGTAGTAGTCTCTTAGGATGCTTTGTATTTCTGCAGTGTCTGTTGTAACTTCTCCTTTTTCATTTCTAATTTTATTGATTTGAGTCCTTTCCCTCTTTTTCTTGATGAGCCTGGCTAATGGCTTATCAATTTTGTTTATCTTCTCAAAGAACCAGCTTTTAGTTTTATTGATCTTTGCTATTGTTTTCTTTGTTTGTATTTCATTTATTTCCGCTCTCATCTTTATGATTTCTTTCTTTCTGCTAACTTTGGGTTTTGTTTGTTCTTCTTTCTGTAGTTCCTTTAGGTGTAAGGTTAGATTGTTTACTTGAGATTTTTCTTGTTTCTTGAGGTAGGCTTGTATAGCTATAAACTTCCCTCTTAGAACTGCTTTTGCTGCATCCCATAGGTTTTGGATCGTCGTGTTTTCATTGTCATTTGTCTCTAGGTATTTTTTGATTTCCTCTTTGATATCTTCAGTGATCTCTTGGTTATTTAGAAACATATTGTTTAGCCTCCATGTGTTTGTGTTTTTACGTTTTTTTCCCTGCAATACATTTCTAATCTCATAGCGTTGTGGTCAGAAAAGATGCTTGATATGATTTCAATTTTCTTAAATTTACTGAGGCTCGATATGTGACCCAAGATGTGATCTATCCTGGAGAATGTTCTGTGCGCACTTGAGAAGGATGTTTAATCTGATGTTTTTGCATGGAATGTCCTATAATATCAATTAAATCTATCTGGTCTATTTTGTCATTTAAAGCTTCTGTTTACTTATTTATTTTCATTTTGGATGATCTGTCCATTGGTGTAAGTGAGGTGTTAATGTCCCCCACTATTATTGTGTTTCTGTCGATTTCCTCTTTTATAGCTGTTAGCGGTTGCCTTATGTATTGAGGTGCTCCCATGTTGGGTGCATATATATTTATAATTGTTATATCTTCTTCTTGGATTGATCTCTTGATCATTATGTAGTGTCCTTCCTTGTCTCTTGTAGCATTCTTTATTTTAAAGTGTATTTTATCTGATATGAGTATAGCTACTCCAGCTTTCTTTTGATTTCTATTAACATGGAATATATTTTTCCATCCCCTCACTTTCAGTCTGTATGTGTCCCTAGGTCTAAAGTGGGTCTCTTGTAGACAGTATATATATATGGATCTTGTTTTTGTATCCATTCAGCAAGCCTGTGTCTTTTGGTTGGAGCATTTAATCCATTCACGTTTAAGGTAATTATCAATATGTATGTTCCTATGACCAATTTCTTAATTGTTTTGGTTTTGTTTTTGTAGATCCTTTTCTTCTCTTGTGTTTCCCACTTAGAGAAGTTCCTTTAGCATTTATTGTAGAGCTGGTTTGGTGGTGCTGAATTCTCTTAGCTTTTGCTTGTCTGTAAGGCTTTTGATTTCTCCATCAAATCTGAATGAGATCCTTGCTGGGTAGAGTAATCTTGGTTGTAGGTTCTTCCCTTTCATCACTTTACGTATATCATACCACTCCCTTCTGGCTTATAGAGTTTCTGCTGAGAAATCAGCTGTTAACCTTATGGGAGTTCCCTTGTATGTTATTTTTCATTTTTCCCTTGCTGCTTTCAGTAATTTTTCTTTGTCTTTAATTTTTGCCAATTTGATCACTATGTGTCTCGGTGTGTTTCTCCTTGGGTTTATCCTGCCTGGGACTCTCTGTGCTTCCTGGACTTGGGTGGCTATTTCCTTTCTCATGTTAGGGAAGTTTTCGACTATAATCTCTTCAAATATTTTCTCTGGTCCTTTCTCTCTCTCTTCTCCTTCTGGGACCCCTATCATGCGAATGTTGTTGCGTTTAATGTTGTCCCAGAGGTCACTTAGGCTGTCTTCGTTTCTTTTCATTATTATTTCTTTATTCTCTTCCGCAGCAGTGAATTCCACCATTCTGTCTTCCAGGTCACTTATCCATTCTTCTACCTTAGTTATTCTGCTATTGATTGCTTCTAGTGTAGTTTTCATTTCAATTATTGTATTGTTCATCTCTGTTTGTTTGTTCTTTAATTCTTCTAGGTCTTTGTTAAACATTTCTTGCATCTTCTCGATCTTTTCCCCCATTCCTTTTCCGAGGTCCTGGATCATCATCACTATCATTATTCTGAATTCTTTTTCTGGAATGTTGCCTACCTTCACTTCATTTAGTTGTTTTTCTGGGGTTTTATCTTGTTCCTTCATCTGGTACATAGCCGTCTGCCTTTTCATCTTGTCTATCTTTCTGTGAATGTGGTTTTTGTTCCACAGGCTGCAGGATTGTAGTTCTTCTTGCTTCTGCTGTCTGCCCTCTGGTGGATGAGGCTACCTAAGAGGCTTAATGGGCGGGACTGGTGGTGGCTACAGCTGTGTGTTTCTCTGGTGGGCGGAGCTCAGTAAAACTTTAATCCACTTGACTGTTGATGGGTGGGGTTGTGTTCCCTCTTTGTTGGTTGTTTGGCCTGAGGCAACCCAACACTGGAGCCTACATGGGCTTTTTGGTGGGGCTAATGACAGACTCTGGGAGGGCTCATGCCAAGGAGTACTTCCCAGAACTTCTGCTGCCAGTGTCCTTGTCCCCAAGGTGAGTCACAGCCCTCCCCCACCCCCACCTCTGCAGGAGACCCTCCAACACTTGCAGGTAGGTCTGGTTCAGTCTCCCCTGGAGTCACTGCTCCTGGGTCCCGATGTGCACACTACTTTGTATGTGCCCTCCAAGTGTCGAGTCTCTGTTTCCCCCAGTCCTGTCGAAGTCGTACAATCAATTCCATTAGGCTTCAAAGTCTGATTCTCTAGGAATTCTTCCTCCCCTTGCCGGACCCCCAGTTTGGGAAGTCTGACGTGGGACTCAGAACCTTCACTCCAGTGCGTGGGCTTCTGTGGTATAAGTGTTCTCTGGTCTGTGGGTCGCCCACCCACTAGTTATGAGATTTGATTTTACTGTGATTGCGCCCCTCCTACCGTCTCATTGTGGCATCTCCTTTGTCTTTGGATGTGGGGTATCTTTTTTGGTGAGTTCCAGTGTCTTCCTGTCAATGATTGTCCAGTAGCTAGTTGTGATTCTGCTGTTCTCGCAAGAGGGAACGAGAGCACGTCCTTCTACACTGCCATCTTGGTTCCTCTCTCTCTTTTTAAAAAAAATTTTTTTGTAGTATAGTTGATTTACAATGTTGTGTTAGCTTCAGGTGTACAGCAAAGTGACTCAGTTATACATATACATATATCCACTCTTTTTTAGATTCTATTCCCATATAGGTCGTTACAGATAATTGAGTAGAGTTCCCTGTGCTCTACAGTAGGTCCTTGTTAGTTATCTGTTTTATATATAGTAGTGTGTATATGTTAATCCCAATCTCCAATTTATCTCTCCCCGCCCCTTTTCCCACTGGTAACCATATGTTTGTTTTCTACATCTGTGACTCTATTTCTGTTTTGTACATAAGTGCATTTGTGCCATCCTTTTAGATTCCACATATTAGCAATATCATATGATATTTGTCTTTCTCTGTCTGACTTACTTCCCTCAGTATGACAATCTCTAGGTCCATCTATGTACAACCCTCAGAATGGGAGAAGATACTTGCAAACGAAGCAACTGACAAGGGATTGACATATCTTTTATTTTTTAATGTATTTATTTTATTTTACTTATTTTATTTTTTCCTGCCTTGGGTCTTTATTGCTGCCCACGGGGCTTTTTCTAGTTGCGAGCGGGGGCTACTCTTTGTTGCGGTGCATGTGTTTCTCATTGTGGTGGCTTCTCTTGTTGTGTAGCATGGGTTCTAGGCACGCAGGCTTAAGTAGTTATGGCACATTGGCTCAGTAGTTGCGGCTCACAGGCTCTAGAGCTCAGACTCAGTAGTTGTGGCACGCAGGCCTATTTGCTCCACGGCATGTGGGATCTTCCTAGACCATGGATCAAACCCGTGTCCCCTGCATTGGCAGGCAGATTCTTAACCACTGCACCATCAGGGAAGTCCTGACATATCTTTTAAAATGGACAGTTTCCAAGAGGTGGCTGGGCATTAGTGATGAATTGCTCTCACATGACTGATTCCTTATTCCCTTTGATTGAAATTTAAACTTAAATGCTACAATGTAGCTGTACCCTTCCTTACCAGCCCTTCTCAGGAAGGCTCCATTTTATTTTGCTAGCAGTGCTAATTGCTCCCTATTACTCTGCCATTATGCTCCCCTTCCAAAATAAATAATATTTATGAAACATTGGGACAATAAATAACCTGTGTGTTTATTGTGTTTATTCAACACTGAGGCTTCCGTTCCAAATTGCATGGCTCAGCTCTGACTACTGTTCAAGTAGAGCCATCATGCTTTCCAAACTGCCCTGCCAACTTGTCTTTGCATACAAATTTTTTTTCTTTGAGACTTGGAGAATAGCAATTAGGCAATTCCAGGTGGTGTGGTTACCAGAAGATAATCACATTTTAGAGCCATCAGATGCTTCACACACACTGAGACTTTGTAACTCTCAGCGGTATGATTATCTCATCCCTGCTCTCCTTCATGCCATGTCAGTATCCCCTTCTGTTTTCACAGTACTAACTTACAGATTCTTCAATCCCTTCCTCCCAATTATGTCCTTTCAACCATATAATCATAATAAGAACAGTGTCAGAAAAAAACAACCATCACAAAAACTAACACAACACTGTACTAAGCCAACATTCTGGGGTTTTTTTCAACATTTAATTGCAGTATGTGTCATATTTTTCCAGTAATTCATTGTTTTTGGAAAACAGGGAAATTTGTAGACATCCAGAATCTAGAGGGATCAGATTTTGACATCCAGCTTTAACCATATCTCATTTTTTCTCCATACTCACAACTCATCCTATTCCATACTTCCCCTAACATTTAGCACAGAGCATGGGCTAGAGTAGGTACACATTAATTGCTTTGTCTTGCAAGTGTTTCCAGTCACTTAATGTAATACAGCAATGCTTAAAATAGTAACTCTAAGCCTAAATGTCAATTATTTTCAGAAATATTTTCAAATGAGTCTCCATTTTATAACTGTTTCCTAAACTATATTCCATTATACCATAGTGTGCCATAAAATGTTAATAGATAGACTGCACAAAATAAAGTTCCATGGTTACTCAAGTTTTAAAATGTCTGGATTAAATGAATTCCATTAATCTGTCAAAGGTTCTGAGACATTCTACAGTCCTGCATGTTGGGACTTCCAAGATTGATTTTTTTTTTCTATGAAGGGTTTCTAAAATGTATTTAGCTACAGAATCCTTTTTAATTTACATGTGCATTATAGGAATAGGCCTAAAATATTGTAAAACCCAATGAAATTTAATAGCTGAAATAAAATTGCTTAGTTTAGAGATTTATAGCCTGAGGTCCATACATCGGCTTCAGGGGATCAATGTTAGTATCTGTACTTTTCTGGGCTGAAACTTAAAACTATTGATTTTTTGTGTTTGTACTCCTATAGGATATATAACACGGATTAGTAAGAAATTAACTTCAGCTGGATGAGGGAAACCTGGGAAGGCCTAATTGGAGAAGGTGTCATTTATGTTTGGCTTTGAGAATTTCAGAAGTCAGAGATGATAAAGAACATTACAGCAACAGTAGACAACTTAAGTGTTTCAAAACAGTAAAATGCTGGGTATATTTGGAATATAGTGAGAGATCCCATTAGGTCTGAGGTTAGGATGCATTACGTTGGAGCTTAGGATGCATGAGTGGTATAATGGGAAATAATGTTGAAAAACCACATTGGATCAGATTAAGAAGTCTTTGAATCCTATAAACAAGATTTTGGATTTTGATATTTCCATTTACTCGTCTATAACCTTCAGTGGTCTCCCATTTTCTATATAATTTCCCATTTTAGAAAGTAATCTGGTAGTGATATGATAGATTAGGGGAAGAAGAAAATGATGACAGTAGTATCAATTCAATGAACTCAGAAGTTTAGATGTAACGTGATGAGGGCCCTAAATTTGGTAGTGGCAGTAAAACCAGAAAAGAATGGCTTTAGCTTTTGTAATGGCAAGTATAATTGACTATTGAGGATCCAGTACCATTCACTTTCCCTATCTTAACACACACTATCTAGACTTGTGCTGTGTAATATGTGACAATGTATATTTAAATTTAATTACAATTAAGAAAAATTAGAAATTCAGTTCCTCAGAACTAGTCATATTTCAGGTGCTCAAATATCTTCATGTTACCATATTGGAAAGTACAGATAAAAACCATTTCTATATCTGGAGACTGTTCTATCAGAAAACTCCAATCTAGTCTATAAAACCTATGCAGAAATTTAGCAGCCTGAAATGAGTGATTTTTGGATAGCATAATTTCTGCCAATATTGGCCCTCATTGAATTCTGAAGCAGGAAAACCTGGTATTTAGTATCTCCAGCCCGCACTTTCTGCCAAGTCAGTGCTTGCTTTCTCACTCTTGCTCTCATGCTACATGTCCCTTTCCTCTGTGTTCCCACAGCACTCTGTGCTAATCTCTTGGAGCACTTATGACACAGCTGAAACATTGATTTACTTGTCCTTCTCCTCCATGGTATTGTATCCCCAGCATCTAGCACAGTGGGTGACCCAAAACTTACAAAGGAGTTGCTCCATGAACTTCTGTGGATGAATGAATGAGATCTCAAAGCAGCATCATAATACATCATTAACAGGGGCATGGCATAAGATATTTTTAATTAGGGTGGTCTGTTAATTCTGCTTCTTAACATATTTCATGAACAACTTCTTATACCTAAGTTTTGTTTGCTATAAGTACCTTCAGAATTGGGTTTGAGGGCTTCCGTGATGGCCCAGTGGTTAAGAATCCGCCTGCCAATGCAGGGGACACGGGTTCGAGCCCTGGTCTGGGAAGATCCCACATGCCAAGGAGCAACGAAGCCCGTGCACCACAACTACTGAGCCCGCATGCCACAACTACTGAAGCCTGTGTGCCTAGAGCCCATGCTCCGCAACAAGAGAAGCCACCGCAATGAGAAGCCCGCGCACTGCAAGGAAGAATAGCCCCCGCTTGCCACAACTAGAGAAAGCCTGCGCGCAGCAACGAAGACCCAACGCAGCCAAAAATAAATAAATTTTAAAAAAAAGAAGAATTGGGTTTGAGTGGAGCGGCAGTATGGAGTAGGTATAGTGTCCTTCCATAGAAAGGAGTTTACAGTCATAACCATTTAGAGATGAAGCTTTCCTGGAAGTCTGACAGACACGTACGGAAGCGGGAAAGTGCAACTGATTTAGCATCTGGAAAGTCATGACCCATTCTTTTCCTACAGGCTATGAAGATGTATCAGATTCAGTTTACTAGATGGGACAGAAGCAGGGCTTGCAAAGCAATGCATTGTAGCTAAACATCCATATGGCTTTGTATTAATTAATTTCCTAGGATTATCATTTTGATTCTCCTTATAATGAAATAACAAATGTACAGAGATCAACTGAGTTGGGAAATAAAGAGATCACAAGCTTGGTTCCATAAAAGTGGAACTGGCTGACAAATGGAGAGGCTTCGGCACCTGGGATTACAAGTTAAACAGCAGAGCAAGTATGTGGACAAGATCGCTGTTTTTGGTAATTAAAGCGGGCCTGTTTAGTACTGGGCGGAACAAAGATGCCCTGCTTAGTTCTTTCATGTTTCCCTGAAACATAAAAAGCTCTCAACTTTTTTTCTCCCTGTAATCTGGTAGGCTAGCAATGCTTTCCCTGACAAATGAGGCTGTGTCTCTAGGTAAGCCTGAGTGTGGCTTCAGAATCTGATAGAATAATGGTTCTCCTCTTTGCTGGTCTGTTTCCTGAAATGCTTCCTCATTTTAAATCTCCAATTCTTGCATTTCCGTTCTCCCTGTGAGAGCTCTATTCTCACTGTTGTCAGCAGAAGCAGTTGCTCAGTGTGGTGCAGCGAGCCTGACGGATGGCTTTAATTCACTGGTCCCAGACTGCCTTTATGATTGCTCAGGTCCTGGAGAGAGCTGGCCACTCAAGGCAGCAACCACTGCCTCTGTGTTTCAACACCTGCCTCGACAGCCAGAGGGCATGGAGATTGCAGCCATGGAGGAGGAATAGAAACAGATATTTCTCATGATTTCTGCAACGCTGGGGGCTGGCAGAGTGGGAGAGAAGGTCTTAACGTTATATAGTAACTGACCACAATCTCCCATTTGACATCATTTCAAGATCAGGATGAAACAGGGGTGGTCCCCTTGTCATGAAGTGACATCAGACAGAAAACACAGACAACTCTTCTCCAAATTTAAGTTTAGGAGAAAGTTTAATTTGGATATATAGAGTGGAATATCTCCTTGAAAGAAAGGTCTCTGTCAGTTATAATTTCTTTACTATCCTGAGTCTAGGTTAAATTCTCCTCATTTTTATTTCCTTTTATTAATTAATTTTACTTACTTGTGTTACATTATTTACTGCTATGCACACCCTTATTGCTACACACAAATATGCCAGGAAAATGACCAACTGGCTGTAACTGGGCCAACTGTATAATACTGGGCAGGACCCTCTACTCACTTAGCTTGTATTTGAAGTGACTGAATTAGTAAGAGTGACAACTTACTCTTTAGGATGAGTTTATCAAACTACCTCCTTGTTGTCTAATTGCATATTACAGTTTAGCTTAGTGACAGCTTAGACATTTGTTATTTAAGAAGAATGTGGAGATGAGAGCAATTCATGACTAAACCAGCGTAGTGTTTATCATAAATTGGATCATCATAACCAGGCTATGGAGAGCACTTCATAGTTTACAAAGAATGTTCTCCTCTCTGATTTTCATTGATTCCTCATGAGAGCACTATGGGAAAGATTGGTCTCAGGATTAATATTATCCTCATTTTACAGTGCAAGACTTGTGATTAAAAAAGTAGATCCCAGGATTTGGATTCAGTATTTCTACAATTTTAGTCCTTTTAGCATTTCCAGCAGTTACACTGTGCTTTCCTAAGGGACAAACTTATAAATGTGGCTATATTGGCACTAGGCAAAATCTGGACAAAGAGCAAATTGAAGAATTCAGAGAGCTATCTCAGGCTCTTTCTAGCAGACCTTGTCTGGCTCAAAGTGTTTGCTTCTTCCTTGTCAGTTGCTGTGACTCATGGCTCTGCAGAACTGCAGGCCCAGCATTGCCCCAAACTCTGGAACTCATCTGACCACAGGACAGAGGAGTTTCCATAGCTACAGGCAAACATTCTGGGACAATCATATTGCCCTTCTTGCTGTGCCAGCCTTGATCTCATGCCACACTTACAATAACTAGGCCTTGTTTCTGAAACAGCTACTCCCACCATTCTCCAGTTTGGTTTCAGAGCCTTATCTTCTTATTTTTAAGTTCCTGTTGTATAACCTGCCAAGCACTTCCAAGACCTCTAGTGGTCAACTCCTTTTCTGAATAAAGTTCTTTTGGGGAACACAACTCTGCCCATTCATTTATGTATTGTCTATGACTGCTTTAATGCCACAAAAAGCACAATTGAGTAGTTGCAACAGAAACCATATGGCCTGGAAAGCCTAAAGTATGTACTGTCTGGCCCATTAGAGAAAATGTTTGCTCACCTTTGCCCTAGGACTGTACTATGCTTTGCTCTTCCAGTTTACATTCTCTGGTACTTGAGTCTTATCTTAAGCCTAGCACAGTGGCTGGGATGCTGAAGCCCAAAAGAGATTTCCCTTATGTCTGTTTGTATGCTGGCTTGCCTGCTCTAACCTACACGTACCATCTATCCCTGGATTCCCACTAACTGTATTTGGCCCTGCTCTAGGCAGGACCCCATCACCTTATGTTCGTTTCCCTCTTCCCATGCTCACTGCTTGCCTGGGACACCATTTACATTTTTAACTGCCATTTAAACGAATTCTACTTGTGGAATTAGGCTTCCTCCCCTACTCTGCATCTGTGTCTATTCTATCCTCTCAGAGCCTACTATTCAGTGTCCTGCAAGTCTCAATGGATAGATCGGTTTCCAAGTCCTGTCTCCTTCTGGTATGCTCATTCCAAATGAAGTCAGCTATATTCAAATTTCTCTGGGTCACTCTTCCTACTCATTTCTGGGAGAGAGCAGGACAGATTGAAGTTAGTTTAGACAAATTTCTCTTAGAGCCGGTACACCAGTATCTCCAATATATATAGCTCCAATACGGCAGGTTCTTGGGACCATAGGAGACGTAGAGTCACATGTGCCTTAAAAAAATCAGTTAAATTTTTTTTTTTTTTGAGTTCTTATCTTTAGCTGGGAACCAACCACTCTTTATAATGCTATTTTCCATGAAAAAAATGTTTTCTAAGTTTCGAAGTACAAAGTTGGATATTTTCTACACAAAGCCAAATCTGCCAAAGAAGAAAATACTAAGCAAGCATTCAAGAGAACCAGAAGTTTTAAATAATGCACCTAGGAAAAGTCTGTTAAAGATCTCAGTTAAATTGAGATCTAAAAACATAAGGACCTGACCATCATAGGTGCTAGGCATACATGTACTTCCTTTTGGCCTTTTCTCGTGGATGAGTATCATTCTCCACCCTCTATCCTCCCCGTCCTTATTCCTGGGAATGGAACTTGATACTTATTGCACAGGATCACCAAAGCTCCTCACTGAAAACAAACAGAAGCACAAAAGTTTATAATTCAAAGCATGATTTGAGTTTTACAAGTAGTTTTCTACAACCTCACGCATCTTCGTAATTGTGTGATGAAGCACATTTGTATCCTAGTAGAAATTCTAACAATGAGCTGATTGTATAAAGTTTCCATGGTACACAATCTTGAATTCATCAGAAGTAAATAATGTTCCCAGTGCCCTTAAATCAATGGAGTTGATTTAAAAACAAGTGTGTTTGCCCCATCATCCCATTAAAGCTGACTATATAGGTGACCACCATCTCCCCAAATCTGACACCGTACTGATTTTCCCTCCTGTTGGCTGCACACATGAATAGATGACATGTTTGCTCAGTGTGAAAATTAAGTTTCACTAAGGTAACCATAGTTTCATTGTCTCTTTTGTGCATTTAATAACTTGGTGACCTGGTAAAGAGATTCAGATCACTGGCCTTTGTTCTCCTTATCACTGGGCTATATATCCCAATCTAACAGTATTTCTGAACACCTTTATTTTCAACACATTTAGAATTTAAAAACACCCTCTCCCCCACATGTAACTTTTCTAGTTTGGTTTGGTGAGAAAAAAAAAATTGTAGCTCCATAAAGCAGAATAATATGTTATCTAAGTAAGAATGATATATTTTTTCTATTTCCCAATTTTGTGGAAAATTTAGGCAAATCAAAAGTAGGCTAAAACATCATTTGTGAACCAGAATGTTTGGCACCTTTAAGATTGCTGAAGGTTTCTCTGAACTTAGAAATCATACTGAGGTGGACCAAGGCTTTGTAAAATCTTAAACAAAATCCCTGAATATTTGTATTATGTACAGATCTTTCTGAACTACTTGGCATACATTTCTCCTTCCTATAGCAGATTTTGGGAATATTGAGCAAAGATCAGGGTTGGCTACTTATCAAATACTTCTATATAACTGTCTCTGAGTTGTAATGAGAACATAGAATTTGATTTGTGGGGTTGTGCCCACAGTGAGGTGTTTTCCCACAGGCTATTTAACATATGAAGAAGATTATTTTACAATCAGGCTTTTAGTTCTGATAAATATTGTGTTTGTTTGGAGATAGCTAGATGGAGAGACTTAGTAGCACACACTCAAGTCCTTTTCCTTTCTTTGATTGTAGATGTATTAGATATGGGAAGGGATTTGGAGATTTTGCAGATGAGGGAACTGAGGCCCAGAGACAGAAAATCACTTGCCTAAGACAATCATTTGGTAGACAGCCAAGAATTGAACCCAATTTAGTAGTTTTTCATTTGTACCATTTTACTTCCCTTCTTTTTTGTCCACTAGATTTTATTTTGATAAGGTGATATGGCAAGTAAGAAATCTCTAAAGACTGTGTACTCTATCTGAATATTTACCACAGTATGTGGATGAAATTACCTCATTCTACAGACAGATATTTGCCAGATCTCTTTCTATGGACTGGCTATTCTGGCCTTCCAATAACTTCTTTGATCCAGTCCAGAAAGTATTAAACATTGGAATTCTTATAAGTATTCTGAACCAAGATGCACTTTGTAAGTTCACCTTTGCTAGAATGCAAATCAGTGCAAAATGGCTCACTTAATTTATGTTTCTGTCAACAGTGTGTTTCTCATGATTACCTGCCCAGACTATGTGAGGAGACAGTTGAGATTCTGAGTAGTCTCTATTTGTGTTGAAGAGGCCACTGGTAATTGCATACGTGCCTCCCTCTATCAACAGTCTTACTTAGTACATCACCTAAGAGAAGGTCCAAGATTATGGTTTGTGAATTTCAAGCACAATCATTTTTCTGTTTTATTGGGCTGGCCAAAAAGTTCATTCTGGCTTTTCCATAACATAAAAAACCCGAGCAAACTTTTTGGCCAACCCAATATTTGGAGAGAGGGCACCAGGAACATTTTGCTTTCTTTCTATTTTGTGTCTAAAATATGTGTCTGCATGGAGCTGTACACTAATTTGTTTATTAAATATTTGCAATAGGAATTACAGAAGTAGAAAGGAACATTTAGATGGCTGGTTTTCAAAAACATTTATTTCACCAGTAACCCTTTTCGTACATACAGTGATAATGTGCAATATAGATTACTTGAAACATGGGTTGGGAATCTGGATTTCTGCCGGCTTGCTCTCCTAATGTAAACATAATTTGTAAGTTTTACTGAGCTTTGAGATTTCTATGAAGAATGATTTTACAAATCTTTGTCTTATAGATTGGAATACTAAGGAACAAACTGGTGTAAGGCCTACCATGGGGTTAAGAGCACATTTGACACTGGGACCCAGGTATGAATTGATAACAATTCAGAGCTCTTTATTCTACTTCTGAACAAGAGAGTGGGATGCCAGTGAATGAAAACTGAGATATCACATTTTGAATAATTGAGCAACTCACAGTGCATAAATTGCTCATTGTTAAATTATTATGTAAAATTAAGTAAATGCTGAGCCCATGACAATTACCACTTTCTACCACTATAAAAGCACATATGATGAAACTTTAAATACTTGGTATCAATGACTTATTATCTCCTAAAGGAAAAGATGTATGTAACAATACAGAAAGTGGCACGAAACAGATTATAAAACTACCAAAAGTAAAACTAAATTTTTTCCACATTTGAAAGATTATGGAAATAATTTCAATTTGCTTATATTCAGCCTCATAAAAATTTTACTTATACACTGACTTTCTCCACATCACCAAAATGAGCAGTACAGATTCATTACCATCTTTAATTAATATGTACTTCTTTTAAAATTAATTTTTATTGGAGTGTAGTCGCTTTACAATGTTGTGTTAGCTTCTACTGCACAGCAAAATGAATCAGCCATATATAAACACATATGTCCTCCCTTTTGGATTTCCCTCCCATTTAGGACACCACAGTGCATTAAGTAGAGTTCCCTGTGCTATACAGTATGTTCTCATCAGTTGTCTATTTTATACATAGTATCAATAATGCATATGTGGCAATCCCAATCTCCCAATTCCTCCCACCCCACCCCTTTCCCCCTTGGTATCCATACATTTGTTCTCTACCTCTGTGTCTCTATCTCTGCTTGGCAAATAAGATCGTCTATACCACTTTTCTAGATTCCACATATATGCATTAATATACACTATTTGTTTTTCTCGTTTGACTTATTTCACTCTGTATGACACTCTCGAGGTCCATCCATATCTCTACAAATGACCCAATTTCGTTCCTTTTTATGGCTGAGTAATACTCCATTGTATATGTGTACCACAGCTTCTTCATCCATTCCTCTGTTGATGGACATTTAGGGTGCTTCCATGTCCTGGCTATAGTAAATACTGCTGCTATGGATATTGGGGTACATGACTCTTTTTGAATTATGATTTTCTCAGGGTATATGCCCAGTAGTGGGATTGCTGGGTCATATGGTAGCTCTATTTTTAGTTTTTTGAGGAACCTCCATACCGTTTTCCATAATGGCTGTACCAATTTACATTCCCATCAACAGTGCAAGAGGGTTCCCTTTTCTCCACACCCTCTCCAGCATTTATTGTTGGTAGATTTTTTGATGATAGCCAATCTGACCAGTGTGAGGTGATACCTTATTGTAGTTTTGATTTCTAGTTCTCTAATAATAAGTGATGTTGAGCATCTTTTCATGTGTTTGTTGGCCATCTTTATGTTTTCTTTGGAAAAATGTCTATTTAGCTCTTCCACCCATTTTTTGATTGGGTTGTTTGCTTTTTTTGATAGTGAGCTGCATGAGCTGTTTGTATATTTTGGAGATTAATCCTTTGTCCGTTGCTTGGTTTGCAAATATTTTCTCCCATTCTGAGGGTTGTCTTTTTTGTCTTGTTTATGGTTTCCTTTGCTGTACAAAAGCTTTTAAGTTTCATTAGGTCCCATTTGTTTATTTTTGTTTTTATTTTCATTACTCTAAGAGGTGGGTCAAAAAAGATCTTGCTGTGATTTATGTCAGAGTGTTCTACCTATGTTTTCCTCTAAGAGTTTTGTAGTGTCCAGTCTTACAATTAGGTCCTTAATCCATTTGGAGTTTCTTTTTGTGTATGGTGTTAGGGAGTGTTCTAATCTCATTCTTTTACGTGTAGCGGTCCAGCTTTCCCAGCACCACTTATTGAAGAGACTCTTTTCTCCATTGTATATCCTTGCCTCCTTTGTCATAGATTAGTTGACCATAGGTGTGTGAGTTAATCTCGAGGCTTTCTATCTTGTTCCATTGATCTATAATTCTGTTTTTGTGCCAGTACCATACTGTCTTGATGACTGTAGCTTTGTAGTATAGTCTGAAGTCAGGAAGCCTGATTCCTCCAGCTCCATTTTTCTTTCTCAAGATTGCTTTGGCTATTCGGGGTCTTTTGTGTCTCCATACAAATTGTGAAATTTTTTGCTCTAGTTCTGTGAAAGATGCCCTTGGTAGCTTGATAGGGATTGCATTGAATCTGTAGATTGTTTTGGGTAGTATAGTCATTTTCACAATATTGATCCTTGCAGTCCAAGTACATGGTATATCTCTCCATCTGTTGGTATCATCTTTAATTTCTTTCATCAGTGTCATATTGTTTTCTGCATACAGGTCCTTTGTCTCCTTAGGTAGGTTTATTCCTAGGTATTTTATTCTTTTTGTTTCAGTGGTAAATGGGAGTGTTTCCTTAATTTCTCTTTCAGATTTTTCGTTGTTAGTGTATAGGAATGCAAGAGATTTCTGTGCATTAATTTTGTATCCTGCTACTTTACCAATTTCATTGATTAACTCTAGTAGTTTTCTGGTAGCATCTTTAGGATTCTCTATGTCTAGTATCATGTCATCTGCAAACAGTGACAGCTATACTTCTTCTTTTCCAATTTGGATTCTATTTATTGCTTTTTCTTTGATTGCTGTGGCTAAAACTTCCAAAACTATGTTGAATAATAGTGGTGAGAGTGGGCATCTTTGTCTTGTTCCTGATTTTAGAGGAAATAGTTTTTGTTTTTCGCCAGGAGAACGATGTTGTCTGTGGGTTTGTCATATATGGCCTTTATTATATTGAGGTAAGTTCCCTCTATGCCTACTTTCTGGAGGGTTTTTATCATAAATGGGTGTTGAATTTTGTCAAATGCTTTTTCTGCATCTATTGAGATGATCATATGGTTTTTATTCTTCAATTTGTTAATATGGTGTATCACATTGATTGTTAATATGGTAAATCACATTGATTGTTAATATGGTGTATCACATTGATTGTTAATATGGTAAATCACATTGATTGTTAATATGGTGTATCATGTTGATTGTTAATATGGTGAATCACATTGATTGATTGATATGGTGAATCACATTGACTTATTTATGAATCACATTGATTGATTTGAAGAATCCTTGCATCATGGGATAAATCCCAATTGATCATGGTGTATGATCCTTTTAATGTGTTGTTGGATTCTGTTTGCTAGTATTTTGTTGAAGATTTTTGTATCTTCTATATTCATCAGTCATATTGGTGTGTAATTTTCTTTTTTTGTAGTATCTTTGTCTGGTTTTGGTATCATGGTGATGGTGGCCTCATAGAATGAGTTTGGGAGTGTTCCTTCCTCTGCAGTTTTTTGGAAGAGTTTGAGAAGGATGGGTGTTAGCTCTTCTCTCAATGTTTGATAGAATTCATCTGTGAAGCCATCTGGACCTGGACTTTTGCTTGTTGGAAGATTTTTAATCACAGTTTCAATTTCATTACTTGTGATTGGTCTGTTCATATTTTCTGTTTCTTCCTGGTTCAGTCTTGGAAGGTTATACCTTTCTAAGAATTTGTCCATTTCTTCCAGGTTGTCCATTTTATTGGCATAGAGTTGCTTGTAGTAGTCTCTTATGAATCTTTGTATTTCTGCTGTGTCCATTGTAACTTCTCCTTTTTCATTTCTAATTTTATTGATTTGAGTCCTCTCCCTCTTTTTCTTGATGAGTCTGGCTAAAGGTTTATCAATTTTGTTTATCTTCTCAAAGAACCAGCTTTTAGTTTTATTAAACTTTGCTATTGTTTTCTTTGCTTCTATTTCAATTCCTTCTGCTGTGATCTTTATGATTTCTATCCTTCTACTAACTTTGGGTTTTGTTTGTTCTTCTTTCTCTAGTTCCTTTAGTTATAAGGTTAGATTGTTTATTTGAGATTTTTTTGTTTCTTGAGGTAGGATTGTATTGCTATAAACTTCCCTCTTAGAACTGCTTTTGCTGCATCCCATACATTTTGGATTGTAGTGTTTTCATTGTCATTTGTCTCTAGGTATGTTTTGATTTCCTCTTTGATATCTTCAGTGATCTCTTGGTTATTTAGTAACATATTGCTTAACCTCCCTGTGTTTGTGTTTTTTACATTTTTTTTCCCCTGTAATTGATTTCTAATCTCATAGCATGTGGTCAGAAAAGATGCTTCATATGATTTCAATTTTCTTAAACTTACTGAGGCTTGATTTGTGACTCAAGATGTGATCTATCCTGGAGAATGTTCCATGTGCACTTGAGAAGAAAGTGTAACCTGCTGTTTTCAGATGGAATGTCCTATAAATATCAATTAAATCTATCTGGCCTATTGTGTCACTTAAAGCTTGTGTTTCCTTATTAATTTTCTGTCTGCATGATCTGTCCATTGGTGTAAGTGAGGTGTTAAAGTCCCCCACTATTATTGTGTTACTGTTGATTTTCTCCTTTGTAGCTGTAAGCATTTGCCTTATGTATTGAGGTGCTCCAGGTTGGGTGCATATATGTTTATAATTGTTATATCTTCGTCTTGGATTGATCACTTGATCATTATGTTGTGTCCTTCCATGTCTCTTGTAACAGTCTTTATTTTAAAGTCTATTTTATCTGATATCACGATTGCTACTCCAGCTTTCTTTTGATTTCCATTTGCATGGAATATTTTTTTCCATCCCCTCACTTTCAGTCTGTATGTGTCCTAGGTCTGAAGTGGGTCTCTTGTAGACAGCATATATATGGATCTTGTTTTTGTATCCATTCAGCGAGCCTGTGTCTTTTGGTAGGAGCATTTAATCCATTCGCATTTAAGGTAATTATTGATGTATATGTTCCTATTGCCATTTTCTTAATTATTTTGGGTTTGTTTTTGTAGGTCATTATCCTTTCTTGTGTTTCCCACTTAGAGACATTCCTTTAGCATTTGTTGTAGAGCTGGTTTGGTGGTGCTGGGTTCTCTTAGCTTTTGCTTGTCTGTAAAGCTTTTGATTTCTCCATCGAATCTGAATGAGATCCTTGCTGGGTAGAGTAATCTTGGTTGTAGGTTCTTCCCTTTCATCACTTTAAGTATATCATGCCACTCCCTTCTGGCTTGTAGAGTTTCTGCTGAGAAATCAGCTGTTAACCTTATGGGAGTTCCCTTGTATGTTATTTGTCATTTTTCCCTCACTGCTTTCAATAATTTTTCTTTGTCTTTAATTTTTGCCAATTTGATTACTATGTGTCTCAGCGTGTTTCTCCTTGGGTTTATCCTGTATGGGACTCGCTGTGCTTCCTGGACTTGGGTGGCTATTTCCTTTCCCGTGTTAGGGAAGTTTTCGACTATAATCTCTTCAAATATATTCTTGGGTCCTTTCTCTCTCTCTTCTTCTTCTTCTGGGACCCCTATGATGCGAATGTTGGTGCATTTAATGTTGTCCCAGAGGTCTCTTAGGCTGTCTTAATTTCTTTTCATTCTTTTTTCTTTATTCTGTTCCACAGCAGTGATTTCCACCATTCAGTCTTCCAGGTCACTTATCCATTCTTCTGCCTCAGTTATTCTGCTATTGATTCCTTCTAGTGTATTTTTCATTTTAGTTATTGTATTGTTCATCTCTATTTGTTTGTTCTTTAATTCTTCTTGGTGTTTGTTCTTTAATCCTTCTAGGTCTTTGTTAAACATTTCTTGCATCTTCTCGATCTTTGCCTCCATTCTTTTTCTGAGATCCTGGATCATCTTGAGTATCATTATTCTGAATCCTTTCTGGAAGATTGCCTATCTCTACTTCATTTAGTTGTTTTTTTGAGATTTTATCTTGTTCCTTCATGTGGTGCATAGTCCTCTGCCTTTTCATTTTGTCTGTCTTTCTGTGAATGTGGTTTTCATTCCACAGGCTGCAGGATTGTAGTTCTTCTTGCTTCTGCTGTCTGCCCTCTGGTGGATGAGTCATCTAAGAGGCTTGTGCAAGGTTCCTGATGGGAGGGACTGGTGGTGGCTAGAGCTGGGTGTTTCTCTGGTGGTCAGAGCTCAGTAAAACTTTATTAGACTTGTCTGCTGTTGGGTGGGGCTGAGTTCCTTCTCTTTTGGTTTTTTGGCCTCAGGCAACCCAGCACTGGAGCCTACAGGCTCTTTGGTGGGGCTAATGGCCGACTCCAGGAGGGCTTATGCCAGTGATTACTTCCCAGAGCTTCTGCTGCCAGTTTCCTTGTCCCTGTGGTGAGCCACAACCACCCCCTGCCTCTGCTGGAGACCCTCCAACTCTAGCTTGTAGGTCTGATTCAGGCTCCTATGGGGTCACTGCTCCTTCCCCCGGGTCTTGATGTGCACTACTACTTTGTGTGTGTCCTCCAAGAGTGAAGTCTCTTTTTCCCCCCAGTCCTGTCAAAGATCTGCAGTCAAATCCTGCTAGCCTTCCAAGTCTGATTCTCTGGGAATCCCGGGAGGAGGTATCTTGAAGAAGATAGAACTAAAATAGGGGTGTCCAAATTCTGTGTATGAATTAATCAAGTCCGAGGCACATCCCCAATGTTCCCCTATGCATACATAGAACAGACCCAAAGAAACATAACAAAGCCTTTAAGGGTGGAACTGCAATACACAGTGCCACCCAAGTTCCACACTAACCACTGAGATGTTCATGTGCAGGATAGATCTGAAGTGTATAACAAAGGCTTTGAAAACCAAACAGACATTGGAACCATTGCCTACATAAAATGAGAAACAACTTACAATGTAAACATAACCAGCTTGATTGCCAGCTAAAACAAAAACAAAACCAAAATCAAGAGTCTCCAGAAATCTTTAACAGGACCCAGAGTCTTACAACATAATATTCAAAATCTAAGTTATAGTCCCAAATCACTTGCCATAAACAGCCAGGACAAGGTGGCCAGTTCTGAAGGGAAAAGAAAACAGATGCTAATCCTAAAATGACCCAGATGATGGAATTATAAAATAAAGCCTTCAAAGCAGCTATTATAAGCATGCTCCATGAGGAAAAGGTGAATACTCTTAAAATGAATGGGAGAGAGTAGTTCTCAGCAGAGAATTATAAACTATGAAAAAAATGGAAATTTCACAGCTGAAAACGGATCTGTTACTTACTAGGAAAAAAATGAGTTTCTTGGCAGTATGCTTAGAAAGTTATTTTATGGTAAATTCCACTTTCAAAATTTTCAGTTTGTAAAAGAATATTATAGTAAGTTAGTCATCAACACTGTGGAGGTGAACAGTGAGGAGAAAGATAATGCAGCCTTGAGAGAATTGCCCTGGGTTAGGCTTCTGTTTTGGACAAATTAACTTGCAGTGGCCTATTAGCCATAAACTAGAGATGTCAAGCATGAAGTTTTATGTAAAAGTATGGTGTTCAGAAATGAAGATATAAAAAGAAGAGTCCTTGGTATGTAGTGCTATTTAGAGCCATTGGGTTTGTGGAAATCACATAGTATGAAAGTATAGACATAAATGAGCCAGCATTCTAGGAATGAGTGCAGGGCACTCAATTAGAGGAGGCAGAACAAGGAAAGGAATCTGAGGAGAAGCTGGAGAACTAGGAAGGAAGCCAAGAGTGAGGTGTCATGGAGAACAAATGAAGACTGACTTTCAAGGACGAGATAGTGATCAACTGTTTAATGCTGCTGAGAGGTATAGAAGATGAGGACAGAGAGGTAGCCATTGGTTTTCATAAAACGTAGGTCATTGTTTCACCTTGACAAGAGTAGATTCAGTGGAATGGTGGGAAGAAAACCTCAACCGAAGTGGGTTTGGTGAAAGACTGGGAGGTGAAGAATATTAGCTACTATTTTAAGAAAATAGTGAATATTAGCCCAGTTTTGAGAAAAGTTGCTGAGAAGCAAAGAAATGAGGAAGTAGCTTGAGAAAAACTTGCAGTCAATGGAGGGAATCACATATTGCTGGATATGGAAGGACCCAAGTGGAAAAACTGAGGTCAAGATAGGGAAAGTGACTGGTTCAAATTGGATGGTGGCAGTTGACTTTATAACTTACTGTTGATTTCCTTCCTAATTATTTCTTTTTTTTTTCTAATTATTTCTTAAACAAGATTTGAAAAGTTAATATATTTACTTGTATATTTTTCTGCACACTCAAATAAACAAACTCAGAAAATTTAAGTTACACCACAGATTGTAGCACCCCTATAAAGAGCAAAACAGCCTTCTATGGTGTTTTCAAGAGCACACAATTAGAGTGCAGTTTACAATTCAATGGATATTTATTAACAGCCCGTTAAGTGAAATGCACTGTTGGAAATCCAAAATAAGTATAATACCCATCTTTTGGCCTCAAAGGGTGTAAAATGTAGTTCTGAATGGGGTTAATAAGATATACATAGATAACTCTACCATAAAAAAAGACGTTAATTCCATATCATGTTTCGTATTCTCGTTTACAGCATTTCTTTCATTCTGCTTTCTGTAACAATGAGTTGAATGTCTCTTCCAATAGACTGTGAGCTCCTGGAGGGCAAAAACTATGTCTTGCCATCTCTATGCATTTTCTTTCACTCACCCTCAGTACTCAGTACATATTTGTACATAATAGGAACTTACTGCATTCTTATTGACTTGAGTTCATCGATGAATTAAAATTACAATAAACATACAATGAAACTGCGTTGATGGCCAGATTAAATAACGCTCTTCCACAAACACTTTTCATTATAAGTATAGAATTTACCAATAAATAATTTTTTAACACACTAACAAGTAATATATTTTTTCTGGTAAGTGCCAGACCTGTAACTAAAATCCAACACTTTTGACTCCAGTGAAAGATGAGACTTAAAATATGGTTTAAGAACTTTCATCATTTAGATGTCTACCCACCACAATCAGTAGACCTATTCAAAAGTCTCTACATAGATTCACATACCTACCCCATCCTTATGACATAGGTGGATGATATGTTCACAGTTCCCCTCACTCACTGTAGTATGTTTCTTTAATTAAGAATCTCAGTTAGATAATTATACTATGTTGTGTACTTTAAAATCTAGTAAGAGGGTAGATCTCATGTTATGTGTTCTTAACCACAATAAAATTTTTACAAATTTAAATAAACTGTTACTCGGCAGATTGGTTGGAAAAGTAGGTATTCCTTTTGCTTTTTTCAAACCGTTCCTCCAAACTTTCACCTGCTTCCAATCAGTCATCTCACATTTCTCACATATCTGTTTCCTAAAACACAGAGATTCATGTCACTCATTATTTTCTATCTGATTTACTGGGGTATTGTATGTATAAAGCAATCGGTGAATGTATTGTTTTTTTTTTTCTAATTTTGGCCAGTTGAAGTGGTGTCACATGAAAATAGCCTACAACCCATCTCTGAGTTTAGTGAAAGTTATTGGTTCAGGAAGAAATTGGAAATTTATAATGAGGCTCTCTCTTAGTGAATAAAGAGAGAACTTATTAAAATGTCCTTATTCTGAGCTATGCATTAAGGAAATTATATGAAATGGGATAAAATACAATGATATAAATAAAATAAACATTATTTAACTATTGTTGACATGAATTGGTAAAGAGGCAAAAAGCGAATTTATTTGAAGAATTGAGGCAAATCTTCCCTGTTACTTTTAACTGCTCTGAGACAAAATATGAAGATTTCTTAATCCTCTTACACAAGTTTATCTGTGAAACAGCATGCTTACTCATGGTGCTCTCAGATAAGTGAATTTAAAGACATATGTTAGGAAGTGGGCAGGAGAATGGATTTGGAATCATAAGAATTCTGTTTCAGGATGGAATCTGACGAGTTGCTATTTACATAAGTGCTTCCTGGTGCTTATTTGAGTCTTTAGTGGGGGAGGGGTGGGAATGTAAGGACAAACTCCAAGTGCATGAGAGCTAGAAACTCTTCTGCAGGATGCTAGCGGGAGGATTGGGACTGGAGGCAAAGGTAGTTTCCAGATGGGATTACTCAGTATGAATGAATCTGCTGCCTTTATCAAGCAAAACCAGGTTGGGGATTTCATATGTCTTTCTGGGGAACTAGTGAATAGAGATGACTAGGAAGATTCCCACTCTCCATATAACAACTTTTATATTTAAACGTTCACAGAGAGTTGTGTTTCATATCCTTGGAGTTTTCCATGACTTGAACTTTACTAAGGTCAGAAAGAGCTTTTAGGTCAATTTTTTAAAAAAGGAGCCCTTGTAGCAAAACCATTTCCCCTTTTCTGTTACCCAGAGGTGAGTACTTCTTCTTTATTCAAATACCCTAAATTATTCTCTGCTCAGAAATTAAAACTATGGCAAAGAAATACAGCATATGAAAGGAACAAGTATGGAAACATTTTATCAAAATAGCTGAGTGGGAAATGGTTGTAACATTCATTGATAGCAAAGTTTCTTCCTTCTGAATAAATCAGTTTAATCTTGGCCTTGCAAAGATAGTAAAATTCTAATTAATTAGAGAGCATTTAATAGAATATGTTAGTTAACTAAGTTTGAGAGAATTTTAAGCTTTGAAAGGAAGAGGCAAAGCATAATAAAACAAGCTCATGGTAGACTGTTCCAGAACACTATTGAGCATTTTCCCAGGCTTAGTGGTAACATGTACTTTTATAAAAATATAGTCAAAGTAGAAATAGTGATATTTAACTTTTTCAAAGATCAAAATGGTGGCATTTTGCATGCACAAGCATTTAATACCTAACTTACAAATTACTTGTGCTCCAGAATTTCATTTATAATGGAATGGTTTGTTTCTATGGCAAAATGAGTTCTGAGTTCCAATGTTCTAAGTGCTTGGTGTTTAAGTTTTAAAGATTTAACCAACAATATACTCAATATATCTACTTAGAGCAATATTTCACCAATACCTAACTGCCAGTGTGATTTATTTCTATGGTAAAGCCAGTTTGAGTTACAATTCAGGATATCACAAATGCCTGTGGCCAGTTCTGAGAATAACAAATAGCCCAGCCTGACTAATGCCATGGCTTGTGTAGGATGGTGTTGGAAAAAACATTTTGGACATGTAGAATTGGGTGAAATTTTAAAGAGTCTCGAAGCTGTGATCAAGAGATTTGCTGGTAAATTCATCTTTAAAAAAATTCTAAACTCTACCCTGTATTGTCTGTCAAAACCTTCTCCAAGTTTCTGTAATATATTGGTTAATCAAGAGACTGTATGGAGGGCACAAAAGTGTCTATACTAGAATGATGGTAGAGAGTATAACACTAGAGACAGGATGACAGCACTAGTCTGTAAACTTAAGGAGACCGGAATTTTGTGTATCTTGTACACTACTAAAAACCCAGCATCCAGCACAGTGTTCAGCAAATAATCTATGAAAAAATGAACTTGAAGACTGACTAGATTTGAGACTTGTCCAATGAAGAGGTGGAGAAAAGAGTATCAAAGGGAGATTCCAGAGTTCTGAGCCAGGATGTCTTTAAGTCAGTTGACAATCTGGGTCTAATTTCTGAGAATCCCTCCTACTGGGGAATATAGAATGATCTAACTGAGGCCCTTGGCTGAGAGTGAAACCCACACCTAATCCCCATGAAAAAAATTAGGTGGATGTCTTGAGCTGTCATTTGAGGAACCTGGCACTCTCTGTTCATAACTCATGATGTTCTTATCTGGTGACATAATATATTACTGTTTTTAGTTTCTGCGAATTAAATATAAGATGATACAAAGTACTTTGGAGCTGTGTCTCTATGATAAATTATACAGAACTCCAAAATAGCTGGTCATTTTAGTAAATTGCATATAAAATTCAATAATGCTGAATATGTGGGATGGTATAGAAAAAACATTCAAGCAAATAATTAAAATTTGGTTAAAAGTTAACAGGTGCTTCAGCGTCAAACACAATGCAGATATCTCTATTTGGAACTATCAACATAAATAAGTAAATTAGAAATTTTTAGTGTCCTTTATATGCTATAATAGGAAAGAAAGCAAGATTCCCAAACTTTCAAGTAGAAATGTATCATTTTGAGAGCAGAGGCTATAATATATTCTATTTGTTTATTTGATATCTTCTTTTACTTAAATATATTTATCAGGATGCTTGTAGCTGCATTTATAAAAAATACTGTAAGCAGCTAAAACAGTAAGGACATTTTACTATCTCACTTAAGAAATATGAAGCTATGAGCTGCCAAGGATTTGTTAATTAAGAGACTTTATAATGTCAGTAAGAACCCAAGTTCATTCCTTCTGTTCTGCCATCCTTAGCAATTTGGTTACTGGTATTTGCAAAATGGTTGTAGTATTTTGTGATCCAGGCATCGCATTCTCACATATTTGTTTTGCAAATCCTTTTTTGTAAGTAAACCTAGCCCAGAACACCTACCCTTACATTTCTCTGAGAAGAGAAATAGGATTACCTTGACTGGCTTAGACTAATCACAGTGTACCCCCTTGAGAGTGGAGAGGGCAATCCCTGAAGCATTTGGCCACCCAATAGCTGAAAAAAATGGGAATGGGTAACAAGAAATAAGAAGAGAATAATTGCTGGGTAGGCAAAACATAGATTGCTAGTAATACATGAGATTGCATATTGTGTTAAGTACTCGGATGTTTTGTATAGACATTGGTTCTGTTTTTAAAGAAAGGCCTGAGGCTAGCATAGTACTTATATTTGGTGGTTATGCCTGAAAATCTTTTAAGTCACAAATCCATCAGTTATTAAGCAAGAGTACCTATGCCAAAGAAAAAATAGTTAGATTTCTTTAAATATCTTAAGAGGAATCCTCCATTTAATGAATATAAATGCTGGTATTTAGAATTGATGCACGATGAAATTGAATGGTTTATATGACTTAACCTTAGTAATGTCTGTCAGCTCCAGTGGACATTTGTTTTGTTCTTTTTTGACACACTGATCAATTTATTGATAGGACTGAAATTAGTCTGGATTTGCTTTTTAGCATATATGAAATCAGTGTGATGATAAATTTTTAAATGTGAGCAGTGGATTTGGCATTATGTCAAGAGCATGGTTTATGCTCAAGCAAATGGAAATAGAAATATAGAAAAAAGACAAAAACTGCTGTATCACTGTTTATTCTTTTATTGTTCTTTCTTGTTGTCACCAATACCAAATCATTTTTGAAAAGAATAAATTACCTATCTAGCAGTAGTGTAGTCACTCAATACTGATTTTGAATGTTAAACATATAGGCTGTGAGAGGAGAAATTGAAATGTCCCTTGTTTCCAGAAAATAGCACAGGCTCTATTCAGGATGGCCTTACATAGAAATAGCAAAAAATTTTCATATATATTTGACCTCTGTAAATCCCTATATTCCTCAAAATACTGTCCTTCACAGAGCTTCTATGGCATTACTCTTCTCTCTTCCTTTGTCTTAATTTTTCACAACTAGAGAATTCTTTATTCATATGTCTATTATATATTGTTTCCTCAGAACATAAGGAAGAATATAAAAATGAGTAGAGAAGGAATGAGTCAAAAAGAGATGAAGATTGAAAGTATTTGAGCCCAAGGAACAGAGAAGATAATCCTAGTGTCATAAAGAGAAGTAGTAGGAATGATGTACTTGAATCCACATCTTTTAGTTTACAGGTGAGGAGAGTGATTATTTAGAAGGGACGAATGACTTAGTAAGGCTCACACATCTAATTTGCAAAAGATCTAGTACAAGAACTCAGGCCAACCTGACTCTGAGGCGTTTATTTCACTTTTTTCACTGTTCTACCAAGGACTTTCTGAGTATCTAATACATATTGCTACTGCAGTAGCATCTCAGCTTTTATAGAGGAAGCCCCTCTGCATGAAAAAGCAACAGCTGCAGGAATCTAACACCAGCAAGCAAAAACGCACTGCAGTAACCAAGCCCAGAAGGAATCCTTTCTCCAGCAAAGTTCCTTGGCAGGCTGCAGAATTAGCTAGTGGGAATGAGTCATCAGTTGACATTGGTGAATAAATTGCCACCTATAGATTTTCTTTTCTCTTCCCCCCCTTTTTTTTTCTTTTAGCAGATTCACTCATTATCTTTTCATACTCGTAGTGGGGCAGTGACAGTAATATCTGCCTTATTAATGTCTTTTTCACACCTGAAGTGTCAAGATGATCACAAATAAATTTGTTATTCCCAGAGAAGATTTAGAAAAAAATAGAAAGCAAAGATTTCAAATGAAAGTTTGAATGACGTGGAGATTTATGCTTTCCTTTTATTCTTAAACAACATGTGATTATTATAATCAGCACAACTCATGTATTTAAAATTGTCAGGTACAGGAGAAAAAAGAAAGTCATATACATTTTAAAGCAACAATAATAAAAATGTGTTTCATTTTCATTTTTTCTGTAAGAAGACTTATCATTGAGTTTTTTAAAAATTTGTTTACTAAAATTATAAATAAAACTCCACTTCATTAATAGCTCTTAGCTCTAAATTTCAGTTTTATTTTATACATTGTCTAGCATCATTTGTCAAGTCAAAGAAGCTGGCCGGTTTATAGAGGAGCATGCATTCTCCTTAGGGTTTTAACAGCCCTTAAAACTCTCAGCCCCTGAAGCTTCTATGGGAGTGATGCTTATTTGTAGATCCAGATCCAAAATTTGCAGCATAAGTTCTCACATCCTAGAGCAACCAAAGCTCAAAATTATGCAGTGTCTGAGAATTACTTTTTTCATACCTCTATCAACTAGCTGAAAATTTCCTAGCTAGTTTCAGTGGGCTAGCCAATATTGTAGGAGCTAATCTCCCATTACTTAAGCAAGATTTCTGAGAAGCCATGCTTTTTAGAGAAAAGAAGAAAAGAATATAATAACTAACTAAAGGCAAGGCAAAAAATTGATGAACATAATTGAATTCTTTAAGTATAAATTATTAAAACTAGTTTAGACATGAAACATGTTGGCAAGATTTCTATCTCACATTAAATGTATGAAACAGCAAATTTATTGAAACCTATTTTATTGAAAAATTGAGTCTACACTTGAATAACAAGTAATTTCAGGACAAATAAGTAAGTATAGGGCGTTATGGGTTGAAACTTAATTAATGCATGTCTCTCAAGAAATGGTACTAGCTGAAAATACACATTGCCCATTTTGGTAATATTCCTAACCTTGAGATTTATATTATTGATAAAGGCTACAAACTACCACATATCTTTTAGAACAACTGTGTATAAAAAAGGAATCTGAGTTGAGTGAACCATGACTTATAGTTAATACCACAAGCAAGACCTCTATTTCATATGTTAAGTCACATATGTAGAAATCTATACGTTGTCAAATAGCTATGCCCTGCCTTAAATGACTGGATGGCTTCTGCCCGAATTCAAAGAATAATTCATTATCACTCAAATGCTAATTTACCTTAATTTTGATCACAGAAAAATAAACAAAGCAGTGAATCCATTAGAAGGATTACAATGGTTTGTGAACTTCCGCAGAGTTGATTTTGAAAGGCAGAAGAACTGGTTTTCACTTGGCTATGAGTTTTTGTATTCTGCTTGGCTTGAGCCTGAGGTTAATTGTTAATCCCTTTACTATTAGCTCTCTTTTATAATATGTTCAACACTTTGGTTCATTTTGAATGGGTTTAAATGATATTCTACAGTTATACTAACTCTTTCTGGTAATTTGTAGGAAGAAGCACCTATTTGCTTGCAAAGATGCAGTGTTTATAGATGGGTCATGAAGAATAACTTTTCAATACATAGTGAAAAGCATAGAGATACAAATTAAATGATAGTCTCATATGGGTGAAAACAGTCACAAACAACAACTAGAAGGATCAGCACTTTTTAATGGGTTCCCTTTCTTTGGCTCCATGGAGAGAGAGAATTTCAGTCAGATATTACCAGCATTAAAATCATTACCCAGTATAAGGGCAGATGGCCAGCCGATAATTGTTTATAGGGACAGATGGCAGTTCCTTGTACCCTCTTTCTAGTTTCTGTGTTTTTAAAACTCAGCAGTTGCAATGTGAAGCCTTCATAGGACCATAAAATACAAACCACTTTAAATAACTCTGAACCAGAATTTTGACTGATGTGCTTAAAAGAAAACTGTCACAGTTTGAAACTCAATCTGCAGAGAAATGCTAGGTATATGGCCCTGAAGGTTATAATATATAGGAATAGCAGGCTAATCTGGGCTAGGTCTATACACAGACACAGAAACTGGCATCAGTAAAATAAAGAATTGAATCCAATCAAGAATTTTACCCTAAACCAGACAAAGACAAAATTTTGGTAAATACTCCATAATCAAACACCAGCACGTGTTGAGTACTTGGCTAGTGTTCACAAGAGCTACCAAAGAAGTGCCAGTCCTTTTCCTGACCTTAGTTAGCTGACAATCTAAATGGGGAGTGAAATGATACCCCGAGAGAGATCATTTCAATATAAAGCAGAGGATGCTAATTGCAAGTAACACAGAAGATAGCACTACAGAAGACCAAATAGAGTGATCACTGTGGACATGAGCACTTGGATGGGTAGGCATACGCAGAGCAAGGAAAGGATCAATGATGGTTTTGCAGGTGGAAAAAATGATATAAGCAAAGACATAGGCAGAGAGGCACTGACCTAGCCTGAAAATCCTATATTCTTGTTTATTGCATAATATTTTTATTTCTTTATCCTATTTCAGTCTCCTCTTATAGTATGATAAGGGATGGTAAACAATATGCCTCTTTGATTAATGTAAAAGAGTAATTTAAAAGAATAATAGCTGAGCCTCAATTTGTGGGAACTTGATTTCTGGGTTATAGGTTTCAGACACTGTTCTTAAAATAATTGGGAGTGCCATTGAAGGTTTTCAAGAAAATATGATGTGTGCAAATATTATTTTCAGTAGAATTTGTCTGGTAGTGTTTTGTGAAGTAGGTTTGAAAGGGAGAGTTTGGATAGAGCCCATTTAGGAGCTTCTTGCCATACTTCAGGCTAAAGATGATAAATCTCTAAAACAGAGTAGAAACCATGAGCAAGAGAAGGAAGATGATAGCCATGGTGAAGAGAGTCAACATCATGAAATGACTGGCTACATGTGAACGACCAAAATGAAGGGCAAGAGATCAAATGTTTACAACTTGAGTGAGTAGGAAAGCAGTTTTCCTTTACAGTAGTAGAAATAAGGGAGACTTAGAGGAGAGGGAGGAGTCCTACATTTGAACTTATTTTTGATATGCTATTGAGACATCAGGGTAGAGACTGCAGAAGTCAGGTAGAGATGATTTGTAGAAAAGACACATATAGGGGAGTAATGGTTGAAATGGTAAAAGTGGCTGATATCACTAAGGGAGAAGTCTGTAAAGGAAATAATAGTGTAATGAGGACCAAAGCTTGGGAGCAATATCCAGATTTTAAAACTAGATGTTAAATATCTGTTTTCAAAACATTTAAACTGTTTTTCTCTCCATGCACGTGTGTGTGTGTGCACGTGTGCACACATGCAAATCTTGTAGTATCTGTGGGTGAAAGGTTATATTTCTGTGTGCTTAGTGAATATAGAATCTTTTTTTTTCTTGTTCTTATTTTATTATCCTTGGAAAAAATGGCATAAAGTCTGCAGGAAAAGCATTCCCTTGACTAGATGTTACATTAAGAAAAAGCTGCCAAAAAGAAATAAACAACAACAATCCACAGCAAAGAAAAATACATAACTGTATGCTTGCAACAGCAGACAAATGTAGTTTTGATTCAACTGAAAATTTTTTTCTGCATTTCAAATGAAGCAAATGCAGAAGTAGTAATGTTACGTCAAGGAGTTTATTTTCCCTAAAAGGTTCTTGTCAGGGTCTAAAATAATAAATTTTATAGTGATTTTGTATGACTCTTATTTGTTTTCAAAATAGTTTAATTCTCTTCCA
This sequence comes from Balaenoptera physalus, assembly GCF_965194825.1. Taxonomy (NCBI): domain Eukaryota; kingdom Metazoa; phylum Chordata; class Mammalia; order Artiodactyla; family Balaenopteridae; genus Balaenoptera; species Balaenoptera physalus. Next base: position 107,058,196 of record NC_138903.1, read on the forward strand.
AATCCCCAGAATCATTGCCAGATATCAAATTTAGGGTATAAGAACAAACCCCCCCCCCAAAAAATCACAGAGACATTTGGTATATTTTAAGCTTTGGAACTGAACACATTGGAGGAGAAGGAGCCTAACAGCACTGTAGACTTCTTGACATGGAGGATGATGCTACTATTTGTTTGATGGGCCCTGACCCAAAGCGATATGCAGTGCTCAAACTGGACGGGGCAGGGGGGAGATAGAATGGGCTCTGTTATTTTATTTAAATATAGTCATTTTATAGAGTTTGAAAGGGCATTAGACATCATGTCATCCAATCTCCACCTTGTTTAGGCTCTAAGCAAACAAACACACACTTATATTTGATTATTCAAAGTGATAGAGAATCACTCTATACTTATAGCCCATTCTAATTTCAGAAAACTGAGCAGGAGAAAGTTCTTGACAATGTTGAGCTGAAATCAGTACTTCAGCTATGAGTGATGGTTTGACTTTACAGAGAGACAAAAGATATCAGATCGTTTTGTGCTTTTTAAGTTGTCTTTTAAATTTGGGTTATGTGTCATTTATCCGTGCCCTCTCACCAACCAGTGCTTACTGCTATAATACACTTGCCTAACAATCAGTTAATAGCGATGCTGAGGAGGTGTGTAGACAATAGACTGTGACCTCTTTGAATGCAGGGATTATAAATTACTCTTCATTGTATCCCCTGTAGATAGCAGCTAGCACAGTGCCTGGCACATAGCAAGTGCTCAGTAAATGTTTAACAAAGGCAGAAGGGAGGAAGAAAGGAGAGGAGGGAAAAAGGAAGAAATATATAGAAGGAGAATGATTCATATTATCTTTCCCAATTCTTACCTTTAATATGGCAGAATCATTGATTGAGTGCAGTGCGTCTTGGTTGACACACTTTACATATTTATATAAGTATTGGGTTGGCCAAACAATTTCATTTGAGTTTTTTGGTAAGACACTGGAATGAACTTTTTGGCCACCCCAATTTATATATATACTTATATATATATAAATTTGTTGGAATTATTCTTATAGGATTTCTAATCTAAACTTATCTTGATCTTTTGTACACAGGGATGCATTTTTCTTTGAATGGCAGGTCTTTGTGTGAACAAAACAATCTCTGGAAATGCTTCAAACTCACCTTTAGGGTCCTATCACCAAATCTGACTACTATTATTCCACCTAAACATATCTGATCCTAAGTGTAGTGACCTGAGAGAGTTGTAAGAAATCCTAAGAATTCATCATGATGCCATGAGTCTTGAAGGGATTACTCTGATGTTAACAAACACATTGGTGCCCTCTCTTACAATGTAGCTACATTATTTAAAAGGGAAATGTGAAGAAGATTTAATCAATCAGTAATGACCAAGTTAAAAAAATCTGATCCTTATTTTCAGTCTCCAAAAACAATCTGAAGGAATATGGGGATGCTTTCCTGGGTTGGTAGAACTTTGACATATCTTTGTACAAGTGGGGAGGACTATGGTAAGGAAGGGTAAGGAAGCTAACTCCTATATAATTATCATGACTGCCTTGATTTTCATTTTGACCTAGGGTTTCATTGTCATATATCAATTCCAAGATGGTGGAAATGCTTATTAGATTTATATCTTGATCCCATTTGAAGTCCTGATAAACAGAGAAGGTTACTTTAAGCCTGATGCAGAATCAGATTAGCTGGCAAGATAAGGTATTAAAGTCTCTCTTTGCTGTGTGTCAGCCAGCACAGTAGAAAGAGGTTATCTTCAGGACATTGTACTGGTGAGAAAAATCAACCAGGAAGCCATCCACTTTTAGGAGGTTTAAAAATTTAGTACATAGGGAATAGTGCAGGCAGTCTCTTTTATAGCAAATACTTTAAGGTTACATGAAATGATAAGGATATTAGGCTATTGCAAAGAGTATTAGGAATAGTAATCAAGGTGGTAGAATATAGATGGCAGCTGGACACTCAGGTAAAAAGTTTGCAAAAAAAGAAGAGCTCTGTTAAAGCAGAATAAGCAAAATTGTGCCATGTAGTATTCAATCATGTCCAAGTACAATGTGATTTTGTACCAAGTACATACATATTCCCTCCTATACATAGCCCCCTCCCTGCCCATGTATACACATGTGCACCTAAACTCCCACCAACTCAGCCGTACTGTAGTCTTCATGTGTACATGAATATGCAAATGTGTATTACAAATATGTTTGAAATCACTTTTGAGAAGAAAGCCATGGAAAACATGGCCTGATTCAGTCTTCAACTGGTAGGATTCCTTTTCCCTTTTTTTTAAAATTGTTGTTACACAAACAATTATAGTGCTTATTGGGTATCAGGTACGCTTTCATATATGAATTTATTTCATTCTCACATCAGTCTGTGAAGTAGGTAGTATTAATATGATTTTCCATTTAAGAGATGAACAAATACCATTCCATCTCCATGTTTATCTCTGAGGTGCTATACTGCCATCCTACTTAGGTTACTGTGATATCAACTCTTGGGATGTTTAGGATGCCCTTTGGAGCCTTCCATGGGAAAGAGACCTACTCAATTAAGACAGATGGAGTGAAACTAGTCATTAGCTAAGCTTGTGTCTTCTTCTTGCCTTTCACAAGTACTGTTTAATTTCCCATCAAGTAATCTCAAAAGTCAAGTTGGCTTCCTCCTTTAGAACCTGCCTCTTTTTTGTCTTTCTTCTTTCTCCTCTCAGAGTCCAGAGCATATGCTCTCTCCTCTATTTTCCTGTGCAGGTTGGTGTAGTATACATTTTTGTACGTTGAAGCACCTAATTAAGGAATATTTCACCACAGTTTAACCTATTCTTCTGCCTGGCATATCTGCAACTGTCACCTTAGTAATAGTCCTTGCTTAGAATAGTTCCACAGGTTTTAAGAAGATAGCAAACCCTAATAACAACAGTGTTCATATTAAGATAGAAGATGACCTTTCTGATTTTGAACCACTCGTCCTGTATCTCAGCTGAAACAGTGCAGGGCAGGAGAGGTGCCTACAGGAGCCCAAATTTGGGAAATGGCTAACTCTGCTGCCTTTCCCATTACATTTCAGAAGTGTCGGATCATTGGGAATAATAAGAAAACCCACCCAAACTGCTGCAACCCCTAAATACTAAATTTGAAGCTTATAATAATTAAAATACATGAAACATAGGACATGGTCAATGAAGATTTTTTTGGATTGGAAAGAGCCTTAGAGATGCCATAGTCCAATGGCTTCAGTTTTCTTCTTTGTATAAGAGAAAGAAAAGGACCATGTCTTATTTATCTTTGTCACTGGAATACCTGGCATAATGCCTTCCACAGTTGGTATTCATTACATGTCTGTGGGGCTGTTTTATACTGAGAATTGTGAGTGACCTGCCCAAGAATACATAGCTAGTAATGGGGAAGACCAGATTAGAACTCTCATTTTATGCCTGTGACCTATGTTTCTAGCCACTTACAAGACAGGGCCTATTCTAAAGGTCACATTTTGAACCCTTAGAACATTACCCTACACAGCAAGAGTCTGCTCAGATGGTTATTAAGGTGGATATTAGTCCTGCCCTCTGAAAAACTGCAGTGGTGAGAGAAGTTGGGGCATTTACTTCTAGCCACTCCTCTTAGCCTTTGTTTTCAAAATGGAAAGGCCTCATGACTCTCCAATCCATAGCTGTGAGACTTAATTTCTTTTCTTCAGGGATAAGCAGTTTTAAAAATGTATACACATAAGCAAGTTTGTCCAGAGAGGACAATGTCCTCATATTCGCATTCTCTAGGAGTTCAGGCTGGGAAAATACAGCTCTTCATTTTAACCATAATTAATTACTTTGAGGTATTACCTATTTTACCCGAGGGACCACAAAGAAAGAGTAGAAAGCAGGCCAAGTTATAACAAGGCATCGTTCCCAGCATATCGCAAGCAGCAAGTGACACATAGGGAATAGCCACACAGCCTCAGTCAAACAGTGCATTCTCTCAGGTTAATATTATTGGAATTATTAACTTCTGAATTGCTTCTAGGAGGAGCTACTTTGTATATGACAGGACCCCTGTGTTTAAGTGAAAAGAGATGCCAATAAATTACCAAGCAGCATACATGATTAAGGAGTGGAGCAGGGAAAGAAAAGGTTTGAGGTGTTTTGAATGTGTGGTCAGCACAGGGATAAACTAAGCAATATAAAAAGATAACCAAAAGCCCATGTGTACCAGTCTTTGCCTGCCCCAAGCCCAGTCAGCTGCAGTACTGAGAATTTTCCACTAACATCAGGATCAGCAGTGTGCTCAGCGCTTGAGCCAGCTCTGACAAAAGCAGCCAGAAAGTCATTAATAACAGAGCCTTAGGTGCCCAGTATTGTTCAAAACGCTTGTAAAGATGAACTCTTTTAATCCTCACAACAACCCTTTGAGGGAGAGACTACTAACCATTTTACAGAGGAGTAAATCGAAACACACAAAGATGTTAAATAATTTACCCAAATGTCTTAGTTAAGATAATTCTAGCTGCTGTAACAGCAGTCCCCAACCTTTTTGGCACCAGGGACCGGTTCTGTGGAGGACAATTTTTCCACGGACTGGGGGTGGGGTATGGTTTCGGGATGATTCAGGCGCATTACATTTATTGTGCACTTTATTTCTATTATTATTACATTGTAATATATAATGAAATAATTATACAACTCACCATAATGCTTACAGGAAGCAGAGCTCAGGTGGTAATGCGAGCGAGGGGGAGTGGCTGTCAATATAGATGAAGCTTCGCTTGCTCACCCACCACTCGCCTCCTGCTGTGCGGCCCAGTTCCTAACAGGCCACAGACCATTACTGGTCCATGGCACGGGGGTTGGGGACCCCTGTGCTATAATATTAATAAGTCCTCCCCAAACTCAGGACTTAACCAAATAGAAGTTTATTTCTTGCACACAAAATTTTGCACAGCTTGTAAATGGCAAAGTACCTTACTCAAAATCAGTTGCCTCATAATTGAATTAATTTTCCAATTCACCATTATTATTCCAAAACAGACACTTTAACATATTAGGGCAATGGCTAGTTACATCCCTGAAACAAAGAATGAATACATCACCTCTATGGTTGTCGTAAGGGTGAGTTAACAAATGTGTTTGAATTGGTATTATAACTGTGTAGATTTATACATTAATTTTAGGATCAGAAATAAAACATGCCCTGATAGTAAGAACTTTAGACATACCAGGCACGTCTAAGTGCTTCGTATATACTTTTCACTTAACTCTTACAATCTTCCATTTAAGGTACTACTAATATTGCCATTTTAAAAATTTTGTGAATGCACTTCTCTCCTTAATTAATTAATTTTTAATGTTCTTATTGTAAAATAAAACATAGATTATGAAAACACACTGAACAAATATATAGCATGAGGAGTTACTATAAGGTAAACACATGTGTACCCAGCTCAGGTCAAGAAACAGAAATTGTACCTGCCACTCTGAAGCCCTTCCATTTTCCCTGTCAAGTCAAAAACCTCTCCCTTTCCCCTCTAAAATAACTTCTATCTTGGTTTTATAGTTATCCTTTCCTTGTATTTATTTACAGTTTTTGTCTATATTTATGAAACTTGTTATATTTAAAAATTTTATTTTAATCTACAGATTCCCCTTCCAACTGTTTGCTTTATTAATATTTATCTGACAAAGAACCCAAAGAATATGTTGCATGCTCATGGTGTAATTAAGCATGTTCCTCTGTCCTAGTATTTCCTGCAAATTGGCAGGGGGATCTGAAGCCTGCAGCAGTCTCAAATTTGTTCTCTTTAGTGAACTACAGTCAGAGTTGTGTTCTTTAATCATGAGACACATAATGGTTTGGTTCTATCTCTTTTTGTGATGTTAGCAGCTGTTACTGTTCAATGCGTAGATCAAGTAATTAATTAGGGATTGAAAATGGTAAAAATTCTACTTTTATTATTACTTATAGATAGTATACTTACAAACAGATGTATCTTCTCATCTACTAATTGACTGAGGGGTAAAATTTACATAGAAGAGGCAGGATAAATGCATTATCTTTCCTTTTATTTACCCAGTTCAGTATAAAGAAAGGTTAACTTCCAAAGGTGAACAAATCATTTATTGGTTAATATCATTATGTACTCATAGATTTGACATATTTAATAGATTTCAATCCATTGTATCTTTTTGAAATTTAAATATATGTATATTTCACATAGGATTTGCAATTTTAAACATTTTTAAGTGTACAATTCAATTCAGTGGCATTATATTCACGGTGTTGTATAACCATCATCACTATCTACTTTCTAGTTATATGTATGTTTTTATCCTGACAGAGTGTTGCTTTGTGTCAAATGTCTTTTTTTCATCAATTGAAAAAATAATCTGTTTTTTTCCTCATTCTATAATGTAGTATATACTACATTGATTTCCTTATGTTGAACCACCCTTATCTTCCTGTGAGAAATACCACTTCATAATGGTGTGCAATCATTTAAATATACTGTTGGAATCAGTTTGCTAGTATTTTGTTAAGAATTTTTGCTTCTATATTCATAAGGAATGTTGGTCTGTAATTTTCTTTTGTTGTGATGTCTTATTCTGGCTTTGGTCTCATAAAATGAATAAGCTATTGGTTCCTTCTCTTTTACATTTTGGAAGAGTTTGAGAAGAATTGGGTTATTTCTTCTTTAAATATTTGGTGAGAATTACATGTGAAGCCATCTGGTCCAGTTCTTTTCTTTGCTGAGATATGTTTGATTACTGACTTATCACTTTACTTGTTAAAGAACTGTGAGTTTTTCTACTTCTTCTTGAGTCAGTGTAGGTAATTTTTGTGTTTTTAGAAATATGTCCATTTCATCCAGGATATCTAATTTTGGTGTACAATTGTTCATAGTATTTTTCTTACAATCCTTTTTATTTTGTATGGTTGTAAATAATGTTCCTTCTACTTTCACATGTGATTTTAGTTATATGTGTCATCTCCCTTTTGTCTTTGTTAGTCTAGCTGAAGGTTTGTCAATTTTGTTGATCTTTCAAAGAACCAACTTTTAAAACAATCTATATTTTTCTATTCTCTATTTTATTTATTTCTACAGCAGTCTTTATTATTCTCTTCCTTCTGCTAGCTTTAGTTTTAAACTACTCTACTTTTTCTAGTTCCTTAAGGTATAAAGTTAATTTTATCTATGTTAGATCTTCTTTTTTCATGAAGACATTTACAGCTATGAATTTCCCTCTGAACACTGCCCTTGCTGCATCCCATAATTCTTTTTTAACTACTTTATTGGAGTATAACTGCTTTACAAAGGTGTGTTAGTTTCTGCTTTATAAGGTGAATCAGATATACATATACATATATCCCCATATCTCCTCCCTCTTGCATCTCCCTCCCACCCTCCCTATCCCACCCCTCTAGGTGGTCACAAAGCACAAAGCTAATCCACCTGTGCTATGCAGCTACATCCCACTACCTATCTGTTTTACATTTGGTAGCATATATAAGTCCATGCAAATCTCTCACTTCGTCCCAGCTTACCCGTCCCCCTCCCCGTGTCCTCAAGTCCATTCTCTACATCTGTGTCTATTCCTGTCCTGCCCCTAGGTTCTTCAGAACGATTTTTTTAGATTCCATATATATGTGTTACCATACGGTACTTGTTTTTCTCTTTCTGACTTACTTCACTCTGTATGACAGACTCTAGGTCCATCCACCTCAATACAAATAACTCAATTTCATTTCCTTTTATGGCTGAGTAATATTCCATTGTATATATGTGCCACATCTTCTTTATCCATTCATCTGTCGATGGACACTTACATTGCTTCCATGTCCTGGCTATTGTAAATAGAGCTGCAGTGAACATTGTGGTACATGACTCTTTTTGAATTATGGTTTTCTCAGGGTATGTGCCCATTAGTGGGATTTCTGGGTCGTATGGTAGTTCTATATTTGTTTTTTAAGGAACCTCCATACTGTTCTCCATCATGTGTGTATCAATTTACATTCCCACCAACAGTGCAAGAGGGTTCCCTTTTCTCCGTACCCTCTCCAGAATTTATTGTTTGTAGATTTTTAGATGATGGCCATTCAGACTGGTGTGAAGTGATAACCTCATTGTAGTTTTGATTTGCATTCCTCTAATGATTAATGATGAGCATTCTCTCATGTGTTTGTTGGCAATCTGTATATGTTCTTTGGAGAAATGTCTGTTTAGGTTTTCTGCCCATTTTGGGATTGGGTTGTTTGTTTTTTTTGATATTGAGCTGCATGAGCTGCTTGTAAACTTTGGAGATTAATCCTTTGTCAGTTGCTTCATTTGCAAATATGTTCTCCCATTCTGAGGGGTGTTTTTATGTCTTGTTTATGGTTTCCCTTGCTGTGCAAAAGCTTTGAAGTTTCATTAGGTCCCATTTGTTTATTTTTGGATTTATTTCCATTTCTCTAGGAGGTGGGTCAAAAAGGATCTTGCTGTGATGTGTCATATGGTGTTCTCCCTAGGTTTTTCTCTAAGACTGTTTTTTATAGTGTCTGGCCTTACATTTAGCTCTTTAATCCATTTTGAGTTTATTTTTGTGTATGGTGTTAGGGAGTGTTCTAATTTCATTCTTTTACATGTAGCTGTCCAGTTTTCCAAGCACCCCTTATTGAAGAGGCTGTCTTTTCTCCATTGTGTATTCTTGCATCCTTTATCAAAGATAAGGTGACCATATGTGTGTGGGTTTATCTTTGGGCTTTCTATCCTGTTCCACTGATCTATATTTCTTTTTTTGTGCCAGTGCCATACTGTCTTGATGACTGTACATTTGTAGTATAGACTGAAGTCAGGGAGCCTGATTCCTCCAGCTCCATTTTTCTTTCTCAAGATTTCTTTGGCTATTCGGGGTCTTTTGTGTTTCCATAAAAATGGTGAAATTTTTTGTTCTAGTTCTGTGAAAAATGCCATTGGTAGTTTGATAGGGATTGCATTGAATCTGTAGATTGCTTTGGGTACTATAGTCATTTTCACAATGTTGATTCTTTCAATACAAGAACATGGTATATCTCTCCATCTGTGTGTATCATGTTTAATTTCCTTCATCAGTGTCTTAGAGTTTTCTGCATACAGGACTTTTGTCTCCTTAGGTAGGTTTATTCCTAGGTATTTTATTCTTTTTTGTTGCAGTGATAAATGGGAGTGTTTCCTTAATTTCTCTTTCTGATTTTTCATCATTAGTGTGTAGGAATGCAAGAGATTTCTGTGCATTAAATTGTATCCTGCCACTCTACCAAATTCATTGATTAGCTCTAGTAACATCTTTAGAGAAAGACTGCAGGCAACAATGAAGACCCAATGCAGCCATAAATAAATAAATGAATAAATAAATAAAAGATGTTGGCTGTGGGTTTGTCATATATGGCCTTTCTCATGTTGAGTAAGTTCCCTGTATGCCTACTTTCTGGAGGGTTTTTATCATAAATGGGTGTTGAAGTTTGTCAAAAGCTTTTTCTGCATCAATTGCGATGATAATATGGTTTTTCTCTTTCAGTTTGTTAATATTGTGTATCACATTGATTGATTTGCATATATTGAAGAATCCTTGCATTCCTGGGATAAACCCCACTTGATATAGTGTATGATCCTTTTAATGTGCTGTTGAATTCTGTTTCCTAGTGTTTTGTTGAGGATTTTTGCATCTATGTTCATCAGTGATATTGGCCTGTAGTTTTCTTTCTTTGTGACATCTTTCTCTGGTTTTGGTATCAGGGTGATGGTGGCCTCGTAGAATGAGATTGGGAGTGTTCCTCCCTCTGCTATATTTTGGAAGAGTTTGAGAAGGATAGGTGTTAGCTATTCTCTGAATGTTTGATAGAATTCACCTGCGAATCTGTCTGGTCCTGGGCTTTTGTTTGTTGGAAGATTTTTAATCACAGTCTCAATTTCAGTGCTTATGATTGGTGTGTTTATATTTTCTATTTCCTCCTGGTTCAGTCTCAGAAGGTTGTGCTTTTCTAAGAATTTGTCCATTTCTTTCAGGTTGTCCATTTTATTGGCATATAGTTGCTTGTAGTAGTCTCTCATGATCCTTTGTATTTCTGCTGTGTCAGTTGTTACTTCTCCTTTTCCATTTCTAATTCTGTTGATTTGAGTCTTCTCCCTTTTTCTCTTGATGAATCTGGCTAATGGTTTATCAATTTTGTTTATCTTCTCAAAGAACCAGCTTTTAGTTTTATTGATCTTTGCTATTGTTTCCTTCATTTCTTTTTCATTTATTTCTGTTCTGATCTTTATGATTTCTTTCCTTCTGCTAACTTTAGGGTTTTTTGTTCTTCTTTCTCTAATTTCTTTAGGTGTAAGGTTAGGTTGTTTATTTGAGATGTTTCTTGTTTCTTGAGGTAGGATTGTATTGCTATAAAATTCCCTCTTAGAACTGCTTTTGCTGCATCCCATAGGTTTTGAGTCATCGTGTTTTCATTGTCATTTGATTCTAGGTATTTTTTTTATTTCCTGCTTGACTTCCTCAGTGATCTCTGGATTATTTAGTAGTGTATTGCTTAGTCTCCACGTGTTTGTATTTTTTACAGATTTTTTCCTGTAATTGATATCTAGTCTCATAGCGTTTTGGTCAGAAAAGATACTTGATATGATTTCAATTTTCTTAAATTTACCAAGGCTTGATTTATGACCCAAGATATGATCTATCCTGGAGAATGTTCCATGAGCACTTGAGAAGAAAGTGTATTCTGTTGTTTTTCGATGGAATGTCCTATAAATACCAATTAAGTCCGTCTCGTTTAATGTATTATTTAAAGCTTGTGTTTCCTTATTTATTTTCATTTTGGATGATCTATCCATTGGTGAAAGTGGGGTGTTAATGTCCCCTACTATGAATGTGTTACTTTCAATTTCCCCTTCTATGGCTGTTAGCATTTTCCTTGTGTATTGAGATGCTCCTATGTTGGGTGCATAAATTCTTACAATTGCTATATCTTCTTCTTGGATCGATCCCTTGATCATTATGTAGTGTCCTTCTTTGTCCCTTGTAACAGTCTTTATTTTACAGTCTATTTTGTCTGGTATGAGAATTGCTACTCCAGCTTTCTTTTGATTTCCATTTGCATGGAATATCTTTTTCCATCCCCTCACTTTTAGTCTGTGTGTGTCCCTAGGTCTGAAGTGGGTCTCTTGTAGACAGCATATATACGGGCCTTGTTTTTGTATCCATTCAGCCAGTCTGTGTCTTTTGGTGGGAGCATTTAATCCATTTACATTTAAGGTAATTATCGATATGTATGTTCCTATTACTATTTTCTTAATTGTTTGGGGTTTGTTATTGTAGGTATTTTCGTTGTCTTGTGTTTCCTGCCTAGAGAGGTTCCTTGTAACATTTGTTGCCAAGCTGGATGGTGGTGCTGAATTTTCTTAGCTTTTGCTTGTCTGTAAATGTTTTAATTTCTCCATCAAATCTGAATGAGATCCTAACTGGGTAGAGTGATCTTGGTTGTAGGTTTTTCCTTTTCATCTCTTTAAATGTCTTGCCACTCCCTCTGGCTTGCAGAGTTTCTGCTGAAAGATCAGTTGTTAACGTTATGGGGATTCCCTTGTATATTATTTGTTGTTTTTCCCTTGCTGCTTTTAATATTTTTTCTTTTTATTTAGTTTTTGATAGTTTGATTAATATGTATCTTGACATGTTTCTCTTTGGATTGATCCTGTATGGGACTCTCTGCTCTTCCTCGACTTGATTGACTGTTTTCTTTCCCATATTAGGGAAGTTTTCAAGAATAATCTCTTCAAATATTTTCTCAGTCCCTTTCTTTTTCTCTTCTTCTTCTGGGACTCCTATAATTCGAATGTTGATGCATTTAATGTTCTCCCAGAGGTCTCTGAGACTGTCCTCAATTCTTTTCATTCTTTTTTCTTTATTCTGCTCTGCAGTAGTTATTTCCACTCTTTTATCTTCCAGGTCACTTATCCGTTTTTCTGCCTCAGTTATTCTACAATTGATTCCTTCTAGAGAATTTTTAATTTCATTTATTGTGTTGTTCATCATTGTTTGTTTGCTCTTTAGTTCTTCTAGGTCCTTGTTAAACATTTCTTGTATTTTCTCCATTCTATTTCCAAGATTTTGGATCATCTTTACTTTCGTTATTCTGAATACTTTTTCAGGTAGACTGCCTATTTCCTCTACATTTGTTAGGTCTGGTGGGTTTTTACCTTGCTCCTTCATCTGCTGTGTGTTTCTCTGTCTTCTGATTTTCCTTAACTTACTATGTTTGGGGTCTCCGTTTCGCAGGCTGCATGTTCGTAGTTCCCGTTGTTTTTGGTGTCTGCTGCCAGTGGCTAAGGTTGGTTCAGTGAGTTGTGTAGGCTTCCTGGTGAAGGGGACTAGTGCCTGTGTTCTGGTGGATGAGGATGGATCTTGTCTTTCTGGTGGGCAGGTCTGCATCTGGTGGTGTGTTTTGGGGTGTCTGTGAACTTATTATGATTTTAGGCAGCCTCTCTTCTAGTGGGTGGGGTTGTGTTCCTGTCTTGCTGGTTGTTTGGCACAGGGTGTCCAGCACTGTAGCTTGCTGGTTGTTGAGTGGAGCTGGTTCTTAGCGTTGAGATGGAGATATCTGGGACAGCTTTTGCCGTTTGATATTACGTAGAGCTGGGAGATCTTTTGTGGACCAATGTTCTGAACTCGGCTCTCTCACCTCAGAGGCACAGGTGTGACACCCCTCTGGAGCACCAAGACCCTGTCAGCCACACGGCTCAGAAGAAAAGGTAGAAAAAAAGAGAGAAAGAAATAAAAAGAAATAAACTTACTAAAATAAAAAAATAGTAAAAATAAAATTTTAAAAATTAAAAAGTAATTAAAAAAAGCAAAAAGAAAGAAGAGAGCAACCAAACCAAAAAACAAATCCACCAGTGATAACAAGTGCTAAAAACTATATTATGAAAAAAATAAAATAAAACGGACAGACAGAACCCTAGGGCAAATGGTAAAAGCAAAGCTATACAGACAAAATCACACAAAGAAGCATACACATACACACTCACAAAAAGAGAAAAAGGAAAAAAATATATATATATTAAAAAAAAGGAAGAGAGCAACCAAATCAATAAACAAATCTACCAGTGATAATAAGCTCTAAATACTAAACTAATATAAATGTAAAACCAGAAATCAGTCAGTCGCATACAGCAAACCCCAAGTCTACAGGTTCTCCCAAAGTCCTCTGCCTCAATTTTGGGATGGCTCATTGTCTATTCGGATATTACACAGATGCAGGGTACATCAAGTTGATTGTGGAGATTTAATCCTCTGCTCCTGAGTCTGCTGGGAGAAATTTCCCTTTCTCTTCTTTGTTTGCACAGCTCCTGGGATTCAGTTTTGGATTGGCCCCACCTCTGCGTATAGGTTGCCTGAGGGCTTCTGTTCCCTCCCAGACAGGAAGGGGTTAAAATAGCAGCTGATTAGGGGGCTCTGGCTCACTCAGGCCAGGGGGAGGGCTGGTTACGGAATGCCGGGTGAGCCTGTGATGGCAGAGGCCCTCGTGACCTTGCAACAGCCTGAGGCCTGCTGTGTGTTCTCCCAGGGAAGTTGTCCCTGGATCACGGGACCCCGGCAGTGGAGGGCTGCACAGGCTCCCAGGAGGGGAGGTGTGGATAGTGACCTGTGCTTGCACACAGGCTTCTTGGTGGCTGCAGCAGCAGCCTTAGCATTTCATGCCCATCTCTGGTGTCTGCACTGATAGCTGCAGCTTGCGCCCTTCTCTGGAGCTCATTTAGGCAGTGCTCTAAATCCCGTCTCCTCGCGCACCCTGAAACAATGTTCTCTTGCCTCTTAGGCAGTTCCAGACATTTTCCCAGACTGCCTCCTGGTTAGCTGTGGCGCACTAGCCCCCTTCAGACTGTGTTCACGCAGCCAACCCCAGTCCTCTCCCTGGGATCTGACCTCTGAAGCCCAAGCCTCAGCTCCCAGCCCCCACCCAACCCGGCGGGTGAGCAACAAGCCTCTCAGGCTCGTGAGTGCTGGTCGGCAGGGATCCTCTTTGCAGGAATCTCTCCACTTTGCCCTCTGCACCCCTGTTGTTGCGCTCTCCTCCATGGCTTTGAAGCTTCCCCCCCGCCACTCCCCATCTCCACCAGTGAAGGGGCTTCCTAGTGTGTGGAAACTTTTCTTCCTTCACAGCTCCCTCCCAGATGTGCAGGTCCTGTCCCTATTCTTTTCTCTGTGTTTTTTCTTTTTTCTTTTGACCTACACAGGTACGTGGGGAATTTCTTGCCTTTTGGGAAGTCTGAGGTCTTCTGCCAGTGTTCAGTAGGTGTTCTGTAGGAGCTGTTCCACATGTAGATGTATTTCTGATGTATTTGTGGGGAGGAAGGTGATCTCCACATCTTACTCCTCTGCCATCTTGAAGGTCTCTCCCATAACTGTTGATATATTATGTTCTCATGTTTATTTGGCTGATCAAATACCCCTTGTGATTTCTTCTTTGATCATTGATTGTTTGATCAAATACCCCTTGTGATTTCTTCTTTGATCATTGATTGTTTAGGTATGTGTTATTTTCCATATATCTGTGAATTTTCCAGTTTTCCTTTGTTATTGACCTGTTTTCATTCCACTGTGGTCAGAAAAGATACTTTGTATGATTTCCATCTTTTAAATTTATTGAAACTTGCTTTGTAACTTACCATAGGGTCTATCCTATAGAATGTTTTATGTGCACTTGAGAAGAATGTGTATTCTGCTGCTGTTGGGTAGAATGTTTTACATATGATTATTATGTGTCATGGGTTTATATTGGTTTTCAAGTCCTCTGTTCCCTTATTAATCTGTCTAGTCATTCTGTCCATTATTATTTGTGGTGTATTGGAGCCTCCAACTATTATTTTAGAACTATCTATTTCTCTCTTCTATTTTTTAAATATTTGCTTCATTTGGGGCTCTTGTTTGGTTTATCATTGTTTATTAACCATATATTTTTATAATTGTTATATCTTATCAATGAAGTGAGTCTTTTATAAATATATAATGTCCTTTTTTCTCTTGTAACAGTTATGGACTTGACGTCTATTTGTCTGATGTTTGTATAGGCACCCTAGCTCTCTTTAGGTTACTATTTGCATAGAAAATCTTTTTTCATTCTTCCACTTTCAAGATATTTGTGTCTTTGGGTCTCTTGTAGATAGCATATAGTTGGATCATGTTTTTTTTTTTTTTCTTTCTGCTAACCTTTGCCTTTTTTAAAAAAAATAGTTTAAGCTGTTTACATTTAGAGCAATTACTGGTAAGAATAGACTTATTTCTGCCATTTTACTATTTATTTTCTGCATGTCTCATTCTTTTTTGTTTGTCACTCATATCCTCCCTTATTGCTTTTGTGTTTAGTTGATATTTTGGTTGTTGTTTACTCTTTTTATTCTCTTCTTGTATCCTTTTGTATATATTTTTTATCATACTTTCTTTGTGGTTACTAATGGGATTTATGTTGAACATCCTAAATTTTAGTAATCTAGTTTGAATTGATACTAACCTGCCTTCAGAAGCATAGAAGGAGTTTGTTCCTATATAGCTTCATCTTCTCCCACTTTATGTTGTCACAAGTTACATCTTTATATGTTATATGCCCAATAATATAGATTTATAATTATTTTATGCCTTTGTCTTTAAATCCTCTAGGATATAATAAGTGAAATTATAACCCCCAAATACAAAAGTACTGGCTTTTGTGTTTACCTATGTTTTTACCTTACCCTAGCTCTATTTCTTCATACAGCTTTGAGTTACTGTATAGTATCTCTTCAGCCTGAAGGAATCCCTTTAGTATTTCTTGTATAGCATGTCTAGTAGTAGGAAATTCCCCCAGCTTTTGTTTATCTTGATATATCTTAATTTCTTCCTCATTTTTGAAGGACAATTTTGTGAGATATATAATCCTTGGTTGACATTTTTTTTTCTTTCAATACATTAAATATGTTATCCTCTGACTTCTGGCCTTTATAGTTCATATACGAAATACACTGTTCTCTTACTGAGAATCCCTTGTGTGTGATGAGTCACTTTTCTCTTGCTGCTTTCAAGATTCTCTCTTTTCTTTGGTGTTCAACAGTTTGATTATAATATATTGGTCTGGGTCTCTGAGTTTATCCTATGTGAAGTCCATTGACATTCTTGGATTTATAGATTCATATCTCTCATGAAATTTGGGAAGTTTTGGGCCATTATTTCTTCATATGTTCTTTCTTCCCTTTTCTTTCTTTCTTCTTCTGGGACTCACATGATGTGTATGTTGTTCTGTTTGATGGTGTTCCACAGGTCTTTTAGGTTTGGTTCATTTCTCTTCATTCTTTTATCATTCCCCTCCTCAGATTCTATAATTTCAATTGTCCTATCTTCAAGTTCTCTGATTCTTTTTTCTGCCTGCTCAAATCTGCTCTTGAGCCCCTCTAGTGAATTTTTCATTGCAGTCATTGTACTTCTCTACTCCAGAATTTCTGTTTGATTCATTTTTGTAACTTCTGTTCCTTTATAGATGCTCTCATTTTGCTCATATATTGCTTTCCTCATTTCCTTTAGTTCTTTGTCCATGTTTTATTTATTTTGTTCTTTGAGCATATTTTTTTCAAGTGTAAATAATACTTTGTATTTCATTTTGTGTGATTGCTGCAATCATTTCAAAACAATAATAACTGGATACAAATGCAGTATCATTCCAAACAGTCAAGTGTGTTCCAGAATGTCTGACAGCTCTATGACATAAAAACATTGATGTAGAATTGCCATTTTATTTATTTTTTAAAATTTTTATTGGAGTAGAGTTGATTTACAATGTTGTGTTACCTTCTGCTGTACAGCAAAGTGAACCTGTTATACGTATGCATATATCTACTGTTTTTTAGATTCTTTTCCCATATAGGTCATTACAGAGTATTGAGTAGAGTTCCCTGTGCTATACACTAGGTCCTTATTAGTTATCTCTTTGAGCATATTTAAGATAGTTGTTTTAAAGTCTTTTTCTAGTAAGTCTTATGTCTGGACTTCCTCAGGTATGGTTTCTATCACTTTATTTTGTTTCTCTGAATGGGCCATACTTTCCTATTTCTTTGTACACCTTTTGATATTTTTTAATTGTTGAAAATGGGAAATTTCAATATTATAGTGTGATAACTCTTGAAATCAGATTTTCTCCCTTCCCTAGGGTTTGCTTTTTGTTGTTGTCATTATTGAAGGCTACAGCAGTTATTTTGTTTAATGACTTTCTCAACTATTTTTATGTACTATATTCATTGTTTTGTGTGGTCACTGAAGTCTCTCTTCCTTAGGATGTGTTCAGTTAATATTTTGACAGAGATTTTCTTGAATGCCAGGAGCTAAAAAATATAAAGAACAAAAAACATACAAAAAATCCTCAAAACACAAAATACTTCTTCTAGTTCTTGCAGATTTGCTCTGTGCAGGGACATTCCTTCCACACTTAGCCAGGCTTGAACTGAGCTTCGGGATCAGCCTTAGTTGAAAGCTTTATCTTCTTCAGTCTTTACTGAGCATGCATACAGCTTTCTAAATTTCCCTGTATATACATGTCCTTTTGAGTGTACTAATTCCCCAAAGAAACTCCACAGTTTTGTCTCCTGGGCCTTAGGTGGACTATTTTATATTTTGTCCCCAGGCATCTGTGGGCTGTTATTTCAGCTTGTAGCATTTTTGAGCAAAGCCTACCACTTTTCTAGCCTGACTTCTGAGTTATTTGAAACAGAGCTAATTGCTTTTCCTTTGTCCTTCAGGTATCCTCCAAATGAGTTAGAACAGACATACACAATAATTTGTGAATAAGGCCTATTCTGCTCCCTTTGGATCCAGGGACCAGGATCCTACACTAGGAATTCAGATTTCCATCTTTAAGACTGCCACCATGCTGGGAAGGTAGTGGGTCAAGGGCTAGTAAAAATTCCATAAGCTTTCCTATTGTATCAAAGTTGCCTTTTTTCTTGATTCAGTGTTTACTTGATGGCTCTAATGCTTTGACTGTTTTCCAGAGTTCT
Source organism: Balaenoptera physalus (assembly GCF_965194825.1). Lineage (NCBI taxonomy): Eukaryota > Metazoa > Chordata > Mammalia > Artiodactyla > Balaenopteridae > Balaenoptera > Balaenoptera physalus. The sequence continues at coordinate 107,076,215 of NC_138903.1, forward strand.
GACAAATTTGGTTCTGACAATTTCTGGTTATTTTGTGATGTTTCTTTGGTGAAATGAAAGCTTGGATCTGCCTACTGTGCCATTTTGCTGACATTACTCCCCTAATGTAGTCCTTTCTGAATCTCAGACTTTCCTGTATTTGTTCAATAAGGTCCCTTTCAAACTGGCCCATGAGTTCTTTTAACATGACCCTAATAGTTTTTGATAGCATGTATATTATCTTTTATGATAAAACATGGCTGACCTAGAATCAGCTATTTCTCTAAGATGCCCTAATGTCTTTTGATAGAACACAGTATTTCAAGTCCACAATTTGTGTGTTTGGCCAGTGTTTCTAGGCCTTTCCCATGTGTAGAGATGGCGAAGATAGATGGCTAGGTAGAAAGAAAGAAGGAAGAGAGGGAGGAAGGGAGGGGGAAAGAAAGGAAGGAAGGAAGGAAGGGGGGGAGGGAGGGAAGGAGGAAAGAAACCTCATGAGTTCATATGTATACTTCCAATTCCAATTCAGGGCTACAGGGTTTTTACTTAACCTCTTCTGCTTATCTCCTTTCTTCTATTCCACATCCAGTTTCAGTTGCTATTCTCAATTTACTCTGCTGTGTTTCCAGTAAACCATTTTAGACTATGTTGGGGCTTTTCTGTTCTAAGGTCCGTGAGATGCCCTGTTTCTTCCCTCTACTTTATTCTACACGTTCCCTGATATCATGCTAGTTCTGCATGTTGATATCTGTCCTGCTCATCTGCTGGTATTTTGAGGTTGTGAGGGTATCTTATCACCTGTGTTGCTCATGAGTTTTTAATTTTGATATCTAGTTGTTCTGTCTGCTTTTATTGTAGGATTCAGGGAGATTCAAAAGGTATGCTGCTGTTTCCACTATCTCCCCCAAATCCTTTCCTTTTATTACCATTTTAGATGTTGCCAAATTGACCTACAGAGACATTAAGTGACTTTGTCAATGTTACAGAGTAATTAGCAAAGCCATAATTAAGCCCCTGCAACTTAAGTAGAGCCTAGAAGTTTAACCTCTACTCCATGCTGTCAAATCAAGAAAATACATGTTTATCGTTACCTGGAGAGAGGATACTTTTTTACCTGTCCCATGATTCCTGCCTAGGACTTTATATAAGGGGACTTCTGCTTCTCTTTTGTGTAGTAAGGGGGATATGGAGAGTTATTTTGGAGAGAATATTTCCAGTTTATCTTCTAAATCCTACACACTCCTTCCCAAGAACTTTGTTTTAACCAGAATACAGAATAAATGTATTGAAAAGACAATGCAGGCTTACCTCAATCTCTCTCTCTCCTCTCTCCTATCTCTCTTGGACCTCTGTACTCAGACAAGGTGAATTTCATATGTGCTTGCAGTCTTTATGGGATAAGCAGATCAGTTCTAGTGGCTGCCAACTACTATTCTACTCTTTTATGATTTATTTACCTGGCTTGATAAATCATGCCTGCCCTTTAGTGGAGTGCATTATCTTAAAATTCGGGGTGATGAGGGAGTAGGAAGCCCAATTTTAGCTTTCAAATCAAATCCAGTTTTCAAATCTAGATTTACTATGGATAAAGCTAATTATTTGAACCCCATTTGGCTTCTTGTGCCCATTCTCAATCCAGAATAGTGATAAATATTTGTCACCTGAAATGTAACCATTACCAAATATAGCATCATAGAGTCTTAGTTATTGAGACAATCTTCACTCTTGTCCAACCAATTTTTTGATAATCAAGTGCCTGTACACCAAATTCAGGGTAACTATCTAACTTCTCATGATCACCCCTGATTATATGGCTATATCTTAGATCAAAACGACTAGCTTTAACTTGCCAAGTCCTTATTCCTTTGGCCTATTTTCTTAATAAGTGTAGAAGTAGTATAACGTGATGGTTAAGAACCTGAACGTTGTGTCAGACACATTTGGAACCTTGCGCAAGGTATTAACCTTGTGTCTTTATCATGAAAATGAGGCTAATAGTAGCTTCCTAATGATGTTCTTATGAGGTTTAAATTAGATCACGTATGAAAATCTCATAGTAGTTTTCAAAGTAAGGACTCAAATATGTTGATTCCCTTCATTCTTACTAGGCACTTTCACTTGGTTGGTTTACTTAATACACAACTCTGTATGTTAGGTTTTAATCTTCCTGTGGACCAGGATCATCAGCATTATCTATGAGCGTATTAGAAATGCAGACTCTCAGGCCCCACCCAGACCTACTGTATTAAAATCTGCATGTTAAGAAGATCTCCAGGTGATACTTATGCACATTAGAAGCAATTAGAAGCACTGCTCTAATTGACTATGATATGCTGCCTCACCCTTTAAGGAGATACCAATCTTAAAAAGAATTAACTGCATTTGTGGAAGAGTAAAGGGGCCAGAGGCTGATGGAAATATGTAACACCTGTAGGAAGCTTGTAGCCAAGAAAGAAACTAGATTGAAACTGAAATCGACAAGCAACACCAAAGAAGAGAATAGAGTAGGCTTCATTTCTGAAAGTGGTGATGGCCATGCCATGGACATGGAGGTAAGAGTCAACAGCAGCTCCAGGTCCAAGCTAGACCAGAACACAGGTGGGGTAAGGAAAGCGATATATCAAGTTACCCAGAGCAACTGAGTGCTCTGTTGCCTTGAGGGGCACCTGGATATCTCAGCTGGAAATTGACTACCTCGATGGATATCTCTCAGAAACTCCAGGACAAGGCAGAGGCTGTTCTGTGGTTGTATATTCATTTCCTTCTCACTGTGAGCATGGGACTTATCACCAGGCAGCAGAGGAGAGAAGAAGAAGGAGGTCTGATAAAGTAAGAAACCTGAAGACCAAAATGTAGAAAGCTTAATCCTAATAGACGGTTCACTGTTACCCTGGCTTTTGGTTTCTAGGTGGCAGAAAATGAAGGTTATATAAATGTAAATTGCTTGAAATAAATGGGCCATCACTCAAGGCTTGGAAATCTTTGTTAAATGGAAATTTCCATCACAATATTATTCAAGTTATGGTTACTGTGACATAAGAGCTCTAATGGCTATACTTTATGGTGATGGGCAGCACTGATGTATGGAGTATACGGTATATGGGCAGCTATAATTGAATCACAGTAGGCTGTGGTCTTTTGGTCTATACTTGTAAATGTTTGCAACAGACAAGGCTTCCATGTAGCCTAAGCAGTCAGTTGTGAATATGCTGAGGTTGCAGCTGTGCTTGGAAGGACCCTTATACCAAAAGATGTTTTTTCAATCTGCTTGCTGATGACACAGTTCTTTAGCTGGAGAGAAAGCTTCTTGTTCCTCGATTAGAAAAATGCTATGAAATGAAATAAAAAAAAAACAAGGAGGAAGAAAAGAAGAAGTAGGGGAAGAGAAAGTCAGAGAGCCCAAGATATGGGTGTTCAATGATGGGCAAGGGATTGAGTGTTACAATTTAGTTGGAAATAAGAGGGAGGGCCAGGGTGTGCACATGTACACACGTGCACGTACACACACACACACACACACACATACACAGAGGCTTCATCTTTTGACCTTGAGATGGACCTTTGTGTTGTTTTATTCGTATGTCAAGACAGAGTTCACTGTAATTGATGAGTAAACAAGCATTGGGCACCCACTGAGCCAAGATCTATAGTACAAATGTTTTCCAACTTCCAAACACAAGTTGCCCTACAGACAAACCTCAACCTGGCACACAACCTATGTTCTGACACTTTAAGTGATGTCTGGCTTCCCAGGCCTTCAACAAGAGCTGATTTGATTGCTAAGCAGTAAAACTAATAGCATAAGCTTGAGAGCTGAAATCCAAGGGCAATGGACCATTTAGAGTGGAGGAGAGGAAGGCAAGGAAAAAGAGTAAGCAGAAAAGTAGGGAGGATGGAAAAGGAGAAAAGATGAATAAAAGTGAGGAGAGTCAGAAACTATTCCAAGAGCCCCCTAAAACTTTGTCCATGAAAACTATTACCTCCCACTCTTTTCATCTATTCCCTACCTTCTTCCTGGAGTGATGGAACAAAACTGTAAGTGGAATCATGATGCCCCATTGCTTATAAATTGTGTTTCATTGTAATTGTAATAAAATTCTAGAGCATTCAATGTCCACTGTGATTTGAACTCTAACTATATATTCAACCTAATGTTCTATTTCTTTCACTCTTGCTAAGGAATATGGTTTTCTTTCAAGTCTTTGAAGATGCCAAGTTCCTACCCCAGGCAAGAATAGAAATAGGAGAAAGAGCTGTTCATATAAACTGCTATCCACCCTTCAGGTCTTAGCTTAAATGTTCTTTATCAATGTTGCTGTTATTGTAACACTATCCCCACCTCTCCAATCTAGATTTGGACTTCTTGTTATATAGTCTTAGAGCATCCTATAGCTTTCCTTTGTGGTACTTATCAGAATTATGAATTCTGCGAGCATATGTTTAATTCCTCTTTTCCCCACTAAACTGTAGGCCCCATGAGAAGAGGAAACAAGCTCTGATTATTCACTGTTACATTCTCAGCATCCAGTCTAGTACCTGGCTCAAAACTTTGAATGAATGAATGAGTATAGGGACTAGAGAAGAATAATTTACTTCCTATTTGCTGTGTATGAGTTAGGAAGTTTGTAGTAAAGAATATAAAAATAAATAGGCACTAGGAAACTGTCATGCTCAAAAAAAATCCTCTCTCCCGAGGTCCTAAGTACCTTCATGCTAACTTACACCCTCCTAAATTTGCCCTCTTCTTAGTTCAGCCCTACCACTTTAAGTGTTCGGTATTCTGAAGGTTTTATCCCACTCTATCCTTTTTTCCATTTACTGAAATCATAAGTTCCCTAAAGAGCTCTACATTACTTTTTATAGGGCATTTTCCTTCTGGGATCTTCAGTGAAGCTGGAGAGAGAACAGCAGGATAATAGAGGGCAGCAGAAGGTACCTGAGGGGCATTTGTTTGTATGGGTTGATTTTGTGTTCATTGACAGTTTCCAAGTCAACTGTTGCCATAGACCAGGGTTACAAACTTTTTCTGTAAAGAACCAGATAGTAAACGTTTTCAGCTTTGTGGGCTATGTGTTTGTTCTCTGGTACAAGTACTCAGTTCTGCTGTTGTAATGGCAAAGCAGCCATAGACAATACCTAAATGAATAAGTGTGGCTGTGTTCCAATAAAACTTTATTTACAAAAACAGACAACAGTCTGGATTTGGCCCACAGGCCATGGTTTATTCACTCCTGCATCTAGAGAGCTATTGATCAGAGGCAGGGTGCCTTGCCTTATCACCTAGTACCTGTTTTAGACACTCCTCAGGTTAGAGGGTATCCCCTAAGGAAGGATTCCTTAGTGGAAGGGTCTAATGGGAAATAGCGCACTTAGAACACAGCTGTCAGGCCTTTCTTCCCTTCTGACACCAGTATTATAGATGAGTAGTGTGTGAGTAGGAGGAGTCGTTAATCTATTGGTACCATTTGAAACCCTGTCCTTTCTACAGCTAGTGTAATTACAGGTAACATGGTACTACATTAATATAGCAAGGGATTTGATCTTTTTTATCCATTTTTTTGTGAATTGGATTTCTAGAGAACCAAGCAATACTTGAAACCCCTCAGGTACATCACAAGCTTGAGAACAAATATATGCAATTTACTACTGCCTTTCTTTCCTGAAGGAGAGGAAAGGATATGGAATTGTTTGGTTAGGGTGGAGCTCCATGAGGAATGAAAGCACATTCTAGGGGAGGTTACAGAAGATGAACCAGTTCAGAAGAAGCTGGTGAGTTTGTCTGGGGCCATATGGCATAAATTGACATAATTGAATCTCTATATTACTCTCAGCTCTGAACCAGATATTGCCCCTTAAAAACAGGCACTAGGTAATGCAGGAGATAGCCCTTTCCCAAGTAGCATTATCCATGAACAAAATTCTCTCTACTCCTCTTTGCTAGGTACTGCAATATCTTCTAACAGATTGTTTGGGGCAAAACCAATACAACAAATTTAAAATATGAATTCAACTTCCTAATTGGGTATTTACACCCTAGTTGGATGAAGAACTCTGGGCATTCTGACTATGAGTGGCAAAAATCAGGTTGGGATATATATGGTCTGCTTCTAGTCAAATATAGCACAGTTCTTAAGAAAGTAGACTCTGAAATCAGAGTCTAGGTTCAAATTCTGGTTTCCCTCATTTAGTATGTGACTTTAGACATGTTATCTAAGCTCTCTGGACCTCAGTTTCTAAAACTTTAAGATGAGATAATGTGTGGGAAGTGCTTGGTTCCCTACCTGACACACAGCACTCAACATATTAGCTATTATTATTTTCCTCTTTACTTTCCTGACCTATTGCCAAAATGAATGTGAGAGTGTGTAGAATGGTGAAGAGCGAGCAGTTTCAGAATCAGACAAATCTGAGTTTAAATACTGATTCAAAGACTTATTAGCTGTGTGAGTATGGATAGATTACGTACATTAGTTTAGCTAATCTCAGTGAACTTCAAGTTTCCCTGTCTGTAAAATGGGGATAATTTCACAAACATAATATATGAATAATAATTGTTTGTGAAGATTCAATCTTACTAATGTTAGTTCTCTCCCCAACACTCTCTGGACCTCAAAATTGTTTTAACAGTAGAATCTATTTTGTCTCTATATTCTGAGTTCTCCATACCATCCTACATATACTGTAATGCCTCCTTGTCCCTCTGGATTCCTGCTATGGTGTCCTACCTTAACTCTTCCACCTTCAGAACTCTGGAGATCTGAAACCTAAGGGAACAGACTCCAGGGATGGTGCACTCTGAGAGGCTAGACTAGGGACATAGAGGCAATCATTGTGAATAAACAGAGAGCTATAGAATGTACCTACTATGACTTAGGACTGAAGCAGTATCTTCCTTGGGCACTGTAAAGAGGAATACACAGTCCTACATCCATGCCCAGCACAGGAGACATTCTCCTTTTCCAAATCTGTGCAGCTGTTGGCAGGATGTTCTTCAAAGTTTTCCCAATACCCCATTATACTTTTTTCCCATACTGGTTTAGAGTATCACCTGACAAGAAATTATTTTCTTCAGCACCCCCGACTGGACACTTCCAGGCTCAGCATTTCTGAACACATAAGAAAGTGTTTCTATAGATGACCCTGTAAGATCCTAAAGAGCTTTCTGAATCATCAAAGAAAGATAAACTGAAATGAACTGAAAGGTTAATTTAAGCACATGGATTTTGAATTCTTAATCTGTATTAAGTGACTTGAGTTGTACTCAGATTTTGTAAATGTTGCTAAACCCTCTGTATTTGCATGACAAATGTACACAATATTCATTTAACTGAAGCAGTCCATTACTGCTGGACTGCTGGAAGACCAAGAATGGGCTGAATTAGATTGTTCTACTGTAACAATCTCTTACTAAATAATATTGAGCTTGATAGCAACCTGCTCTTACAATATATACTAAACAGAAGAACGCTTTCCCTGGAACAGAAGGTGGACCACTTTTACATGTGCTATTAAAGGGATATATTTACTCAGTGGCTTTTAATATCTCTGTGAATTAAATTTAGGTTTTTAAATATTCTACTGAAGCTTCCCTTATAATGGAAGCTTCCTACATAAGTATATACACATGCACCTCTTTTGTATTGCACCATAGCTAAAATCTTTGCTTTGCATACCATTATCTGATCCCATCCTATTTCTCCAACTTTATTTCCCATGGCTACCCAGCAAAGAATCTAGATTTCAGTAAAGTTCACTGACCCCAACATGTTGTGTTCATTCCTATTTTTACTCATATTGTTCTTTCTGCATGCAATGTCCTTTCTTCTTTTTCCCTCTGCCCAGCCAAATCTTAGTAATCTTTTAAGGCCCATTTCAAGATGCCTCCTCCAAGAAGCCTTCCCTGATTTCTATAACCTTCAGACATATTATTCCCTCTGTATGGAACATACCCTTCTTCTCAGATTCCTATGTCTTGTCATACATTTTTCTACCTCAGGGTGGCCTTCCCTGCCACATCGGACAACATCAGTTTTTCTTAAAAGTGGAACTGTGGGTTATTTAGAAGTATAGTATTTAGTATATGAACATTTGTATATTTCCCTGGATATCATTTTGTTATTAAATTCTAGTTTAATTTCACTATGGTCAATGAACATATTCAGTATGATTTTAATCATTTAAAATTTGTTGAGACTTGTTTTATGGCCCAGTGTATGGTTTATTTTGACACATGTTCCATGTGCACTTGGAAATAATGTGTATACTACAGTTTTTCTATAATGTGCAGTGTTCTATAAATGTCAGTTAGGTCATTTTTGTTAATTGTTGTAGCAGATGCTGTCAGTGCCTCACTCATATCCTTAGGACGCTACCATGTGCTTTGACTTACTTCATATTGCCCACGACTTACAACTCTATGACTGAGGGCTTAAGAAAGTAAGAAAGGTGGAAGGTCATGCTGGCCATGTGTACATTGTAGACCAGAAGTGCTAGAGAACTTAGTCCCCTAGAGAGTAGCCCTGTAACTGATGACTCTTGGGAGTAGGTGTATGTGTATAAATTATCTAGGTCTATTACTCCTTGGGTGGGATAATACAGAGGAAGTGTTTGTTCGTTTCTTTTAACTTTGTCTCAAAGATGACTGACAAGAATAAGCTCCAGTGTCCACAGCAGCACATAGCAGTAGTTGGCTCTTCTTTCCTTTAACAATTCCCCAGTCCACTACCAGTATTCCCTGGACCTCCCAATAACTAGCATTTAAATCCTTGTCTCCAAATCTGCTTCTCCAAACTAAGACAATTTATTTATATCTTCTATATCCTCACTAATTTTTTTTCAGTTGTTTTATTATTTAGTGAGACAGGTGTGTTAATGTCTCCTAATCTGATTGCAGGTCTGTACATTCTTTCCCTTCTGCCAATGTGTGCTTTATATATTTTTAACCTATATTATTGGGTGCATGCAAATTTAGAATTATCCCTTCCTGTTGAGTTTACATTTTATCATTATTAAGTTTGTCTCTTTATCTCTTACCCTCTTATTTTCTTTTTTTAAAAATTTTACTGAAGTATAATTGATTTGCAATGTTGTGTTAATTTCTGCTGTATAGCAAAGTGATTCAGTTATACATACATATGTTCTTTTTCATATTCTTTTCCATTATGGTTTATCACAGGATATTGAGTACAGTTCCCTGTGCTATACAGTAGGACCTTGTTGTTTATCTATTCTATATATAATAGTTTGCATCTGTTAATCCCAAACTCTCAATCCATCCCTCCCCCACCCCACTCCCCCTTGGCAACCACAAGTCTGTTCTCTACGTCTGTGAGTCTGTTTCTGTTTCATAGATAAGTGCATTTGTGTCACATTTTAGATTCCACATATAAGTGATTTGTGGAATCTAAAGTATCTGTCTCAAATATTTGTCATATTTGTTTTTCTCTTTCTGACTTCACTTAGTATGATAATCTCTAGGTCCATCCATGTTGCTACAAATAGCATTATTTCATTCTTTTGTATGGCTGAGTAATATTCCATAATATTCCATAGTATGTGTGTTTGTATACATATATATGTGTGTGTGTGTGTATATATATATATCACATCTTTATCCATTCATCTGTTAATGGACATGTAAGTTGTTTCCATGTCTTGGTTATTGTAAATAGTGCTGCTATGAACATAGGGGTGCATGTATTGATATCTTTTCAAATTATACTTTTGTCTGGATATATGCCCAGAAGTGGGATTGCTGGATCATATGACAACTCTATTTTTAGATTTTGTGGAACCTCGATACTGTTCTCCATAGTGGATGTACCAATTTACATTCCTACCAACAGTGCAGAAGGGTTCCCTTTTCTCCACACCCTCTCCAGCATTTGTTATTTGTAGACATTTTAATGATGGACATTCTGAGCAGTGTCCTCTTATTTTCTTAACTTACCTTCCTTTGGGTTAGTTGTATGCATGGTGTATTTTTTTGACTCTTTACTTTCATGTTTTATATTTCCTTATATTTAAGGTATGTCTCTGGTAAGCAGCATGTTATTTGAGTTTTATTTTCATTTTTAGAGTGACAATATTTGTCCTTTATTTGGAGTCTTTAGTCATTTATATCTAATGTAGTTACCAATGTATGTGGGTTTATATCTACCAATTTACCACGTACTTTCTTTTTGGCCTATCTTGGTTGTTTCTCTCTTTCTCCTTTTTTGGACTCTTTTGAATTAATCAAATATTTTAAAAATTCTATTATTTCCTTTATTGCCCTGTTAGTAATAAATACTTCGTATCATTAAATGGTTGCCCTAGAGACTGCAACATGCCTCCTTGTCTCATTAAAATGTGATCTAAATTAGTGCTTTTATTACTTCCCAAACATGCAAGGACCTTTTAATATTTTACCTCTATTCACACTCCTCCTACATTTTGTGATATGTTGCCAAAAATTTTGATTCTACACATATTTAAAACCATACAATTTAGCATTATAATTGCTTTAAATGCTCAATATCCATTTAAATTTACCCTTTCTGGAGTTCATCATTCTTTTCTGCATTACTGTACTTCTACCTTAGATCATTTTCCTCTCATAAACATTTCCTTTTTAGTATGTTTTAGTGCAAATTTGATAGTAATTCATTATTTTAGCTTTTGTTTGTCTGAAGATGTTTTATTTTGCCTGCATATATAAAGATATTTTCACTATAAATTGTATCGTGAGTTTGCATTATTTGCTTTCAGTCCTTTAAAGAACTCCTATTTTATTCTTCCTTTAGTCTTTTCTGTAAGAAAAATTAGCTATTAGCCGTATTAGTGCTTTTTGGAAGGTAATGGAACTTTAAAAATTCCTTTGTCTGATTTTAGCATTATCTTTTTTGTCTTTGATTTTCAGAAGCTTTACCATGATGTGCTTTGTGTGGATATATATATACATACACACACACTACACACACACTACACACACACACACACACACACACACAACACATACGTACACATGGCTTGGGATTCATAGATATTATTTTATCTATAGTTGATGGTGTTCATCACTTTTGGAAACGTACTGGCTGATATTGTTCCAAATATTCTTCTGATCCATTTTCTATCTTCTTAGATTCCATTTACACATATAATAGACCTTTTATATTTTTCTTTCTCTCTCTATGCTTCATTCTGTACATTTTCTACTGACCTACCTTCAAGTTCACTATTCATCTACTATATTCTGTATGATTCACTGTTAAACCTATCTATCAAATTATTAATTTGGGTTACTTAAATTTTTTAATTGTTAATTCATTTTAATTTATATTTCTAAGATTTCAATTTGATTATTTTTATTATTTATTTCTGTGAAATTTTCTATATTTTTGCCTATATATATATTTTTTAATCTTTAATCTGTAGCTTTTTTTTTTGAAACATCTTTACTGGAGTATAATTGCTTTACAATGGTGTGTTAGTTTCTGCTTTATAACAAAGTGAATCAGTTATACATATACATATGTTCCCATATCTCTTTGCTCTTGCATCTCCCACCCTCCCACCCTCCCTATCCCACCCCTCTAGGTGGTCACAAAGCACAGAGCTGATCTCCCTGTGCTATGCGGTTGCTTCCCACTAGCTATCTATTTTACGTTTGGTAGTGTATATATGTCCATGCCACTCACTCACTTTGTCACATCTTACCCTTCCCCCTCCCCATATCTTCAAGTCAATTCTCTAGTAGGTCTGTGTCTTTATTCCCATTTTGCCACTAGGTTCTTCATGACCTTTTTTTTTTCCCCCTTAGATTCCATATATATGTGTTAGCGTACTGTATTTGTTTTTCTCTTTCTGACTTACTTCACTCTGTATGACAGACTCTAACTCCATCCACCTCACTAAAAATAACTCCATTTCATTTCTTTTTATGGCTGAGTAATATTCCATTGTATATATGTGCCACATCTTCTTTATCCATTCATCTGATGATGGACATTTAGGTTGCTTCCATGTCCTGGCTATTGTAAATAGAGCTGCAATGAACATTTTGGTACATGACTCTTTTTGAATTATGGTTTTCTCAGGGTATATGCCCAGTAGTGGGATTGCTGGCTCGTATGGTAGTTCTATTTTTAGTTTTTTAAGGAACCTCCATACTGTTCTCCATAGTGGCTGTATCAATTTACATTCCCACCAACAGTGCAAGAGGGTTCCCTTTTCTCCACACCCTCCCCAGCATTTATTGTTTCAAGATATTTTGATGATGGCCATTCTGACCGGTGTGAGATGCTATCTCATTGTAGTTTTGATTTGCATTTCTCTAATGATTAATGATGTTGAGCATTCTTTCATGTGTTTGTTGGCAATCTGTATATCTTCTTTGGAGAAATGTCTATTTAGGTCTTCTGCCCATTTTTGGATTGGGTTGTTTGTTTTTTTGATATTGAGCTGCATGAGCTGCTTGTAAATCTTGGAGATTAATCCTTTGTCAGTTGCTTCATTTGCAAATATTTTCTTGCATTCTGAGGGTTGTCTTTTGGTCTTGTTTATGGTTTCCTTTGCTGTGCAAAAGCTTTGAAGTTTCATTAGGTCCCATTTGTTTATTTGTGTTTTTATTTCCATTTCTCTAGGAGGTGGGTCAAAAAGGGTCTTGCTGTGATGTATGTCATAGAGTGTTCTGCCTATGTTTTCCTCTAAGGGTTTGATAGTGTCTGGCCTTACATTTAGGTCTTTAATCCATTTTGAGTTTATATTTGTGTATGGTGTTAAGGAGTGTTCTAATTTCATTCTTTTACATGTACCTGTCCAGTTTTCCCAGCACCCCTTATTGAAGAGGCTGTCTTTTCTCCACTGTATATGCTTGCCTCCTTTATCAAAGATAAGGTGACCATATGTGCGTGGGTTTATCTCTGGGCTTTCTGTCCTGTTCCATTGACCTATATTTCTGTTTTTGTGCCAGTACCAAACTGTCTTGATTACTGTAGCTTTGTAGTATAGTCTGAAGTCAGGGAGCCTGATTCCTCCAGCTCCATTTTTCGTTCTCAAGATTGCTTTGGCTATTCAGGGTCTTTTGTGTTTCCATACAAATTGTGAAATTTTTTGTTCTAGTTCTGTGAAAAACGCCAGTGGTAGTTTGATAGGGATTGCATTGAATCTGTAGATTGCTTTGGGTAGTAGAGTCATTTTCACAATGTTGATTCTTCCAATCCAAGAACATGGTATGTCTCTCCATCTATTTGTATCATCTTTAATTTCTTTCATCAGTGTCTTATAATTTTCTGCATACAGGTCTTTTGTCTCCTTAAGTAGGTTTATTCCTAGATATTTTATTCTTTTTGTTGCAGTGGTAAACAGGAGTGTTTTCTTAATTTCACTTTCAGATTTTTCATCATTAGTATATAGGAATGCAAGATATTTCTGTGCATTAGTTTTGTATCCTGCTACTTTACCAAATTCATTGATTCGCTCTAGTAGGTTTCTGGTAGCATCTTTAGGATTCTCTATGTATAGAATCATGTCATCTGCAAACAGTGACAGCTTTACTTCTTCTTTTCTGATTTGGATTCCTTTTATTTCTTTTTCTTCTCTGATTGCTGTGGCTAAAACTTCCAAAACTATGTTGAATAATAGTGATGAGAGTGAGCAACCTTGTCTTGTTCCTGGTCTTAGTGGAAATGGTTTTAGTTTTTCACCATTGAGGACGATGTTGGCTGTGGGTTTGTCATATTATGTTTATTTATTATGTTGAGGAAAGTTCCCTCTATGCCTACTTTCTGCAGGGCTTTTATCATAAATCGGTGTTGAATTTTTTCAAAAGCTTCCTCTGCATCTACTGAGATGATCATATGGTTTTTCTCCTTCAATTTGTTAATATGGTGTATCAAGTTGATTGATTTGCGTATATTGAAGAATCCTTGCATTCCTGGAATAAACCCCACTTGATCATGGTGTATGATCCTTTTAATGTGCTGTTGGATTCTGTTTGCTAGTATTTTGTTGAGGATTTTTGCATCTCTGTTCATCAGTGATATTGGCCTGTAGTTTTCTTTCTTTGTGACATCTTTGTCTGGTTTTGGTATCAGGGTGATGGTGGCCTCGTAGAATGAGTTGGGGAGTGTTCCTCCCTCTGCAATATTTTGGAAGAGTTTGAGAAGGATAGGTGTTAGCTCTTCTCTAAACGTTTGATAGAATTCGCCTGTGAAGCCATCTGGTCCTGGGCTTTTGTTTGTTGGAAGATTTTTAATCACAGTTTCAATTTCAGTGCTTGTGATTGGTCTGTTCATATTTTCTATTTCTTCCTGGTTCAGTCTCGGCAGGTTGTGCATTTCTAAGAGTTTGTCCATTTCTTCCAGGTTGTCTAATTTATTGGCATAGAGTTGCTTGTAGTAATCTCTCATGATCCTTTGTATTTCTGCAGTGTCAGTTGTTACTTCTCCTTTTTCATTTCTAATTCTATTGATTTGAGTCTTCTCTCTTTTTTTCTTGATGAGTCTGGATAATGGTTTATCAATTTTGTTTATCTTCTCGAAGAACCCACTTTTAGTTTTATTGATCTTTGCTATTGTTTCCTTCATTTCTTTTTCATTTATTTCTGATGTGATCTTCATGATTTCTTTCCTTCTGCTAACTTTGGGGTTTTTTTGTTCTTCTTTCTCTAATTGCTTTCAGTGCAAGGTTAGGTTGTTTATTTGAGATGCTTCCTGTTTCTTGAGGTAGGCTTGTATTGCTATAAACTTCCCTCTTAGAACTGCTTTTGCTGCATCCCATATGTTTTGGGTCGTCATGTCTCCATTGTCATTTGTTTCTAGGTATTTTTTGATTTCCCCTTTGATTTCTTCAGTGATCACTTCGTTATTAAGTAGTGTATTGTGTAGCCTCCATGTGTTTGTATTTTTTACAGATCTTTTCCTGTAATTGATATCTAGTCTCATATCATTGTGGTCGGGAAAGATACTTGATATGATTTCAATTTTCTTAAATTTACCAAGGCTTGATTTGTGACCCAAGATATGATCTATCCTGGAGAATATTCCATGAGCACTTGAGAAGAATGTGTATTCTGTTGTTTTTGAGTGGAATGTCCTATAAATATCAATTAAGTCCATCTTGTTTAATGTATCATTTAAAGCTTGTGTTTCCTTATTTATTTTCATTTTGGATGATCTGTCCATTGGTGAAAGTGGGGTGTTAAAGTCCCCTACTATGATTGTGTTACTGTCGATTTCCTCTTTTATGGCTATTAGTATTTGCCTTATGTATTGAGGTGCTCCTATGTTGGGTGCATAAATATTTACAATTGTTATGTCTTCTTCTTGAATCAATCCCTTGCCTATATTCTTGAAAATATTCATCATAGTTCTTTATAAGTGTGTGTCTTATAACTTCAATATCTGGATCACCATTGGGTCTGTTTCTATTGACTGCCTTTTCTCTTGGATTTAAGTCGGTTGGTCCTGTTTCATGCCATGCCTGTTAATTTTATACTGATTACTAGTCATTATGCAAGAAAAATTTAGAGACTCTGGATCTCATTATTTTCCTTTAGAGAGAATATACTTTCCTTCTTACAGAAAGATAGAGTATGGCCAAATTGCCTTGATCCTACTGAGGCTGGTGTATTTACATTTTGTCCTTTCTCTGGGACACATCCCTTTCAGAGTCTTACCAGAAAGCCTTGATCATTTACCAGGGTGCTTCTTCCTTTGTAGGCTCTAACGTCTATTTTTTGTCTCCTTAGTGCCATGACACTGCTGGAATCTCTGCTTAGCCTTTTCACCTCTTACAGCTACTTTTAGTTTGGTTTCTCAGAATAATACTCCATACAAGTAAAGCTTGGAACTTATAAAACTGCTTCAAGGGAAAATTGTGTGTAGAATGTTAGACTCACTTTGCTGTGGTTCCCTTTTCTCTGAAATATTGGCCCTTAGATTATGGCTTTTTTTGTAGCCCTAAATGCTAACATTTGTTTTCTAAGCCCAGTGAGACTACTGCAAGCTCAAGAAATCTGCTTTCTGTTAGCCTTCATGCTCCTTGCAAGAATTGTAGAATGCCTTAAAAGGGAAAAGAGCCACAATTTTAGGGTTTACTTCAGTGTGCCTTCATTCTCACTTGACCTTGATATATCAAGTCTGGCTGCCTTGGGTATACTCTGATGTCTTTGAACAGCTCTCTGTGTTTTATATACATACTCCAATTTGTCTCCGTTCTCTGTGTGAGCTTGACTCAAGTCTTGGCTACCTTGGGTGTGCTTTTATGCCTTCAAATAACTCTTTTTATTTTTAAATAGCATTATAATTTTTCTTGGTGAAAGGGGTTGTCTGATACCTACATCTAAGTCAGAAATAGACTTCTGGTACCTTCATTTTGAAGTCCCTTCTTGCTATTTATAGAAGTATATGTTAACTAATTTCTTTTAGAACTTTGAAAATCTCATTACACTGTTTCTGTTGACAAGTTATCGATATTGTTGCTCCTTTGATGCTAATATGGCTTTTTTTCTGGCTGGATTTAATATTTTTCCTTTGTCTTTGGTTATTACTAATTCTCTTATGACATGTCTAGGTGTTGTCTTAATTGTATTCTTATTCCTGGCATTTATAGTGGTTCTTGAATCTGTGGCTTAATGTCTTTTATCAGTTTGGAATATTTTCAGACATTACTTCTTCAGTATTATTTCTGACCAATTGTCTTTCTCCTCTCTAATCATGCATTCATATATATGTGTATATATATATATATAATATATATAGCATATATATGTATACAACATATATAACATTATATATAGTTATATTTATATATGTATTATTATATATATTGGGTATATATATCATATATATGTTATATATTATTATATATCATATTATTCATATCATATAATAATATATACATGTATAAACAACCATATATATGATTATTCCATCATATTCAATATTTTGATTGTGTATTTTCTGTATTTCCATTTGTACCAACATAATTGTGGATACAGGTTAAAAAACAAAAAATCCAGTAGATATAGCACCTTCACCCTATCAGGGAGCCCAAGAGATATGCAAGTATATACAGAATTGGTTGGTCTGTCATGCACCTAGGGCATTTACAGCTTCCAAAGATAAGTGCCAAGATGTGTGTAAATCCCTTTGACACAAAGATATTATTGCCTTTGTTTTTAACTGCTGAATATCATTCTATTCATGTAGGCCCAAGTCCCAAATGCCAGCCCACATCTCTTCCAATCCAAGTGCATTCTCACATAGTGAACAAGGCAGATATAGACACAATATTTACACAGCTCTATAATTTCCAAGATCCAGGCCTGATGTGTTAAGCCTTTACTCACATTCATTTCTTTTTGTTTCTCTGTGCTTTGGGATGAACATTTTTCTGACTAACCTACAATTAACTATGTCTTTCTTCAGTTTTGTCTACTGTGCAAAGTAGAGAAAAAACAATTTTTTTGAGTTTTTCAATTAGTGTATCTCTAAATTCTAGAATTTCTATATGGTTTTTGTGGGGAGTTTTTGGTTTTTTTGGATTTTTTTGGCCATGCTGCATGACATGCGGGATCTTAGTTCCCTGACCAGGGATTGGCGCCCCCTGCAGTGGGAGCACGGAGTCTTAACCACTGGACCATCAGAGAAGTCCCATATGGTTCTTAATTTTTAGTTTCTAGCTTTCTGACAAGTTTTGTTATTTTTTTGAAATTCTTCAACTATAATAGTTAGAATTATTCTATAACCCTTGTATGATAACTTCAACATATGAATCTCCTGTTTGTCTATTTGTAGTGTGTATTTTTTCTTTAATTTCTCACATCCTTTATTTGTGCAAGGTTGGGTATATTTTATTCAAGGCCAAAGAATTGTGTATAAGATTTTAGATAAATTTGATGTTCTAGATGATGTTCTCTTCCTCCAGAGATGATTTAATTTTCATTCTGGCAAATAGTTGGGTGAAGGCATTAGCAATTCCAGATTTCCTTAATCCATGAAGGTTTGAGTGTCTTTGTAATGATTTGTCTATTCTAGTAGTGTAGTAGTGGAATCTAGACCTTCAAATTCCCAACTGAAAACTTCAGATGTTTAACAGGAATCCTCTTTTTTGTTGCTCCTGAACTACAATTTATAGTTTTTATAGTATATAATAATTATGAAGAAATATATATATACACACATGTTATATAGAATATATACTCTTTGTGTGTAATTTATATTACATTATATTATTTTATATAAAATTTTTATTTTTATGTTTTATTCAGATTATTTTTGGTGTCCTCAGTAGATGGATTGGTCTGAAAGTACCTGGTCTGCCACCATCAGAAACATAAGTCTACCAAAGACTAATGAAGTAAAGCTGTATAGGTGTTGCATAACTACAAACAAACCTGGAATTCAAGAAACTTTCAGGGTGAGTAAAAAAATAAATTTCACAAAGCCCTACTTATATTACAGTTATTTAAAATAGTCAACTGTTTACAAATAAGGTATTTCATTGTATAAAAGTGTTTATATTTTGAAAATATTGGTTGATGAATGGTACATACTTTTTAAAAACACAATTTTTAAAATGTTTCCATTTGGCTCTTTTTATATAATTACGTTTTAATTTTTTCTGTGCATATATGAGTGAGAAAATATGCTTATTCATCAGTGAATTCTGGAGCACTTCTCATATGCAATGTGTAATGCTAACTGTGCCTATAAACTGACTATTCCTATAGGACATCCTGCTATTTAGGGCATAAGCCCAAAGGCTGGGAGCCACTGCATACCTACTGGCCAACAATTAAAATAAGTTGCTAAGTACCTAGGAGGGAATAAAGAGATTTACACTTACTAATATTATAAAATCTAATCATAAAAGTAATAGTAAGTGGCATAGCTGATCATAGATTAGGATATTATTTTATTTTCATGTAGTAGTTCAAAGCAAGCCTGGTTCACCTGAGGATTTGACTAATTACTACAGCCTCATTAGACCAGTGATATACCACCTAGCCCTTTCAGATATGCTATTTATAACTCCGTTATGAAAATTCAAAGGAGAAAATTTAACATAGAACAGGTAATACCCCCGTTATAATTTCTTTATTCAACATACATTTGTTGAGTACCCGTTATAACCCAGGTTTTTATGTGAAGTGCTATGGCTACAAATATATGACTCTGTTTTCATGTTTTTTGAATATAAAAAAAATAAAAATCATAGGAATAGATGAGATTTTCATGGAGTCCAGGCTGAGTAAAAAGGAAAGTGAAGCCAGAAATAGTTTGATTATCTGGCAGAAAACATGGGGGTTAACAAGCCGTAACTATA
This sequence comes from Balaenoptera physalus, assembly GCF_965194825.1. Taxonomy (NCBI): domain Eukaryota; kingdom Metazoa; phylum Chordata; class Mammalia; order Artiodactyla; family Balaenopteridae; genus Balaenoptera; species Balaenoptera physalus. Next base: position 107,095,505 of record NC_138903.1, read on the forward strand.
AATGAGACTGAAGGAAGTTGGTTAGGCAGGAATGATGGTAGAAAAGCTGGAATAAAAGGAAGTTTTGGTTTACGTGTGGTATTGGAGTTTTAGTTTTTAAGAGGTGGCATAGTTCCTGATAATCATTTGGTATCCAATAAATGGTCATGGGAAGAGGTGTCACATGTCGATTGATTGTGATTTTAAGGAGTCAAGAAAGCCTAAGGCCAGGGTTTTGGATTCATGATCAATGAAAATATTGAGTTTCTACAGTCCTAAGTTGAAAATGTGTGGTAGTAGCTGTGATACAGGTAGGAAAGAACAGATGAGGATGATCGACCAGGTATCAGGCCACAAAGGGACAAGAGTGCTTACATAAGGATGAATGAGTAATCGTGTGGAAGTGGTAGTGTTAGCAATGGACTTTCAGAAGATAGCAATTCATGTCTGTCATATTCTCACCACAGAATATCCAATTTAAGACCACGTTCAAAAGAGCATAGGAAATCAGCAGACCATTATTTTCATCCCAGGTCTGCCATCTACTACTGTGAGGTGACCATATAATTGATAATCAAAACTGAGGAAATTTGGAGAGTGAAAAAGAATGCTGTTAAAAATTACACCAAAACAACATACGTAAACTGGGACTGGCCAGGGCAAAAAGGTACATATGGTTACCCTATGGGCAATTCATATTGCTTCACTTGTAAAATGTGGACAATATCCACTCTAAGACAAGTGTGTGAAAGTACTGAACCCCATTAGTGAGTGCTCAAGTAACATTTGTCAAATTGAAATATTTTGTCCTGTCTTGCCCCAGGAACTGTAAGTTCATTGAAGTCAGAGGAAACAGCTATTTTTTCTTTGCAGCCCCGCAATAATTAGTACAAAACTATGCATTCAGTGAGAATCCAATAAGTTTAAATGTGATTCTGTTTCTGTAATTGGATCCCACTGCAATTTACTCTCATGCCTCGATTATTTTGAAGACAAAACTCATCCTTAATATAGGTAAGAAAATAGGGGTGGGAAAGTTTTGCAAATTAGCAAATTCAGGTAGACTGTGTTATGAAAGCAAGGTTCTGAAAATGAAATTCAGGTTTGTATTAGTGCCTCAGGATCTGGAGTTCAGCCAATTCTTTTTCATTCAATCTTGTGAAGGGCTCTTCTGCCCTGTGGGCACTAAAACTGGTTGGTCTCAAACAGATGGAAGTACTTTGGGCATGACTCTGACTTCCATTTTGCCAGTTCCTGGTGCTACTTAACCCAAATGCAAGAAGTCAAGGACAGGCTTAAAGTTTCTCTCTTAGATGATACAGAAATTTGGTGCAGGCAAACTTAGGGTTAATACTTGGCACCGATCTTGTCTAGATACTTGGCATTTCAGTTACCCTGGTGACTTAAACACTTTTCTTGAGACACAGAGGAGTAGGCATATTTTTCGTCATCCCTTTGGTAAACATATAAGAATTAATTTAATGCTTGAATTACTTTACCATCCTCAGTGACTGTTTCTCATTCTCTTCTAAAATGGTCTTTCTTCATCCATGGCTGATCTCTTATCTGAGGCTGCCTGCTTCAAGTGACTTGACAGCTTACATCACTTGTTACACTAACCTCAGATTAATTTTGTTTTCTCTCCTGCCCTATGGTTCTCCTTATTTTGCTCTTTCAGAATTCTTCCATTACTTTTTTGATAATGAATGTAAAATTTTCAAACTTATATTGGTTGTCTTACTTAAAATATCCTATAATCATAATAGAATCATGGAGGTTGCAAACAGAACTGGAAGGAACCGTAAAGGCCATATAATCCAAACCCCTTCTCCTCCTCCAAAAATTTGAATCCTCTTTGCAACATTCCTGATATATCTTTACATCAAAGGCTTCCCATTACTTGAGAATTTTCATCAACATCTACTTCTTGATGTATCTCATTTCATCTTTAGGCTGGTATGACTGTAAATAGTTTTTTCTTTTACTGAACCAAAATCTGTAACTTTACCTATTGATCCTTGTAACCTCCTGGGGCTATATAGAAGAAAATAATAGTGGTCTTTAAGTATACACAGAAGAATTTATCATGCCTTCTCTCAGGTAAATGTACTGAAACCCTTAGCATTTCTTTCTACAGCATGGATTCAAGGTCTCCGTAGGGTGACCAACTTGGTTTGTTTTCCTAGTTTTAGCACTGAAAACCCTGCATCCTGTGAACTCCCTCAATCCCCAGCAAACTGGGATAATAAGTCTTTTAGTTTTAATTATCCTGGTCACTCCGCTCTGAATATACTCTAGTGTAGTGCTGCTCTTTTCAAATGCAGTGCCCAGAAGTAGACACAATACAACTCAACATGGAACAGAATTTCGTATTATCCAAGACACTTGTCCAGTGGATTGCCAAAAGGACCTTATTATTTTTAGTCCAAGTCTGACAATTGATGTGTAAATTATCTTTTTTTTTTAGTATACCATAGTATGAAATGGCTAAATCTATCTAAGCAGTGGAATTTACATTTCTTCAAGCCATTTTTACTAACCCTCCTATGTCTCTACTATCTTCACAGTCTTTTTATTTCCTCATAATACTGGGGAGAATAAATCTAAGAGTTTCAATGAAACACTGACTATTTTTAGCTAGATATTTGGTGCTACTAGTAGAGTTACTTTGACTGAACTTCCTAATTTGTGTCTTCAGCATCAAGCTTAGCCTTTACTTTAATAACTTCTTTCAATGCATTGTATGTATGCATATTTAGGGAAAACCCTAGATTTCCATGGATACCAACATGTATGGGAAATACTAGAAAGAAAAATCAGGTCTTATGCCAGATTCTCATTAAGCCTATACCAGTTTGAATTGGGCTTTGACTGGGTTGAACCTTTATAAACTGTTTATTTGCATGGTCATCATGAAAGCAAAAAAAAAAAATCTAGATGCAAAGTAATATCATTGAAAGGTAGAAAGTACTGGATTATATGCTAATTTCCAACTCACATCCAGACTAGATTTATTTGTGATGTATTGAATTTGAAATTAAAAACCATCTATCATCTATACTCCCATGTTCATAGCAGCATTATTCACAAATAGCCAAGTTATGGAAACAACTTAAGTGTCCACCGACAGATGAATGGATAAAGAAAATGTGAACCTGGAGAGCATTATGTTAAGTGAAATAAGCCAGCCAGACAGAGACAAATACCACATGGTACCACTTGTATGTGGAATCTGAAAAAAAAAAAAGAAAAAGGAAAAAAAAGTCAAAATCATAGGGAAAAAAGAGTAGAAAAGTGGTTGACAGGGGCTGGGAGTGGGGAAAATAGGGAAAGATTGGTAAAAGGGTATCAACTTTTAGTTATAAGATGAATAAGGCCTGAGGATCTAAAGTATAACGTGGTGATTATAGTTGATAACTCTTTTGTATAATTTAAATTTGCTAAGAGAGTAGAACTCAAATGTTCTCAACACACAGAAAAAGATAAATATGTGAGGTGATGGATGTGTTAACTAACTCAATGGGAGGAATCATTTCACAATGTTTACATATATCCAATCATTGCATTGTACACTTTAAATATCTTACAATTTTATGTGTTAATTATATTTCAGTAAAGCTGGACAAAAGTTAAGAACCATCTATCTACAAAGATCTAAAGCACAGGTTACAAACTGGCAACCTATGGCCCAGATCCAGCTTGCAGTTGTGGACATTTTTTTGTGAAACCATCTAGTAATGGTCTACTCAATGTTTTAGTTTTTATTTTTCATTGAATTAGTTACCAATAATAAAAAGCAGGAGATTTCACATCAAAAAAAAATCTGAATTTCCGGGTTGTTTTGAAAAATTGTAGTATCTGGCAACACTTTGCCCATATTTAGGACAATGATCTGTTGGAAGTGAATAGTAGATGCTGCTTTTATATGGGGCTTTACAGTTCACCATAATCCCTGCCACAGCCCATTTTTTCCTGTCCCCACTGGCTTCATTAATTACACTACCTTTCAGACCCCTGTAGACATTGGATATTGAAAATCCTCATCTAAATCCACATGTCTTTGAACTATTACTCTATTTTCCATATCTTCTATTTCACAAAATATGTGTTTTCTTAGCAATTCTTAGAGAAAACAAAAAAGGCATAGCAATTCCTTTTCTTGGAGATGTCTGTCATCTTATTGGGATGAAAAAGTGTTCACACATTTGAGACAATTATATAATGTGCTTTAGATTGATTGAATTAATGGCCCTGATTTTTCATGTCTCCTTGTGTCAACATCATTTGGCAGTGTCTTCTCATATTGACTTGAGTTGACCATGAAACTTGTTTTGGCCAATGAATCATTAGAAAATTTGATGCAGTCAGTAGCTTGAAAAAGTACTTGGTGTTTCCACTTTTCTTTTTTCTTTGCCTTCACCATGATAAAATTCCCAGGATAGACTGCTGGATGATGTGGAACACACAGCTGGCCCAGTAATGGCTATTACCCTGGTTGACAGCCAGCCAACCTCCAAACATGTGAGGAAGCTCAGCTCAGACTAGAAGAATGGCCCAGATAAGTTCATTCTAAATCACTAACCCACAGACTTGTGAGCTAACAAATGCTTAGTGATTTAAATCCCTGAGTTGGATTTGTTTTGTTATATAGCATTATTGTAGCAATAGATAATAAACAGGGAAATTTGTTCTTAGAACTATTATAATAAAAATCTAAAACATGTGTCATTGGCTTTGGGAAAGGCAGTGGGTAGAGACTGGAAAAACAGTGTTGAAAGAATGGAGGCTGAAAAATGGTGAGGAAGCTGCTGTAGCAGCCTGGATAAATGGCAAACCATGTTATCGAGTGAAACATTTGGTAAAATGTGGTAACTTAGAATATAGAAAATATACCAAATTAGCATTTATACTTGAGTTAAGATATTGCCAGACAGAACGTTGAAAATGTCACCTGGCTCTTACTAGCTATGCATAATAAGATACAACAAGAAAGAGATGAGTTAAAGAACTGGACAGTTTTTAAGTAAAATTTAGAGACTAACAGAACTCACTGGATTAGAAAAAAAATTTTTTTCTCATCTCTAGCCTCTCGTGCTAGTAACAGATTAAATCCAGGGAGCTGCCAGAAACATGTGGTCTTAATACTAAAGACCAAAACAGTTTTGTAAGACTGTGTTAAGATATTGATAGAATTAAGGAATTTCTAAGTAGACCCTCTCAACTAGACAAAAGTATTTCTAGAAATCTTAAGGGTGTTGCCTTGCAACAGCCTGACATGTCTGAAGAAACACTAATAAAATTTAGACAAAGAGGCCTATCTCAAAAAAAGTTATAACTGTGGCTTTTGCCAATGGAGTGGACTTGAACAATATTTATATGAAGCCCAAAAAGTTTTAAGGGAGTTGTATGGGCAAAAGTGCAACCAGCCTGGATTAAAAGAGAATGAGATTGTATAAAACTCAGAAAAGCACTGGGCCTTCAATATTCTGTGAGCAGGAGGCAGGATAAAATGTTGCTCAGAAATTATATTTATAAATGCCCTCTTCAGAAGCGACCAAGCAGAATGGAAAAAGAATAGTATTTCAGAGAATAAAGTTAAAAGCCATGGAAATCAATGGACAGGTGAGTCATTCTCATGAATCGTAATGGGACATAGTTAAGAAACATTGCCCACCCCTACTTTGTAGGGTTCTGGCTACATTTGTCCAGTGGGAAATGCTATATATGTATACCAGGGCTAGCTGCTTCCCACATTTTTTTCCCTTTCTGAAATAGAGTAGTTTTGTATCCAGTCCCTCTATCATCACTGAATGTTGGGTATGTGGGTGGCCAGTAAATTTTCATTTTAATTCCTTGGTCTTTGGATCCTCATCAGAGGAGCCTTATCAGCACCTGATCATCGATCATGAGATACTGGATTCTAGGTCTGATGATATGACTGAATGAGACTTTTGAGATCCTGCATTGGAGGAAAGCATATTTTGCATGTAGGAATGTTGTGAATAATTATTATAAGAGTGGAATATGATATATGGATTGCACTAATCACCATCTATATCAAGCCTCCCCATACCATTGATCTTTGTAGACGCTGGGCTTGGCCTTGTGACTGTCTTTGGCTAATTGGAAAGCAGAAAATTTAATGCAAGCAAGGGCTTTAAAAAGTGCTTGCCTGTTCCTGCCTCTTTTCTTGCTACTCTCCCTTTAACATGATGACATGCATAGTTTCGACTGCTGCATGATGAAAGACATGTATCCCTGACACCCCTATGACCCAACTATCAATCACCAACCACCAGACATGTGAGTAAGCCCACCAAAGACCAGAAGAACCATCCATCTGAGTACAGCTTAAATTCTCAACCCACAGACTCCTGACCTAAATAAAGGCTTAGTACTTTAAAGCCCCTGAGTTTTGGGGTGATTTGTTACACAGCATTATTGTGGCAATAAATAACAGATAGAAACAAGTTAGTGTATAATCAAGGGAGGGATGGAAGGAGAAATCTGTATCCTTTGGCAATTGATGCCCATAGATAATGAAGAACCCTCCTTTTTCTGAGCTACTGTATCTGATATGGGCACAATTCAGTAAGCCAGCTATTGGCAAATAAAGCCAAGTATGGCTTGATACTTTTAAAATATTAAAATATTTGTTTGATTTGGTTCACTTGATAAAAATTAAATTTGGCACACCCAAAGTCTGACCAAAGGCAGGATTTCATTATTCTGCCTTTACTCTAATAATTCTGAAAAGAGTTTTACAAAATAGTCTTTTATCCTATTTAATTTTAATTAAAAATTTATTTATGACATTATGCTTCAGAAGAGGAGATGGCTGGGGAAGAGGGCATCAGCACCAAAATGCCTCCAATTGCTAAAACACCAAAGTAGGTGTTAAGACTCTTTGGAATATAGGAACTCAGGTTCTAGCTCTATAACCATTATGAGCTTTAGTTTTCTCATATGTTAAATGACAATGATACTAATAACTTGAAGGACTGTCCTGAAAATAAGAAGTAATATATGTAAAGTACTTGACATATAGCAGGCACAAATCAATTATTAATATCTTCTCAGGATTCTGTAACTTTGCACCATTTTCTCTTGAAACCCTGAAAGCAAAAGATGTCTAGATAAAATATAGCAGATATAAAATGTCAGAAAAAACTGCTTTCTTCACCATATAAATGCAGAACTCAACTTACTTACTTTGAGGGTCCATCACATTTATGCTTGTTTTAAGGGTTAGGCTCCATTACTGGAAGGGACTCAAATGAATTGGGGTGGTGGGAGAAACAGACACTTGGGTTCGAATCCCATCTTGGCCAACTTATTAATTGGGTAACCATGAGCAAATTACCTAACTTCCCTGAGCTTCAGTTCCTACATTTATACAGAATATAAATGCTGTGAATATTAATTGAGAAAATCAATGTAAAGCATTAGCAAAAGGTAGGAAGCGATACATGACAGCAAATATTGTTAATAATTACTCTTTGTCATCTTATAATAATACTGTTAACTCAATATTATGGTTTGAGTGATATTTTCAGCTTTGTTGTTGTATTAGCTATGACCCAGCCTGTGTTCTTTAATGGCTTTCTGAGAATTGGAACTCCTACTGGGAAATTTTCTAGCTTTCAGAAATCTTTCCACCTTCTGAATGCTAGTTCCTGTGAGCGTTTCCAAAGGCAAAAATGGCAATTCAAGAGCAATGATAAGTGTACTTCTAAAATAGAATACACACCAGGCAGTTTCCTAGGACAGAACAGTATCCTGGTGAGAGCAGCTGGGCTGGTTAGGGGAACAAATGGTCAAATGCAACTCCTGAGGAAGTTCTGTAAGGCTGAGGGCAATAGCGACCACATGAGCTTTGTTCCTTGATTTTTTTTTTTAGTTTCCCAAAGTACTTGGCCCCTTTCTCTTGAATGTGGAAACTTTGTGCTTAAAAGTGAAGACCATCCTTGCCAAGATTATTAGCAATATTTTATGATTATTTAGCAGCAATGTTCCACTACTTCTACTGTTTGGGAAGGGTCTACAGAAATTTGAAAGAGACATTCTCTCTCACAATTAATTCCTCTGTTTTTGTTTTTGTGTGGTGAACTCACTGTGCTTTCTTCCCTGTCAGCTTTATATCCCCATGTTGCTCAGCAAAAGGATATTCATTACAAATACAATTATAATCTATTATCAGTCTATACGAATCATTCAGGACATTTGCCCAGAGCCTTTCTACTCATTGGTTGGGGCAAGTAGCCAGAAATTGAGAAAAATATTTTACTTTCAATTGGTTCCACCCTGGAACTGTGTGCACAACAAAGTTGTGAGCATAAGAACTGCTGAGTTGGGAACCTGGAACTAGTGCTTCCTCTATGTGTTCATGGGAGCTTTGCTTCAGGTATTCATCTTCTCTCCCCAACTATAACATAGGTCTCTAAAAGGTAGGAAAAAAGAGGTATAAAACATACATGTGTTTATTGTTCTGTAACCACCCCTCACAACTTAGATCCTGACACATATCAATATGTATTCATTAATTGATAGCTTATAAAGACCCAGAGCATTTATTATTAAAAAATACACTTTCCTCTTATGTGAAAAATGAGCTATTTTGTCCTCCAAAATCATGACATCTCTAATTTGTCAACACTATTATTATATAATAGCCATAATTAAATGTACCTATTATGTTCCAGGCACTATACGAGATAATTTATCTCACTGAATTCTCCAAACAACTCACCAACTAGTTATTATTATTCTCATTTTACTAATGTGGAAACAAATTCAAAGAAGTCAAGAGACAGAAGAAAGGTTTTAACCTATTTTTTTTCTGACTCCAGACCAATGGTCAGAGCCTGAAATGACATCTTATTCAGCTATATGCTAGTGCTCCCATGAAACTAAGGAGCCTGCATAAACCTTCTTTCATGTCACTTGCAAAGCTTCAGTTAGTGAGTGAACTTAATAAATATTTTACTTATTACCACCTTTCTTAGTGTTGCTGCTGTGGTATAAGTGACTCCTCAGTGATAATAGGTTTTCCAGGATATAAGAAGTTAGAGAATATGATGAGCTTCTGCCACTCTAGTTCTGCCCCAAGGCAACTATGATGCTTGTCCCAAAGTAATTGTTTGAGTGTACAACTCTAAAGCATACAGTTCTGACCGTGAGTATTCAGGTACAGAACATAGGTGCTCTGTATCTGAATGGTGTGTGGTGTGTGGTGAGTGCTGGTAGATGAAGCCAAACACGTAGGCAGGCAGCACATCATGAAGGACTTACTTTACCATGCTAAAGACTTTAAACTTTGTCTTGTAGATAATGGGAAGCCATTGAACAATTATAAGTAAAGTAGTAACTTGGTCAGAAAAATGTGCTAGAAAGATCACTGTCTCTAGAAGCAGTGACAGAAATAGATTTAAAATGGAAGTTCCTATAGCCATATAATTCAGAGGAAAACTGTTGTAATAGTCAAGGTGAGAAATTAATAGGGGGCTCTGGGGGTGGAACATATGGATGGGGCCAGCAACCAAGGTTTTTATGATGTTGAGCTGACTAAAGTTAGTGATCCACTGGCTTTAGGTGATAAAAGAGAGAGGAATGTAGGATAAACATTAGATTCTTACATGGATTCTGAGTAGGTGTTGGTACATTCATCATGATTATAAATACAGGAGGAGCCAATTAAGCTAATTGCGGATGGAGGAAATGATTATGAATTTAGTTTTAAACATGTTGAACTTGAGTTAGGTATGGGGCATACTGAAATTGTTGTTACATAGTATGCTGTAAAAATGTATTTTTGGGAAGTTGGCTAGACTGGAGATGAAGCTCTCAGAATCATCAGTGTATAGGTGATAATAGAATTCTAAGGGATGAATGAAATGGTTGAGGAAGAAAGTGAGGAGCGAGAAGGGAAAAAAGCCAAGGAGGGAACTCTGGCCAAAAGCAATGGTTAAAGTGTGAGTACTCTAGTCAATTAGTCAGTGGCATTTCCATGAGCAAACAGCATGTTAACACAGTGCTAGGCATAGTAAGGGTGGAGGAGGAATAATAAGGTAATAAAAGATGTAGCTGTGATCATGAACTGTCTTGGTATGTACTTTTATAATCACGAACTGTCTTGGTATGTACTTTTATGTTAGATACTCTATGTCCTACAAGAAAAGAAGTGTTACCATGGAAACTAAGAGAGCAACACTATTAAGAAAGAGTGGTGAACATTACGCAATGTCAAAGAGAGAGATGAAGGTAGAACATCCACTGGAATAGATCTTAGGTGTTTTGTGGGAAAGCTTGGTTCTAGTCACTTTAAGAAGGTGTGAGGAATGTAGCAGGATTGGTTTATTGCTTAACAGTCATCCTAGAGTTTATACTGAAACGAGCTGGGAGTCGAATGGGCAGAGAGAAAATGAGTAGTATGAGGAAAACTGTATGAGAGTAGAAAGCTGGGTGAAATCCCATTTTACCTAATATAATGCTATTTTTATAGGTGTATAAACTCATGTCTGTAGTAAGATAAAGTGGGGGAGTAAAATTTCGGGCATTAGTGAGACTGCTGATGTAGCGTAGGGGTATAATATAAGGCAGAGAAATAGGTTTTCTCTGTGTGAAGTTAACTGACCCACATGAAGCTTGAACCTGTCATGTTTTTCATCCAGGATTACCTAAATTTGATAGCCCAAAGTATTTGTTATATGATAGTCAACACCATTACTTGAACACACACCATGTTGAACTCAAAATTAGCTAAAGTGATGTGGTAGAGAGAGCTTTAAAAAAAAAAAAGGCCTGCAATATATCATTGAATCCATTGGTGTGTACATTTATGTTAGATACCTCATGTTCAACAGGATGTTATGCCCATATGTACAGAGAGTATATAAGTTTGAATTGAAGAAAGTTTGAAACTAGAATAGAAAATTGGCATTAGATGATTCAAGGTGTCCTAATTTAGAGTAAAAGGGGAAGGATCCAGGAAGACTGATTCAAGAGAAGCAGGATTTTAACATGGAAGAAACAGAAAGAGGCAAAAGAAATAAAGTAAAACTTACTGAGATAGACCTAGAAAGAGTGAGAGAAAAGAATCAACTCAGTGAGTTTGAATAAGAGATTTATCTATCCTTGTGTTTGCTGAAATTTAGGCATAGTCAACAGTTGCAGGGCATTTGCTACACACAGGACTATCACTTTTAGGTAAGTGTAAAAAGTAATTATGATTTTAAAATTAAAAAATAATATTTAAAATTAATTTATTGTTTGCAAACTTTCACATATGCATCTGTAGCCTGCTCAGTTATAGCTTGACCAATAGGTCAGGTTTTATATTGAGTCATCTTTTCTTAGACTTTAATTTTATGAAGTTTAAAAGTTTTAACTTTCTTGCTGCTATTCCTTATGAAATATAATTGTGTCATGACTCCATCAAATGTTGGTAATTATTTGTGTCCAACTTAGACCCCAAAATTATTAAAAAGATATTTCTCATTTAAGAATGCTTTCAGCACTTGGCAATAGCTAAGTTCACGAGCATATCATATGCAAAAGTTGGATGGGTGCATGTTCACACTGCCTTATAGATATAAATGGATTGTCAATCTATTCTCTGGTTTCTTTCAGTAATATGCCCAAAGAAATGTCATTTATTTTTTTCTCTGATGAGTAAAGAATATTACCAGTTGTTCCAAAAGAGTCAAACTCTTGGTAATCAAGCTGTTTTCATCACAGCTGAATATTCTTATACAATTCTGCCATTTTATCTTCAACATAAAAAGAAAGCCAGATATCTTATCCTTGAAATTATAGGTTATATATCCCTGAAATGATAGCTTATATATAAGAAATTTGTGGTAATGGGTAACTGCTGAGTTATGCCAATTGAGCAAATTCATCTCCAGCCACCCCATCATTTTTGCCTATTTCATTAAAATCATCATCACACTTGCAAAGTCATATGCTACCATCATATACTATCAAATATATAATCTAATTATATATACATATATATTTACATATATATATAACCATGATTTGCATTTGTGATTGTTCTGAGCTGTAACATTTATATCACTATCTTTACCTTTACTTCGTGTTTTGATATGCAGGTTTTGCACCATTGATCCACTTTTGTTATTTGGGGATTTAACAAAATAATAAGAATTCAAAAGGAAATATAATAAAGGTAAATAGTAATAAATTATTTGAGTATACATTAGTGTATATAAACTGAACCATATTAAATGTTAGCCAAAACATTAATTTATATATAATTTTAACACATGTCCAACCTTTAAGAATGCAAGAATTACTAATACTGTAATAGGATTTCTCTGAAAAAAATCACCCCTATCTCACATTTTATATTTGCAAAATGTATACAAAATTATAGGGACTTCCCTGGTGGTGCAGTGGTTAAGAATCCATCTGCCAATGCAGGGGACATGGTTCAATCCCTGGCCCGGGAATATCCCACATGCCACGGAGCAACTAAGCCCGCGTGCCACAACTACTGAAGCCCGCACGCCTAGAGCCCGTGCTCCGCAACAAGAGAAGCCACCGCAATGAGGAGCCTGAGGAGCCTGCACACTGCAGTGAAGAGTAGCCCCTGCTCGCCGCAACTAGAGAAAGCCCGTGCGCAGCAACGAGGACCCAACAAAGCCAAAAAAAAAATATATATATATATATATATATATATATATATATATATAAAAGAAGCTAGTTAATTTACTCATTTATATAAATTCGCTGTACTTAAATATTTCATGTTATGGTAGTAAGAAAAGCAGTGAAAGCAAGAAAGCACAACAGTGATTGCCTTCAAGGACAGGCAGTCCTCTGAGTAAGATATACCTTCCATATGAAATGAGTCACATTCAGCAATTGAATCTTTTGTGACCTCCCTTTACCATCTTTGCAACTTGGATTGGATCACTTTTTCTAAGAGGAATAAAACCAGACATATGAGGATCTACAAGGGAAAATATAATTCCCCCTTCCTCTTTCCATGCCTTTCAGAAGGGAAAACAAAGCATTAAGGTAAAGTGGAAAGAAGACTAAACTAGAAATCACTTGGGATTTTTGGCCTGACTTTCTCACTTAGTGGCTGTGCACTTCAGGACAAGCCCCTTCACTTTTGGGGGGATTATTGTCCTTATGTGTGAAATGAAGTAGGTGGATTTGACCAGATGCAATGTCTATAATTCTGTGATCCATGAATCCCTGGTCTATTCTGTATGCAAGTTCTTTGTGAAAATCTCCACCTTGTAACTTTGTAACTTTTTGTAACTTTTCTTGCAATGCGAGTTGTTCTTGGAAAAAATAGATTCTTCTGTTTCTCTTGTGTAAACAGAAATTGATTTCCATCCTTTGAACTAGAGGATGTAAAAATTTAACCTCTTCCTCCATTAGTTTCAGGGGTTAGTTTTTCCTCTTCTTTAGGAAGCAACCTCATTACTTCATTGCCAGCTGTGGAGGCCTTTCTGTTCTCTAGCCTTTCATTTTGTTTGACATATGTCAGCTTGTTTTTCTTTTCTAAGACACATGATAAATAATAAGAATTATTTCTTATTTCTGAAAGTCGTGATCTAAATGCTTTCCCATTCATTTCATCAGAGACTTTACCTAGTTTGTAATGGGTTCCTGCATTAAGGCTAGCAACAATGTCAATGAATGAAAATGAAACAATCAGGAAATGACAGCTGAACAGATGTCAGCTAATAAACATCCATAATGGGCCAGACCCCAAATCCCTACCTTGCTCTGGAGCACTACCAACTACCATTGGCTCAATATTTGGCCTGCCCTGAGATTCACCAAATCCCCATTTCCAAAAGTGTAACTCAAGAAGTATTCCCCTGGGGTGAGAATTGAAGAAAGAAATGCCCAGGTATATTCCATCTGTCAGCTCATCAGTGTGCAGAAATGGTTGAATTTTGCCTCACCTCACTGTCACTTCATCCCCGGGCATACCCAGAAACAGCTGAAAGGAAAATGTAGGGAAAGAACAAGCTGCTTCTTAGAAATAAACATAACTGGAGTGGAAGGCAAAGCATAGTCTTTCTAAGTTCTTTTATGTGATTGACAAACAAAGATCATAAGGGAAAAAAGCTGTCTAGTCTATTCTTTGTATTTTTCAGGGTAATAACTCTTTAGAGACATGGAACATGTATAGAAACTGAACTTCAAGCAAGGTTGAAGTGACTTGCTCAATGTCCATAGGATATAAGTAACCAAGTTAGGTTTATAACTCAAGCGCCCGAATTCCAGTCCAGGGCTTTTCATTAGACTTCACTCATGCATTGATGTTTTCTTTTTGCTAAAGCCCAGGAAACCTTATTTTGATTGCAACACACAACTGCTACCATCTGCCCATTACAAATTGTTAGCATTGATCTATAAGCTACCACAACTTTCCTACAGCCCAGGTAGACAGAGCTCCTAAACAATATATTTGAAGCATGTGGAAAAACCCACAACAAAAAGACACAGTTTGCCTAAGAAGGAAAAACTTTATCTGACCCCAATCTTCAGTGAGGCAGGAAAATGATTTGAACAAATCCTGGAATCATGCTTATTAATTTAGACTTCATAGTTACAAAGTTAAAGATTAGAATGCTAACTCTGCCACATGCTGTGAAACTTTGGGCAGATTACTTTGCCTCTCTGAACATCAATTTATTCATCTGTAAAATAGGGATGAATAACATGCCCTTTGAAGAGTTATTTATGAGGACTGAATAAATGAGATAATGAATGTTAAGCATTTAGCAAGTGTCTGGCATACAGTGTTCAAGATATGCTAGTTACTATTATTATCATCCCCTTTATACATGTCTTTGTGTGTGTAAAACTTGTTACTTTTTTTTTTAAGCACCTTTATTGGAGTATAATTGCTTTACAATGGTGTGTTAGTTTCTGCTTTATAACAAAGTGAATCAGTTATACATATACATATGTTCCCATATCTCTTCCCTCTTGCGTCTCCCTCCCTCCCACCCTCCTTATCCCACCCCTCTTGGTGGTCACAAAGCACCGAGCTGATCTCCCTGTGTTATGCGGCTGCTTCCGGCTAGCTATCTATTTTACGTTTGGTAGTGTATATATGTCCATGCCACTCTCTCACTTCGTCCCAGCTTACCCTTCCCCCTCCCCATATCCTCAAGTCCATTCTCTAGTAGGTCTGTGTCTTTACTCCCGTCTTGCCCCTAGGTTCTTCATGAACTTTTTTTTCCTTAGATTCCATATATATGTGTTAGCATACAGTATTTGTTTTTTTCTTTCTGACTTACTTCACTCTATATGACAGACTCTAGGTCCATCCACCTCACTACAAATAACTCAATTTCGTTTCTTTTTATGGCTGAGTAATAGTCCATTGTATATATGTGTCACATCTTCTTTATCCATTCATCTGTTGATGGACACTTAGGTTGCTTCCATGTCCTGGCTATTGTAAATAGAGCTGCAATGATCATTTTGGTACATGTCTCTTTTTAAATTATAGTTTTCTCAGGGTATATGCCCAGTAGTGGGATTGCTGTGTCGTATGGTAGTTCTATTTTTAGTTTTTTAAGGAACCTCCATGATGTTCTCCATAGTGGCTGTATAAATTTACATTCCCACCAACAGTGCAAGAGGGTTCCCTTTCTCCACACCCTGTCCAGCAATTATTGTTTGTAGATTTTTTGATGATGCCCATTCTGACCGGTGTGAGATGATATCTCATTGGAGTTTTGGTTTGCATTTCTCTAATGATTAATGATGTTGAGCATTCTTTCATGTTTTTGTTGGCAATCTGTATATCTTCTTTGGAGAAATGTCTATTTAGGTCTTCTGCCCATTTTTGGATTGGGTTGTTTGTATTTTTGATTTGAGCTGCATGAGCTGCTTGTAAATTTTGGAGATTAATCCTTTGTCAGTTGCTTCATTTGCAAATATTTTCTCCCATTCTGAGGGTTGTCTCTTGGTCTTGTTTATGGTTTCCTTTGCTGTGCAAAAGCTTTTAAGTTTCATTAGGTCCCATTTGTTTATTTTTGTTTTTATTTCCGTTTCTCTAGGAGGTGGGTCAAAAAGGGTCTTGCTGTGATTTATGTCATAGAGTGTTCTGCCTATGTTTTCCTCTAAGAGTTTGATAGTGTCTGGCCTTACATTTAGGTCTTTAATCCACTTTGAGTTTGTTTTTGTGTATGGTGTTAGGGAGTGTTCTAATTTCATTCTTTTACATGTAACTGTCCAGTTTTCCCAGCACCACTTATTGAAGAGGCTGTCTTTTCTCCACTGTATATTCTTGCCTCCTTTATCAAAGATAAGGTGACCATATGTGCGTGCGTTTATCTCTGGGCTTTCTATCCTGTTCCATTGACCTATATTTCTGTTTTTGTGCCAGTACCATACTGTCTTCATTATTGTAGCTTTTTAGTATAGTCTGAAGTCAGGGAGCCTGATTCCTCCAGCTCCGTTTTTCTTTCTCAAGATTGCTATGGCTATTCGGGGTCTTTTGTGTTTCCATACAAATTGTGAAATATTTTGTTCTAGTTCTGTGAAAAATGCCATTGGTAGTTTGATAGGGATTGCATTGAATCTGTAGATTGCTTTGGGTAGTAGAGTCATTTTCACAATGTTGATTCTTCTAATCCAAGAACATGGTATATGTCTCCATCTATTTGTATCATCTTTAATTTCTTTCATCAGTGTCATAATTTTCTGCATACAGGTCTTTAGTCTCCTTAGGTAGGTTTATTCCTAGATATTTTACTCTTTTTGTTGCAATGGTAATGGGAGTATTTTCTTAATTTCACTTTCACACTTTTCATCATTAGTGTATAGGAATGCAAGAGATTTCTGCGCATTAATTTTGTATTCTGCTACTTTACCAAATTCATTGATTAGCTCTAGTAGTTTCCTGGTAGTATCTTTAGGATTCTCTATGTATAGTATCATGTCATCTGCAAACAGTGACAGCTTTACTTCTTCTTTTCCAATTTGGATTCCTTTTATTTCTTTTTCTTCTCTGATTGCTGTGGCTAAAACTTCCAAAATTATGTTGAATAATAGTGGTGAGAGTGGGCAACCTTGTCTTGTTCCTGATCTTAGTGGAAATGGTTTCAGTTTTTCACCATTGAGGATGATGTTGGCTGTGGGTTTGTCATATATAGCCTTTATTCTGTTGAGGAAAGTTCCCTCTGTGCCTACTTTCTGGAGGGTTTTTATCATAAATGGGTGTTGAATTTTTTCGAAAGCTTTCTCTGCATCGATTGAGATGATCATATGGTTTTTCTCCTTCAATTTGTTATTATGGTGGATCACATTGATTGATTTGCGTATATTGAAGAATCCTTGCATTCCTGGAATAAACCCCACTTGATCATGGTGTATGATCCTTTTAATGTGCTGTTGGATTCTGTTTGCTAGTATTTTGTTGAGGATTTTTGCATCCATGTTCATCAGTGATATTGGTCTGTAGTTTTCTTTTTTTGTAGTATCTTTGTCTGGTTTTGGTATCAGGGCGATGGTGGCCTCATAGAATGAGTTGGGGAGTGTTCCTCCCTCTGCAATATTTTGGAAGAGTTTGAGAAGGATAGGTGTTAGCTCTTCTCTAAATGTTTGATAGAATTCGCCTGTGAAGCCATCTGATCCTGGGCTTTTGTTTGTTGGAAGATTTTTTTTTTTAATGTATTTATTTTTGCCTGTGTAGGGTATCCGTTTCTGTGCGTGGGCTTTCTCTAGTTGCGGTGAGCGGGGGCCACTCTTCATCGCGGTGCGTGGGCCTCTCACTGTCACGGCCTCTCTTGTTGCAGAGCGCAAGCTCCAGACGCGCAGGCTCAGTAGTTGTGGCTCACGGGCCTAGTTGCTCTGCGGCATGTGGGATCCTCCCAGACCAGGGCTCGAACCCGTGTCCCCTGCATTAGCAGGCAGATTCTCAATTACTGCGCCACCAGGGAAGCCCTTGTGGGATGATTTTTAATCACAGATTCAATTTCAGTGCTAGTGATTGGTCTGTTCATATTTTCTATTTCTTCCTGCTTTAGTCTTGGAAGCTTGTGCATTTCTCAGAATTTGTCCATTTCTTCCAGGTTGTCCATTTTATTGGCATAGAGTTGCTTGTAGTAATCTCTCATGATCCTTTGTATTTCTGCAGTGTCAGGTGTTACTTCTCCTTTTTCATTTCTAATTCTGTTGATTTGAGTCTTCTCCCTTTTTCTCTTGATGAGTCTGGCTAATGGTTTACCAATTTTGTTTATCTTCTCAAAGAACCAGCTTTTAGTTTTATTGCTCTTTGCTGTCGTTTCCTTCATTTCTTTTTCATTTATTTCTGATCTGATCTTTATGATTTCTTTCCTTCTGCTAACTTTGGGGTTTTTTTGCTCTTCTTTCTCTAATTGCTTTAGGTGTAAGGTTAGGTTGTTTATTTGAGATGTTTCTTGTTTCTTAAGGTAGGATTGTATTGCTATAAACTTCCCTCTTAGAACTGCTTTTGCTGCATACCATAGGTTTTGGGTCGTCGTGTTTTCATTGTCATTTGTTTCTAGGTATTTTTTGATTTCCTCTTTGATTTCTTCAGTGATCTCTTGGTTATTAAGTAGTGTATCATTTAGCCTCCATGTGTTTGTATTTTTTACAGATTTTTTTCCTGTAATTGATATCTAGTTTCATAGCATTGTGGTCGGAAAAGATAGTTGATACGATTTCAATTTTCTTAAATTTACCACGGCTTGATTTGTGACCCAAGATATGATCTATCCTGGAGAATGTTCCATGAGCACCTGAGAAGAATGTGTATTCTGTTGTTTTTGGATGGAATGTCCTATAAATATCAATTAAGTCCATCTTGTTTAATGTATCATTTAAAGCTTGTGTTTCCTTATTTATTTTCATTTTGGATCATCTGTCCATTGGTGAAAGTGGGGTGTTAAAGTCCCCTACTATTATTGTGTTACTGTCGATTTCCCCTTTTATGGCTGTTAGCATTTGCCTTATGTATTGTGGTGCTCCTATGTTGGGTGCATAAATATTTACAATTCTTATAGCTTCTTCTTGTCTCGATCCCTTGATCATTATGTAGTATCTTTCTTTGTCTCTTGTAATAGTCTTTATTTTAAAGTCTATCTTGTCTGATATGAGAAGTGCTACTCCAGCTTTCTTTTGATTTCCATTTGCATGGAATATCTTTTTCCATCCCCTCACTTTCAGTCTGTGTGTGTCCCTAGTTCTGAAGTGGGTCTCTTGTATACAGCATATACACGGTTCTTGGTTTCGTATCCATTCAGCCAGTCTATGTCTTTTGGTTGGAGCACTTAATCCACTTACATTTTAGGTAATTATCGATATGTATGTTCCTTTTACCATTTTCTTAATTGTTTTGGGTTTGTTATTGCAGGTCTTTTCCTTCTCTTGTGTTTCCTGCCTAGAGAATTTCCTTTATCATTTGCTGTAAAGCTGGTTTGGTGTTGCTGAATTCTCTTAGCTTTTGCTTGTCTGTAAAGATTTTAATTTCTCCATCAAATCTGAATGAGGTCTTGCTGGGTAGAGTAATCCTGATTGTAAGTTTTTCTCCTTCATCACTTTAAATATATCCTGCCACGCCCTTCTGGCTTGCAGAGTTTTTGCTGAAAGATTAGCTGTTAACCTTATGGGGATTCCCTTGTGTGTTATTTGTAGTTTTTCCCTTGCTGCTTTTAATATTTTTTGTTTGTATTTACTTTTTGATAGTTTGATAAGTATGTGTCTTGGCATGTTTCTCCTTGGATTTATCCTGTATGGGACTCTCTGTGCTTCCAGGACTTGATTAACTATTTCCTTTCCCATATTAGGTAAGTTTTCAACTATAATCTCTTCAGATATTTTCTGAGTGCCTTTCTTTTTCTCTTCTTCTTCTGAGACCCCTATAATTCGAATGTTGGTGCATTTAATGTTGTCCCAGAGGTCTCTGAGACTGTCCTCAATTCTTTTCATTCTTTTTTCTTTATTCTGCTCTGCAGTAGTTATTTCCATTCTTTTATCTTCCAGGTCACTTATCCGTTCTTCTGCCTCAGCTATTCTGCTATTGATCCCTTCTAAAGAATTTTTAACTTCATTTATTGTGTTGTTCATCACTTTTTGTTTGCTCTTTAGTTCTTTTAGGTCCTTGTTAAACGTTTCTTGAATTTTCTCTATTCTGTTTCCAAGATTTTGGATCATCTTTACTATCATTATTCTGAATTCTTTTTCAGGTAGACTGCCTCATTCCTCTCCATTTGTTAGGTCTGGTGGGTGTTTGCCTTGCTCCTTCATCTGCTGTGTGTTTTTCTGTCTTCTCATTTTGCTTATCTTACTGTGTTTGAGGTATCCTTTTCGCAGGCTGCAGGTGCATAGTTCCCGTTGTTTTTGGTGTCTGTCCCCAGTGGCTAAGGTTGGTTCAGTGGGTTGTGTAGGGTTCCTGGGGGAGGGGACTAGTGCCTGTGCTCTGGTGGATGAGGCTGGATCTTGTCTTTCTGGTGGGCAGGTCCACGTCTGGTGGTGTGTTTTGGGGTGTCTCTGACCGTATTATGATTTTAGGCAGCCTCTCTGCTAATGGATGGGGCTGTGTTCCTGTCTTGCTATTTGTTTGGCATAGGGTGTCCTGCACTGTAGCTTGCTGGTCGTTGAGTGAAGCTGGGTCTTGGCGTTGAGATGGAGATCTCTGGGAGATTTTCACTGTTTGATATTACGTGGAGCTGGGAGGTCTCTTGTGGACCAGTGTCCTGAACTTGGCTCTCCCACCTCAGAGGCACAGCCCTGATGCCTGGCTGGAGCACCAAGAGCCTTACATCCTCACAGCTCAGAATACAAGCGAGAAAAAAATAGAATGAAAGAAGATAAAACAAAATAATATAAAGTAAAATAAAATAAAGTTATTAAAATAAAAAATAATTATTAAGGAAAAATTTTTTTAAAGTAAAAAAGCAAACAAACAAAAAACGGACAGACAGAACCGTAGGGCAAATGGTAAAAGCAAAGCTATACAGACAAAATCACACACAGAGGCATACACATACACACTCACAAAAAGAGAAAAAGGGAAAAAATATATATATATCGTTGCTCCCAAAGTCCACCTCCTCAATTTGGTTTGATTCATTGTCTATTCAGGTATTCCACAGATGCAGGGTATATCAAGTTGATTGTGGAGATTTAATCCACTGCTCCTGAGGCTGCTGGGAGAGATTTCCCTTTCTCTTCTTTTTTCGCACAGCTCTCGGGGTTCAGCTTTGGATTTGGACCCGCCTCTGCGTGTAGGTTGCCTGCGGGTGTCTCGTCTTTGCTCAGACAGGACGGGGTTAAAGTAGCAGCTGATTATGGGGCTCTGGCTCACTCAGGCGCGGGGGAGGGAAGGGTATGGATGCCGGGCAAGCCTGCGGCGGCAGAAGCTGGCATGACGTTGCAGCAGCCTGAGGCGCGCCATGCGTTCTCCCGGGGAAGTTGTCCCTGGATCACGGGAGCCTGGCAGTGGTGGGCTGCACAGGCTTCCTTGAGGGGCGGTGTGGATAGTGACCTGTGCTCGCACACAGGCTTGTTGGTGGCGGCAGCAGCAGCCTTAGTGTCTCATGCCCGTCTCTGGGGTCCGCACTGATAGCCGCGGCTCGCGCTCATCTCTGGAGCTCCTTTAAGTGGTGCTCTTAATCCCCTCTCCTCGTGCACCAGGAAACAAAGAGGCAAGAAAAAGTCTTTTGCCTGTTCGGCAGCTTCAGACCTTTTCCTGGACTCCCTCCCGGCTAGCTGTGGCGCACTAGCCCCCTTCAGTCTGTGTTCACGCAGCCAACCCCAGTCCTCTCCCTGGGGTCTGACCTCCGAAGCCGGAGCCTCAGCTCCCAGTTCCCGCCCACCCCGGCGGGTGAGTAGACAAGCCTCTCGGGCTGGTGAGTGCTGGTCGGCACCGATCCTCTGTGCGGGAATCTCTCCGCTTTGCCCTCCTCACCCCTGTTGCTGCGCTCTACTCCACGGCTCCAAAGCTCCCCCCTCCGCCTCCCGCAGTCTCCGCCCGCAAAGGGGCTTCCTAGTGTGTGGAAACCTTTCCTCTTCACAGCTCCCTCCCACTGGTGCAGGTCCCGTCCCTATTCTTTTGTCTCTGTTTTTTCTGTTTTCTTTTGCCCTACCCAGGTACGTGGGAAGTTTCTTGCCTTTTGGGAGGTCTGAGGTCTTTTGCCAGTGTTCAGTAGATGTTCTGTAGGAGTTGTTCCACATGTAGATGTATTTCTGATGGATTTGTGGAGAGGAAGGTGATCTCCGCGTCTTACGCTTCCACCATCTTGAAGCTCCCTTGTTTCTTTTTTTATCTCCCTTGTTAGAAGATAGAATTCATAAGAACAGGAATTGTGTCTGTATTGTTCACTGTTGTATGTCCAGCATGTAGACTAATGTTTTCTCATAGGGTAGACAATCAGCACATATATGTTTAATAAATGAGTGAGTCAGGTGGCCCCAAATATAGTGATCCGTTGTGAGAAAATATGAGTTAACATAAAAGGAACTAATATTTTTCAAACTCATTTTTGGTTTTGTTTTTTGTTTTTGTTTTTTAATAGATCTTTATTAGAGTATAATTGCTTCACAATACTGTGCTAGTTTCTTTTGTACAACAAAGTGAATCAGCCATATGCATACATATATCCCCATATCCCCTCCCTCTTGAGCCTCCCTCCCACCCTGTCTATCCCACCCCTCTAGGGCATCGCAAAGCACTGAACTGATCTCCCTGTGCTATACTGCTGCTTCCCACTAGCTAACTATTTTACATCAGATGGTCTTGTTAAATTTAATTTACAGATTATTTCAACATACAGCAAAGGAGTAATTTCATGAGGAGAATGTATTAATCACAAAGAGATTGAAAAGATTGAATCACAAAGAATCCAAAAATGACTGTGGATATATCATAACATTGCTACTCCTCTCCAATATTTGACCTCCATTATTCTATAGGAACCATCTTCTTCAGCAATAGAAGGCAATTTATCCTGCTCCACCATGTTTTCAAAGATTCAATCTCTTTGTGATTAATACATTCTCCTCATTAAATTATTCCTTTGCTGTATGTTGAAATAATTTGTAAATTAAATTTAATAAGACTGTCCAGCTTGGTTATGATGGGTAGTGGTTATTCCCCTTTTTATTCAATCACACTGTTATTGATGATGATTATGATGATGATGATGATGTAGGACAGTGGCTCACCTGTGTTTAGAGGATTGTAACAAAAGGACTAATGGGGACAATAGAAGATATTCATATCAAATATCTGCATTTTTGCTGCTAATCTAGATAAAGAAAATCTGCCTGATGCCTAGTTACTTTCTTTTATCACCATCCTTGTCCGCCCCCCCCAACCCCTCACCACCACACACACATATACATCCTTCCTCTATAGTTTTTCCTTCTCTGTTAGGTTCCCATGCCTCTGGAACGAGAGTGACCAAGGAGCATAGGAAGGACAAGAATCATAGGATTTGTGCTAGATTATGGAATTTAGACAGACAGACTGCACAAGCGAAACCTGTTATCCAAATCTTTTCTCCATATTGGAGCTTTTTCCTTGCTGGTCTGGTTTCTTTATCACTATCCATATTCTACTTGAATAACTCTCATATATGTTCCATTTTTATAGTAAATGCATGTAAAATTATTACTTGAGTTAATTTTATTGGTTAAACTAAATGGGGAAACATATACAAATTAAGGCCTCCAAATATGTTAATGCTATTGACGATTTTAAAAGATAATGGAAGAATTAGCATAATATTTGCAATTCATCTCAAGTAACACTTTTAATGCAGCAAGTGACATTAGTATAGTTAGGAAGAAAGAAAAAAAGAGAAAAGGCTTAAAATGTTTTCTTTGATTCAGGACGAAGTAGTGTCAGATGATTGGTATTGAAGACATGCATGTACTTGGTCCAATTCTCTTCTTAAAAGCAGAACATGGAAGAGAGCTGGCTTTTTGCTTCACATACACCTGTCTGAATCTGATGAATAAGCAAGAAGCTGCTAAAAAGAACTCTGAGGACATGAGTACAGAAATCAGTATGCCTTTCTTTCTGCTTGTCTGTCATTCAAGACTGCTCCATAAGCTATTAAGATGTTTCCTCCAAACTAACAAGTAGGATCTGGATATAGTCCTCAGATGCCTAACACCTCTTAAGCAAGGGCATAGAGCTGAACAGAGTCCTGAGAGCCACGCTGTCATTTATTGAATCTATTACCTTGATGAAGATGACCATAGCCAGTTTGCTTACTTCACTTTTGCTTTTCGGTATTGACACCTGTTTTTACTTTTCCCTCAAGTGGACGGGCACTAATTGTTGCCCAGTGAATTCCCAATTCTCTAGACTTCTCCTGGAGATTACAAAAACTTTTTCTCATTCATCAATTCCTTTAATCAATTACTGCTGTATAGCAACCTATTTTTCACCAGATGCTAAGGTCTATCACTGTCAGAAATCTTAATGTTGCATCTAGCCCACATCTCCTTCAAGACTTTACTAAAATGCCATTTTCTCTGTGATGACTTCCTGCTTATTTTTCTCCATAACTTTTATCACCTTCTATAATGTACTTATGTTTATTTTCTCTCTCCCCACACTAGAATATGAGTTTTAGGTGGGCAACGACTTTTATCTGTATGCTTCACTGACATATTCCCAGAACCCAGAAAGCTACCTTGTTTATAGTAAGTGCTTCATAAACATTTGTTGAATTAATGAATCTAGCCCCATCTCTTTCATATTAGACCTTTCAGATGTTGACAGCTACCTGAATTAAATGAAGTTTGATCCGTACCTTCTTAGATTTGTAATATCAAGTTTTGGTGATTGATTCTGCCTCTTACAGATGAGGCCATCACCATTCCTGTTCATTTTCTTCATGCTCTGCTAGCAGACATCTAGCTTGGTTCTCCTATTCTCTCCTCAGAAGTATCCTAAATATTTCATATATCACTTAGTGGAGGGGAATCCAGGAAGGACCATGTTAGCAATTCACATACTTTACATCTCACAAAACCTGGCAGTAAACTTATCCCTTCCATGAAGCCTTTTACCGTTTGCCCCACTAAACTCCTGTGACTTCTCTCTGTAGTACATTTTATTGGTCTATCTTTGTGTTTATTTACATATACATATTGGTACCCTTGGGTGCTTTGTGGCCCATTTTTCAATCCATGAATATACTGTCAGTTCTTCAGTGCAGATAGCAGGTTTACTTGAGAGGATTGCTCAGTTCCTACTGGGATCACCCCACTCCTGCCTTACATTCCCAAATGGGCTTCTCTTTAGACTACACAAAATCATTTTAAGAAACCAAAATAACTTTCCTTGGTAAAGGTGAAAATACAATTTTGTTTCTAAGAAACAATATTTACCACATAATTTCAAGAAGAAATAATAACTGGAGAATTGGAAAATTTGGTATTTAAAGGTCAGGATCAGAGGAGAGATTCTTCAAGATGTTGGAAGAATGTGAAAACCAGTGCCATTTCTCCTAGTGTTGTATATTTGAAGCTTGGTGGGAATTTTTGGCTATAACTCTGCTGACTGTGTCAGCACACGCAAGAATAGTGTGTGCTTTCTCAGATGAGTGGCTTTTTGATAAGTTTGCTGCAATGATTCTGTTTAAGTAGGACCTTGGAAAAGACAAGAAGCAGCTAAAGAACAAAATGCACAGCATGTTACTCTGTAAGCTCATCAAAGGTACCCCAACTCAGAAGGGAAATTACAAGTTAAAAAAATCAGTGAGTTGTATCCTTTCAAAGGAAGTAACAGAAAGCTCAAGCAAACACCTTCCTATCCAGTGAATATTTTTATTGGAGTATAGTTGATTTACAGTATCATATTAGTTTCAGTTGTGTACCATAGTGATTCAATATTTTTATAGATTATATTCCATTTAAAGTTATTACAAAATAATGACTACATTTCCCTGTGCTATATAATATATCCTTGTTGCTTATCTATTTTATACACAGTAGTTTGTATCTCTTAATCCCATACCCCTGTCTTGGCCCTCCTCCCTTCCCTCTTCCCACTGGTATCCACTAGTTTGTTAGCTTGTTTTCTATGTCTGTGAGTCTGTTTCTGTTTTGTATATATACTCATTTGTATTATTTTTTAGAATCCATATATAAGTGATAACATATAGTATTTGCTTTTCTCTGACATTTCTCTAAGCATGATATTTCCATCCACATTGTTGCACATGGTAGAATTTCATTCTTTTTTATGGCTGAGTAATATGCCATTGTGTGTGTGTGTGTGTGTGTGTGTGTGTGTGTGTGTGTGTGTACCATATCTTTCTTCTTTATCCTTTCATCTGTTGATGGACACTTGGGTTGCTTCTGTATATTGGCTGTTATAAATAATGCTGCTATGAACATCGGGATGCATGTATCTTTTTGAGTTAGTGTTTTCAATTTTGGGGGGATATATCCAGGAGTGGAATTGCTGGATCATATGGTAGTTCTATTTTTAGGTTTTTGAGGAACCTCCATAATGTTTTCCACAGTGGCTGCATCAATTTACATTTCCACCAACAGTATACAAGGGTTCCCTTTATTCACACCCTCTCCAGCATTTGTTGTGTTCTTTTTGATGTTAACCATTCAAATGCGGTGATCTCATTGTGGTTTTGATTTGCATTTTAAATAGATAGAATTTTTAAATGTCTCTCCCCCTCCCCTCCCTCTCTCTGAGTGTGTGCACATGAGTATTTAAATGAAATAAAATAAAATATATAAACAATAAAATAAAACCAATTTTTAAAATGGGCAAAAGGCTTGGACAGATACTTCACAGAAGTGGAAATGGTAATGACCAATCAAAACATGAGAAGATATACAAATGCCATTAATCATTTGGAAAATTCAAGTTACATCCACGATGAGATATCAGTATATACACTAGAATGACTGAAATTCAAAAGACTAACAACACCCAATGTTGAAGAGGGTGTAGAGCTACCATATCTCTCATATATTTACATGGGAGTGTAAAATGGTGCAGTTGCTATGACTAAACACATAACTACCTACCTTATGATGCAGCAATTCCTCTAGTAGATATTTTCCCAAGAAACATGAAAACATATGTCCACACAAAGATTTATGTAAAAATGTTTATAGTAGCTTTAGTCATGATAGAAATATGTTGAAAATTATCTACCTATCCATCAGTAAGAGAATGAATTAAAAATTTTGATACATCAGTAATGGACAACTATTCAACAACCAAAAGGAGAGAACTATAGATGCCTGCAACAACATGGATGAATCTTATAAATATACTCAGTTAAAGAAGCCAGATCCCAAATAGTACTCACTGCACAATTCCATTTTTGAATTGCTACCATAGGAGAAACAAAGCTATAGAGATGGAAATCATAAAAGTGATTGCCTCTGGGAGGTGCAGGGGGATAGATCAGAAAAGGACAAGAGACATTTTAGGGTGATGGCAATGCTCTACATCTTGATTGAGGTATTGGATTCAGATGTAGACATTTGTCAAAGCTAATCAAAGTGTACTCTTAATAGTTGTGTATATACTGAATGTAATCATAATGCAATAAAAAATTAAAAAGAATGTCATAGCGAAAGTTGAATAGATATTAGCCTGGACTAACTTTAGATACTGATTTCCATTTCCAAAATTATGCACAGTGGCCTTGCTAATTTCTGTCTTAGAGTAACTCTAAAATATGAGTCACACAGAAGAGTGAACAGCTAATTATAATATGGAATGTGAAGAAACTTCTTTTCATATACACGTTGGAAAAATTGTATTTCTTTAAAGTAAAACTAGAAAACAGATCCTTATGATAAATTTAGATTTGATAAATTCTGAAAATAAAATGTTAACATACATCTTCAGCTGGAAAATATTTTATTCAGAACTATAATTAAAACCAAGGGAAATTTTGTTTTTGCTTTTGTTTTTGTTTAAAAGGCTTTTTCCAAAGAGCCTGCCCCATAGAGTGTTCTGCCTATGTTTTCCTCTAAGAGTTTGATAGTGTCTGGCCTTACATTTAGGTCTTTAATCCATTTTGAGATTATTTTTGTGTATGGTGTTAGGAAGTGTTTTAATTTCATTCTTTTACATGTAGCTGTCCAGTTTTCCCAGCACCACTTATTGAAGAGGCTGTCTTTTCTCCAGTATACATATAACTGATTCACCTTGTTATACAGCAGAAACTAACACAACATTGTAAAGCAATGATACTTCAATAAAGATGTTAAAAAATAAATAAGTAAACAAAGAGCCTGCCGCAGAGGTGAATTGACATTCTCCCTTCTGGAAAAGAATACTGCTGCCAGGCTTGCAATGGTGCTTTTCCAGTTAACTAAAATATCTAAAGTCCCACTGAACACTCCATATCACAAGGGAGCATAGTATATAAAATAGATAAAACTAAAGTCACTTTGTTGAAGAGTATGTGAGAAGCCTGAGATTCAGTGCTAAATGTTTCTCCAATGCCTTTCTCTCCCCACAACCATCATCCCTGAAGCCACTCCTTTCTTTATCCAAGTCTAAGGAGCACCTTAAAATCACTGGCCAATTCAAGAATAGTAATGAAACTAGTATTCCTTTGGGAGTAAAATGTATAATCTTGAGCTCCAACAAGCTATCCAGCCCTGAGAACCATCAGTGGGGTTAAGAAATATGTATGTGATGCTTATAAGTCATTTAATAGTACATTAAAGAAGAGGAATAATGACAGAGACTTGAGATAGAAATAACAGGGGAAGAGAGTAGAGGGAGATACACCAAAATAATGGGAAGCTTCTGGTGGTAAACAGTGCACTGTTACTAGTAGTAACTGCCATAGAAGTACTAATGCCTTAGATTTTTTATGTACGTGAATAGAATTTTTCTTTTAGTTTCTTCTGAGCCTCAGCCTGGAATGTTTGGAGACTTTGGTGGAATGGCTATGTAGAAAACACCTGATTTGGATCAAGAGACAAGCCTGTGTACTAGCTCTCAATTCCATGGAGGAAAAAAAGCCATTTCAAAGAACAAAATCAACTAGTAGTTTGGTCTCCCGAATTTTTAATTCTCCCAGTGGCTATGTAGGCCTGAGATAGATGAATAAGGTGTACCATGAGTTGAAAGTAGACTTCTAAAAGATAAAAGTGACAAGAAGTATATGAGGAAAGAGTAAAGGAGGTCCTGGCAGCTCCAGGGGTTGATATGTTTGAGCTGACTCTCTTCAGGTTTTTGAAAGTAAGCCCTACACAAGGTCAAACTGAAGCCAGAATTATTCTGTTAACTGATTCCCTTTTACCATCCCAACCAAAGCCTCTTGATGCTGGTACTGTGGCACCTGAGTCAGCTGCAGTATGAACTAAGAAGTCTTCAAAGTTTATTTGCCAGATCCCTCCCTGCAGACCTCATTGAGTGCTCCTCATATCCTTTCTTGGCCATTTCATTTTCTATGTTCATACTATTAATACGTATGCCACATTTCCATCAGTAGTATCTCTTAATATAACATCTATTATTGCTTGCAGTAATTCTTAAATAGAGTGGGTTGCTTGTGTACAGTTTCAAAATTCTACCCATGCTAAGACCTTATTCTCATCGGTTATACTTAATGCCCTACTCTATTAAGGCCTTATCCTGCAGCACCTCACACTATTAATCATTCTCTGCTCCTCTTCCTCATCAAAATATAACTGGGTCTTCTTTGTCAAAGCCAAACTCTCTGTAGGGTGAGTGTTGATGTTGATTTGGTAATGAGTTGAACTATCATGTTTAGTACACATTTTGGTATACATTAACAAGTTAAAATGTTACTTAGCATGTTGGTTATGCACTTGTTCACTTACTGACTATGTGACTTTTGGCAATGTATTAGTCCTCTCTGAGCCTCAGTTTCCTTATTTATGAAATGAGAATCATGAAGAAAAATTCCAAAACCAAATTAACTTAGTAAAATGAGCACTAAGAGGACAAATGGAATAATGGATGTAAAGCACTTAACTAATGCATAGCACAGAGTAGTAGCTCTCATTTATTAAAAGCTTACCACTAATGTTATTAGTTAAATGCATATTATTTCAAGGCCCTAATATCAAGGCTCTCTGATATTAGGCCCTGGTACAAGAAGAGCTGAGCCCTTAATGGATCTCATATAGTACTATGTAGATAGATAACTGTATCATTTTCCCAAGTGGAATGTTGGTCTTTATAGCAACTAAAAGAGCAGAAAAAATATTTGGAAAATGCTGGAATTATTCAGGGTTAATTTTTCTAAAGCACAGTTCTCTCCCTGATGAAGATCATAATCATGCACTCAACAAATGTTACCTAAACATATGCCAACATAATGGATATTAATGGATATTATTCCAGGAAATAAATAAATAATTATTAATATATAATTACAAATAATATTTATTATGCTTAGTGAAATAAGTCAGATAGAGAAAGACAAATACTGTATGTTATCACTTATATTTGGAATCTAAAAGATATAGCAAACTAGTGAATATAACCAAAAAGAATCCAAGTCACACATATAGAGAACAAACTCATGGCTACCAGTAGAGGGTGGAGGAGCATTATAGGGTTGGGGGTATGGGAGGTACAAACTATTGGGTATAAGATAGGCTACAAGGATGTGTTGTACAACACAGGGAATATAGCCAATATTTTGTAATAACTGTAAATGGAGTGTATCCTTTAAAAATTATATTTTTAAAAAATCCAGTTGTGATATTGATTGAGGTTGCCTTGAATCTGTGGCACAATTTGGGAGAGTATTTCCATGGTAACAATACTAAGTTTTCAAATCATTAACATAGTGTTTCTTTCCATTTATTTAAGTCTTCTTTAATATATTTCAACTACATTTTATAGTTTTTATTCTATAAGTCTTATTCTTCCTTTGTTAAGTTTATTCCAAAATATTTCATTATTTTAATGTTATTGTAAATGGAACTGTTTATTTACTTACATACTTAAACAAGTTTTAAAAGCATGTATATCTCATGTATATGTGGGAGATACCCAGGGAAAAATGATAAACTGCATAAGAGATAGCTTAGAATTCAGGTTTAAATATCTTAAGCTGTTTTTGGATGTGGGGATGCAAATTATGGAATGAACAGGAAAACTATGGTAAACAAAAATAAAGTTTGTCACGCAAATTTAAATCAGTTTCTTCTCCATTGATAAGAATATCTTGTGATTTAGTCATTCTTCTCTCTCCCAGGCACAGAGAGGTTGATATCCTTACAAGTGGAGACTTCTTTTATAATTGTTCATTTCCCTTACAAAAGAGTGAATTCTCCTCTGTTTTTAGAGCTTCTCCTGTGTCTGCTGTTTCTCAAAATATTAACCTTAAAATGATCCTTATTCTAAGGAGGCATGTTCTGGAGTGGTATATTCTGCCACCCTTACATTCCCTGACTTTGAAGTATCCTTAACAAGTGTCATAGTCCAGAAAGTGAGTTGGTAGATTGCTCGGCATATCATTGAACTAGTTTCTCATTCCTGAGAATAGTGAGTTCAGTTAAACAGTTGTGTCTGATTTCAGGAGATGATGTTGCAGGTGCACTGCCACTAAAGTTAGGCATCTATGTGGTGTGAGCAATCATGTATTTAATAAGAGGCATTTCTATTGATAAAAAGAAAAAGGTTAATAGTTGGAAACTTATTTCTGAATCTGAAAAGCAGTCAATCGAGAAGATTTCTAGATTTGAGCTCAGAGCATCCTTTGCAGTTTGAATGTCTTTGATGGTAATATCAGTATTCCAGTGAACTTTCTGAGTGGTTTGTTACAGCAGCATGTATGAAGGTTTCCATACATTAGCTGTTGTGGTGATTTCTCTGAAGTTTTTATCAAGTTATCCAGCTTCAGCTTGCAGGGCTTGGGGGAAAGGGCAGTTTTAGTTTATAGTGACTCCAAGTCAGAAGAGTGGAAGAAATTTTGAGATATTAGTTTGGAGCATTGTAGCCTGATATTATTGGAGGAAACTAGAAGAATTCAGGTACCAGTCCAGTTTACAGAGGGAAAATAAACCTCAAAGACAATTAATAGGACTAGATTTTGATATCCATAAGGGTGCACTATAGTTTTCTATACTTTTCTATTGAAACATAGTTTTTCTGTCAACAGTAACCCCCATTTTTACCAAAGATAATCACAGTTAGACTAATTTGTTTGTTTGCAGTATCATGAAACTTGGCCTGATTATTTAAATAACTACAGCAAGAATAGTGATTGACCATATAGGTCATCTTTAAGTCTACTTTGCTAGAACATTTAAAAAGAAATATCAGATTGAGCTTTTAAAAATCTCTCATGTCTAGGAGGTTAAGCCAAGGACTTACCATCAAACTTCACCTGCGCTACCTATAGATTTTCATGAATTCTTCCCTTCTCAAGGTCTCCAAAATATCCTCAGGTTACTGGGACTGTCAGGAATTGTTCTTTCTTACTATACTATAAGGCCGTGAAGCCTGTAAGACAGGTAACAGGCCATTTTTTTCCCAAGTGACTTTATTGGCTCCGGGAAGTAAACTGTAGTTTCTCAAAACAATCTGGTTGTATCTGACTCAATGCATGTTCTCAAATATGACATTCCAGTCAAGGTCTTAATAAAATGGACATTTCCAATTGTGTTCCTATTGTAAGGAGAACAGATTCTTATTAAATTTATGCAAATAATGACATTTATATGAAAATAAGAGTGCTAAATAAGAGTTTCTGCATTCTAAAGGGATCAGGTGGGAAGAAAAAAATTTCAGTTCTATTTACAAAGGTATCATTTACCAAATATTTGTAAGTTATAGATCACTTAAGAAAAAAGAGAAAAAGAGTTTCTTTAAATTTAGAAATCAAAACATTTGTCAATAATGTTTCAAACAAAAAGTCATAAAAATTATAATTATCCTCATTGATCCATTGAATCCAATTTAATTAATTTCTGTTTTGCTTGATCTTGAGTTTGCCGTTTTATGAATCAGTTTCTCCGTTAGAGTATTGGAAGTTCTTACCCAGTTCAGTGGTATGATGTTAATGCTATCCAAATCCTCTACTTGTCAGAGCCTTTCCCATCCATTCTTTTTGAGGATGAGCACTTTTGTCTGTAGTTGATGGCAATAGCTTTCAGGAAAGCATTAGAATAAAACAACTGTTTGTGGATGACAAAAGAGTTAAAAATGGCCATGGATAAAGATCTGATGAGAGTTAATTATAATGACATTAGCAAGGAAATTTGGTTATTTCCATGATATACAACATTTAAAGGTAATATTTGAAATTATGACTGATTATATGAATAATAAGGACAAATTTATACAAATTTTACACAATTCCTGGAGCACATATTAATACACTTAGAATCATACAAATATAACCTAAAGAAGGTTTAGCATCACTTTTTATTTGAAAACATTCCTGTGCATTTAACATATCAAATAAGCTTAACTAGTTTAATAGCTCTCTTTTCATAAGGAGAGAGAACAAATTCTTTTGAGATTACCCAGGAACCTTCTGGAAAATCCCAAAGTTAGTTCAAGATCAAAAAGACTTCATTTAGAATTTGGTTTTGGGACGTTGTCTAAAATGTCACAAGGTTTAAAACACTTGATTCAATATGCCCACAGGTTACGGTGAAAAAATACTAAGTTATCCATTTAATCAAAGTGATGATCAAAAGATTTCAAAGGCAAATATAAGGTTACATAGTTGTAAGAGGAACTTAATTTTTTTTAATAGAGAAGACTCAGTTTCTTAAGTAATCAAAGACCTGATAATGACAACATGAAACGCAGGAAATTATTTTGGTAAGAACAAAATCTTTGTTTCCTAAATGAATTACTCAACAAATAAAGAAAAATTGTGTACAGTAATTCAAAAAACTTTGTCCTTTTAACAAAGAGAAGACCAAATTCTAGTATTACATCAGTTTTACACCTGAACTCCTTTCAGGCTGTGTTGAAGGTCAGCAGCTGCAGTGGTTAGTGACTTAATCCTTGTAGAGGCAGAGAGCAAGTGCCAATTTTTGGTTGGTACATACACACACATACAAAAAATCTACAGATATGTACAAACAGAGGTCTTGTATCTTTCATTTAAAACTGTTAGCCATGTGTCAGGTATAATAATACAAAACTCACTAGTTTATAAAAGAATAACTGGAATACAAATTGTGTTTCTGGAAGATGGAATAAGTTAAGGTTACCCACCAAGATGGCTAAAACTTTTTACTAAAATTTGTGGAGAAAACTTTTAAGATTTTTCATTTGCCCAGTTTGTTTCCAAATCACTCCATTTTCCCCCTTCTAGTGAGTCATCTCCTTTAAGTTTGCATTTCAAAGAGATGACTCTTGGGTCCCAGAGAAGACAGGGTAGAAATTATACATCTCAAAGGCAAGAGAAAGGATGTAACTCTTCTCCAAGAAGGAGTTTTGGGGCATATTTGTGTATTATCAGAAATCTAGGGTAATTTAGTTTATCCCTTTTTCCTTAAGTGCAGGCCAGTTCTTTTTCAAATGTGCTGATCTTTTACAATATCTGTGAGCATTTTGAGATTAATAGAGGAGCTTTGGGGATTGGTAAGAAAGACAGGTAGGCTTTGAATTGTTTCTAGAGCCACATTTCTGTTCCTGTAAAGACTCTATTTGTAAACAAGGAAATTTGTTTTTAGTTCCTGAAAGAATTGGATCTACAGCCAGAATGGTATCAAAGGCCTGACCCACCCATCCAACTATATTATCTTCAATTTGCTTCTTTATATCAGGAGATTTCCAGCTAAGATGGAAATCAAAAGATCTCTATGCTCTAGATTTAGAGCTGTGTGTCTTGCTTGGTAATGTTTTAATAAATTGTTCCACAAATTATTGAAGACGTTTCTTTCCCTTTGAGTACATAGTTCCATTTTAGCTTATGAGAGAATACCTTTTAGAAAATAGTTCCAGAGTGATTTCAACAGGATGGTAGAGTAGGAGATCCTGGCACTCATTCCCCCACAGAAAACAACTGGACAGTTATCCATTGGACTAAGTGATTAGAAAAACATAGGTTTGAATCAAGCTCTGCAATTCACTAACTGTATAACTTTGGGTAAATCACTAATTCATTGTGAGTGTCAAATTCAATATTTTTAAAAGGGACATGATGATACCTGTCTGGTAGGGTCACTCCAGTGATTAAATGGGATTATGTATGTAGTGTTCCTAATAAATGCTTCAACATTATAAGTAATAAATGGTGATTATACCTGTTGTTGTTGTTTGTCCCAGACTTGAAGAGTCTACATTCAAAACCATTTCTGTTGTTTTAAAACAATTTCTCTCATATCACGTAGTACAGGGTTTACATATAGTTTGCTAGATGACTGAATCAATCCCCTAATCAATGTCCTTACCCTGTAGCTTTTGGTTGAGCACTTCTATAATATTTTGAGGGCATTTTAAATACAGCCATAGCCTCTCACTCAGAAATAACAGTTACAAATGAAGGACTCCATGACTCTAACATGAACCTCCAGGATTTGCCTCTTTCCAACAATATCGTAGTTAGTAGTTCCGGGGGAACACAAAGGATTTACTACTGTGAGCTTAAGTTATCGTGAGAAAAATATGAATTGCAAGTGAATGAGGCCCTACCAAAATGAGGAAAAAACTTGTACTTCCTCTTTTATTTATTTATTTTTTTAATTGAAGTATAGTTGATTTACACTGTTGTGTTAATACTTCCCCTTTTAAATACTAGTCCTTTCTATGCTTCAGCCATAGATACTGAAGTAATTTTCAGTAATTTTCACTTGAAGAAGGGAAGTTATGGAGCATATCCATACTTTCAGACTGTCAGCAGATGGCAAGAACATGTGCTGTGATTCCCTAGGCTGGCAGTTTGCACTTTCCGACCCTGCCAGAGAGCAACCATCCAATACTTAATATTCAACCGTCAAAAGTGTTTCTTAGTTTCTGTTTATGAAACTCAATAGCTGCAAAGATTCCTCTTTTAATGCCTCTGACTCATTTTCATCTTTCCTGATATCTGACCACACCTGAGCTTTTAAGCCTACTTGGCACAAAATGAGTGTTACCAACTTGACAAACTTTTATTCTGGCTTTGTTACTAGGGCCCTTTAGGCTGTGAAGTACTCTTTAAAGCATGGATTTGTTTGTTACAGATGTAGACACTTGACTTGTTTATAGAAAGGAGTCTGTGTAAGCTTGCCAAGGAGCACATGAGGTTGTCTCTGACTGTATGAGCAATGTCAGCATTGGCCTTGAGGGAGAACACCTGCTGTGGTGCCATCACCAATTAGCTCTTCTCTTCCCCCCCCTCCCTCTCCAGGAGGCTTACTCTTCAGTTCCTTGTGTTCTGAAGTTTCACAGGATTCTTTTCTGTGGGGAATTATGTGAATCAGAATACGACGTGGCCTTTCTAAAATGTCTGTGGCTCCTTGGTTACACAGAATGTGTGGTTTTCTCTGGCACACTCTATTCAACCAAAGGATGTGGTTTTAAAAGTTTGAGGATTTTACAAGTCACTTGTTAAATAGTAAAATGATGTAACTGATTAGATTGTTTTTATCATTGAACATTGAAATTCACCATCCCCATCTTTAATCTACTGAAAAAAAATTGATTGCAAAGTGGTGATAGACAGAATAGTTTGTTTCCCCAAAGCAGGCCTTGTTAAGTATCGTGATCTTTTCCTGACCCAGAGTTCCCAAGGCCTAATATGGAGATTGCAGACTGGCCATAGCAAACAAAACAGCTGGTTACATATGCGTTTTGCTTCGTCCATACTGTGTTAGTCTATACAGTGTTTTAATTTTTATTTATTTATACACATTTAAAAACAGGAAATTTCACATAACAGTCCACATAAATGGCTTTTTTGAACAAGAAAAATATAAGATCTGGTACATTGGGCCTGCATTTGTGCATACCAGTATTTGGCTGGGACTGAGTAATAGCCTTTAAGAGGCATGCACTCTCCATTCTTCCACCATCTTCATCACTTTTTGTTGTATCACCAAATCTAAAGCTTAGTGTTGATTGCCATTTATCGTATTAAATATGGCCTTTAAATGTGCAACCCTTGGTATGTCTTGAGGTGCCCTTTTATGTATCCTGTATCTAACTTTCAAACAATAAATTTATAGATTTGTGGATCTTTGAATGAAGAAAATATATGGCATCAGTATAGCCATATGTATTAGTTTCCTATTGTGGCTGTAAGAAATTAGTACAAGCTTAATGATTTTAAACAACACACATTTATTCTTATAGTTCTGGAGGTCAGATACCTTAAATGAATCTTACAGGTAAAAACCAAGGTATGGATAGAGCTGATTCATTCTCCCAACCAAGATCATAGCCTTCAAGGCTCTGAAGGGAGAATCTATTTCCTTGCCTTTTGCATCTTCTATAGCATGTTCCTTGGCTTATGGTATATCCCTCGTGTCACTCCATTCTCTAGATTCTGTTATCACATCTTCTACTCTGACTTTAATCTTCCTACCTCCCTTTTATAAAGACCCTTGTGATCACATTGAGACCATCAGGATAATTCAGGATAACTTCCCCATGTCAAGATACTTCATCACATCTGTAAAGTTTCTTTTGCCATGTAAGGTAACTTATTCACAGGTCCTGGGGATTAGGATATGGACATCTTTGGGGAGCCATCATTCAGCAAACCACACCGTGTCATCACTCAGGCCCACCATTCATGGAGATAAAGTTATTAGTGGGGGACGTTTACTTCAGCAAAGCCTTTTCAACTTAAAAATAAGTCCTTAATGAAGAAATAGTCAGAATTCAGGAAGAGATAGGCAGCTATCTGTAGACATCCAGCCAAAAAATTATAGAAGCTTATTGTGTTCAGAGAATTTGCAACTTAAAAATTATTCAAAATGATAAATTTATTAGAATCTTTACCTAATCAATCATGAGAAAATTATAAGCTTTGTCAATATTTTGGGCACACAGATGTCTCTAGTAATTTTCATTCAGCAAGATATTTTCAGGACAATCATAGATTCTCTAATCTGTAAATGCAGCAATAAAAGATGATTTTTTAAACAAAAATTATGCTTAAAAACAAGCCAACCATTCCTGTGGATCAGAAATTGAAAATAAATACACAGTTGTAAGCTAAGGCTAAAATTATGGTCTACTGAGCTTTGCAACTGGAAGCAGGTAGAAGTGGCCCAGAGATCGATTACCATGGAGGACAAAAATATTACTGGTAGGACTACAGAAAGTTTCATTGAGTGAAATCAGGGACCTGAAGTGGTATTCTCCCTATGATGAAAAGAACCGGAAAAAAATTCTGTACTGTTGTTCTGTTACTGTTATAAAAGCCACTGGGCAGTAGCTTTTATAAAGTTTAATAACTGGAGTGGTGGGTGTAAGTAGGAAAAGTCACAGAAAAAAGGACCTGAACTAGCCAACTACAAGCTTAGTGACTGTGTCTTACCCTGGATTCCACAGAAGACATCGTCAGGCAGAGTGCTAATTTTTTTACATTAGGGAGTACAATCTTAGGAGCAGAAGTAAAAGAAAAATAAGACTAGAAGGTAGAAAAAAAGTAAAATTCAATGCAGCATAATTGGACATGTTGCAGGTTGGGTCCTATACCACTGCAAGAAAATATTGCAATAAAGTGAGTCACTCAAATTTTTTGGTTTCCCAGTGCATATAAAAGTTATATTTATACTACATTATAGTCTATCAAGTGTGTAATAGCATTATGTCTAATAAACAATGTACATACCTTAATTTTAAAAATATTTTATTGCTAAAAACTGCTAACCGTTATCTGAGCCTTCAGCAAGTCATAGTAGTAACATTAAAGATTACTGATCACAGATCACCATAACAAATACAATAATCATAAAAAAATTGATATATTGTGAGAGTTCCAAAATGTGACATGGAGATACCACAAAGTGAGCAAATACTGTTGGAAAAATGGTGCCAATAGACTTGCTTGACACAGCGTAGCCACAAACCTTCAATTTGTAAAAAACACAATAACTGTAAAGTTCAATAAAGTGAAGCACAATAAAAAGAGGTATATCTGTGTCAGAGTGAGGTACCAAGCCTGCCACCACTTGATACTAAATTCAACCAGTTTCTCAATCATACAGAACCTTCTTGCAGGAGACCAAATAATTGCTTCTTAGGAAAATTCATCTTGGGGAGAAAGTGAAAAAAATTACATGCCAACTTCTATCTCCTATTGGTTAAAGTTTTACCCCTGAGGTTTTAATTCCAACACTTTGGTGGAGCATGTGCTAATATGTTTCTGTGTCAAGAATCCTAAGCAAAGAAAATGAAGGATCTAGTGCATAATGAGGTGAGGAATATTCAGGCAGTTCTCATTTGAAGTTGGTTACTCACTGGCAGCTTGGACTAGAATGAATGGCCAAAGACCCTGAAGACAAATGAGGCTAAGAGAATCTGAAAAGTCAGATGAAAACTGTTTGACACATATTGGAATTGTTATACCTTGTGTATCACCATAACTTCATGAGTCCCAAGTCACTACTGTAAGATGCCACTCTGAGGGAGGGAAAAAGAAAAAAAATATTCCACTCAAGATGAGCCTTCTAAATAAAATGTCAAAATATAGGAGAACAGATAACACTAAGAAAGAAATACAACTACTCAAAAGTTGAGAAATAAATTTACAGAAAACAAAGTTCAAATAATTGAGCAAATTCAAATTATACCAAGTAATATGTTTAGTATCATCTAAGATGGGTTAAACTATAACTCACTATATGTTTTATACAGCCAGCAAACTAAAGATGATTTGTACATTTTTAAATGTTTGAAAAAAAATCAAAATAAAAATAATATTTTGTGACACTTATATGAATTTCAAATTTTGGTGCCTTCAAATAAAGTTTTAATTGAGACATAACCAAAATTTTTTACCTATTATATATAATTGCTTTCACATTATAAAGGTAGAGTTAAATATTTGCAGTAGAGAACATATCCCTTTAAGCCTCACATATTTATTATTTGGTCCTTTACAAAAAAAAAAAAAAGTTTGCTAACTCCCAGATCTAAGACATAAAGGAGGAAATAAAATACAAAAACAAAAAATTAAGTTATTAAATAAAAGCATGCAATTATGAATCATAAACAGATGTACATAAAAAATAAGTAATTGGAACCTCAATAAAGGAAATATATAGTCATTTCTTTTTAATGTTAATTAAAAATCTTAAAATTTGATTTGATTTTTTAAATTGAAGTATAGTTGATTTACACTATTATTAGTTTCAGGTGTGCAGCATTGTGATTCAGAATTTTTGCAGATTATACTCCATTAAAATTTATTATAAGATAATGGCTATAATTCACTGTGCTATACAATATATACTTGTTATTTATCTAGTTTGTACATACTGGTTTATATCTCTTAATCCCATACCCCTAATTGGCCCCTCCCCCATTCCCTCTCCCCTTTGGTAACCACTTGTTTGTTTTCTATATTTGTGAGTCTGTTTCTGTTTTGCATATTAATTCCTTTGTATTATTTTCTTAGATTCCACGTATATGTGATATCAAACAGTATTTGTCTTTCTCTGTCTGACTTACTTGACTAAGCATAGTATTCTCTAGGTCTATCCACCTTGCTGCAAATGGCAGAGTTTTATTCCTTTTTATGACTGAGTAATATTCCATTGTATATATACCACATCTTCTTTATACATTCATCTATTGATAGGCACTTTGGTTGCTTCCATATCATTGCTATTGTAAATAGTGCTGCTATGATCATTGTGGTGCATTATCTTTTTGAGTTAGTGTTTTCGTATTTTCTGGATATATATCCAGGAGCAGAATTGCTGGATTACATAGTAGTACTACTTTTCATTTTTTGAGGACTTTCTATACTGTTTTCCATAGTGGCTGCACCAATTTAAATTCCCACCAACAGTGTACAGGGGTTCCCATTTCTCCACATCCTCACCAACAGTTCTTATTTGTAGACTTTTTAATGTTAGCCATTTTGACAGGTGTGAGATGATACATCTCATTGTTGTTTTGGTTTGCATTTCTCTGAAAATTAGGGATATTGAGCATCATTTCATGTGCCTATTATCTATCTGTATGTTTTCTTTGGAGAAGTGTCTATTTAGGTCTTCTGCCCACTTTTTGATTGGGTTGTTTGATTTTTTGTTATTGAGTTGTATGAGCTGTTTGTATATTTTGGAAATTAATCCCTTGTTGGTTGCATCATTTGCAAATATTTTCTCTCATTCTGTAGGTTGTCTTTTCATTTTGATGGTGTTTTCCTTTGCTGTGAAAAAGCTTATAAGTTTAATTAGGTCCCATTTATTTATTTTTGCTTTTATTTCTTTTGTCTTGGGTGACTGATCCAAGAAAATATTGTTACAGTTTATATCAAAGAGTGTTCTGCCTATGTTCTCTTCTAGGAGTTTTATAGTTTCAGGTCTTAACATTTAGGTCTTTAAACAATTTTGAATTTATTTTTGTGTATGGTGTGAGGGAGTGTTCTCATTTCATTCTTTTACATGTGGCTGTCCAGTTTTCCCAGCACCACTTGTTGAAGAGACTATCATCTTTTCTCCATCGTATACTCTTGCCTCCTTTGTTGCAGATTAAGTGACCATAGGTATGTGGGTTTATTTCTGGACTCTATTCTGTTCCATTGATCTAGGTGTCCATTTTTGTGCTAATAACAAGCTGTTTTGATTACTATAGCTTTGTAGTATAGTCTGAAGTCTGGGCGGGTGATACCTTCAGCTTTGTTCTTTTTTCTCAAAATTCCTTGGGCAATTCAGCATCTTTTTTGAATCCATATGAATTTTACAATTATTTGTCCTAGTTCTGTGAAAAACGTCATGGGTGTTTTGATAGGGATTGCGTTAAATCTATGGATTGCATTAAATCTATGGATTGCTTTGGGTAGTATGGCCTTTTTTTTTTTTCTGAGATTCCATATATATGTGTTAGCATATGGTATTTGTTTTTCTCTTTCTGACTTACTTCACTCTGTATGACAGACTCTAGGTCCATCCACCTCACTACAAATAACTCAATTTCGTTTCTTTTTATGGCTGAGTAATATTCCATTGTATATATGTGCTACATCTTCTTTATCCATTCATCTGTTGATGGACACTTAGGTTGCTTCCATGTCCTGGCTATTGTAAATAGAGTTGCAATGAACATTTTGGTACATGACTCTTTTTGAGTTATAGTTTTCTCAGGGTATATGCCCAGTAGTGGGATTGCTGGGTCGTGTGGTAGTTCTATTTTTAGTTTGTTAAGGAACCTCCATACTGTTCTCCATAGTAGCTGAATCAATTTGCATTCCCACCAACAGTGCAAGAGGGTTCCCTTTTCTCCACACCCTCTCCAGCCATTTTAACTACATTCTTTTTTCCAATCCAAGAGCACGAGATATATTTTCTTCCTTTGTATCATCTTCAGTTTCCTTCATCAGTGTTTTATAGTTTTCAGAGTATAGTTCCTTCACTTCCTTCGTTTACTTTATTCCTATATATTTTATTTTGTTATGAGATTTTAAATGGGATTTTTTAAACTTCCTGTTTCTGATAGTGATTAACTATTATAGAAAACAACAGCTTTCTGTATATTAATGTTGTATCCTGTAACTTTGCTTAATTCATGTATTACTTCTAATAGTTTCTGAGTGGAGAGTTTTGTTTTTTCTATATAAAGTATATGTAATCTGCAAATAGTGACAGTTTTCCTTTTTTCCTTCCAATTTGGATTCCTTTTATTTCTTTTTCTTTTCTAATTGTTGTGGCTAGGACTTCAAATACTATGCTAAATAGAAGTGACAAGAGTAGGCATCTTTGTCTTGTTCCTAAATTTAGAGGAAAGGCTTTCAGCTTTTCACCATTGAGAATGATGTTAGCTGTGGGTTTGTCATAAAAGGCCTTTATTATGTTGAGATATTTTCTCTCTATACCCACTTTGATGAGAGGTTTTTATCATGAATAGATGTTGAATTTTGTCACATGCTTTTTCTGCATCTATTGAGATGATCAAGTGAATTTATCATTCCTTTTGTTAATATGGTGTATCACATTAATTTGTGAATGTTGAACCATCCTTGTGTCCCTGGAATAAATCCCACTTGATCAGGGTGTATGATCTTTTTATATATTGTTGGATTTGGTTTGCTAATATTTTGTTGAGGATTTTTACATGTATATTCATCAAAGCTATTGGCCTGTAATTTCCTTTTTTGTGGTGTCTTTGTCTGGTTTTGGTATCAAGGTAATGTTGGCTTTGTAGAATGAATTTGGCAGTGTTCTGTCCTCTTCAATTTTTTAGAATAGTTTGAGAAGGATAGGTATTCGTTCTTTTTTAAATATTTTGCAGAATTCCTATGTGAAGCTGTCCAGTCCTGGAATTCTGTTTGCTGGTAGTTTTTCTTTTTAAGTTGCAAATTCATTTTCATTGTTACTAGTGATCAGTCTGTTCAAATTGTCTGTTTCTTCTTGATCTGGGTTTTGCAGTTTGTATGCTTCTTGAAATTTGTCCATTTTTTCTATGTTGTCAGATTTGTTGGCGTGTAACTGTTCATAGTATTCTCTTATTATTTTTTTGTATATCTGTGTCATGGATTGTTATTTCTCCTTTTTTCTTTCTTTCTTTTTTAAAAATTTGTGTCCTGTCTCTTTACTTCTTGGTGAGCCCGGCTAAAGGATTTTCAATTTTGTTTATCTTTTTAAAAAAACCCAATCTTGGTTTCTTTGATCTTTTCTGTTGCGTGTTTTTTTTAAATCTCTATTTTATTTATTTCCTTTCTGAACTTTATTATTTCTTTCCTTTTGCTGACTTTGGGCTTTATTTTTTCTTTCCTTTCTAATTCCTTCAGATTGAAGGTTAGGTTGTTTATTTGAGATTTTTCTTATTTCTTGTTTTTCTTTCGCAGCCTTTAGAATTCTCTTTATTTTTACTTTTTCCTTTTAATTATGATATGTCTTGGTGTGGGTCTGTTTGGGTTCGTTCAGCTTATTTGGGACCCTCTGTGCTTCCTGTACCTACATATCTGTTTCCTTCTTTAGGTTTGGAAAGTAGTCAGCCATGATTTCTTCAAAAACATTTTCAATCCCCTTCTCCCTCTTCTTCTGGAACCCCTATAACGTGAATGTTGGAACACTTAATGTTATATCAGAGATCTCTTAAATTGCTTTCATTTTTTAAAACTTGTTTTTCTTTCTGCTCTTCTAATTGGATGCTTTCCATTGTTCTCTCTTCCAAATCACTTATGCATTTTTCTCTATTACTTAGTCTGCTACTCATTCCTTCTAGTGTGTTTCTCATTTCAGCTATTGATTTCTTCATTTCTGATTGGGTCTTTTTCATATTTTCTAGTTCCTTGTTAAAATGTTCACTGTGTACATCAATGCTGTTTCCTCATTCAGTTAACGTTTCTATTACCAATGTTTTGAACTCTTTATGTGGTAGATTGTTTTTATTTATTCATTTATTTTTTAACATCTTTATTGGAGTATAATTGCTTTACATTGTTGTGTTAGTTTCTGCTGTATAACAAAGTGAATCAGCTATATGTATACATATATCCCCATATCCCCTCCCTCTTACATCTCCCTCCCACCCTCCCTATCCCACCCCTCTAGGTGGTCACAAGGCACCAAACTGATCTCCCTGTGCTATGCAGCTGCTTCCCACTAGCTATCTATTTTACATTTGGTAGTGTATATATGTCCATGCCACTCTCTCACTTCGTCCCAGCTTACCCTTCCCCCTCCCCGTGTCCTCAACTCCATTCTCTACCTCTGCATCTTTATTCCTGTCCTGCCCCTAGGTTCTTCATGACCATGTTTTTGTTTTTTATTTTTAGATTCCATA
Source organism: Balaenoptera physalus (assembly GCF_965194825.1). Classification (NCBI taxonomy): domain Eukaryota; kingdom Metazoa; phylum Chordata; class Mammalia; order Artiodactyla; family Balaenopteridae; genus Balaenoptera; species Balaenoptera physalus. Next base: position 107,140,359 of record NC_138903.1, read on the forward strand.
TATATGTGTTAGCATACGGTATTTGTTTTTCTCTTTCTGACTTACTTCACTCTGTATGACAGACTCTAGGTCCATCCACCTCACTACAAATAACTCAATTTCGTTTCTTTTTATGGCTGAGTAATATTCCATTGTATATATGTGCCACATCTTCTTTATCCATTCATCTGTTGATGGACACGCAGGTTGTTTCCATGTCCTGGCTATTGTAAATAGAGCTGCAATGAACATTGTGGTACATGACTCTTTTTGAATTATGGTTTTTATGGATTGCGGGGTTGTATGGTAGTTCTGTTTTTAGTTTTTTAAGGAACCTCCATACTGTTCTCCATAGTGGCTGTATCAATTTACATTCCCACCAACAGTGCAAGAGTGTTCCCTTTTCTCCACACCCTCTCCAGCATTTGTTGTTTGTAGATTTTCTGATGATGCCCATTCTGACTGGTGTGAGGTGATACCTCATTGTAGTTTTGATTTCTCTAATGATTAGTGATGTTGAGCATCCTCTCATGTGTTTGTTGGCAATCTGTATATCTTTGGAGAAATGTCTATTTAGGTCTTCTGTCCATTTTTGGATTGGGCTGTTTGTTTTTTTGATATGGAGCTGCATGAGCTGCTTGTAAATTTTGGAGATGAATCCTTTGTCAGTTGCTTCATTTGCAAATATTTTCTCCCATTCTGAGGGTTGTCTTTTCGCCTTGTTTATGGTTTCCTTTGCTGTGCAAAAGCTTTCAAGTTTCATTTGTCTCTCACAGCTGATCACTGTCCTCAGCCTCTGTTGCTTCTGCCCTGTTGTGGATTCACTCCACAGGACAGGCGGGGCCCTTGTGGTTTCTCTTCATGTATTGAGGGGTGTGCTGTGGTGGACTGATCACTGTCAGAGTTCTGAGCAGCTTCTGAAGTCCTGCTTGATTAAGTACCAACAATGGCCACCACCACCCCGCTTGGACTGTACCTCGGAACCAGTCACCTTTGCATTCCTCTGTGACTCTTTTTCCAGGTTATGGCTGACCCAGATCCAGTGCTATATTGTGGTGTGGAATGAGTGGGGGCTGGAGCATTCACTCAGCTTGGGCTAGGGCACATGGTGAGATGCTTGGGGGGAACCTGGCAGCTGCTCTCTCCACCTTGCCACATGGTGAGCCAGGGTGTGCGGGCTCCTCATGAGCGGAGCCCTGGCTTTCCCAGCTTTCTATTTTTCCCAGAAGTTTTCCAACCAGCCACAGGGCTTGTCAGCCCCATTAGGAGCCCAGGACTGGGATGCTGAGTCTGTGGCTTGACTCGCTCACTCCTCATGGCGGCTGTCCACCCATGTAGCCTCTCTTTTCCTCTGAGTCCCATCCCAGGAGCACAGGTCCCAACCTGATCGCTTTTCTTCCTTTCCTACAGAATTACATATGGATTTTTCCAACAGTCTTGATTGTGTAGGAGTCTTTCTGCCAGTTTCCAGTTATTTTTCAGTGAGACTTGTTCCACCTGTAAATGTATTTTTGATGTGTTTGTGGGAGGAGGTGAGCTCCATGTGTTCTTACTCTGCCATCTTGAGTCACCAGCCTTCTACAGTCACTTAAAAAAAAAGACAATAAATGGAACTAGCTGTATTCTTGACAAAGGTGAAAAAATAATTATGAATTGGAAGCTAGTACTTGGGAATTAGAACACATGGCAGAGGAAAAATTGGAAATATGAGAGAAGATCACTTTGAAAAAAATCATGAGCTTGTAGAAAATTCAAAATAATCAACAAAAAACTCCTGGAATTAATTAGCAATTATAGCAAGCTTGCAGGATATCAGGTTAATAATCCAAAGTAACTAGTTTTCATATATTCCAGCAATGAAAAATGGAATTTGAAATTAAAAGCATAATATGAGTTACATTAGCACCCCCAAAATGAAATACTTAAGTATAAATCTAACAAAAATATATACAATACCTATATGAGGAAAACTACCAGTCTCTGATGAACAGAATCAAAGAACTAAAATAATGGGGAGAGACTGCATTTTAATGGATAGGAAGATTCAATAAAGTAAAGATGTCAGGTCTTCCCAACTTGATCTATGTATGCAACGTAATCCCAAAGTCAAGTTATTTTGTGGATACATACAAACTGATTCTAATGTTTATATGGAAAAACAAAAGACCCACAATAGTAAACACAATATTGAAGGAGGATAACAAAGATGGAAGACTGACACTACCTAACCTCAAGTCTTACTATAAAGCTATAGGAATCAAGACAGTGTGGTATTGGTGAAATAATAGAAAAGTGGTTCAACGGAACAGAATAGAGAGCCCAGACATAGACACATTTGATGAAATAGCAAAGGCAATGCAGTGGAGCAAAGATATCCTTTTCAAGAAATGGTGCTGGAACAGCTGTACATCCACATGTAATAAAAGGAATCCAGACAGAGACCTTACACCCTTCACAAACATTAGATCAAAATGGATCATACACTTAAATTGAAAACAAAATATCAAACTCCTGAAAAAAACATAGGATAAAACCTATATAAGTATGTTGATGACTTTTCTAGGTACAACACCAAAGGCATGATCTATGAAAGAAATGATTGATAAGCTGGACATCATTAAAATTAAAAACTTTTGCTCTGTGAAAGACAAGTCAAAAGAATGAGAAAGAAAGCCACAGACTAGGAGAAAATAATTGCAAATGATACATCTGATAAAGGACTGTTATTTAAAATAAACAACAACAAAAAAAACCTCTAAAAGCTCAATGATAAGATAACAAACAACCCATTTAAAAGAATGGGCCAAATATCTTAAAAGACACCTCACCAGACAAGATATACAGATGGCAAATAAGCATATGTGGAAATGCTCCACATCATAGGTCATCACGGAAATACAAATTAAAAGAACCAGTACACACCTATGAGAATGGACAAAATCCAGATGGCCAACACCAAATTCTGGCAAGGATGTGGACTGACAGGAATTCTCATTCACTGCTGCTAGGAATGCAAAATGATAGAGTCACTTTGAAGACAGTTTCGTAGTTTCTTACAAAACTAAACATACTTTTACCATAAAATCCAGTAATCATGTTCATTGGTATTTACCCAAAGGAGTTGAAAACATATGTCTACACAGAAACCTTCACATAGATGTTTACAGCAGCTTTATTGATAATTGTCAAAACATGGAAGCAACCAAGATGTCCTTCAGTAGGTGAATGAATAATAAACTCTCATACATCTAGACAATGGAATATTATTCAGCACTAAAGAAAAATGAGGTTTTAAGCCATGAAAAGATACGGAGGAACCTTTACTGTGTATTACTACATGAAACAAACAAATCTGAAAAGTCTACATACTATATCATTCCAACTATATGACATTCTGGAAAAGGCAGAAATATGGAGACAGTAAAAAGATCCATTATTGCCATGGGTTAAGGGGTTGTGATGGTTAAACAGGTGGAGCACAGAAGGTTCTTAGAGCAGTGAAACTACCTTGTATGATACTATAATGGTCAATACATGCCATTATACATTTATCTAAACCCATAGAATGTACACCACCAATAGAGGTTCCTAAGGTTAACTTTGGGTGATTATCAGGTTTCAATGTATGTTCATCAGTTGTAACAAATGTACCACTCTGTCAGACCTGTGGGACACCATCAAACTTACTAATATTCAAATTATGGGAGTCCAAGAGGGAGAGGAGAGAGACCAAGGGGCAGAAAGAATTTTTGAAAAAATCTTTTAAAAGTTTGATAAATTTGATAAAATACAGAAATCTACAAATTTGGCAAAATGCCTAAACTTATACATCCTAAACCTCACCCTTATCCTGGTTTCTCTTCCTTTTCTTATAAAGACATCAGTCAGGTTGGATTAGGACCCCACCCTTCTGACCTCATTTAACCTTAATTACATCTTTAAAGTCACAGTGCCCAAATACAGTCATATGGGGTGGGAGTTAGGGCTTGAATATATGAGTTTTGAGGGAACACAATTCAGTCCATAATAGTTGTGTAGCCCAAGAACACAATTACAAAATTATAGATTGTCATATCTGATCTCTTATTACATTTGTGTCACTTATTTCTTTTCTTGAGTAATTAGCCAAAGTTCCAGGAAACATTTAAGTATAGTTGGCCCTCTGTATCTGTAGGTTCCGCATCTGTGGATTCAACCAACCATGGATCAAAAATATTTTTTAAAAATTCCAGAAAGTTTCAAGAAGCAAAACTTGAATTTGCCCCATACTGGCATCTATTTACATAGCATTTACATTGTATTTACAACTATTTACATAACATTCAATTCATTAAATTCATGTGTGATTTAATGTACACAGGAGGATGTGCTTAGGTTATATGCAAATATTATGCCATTTTATATAAGGGACTTGCACATCCATGGGTTTTGGTGTCTGCAGGGGTCCTGGAGCTAATCCCTCCTGGATACTGAGGGATGAGTGTAATAATAATGTTAATAGTCCTCCTGCCTAATTCTGGTCTTTAGTGCAAAGCAATTCTAGTCCTTCACCATTAAGTATGATATATACATATGTATATAACTATGTATTATTTACGTCTACATATATATGTGTATATATAAATATAAATATATAATCAAAATATATATCTATTACTATTTTACTATTTACTAGAGATATTCTTCCTTTTACCTGCTTGCCTGCCTCCTTTCTGCCTGCCTTCCTTCCTCTCTTTCTCTTTTTTTTATTCTACTCATGAATGAAGTTTAGCTCTTATTGAATGACTCTTTAGAATTTACTGAAATAAGTGTGCTTTTCCATTCTTTATCCTTAACGTGGTGAATTATATTAATCTATTTTCCAACACTGAGCCATTTTTATATCACTATAATGCAAAGAGAATCACTTGGTTTTGGTGAATTATTACTTTACTACAATTTTTGAATTATATTTGCTTTTATTCATGATTTCTGCATCAATATGCATATTGCAAATTAGTCTCTCCTTTTAATTCTATATTTTATAGATATGAATAAAAATGAAAATATAATTTGGATGCTTTTCTTATTTTTCTCTGTTCTATTAAAGTTTAATTGCATTGGGATTTTCTGCCTCTTAAAAGTTTGACAGAATTCACTCATGGAATCTGTTGGCACTTAAAGTGTTAAAAGGGCAATGTGTTAGCTCTTAGAAAACCATAACAGACTGGTTAATATAGATACAATTGAAAAGTGTGAAAAGCTTCTTCAGTTGATAAGTTTTAATAAAATACACTTTCCAACAAAAACCATCCGTTTTTCTCTGGTTTCCAAATTTCCATGTGTTGTGTTTGTGGTATGGTGGTCATCATAGCTAGTTATTTATTATTGATTTTAATTTCTTATTTTATCTACTCAAGTCATTTATTCATTCAAAAAATAAATATTGAGGAGTGGCTGAAATGGGATGATTTCTGTCAATTTATTTTGTTCCTTTAATTGAGCCATATTTTCTTATTTCTCTGTATGGCTTATGATTTTTGTTGAAAATTGGATATTTGATTATTTTAATGGATAACTCTGGAAATCAAATCCCCCCCTTCCCCAGCATTTACTGTTTTGTTTTGATTGTTGAAAGCAGTAGTAGTTCATTTGTTTTGTGACTTTTCCAAACTATTTTGCAAAACTATTTCTTGTTGTATGTGATCTCTGAAGTCTCTTCCTTTAGCTCCTATTCAGCTAATCTTTTAACAGAAATTTCCTTGAATGGCAGGAGATTAAACAAATAATACATCACAATTTAAAACAAAAAAGTAAGGAGACAAACAAAAAGAAGAAGAAACAACCTCTTCCAGTCTTTGTAGATTGGCTTTGTGCTGGTGCACTCTTTTAGCACTTAGCTAGGCTTGCTCTGGGCCTATGGATCCGCACAAGGTGAAAGCTTAAGGCCTTCTCAGGTCTTTTCTGAGCATGTATGTGGCTTTCTCAGTTTCCTGTTGTACACTGCTGCTTTTGATTGTTCTAATTTCCCAAAGAGTCTCACCCCAGCTTCTCCTCCATGCCTTGAATGGTCTGTATTATGTATTCACCAATAATCCCTTGGATTATATGCTTGTTCCAAGCATCCGGAGGCCTATAGTTCACCTTGAAGTTTTCGTGGGCAGTGCTCACTGCTTTTCCTGTCTAAGTTCTGAGGTAGGCAAAACAGAGTCAAGCACTTCACATCAATCTTTCAGGTATCCCTCAGATAGGTTAGAATAGATACACAGAATAATTTGCAAGTTAAGTCTGCTTTGCTGGCTCAGTTCTAGGGAGGGAATGGAGAACCAGGCTGGTGGAGCTTCAAGACCAAAATCACTGCCATGCCAGGGAGGGGGTGGGGAAAGGGCAAGTGAAAATGTCACAAAATTTCTTTCCATTTTAAAGATGGCTTTTTCTTGATTGGGCATTTACCTGGTGGCAGTAAAACTTTGTTTTCCAGAACTCTGGCAAAGTTGCTTCAGATAGTTTATATTTCACTCCATATGGCCCACCTTTAAATCTCATATGTCATACAAACCGAAATGTTCACTATTACTAATACTTCCACTGCACTCTATACACTTTACTGTTTTAGGCTTTTAAAAACTTTCCTCTGGCTGTGTTCTCTGCAATACCATACCCAAAGTCTCTTCGCCACATGTTCAGATCCTCTTCAACCCTTAATCTATGTACATCAGAAAGGGAGAATAAGACTAGAGTAAAAGGTAGAAAATGATAAGTCCTATCTCATCTTACCTGATAAATGGTATGCTCTATAAAAATTTGTCTTCTCAAATTTCCCCCTGCAACTGGTAGAGTAGCATCCAAAAGTTGCTTATTGAGTGGATTAACAAATGCCTCAGTTTAGACCACTGAAACGTAATTGAGAGTGAAATCACCTCTCTCCCCTTTTCCTCATATCATGTTTAAAAATGAGAGGATCACTCCTAAATGCTGACATAAATATAAAATTTCTCCCTGGCATTTTATGCAGTGTGGTGTAGTGTTTAAGAACACAGACTTGGAAGTCAGACAACCTTATTATAATAGTTACTAGCTGTAAGACCTTGGATTTAACCTGTTTTTCATTTTTGTTTTCTCATCTATAAAACTGGGGTACAGATATTCCGCATGTCATGGGGTAGTTATAAGGCCTGACAAAATGTTGAAATGTGTCAGCTTTATTTCTAAAGTTTGCCCCGTTCTAGAACTTTAGATACAAAGAATATCCAGACTGGAATGGTCCTTTGAAGGGAGAGAGATTTTTTTGTGGCATTCCAATAGAGACCATGACAACCTTTCTATCACACCTAGGAATTCCATTTCTCTCCCAGCTTGAAGTTGATTGCTCTGCTTTGCTATAACCATCCTCCCATAAACCGAGTCTCCCCCAAGGCTGCTATTCACAATTTTTTCTATACTCAGCATTTTCACTGTTTGTTTTAGAAATGCCACTAATTAACAAGCACTACTAATTTAAGCTCATAATCATGACTTGTCCTTTAGTGATACAAAGAGGCCCCGTAAGTTTTCACTGAGCAGTGAGCAGTGCATATGTTTTGTCATATATTAAGCCCAGACTCTGATGTACACTTAATACTATAAAATATTCTATTTTTTGAAAAAATTTACCTGAAGCTGCATCGGTAGCACTAATGGCATCTTTACTAGGGAAAGAGCTAATATTATTAAATGTATTTTATCTCCTCTGCAATGTATATTTCTTCATGCTTCCCTCCATTATGCTTCCATTAGAGATGTAATTATTCCAAGAATAAAACAGGAAATTAAGTGAGTGCTAATAGGCAGGATGGTGAAAGGACCCTTTTCTAACAAATTATTAGCACATCCTTCTGATCCCAAATTTCTTAACTATATATGGAGGTGGGAATGGGGGAGCCTTGAGCATCAAATTTCAAAACATTGGAAAAATTAATCCTCCTAGAAGCTAAAGTAAATTCCAGACAAATAAAAATCAGACCAAATAAGCAGACACCTATAATACACCAAAATGGAAGAGGTTATATTGTACAACGTCCAAAAGGGAAACGATCTCAATTTACCTGAACCTATTTATGAATGTTCTTTAATTGGTCAATAAAGGAAGATGGGCGTTTTCCCTACATTAAGACTGACATTTGCCATGACTCCCAAGTGTGCCCTGTTCAAAGAAATAATCTTGGATTAGATGTGATATAGGACTATCTCAGGGTAAAATTTCTGAAGTCCACATGTCAGAAACTAAGAAGTCACTCCCAAATTCTGTGCATCCAATTAATTAAAATCCTTTAATTCTGCCTCCTGAGTATTTTTTCTTTTTTTATCCCTTTATATACATTCCCAGAGACAGTTCTTTAGACCAGGTCAACACCATCTCTTTTCTGAAGCTTTGCAATACCCATTCCTGCCTGTAGTATAACCCTCACCAATTAATACCCCATAGTGCTAATGGAGTAATCTTCCTAAAACACAAATATGATCATTTTCTTCTACATTAAACTCCTCATCATATCCCTATTGCCTCCTCTAGAAAACCTCCCCTTCTTTCTCATGACCTTCACCTACTGTCCTCATAGCATAATGTTTGACCCTAGTATTGTTCTTAGAAAAGTGAATGGGCGATTATAATAGACTGATTTCCTTGAATGGACAAATTATATCATTATTTCTTCCCCAGTGCCCAGTTCATTTTCTAGCACATATGAGGCATTAAGAAAGTTTCTTTTGAATGATTAAATGGAGTCTTTCTAAGATCTGGACTGGAGACTAGGATAAATGAAGCTTTGGGATTTATACAGATGGCTACCATAAATCTCTTAAATGTCACTTTATTAATAGCAATAGCTGTAATTTGTTGACTACATACCATATATTAGACTCTGGTGTTAGAAAACAAACAAAACACTTCCATTGAGGCTATGTCTTTACAATGTCAATACACTCAATGAAAAGGCTAAAAAAGCAATCGTTCTGCTTGATCTTTGGTCCACACAGTTCCATATAACTATTTGTAATCATATGATTTGGGGAACAAATTGATTAACTCTGGTCTGCCTTTTTATCCAGCTTACTTTGCACTAAAATAATATTCTTTATTTAGCTTGTTTTCAAAATCATGTTTAGTGTTTGAGGCATGGAGGAAGGGTGTGGGTGAAGTATCACAGAGGATATGCAAAGTCTCACTGAGATAATTTAAATACTTTCCCTCTTGGTATGTCTTGAATTAGGTGTGGAAGAAATTGCTGGGTTTCTTTGTAACTGTTTAGATGAGAATATTTGGAAGGCAACATGATATCAGTCCTTGTAATACAATACAGGCATAACGGCCTGCAAGAAGCCTATTCAGTTCTACCAGCCTATTTCTCCTGGAAATCATGTTATTTTGACAGTTGGCACAGTGTAGAAAGCAATAGCCAGTTCATATTTACTAGCTTTTAAGAAATGTTCCAATTGCTATTGTAGTGCTAAAGCATTTACTTTTGTCACAAACAGATCTCTCAACCCTCTTCCCATTCCATTACGTTCTCTAGCTTTGCAGTTTTGGGTGATATTGGGCCATAATTTGCAGTGGATTATTGTTATTATTGGGACGAAGAGTAATTTTCAGAACACTTACTTACAAAGTTGTGGGTTCAAAAGCAAATTCCTTTCTTATGTATATATCAATATAATAGCTACTTGAAAAAATTGTCTTTGACATTTCAGAGAAGCAAATTGACTACATGTGAGTTGTTAAATATAGTTTAATAACTATAAATGCTATAAATATAGTTTGCATTACCACTAAGTTTAACATATCCAATTGAGTTCTAGAATCTCTTTTCTCTAATCAGATGGTATAAATATAAATAGTTCAATTGGTAACATTTATTATCACCATCACCACCATTATCATTATATATTGAAATGTCTACTAGAGTCTTTGAATACAATATCAAATTTAAATACCTTGTTTAGTGATATGCAGAAAGCTAGAAGGATTTTTTAAATCACAATAATTGATGTTGAGAGGTTTCCCATAAGAGGTGGCCAAGGGTCTCCTTGAAAATATGGCTTTTTTTTAGCCAATTTCTGTTACCCAACATTTTTGCAGGTATGATAGACAGCCATGGTCACCTTATCTTTGATAAAGGAGGCAAGACTATACAGTGGAGAAAAGGCAGCCTCTTCAATAAGTGGTGCTGGGAAAACTGGACAGCTACATGTAAAAGAATGAAATTAGAACACTCCCTAACACCATACACAAAAATAAACTCAAAATGGATTTGAGACCTAAATGTAAGGCCAGACACTATTAAACTCTTAGAGGAAAACATAGGCAGAACACTCCATGACATAAATCACAGCAAGATCCTTTTTGACCCACCTCCTAGAGATATGGAAATAAAAACAAAAATAAACAAATGGGACCTAATGAAACTTCAAAGCTTTTGCACAGCAAAGGAAACCATAAACAAGACCAAAAGACAGCCCTCAGAATGGGAGAAAATCTTTGCAAATGAAGCAACTGACAAAGGATTAATCTCCAAAATTTACAAGCAGCTCATGCAGCTCAATATCAAAAAAACAAACAGCCCAATCCAAAAATGGACAGAAGCCCTAAACAGACATTTCTCCAAAGAAGATATACAGATTGCCAACAAACACATGAAAGAATGCTCAACATCATTAATCATTAGAGAAATGCAAATCAAAACTACAATGAGATATCATCTCACACCAGTCAGAATGGCCATCATCAAAAAATATAGAAACAATAAATGCTGGAGAGGGTGTGGAGAAAAGGGAACCCTCTTGCACTGTTGGTGGGGATGTAAATTGATACAGCCACTATGGAGAACAGTATGGAGGTTCCTTAAAAAACTAAAAATAGAACTACTATACGACCTAGCAATCCCACTACTGGGCATATACCCTGAGAAAACCATAATTCAAAAAGTGTCATGTACCACAGTGTTCATTGCAGCTCTGTTTACAATAGCCAGGACATGGAAGCAACCTAAGTGTCCATTGACAGATGAATGGATAAAGAAGATGTGGCACATATATACAGTGGAATATTACTCAGCCATAAAAAGAAACGAAATGGAGTTATTTGTAGTGAGGTGGAAGGAGTTAGAGTCTGTCATACAGAGTGAAGTAAGTTAGAAAGAGAAAAACAAATACCGTATGCTAACACATATATGTGGAATCTAAAAAAAAAAAAAAAGGTCATGAAGAACCTAGGGGCAAGACGGAAATAAAGATGCAGACCTACTAGAGAATGGACTCGAGGATATGGGGAGGGGGAAGGGTAAGCTGGGACAAAGTGAGAGAGTGGCATGGACATATATACACTACCAAATGTAAAATAGATAGCTAGTGCGAAGCAGCCGCATAGCACAGGGAGATCAGCTCAGTGCTTTGTGACCACCTAGACGGGTGGGATAGGGAGGGTGGGAGGGAGGGAGACGCAAGAGGGAAGAGATATGTGGATATATGTATATGTATAACTGATTCACTTTGTTATAAAGCAGAAACTAACAAACACACCATTGTAAAGCAATTATACTCCAATAAAGATGTTAAAAAAATTTGTATGGTAGAAGTTGTTTTATGGCACAAATCATCTTAAACTGTGGGATTTGAAGTCCAAGTTCTAATTGCTTAATGACTTCTGGTGAGTGAACTGCTTTCTTCTACCAACTGGTAAGAAAGTGATGCCAGGAGGAGGTCTGCCTGAAGACATTTTTTAAAAAATTTATCAAACTTACTCTCAAGAAACTCAATTTAGTTAGGGGGATGGATACACAATTAACTATAAGACAGCATACAAAAATCTATGACAACATACTCAAATTGGAGTTCTGGCTAACTTTGTTCACTGCTCTTGCCCTTCCCCTTTTTTATCTTGATCATGGTAGGAAGTAAATGATGTAAGAAAAGGAACATTTAAGTAAACAATAGTATGTGAAAAATAAACTTCAGAAAAAGGGTTCCTCCAGGAATTCATATATTTGGCAGAGGACTCAGATCAAAAATATATGAAGAACTTTTATAAGTCAATAAGGTGACAAACAGTCAAATTGGAAATTGGCAAACAGTTTGAACAGATACTTCACAAAGGAGTCATATAAATGATAAATAAGCTCATTAAAAGATGCTCACCATCATTCATAAAGAGGGAAATGCAAATTAATGCCACAATATGATACCAATGCACTTTCACTCAAATGGCTAACATTTAAAAGACTGAAAATAACAAGTATTGGCAAGGATATGGAACTCTCATGCATTACTGATAGCAGTGTAAAAGGATACAACAATTTTTGAAAGCAGTTTGGCAGTTCCTTTAGAGTTAAGCATATACTTACTATATGATGGAGAATTCTACTCCTAGGTATTTACCTACGAGAAATGAAAGTGTATGTCCACACTGACTTGTCTACAGATGTTCATAGCAGATTTATTCATAGCAGTCAAAAACGGGAAACAAAATAAGTGATCATCAACAGATAAACAAATTTTAACACATCTTTACAATGGAATAGTAAATAAATAGAGAAATAAAAAGAGAATGAGAGGAATTAAGGAAAGGAACATAGTAAACAAGAGTACATAAAAAAATATGCTTCAAAAAAAGAACTACATGAGTAAACTGAGCATATGAAGAATATTTATATAAAAATACTTTGTCATTAAACAGAACATGGATACTAATAGGTAAATATATATGTGTGTGTATATATATACACACACACACATATATATATATATATATATATATATATATATATATAAGTCAGAGTAGTGATGTAAAAAAACAGAAATGCATGAAAAGTGATCATCCGTTTCTCATGGTAAACATGAAGAAAACAATTAACTATCAAAAATAAAAGCTATATTAGGTACATCAAGAATTACAGTATATTCTGCTACAAAGAGATTCGCTGATACAGTTAAAAGACCTGAGGAAATCAGGCAGATTTGAGAGAAAGACAAGATCAAAGCAATTTGAGATGTCTGAAGTGCACATAAGTTATATACCTGAGAAAACAAGATATAAAAACATTCACATATGTGGTAGAAGAAAAATTTAGACTTCACTTTCCAGATCAAATGGTAATGTTTTACAGTAAAAAAGTGATGAAGGTCAGTTTCAGCTCTGTCATGTAGAGCTAAGAAATCTTCACTCTAATTCTTACAGCAAGAAAAAAACTGAATAAGCTTAAAATAAACTACTTTTCTTGGACCCATCAGAGAACCGAAGTCACAGGAAAAACTGCCATCCAAAACTTTGAGCAATAGGCAAATACAGAGATCAGTCAACCTGGAAAAGAGGCTGCTAGAGTCATAATCTGTGGGAAAACTAAGGTGGTAATTTTGAGAAATAGCTGAAGGCTGAGTGTAGACTAACTTGAGAGTGAGAAACTTCTCAGGGCTCAGTCCTAAGGGTGCCCCTACATTCTGTGGGTTTTATTTGTAGGCATTCCACTGGGTTCCACTGGGTTCTGGGTCCAAGAAAAATCCCCTCACATTTCAGGCAAAGGCAGGGGAAAAGTAACCATTTTGAAATATACCAAGAGTGTTCTACATAAAAAAGGCCAACTCTCCAAGGAAAAAATCTTTATCAGAGCCTTATCTGACCCATGGGAAGAGCAGTTAGCTAATTCCAGCCCCCTGGAGCCTTCCTGTCTTACATAAGGGGAGAAAAAAATGGCTAAGAAATACTTCAAAAGGTCACCTTCCAAGAACTCCAGCCCACTAAAAGACTGATATTTGATACTAAACTTATAGAATGATTCCCCTCCTTCACACCTTACCAACATATTTACAGGACTCTAGTATAATAACAGTGGGTTAAATTGGAAAGAACTGAAAGCCACAGACCCTGTTTAAAGAGGGATTCGTGCAGAGACCCAAAGACTAGACGAGAGAGAAAAACAAGGACTCTAGAGGAATTTAAGACCTCTGGCACTTACAACTAGAGAAAACATTAAGCATAGCCAAACTCCTAGCCAGCTTGACATAGAACCTCACACAAAAGGTCCTTTACCTCAGTTCCTATTACCCAATGCATCACATCTGGCTTTCACCAAAAATACAAGGCATGTGAAAGGCAAGGGAAAAAAACCCCACCAGTTTACAGAAACAAAAAGAGCAAGTCCCAGACTCTTATATGAAACACTTTTTTGAATCATCAGACAGATAATTTAAAATAATTATGATTAACTTGTTAGGGGCTCTAGTGGAAGAACAAAACAATATGCAAGATTAGATAAGTAATGTAAGAAGAGAAATGGGAACTCTAAGAAAGTATCAAAAGGAAATAGTAGAAATCAAAACCACAGTAACAAAAATGAAGAATGTCTTTGTTGGGCTCATGAATAGAATGGACAACAGAGGAACCAATCAGTAAGCTTAAAGATTTGTCAATAGAAACTTTCTAAACTGAAATGCAAAGAGAAGACAGAATGAAAATAAATAACAGAATATTCAATTACTGTGAGACAATTGAAAATGTGTAACATATGCGTAATTTGAATAAAAGGAGAAAGAAGGAAGAAATAATGGACCACAAGAAATATTTGAAAAAATAATGGCTAAGAATTTTCCAAAATTAATGACAGACATCAAACCTTAGATCCAGGAAACTCAGAGAACACCAAGCAGGTTGAAAACCAAAAAAAAAAAAAAAAAATTTACAACTAGGGATATCACATTCAAACTTAAAAAAAAAGACAGAAAGAAAATCTTGAAAGAAGCCACAATGGGTGGGGGTGCCACATTAACTATACAAGAACAAGAACATGAATTACAGCAGATTTCTCATGAGAAGCCATGCAACAAAGAGTGGAGAAAATATTTAAAGTGTTGAAATGAAAGTCCCATTAATATAGAATTCTATATCCAGCAAAATTTCCTTCAGAAGTGAAGGAGAAATAGACTTCACACACACACACACACACACACACACACACACACACAAACACACACACACACTCTGAAGGAATACATTGCCAGTAGGAATACATTCTTGCTGTGCAAGAAACATTAAAAGAAATTCTCCAGAAAGATAGAAAAGGATATATATATAGTTATATATATATATATATATAGCCCTTTGTTTTTTTTTGTGTTTTTTTAAAAATTTATTTATTATTTATTTATTATTTATTTTTGGCTGTGTTGGGTCTTTGTTTCTGTGTAAGGGCTTTCTCTAGTTGCGGCGAGCGGGGGCCACTCTTCATCGCGATGCGCGGGCCTCTCACTATCACGGCCTCTCTTGTTGTGGAGCACAGGCTCCAGACGTGCAGGCTCAGTAGTTGTGGCTCACGGGCCTAGTTGCTCCGCGGCACGTGGGATCTTCCCAGACCAGGGCTCAAACCCGTGTCCCCTGCATTGGCAGGCAGATTCTCAACCACTGCGCCACCAGGGAAGCCCACTTTTTATTCTTAATTGATCTAAATGGTAATTCTTTACCTAAAGTAATAATAGCAATAATGTATTGAGAGATTACTGCATATGGAAAGGTGAAATGAATGACAGCCATATAATAAGGGAGGGGAAGGAGGAATTGGGAATATTCTGTTATAAGGTTTCTGCACTACATGTGAAAACTATATAGTGTTATTTGTAAGTAAACTTATATTACTACAAATGTATACTGTAAACACTATGGCAACCACTGAAAATGTTTAAAAAATTAAGTATAATTAACATGCTAATAGAGGAGAGAAATGGAATCATCTAAAGTGGTCGATTAAAACCACAGAGGGCAGAAAAAGATGGCAAGAAAAATAAACAAAGAGCAAATTAAATGGATGTGAAACAGTTACAAACATGGTAGTTTTTGCTCTAACTAAATACTCAGTTTAAGTGTGAATGGCCTGAATACACCAATTTAAAAACAGAAATTATCAGAATAGATAAAAAAGGAAGATACACATAAAAAACCCAATTAAGTAGCTAAGAAATCCAATTTAAACAAAGATGCAGATAGGTTAAAATTGAAGGAGTGGAGAAAGATATACCATGCTAACACCAATCAAAAGAAAACTGGGATAGCTATATTATTTTCAGACAAATAAGACTTTAGAACAAGGAAGATTATCACTGATAGTCATTACATAATGATAAAGTCCTTTCTCCAAGAAGTCATAAAAATCCCTGATTTGTGTGCACCTAACACCGGAACATTAACACATGTGAAGCAAGATCATATACAATCACAAGGAAGAAAAGAGAAAAAGCCACTATTTCACTTTTTGGAGACTTCAACTCTTTAGTAATTGATAGACCAAGCAAGCAACAAATAGTAAGGGTATATTTGACCTCAACAGCACCACAAATCAACTTGATCTAATTGACATTTATAAAACACCCCATCCAACAACAGCGGAATACATACTCCTCTCAAGCTCATATGACACATTCACAAAAATAGACCATATCAGAGGCCATAAAAACACCTTAACATTTTATAAATTTTTTAAATTTCTTATTGAATATAGTTGGTTTACAATGTTGTGTTAGTTTCAGAAAATGCCTTAACATTTAAAACAATAGAAATCATAAAAGTATGTTCTCAAACCACAATGCAATAAGCTAGAAATCAATAAGAGAAATATACCTGGAAAGTCCCCAAATACTTAGAAGTTATGCAATACATTTCTAAATAACAAGTAGGTCAAAGAAGTTCCAAGAGAAAAAACTGTTTTGAAATAAATGAAAAGAGAAACCTATAACAACTGAAGAGGTTGAATAAGTAATAAAAAAAAACCAACTCCCAAACAAGGAAAATCATAAGACCAGATGGTCTCACTGGTTAATTTAATCCAAAATTTAAAGAATTGACACCAATTTTTTTCAAACTCTTCCAAAAAATTTAAAGCAGGGAATATTTCCTGAGTCATTCTATGAGGACAGTAATTCCCTGATAGCAAAGCCAGACAAACACTTTACAAGTAATGAAAATTATAGACCAAAATCTCATGAACACTGATGCAAAAATCCTCAACTAAATACTAATACAATGAGTCCAGCAACATATTAAAATTATTATATACCATGACCAAGTGTGATTTATCCCAGGAATGCAAGTGTGGTTCAATATATGAAAATGAATCAACATGATATACTACTTTAATAAAGAAAAAAACATTATCATCTCAATTGATGCAGTAGAGACATTTGACAAAATCCAACATCTTTTCATGATTTAAAAAAACCCTGCTAACTAGGAATAGAAGGTAACTATCTCAACATGATAGGATATTTATGAAAGATCCACAGCTAACACCATAGTCAGTGGTATAAGACTGAAAGCTTTTCCTTTTAAATAAGGAACAAGGAAAGGATGGTCACCCTCGCCACCACTTCTATTTAAAATTGCGCTGGTAGTTCCAACCAGAGTAGGCAGGGAAAAATCTCTAATGTGCAAAGGCAGGGGTAAAGCTATCTCCATTTGGAGATGATATTATCATTCATATATATATATATATATATATATATATATATATATATTTCTAGAGAATTCACAAAAAATAGAATAAGTGAATTCAGCAAAGCTGCAAGATATGACATCAACACGCAAAAATCAGTAGTATTTCTATGCACTAGCAATGAACAATCTAAAACAGAAACTAAGAAAACTGTTTGTTTAAAATAGCATCAGAAGAATAAAATAATTAACAATAAGTTTAACCAAGGATGTTGCTATGGTCTGAATATTTGTATTCCCCCCAACACACACAAAACTCATATGTTGAAATCCTAACTAACTCCCCATGGTGATGGTATTAGAAGGTGGGGCCTTTGGAGGTGATTAGTTTTAGTTCATGAGGAATGTGATTAATGTATTTCTAAAAGAGGCCTGAGAGAGTTGCCTTGCCCCTTCTGCCATGTGAGAACACAGTGTAAAGACAGCCATCTATGAGGAAGCAGGTCTCATCAGACAGCAAATCTGCTTGCACCATGATATTGGATTTCCTAGCCTCCAGAACTGTGAGAAATGGTGGTTATTTATAAGCTACCCAGTCCTTGGTCCTTCTGGCATAGCAGCCTGAACAGGCTAAGACAGAGGAAAAAGACACTGAAAACTACCAAACATTGCTGAAATAAATTTTAAAAGACTTCAATAAATAGAAACACATTCTGTGTCCATAGATTGAAAGACTTAATATTGTGAACATGACAGTACTCCCCAAAGTGATCTACAGAATCAGCGAAATTCCTCTCAAAATCCCAATGACTTTTTTTTTTTCAGAAATAGAAAAGCAGATCTCAAAATTCATATGGAAGTGCCAGGGACACTATAGCCAAAACAATATTAATAAAAAAATACAATGTTGGAGGACTCACATTTTCTGATTTCAAAATTTAATACAAAACTACAGTAATCAAAACAGTGTGAAATTGGCATAAGAATAAATATATAGACCAATGGAATAAACTTACATTCCAGAAATAAATCTATACATCTATTGTCAATTGATTTTTGACAGGGATGCCAAAACATTCAATGGGGAAGGGAAAGTCTCTTCAACAAATGGTACTGGGAGAACTGGATATGCAAAAGAATGAAATTGAATCCTTATCTCACACCATATACAAAAATTAAATCAAAATGGATCAAAGACCTGAATATGAGTTAAAACTATTCAACTCTTAGAAAAAAACATGTAGGTAAATCTTCATGACCTTATACTTGGCAATGTATTCTTAAATAGGACACCAAAATCTCAAGTAACAAAAGAAGAAATAGACTTCATTGAAATAAAAAACTTTTGTGCACCAAAGAATACTATTAAGAAAAGACAACTTACAGAATGGGAGATAATATTTGCATACAAATATCTGACACGATTCTAGTTCAAGAACATAGAAAGAACTCTTAAAACAACAATAAAAAGTCAAGTAACCCCATTTAAAAATTAGCAAAGGACATGAATAGACATTCTCCAAAGATATACAAATGACCAACAAACACATGAAATAATGTTTAACATTATTAGCCATTAAGAAAATGCAAATAAAACTATAAGATGCCACTTCATATCCACTTATTTGGCTATAGTATAGTAATTAAAAAGGAAAATAAGTGATGCTGAGGAATGAAGAAATCATTGCCTTCACATGTTGCTGGTGGAAAGGTGAAATGGTAGTCACTGAGGAAAACAGTTTGGTGTTTTCTCAAAAAGCTAAATGTAGAATTACCGTAAGGCCCAGCAATTCCACTTCTAGATATACACCAAGAGATTTGAAAACAAGTATTCAAACAAATATATGTATATGTATGTTCAGAACAGCACTATTCACAATCGTCAAAAGGTGGAAACAACCCAAATGTCCTTCAACTGGTGAATGTATAAACAAAGTGTGGTACACTCAAACAATGGATTATCATTCAGCTGTAAAAAGGAATGAAGTACAAGTATATGCTATAACACTGATGAATCTGAGAAACATGCTAAGTAACAAAAAAAGACACAAAAGTTAATATTGTCTAATCCCATATACATAGAATATCCAAATTATGCAAATCTATAGAAAGAGAAAACAGATTATTGATTGCCAGTGGCTGAGGGAGGAGGGATTGAGGAGTGACTGCTTGTTGGGTATGGATTTTGTTTTGGAAGTGATGAAAATATCTCTGAACTAACTAGAGGTAATGGTTTTACAACATTTTGAATATGCTAAAATGTCACAGCACTTTATCCTTCAAATGGTTAATTTTGTGTTATATAAATTTCACCTCACTAAAAAAGTGTATAAGTTGGGCTTTAGTAAAATTAAAAACTTCTGCTCTCCAAATGACTGCTAAGTGAATGAAAGACAAGCCACAGACTGGTAGAAAATATTGAATGCTGGCTATGATATACTGCAGTAGGAACTGTCATTCATTGCTGGTGGGAATACAAAATATTCCCACCAGAACCTTGGAAGAGGTGCCACCTTGGAAGATAGTTTAGTAGTTTCTCAAAATATTAAGCATAGCCCTAACATATAACCCAGCAATCCTGCTCCTAGAGACTATCAACTGATTTGAACACTTATTCCCACATAAAAACTTACATGTGAATATTTATAGCAGTTTTATTTATAATCACCAAAAACCTGAAGCAACCAAGATTATATCAATAGGTGAATGGTACCTTCACACAATGGAATGTTATGGAGGATTAAAAAGAAATAAGTTTTTTGGTACTGATTACTTATCTGGCCTTGGGCAAGTGACTTCAATGAGCTTTGGCTTTTCTCATCTGGAAAATGGGGCTAATAAACTCATGATGTTGATGTTAGGATTAAGTGAGATAATATAAGTAAAGTGTTTAGCACATTACATGGCACATTGTAAATGCTCAATAAACATTAACAATTATTATTAATATTATTGTTATCATTATTAAAGCAGTCAAAAATACCAATACTTTTCTTCATGCAACAGATAGATACTTATTGTGCATTTACTCTGTATCAAACTTTGCTAAGTACTGGTAATTGAGAATTGGCACATCTATTGACTATAGATGGTGATTTCTGCTTCCTAACCTTAATTCTTTAAAGACAAAACTTAACTGTGCATCATTCACTTAAACAGATCAACCCATTTCCATATTTAAAAATTTTAAGGCTGATATATTTTAGTGATGCTTAATTAAGAACTATGGTAGCAACAAATAAAGAAATTCAAGTACAATTTAACTGAAAAAAATGAGATAAGCTGTCAAGCCCCCAAAACACATAGATAAACTTTAAATGTATATTGCTAAGTAAAAGAAGCCATTCTGAAAAGCCTACGTACTGTATGATTTCAATTACATGATATTCTGGAAAAAACAAAGCTATAGGGACAGTGAAAAATCAGTATTTGGAGGTGGTTCAAGGTGGCAGCATAGGAAGAGCTTGAACTTGCCTCCTCCCATGGACACAACAAATACACACCTAAATATGGATCAATTCCCTCTAAAAAGAACCTGAGAACCAGCTTAACACCTGCTCCACAGCAAAGAATAAAAATGACTACATTGAGATGGGTAGGAGAGGCAGAAAAATGCTCTCACCAAAAATTCTACCCCCAGTAAGGCGGTACACAATAGAGAGGTATCTCACCAGGCAGGCACTTCTCCCAGAGGAGATAGGGGTTGGCACCTCACATCGGGCACCCCGGCCCCTGGGATCTACACCAGAGATATGAGACCCCAAAATGCTTGGCTTAAAAAACCAATGAAGCTGACATCCAAGGGTCCCAAAGTGCTATAGGAAACTGAGTCTCCCCTCGTAAAGGGCTCACATGCAGTCTCATTCACCCTGAGATCCAGTGAAATAACAGCAGTTTGAAAAGTGCCAAGACTATATGTGAAGGAGTCATTTGTGAATCTAAAAGCATCAATTGGAGGGGTGGGAGGTGGTGGAAACACTCCCCAGAGATGGAGGCACTGGCAAACGCCATTGTTTCACTTCTCACCTAACCTGCTAGCACAGGTGAGGGAGCTGGGGCACGAGGTTGAGCGTGAGCTATTATAGCGTTACCCCTCTGCATTGCTGAAGCCAGAGAGCTCTGGCAGCCGCAGCACTTCCTGGCTCCCTGCTGTGGCAGGTTGGTGCCAACTGTTGCAGCATTCTCCTGCTTCCTAGCTAAAGTCTGCGAGTTTGGGCAGCTGCAACACCCCTCCACTCACTGACTGGGACTGGTGAGTATGAGCAGTCACTGCATTATCCCTCTTCCAGCCTAAAGTCAACTCAGTACTCCCCCCTGCCTCCTGGTTGGGACTGTCAAGCATGAACAGTCATGGTATTCTCCTATTCCTAGCCTAAAGACAATGCATACACATAGACAAGGCACTCTCATTTTGCATTGCTGAAGCCCGTGGATGCAGTCAGTCAGGTAATCTTCTTGCTACATTCCTGAAGGAAGAGAGCAAGCCCCACCTCCCACACTCCCCAGCCACCTAGCTAAAATCAGTAGGCATACATAGTCTACACAGGGAACACCCCTTGATTTCCTGGCCCTGATGACCAAGGGGACTGGCATTTCTGAGCTCCATGGGACTGTAGCAATGGGAAGGGCAGTTCTTGGCAGGCCACTACCCCCAAGATACTGCATGGACAGTAGACTGAAACACAGCCCCAGTCTTCTTGTGAAAAAGGCCTATTTACGTAGCCTGGAGCTTCACCCTGAGGGACAGGTTTCAGGTTTCCTGCACATCTAGAGACTAAGGAGGCACTCCCAGGGAAAGTAAGCAGGGATACACCATCCTCACACACCCCTTAGCCTTGCTACAGCTCAATGAGGCTCCCCAGAAAGGAGATTATACACGTGTCAGGAGCCCCAACTTTAGCAACTGTCACCCAGGGGACACCTCCAGTTCTCCTGGTCTAGAGGTCAGCAGGGTTTAGGATTGTGGCCCCACAGGACTGTATATGTATTCATACTTTAAAAGCTGCTGCCTAAGGTTCTAGCATCCTAAAACTACATGCCAAATGAGATTCCTCCTCTTGGAACACTGACAGACGTCAGCACACACTCAATGGCAGGGGCATATCACGAATAAATTAGGCGGCACCCTGTGCAGAGCCTGAATGGGCAAACGCCACAGCCCCTCCCTCTTCTCACAACAGCCAAGCCATAATCAGCCTGGGCAGGCACCCTGAGCCCCACACATCCAATATAGAGTCCTAGCCATGACTCCTCATGTGGCAGCTGAGCCACAACTGGGCTAGGCAAGAACCCTAATCCCTGCCCTCTCCATGCAGTGGCCACTGCCCTATCAAAGCCAGCAGGCACACGCAGCCCACATGAGGGATATCCATAGAATGCCTGGCTCTGGTAGTCAGGGGAGATTGTGCTTTGGACCACACAGAATAGCTCCTACACAAGACCACTCCTTCAAGTCTGAGGAGGGTAGCTGTTTGGCTATATATAGTGTGTGTGTGTATGTGTGTGTGTGTGTGTGTATTTATATATATATTATATATATTTTACATATATTATATATATATATATATAGAGAGAGAGAGAGAGAGAGAGAGAGACAAACCTAGAGAGACAAGCAAACTGAGTAGACAAAGGAATATGTTCCAAACCAAAGAACAAGGCAAATCCCTAGAAAAAGACGTTAATGAATGGAGGTAAGCAACCTGCCTGATAAAGATTTCAGTGTTGGTCATAAAAGTGCTAACTAGTATCAGGAGAAAAATGGAAGAACACAGCAAGAACTTCAACAAAGAGATGAAAAATATAAGTACCGAACAGAATCATAACTGAACTTAAAAATACACTAGAGGGCTTCAACAGCAGAGTGGATGAAATAGAAGCACCAATCAATGAGCTGGAAGACAAAGCATTGGAAAACACCCAGATAAAGCAGCAAAATGAAAAAAAGAGTTAAAATAAGTTAGGATATCTTAAGGGTCATCTGGAACGACATCAAAAGGAGTAACATTCACTTTATAGGGGTCCTGAAGAAGGGAAAGGGCCAGAAAAATTATTGGAAGAAATAATGGCTGAAAACTCCCCTAATCTGGGGAAGGAAACAGACATCCAGGTCCAGGAAACCCAGAGAGTTCCAAATAAGATGAACCTAAAGAGAAACGCACCAAGTCATATTATTATTAAAATGATAAAAGTTAAGGATAAAGAGAGAATATTAACAGCAGTAAGAGAAAAGCAAGTTATTATGTACAAGGGAAACCCCATAAGGCTATGAGCAGATTTTTCAGCAGAAACTTTACAGGCCAGAGAGTGACATGACATATTCAAAGTGCTGAAAGGAAAAAAATACCAACCAAGAATTCTCTACCTGGCAAAATTATCATTCAGAATTGTAGGACCAATTAAGAATTTTACAGATAAGCAAAAGCTAAAAGGGGTTCATCACCACTAAACCAGCCTTATAAGAAATGTTAAAGGAACTTCTGTAAGCTAAAAAGAAAAGGCACTGGGCTTCCCTGGTGGCGCAGTGGTTGAGAATCTGCCTGCCAATGCAGGGGACACGGGTTTGAGCCCTGGTCTGGGAAGATCCCACATGCTGCGGAGCAACTGGGCCCGTGAGCCACAACTGCTGAGCCTGCGCGTCTGGAGCCTGTGCTCCGCAACAAGAGAGGCCGCGACAGTGAGAGGCCCGTGCACCGTGATGAAAAGTGGCCCCCACTTGCCGCAACTAGAGAAAGCCC